>NC_139482.1:148602560-149802560 GCF_008360975.1 Lichenostomus cassidix | reverse complement strand
GAAAAGGGAACCAACCAACCATACCCAGTTCGGGAGGAGAAATGAAAGACAGGCAGGAATTAAAACTCTCTCATCTGTACCACTCCAGATGCAGGGAATGGGGGGAAATGGACAATTCAGAGACTTGCTGGTGCCACTGGAGAGGGTGGAACTGTGTTGGTGAATGTTTTGCCAGATTCAGGGTGTCTCTTTCTGGCACCCATGGAAGAGAAGCCAGTACTGCTCTCCCGGTCTCCACCTCCTTCTTTTTGTTTGGGTTTTTTGGTTTTGGTTTGGTTTTTCTGTTTTGTTGTTGTTTTTTTTTTTTTTTTTTGAGAAATTGATCTTTTCCCTCCTGGCCTTTTTGCTCCAAAACAAAAAAGGTGGCAGGGTTGTGCAGTAGAAGGCAAGAAGTAGGGCTGTGGGGGCTGAGCCTGCTTATCTTCTGTCCTAAAGCAATGCAAGGAATAAGTCACTTATTTTCTCTCATTGGGAGCTGATGAGACCAGGACAGAGGCCACTCTTTGGCTGCTTCATCCATGATGAAGGACATGCAAATGGCACTCTTTATGTCCTGGAAGTTAATCCTGGTGTTTCCTCAGACCACCAACCTGCCCTGAAAGGAACTGGACTGGCTGACTGCTTCTGAGACATCCCTTCTCTCAGATCCTGTTCTGGAGCTGAAAACATCTTTGGGATGAACCCTGAGAATTTTTCTGGATGGGGCCAACCACAGAACCAGCCCACTGTGAGGGGATCTGCTAAAGCCCATCCTGGGGATTTTTAGCAGCTGATGTGTGTGAATCCACTCACTCAGCTCTTCTCCAGCAGCCCAGAAGCCACATTAGCTTGGCACTGGCCCCGTTTCTTCCCAGAATTTACTGGTTGTGTGCACTCTCTGGTCTGCACAGACACAAACCCACACCAGATGTGGCTCAGAAAACAGGAAGGAGTCTGCAAAACATCCCCCAGACCTTCATGCAGAGCCTGATATCAGCAAAGACATGAAATCACTGCCAGAGGACAGCAGCTCTGCGATCCCTGGGGGATGCTGGGGATGCTGGTGAGGGATCTTTGCCCCAGCCAGGAGGGGTTTTATGGCCCTGACCTGCCTGGGAGAGAGATCAGGCAACTTCACATATCGTTTCTTAGCTCTCTGTTCAGTCTCACTGCAAAAAGACATCCTCAAGAGCACCAACACTGCAGCAGCAGTGGGCCCAGTGGCCCACTTTCAAGTGGCTATTGATTGGTCTTTTCATTAATTACAGTGACATAAGTCATCATTCCCGTCCAGAATAATGACCAAGGCATCCCTCAGAAGCTTTCAGACACAGAGGAAATTAGCTGCTGTGTCCACAGATAAATATCTTCCAGGAAGGATGGTGTAAATCCTGTGAGGACAATGGCTGAACCAAAGATCAAGTGGGTCTTGTGAGGCATTAAGTGCATGACCCTCAAAATAAAAAAAAAGAAAAAAAAAAAGAACAGCTTATCCCCAAATCTATAAGCCACAAAGAACAGATAAGCAGAGAGACAGAGAGAGGCAGAGATAGGCAGCAAAAAGAAAAAAAAGTAGATTGATTTGAGGAATTTGATGGAAAACTGTATCAGAAAAAACATGAATGACACTGAATCACAGAGAACTGGCCAAAAGACCACTGTAACACACAACTGTAGCTGCTGTTGGGTGTGTTTATGCAGAAAGCTGTAAGCAGTGGGCACAGATGTGGATACATTCATCTCCCAATTTGTTCTGGTTGGGGGCATGAGGTTGTTAATATATTGAATTTCCGTAGCAGGTTTAGATTGGCGCCTGTGCACATGAAAGGGTAGCTAATTAAATAATCACAGTGAATAATGCCTTCATTTAATTTAGCTTTTTCTGCTTCCTAAACATCCACAAACAGCTCATCTGGTGTGTTCACTGGAGCCTGGGCTTTGCTGCCTTTCACTGAGCAGTGCTTTGCACCAGCCACAGCCCAAGGAGCACTGCTTCCACCAGGAGCCATTCCCAGAGGAAGGGCAATCCCAATCCCTTCCTGTTTTAACGGGGTTTTTATTATCTTCCCAACCACTCTCTTCTCTCTGTGCTCTGACAATCCAGCTCTGTTCCACCCCATCAGAGATTATTTCACACAAGGTTTTGGGGTAAACTCTTCTTGAGTCGTTTCTGTGGTCAACAGAGAGATGAAAGGAAAGATCCTCCAAGGAAGCACAAAGCTCCTGTGTGTCCCCAGGAGTTGTAGAGGAAGCCCAGAGAGATTAAACTCAGCTGAAATCAGCCCTGGAGAATATCCCCTATGGTCTCATTCTTCCTCCCTGCCTGTGTGAGCACAAAAATGATGGCTGAATACTTTTAAAATTAATTTTAAAGGCCCCTGCCATTAAAACACTCATTTTTTTGGGAGCATTCCCTTCAACAAAGCTCAAACACTGCTGGTGGAGTTGGCCACCAACAGTCCGTTCTGCTGGGATGGTTTTCTCCCTTTTCTAGACAGGTTTTGGGACAGTTGTGGCTTTTCTCCAGCTCTCCAGGTAATCACACCCCATTCTCTCAGCCTGATTTTGTGATCTATCTGTAAAGTCACTGCCATTAGAAAATCCACATTTTCTGACAGATGTGACAACAATAACCACAGCAATTTCCACTGCTAAGCACAGGGCAAAACCTATTGTGTCTCAGGTATTATTTCATGGGAACTGTTGGTCCTGATGAATTTGTAACAACAAATCTGGAGTGTGTGCTGGGCTCCTCTTAATATCCAACAGCTCATTTTTTCCCTTATTTTTGCGGGTTTTTTCCACCCTTTTAAAAAATTGTTTTTGCAACACTGAACCATACTTCTTGCCTCTGCTAAAGGAAACACAACGTTTCTTTATCCCATCTCCTCAGATCCAAACATCTCCAAGGCCATTACTCGTTCTGATTTTCTTCAGATCTACCTTCCAACACAATTCCCAAGCCCAGGCCAGAAGCAGAGAACTAAAGGGAAAGGGGCACCAGGGCTCTCAGAAGTGCTCCCACACTCTCAGCAGGGGCACTTGGGAAGGGAAAACAAAACCACTGAGCACAGAGAAGGCTTAAAAAGTGCTGCACACACACACACGGACACGAAAGAAGGGAGGGGGAAAAAGAGAAAGGAAAGAAAAAAAACAAAGAACATCAGAAAAATGACTTTTTTCTTTTTTTTTTTTTTTTGCCTTGCAGGTTTCGTTTTTAAAGCCCAGCTCGGTGTGATCAATAACCAGCTGCTGTGTATTAAATAAGGTCATTCTGTGAGCAGTTTGGATTAGAGAGGGAGAGGCTGAGAGGCAGCGACTCACGGCTTTGCTAATCCAATAAACCATTTATTGCAGCGCTGACTTTCAAGTGCAATTATCCTGCTCCAGACCCTGCCTTGCAGCTTGGGCGCTCTCTTGAGTTCTCTCTTTGTCAAGAAGGCATCATCCAGAACGAAGCACTTGCTGGTTAGCAGCTGCTCAGAGCAATGCACCAAGGTCACTTCTTGGTGTGTTTTTCAACCCAGCAGCAGCTGACATTTCTGATCATCTGAATTTCCTCATTCTCATGGCCATGGCACTGCTCAGGCACCAAAATTCCCCTTTGCTGCACCCAGGCTTGGCCATGTCAACACTGCTGATAAACCATGAGCCTGAACAGATCCCTCTGTTTCCCCCAGAATTGATAAGGTTGGAAAAGATCTCCAAGATCAAGTCCAACCTTTGACTAAACACCTCCACAGCCACTCAACTCTATCACAAAGTGCCAGGTCCATTCATTTTTTGAGCACTTCCAGGGGTGGTGACTCCACCACTGCCCTGGGCAGCCTGTTCCAACGCTTGGTCATCCTTTCAGGGATGGAATTTTTCCTCATACCCAACCTGGACCTCGCCTGGTGCAACTTGAGGTCATTTCCCCTTGTGCTGTCACTTGTTACCTGGGAGAAGAGAGCAATCCCCACCTCCCCAGCTGCTATTTCAGGCAGCTGGAGAGAGTGATGATGTCTCACCTGAGCCTCCTTTTCTCCAGGCTAAGCCTCCCTCAGCTGCTCCTGGTTCTCCAGACCCTTCCCCAGCTCTGTTCCCTTCTCCAGCCCCTCAAAATCTTTCCTGTAGTGAGTAGTCCAAAACTGAGCACAGGATTTCAGGTGCTGCACAAGAGTTTGTTTTTATCTTCAGTTTTGCCCCCACCACTCAATTAAAAATCCCTTCCACCACAACTACTCCACAGTGCAGTGCCAGGAATATTGAACCTCATCTGTATTATCACCCCCTGTCCTCTGAGACCCAGTGGAGTCCCTTTCTCCCTCCACTTTTACAGACAGGATTCATCCATATATCCTGTATTTTCTCCACCAGCCCCCAAAGGTTTCACACTCTGCCTGTGGCCACCAGGACAGCTCTTGCTCTCCTCATTTCTGTGTAAACAACTCCTTTCAGAATACAGCTGTTTCCCACAGTGATAAATCAAATTCCAGTGGATAAATGGGAGCACAGATTCCTGCCTTTCCCAGCAGCAGGTAAGGACAGAGATTCTCTGACTGAAACAAGAAAGGCAGAGGAAAATAACACATCATCCCTGTGCATCTGATTTGACTCAGAGTGTCAGCCTGCCGTTCCTGTCCCTTGCTCAGAGCAGGGCACAGCTCAGGGATAAAATCTGAGCAGACTGCAGGCTTACAAACGAGGAGGAGAGGCTCTCATCCTGCTGGGGGTGTTGGCAATGGCAAAGTTTGGAAGTGACCCAAGAGAAAGTCCTGCTCAGGAGCTGCTGCCCCAGCCAAACCCCTGGGAGGTGCCATGGTGGAGAGAACTCTGGAATCAGCTCTTTAATTTATGCTCCAAAGGAAACCAGGTGACACAAATCCTCAGGATCTGGGAATGGAGGCTGTGGGGAAGATAAAGAACCTCAGGTGGCAGCAGAATTTTTTCCTGCAGCAGAGGTTCTTAACTCACCTCTCCTCAAGCATCCATCTGCTGCCCTGTTCTCTGCTAGACTTCCAAAACCCCTTCCCTTCCATCACACACCTCTGGTGTCCCCAGGACACCTGCCAGCCTTCAGACATGACCTCTCTGTCCCACAGCTCCTGCCACGTGCCACATTCTGAGTCTCTCTGCTCCAGCTGCTGTCTCTGGAGTTAGTGAGAAGAGTCACTTTGCTCTCCCTCCTTTTTGGGAGGATGCATCAGCCTGGGCTGAAACCATTTTGACAAAGAGATGAACTTTTATCCTTCCTCCAGGGCAGCACAGAGCTGCTCCTTGAATTTTGTGTCCCTGCTGCACTGAGTGACAAGGCAAACAGATTAAATCAAGTGTATTTTTTCCTTTGGTTTTGTTTAAATCTGGTTTTGCTATTTTTGTTTGCATCCCCAATCTCTTTTTGCAGCCCTTGCCTGGTTATTGATCACAACCTTGGGTATTTTTGGTTTTTGTTTTCACTCTTTACTTAGATGTATTGATAAGGCATACCCTGCCCGTTCCTTCAGTTTCTTATCTGTTATTCCATCTTTGGATACAAGTTTGTTAAAAACCAGAATGCCAATAACCATGTTCACCTGTCAAAAGAGAAACAACACACAGTTTTGTTCTCAAGTGGGTTAGGTCAGCCTAGGCAACACAGAAGGCTTTCTCCCAAAGCCAGGTCACACTTCTGCAGGCCACCACCCCTTGTGTCCCCTGTCCCCACTGTCCCCATTGTCCCCACTGTCCCCTCTGTCCCACCTCCCCTGGCCCTGCAGCAGTGACCTCAGGACAGCAGAATGCAGCTGGCAGCAGATCAGAGAGGTCAGGGAGTCATTAATGTTGGAAAAGACCTCCAAGATCATCAGGTCCAACCTTTCACCAGGTCTCCACAAAGCAGGACAGACTAAATTGCTCAGATTGCTGCAAGGCTGCTCGAAGCCAAACGTTGCTTGAGGTCCAGCAGGGCAAACTCCAGGCACAACAGCAATTTTTTTGACTAATCCAACCAGAAAGTGGCCAATACAGAGGAGAGCAGAGGGCTGACACTGGCTGCTTCCCAAAGTGCCTTCTGGAGTCTGTGCTGCCACAGCAGCAGCATTAAGAAAATGCAGACAACGTGTCATAGCTCTTTCCCAGTGAACCACCACTGCTGCTCTCCAAATGAGAGGTGGAGGAGCACTGGATCAAGCAGAAACATCAGCTGTCCTGCTGGAATACCTTGGGAGATTTTACAGAAGGCACAGCAGAGAGATTTCCCCAAAAAATCAGTGGGCAAGACAATTCCACGCAGCCTGTATTCCTCAGGGTGAGAGGAGGAATGTCTGTGTCAATCAGGTACAAAAACCCACAGTGAAATCCAGGCTGGACAGAGCTGAGACCCTGCAGAGTGATCCCAAACTCCTCCCAGTGCCTTTCCAACTGCTGCCAGCTGCATCTGCTTTACAAACCTCCTCCAAACCTCACCGACACCAGAGCACCACCCCTGCGTGGAGACACAGCACTGATGGTGGAAAAAAGTGACATTCTCCTGGTTTGGCTGTCAAAGGAACAGCTGGCGGTGGTAGAACCATGTGGTCGATGCTGTTGTGCATGTGGGGCTTGCAGGGAAATGTTTCAAGGCCAAATTCAGAGATAAATTTACAGGACTTTACGTGTTTGTGAGATTAAGAGACCCCTGAGGTGATCCTGAGAGTCACCAGGCTCTGCCTAAATTGCCTAAATCATCCTCAAATCAATGATCAATCTTTCTGCTGGTTTCACCAGCTTGCTGATGTGGAGTCCACAGCTGGGAATCCATGGAAAATATCAGAAATTACAGTTATTTCCGTGTGCATCAGCTGCTGGGTCAGTGGACAGCTGCAAGTCCATTTCTAAGGTTCACCACGGCATTGATTTAGAGAAACAACTTTGGCAAGTCAGGCACAGTGACACAGCCAAGGATCAGCAGGAAATCAAAGCCTGGTTATGAGCTTGGAAAGCACTTTGAAATCACTGATCCTTCACTGTGGAGGAGGCTGGTGAGTGCAAGGGAGACTTTTCCTTAAGGTGCAGCCAGGCAGGAGGAAGGATGGGGTTAAAGCGGGGCTGGATCCCTCCTAGGGCTGTTCAAAGTGTGTATCTTCATTCCTGTGGAGCAGGAGAGGTGACAAAGAGCAGTTCTGCACTGGTTTTAATCAATCAATCAATCAATCAATCAATAAATTCAGCACACTGATCTTCCTGATCAACATCCTGCCCTGATCCTGGCTCATTTCTAAGTCAGGGATACAACATGGATATTCTTCTAATAACTTGAAAAGTAGCTTTACTTTTTTATCTCTGAGATAATATCCAGAAGCAAAGCCTGAGATTCCTGGAGATATCCACTACCTGACCACTGATGATTCTTCCCTGACTTCATTCCATGAGCCTCTCCCTGTCTTCAGCCTCCACACAGCTATCACCAGGCTGCTCCATCTTTATGGCAGATCAGGATTTTTAAGAATAAAGGTCAAATCTTCATTCTTTAAACCTGCAGCTGTTCAGTGCCAGTGGCCTGACTGCGAGTTGTGAATATTACTGAATCTGCAGGCCAACCATCTTTGGGGTTCCCATTTATAAAAAGGCTTTCAGTGCTTATTCTCCCTCCCCAGGTTCTTTGGTTTCTCTACCAGGGCAATATTCATTTATCACTTTGGCCAGGAATGAGTCAGGGAGTCCAAACGAGCTGTGTGAACTCTCTCTTGGTGCTGATCAGGGCCAGACACCCCCAGAGATGATTCACCACTTCCAAATATCAGCTGCAGGAACCACCATTTGCATGAGTTACCCCTCTGGGAGGACATCTCGTTTCCAGTCTCATTCCCAGCTAGATGATGAGGGAAAACCAAGATGCCAAAGCACGCTCCTGTGTTTTCCTCACACTTTAAAAGTGAAAAAAAACCCCCAAGGATTGCTTCCCTTGTTGGCACAACAAAAGCAAGGTGGTTTGAGGCAGCAGAGTGACTCTGGGCACTACCAAAGCTTCCTCCCTCCGAATCACTGTGTCACAACCCCACATGAAAGCCCTCAACTCACACCAGCTTTGATTTCTCACAGAGGAGGGGCCACTGCTGCCTTCTCCCTTTGTCACTGCGATGAAATGATGGCACCAAGGTGGTTTGATGTGCCATGACAGCGCTGAGAATAGAGGCAGCCTGAGCTTTTGTGGAGTTATTCTCCTGCAAGCTCCTGCTGCGGGGCATTTCATCCCCCAGGCACTGCACGGAACAAAAGCCTGGAGTGAAAAAGGAATTGTGAAGTGTCAACAACCCCGTTCCTGTGGGACACTCCAGGGAGCCTCAGAGGGCATAAAACTCCACTGGATAAAACACTGGGCTGGAGAGAAACTGCAGAAAGATGTGGGGACTCAAACGTGGCTTTAAACCCATCGGAAATTGCTGCAGGAGGTGTTTCCTGGAGCAGCAACAGTTCTCAGGTTCTTTCAACCCATTTTCGTGGCCTGTGAGGCTTCAGCAGCAGGGAAACTCTAGGAAAGGAACGTCACCTTTTGAGTGACACCTTAAATTCAAATATTAACCAGCCAAGGCTGGTGTTGGGGTTGTGTTGGAGGCAGAGGTGATGGGAAAGGAGAACAGATTCCCACCATGGAGGGGATGGAGTTTAAGAATGCTCCCTTTAACTTTCCCATCTCTCAGAATTCAAAGCAAACATGGCATTTTTAGGGTCAGAAAGGACTCTCTCAGCAGTGATCTGAAGATCTCCTTTTCACCTGCAAACAAGGAAACTTCTCACATGCACTGCTCTGGGATGGACCAGGAGTAAAAGCTGACCGTGAGGACACAGCCTGGTCTGAAAACAGCATTTTCTGAAGGAGTCAATGTCAGAGTTTTCCACCATCATCCTGCCCTTCCATCCAGACAGAGCAAAACCAAGGTTAGGCATGAATCAATTGTTGGGGAGCTCCATTGAGGAAATAGGTGGAAGGCTGAGAGCTGAGGCACATTACATTTCAGGACCAACCCCACCCCAAATTGTTGGCTTTGCTCATTATTCCTGAAGGAGGAAGCTCTTCAAAACATGAGTGGAAATAAAGAGGGGCATTCTTGGGTTGGAAGAACAAGGAAAGTGCCATAAGATAGAAGAAAAAAAAAGAAAGATTTCAGACAAACTTAAATACCAAAACGACAGCAGCCGCCGGTCCCACGAAGGCATAGAGGAGTCCTCCCTCTAACGACAGCCAGCAGCTGGAAAATGAAAAGAGAAAGTCACCCAGTGGCAAATGTCCCCAACAGGCACACGTTGGCCTCTTCCCTTTGCCTGCAGAGTTCAGCCTGGGAGGTGACATCCCATGGCAAAAAAACCCCAAGAAACTAAAAAAGCTCAGACCTTAAATCAAGTAAGTTTTGCTTCCCATTTCTCCCGAACTTGCATAAAAGCTCCTCTGCCTGGGGATCTGCCTGCAGGATGACATTTGACAGGGGAATTCATGCAAAATTAAGGAGAGTGCTCTGTTTCAGACCAGGTCCTGGAAGCAGCTGCAGCATTTTTGCTGGCAAGATGATGCTTTTGTCCTACTTACTCAGGGAAAAGCGCAGGAAGAGTGGAAATTGTCCCTTTGCTCGTTTGCTGAGCCCTGTGTCTGCCAGGGGTTTAGGTCCAGGGGTGCAGGACATTTCTTCCCTCCCTCTGAGATTTCCTCCATGGGGAAAGTTAAAGAGGAAGGAGGTGGGAATTCACAGCACTCCTCGAGTGGAATTCCTTAGAAAATGAGCTGAATTTGAGGTGTGTGTTGCCCTTTTTGGAAACCAGTCTGTTCATTCTCCCTCACACCATGGAACCTGAGAAGGACATCTCCCTTCTGCACTGACCAGATGTGGAATTTGGGCTCCTGAACTGCCTGATGCCTTCTCAAACTGAGGGAGCCCTTGGTTAAGACCTCTTGGTTGAGGTCCTGACCCAGATTGCCCAGAAAACCTGTGGCTTCCCCATCCCTGGAAGTGTCCAAGGCCAGGTGGACAAGGCTTGAAGCAACCTGGGATAGTGGAAGGTGTCCCAGCCCATGGCAGGGGGTGGAGCTCGATGACCTTGAAGGTCTTTTCCAACCCAAACCATTCTGTGACTGTTTGTTTTTCAGGTTTGACTGTAAAGTCAAGAAAAAAGCACTTTTTCCCCTATGAGAGAGACCGAGCAATGCCAAAAGATGAGCAGAGCAGCTGTGAAATCTCCATCCTTAGAGACCTTTAAAATCCATCTGGGCACAACCTCCAGGTGACCCTGCCTGAGCAGGTGGTTGGACCCAAGAAATCTGCAGCTCTGTGACAGCCAGAAACAGCTAAAGCAGCACCACAGCTGAAATTCCCATTTTTTCATGGAGAATCCAACAATTCAGGGCATGGACACACAAATTAGGAGCTTCAGGGCAGGAGAGGATGGGAATTTACACTGTGTCAGCAGCCCCTGGGAAAGTTTGCACGCTTTGACAGGGCAGAACCCTGGAGAAAATGTGGGATGGAGTAATCCTGTTTCAGCAGGAAACCACCGTGCAGTCAGCACAGGAGGAGAGCAGCAAACCACAATGGAGAGGAGACTTTCTCCAAGCTCGTAACTCAGCTCACCCTGCAGTAATTCACTTGCGTGCCTCTGCCCTCAGCAAGATGCTTTCATTCTGCATCAGGAGCAAACTGATGCTCCCTGGGAAAAAACAAAATCCTGGAAACATTTCATGTTCTTTTATTAATTCTTAGTTGCAAAAAAAGTCATGTTTTTTCAACCCAAAACCAGGAATAGTTCTAAAAACGAAGTATTTCAAGTTGAGAATTAGGATATTCTGGTTTTCTCCAAGGTCTGAATCTTGTTTATGTCTAAATTAAACCTGTAACGTGCTAATTTAATCCATTCTGATTTCTTCCTGATAGCAAGCTGCTCTTTCACAAACTGTCTGAGCAGCTGCAATAATAAAATGAATTTTGCAGGAGCTGAGGAGGGAGGGAATAAAAATGAAGATGTGGAGATCTAATAATTGGAGGTCTCCCTAAACACAAGAGGAGGACTCCCAAATCCCAGTCTTGTCCAAACCTTTTTATCCAGTGCTCTATCCCAATTCTGAGATGTTTTTTTTCTCAGTGTCTCTTCCAACTGGTGGCTCAGATGAAGAAATCTGCCAGTCCTGCACTGCAATTAGTGATGAGGACTTGGTGCAAAGAGATTCCCCATTCCTGGGGGTCTCTGGCAGCTCCTGCTGCCCTGGGAGCATCAGGAATTTTGGAGGTGAGATCACACATCACCAAGCTCTGGCCCTGATCCCTCCTGACTGCCTGACCTCCCTGCCAGAGCTCTCCATCCAAGCATTTCCAAGGCTGTCAGAGGTGCTGGCTGGCAGCAAGGGAAAGGAAAGGGTGAAGGAATACCCAAGAAACAGAACTGACAGCAAACCCCAGTCTAGTGGAGATGCTTTCAGCCTCGTGCCTACAAGGCACAGAGATATTTGCATTCAGCTAAGAGGTTCCCTTGTACTTTCCAAGGGTTCTCTTCACTGATTTTTTTTAAAATAAAATCATCACTGGAAGGGAGGAAGTGAATGGTTTAACAATTCCTAAGCAGTGTTTCCTCGACTGACAGCAGCTCTTGTGTTCATCACCAAAAAAAAAAAAAAAAAAATCAAAAAAAACCTTTTTGGAAAACATCTGATCCTTTTGTGACTCTGCCACAGCCCAGATGGGAGGTGGTGGCTTTTGTCCTCATCCTGGGAAGGGTTGACTTCCACTAAACCCTTTTTTACACTTTCCAGCCCTGCCAGCAGCAGCTCTCACCTCAGTAAATTCACCTCTCTGTAAAACCAAGCAGCCTCAACACAATATTTTGTATAACTGAGATTACAGCAGGGAATCAGGGCTGGCCCACCAGTGTTTATTCAGAAATTAACCCAGGAGCTGCTGAGATGCCTGGGGGTCACAACAGCCCTGATGCAATGACACTCCAGGACCCCAAGAAATTTGCTGTGTGCAGGTTCTGCTCTCAGAAAACTTCTGATGGGCTCTCTTGCGGGGAAGGATGTGAGCTGCCAGCACCAGAGGCACAACCTCAATTATTCACTTCAAGCTTTAGGAGGCTGTTTGTGAAGCTTTAGAGGTCCAGGGCAGTCCCTGGAGCACCAGCTAAAAGGAGGGTTATTATTCAGGCACTCAGCCTCATCTAAGGATGTGATCAGTGGCAAGTCCTTTAGACCTCTGGTACCTCTCAGATGTTCTTTAAGAGTGGAAGTGAAGCTTCTATGCCACCCCAGAATGCTCCAAACAACTGCCAAAGGTCCTTTCAAATGCAGTTCAGACAAGAGAAGGGGAAAATCCTCTTGTGGCCTCCTACCCTCATCACAGATGGAGTGTCCTGAGTAATAAAGGGTGAGTGAATGGCTGCTGGGAATCTCCACTCACACAACAACAGGCACACTCCAAATCCTGCAGAATATATTCAATTATTAATTTCAACCTCTCTCTCTCTCTCTCTCCTCAGCTCATGACTAAGTGGACCAGTCTGGCCAGCTAAATGGTAAATATTAAATACTACCACAACCTCCCTAAACTCAGCACTGGCTCTGATCTCTCTGCATTTACAGCTTGGAGACAAGGCCAAGCCTTTGATGGGTCACTCTTGATGGGACAAACCCCATCCTGCTGCTCAGCTGTGTTTTTATTGTTAGAGAAAAACCTCATCCCACATACAATAAAAAGAAGGATCAAACTGGCTGAAATCTTTGCTCCCAGGTTGAATATCCTGATGAAGGCTACTCCACTGAGGTTGGGCCACCCTTGGCACATGATAAAAATCCAGCTGGATTGACATTTACAGCCTTGTCACACATTTCACACCCTTCCACCAGTTTTGCCCTGAGAGTCTTTAACACCAAGATTGGTTCTGCAATGCCTTCAACACCTGCAGCTGTCCCCAGAATGCCCTCAAGACCATGTCCCATAGCTGGATGTCAGGGGTTTTTTTACCCCTGTGAATGGGATGAGAAACAAAAATGGTTGGAAGATGCTTTAAAAAGACTCTGGGTAGCCTTTTCTGGTTTATCTCGTCACCTCTTGTCCCCTCCTCCCCAGGGAGGGATGTGCTGTGATTAAAGCTTTTCCTTCCTTCTGCAGGCTGAAAATATTGGGCCCTGAAAGCCTGCAGTGTCCATTTGAAGTGCCTTGTGAGTTCCCATTACAAAGTGGAAACAAAACTGAACTGAGCTGAAAGGACCTTCAAGATCATCTCATTCACACCCCCTGTCATGGGCTGGGACAAATTCCACTATCCCAGGTTGCTCCAAGCCCTGTCCAACCTGGCCTTGGACACTTCCAGGGATGGGGCAGCCACAGATTCTCTGGGAATTCCATTCCAGGGCCTCACCACCTTTGCAAGGAATAATTCCTTCCCAATATCCAAGCTAAACCTCAAGTTCTGGAGTTCAGCCCCGAAACTGCTGCTGTGCAGTGCAGACTTCACTCTAGAGGAGAGGTAAAACCAAGGGCTCCCCACACAGCAATGCAGCAGAGCTTTTAATCCTTTTTGAGCAGGGGAACAGGGCTAGGTGTGAATGCACTGCAGTCTGGTGGGGAGCCCTGCCTGGCTGGGCACACAGCAATATTTGTTTCGTGATTTAAAATGCACCAAAGTGCAAATGTAACTCTCATTTACTGAGAGGCTCAGAAGCAGTTTATTCAGCATCAGGGCTCGTGAACACAGCACTCACTGAGAGTGAACTCAGTTTAATTCTGGCTCTTCGTAAAGCCAATTCCAGCAGGAATTCATAGAATCATGGAATGGTTTGGATTGGAAGGGATCTGAAAGATCATCTTGTCTAATCCCCCTGTCATGGGCAGAGACACCTTCCACTATCCCAGGTTGCTCCAAGCCCAACCCAACTTGGCCTTGGACATTTCCAGGGATCCAGGGGTAGCCACAGCTTCTCTGGGCAACCTTTTCCAGGGCCTCCCCACCCTCACAGGGAAGAATTTTTTCCCAATATCCAGTCACAATCTATCCTCCTTCAGCTCAAAGCCATTTTCCCTTGTCCTGTCACCACACACCCTTGGAAAAAGTCCCTCTCCAGCCTTCTTGTAGGTTTTTCAGGTACTGGAAGTTACCAAAGCGTGGAATTAAAACAAGATGGCAGTGTTGGGAATGTCTGATGGTATCTTTGTGCTTGAGGGGAACAGTTTGTTCTCCTCATGACTTTGGTGGGACACACCAGCTTTACCAGACACAAGGAAACGTGAAAAAAAGACACAAGGAGGAATCACAGAATCATGGAATATCCTGGAAAAGGACCCACAAGGATCATCCAAGCCCAGCTCATCAAACTGGACTTGCTGGGGTGCCAACAAAAAAAAAAAGAAGCAGAAATATTCAGGACCTCCCTCCCATACCCCTGAGGCTTGTTCGTTGTGAATTGTTCTCGTGGATGTGCCTGGAGTGAAGTGCAAGAAGCAGCTGACCCACAGAAAAGCCAGAGGGAATTAATTTGGGATCTTGGTGATGCTTCCAAAAACCAGGCTGTGTTTTGCCCTCTCCTGAGGCACACAAGTCCCTCTCCACCAGGACACCCTGAGGGTGGCACAGGCAAGCCAGGTGCAGCCAATGCATCCTGATGCCAGCAGAGACTTCAGGAGTTCTGTCTATGGATTTGTACTCCATAGAGAAATCCCCAATCCTGAGCCCTCTGTGTGGTGCAGGATTTTAGGCTGCAGGATTTTAGGCTGCAAAGCAAACAGAAAACGCTGCTTTAATTCTCCCCTGCAATTAAAATGCAAACCCAGGACCATTTGGCCGTGGGTGGGCAGGATGTGGGAACTGAGAGGGAGAGCAGGAGGCTCCACATGACTTTTCCTCAGTGGGATGATCGAAGCCTCATCTGCTGCTGGCCACATCAACAGCTCCAGCCTCAAGCACTGCCTGTGTGGGATACAAAACCCCTGCCCAGCAAGGCTCTGGAAAATCATGGGATGCAGTAGGGAAGAGCCTGACTTATTGCTACAGAAATTGTTATCCTTTTAAGTGCTGTTAAGCGTAAAATTTCTAAGGTTTTTCATAACAGAGTGGAAAAATAATACTTTCTCTTTTTTTTTTTTTTCATTTAACGCCGTACTAATGCTCAGCTCTGATTTCACCCTTAATGCATATTTTACCTCTTCCATTATTTCCTCTCTGTTTTCCTTCCCCCATTACAAGCACATAAAAGTTTCCTGAAGGCAAAACCTGGGGAATTTGGAAAACAGGCAAACACAGGCTGCTATCAAAACCTCGGTTTGAAAAAGTCAGGCTCATTCTGCTGCCTAAAACTGAGCTGAGCTATTTTGAAAACATGAAGGCCAATCAAGCCTAGAAACAGATAAAAAAAAAAAAAGCTGGTTTTAATTTTTAAACAACCTAAACTTTTAAATATTCCATTTTTTTCCCTTTAAAAATACATTAAAAAGCTCTAAGTAAAAGGTATCTAGATCAAAGTCATGGCACAAATACAACAGTTAAATCTAAATAGTCCCTATGAACTTATTTTTAAAGGAATACACAATCCAGCTTGGCCAGATGATGGAATGAGGAGGCAGGGATGCAGGAATGATGGGCAGCACATGGGAATTTAGCTCCCTGTGGGTCAATGACTGGGTTTTGACAAAAAGGTTGGAGGATAAAACAGGGGGAAAAAGAAATCCTTTACTCACTAGTTCACAGTGCCGTATCCCTTGGCTTTAGTAAATCCCACGGAAATGGCAACCACCAAAGCAGGGAGCCCTATGGAAGTAAAACAGGAGGAAATTGGTCATTTAATCACATGTGCAGCCTTTCTCCCACTCAATATTCCTCATTATTTCCAGAGTTATTCCAGCACCATCTGTCCCAGCTCAGGTCTGTGGCGGAGACTGAGCTCAGGACCCCCAGAACAAAAAAAAAAAATAACCTTAATTACCTCTGTTAATTAAATAAACACCATGAGCTGGAATCAGCTCCTGCCCTTCTGTGGTCTCAGCAGTTGGGGGTGGGGTGGGTCTCACAGTAGATTCAGATGCATAAAATTTATTTATTTTACTCTTAGGTACTTCAGTGTGTCTCCTGAAGCTGGAATATTCACCCACAACCCAACTCCAAGACCCCAAAGATTAAGAGCTTTGTTTACACTCAGTGCACAGTGAGAGACTCAGGTTCAAATCTGCCCCAAATGAGGCAGAAAAGGAAACTAAAACTGAGTTTCCCTATCCCAAACAGGTCCCTCAAGGTTTCTCTCAGCAACAACAAGAAACAGCTTCAGGTCTCTTCTAGGATATATGGAGATTCAAAGTCCAACTCTCCCATTTCCCTAAAGAAATATCGGGATATTGGCTCATAACATTGGGTTCTCTTCAGCTCTGGAGGTCTCCATGTGTTTTTTTTTATAGCTCTCCGCCTCATGGCAGGAGGAATTAAGCTGTCTCAATGCTAAAGATGGGAAAATCCCATTAAGAATCAGCAGGATCAGTAGCCAGCTGGGATTAGTGCCCCTTGACAAAGCCCTAATTCCTGAGCTCCAGAGGTCACGGCAGGTGACTGCAGGAGATCCAAGGGATGTGCAGGCACAGCATCCAGACAATAATCCTCTGGGAAGCGTCCCTCAGCAACACAAATCATCCCAAGATTGATTGTCAGTGAGGCTCTGGGCCACAGGGCCAAGCTGGCTGGAATGTGGAGCATTTGAGGGTTATCCTAGAGGGAAGTGCTTCTCTTCCCATACGAGATTTCCAAGCACAGGTCACATTTCATCAGTCCAAACCCAACAGGCAGAGGGTTTAAAAGGTGCCTCCTTTAGTATTTTGTCCTTTTCATTTTCCTCTTCCCCTTCCCTTCTCATTTTCCTTTCCTTTCCTTTCCTTTCCTTTCCTTTCCTTTCCTTTCCTTTCCTTTCCTTTCCTTTCCTTTCCTTTCCTTTCCTTTCCTTTCCTTTCCTTTCCCTTCCTTTCCCCTTTCCTTTCCTTTCCTTTCCTTTCCTTTCCTTTCCTTTCCTTTCCTTTCCTTTCCTTTCCTTTCCTTCCCTTCCCTTCCCTTCCCTTCCCTTCCCTTCCCTTCCCTTCCCTTCCCTTCCCTTCCCTTCCCTTCCCTTCCCTTCCCTTCCCTTTCCCTTCCCTTTCCTTTTCCTTTTCCTTTCCTTTTCCTTTCCTCTTTTTTCCTTTCCTTTTTCCTCTCCTTTCCCCTCTCCCTTCCCCTCCTTTCTCCTCTCCTTTTTCCTCCCAATTCCTTTTTTTTTTTCTCATTTTTAACTCAGTTGACCCTTGCTCCTTTCGCTGAGCCACCTTCACACCTCATCTGGATAACTCCTGGCTGCCACATTCCCTAAGATGCCATCAATATGGCAACCCATGGGAAGAAACCACACAGGAAAGGACACTTTCAGGAATACAGCTTGGTGCAAGAGTCCCTGGGAAAGAGGAAATTTGGCAAAGACTCCGACAAAAATTGCAGCTCGCTCTTCGCAAAGTGCCTCTCGCCAACGTGATAATTATGCAGAAATCCAGAGTGGGGCTGTGAACTTGGCAGCTCCAGGGATTGGCTCGTTCCAAGGCTGGGAAAAAACCTCAGATTGGGCTGGAAATGGGAAATGATGAGCAGCTGCTACAGGTGGCAGCTATGTCGTGGTAGTTAAGGCAAAGAGCATCACCATGAGAGATGCTGTGCCTTGGGAGAGCTGTCAGTGGTCTAAGCAAAGTTAGATGGGATTAGATTGAAAACATTAAAAAATTGGATTTTAATATAATTTTTTTATTATTTCCCAGAAATGTATCCATTTCCCATGGAACTGGCCTGTTCCCTGTACCTTGTGTGGTACAGGCAGTACCAGCAAGGCTTTGGGGATTTTCTGCACCAAGTGAATGTAACATTCAAAATTCCAAGTAAATCCATTCAAAACCTCTTTCAAAGAGTTTTGTACTTCCAGGTCAGAGGAGAATCAGGCCATGCGTTAATCATGTTCCACTAGAAAAGATGTTTGCTAATAACTCCCAAGAGCCATTCTTGTTATAAACAGCTGAAGGCCCACTCAGAGGCTGAGCTATGGCAGCATTAAAAATCCAGTTGTGGAAACTGTAACAGGGTCATAAAAATCCTGACAAGAATATTTCTTCTTTATTGGGGCTAAATATGATGACTGAGCTGTTTCCAGGGAACAATTTATCTGTCTATTTTAAATCAGAGAGTCACAGAATATCCTGAATTGGAAGGATCCACAAGGATCATATCAAGTCCAGCTCCTGACCCTGCACAGGATCACTTGAGAGCATTGTCCAAACATGGACAACAATTACTACTAATAATTATTACTAATGACAACTAAAAAATTTAATTGCAAAGTTGCACACCCAAGAGGAGAGCAAAGAAATAAAAAAATAATCCTCCCTGCTGCTGAAATTCTCTGCAGCTTCAATGAGCTACAGCTGAGAGCAGCTGAGAACTTGGCAAAGACATCTTAAACAAGGGCTTAGAGAAATGCAAATGTGCAAAGAGGGGAAAGGGGGGAGAATCAGCCCATGACAAAGTGAATTGTGCTAATTATTTCAGATTATGCTCTTTAAAACATATTTTCGGCTTCTTTCCTCTTACAAGTGCCATTAATCCCAGCTCTACAGCTGAAGTCTAGCAGGATGCTAAATATCCAAAATTCCCTTGCTGCCTTAATAGGCAAGAGTGTTCTTCAGTTCTTGTCCTAACCTACTCCAAATGGTTATTATGCATCATTTATCAGCAGTGCATCCTAGCTCAGAGCTGACTACATTTTACTAGCAGTGCAAATTATGCTTCTACACATGTATGGGGATTTTTTTTTTTTTTTAATCTGTACAGACTACAAATGTGAATGTTGCTCATCCAAAATTCCCTTGGCTAACACGCCCATCTGTCCCAGCTTTTACAAATCAGGGGAAAAAAAGCCTTTTTATTACCTAGAAAAGCTATTAGCCCGTTGCATTTGATATCCCTGATGTTGCTGGAGTCACCAAGGAGGTATAAACATATGCATGAGCACACCCAGGCTCCTGCTGCCTGAGCTCTGCAGGTATTGTGGTTCTGCTCCTGCTACGCAAAAATCCTGGATTTTAATAAAACAATTTATTCTCCATTGTAAGCAAAAGCTTAGGAGGGAAAACTTCAAGGGATGCAGGTGCTGCAACAAGGACGGCTCTTGATGTGCCAGAATAAATCACATCAGGGTGCTTGGTAAGCACCAGAAATCTCTTGCCTGGGGTGAATTGTGAGACTTCAGTAGTAAAATGAGACATTAATAGAGCTCAGCCACACAAGGCTTTCCCTCTCCTTTCTCTCCTTTGCCTCCACACTTCTCAGCAACTTTTTGTGTCGCTGCTCCTTTCAAACACACCCTTGTTATCACTTTGAAAGCCCAGGTTTATGGGTTTGTATTTGTTTTCTACTACAGAATGCATCATTTAAGGCTAATAAATTAAACATACAGCAGAGGCAGAGGGAGAAAAATTAGTTACAAGCATCTGCAGCAGTCTCGCAGTTTATTTGTCTCCGAAAGGCACTGCTGCCATGGAGACGAAATCTCAGAGTTTCCTTCACTCCAGGTTGCTCGGTAGAATCTTAGAACCATAAAATCATTTAGGTTGAAAAGACCTCCAAGACCATTGAGTCCAACCATTAACCCAGCACTGCCAAGCCCACCACTAAACCACGGCCCTAAATGTCACTTCTCCATGGGTTTTTCAACACTTACAGGGATGGTGATCCCACCACTTCCTGGGCAGCCTGTTCCAATGCTTGGCCAGCCTTTCAGGGATTACATTTTTCCAAATATCCAACCCAAACCTCCCCTGGTGCAATTTCCTCTTGTTCTATTACTTTTACCTGGGAGCAGAGCCTGACCCCCACCTGGCTGCACCCTCCTGTCAGGGAGTTGAGCAGATCAGAAGGTTCCTCCTGAGCCTTCTTTTCTCTAGGCTGAGCCCCCCCAGCTCCCTCAGCCACTCCTGGTGCTCCAGACCCTCCCCTTTTCCTTCTCTGGACATTCTCCAGCCCCTCAATGTCTGGCAGTTGAGTGATCTAAATCTGACCCCACGGTTTGAGGTGTGGCCTCAGCAGCGCCCAGCACAGAGGGACAATCCCTACCTTGCTGCCAAAATTTCCTTGACTCATATCATTTACCTGTGGAACACATCCAGCACGGGGGAGACAGACAGAGACAGAAAAGTAGAAAGCAAGAAACAGACCCAACCCCAGGAGAAACCACCCCCAGCTCACCCTCTGAAACCTGAACTCAACTCCTCAATTTTCAGGTGCACCAGGCAGGAGGCTCAACTCAGGGCTCTCGGTAGCACCATTTTTAACCATTTCAGCCCATGAAGGGTTTCAAGCCCCTTCTGCCAAGCCTCCTGAGGAGCACCAGCCCCTCCTCCTGCACCCTGCACCTCCTCTGCTCCGCAGCCCCCCAGCTCCTCACCCCATCCAAGACACAAGAAGCGCTTGCGGATGATGCGGTTCCGTAACCGACCCGTCACGGCCATGTAGGACTGCCAGGCCTCGGTCAGCACCCAGCAGAAAGAGGAGAGGAAGAAGAAGTGCAAGAAAGCCGCCACCAGCGTGCAGATCACCTGGAGAGAGGAGGAAAGGAGGACACGTGAGAGGAGAGGCAGGCGGAGAGAGCAGCGGGTGGCAGAGCAGGAGGTGAGGAGAGATGCTTCCAACCCAGGCTCTGGAAGGAAAAGTCATGGAGATCAGGGCATGGAAATGCAGTTTAGGAGGGGGAAGGTTCTCCATAAGCTTTGACCTAGCAAAGAGCAAAGCTTTAAATTTAAGTGCTGTGTGGAAATCAGCTGCTCTTAAGCATGAGCGCTAAGATAAGGTCACAATTAACACTTCAGAAGAATCATGGAATTACAGAATTGTTTGGGTGGGGAGGGATCTTAAAGATAATTTAGTTATGGCCCCCCCAAAACAGGCAGGGACACCTTCCACTGGAAATCTCAGCCCGTGTCCCATCCTGGTGCTTTCTTGGCTTAAGCAGGATATATTTAATTTCCAAAAGATCCCAATTATTGCCATGATCCTTTCGGTGGGGGGGGGGACAGGATAGTTAGTAAACAGTGCGCTAATCTCAGCTCAAAAGGTTTGCAAAGAACCACATCCCTGGCAGCCCAGCCATGGAAATGAAATCTGAGGAAGGCAATTTGGATGGTGTCCCTGCCAGGGAAGCAGCGCTGAGTGAAAGAGTTAAGCTGTGAGAGCTGAGTGAAACCATGGCTGCCAGGGGCTGGGAAAGGACTGCAAACATGAGGGCACAATTGTCCGAGAGAATATAACAACCAGCAGACAGGGAAGAAAATTAAAAAAAGAAAGAAGAAAGGAAAAAAAAAACCCTAGATTAGAAAGAATTTCATAATGGTGAGCTCTACTACTCGGTGGGGAAACCTCACAAGGGAAATGCAGGCAGCTTAAGCCATTTAAAATTAAACTGGGGAAAGAACTGGCAAATGCATTATGAAGAACAATCCCGGAGTGCCAGGGAGATGGACTGGAAAGCTGACAAGCTCGTCTTTGTTTTAACTCAGCAAGGCCAAATCTTTCACTGGTGCAAATTGGTGCCGCTCTGTTTAACTCAGCCAGTTTCCCCCCCATCTGTGAGTTGAGAACTGTGAATCAATGGACTCAAGAAGAAAATGATGGGCTGAAAGTCCAGTGGCTCCCAAGGAGAAGGGAGAGCAAATAGATTTTAAAAGTGACTCGGGATGATAAAAAAAAAAAGGCTTCAGGCATTTGGGGGAGGGGGAGGTTTATAATCAAGAATTTCTTTGCTTTGAATTATATGGGGAAGCATGGACTTGGGCTTTACGGTCAATGAACCCTTCTCTTTTTTCTCTTTTTTCAACCACCAGCATCTTTCAACCCAGAGCTCTCATGCACAGAGTGGCTTTTATCATGATTTTATCGGCTTGCTCTCGATTCATCCCCTGGCACCACCTGACGTTATCAGAGGCTGTGAATAAAAGCAAGACCGTGTGTTGTCTGAGATAGGAACTGTCTTTTTTGTTCCACATTTGCATTTGACACCAAATCCCTCCATATTCTGCTTGTAAGTGGATTGTGGATGTCAGTTCAGTACAAATAACACGGCTCAATATGAAAATGTCCAGCAATTTCCACATTTTACAAGAATCCCAAAAAGGTGGTTCCTCATCATCAGATTACAAACCTACACAAAACAATTGCAAACAGAGTAATTACAATTACAATTGTACAATTCAGCTTTCTGAAATGGATTTTAAGAGATTGTTATTTTAGAACCCTTTTTTTTGGCTAATATCATAAAGAACACTGTTCACATTGCCCTCTTGATTTTGTCTTGAACCAATACAGCTCTTCCTTGTAAAGGGGAGAGAAAAGCTTTGCTTTAAAATTTTACACCACAGAGATACATTTGGTTTGGTTTTATTTTATTTTTATTTCTCAAATGAGAACCTCTGATAGAAAGGGAAAAAGAGAGGAAGGGAAGACAAGAGAAATATGCACATCTCAGCTGGACCAGAATGAACCTATAGCCTCAAATGAACTTGGCCAACTGATAGGCAGGCAAATATTTGCTTCTGCAACCTCTGCTTCAGGTTCTCCCTTCCTTGTGGGGAAAACCAAAAAACCCCATGGAGGGCTAAGCACAGGGATATGATGTCCCAAGGTCCACCAGAGCTTGTCAGTCTGTCAAGGCCATTAGCCTCTGTTTTCCTTTAGGAGGAGAAATCTGTTCCCTTGCAGCACAAGCCTTGGAGATATGACCACTTCCAGCAGCATCCCTTGCCTTTGTATCCCCAGATTGCTGACTGTAATTTTTTTTTAGCTTTTTCCCAGGCCTTTCATCTTCAAAAAGCTTAGCAAATCCAGGCGTGGAATCTTGCCTTTGAGGTTACATGGATGGAAATCCAGGGAGAATTTGACATTTCCAGGGAAGCCAACACTGTAGAAATCTCCCAGAGAAGCCGCAATTATAAATCAATCGCCAACATTTTAAGACGCTTTATTATCGATAATTGAATGTGAATAAAATCTTAATTTACACTCCCTCATCTCTCCTCTGTATAGTTTTCTTTCTCTGCTGCCTGCCAGAGACTGTTTACTAGATGGCTGAGAGGAAATCCAAGAATAACCTTTCTATTTCTGGGGTTTCATGCATATGGATGTGCAAAGAGCTAATCTGCCTCCTGCAATCGCTGCCGGGAGCTTCGAATCCCCACCAACAGCTCTGACAGTGAACTCCCAGAGTCACGGGACAAAAAAAACCACCCAGGGAGAACCTGGGTTCATATCTGGGCTCTGGAGGGGGTGGGAGAGGAGGAACACCTCCAGCTCCTGTCCTGAGGTGAAGAAGAATCACCAAAGAGGAGGTCCAGCCGTGGTTTATCATGCTGAGCATCCCTCAGAGTTTCTTTTGATGCAAAGAAGCTCATAGCACACATTTGGTGTTGCAGAAAACACAACCAAGGAAAGCAGGAGTTTGGTTCACCCTTTCTCCAACTCCTGCCAACTGTGCTGGCAATGAAAAACAACTCTGCTTTGGGAAGGGAGATTCTGAAGGGCACTTCTGTAGCAGGAGCAGAGTTGGCTGCTTGTTTCCACACTTCTCTACACACACAGGGCTCCAGCAGCTGGATAGTTTTCCCTGAAACAGCATAATCCTAACCCAAAGGGCCTTCCACAGAAATGAGTCTGTGATTCACTAAATCCTTCAGCTTCTCTGCAGGATTAATAAAACCATAGACTGGTTTGAGTTTTGGGAGGGACCTTAAAAATCATCTTATTCCAACCCCCCTGCCATGGGCAGGAAGATTTTCTGCTTGCTCCAAGCCCTATCCAACCTTGCCTTGAGCACTTCCAGTGTTGGGGCACCCAAAATTTCTCTAGCCAACTGTTCCAGTGCCTCTTCACCCTTACAGGGAAGAATTTATTCCCAACATGCTTCCAACAGTGACACCATGTTCGTGCTGCCAAAGCAGGGCCTCAAAAAACCTGTCTGGTCCTTGGTTACCGTTAAGTAATAACTCATTTTTGATTTCTGATTGTGATTTTGGCAGCAGAAAGAGTGGAGGAGGCTTCTTGCCTCACGTTTTTTGGCTCAACAGAGTTATGGCAGTTGGAACATTTGGGAATTTGGGAAAATTTATGATGAGAAAATACTAATGATGAGCAGTGATTTGTCATGCCGGACGTCAACGAGGAGTCTGAAAATGCTTGAGCTGGAAAAAAGTCATGGAGGCAACACACGCCTCTCCAGCTGGCTCTGGGGGAAGAGATGTACTTGCAACCAGTGGAAAACCACTTGGAAAACCACGCTGGGTCTTGCCTGGAATGCTGGAGTCACTCTGGGATCTGCTCTGAGTCCCTCGAGGCCCTGCAGTGCACACAGTGCATCTGGCAATGCTTCCCATCCCCAAAAAAGGTTGGACAGCTTTGTGTCTGTGTTCATTAACATCTGCCAAGTACTTTCAGCTCAGAGTATAAAAACTGCTGGAGAAATAAATGTAAAGCTGAGAGGTTGTTTGTTTGGGGTTTTTTTTTTAAAGCCTTTTCTCAATCTGTCTTTGTAATTTTTTTGAAAATAAAAATGGTTAAAGCCTTGCAAATCACCACGCTTCTTCACCGTGCCATGTGCCAGCTACTCTAGGCAGATATTCAAAAATATCACATTGGTTTTAATCAAAGCCCTGAGGATGCTGACAAATTATCAAAGAGAGAGCGAGAGAGAAAATTGAAATCTGCCATTTAGCCGTGTCTTTGACATGTCGCTAATTAACAGATGGAGGAAAAATGAGGAAGCGCTGCCTGAACGGATCATTTCAGCGCTAAATCAGGGGGAAAGCAAACAAATAAACAAAGCCCCAGCGGATCCCTTACCTTATTCCGGGTCTGGGTCTGTCCGATCAAGATGAGAGCATTGGAGGAGATGATGGAGAGGCAGAAGTTGATGAGGATGACGGAACGCTCCGAGCGGATGTACCTGCAGCGAGAGAAGAGGGGAGGGAGACCCACCCTGTCACCACCTGCCCTGGGTGACCTCTGGAAAGCAGCAATCCAGGCCAGGCTCTACAGAATTGCCAATTTCCTGCAGGTTTTATGCGCTAGACAGACAAGAGCAAACGAGGAAGGCAGGGGGAGAAGATGTCGCCATCATCCCCCATCCATGCTGGCGTTTGGAGCCAAAAAACGAGAGGCCAGCCTAGCCTGAGCCCCTCCTAAAACAGTAGAGTGCTGCAAATCTTCTTCAGCTCTGCCTGCTTGAAAGGGGGGCTCGAAAAGGAGCTTGAAAGAAAACAAACAGGCAACACACGGAAAAAATTCCCAGCTAGGAAGAGCCACAGGCATGCTGGCGATGGAAGCAGATTACAAACACATGCACCTTGACAACAAAGTGTGTGTGAATCAGCATTCCCCTTCCTTCAGCCTAACAACCCCTCCTGAGGTGAGAAGCAATGAGAAGCATTTCTGGCTTTTTTTTTTCCTTTTTTTTTTTTGGTAGCACTTCTCCAAACTAGGGCAAATACATAACTGCAGCTGTGGGTTTGGAACACCAGGGACACCAGTTAGGGAGCTGTTGCCTTCAGCACCTTGCAGGAGCCAGAGATTTGTCATTTCTGATTTGCAGCACAGCACCAGACTCGCTGCCGAGGTAAGCGCAGCACAATTAATTCCAACCACTGGCTACGGAGGGAAATTTCTTTGAAGGCCTTCTTTTTCTTTGAAACATTTCTTTTATGTACCCAATAAAATGGAGAGGGAGCTGCAGAAGCGCAAGTCCTCAAGGATTGACTCAAGATCTGACCACACCAATGCTCACACACGTGAATTATCTCAGAGATGCTGCAAGTGCCCTGCCTGAATGCCAGATGAGTGAAGAGGAGATGCTGATGCTTATATAAATTAGAAACAGATGTATTAATCAACCAGCTCATCCCTGGAGGCTAATGCAGGATTATTTCCTATATTCCAGCACATCAACTATTTATGTTGAGAATTTAATTTCATTAATTAATTTTAGCGAGAGTGAGCTGGTCGTGCCTTGGCTGCAGAGTTTTGAGTTTCTGATGAGGAGGGCAGGACGAGTTTACTGCATGTTGTGTGTTCTGCCAAGGGTAAATCTGTGCTTTAGATACGATTTTAGACCCTGTGAAACTTGCATTTTTAACTTCCCGTTGAGTTGTACCTTCAGACAAACACGAATGGTGAGGGTATGCTTTCCTGCATGCAAAAAAAGAAAGCCACTGATGCAAAGGTTGTATGAATTCCTACCTAATCTGTTGGAAATCTGGTTTATAGGAAGTTCTCCCTGAAACTCTCCCAGCCCCAGAACAGGCTGCAAAATGTAGGATCCCAGCTCGGTAAGAAAGTGGGTTGTCAGCCTGCAAAATGAGCTTCTGGTTCCTTTCACAGCCAAGCTGAGCCCAAATTTCCTGCTTTCACTGGGCTCAGTACAATGCTGGGCATCACCTGGGTCCTGCTCAGTTTGTGGCTGACATCAATCTCTCTATGCTTTGTGTGAAGTTAAATATCCAATCTCCAGTCAGCAGCTTCTAAGGGGTAGAAAGGGAGATTTGGGCTCTGTCCTGGCAGGAAGAAGATATAATAAATCTGTGTAAAAACACTATGACCCCACTGCTATCAGCAGGACCTTCTAAAGTCTCCACTGCTCAAAAAAGGTGAGAAATGAGATGACCATAAGTATTAGTCTGTATTTTAATATAAAGGGAGATAATCCAGTTGTCTTAAGACTTTTTCCCCCTTAAGCCCCCTTCAACCAGCTCTCCTTTTTCCCTGCTTCACATCCTGCGAATTTATCTTGTTCTCACCCTGAGAATTTATCTTGTTCTCCAGATCTCAGAATCTCTGAAAAACGAGATGTGGGTTGGCAAAGAAGAGAATGAGAATAATTTAGGCTGGGGAAAAAAAAAAACCAAAAAACCTCTCCAGTTCCCAATCCAATCTTATGCCCAAAAAAAGGACTGATTTCAAAGTCAGATCAGGTTTCTCAGGGTCTCGTCTGATCGAGTTTTGAAAATCACCAGGAACAGAACTGCTACCACCTCTCTTGGATGACTTACTACAGCACTAAAATGCTTAACTTAACTGCTCTCGTGGTGAAGGATTATTTTGCTTTACATCCAGCTGGATTCTTTCCTGCTGCAGCTGGTGCCTCTAGACCTTTCCCTGCCTACCTCTGCAAGTTGTTTGACTGCTCCATGGCTCCTCCTTAGCAGCCTCCTCTTCTCCAAGCTTGTTTTCTATTCCACCTCTGAGATTTTCCAGCTCCCTGAGCATCCACAGGACTTGCTCCCCTGTGCTGGTATCTCTGGTATTGGAGGAATCCACTATTTGGCACCTTTTCCAGATGTCCTCTCAGGAGTGTCAAACATTGCCCAAGTTGTTAAAAAAGACATGAAACAATGTTGGCCACTCAACCAACTCTGGCCAGATGTGACCAGCTCCTGATTAGGCTTCAAACCTTTGACCACTACCCTCAATTCCTGCAGGAACTCCATCCACCTACTAAGCCACCAATCCAGTGCACAATTCCATGATCTGGGTACTTCTGGAGTTTGTGTTAATGGTGTTGGTAACATCAAAATCCACACTAGCTGCTTCTCCCCACTGTCCACGTAACCAGCCACCCCATCCCAAAGGGGAAACAGGGCAGCCAGGCACAATCTGTCCTCCATAAAACCTTGCTGTCTATTCCAAATCACTTTCTTGTCCATCATTTTGCCTGGAAATAACCTTTAGAGTGGCTTGCTCTTTAATAATCCCAGGGGCCATGCAGGTTGACCAGGCAGTTGTTCTCTGGATCCTCCTCCTTGCCCTTTTGAAAGGTGGGTGCAACATTTGCTTTCCTCCAGCCTTCAGGAGCCTCCCCAGGTGACAGACAGTGGCTCCAGAGTCACCCCAAATATCTCTCTCGATGCATCCCGTTCTGTCCCACGGACCTGCAAACATCCAGATAACTTAAACAGTCCTTGTCTCTCTTTTCTTTGGCACTGGGGAATGTTTTCTTCCATGGACTCTGCCTCTGTGCAGGAATTTGGGTGGCTGGGAGCCAACCTTGCCAGCAGAACAAGGCAAAAAGGCACTGGGTACCTTCACCTTTTTGACTTCCTTATCCATTTGGCTGCTTGTCCCATTCAACACTGGGCCAACACTTTGCTGGAAAATCCTTTGGTGCTGACATACCTACAGAATCCATTCTTGATGCTTTTCACATCCCTGATCAGTTTCAAATGCTGAGGTCTGGCCATTCTAATTCAATCCTGCATTCCTGGGCAATTCTTCCAGAGTCCTCCTTGGTAGCCTGACCTGGATTCCAAACATTTCCTTGTTCAGTTTCTGCATAATCAGAATGCTAAGAAGACCTCCTGCCATGCTTCCTTTTTTCCTTCCATTTCCTCTTCCCCAGCACAGGATGCTCCACAGAAAGAAATCATCATTCCTTTCCAGGCCCTCTGGCCAAAGAAATCAGGAACTCATATCAGAGGGGAGAAAAGCACAGAATTTGATAGGTTTTGCCCGAAAACACATCTCCAGCAAAGACAGAGCTACTCCAGGGTGCTGCCTTGCTACCCCTCTGCTGATACATGGGTGCTGTCAGCTTCTCAAAATATGCTGCACTCAGCCACAAGAGCAGGGGAAAACTCACTGCTAATTTAGGGAAATTCTGCCCCAGCCTGTGTCCCACAATCACAGAATATCCTGAGCTGGAAGAACCCACAAGGATCACCAAATCCAACTCCTGGTTTTGCACAGGACAACCCAAAATCCCATCCTGTGCATGAGATTGGCATTTTCCAAACACTCCTGGAGCTCTGGCATATTTGATGCTGTGACCACTCCCAGGTGAGCCTGTTCCCCTGCTAAACAACTCTCTGAGTGAATTCTGAAGAAATTTTTCCTGATATCCAACCTAACCCTCCCCTGACACAGCTCCAGCCACTCCCTCAGGTCCACTGGCCACCAGTGAGGATCACCACACGCTCTGGGAAGCTGAGACAGATGAAAAAGGTGGGAAAACCCTGCAGTCTGTTTCTCTGCCCCCATTAGACTCCTCTCCTCTCCACAAACACTGAGTCACCGCTGCTTTCTCACTGTGTGTACACACATCCCTCTCCACGCAGCCACTTACTCATCCCTGCCACCTCCCACCAGGGCCACCGAGTGCCTCAGCATCCCCAGCAGCACAGGCAGAGCTCCTGGGCTTAAAGCAAGTGTTAACAGCGCCTCGAGAGCTCATTGACAGCCACTCAATCAATCCTCAGGAGCGAGAAAAGCTGGGGCTGTTCTCTTCCAGCGATGCAGCACTCACCCAGCTGCTGCCAGGCACAAAGCTCTGCCGTGCCCCACATGCTGATGGGCTGGTGGATGAGCTGCTCAATAGCAGGAATCGATCCCCATGCTGTGGAAAGGTCACTGACTCCAGAGGCTGTTGAGCAGCAATGAGTTCAGGGATGGAAAACACATCGGGGGACTTGTGAAATACCAGCGTGTCAAGGAGCCGCTTGAAAGGAGGTGTCACTTCACCTCTCCTGACCCTTGAGTGGTTGTTTTTCCCCCCCCCAGTTTTTCATTTCTGTGCCAGTTTTCCATTTTTTCTTGCTTTTTTTTCCACACGGGTGGTGGGGCACGTGGCCCTCACACAGATTGTGCCTCCAGCTGTGACCCAGGACAGTCAGAGCCGAGATGGAACAAGGTCACTCCACTTCTGTGGCCCACTGTGTCACTGACCCCTCTGTCGAGCCTGCTAATAAGGCCAGAGATGCACCATCTGCAGCAGAGATTTTTGCAGCCATCTGTCTACTGGGAACTGGACTGAGGCACCAACAGGCCACCAACAGCCGTCGAACAGAAACAACTCCCATTTTCCACCAGGGCTGTGCCAAGTTGGCCGTGTCTGAAGTGATCACTTGCCTCAAAAAGCCCATGCCATTCATGCCAGTGGCTGAGTTGGTGCCACCAAAGAGCAGCCTTTATTTGGGGGTTTTGAATGGGCAGTGGAGGGTAAATTCATTTCCTCCCTGATATGCAGCCTGAAGATGGGATCACCTCCCTGTTACTCTGCCCCCTTTTTTTCCCCTTTCCCTCTTTCTCGCCTGCCCTTTCTTTCTGCTTCCCATATATACAAACAAACCCTAGCTGGGCAAATTCTGGGAAAGTTTCCAGATTGTCAGCCTCAGTGAGCTTATTCATCAGAAGTGTTTCATGCTCAAGCTGGGTCTATGGATTGCATGCTCCAGATGCCTTTGTCCGGAGTTCTGAATGGGAAATTTCCCGGCCAAAGCTCCCCGAAACAGCTGAGCCCTGGTGAGTGCTCTCCACAGAAGATCAGGCAGCCAGGACAGGAGGAGTTGCTCCCCTGCACGGTGGAAAAGAACCACTTTGATGCTGCTCCTGTGTTTTAGAGACAATGGGTGAAATAATACTGCTGATTCCATTTCTAAGCACTCCTCCAGCTGCTGTCTATCAGAATACACAACATTTAGGGCAAAACAAAGTGGGAGCCAGGAGATAATGTTGAATACGATGTTCCTGAGACCATTAATAGGAAAGCACATTCACGTCCAGCAGCTATGCCTAAAATAAAAAGGACACACAGAGCGCTCAGGGCTCAGCCACAGGAATGCTGTGAAGTTTGGAAAACATGAAAACATGATCTACAGAGAAGAAATGAAACAAACTCAGCGCACCAGAGAGAACTTCTAGAGATCACTTGATCATGCTTTACAAATATTTACACAGAGCGATTTAGGATAGAGAGCCCTTTAATCAAGATATAGCTGGTCTCAGGATCACTTGGAAATGCATGTCCACCCTTGGCTAGCTCAGAAATACCCATTCAAGCCTCCCAAAAACGTGTCCTCCCATTCCTGCTGATCGTTTTGGGCATAGGCATAAGGCAAAGAGTGGAATGAGAAATTAAACAGAACATATTTTAAACAGGTCAGGAAATTTACTGTCCTCAATAACAGTAAATATTGGAGCTGGGGGGGTGGGAGCACAGTCCTGGAAAAAAATACATCATGTTATTCCAAAGGGCTCCAAACTGATTCAACCTCATGTCTGAGCTTGGGTTTCAGATCCTGAACCTGTTTCTGACAGGAAAGAGAGGGTGAGGCTCGAACACTTGCTCTTTAATCTTCTATCCTAACTTTCCACTTGATCCTGACACCAGTGACCCCAGCAAGTCACCTACCGGCGCTGCTCAGTGCCGCCCAGCCTGAGGAAAAGCAGGAGAGGACAAGGACTTGAGCACATCCAATGATACCCCAGGCACGGAAAAACCTGAGTTCTAGATAAATGTTATCATGATCAGTCTTCAGCTGCCAAAATTAACCAGCCACTATGCACTGTCACAGTATCAACAAAAAAAAAAAAAGATGCATTTTTGCTCAGTTTTTACCCTCTTGTTTCTTTCCTCTACCAAAGCGTAGAAGAAGTTACCTCAGTTCAATCTCTGAATGGAATTTACCCTTTCCTTACTACTGAGAAGAATCACTGCACAAAATAAGAGCCTCAGCCTGATCCCTTCTCCCAAAAGGATCACCAATAATACCCAACTGTATTCCCTGCAGCCATTCCATTTGGATTTCACAGACATTCACCTGGTTCTGATTTGTCTTTGCTTGGCGCAGAGCCATGAAGGTCTCAGCGTGTTTGCCATGGATTTAGGGAAGACGTGGATCTTGTAGGATAAACTCAGACCTCGTTCAAGGCAACACAGGGAGAAAATCCCTTGTACACCTCAGGTCCTCCAGCTTAGAGTCACCAACATGTATCTAGCAGGGTCATGAGCCAATTGTTCATTAAAGCTTTGCTTCAAAATCACTTCAGCGTCTATAAATGACACAATTTTAGGTTTCACCTGACCTGTGTACAGGAGCTCTCAGCAAAGGGATGTTCTGGGGGATCCCACATGCACCTGAAGTTGAAGGCAAAAAGCAGCTAAAAGGGTGGGGAGTTATTCAGATGATTTAAGGTTTAACATCCTCAAGCTCCTGAAAAGTTGTCAGTTCCTCAGGCCAGATGTTTCCATGGCAGGTCACGGAGATTTGGATGCTCCCAAAGAATTACCTTGCAGCAGCTTCTGCCTGCCAAGAGGCTGTGCGTGTCCACCTCGCCTCTGACAAGGTTTCCTGGGGTACACAAAGGCATCGAAACCAGCACGAGGCTTTTGGAGATGGAACAATGTCCCTACAAGGGGGCATGGCACTAATTTCACTCTGCTAATTTCTCTGGCACTGAAAGGGAGGAGTAATGCCAGCTAAGCCACCAGGATGACTTTTCTGCAGGGCCCACTCATTACCAAACAGATCCTCCTCGAGCGCCAGACACCCAAAACCACAGAGCAAACACTCCAGGATCCATGTAGGTCAAAAGACAGTTATTTTCCCCAAGAAGAAGAGAAGAGAATGGAAAGCCATACCTCCAAACAGAGACATAAATGATAATCAACAGCAAAAGCGTCAGCGAGGATACTCCACAGCCTACAATTAACGTGACAGAAGGCACCAGCACCTTTTCCATGTTCTGAAAGAGAGAAAGGGAGACGTTAAAAAATAAGCTCAGCCGGTTTTACCAACAAAATTTCATGGCAAAAAACTTCCAGTTGTTGATGTGTCAACTCAGCTGACCTTCACATCACACTGTGTATACAAATAAAGAGGGAAGGAGACCAGGATTTGTTTCTGGTTGATTCAGCTTTTTTTTTGGACCAGATTTGCTTCCACAGACCAGCATCAAGTCTGGGTAACAGTTCTGATATCCATGGAAGGCAGGCATGTAAAAGGTGTGGGTTACAAGAGGAGGATCAGGCCCTTCGTACCCAGTGTCAGATTGGGAAGATAATTAATGAAGCAATAACAGAACAATTACAAATGAGCTCTTCTGGGATGGTGGTGGTGAAGGGTGGAGGATGAAAAGAAGGTGAAAATTTTCCACCAACCACAAACACTCATCTGGAAATGGATTAAATGAAGCAAGGGAAGAAAAAACAAGACGTTTATCCTCCCCAGGGACCCACCATCCATCAATTCACTTCTCTTACACTGATACAAGAAGCATTTTTTCATCAAAAGGGATCACACAGGCTGGAAAACCTGGTGTGGAATGGTCCTTTTTTCCTGACTGAATACAGAAGAACATCAGCTCTTGCAACACGAAGAGCAAACACACATTGTAACCTCTCTAATGGAGTTCTCTGCCTCCTGTGACTGCAGCTACCCAACATCTGCCACGCTGGTATCACTGAACTTGCCCTGTCCTCAGCTCAGAGTGAGGAGCTCTATCCCACTTGGCTTGCTCTGCCGCAGGCTTTTTTTCCCCCTGGCACGTTTCTCATTTCCACATCAGTGATCTCTGCTGGCAGGAAGGCAGAGAGGCAGAGCCCCACCGAGGACAGACACCCAAAAAACCTCTATTTAGGGTGATCACAGTGTTTGCAGAGGAGAGGGAGACCAGTCAAGGTTGTCATTAGACTGGCACAGCACCAACACCTAGCGCTTCACTCATGGAGATGAGATGGTTTCTGACACAGCAAGGGCTTAGCACAGGAGATTAAAAAGATTTTTTTAAAAAAGTAAATTATGCATGAACTTGGGAATGAAACAGGCAATCCTCTATGGACTTGACTACACCGTTTTGTTGGCAGGCATGAGGCTGCTCAGCCTGAACCTCCAGTCGGAGGGATGCCATGGAGATGAGGCTACAGCAGCTCTGTTCCAGGCTACTGAGCCTTCTGCAAAGTGAAATACATCAGGCAGGGTTCAGTGCTGGGCTTAGATGGAGCCTGGCCAGCTCAACACATGGGCAGAGCAAAACTGTGTCCTCTCATTCAAGGCCCACAGTTTTACTCCACAGATCTCACCCCAAAAACAGCTGAACAACCCCCGATATGCAGAGGTCTGAGCTGAATTATCCCTGGATTTTAAAGGGCTTGGGAAGATCCTCCTTGTTTGCTTATTTTGAACAAGGGCACCTCTCGCAATTAGGGGGAATTAATGAGGAACAGAACTTTCACCACATCGCTGCAGGGAACCCCACAGCAACTGTCGGGAAGGATGGAACGAGAACTTGGGGGATCTGAGATAAAATTTAGTGACCCATTGTAGAAGCTTAGAAAATAAGGGGATTAATTTGCACGTCTCAAACAGGGATGGTCGTGGAGCCAAGCAAGGATTGCTGGCAATAACACACTGTGAGCAAAACCAGGATGTGGCTGCAGAATGGACCATGCAGAGGTAGAACAGCACTTTTCTGGGAAAAAAATCCTTGTTCTGGCTCCTGGAAATCAGCACAACACAGCACAGCACAAGCACAGGAATGAGGTCAGGAATGGGACTGAAGGGGGGATCAAGGCCATCCAAGAGCCCTCAATGCTCCAAACCATCTCCAGACAGGTCTAGAAGGCCAGGCTGTGCATGACAACTGATTTGCATAGAAAGAGAGAAATTTATCTCCAGAACAGACAAAACTTATCTACAAAAATGTCCTTCCTGGGTGCATAGGCACTTCAGGATTCTGGACATTCCATCAGCTGGATCAATGCTGGAGCCAGGACTGGCGATTTCTCTTTTTCCCTTTCCCTGTTTCTTTGTTTCTCTCTTCCCATCTTTAATCCATCTCCCTTTCTCTTCCCTTTTTACCCAACCCTTTTATCCAAAACCCACTGCTGTGCGCTTGCACTAGATCAGGGACTAACATACTAATTTCCATCTGTAATTCACCAATAAAACTTGGTGACCCCTCTGACTTCTGCAATTCCTTTTCACCAAAAATTTGGGGTGTTTCCTTCCCCCTAAGGCTGGGATGTCACACATTCAATGGCTTGAATGCCCAGCTGGCACCCAAAGGAGTACAGGTCTTCTGAGGGATCTTCACTGGGTGCAGACAGGAAACCTGAGCCTCACCAACCCATCCTACATTTTCCACCACTCAGAGATTCCCAAAATGCTCATGAAAAAAATGCTTCACCTCCCATGTGGATTCTTCTCCTAAACTTCTATGGAGACTTGGATCATGGTGATTTTTAACATTAACTCCCATGACTGTGTTCCCATCCTGAGAATTTACTCCTGCCAAATATTCCTGCAAGTTTAGAAGCACTCCTTTTGGGGGAACGGAAGATACAGAAATCTCAATGAAAATATCAACGCTTTGATTTTGTGTTCCATCAAACAAAATCGAGTTTGGACATAATCCAGGCAGTGTGAGTGCTGATATTGCACATTTCACTCCTTATAAATTGAAATTTGGGAAAAACTGTGATTTAGTCAGGTAGGGTATGGGAGAGATGGATGCAATGTCTGGTGTGAAATCACAGCTTTGTTTCTCCCCCCTGTAGAACCCAAGTGGTCAACAGTCCTGTCCCACTCCAGAGGTGCATGGTTGTGATAAAAGCACTGTGGAGCACAAGCTACTGAGCCATGGATTGCTCCTTCCTCACTGTCTCCAAGCTCTCTCCCAAGCCTTTCCCTCTCCCTGCTCCCCCCTTACGGCAATTCGAGTTCACATCGCACAAATGGTGGCCAGGGATGAGCATCGATTGTGACATTTGATTTAAGTAGGTCTCATTTCGCTGACTTTTCATGGGTAACTGGATAAAAGTGGGGGAGGAGCTCCATTAAAGCAAAAAAAAAGCCCAACATGTAACTCATTCCTAAACCACCCGAGACCAACGGAGGGAATGGAGTTTGGTTTTTAAGAGACGAGCAGGCTGCATCCCTAAATCCCAACAGTAACTCTAGCTGCCCTCCCTTCCCCATCCTCTCTCATATCCCTCCACCCCCAAAGACCTCAGGTTCTCTCACTGCCTTCCCTATCCACTTTCTCACATCATCCATAAGCCTCTCCTAGATCCTCCAGCTAATTAAGGATCTTTAATCATCTGACCTGGACCATTCCTAGGTCAGATGTTTGCTCCTAGACAAGGCATTACACAAATGACAACTGGCCAAGCACAAACCAGATTTAGGGGTGATAACTGATGTCTATCTGCAGCACATCCCACAGAAAAGACCCTGATCTGAACTTCTTTCTTCATCCTACAAATTTTCAGAAACCCAATGTCCAGCAGAAGGATTTTTGCTGAAGAGATGCCATGAGGCTGATCCTCCCACCCTACAGAAAAGGAAGGATTGGTCCAGCCCAGATGGGATTTTTGTTGGCATCATGAGGAAGCATAACAACAAAAATCACTGGCTGCAGGAAGAAGAGGAGTTCACTCCTTCAGGAATAACAAAATCATTAAGGTTGGAAAAGACCTTTAAGATCACAAAGCCCAACCATCAACCCAACACCACCACCACATTCTCCACTAACCCAAGTGCCACATCCACATTTTTTGATCACGTCCAGGGATGGTGACTCCACTATTTCCCTGTTTCAACCTTTTACAACCTCTTCCATGAAGAAATTTTTCCCACTATCCAATCTAAACCTCCCCTTGAGGCCATTTACTGTCATCCTAAATAAGTCCCAAAGACTTAAACCCCCATACCTTGGGATTCTGCTTTCTTCCTTCATTATTAAGGTTTTTTTGTTCTCTCTGCTTTCCTTTCTCTATCCCCTACATCTTCCCTTCAGCAAGCAAATAATCATTTGTTTTCTTTTTTCTGACTAATTAAACCCCCTGACAGAAGGTGGTTGGATGCTGTAGGGATCTGAGCCTTGCAAGGGAAATTTCCGTAAAGAAGGAAAAATGGGAAAATAAAGGTTGGTTAAAAAAGTAAAGATGCTGCCAACAGAAAAATGTAAAGGTAAGAGAGGGAAATCCTGTGGGATTTTCCCAGCACCACAGGTGAGGAACAAACTGGGTTTTTTTGCAAAAGACAGGCCAGGGATAGGATTTCCACCTGCCTGGACTGGAGGTGGTCCCAGAGTGGAACTGCTGACAGAGGCCATCCAAAAGCCCCCTGAAACACAGAAAAAGCTGTGCCTACTTGGAGATGGAAGGAAAACTTTTCCCAGGGTCGATGGGGAACAGAGCAGGTCGTTCTGAGTCGCAAGTGCTGCGATTCTGTCACCAGCATGACAAGGGAGGAGGGAGGCAATCAATGACATCAGCCAGGATGGAAATAACGAGCGCTGCTGCCTGGGGCCACTCGCTGTCCTGCCACCTCATCGCTCTGCCTGGCAGGGCAGAAGGACACTCCTCCTTTCCTTTACAATTTCACCTTGCTTCCTTCTTTTCCCTTCTCTTCCTTTCTCCCTAATTTTTGCTCTCCTTTGTCTTCTCTGTGTCTCCCTTCCTTTGGCTATCCTCCCACGACATATTCTGCCTTTTCTTCTTGCTCTTAATGCATTTTTTTTCCAGCTCTCCCCCTTTCAAATTCTCTGCATTTTCCCCTTTCCTACTCTGGCTTTCTGCAGAACGCTGTGAAAAGCAACTCGATTTGAGTTGTGCTTTTTCCATTACCCTGCTCTGGCTCCAGGGTCAAACAGGCTCCAATTAGACCAAAGTATTTCTTAATGCTGTGCAGTTTGCCCCAGACCTTACAACCAAGCTGTTCTTTCTGCTTTTTCCATCCTTGATATAAAGAAAGGCTTGAGAAAGTCTTTACAGGCACAACATCACACCAACAAAATCACTGAAAAATTAGACCATTTATTCTGCTCCTAAATTAAACACAGGCACGTGAGTTCGGAATTTGAGGGGGGGCTGGGCTTTGTTTGGTTTTAGAAATGTATTTGCTATTCATAAGAGTTGCCTTGAGCCTGACTTCCTGCACATTTGAAATTAAAGATTCATGAAGCCAGAGGATTGCAGAAGCACCGGTTGCAAGGGACATCTACATCTTTACAAACCCCATTTGCTGCTTGGAGCAAGATCACCACTGACCTCAGGTGAGGTCGGGGATGGTTTTCTCTGGATTAGCCTTGGGAACTCTCCAAGGTGGAAAGCTCCCATCCCACAGGTGCCCATTCCACAGCCTCACCTCTATTGGTGACAGGGTTTTTCCTGAGGTCACACAAGAGGACATTTAGATTGGGTATCAGGAAATTTTTCTTCACATGAAAAGCATTGGAACAGGATGCTCAGGGAAGCGATGGAATCTCCTTCCCTGGAAGCATTAAGGAAATGTCTGGATATTGCACTTAGGGAAATGGTTTAGCTGTGAACATGGCTTTACCAGGTTAACAGCTTGACTCGATGGTCTCGGAGCTTTTTTCCCAACCTAAATTATTCCATGCACCTCCCGAGCCACAGTTTGTATCTCCTCCCCTTGTTAAATCACCAGCCACAAGCGAGAGGACTTTGGTTTTACAATTTTTGTAGCTCTCATAGGCTGTGATCAGAGTTTTTTATCTCTTTTTGCCTTTACATCTTTGCAAGACCAAGGAAGTCCCTCTCCCTCCCCTCACACGTCAGGAGCTCAAAGCAACTCTCATTCCACTCTCCTGACAAAGAACTGGACCAGCTGGATGTGATTTACTCCAAGAACTGCACAGGAATGATTTTGCTGTGCCACTGGCTCAGAGGCTTTTCATGATTCCTGTGAAGTTTTTTTAAGCCACATTGTATTGATTTCACTGCTGGTTGGACAACTCTTGTCAAAGCAGGGAGAGAGTTGTTAAAATTGCTGGAAAATAATGCTTTTACCAGGACTCACAGAAGCAAACAGCTTTCTAAACAAAAGGGTGAGTGTGTGTCAGTGCTGGAGAAAACACTTAGGAGGGTTGAGTGACCAAGAGGTGAATGTGCTTTTGTCATCTGCCAAGAAAACACTGATATTTTTAACCCCCAGTGCTGTCAGATTGGGGATTTCTCATCCAGGCTCAGGCCCTGTGGATATCACATTTATACTTTGTTGGGATGGGAAAGCTCCATGTATCCTGGAGCTGCCCAAGGAAAGGCTCAGTTTTCTCCCCCTGAAATTTCTTGCACAGATTGCAAGACAGGGAGAGAGGGAGAGCAGGATTCGAGCTCTTCTTGGAGGATGTCAGGGATTTAGTGAAGGCAGGACTGGGCCAGGGGTGAAAGGGGATTTTTTGGTGGGTCAGCACTGTCAGAGGGTCATTCACTCAACTCAAAGCAGAGGAGCAGTGATGAGAGACCAAAACATTTGTTTCCATAGAATCACGGAATAATTTGGGTTGGAAGGTACCTTTGAAACCATCTTGTTTCAACCCCCTGCCATGGGCAGGGACACTCAGAGCCCCATCCAACCTGGCCTTGAAAAATTCCAGGGACAATGCAGCCACAGCTTCTCTGCACAACCTGTGCCAGGGCCTCACCATCCTCACAGAAATAGAAGTTATTCCCAATATTTAATATAATTCCAACCTTTTTCAGATTAAAGCCACTCCCCTTTATCCTGTCACCACATGCCAGCAATGCCAGTGCCCAACAATCTGAAATATAGCCCCATACTGGCTATTGAAATTAACCCTATCCTGAATTAAACTCTTTCTCCACCTTTCTTATAACACTTAACATATTGAAAAATCACAATAAGGTCTCCCCAGAGACTTCTCCATCATTTAACCTCTGCTTTGAGGCCCCTGCGTGAAGATCACTTAGAGGCATCATTCATAAATAATCTTTTCCCAGCTTCTTTCCAGGAAATGTGACACCCTCCCAGCTCAGCCCCTGTCACTTCATTCCAGGTCCAAAGGATTTCTCCCTTGCTTTGCTTCCCCTGTATCAAAACCACAGACTTCCCATGTCAAAGCTAATAGTCACCCATTATCAGGAACACATTTGTGGAACTCAGGGCTCGTTTTATGTTATTTGGCCAGTCTAACAGGCAATTCTGTGTAATTACAGCACACAAAAATCACCCGGAGAGGCATCTTAACACGCTACTATTTATTAACAATTGCGAACTCCTCGGTGGGTATTGAGAACACTCTCAAGATACAACGTGACAATTAGCTTTTCGTAAACAGCCTTGATGAAGTTTTCAGGGCAGAGGAGTGGTCATGCAGCCTCTCCTTAATGGGAACTGTCAGGATAATTTCCTCCAGGCTGGCAGGGAATTACAGGAGTTAACAGTGGGCATTATCTACCTGCCAGTCATCCACGCCAGAGTCAGCTCACTGCCACTCCTGAACTCCCAGGCTGCACTCCCAGTGCCTCAATGTCCAGTCCTGATGTCAAGGATGGATGGATCAGCCTCATATTAATGCTGAGGACCACTCTCCTCCTGCCCAGCCAGCTGTCCCGAAACAGTTTCACCATCACTCCTTAAAATACTCTACGCTTTACTCACTCCTCGTCCCTTTCTGACTGCACCTCGCTTGGCTAAACTACTGAAATCCCAATTTTATGGAGTTCTGATGAAGAGCCTCGAGTCTCTCCACATCCCTCTGCCAGCTGTGGTTTGGGAATCATCACATGGAGCCAGGAGACCCCCAAGGAGGAGAGTGGGGTTTATTCCCAGCTCACCCGCAGGTCAACTGTGGACACTCAGCTCCATCACTTAAGCCAATCATTTCAAAGGCCTCTCAGCTGATCTGATTTAGGTGGCAAACACTGGCTTTATCTTCTGGGGGCCTATTTTGATCCTCTGGAAATGGAAGGGAATAATGCTGCCCTCCGTCTCTTTCCCAAAGCTTAATTCAGCTTAGATTCCTGCTGTGCGCAAATGCCTCAGGAGTTTCCTGGGGCTGTGTCACAACAATCAAGCACCAGCACCTTATTCTCTGCTGTGCAAGACCTTTGGGAAGGATGGAGGAGAGACAGGAGAGAGCTTTGGGCTTAACCCTTCGTGAGCTGGTCAGATGGAGTGCCTACTTTTTAAACCTCTGCTTTTCACGCATATGGAAAATTTGTTCTGTTCCAGCCTTTCCCTATAAAGCACATTGATGAGAAAATAAAACCATTTTCCACAATAAAGCTGGCAATAATCAGAATGGCCAATTCCTCCACGGGTACGAGCTCTTTGCCTCTGAGAACACAGGGGCAGAAGTGAACTTTAATCACGTTGTGCAGCAGCAGTGACAGAGGCACTGCGGTAAACAGCAAACCTCCATCTCCCCGTGTCAGTCCTGGAAAATCAAATGCTCCAGGATCCACTCCACTGCCCCGAGATGAGGTGGTACAATGCAGGGATTCATGCAAACAATCAGAACAGAGGGGACTTGTGCATACTGTTTAGTGGAACATTTATTCTCTAAAACTCCTTGCAATGAGGTTGTGGCGAGGTGAGGGTCAGCCGCTTCTCCCAGGCAAATAACAATAGGATAAGGGGAAATGGTCTCAAATTGCATCAGGGGAGGTTTGATTTGGATATCAGGAAAAATTTCTTCATTCAAAGGGTGGTTAAGTACTGGAACAAGATCCCCAGAGAAGTGGTGGAGTCACCATCCCTGGAAGTGTTCAAAAAAGGGAGCAGATGTGGCACCTTGAAATATGATTAGGGGGCATGGTGGGATTTGGTTGAAGGTTGGACTTGATGATCTTGGAGGTCTTTTCTAACCTGAACGATTTTATGATTCATGGACCATGCCATGTCCTGAACATTGCTGGTTGCCACAAGCTGAGACACACCCGGGGAGCATTATAAAAATTAAATATTAGGGACAATTACAGGAGCTGCTAGACCTGCTCCTCTTCTAGAGCTGCCTCTGCCATGGAACTTACAATTATTATCATTATCATAATAATCATTGTTACTACACCACTATTACCATTACTGGCATTATTTTACCACAGGGACATATGCTCTAACTACTTTAAAAAAGAGCTTTCTTTCCTGCTCCTTCCTGCTTGGATTTGTCCTTTTCTTGTGCTGCACAGAGAACAATCAGTTCAAATTCCATAACTGACTTAAAAGCTGGTTGCCCTCACCCCTTGTAGCTTCCCAGCTGAGCACCTTGCAGGGAAATGTGCTAAGATTTACACACAGCTAAAATAAAATAAGTCCATGGCAGACTGGGAATGGAAAATGAGAGTAGAATCCAGACTGTGTTTATCCTGATTTAAGCAGTATTTTGGTTCCATGCCAGGCGACAGCATTTCACCAAATTACTCCAAACCAGCCCGCTGTTTGTTTTACACTACCAGTGTAAAACTGATACTGGAGAGTGGTGCCAGACCAGCAGCTCTCCCCACAGCAAATATCCACTTTCCCATTTCCCTCGCCTGTTGAAGACCAATCCTTCAGAAAAAAGCTTCCTCCACAGCACAAGTTGTGAACAAGGAATGCACAAGACACACTTGAAGCATCTCTTAAATCCTGCCTTTATCCAAATCCCCTTAATTCACAGAATCACAGAATATCCTGAATGGAAAGGACCCACAAGGATCATACAGTCCAACTCCTGGCCCTGCACAGGACACCCCAACAATTCCATCCTGTGCATCCCTGACAGCATTGTCCAAACACTCTTTGAGCTCTGGCAGTCTTGTGGCTGTGACCATTCCCTGGGGAGCTGTTCCAGTGCCCAACCACCCTCTGGATGAAGAATCTTTTTCCTGATATCCAACCTAAACCTCTCCTAACACAGCTCCAGCCATTCCCTCACATCCTACCACTGTCACAGAGATAAATCAATGCTGCCCCTCTTCTTCCCCTCATGAGGAAGCTGCAGACCCTGATGAGGTCTCTCCTGTCTCCTCCAGGCTCAAAAAATCTTAATTATTACTTGCAGATGCTCCCACCTCTCACCATTCAACCACTGAAGATCCCTGCCCTGGCAATGGCTCCTCACCCAGACTAAGGCTGAACCAACAGCTTTGGAGCAAAAGATGCCCCAAATTCACTGTCAGTCCTCAGAGGCTTTCAGGGGCTTCTCGGCTAAGAAAATAAGATGAAAGGATTGCAGCCATTGTCAGTGGGTTTTTCTGCTGTTATGAGGATAATGACAGCTTTATTCCCACTGCAATCTGAGGAACCCCTGGGATCCAGGGTGTTTCCATCCGCAGCTGGTCACTGGGGGAATCAATGGTGCAAATTCCTTGGATGTGGAGCAGTGATTCCCAAGCAGCCCTGGAGGAATCAGCTTTCCAACCCCCAACTCATTCACAGCTGAGTGATTGGAAAGTGAAGCTGTAACAGCCCCTGGATTTACAACTGTTCTGAGCTGATATAAACAAACTCCAAGTGGCCCCAGAAGTCGGATATTCCCCACCTGGGGAGAAGCTGGCATGATTGCCATGTTTAAAAAGAGGGAAAAGCACCATTTGTCAAGGAAAATGAAAGCATTGTCTCACTTGTGGGAAAAGAGCGGAGTCATTTTGCTTTCACAGATTTATTGAATATATTCTGTATATCCTTGTGGTGAGCAGGGCAGGTAGGCAGCGAGGAATGGAGCTGCAGGATGAGTTTTGGATGGCTGTTATCACACCCAGCCCAGTATCAGTTTCTTGATTAGACATTCCTAATATTTAGAGGGACGTTTTGAGCTCAAGTGCTCCCAATTACAACTCTGACATTTATTTCCCATACATATTGCCCATTTTTCCTTAAAGACAACCAAAATCTCACCAGGAGGTTTATGCAGTCAGCTATTAATTCATCGCAAAAGTATGAAGGGCACAAACCTTTCATAAACTGCTTCAGTTTGGGTTTAAATGAACATTTGTAGTAAAATAATAATAATGAAGAATCCATTTCCTCCCACATGGCAATTAAAGGGCAACCTCAGCCTTTGGGCAGGGCACAAGGGGCTCAGCAGTGAAGAAGATTGTCAAATTTACCTAAACAATGGCTTTTCCAGGCCAAAGTACTGCGGAGATGAGTGCAGAATGATGGAAGAAAGACAAACAACGCTCAACAGTTTGCCTGACTCTTCCAACACACCCTACTCAGTCCCTGAAGTGCTTTGAAAAGGAAGATTAATCTCATTTAGCACTAATTCTGACTCCCACCCCACGAGCCATGAAACCCAACCTCCAGCACCCACTTGTTACCATTTTCAACCCAACCCCTTTGTGATGCTCCCACGCCGTCCCCTGCCTTGCCAGAAGCTCCCCGAGAAGCTCCTCGAAAGCCACCCAGCTCTTCAAAACCTCCCCTGGTTGTGATGCCCACAGACCAATCCCGGAGACGGCAGATGCGCCGTGGCTTTCCGCGGCTCGCGATGAGTAATGCCCTTGTGCTGTTTACGCGGCCCCCACAGCCGCCTGCACCGCAGCGTCCCCGCGCTCCAGATGGAAAATTCAGCTGAATTTCCCACTCTGCTGGGTCAGGGGGTCTCGGTGGCTCAGAATGGAGGAGGCTGAAGTCGCACTCTTGCGGCTGAAGCCTCCCAGGTGACGAATTGAAGATTGTAAATGTGAAATGACTGCGGATCGGCGGCTACAGGTGGAAGTGGGAAGTTGTGGAGAGACGAGGTGAGTTTTGGCTTCTCCACCTGCCTCCAGCCTGTCCCTCCACCTCCCACCGATGTGCTGCCCCTCTGCCACGTTCCTCTATACACAGCAAGGCACAGACACAAAGGGGATCTGCATCACAGAATTCAAGGTAAGAGAGTGGAAAACACCTGACAAGCTCAGCTCATGCCTCAGCCTGCTGAAAAGCCATCAAAACCACCCCCAGCTTCTTCAAGAATACCTTTGCTGATGGACTCAGTGCTGGACTATCCCTGCAGTCAGAAGGTTTTCCCTTGTGCCTAAATTAAATTTTTCACTCTGCCATTTGAGTGCAATCCCCAGCAGACACAGCGAGCAGATTATTCCCTTTCCACAGCCACCCTCTACCCGTTTGAAGATTATTATCCTCTTTCCCCTCAGTCTTTTCTCCTTGAGGAAAGAGCCAAAATGCCTCACAGAGCTCAACCATCAGTGTGGAGGCACCACACCAAACATCTCTGACACATCATCCTCTCCCACACACCCTCCCACACTCTGGGCCATAGCAGTCATCCTGCCTGGACCCAGAGCAGAGCGATTCCAGGCAGGTAACACTCACCCACTTGGTTCACATTTCTCACCCTCAAATCTGCTCACAACTGAGGCTGAGTGCTGCTTTCTGAGCTTGTAGGAAAGGGGAAAGTGGGAATTGGGAAGACCCTGGTGTCCTGGCTTAAATCCACACCTCCTTGAGCAGAGCACTTAAGCTGGGCCAGGGTAACAGGGCAGCTGTCACACTTGCTAAGCTGCCTTCATGGCAACAAGCCACTAAGCACTGCAGCTCAGAATAAGCTCCAAACCCCTCAGGAATGCTTGGACACTCAGGATCCCAGGAATTCTCCATGAGGCTTTAATCTGAGCTGAAGACAAGAGACCAACCCCAGCCCTGCTCTGCTCCTGGGGGTCACTCGGTTAATGCCAGCGCCGCTCTCGCCTTCCCACCGAAGCGTGAATTTGGCTCGGCATTACTCACGCTCAAGCACTGAATCCCACAACGGCTTTAAGCTCCCAGCCACTTGATCCTGCTCCTCTCCCACGTCCCTTTCAGATGGAGAGATACAGGAGGGTGATGCAGCATTCGCCTGCAGAAGAGTCCCTGCCAGGGCTGCGCCGGCTCGGGCTGGCGGGGGCAGAGCTGCAGCCCCACGCTGCTGCAATCCCACCAGCTGGAGTTTTGCCAGGAGTTAAAGACCTGGGCGAATCCACCGGCGCCGAGCAGGAACTCAGGGAGGGAAGCTGTCAGCTGGGAATATCTCCCTGAGTACCCAACGGATCGACAGGCAGCGGAATCCGCAGACAGCCGCCAAGGAGGTGGGATGCTGGATGACTGCTTATTATGCTGAGCCAAATCCTCCTATTATTACCTCCTGTGCTACCTGTCTTCTTTTAATATATTCAAGTGTTGTCTCGGCTAGAAGCACAGCGCAGCGCTGAGAGGGAATTCCGATCCCACTCGTCTCTCATGCCTTGCCTATGTACGTTCCAATATCAATCACTTATTTGCTAATGGGATCTTTTATTAGAGATTTGTGTAAGGCACACAGCAGTGGCAATCTCCAGTCAATTCTCCCAGCAGAATAACAAACTCGGGCTGCCTCTGGCACCTGGAGCTCACCACAAGCTCTGTCAGTGATCCCCTTCCTCTTAAAACACAAGATAAATTATCTGTGCGCTAACTCCGTGTCCTTGCCAAACTCAAACGAGATTTAGCCCAAATTCACTCTGCAACACAAACTGACAGACTCCACATCAGTGACAGAGCAAGCCTTTAAAACCAGGTGATTTCCAGCAAAGCAACGATGTAGGGACACAATCCACTCCTTTTTGTTAAGAGGGCGCTTTGGAAAAATAACGGACTTCTTTTAAGGGGGACTTAGGCTGTGGGTTGGCCTGTTTGGCCCCCTAATAGCATCACACATCCTGTTTTCTTCCTAATCACACTAGGAAAGAGAGTAGGAGGAAAAAACTGTCTGCCCAGTCGGTTCCTACCTTGTCTCCTCCATTCTATCCACGCCTGCTGACACTCAGGAGGACTAAACTGGATTTAGAGAAAAGAGCCTCCCTGCTGAGCACAGCAAAGACCATCCTGTGATTTACAGAATCACCAGCTTGCTCCTACAGGCTGCCACGGACCTCGGGGAAAAGCACCCCAGAGAAAACACAGCAGCTGCTCCTGCTACGGAGCAGGAGATGGGCAAAGCCCAGAAATCCCCAGCAGCACTTAGCCCATATCCTTCCCCAATCCCAGCACGAAGCTCTCCCGGGATGAGCAGGAGTCCAGCTGGAGTAGCCCTTCGCCACTCCCACCTTGGCATCTCCGCACCCAAGGAGAGTTCAGTGGCAGCAGCACAAATCCCCAGGAAATCTTAGGCAACATTTCCAGCTCAAGAGGCATAATCAGCTCTTAAGAGACACTCTACACACAGCAGCATCCTGGAGAGGACAGGGTGATTGCAGGAAGAGGTGCCAGCAGCTCAAACGCGGGAGCTCGCAGAGGATTTGGACCTCAAAAGCCCAAATGTTCGTGGCTCAGCAATGCTCACCCTGGCACAGCTCCTGCCAGCCAAGCCTCCTAATGCTCTGTCAGGGAAATGACAGCACTTGGTGCTTCCTGGAGCACCCTTCAGGCTCGGGGCACTGGGCAAATGTGGGTGCACAGAGCCCGGGATGTCACCTGCAAGGGTGCTGCAGCTGGAGAAAGGGAAGCAGAAAACAGGGAAGTGTTTAGCTCAAGGTCACAATTTCACTGGCAGGCACAGAAAAGCTCTGGCTGTAGCCTCAACAACACACCCAAATACACCAAACTCTTCCTTAAACCCCTGTACAACCTGACCATAGTGTGATGACTCAAAGACTTCCAGCCTGGCAAAACCGAGAACTTCCCATCCTCAGAAAAATCCAACTTTTGAATTAAAGAGTTAACACTGCAGAAAAAGCAGCATCGTTATAAACTAAACCTGGAAGCTTGTGAACATGAGAACTGTCAATTCTCAAGGTATGCAAAAGGCTTTGTTCTTATCCAGACTCCAAATCTCACGTGATAAATTATGGAAGAATATAAATGTTAAAACGTTCACCTCCAAATGAGGTTCTTCAGTCTTACCTAAGTGAAACCACCATAATTTTCCATCAAAATATTGTCAGAACTGCTACACACTTACAAAATATTTGATTCATAACATCAACATTTTTTGGGTGTTTTTTTTGCTGCTGGAAAACCTGGATTTCCTCCCTGAGCAAGAGAGGCCCCACAGAATTTTAGGAGCTTAAAATAACCCACCTTGTGTGTGTGCACTGTCCATGAAGTACAGAAAGCTCTGGGCAATCTTTTCAGAGGGAAGATCTTTGGGACACATCAAGGTTTTTGAAGGTCCTTTCCATCCCAAAATGGGATATTTTCAAGGACTAAAAAATGTTCTGAGTTGAGAGAAGAGCTTTATCCCCATGAGTAGGAAGAACACCACTAAGGTGTTTTCCATCCATGCAAACTGCAGATAACACTGAACAAAGCCTCTTGCAACTGGGATATAAATCCTGGAATTGTTAAGGTTGGAAAATATCTCTGAGATCATCAAGTCCAACCATCAACCCAGCACAACCATGTTCATCACTAAACCATGTCCCCAAATGCTACATCCACACGTTTCTTGAACACTTCCAGGGATGAAGACTCCACCACTTCCTTGGGCAGCTGTTCCAATGCTTGGTAAATCTTTCCATGATGAATTTTTTTCCTAATATCCAATCCAAACCTGCACTGGCACAATTTGAGGCCATTTCCTCTCATCTCACAGGTCTGCTCACTGTGGACACTCACCTGCCTGGCCAGCTCTGCTACAATAAACCCAAAAAAATCTCACAGGTGCTCTACAACCCTTCCTGGTGGTGCTTTGCCTGTCAGAAAACACTGACATGGAGGTGAGATGTCCTAAAAATTCAGTGCAGACATAAACTCAGCACCTCTACAAGTTCTTGTCACCAGCTCACAATCTTCACCAAGCCTAGAAACGAGAGGAGAGCTCAGATGCCTCACTCTGACCAGATTTCTGCAGGCAGGACACATGAGGAGAGGGGGAGAGAGCAAAAATGTATTTGTAGAATCTCACTCCAGCCCTGAGTGCTGCACAAATCACAGAATCATCCTTAAAGGACCTTAAAGATCATCCAGTTCCAACCTCCCTGTCATGGACAGAGACACCTTCCACCAGACCAGCTTTCCCAAAACCCTATCCAACCTGTGCTTAACCAAATTGTAAAGCTTGATTGACTTCATAAAGGCCAAGCACAACCTGGAAGGCAGCAAAGACAACACGAGCCAAACTCAAACAAGACAACCAAAGATTGAAAGGCTTTGCTGCTCATCCTCAGGCTCCTGCTCTACACTTCCCTCCCACCTCCAAAAATTGCCAAGAAATATTGCAAAAAACAGCACCACAAGCCTCACACGCAGCTCTTCAGTTTCCTTTAGCCCTCATTCTCTTTTAGCACTGCTATTGTGCAGGTGGAGCACCACAGGCACTGCCCTACCAAGACAGTCAGGGTAGAAAGCTTAAAACAAAAAGACAGTCCCAAAATGCTTGTCTGTGCTCCTTAATTTAAGAGGTTTTAATCTTTCATGATGGCCAAACAGCAGTTGTGCCAAACCAGTGCAGGAGGCTTTCTCTGTCGAGTGGAAATAGCAGGGGAAATCAAACACAAATCTGAACTCCAGCTTTGGAGCTGGATCCGAACAGCTCCATCATGGTTTGGAGATGTCTGTCTCCCAAATTGATTCAAAACACAGCATTTTCAGCCTCCAGCTTCACTGAAATCAAGGAAAACTGCTTCCTTTCCCCACCACACCATCAACTCTCAGGTCCCAGCCCAGGCAAACTGTCCTTGGCCAGTCCGAATCAGCAGCAACAGTCATCCCAAAAGCCTTTTATAGTCTTTTTTCGCTGCAAAGGAGCTGTGCCCATAGCAGGGTTACAAATATTTCAAGCTGCCAGGGCCAAAGGCTCCAGAAGGGAGATTTATAGCAATAAATAATATTAATGACACAGGCGGACGGAGCTTCTTGTCCTGAGAGCTCCAAAGGCACATGAAAAACTGCACTATAAATGTCACCACCGCAGACACCAACGATGACGAGATGCCACCTCTGGGGACAGGAGGCAACGTGGGCTTGTTCAGAATGAGATTTGGGGAGGAAACCGAGGGAATGAGGAGCTGGATGAGCACAGCCCTGCGAGATCACAGGGGAGGCCAGGCAGGAGATGAGTCCCAGTTGGATCAGCTTGGAGGATGACCAGATCATCATCAAACCTTTGGATTGGCTTTGCTGGGGGACTCAGGAGATATCCAAGCCCCAGTTTTCCCCCCAACACAGCCAAAGGACTCATCCTGATGCTCAGGAGTGGACTCAAGGCTGGGAAAAAAATGAGTTGGGAAAGCATAATCCAACTAGCAGTCAGAGGATTTGGAAAGAGGTCAAAAGAAGCAATTTTAGGCCTAAACCCCAAAGGAGCAGCTGCGAGTTTAGTTGCAGATATAATAAAACATGCCTGGGGGAAGGAAGCTGTATCCTCCTGCAGCCAAGCCCACTCTCAAATGCAAAAATACTTGCATGGATAATGAAGGGCTTACACCCACCCTGTGCCACCTAGATAACATCCCAACACCTGGAGCTGAGGGAGAAGCAGCATCTGGCAACATCAAATTAACCCCTTTTTTCCAGGCTGCTCAATTAAATCATACCAAGCACTGTGTCAACATAAAGTCCACATTAGAGAAACTTCTGCTTTAGCCAAGGCAAAGATTCCCTTTGCTTTTCCCACACTGCCTGATCCTCTGCCCACTTCCAGAAGACAGAGCAGCAGAGGAGCTTCACCCGCAGTTCAGCTGCACATCTGGGCTTGCTTCATTCCTAACTTTGCCTTGGAAGCTTCCCTGCAGCAGAAATCCCAGTTTATTTTCCCCAACCACACAACCTCCCTGAACTTTGTCAGGATATCTCAGAGTCCTTCCCATGCAGGACAAGGATCACCCATCAATCACAACCTCTGCAGCCAGAGACCCTTGAGCTTCTGTGCCTTGGATGAAGGGTGAAAGATCATCCAGTTCATTCCAAGACAGCCCTGCAAGCTCTCAGGGCAGGGGATAAAGCCCACCTGGCTCACTTGAGATCACCCTGACCCCCTTGAGAAGGTTCCTGGAGAGAACTGATCCAGCAGCTGCCTCCCTGCCTGCTTGGTTGATGATGGGAAGACAAGGAAACAACAACCCATGGAAGAAGATGGGTGCAGGGATACCAGGATTGATACAACCAGCTGCTTCCAGACCCCTTCCAAGCGGGAAAACACTCCCAGTCCTACCTCTGAACATCCTTCAACCAGAATATCTCCACCTGAGACCACAAAGTTGGTGCCTCTCTCCAGAGGACCCCAAAAGCTGCTCTTCCCAACACCCCAGAGCCCATTTGCCAGCCCTGTGGTGGCTGGGCCTGCTCAGGACCCGGGCAAACACAACCAACACTGTGTCTTTAAAACCACTTCAGTGCAGATGTTGTTTCCATGGTAACTAGTGGACCAAATACATTAGTGTTTCTAATAATAAACCAAACCTTCATCTTGGAAAATGTGATCTCCCCTCTCCCTTTACCACCCTCACCCTTCTTTTCTTCCCCTCCCCTCCCCTTTTGCCGAATTAAGCCAGCATTTAACAAGCAAGCCATAATTAGTAAATAATTGCAAGGGCCCAGTAACTCCCAGTGCCCAGGCAGATGGAGAAGCTTTAGCTGGAGGAGGGGGTGGCTTTGCTCTGTGAACCTGGGAACTGTCCAAAAAGCGATGAACTACTTAAAAAAAAAATAAATAAAGGGAAAACAAATCCAAAACCATAAGGTGGAAGAGGGGAGCCCGCGAAGGGTCTTTTGCCCACCCCAGCGTGGTCTTGAGTGCCCTGGCACCCTCCCCGCGCTCTGACTCAGGGTGCAGCCGCCCGGCGATAATTTCTAGGAATCTCGCACTTCTTTTCCGGAGGCTCCGTCCGAGACGCGGCACCGACTTGGTGTCCCCGACAAGCGGCCAAAACTTCACAACTCCTCCCCTCCGCGCTCCCCGAATCCAGAGCGGGGGGACCCCCCGATCACCCCACCCCAAAATTGCGCGGGGTGGCGGGGAGGACGCCGAGGCGGGGATGGAGACGCGCGGGGAGGGAGGCGGAGCGGGGCGATTCCGCTCCCCCCCAAAATAAGCCACGTGCGAAGATTCCGTGCGTGGGGAGCTCACGGGAGAGAACACGCTTGCGGGGGCCGGTGGCTCCCAAAATTTAGCGGGATTCACGTCCAGAGGCACGGCACGGGGATGGGAGGAAGGAAGGATGGATGGGGAGGATGAGGGGAGCAGCGCGGCAGCATCCCCGATGTCTGCGCGCGTTGTGTCCCCAAAGCTGCGGTCAGGGTCGGGGGGGAAGGGGAGAGAAAGGACGGCGGGGAAGGAAGGGGGAGGGTTATGCAAAGCCTCACGCCGTGTCGCCACGGTCCCGGTGACACCGGACTGCAGCAGCGCTCGGGGCTGGCTGTCCCCGCCGCGCCTCCGCGATACCCGAGAGCGGCGCGCCGGGGATGCTCCGCTGCATCCCGGCCGCGTCCCCTCGCCTCGCGCTTCATGTCGCGCTGTCCCCCGCGTGTCCCCGAGCCTCCCCGGCCCCTCCGCTCCTCCCTCCGCGGTGCAGCCGGCGGGACTCACCATGTCGGGGCTGAGCTGGGCTAAGATGGCGAAGGCGGACAGCCGGTCACACAGGCACTTGGTCCGGGAGGCGTCGAGCGGGACCGTTCGGCAGCCGCGCCAGGACCAGGCGCCGGGCGGAGAGGCGGAGGCGGAGGCTCTGCTGGAGGGAGGAGAGCAGGGAGGGAGGGACGGGGCGGCGGAGCGGGGAGAGAGGGAGAGCGGCCGTCAGGGCGGGCGGGGAGAGGGCACCGCGCCCCCCCCGCCCCCATCCCACCAGCCCCCCGGCGGACCTGCGGCTCCGTCCTGGTCCTGGTGCTGCTCTGTCCCCGGAGCGCTGACCCCTCCATCACCCCCACACTTGAGAACGGCGCCCTGCAGCCCCCGGGCTGCCCGGTGTCACGATGGCCAAACACAGCTCTAACCCTATAGCCCTGCCCCACATACACCATGAACACCATCCCGACCCTATAGCCCTGCCCCACATATCCCATATACACCTTCCTGACCCTATAGCCCACCTATCCCATGTGTGCACACAGAGCTGCACAGCCTCATCCCACACAGGCACTACACACGTGCATAACCCTATAGCCCTGCCCCACATATCCCATATATACCTCCCTGACCCTATAGCCCTGCCCCACATATCCCATATACACCATCTTACCCCTATAACCCTGTCCGACTTATCCCAGATACACCTTAACCCTAAATCCCTGCCCCACACATCCCATATAAACCTTCTTAACTCTATAGCCTTTTTCCACCCATCCCATATACATCTTAACCCCATAGACCTCCCCCACATATACCATATACACCTTCCTAACCCTATAGCTCTTTCCCATTTATCACATATACCTATAAACTTTCCACCCAACATATACATGAACAACCTTACAGTCCTGTGACACACACCTTATTTGTCCACATGTGGCACACATGGATAAATCATCCTATAGCCTTGTCCCTACACAACCCAAATACACCTCCCCATCCCTATAGCTCTATCCCACATACCCCATATGTAGATATAACACTAAAGATATGTAGATATATAGATATATAGATATATAGATAGATATATAGATGTATAGATGTATAGATGTATAGATATATAGATATATAGATAGATATATAGATATATAGATATATAGATATATAGATAGATAGATAGATAGATAGATATATAACACTAAAGACTATGTTGCACAGACCTAAAATACACCTCACTCCCCCCATAGCCCCATCCCTCTCTCCATGCACCCCCTAAATCCCTGCTCCACACCCCATATCGACCTCCCCCAGCCACAGGAACCCCAATTCACTGCTCCCACCCTCCCCTCCTTCCCTCTCCTCCCAGTTCTCAGTGGCCAGGATCTCCTAAGGCAGGCCACGAGCCACCTCAGCTCTTCCCCACATTCCCAGAACTCTGGGCACTGCAGGAATGTTCCTCCCCGACAGCCAAAGGGACCTGAAGACATCAAAGGGATAAATCCCTGTTTTGTCCTGTCATCCTTTCAGGCTGCACCAGAATGGGGAAAGGGCCGTAAATGGGAAAATCTCCATGGTCTTCATCCCACAGGTGGGGTGGTTTAATTGGGAAAAATTATTGCAGCCCATCTCCATGTGAGCATGAAGGGGGAAAAGGGAATCTCCTGCTCTGTGTCCTGTGCTGGGAGAGTTGGGACCCAAGCAGCACAAAAAGTGATTTTCCACCCATTGCTTCTGTGTCTTGTCCAGTCCTCTCTCCTAGAAAATGGTCACACATGGAGTGCAGATGTGCAGAGGAAGTGCAGAAATGCAATCCATGGGGTGAAGATTGGGATCCCTGTGGATAACCTGGGCTTCACAGGAACCCGAGGCAGTATGGGGAGGCAGAGCAAAAAGGCCATCTGCCTTCACTGAGGGGACAGGGGGGAAAGATGTCCCATCTCCACAGCTGACCATCCTCAGAGGAGAGGACCTTGGCAGCAATGCCAGCAGTGAGCCCAGGCAGCTCCAGATGGAGCCAAGCTGCTCAGCAGCCTTGGGTGCATCACAGATGGCCTGGACATCTCTGTTCTGCTGGCTCCAGAGACCTGCCCTGAGCTACAGACAAGTTTTTTTGCAGGTCTTGACTCGGTGCACACTCTGACCTGCTCCTCACAATGATTCTGAGCCTCCCTCCACCTCCCTGTGCCACCACGGGCTGGGGACCAACAGGGTGACAGAGCATGAGCACATCCTGCTGTCGTTATCTACTCAGATCCTGTTTAACACACAACACTGAGCCTCCCTGAATTATTTCTGGTTTGGATTAAAGCGCTGTTCGTAGTTTAAAAATTAAATAATAAAAAAGCCAAATTAATTTTACTGTAGAAGTTGTAGCGAATACACAGAGCTTTTCTTTTTTTTCCTGGTGCTCATCCAGAGCTTTCTAAATGCCTGGACCCTACTAGATGTCTGGATATCTCATCCCTGGGAGTGTCCAAGGCCAGGTTGGATGGGGCTTGGAGCAACCTGGGATAGTGGAAGGTCTCCCTGCCCATGGCAGGCGCTTGCAACTAAATAATCTTCAAGGTGCCTTCCCACCCAAACCATTCTGTTATCCCATGGTTCTCTCTCCATCCATCTCATGGGACATAAATCTGTCTTCTCTGGATCAGCAGCTCTTCACATGATCTTTTCTGAGCTGTCACATCATCTCTTGGAGACTTTCAGATCCTGGCATGGCTCTTTGCTCTCTTTCATGCACCTTCTGACATTCCCCAGCATCCTTCTTGGAAGGGACCAGGAGATCCGAAGCCAGTCTGAGGGGAAATCTGAATTCTGTATTCTCCCTTCTACATCCTGCTCATATTTCCAAGATCTGCATTATTGAGTTGTTCTGTTTAGTCACTGTCACCGAGAAAAACGTCTTATTTATGATGTGTACAAACAATGACAAATTCTCAGGCTCCACCAACCAGTTCTGTATTTTCCTAGAAAGTATTAATTTAGCTTGACAAAATCTATTTTCCATAAGTTGATTGCTATTAATGCCTCTGTTTTAATGAGCCTGCTATTATTCAATTATAATCATAATATTACCCACAATGCCTTAAATTTTTGGATCCTGTTTCAGCTGGATATTGTGCCTTAGACAGATGTGAGGCTGCTGTGCTTACACACACATGCTCCTCTCTCCAGATTTTGGGAACTCTTCCACCTTCCTTTTCCTAAAGAGCAATGATCCCCAATTAGTCTTAACCCACTCCTTTAAAATCCTCGCGTTCCAAATTGCTCTGTCTTGTTATTCTCACACACTTCTCACTTTATTGGATGATGTATAGCAGGTTTTCCAGCTGCTGGTGTAATGAAAAGTATTTCATTAGGCTGGGATGTGGATTAAGGAACCAGGCTCTCTTCCAATTACAGAATACAGGCGTTTATTGAAATTCCTGCATTATTATAAATAAATCTGTCATTTCGAGCTAGTAACAAACCAATACCATCAGGATTTATTATGGGTTTAGTAGACTCTAAATTTTCCTTTTTATTCATTTTTGCTGCTCTGAAAAATAAAATTCCTGCACCTTTCTTTTTTTTCTCTTGTGTTTTTCAAGCTTTTAATTTGCATTCCTTGCTTGTCAATTTATCCTCTGTCCATATTTCCACAACAGCTTTTACTTTCCCTCTGGAACAGACTCTTATGGATTTTTTTGTAGATATTGGTGCATTTGGCTTGTTGTGGGTTTTTTTTGCTAGTTGAAAGTTTTTTAGTACTCTGTTTATTTTTATTTTTTTTTATTTCTGGGTTTGAGGATATCTAGAAAAGTGCTTTAAAAAGACTCCTAATTATAGAATTTTGGAATCATAAAATGGTTTAGGTTGGAAGGGACCATCAAAATCTTTTATTCCAACCCTTTCCCAACAGATAGAAACGCTAAAACCTCTCATTTTTAAAGCACCAAACTTGTGTACATTGCCAGCCCCTGCCCCAAGGAACCTGAACTCTCTTCAAATGTGGGAATCCATTTGCCCTCACATCACTTCCAATCCCAAAGTCCAGCTTTACTCATTTACCAGCTTTCAAAGTAGACTAGGACAGATCTGGGCCATGCATCAACAGAAGTAACCTCATCCAAGAGGGGAAAAAAATCCCAGGAAAATAAATCAGAAAACCGACAAGAACAGGAAACCCCAGGGAAAGTATCAGAAAACAAATAACACTCCCTAGATGCTGTGCCTGGTCTCACACTCCCATGGCAGAAAAGCTGACAGAACAGCACTGAATGCAATATCAGGATGAAATCTATCCAGGGCCAAAGCAACACTTGGCACAGCCTGAAATCCATTTCTAGATGCACACTGAAAGAGTACACAGTGATATCAAGGCAAGAAAAAAAATTAAAAATTAAAATAACCACCTTTTGCTCTTCAAAGACCTGGTCTAGTGCCTGCTTATTTATCCTGTTGGACTCAAAGAAAGCAATTGGATCAAAGCCATCCAGTTCTTACTTTAAAAGCTGCTGTAAATCACATAAAGGATGGGTGCTGTGGATGTGCTGAATCAGGAACTTGGTGTAAATCACCTCAGAATAAGTCCAGCAATGCCATTTAATAGAAAATGAAAATCTGCCCCTCATTACTACCAGTGATTATTAATTAATTAGTCATTAGCAGTCATTAAGCCACTGAAATACTCCAAAGACCATGTCCATTCCTCCGGTTTTAATCTCCTCAGAAGGATAACTTTTCTTTCATCCTTTCCTTCCTCGTCGCAAATCTCCCTAATTACCTCTTCTTGTTGCTCTGCAACCCTTTTGATACGAACACCTCTGCACCCTTTGAGGTTGGAGCTTGGAGATGGGTTGGGAAAACCAAGTTTGGGAAAACCAAAACTGGGAAAACCAAATTTGGAAGTAGGAGGACATGGCAGAAGAGCTTCCAGCCTCTTCTCACTGATTCCCAGTGTGGATGTAGAATCATGGAATGGTTTGGGTTGGAAAGGATATCAAAGATCATCCAGTTCCACCCTCTGCCATGGGCTGGGACAATTTCCACTATCCCAGGTTGCCCCAAACGCCATCCAACCTGGCCTGGGACACTTCCAGGGATCCAAGGGTAGCCACAGCTTCTCTTGGAAACCTGTGCCAGGGCCTCGCCATCCCTCCAGGGAAGAATTCCTTCCTAATATTCCATCCAACCCTGCTTTCTGTCAGTTTAAATCCATTCCCCTTGTCCTGTCCCTCCATCCCTTTTCCAGAGTTCCTCTCCAGCTCTCCTGGAGCCCATTTAGGCACTGGAAGGTCTCCCTGGATCCTTTTCTTCTCCAGGTGAACACCTCCAGTTCTCCCACACTGTCTCCAAAGCAGAGAGGCTCCAGCCCTTGGAGCATCTCCATGGCCTCTTCTGGACTTGCTCCAGCTTCTCCACGTCCTTCTGATGTTGGAGACCCCAGAGATGGATTTGTTGTTCCAGGTGGGGTCTCACAATAATGCCAGTCTTGTGATTTTGGGTGGTTTTACTCATGGTTTGTGAGTGTCTGAGCCTGTACACCATCACCTGCTGCAGATCCCATATTCAATGCCACTGACTGGGATTCAGTCCCACTGATGGGATTTCTCCATGCTCCAGGGAAACACATCTGAGGGAGTTTGGGTCTTGCTGGATGAAGACACCATCCTACCCAGAAGAGTGTTTGGTTCAACCATCAAGTGTTACCAAAAGCCTCATAGTTCAGGGCAGACTTGAAATCCTAAACAGTTAAATCACTGAATTTTGCCATATAGAGATTATTTCACTGGCAGGAGTTCAAACTGCACAACAGATATATTGAAAAAGGGCATATTTCATATTTGAATGCAAAATACATTCATCTTGGGCCTGATTAAAAGCTCTAAAGAAGACAATGGGCTATTAATGAACAGGTCCATAAGGAGAGGAACATTTGTGTGATTGTGTGTGCCTGCCTGTGCGTTCAGGTTTCTTTTGTAAATCAGTAGAAAAACCTTTGATTCTGCCAAAAAATACGCTGGGTTTGTGCTGGGAAACCCATGCTCAAAGCTCAGAGGCAAAGAAAAAGAGCAGAATTTGAGTTCTTCACAAATATTGAATCCAGGTACGCCGATAAGGGAGCAGAATTATTTCCAGGAGGTCTCCAGAGTGGAGGGAAGAAAGAGCAAATTCTACTAAAGGGAAAACGTGGGCAGAATATTAGAGGAGAGTGTAGTCAGAGTGATTACAACCCAGTCAAAAAGGAATTGTAGAAATCCCCAAACCAGACTGGCGTAAAAAAGGTTGTGCTGGGAGGGTGAGCAGGGAACCTGACAAGTTGGTTCTGTCTCTAATGTCCATGGTCAGATTTATCTCCAGTGTAATTCCAGTGATGCACAGGAAAATGTCTCACCATATGTTACAACATGACTCTGAACATTATTTGAGCACTTGATGGGGAAAAGCAATTAAGCACTGTCTTGTAGATTTAAACAGGAGCTAAGCACATGCTTAAGGACTTTCTCAAACAGAGATGCTGCTCTGAACAGGAATTTGCACAGAGAGCTTTTGTTGTGGGAAGAGGCACGGAGCAGAGAGAGTTTTTAAAATTGGGGTAGATATTTGGGATTTGAGAAATACAAGGAATCTCCAGATTTTTTTTTCCCAACACCAACAACTCTGTGGTCCTCTGACTGTTCTTGTTTCACATGGACCATTCCCCCTTCGCTAACCAGGCGAGTGCTTGGCACAGGTCCAGCTGGCAGATTGATTATTAATTTGGAGAACAAACCAGAGATGAAGTCAAAGTTAATCCTTTTTGTGGGATTCCCAAAAGCAATTTTCATTTCCAGCCAAAGGCTGCCCCAAAGCACCTTTCAGACACTTTGGCTCTGCACAATAGCCCGGGACACAAAAAAACCCCTGCAATCATACTTCTGCAAAAACTGTGTCAGAGTCACTGTTTGTGCAGAACCTTGGGGTTGAATTAAAGTGTGGATGGTTCCTAAGAGGAAGGGACATGAAAAGATTTGCACTTTTGGAAAAAAAAAAAAGAGGCTGATTAAAAATAAAATAAAATAAATCTTTGATTGGCTGCTGAAGCAGTTACAAAGGATTTCATGCCAGAGAGGTAAATGCTGAAATTCATTAAACACTGAGCTAAATATGGGTTTAAATCAATCTTTAACACTCCAGCTGCTGGGAATGCTTTGGACACCTTCAGTACCAAAGTAATGATCATGCTTTGCTCAGTTTCGACCTTCCTAAGAACAAAATAAAACCAGCAAAACTCTTTCACAGGGGTCATTCTATTATCCAAAAGATAATTTTCCTTTTCTGTGATCAATCCACTGGTTCAAAGCCAGGCTGAGCTCTCAGTTATGCTACTGAAAATCCTGTGAGACATCTCACACATCCAGCAAGTCGGTGCAGGCTTATTGGAGCAAAACCAAACCTCCTGGAAAAATCCTGCACTTCTGAGGCTCTGAATTTGAAATGTAGCACGAGTTGGGAAATGAAACCCAAACTGGAACCTGAAGCTCCAGTGAAGTAAAGGATTGTCCAGCAATTTCCCTACACTCATTTAAAGAAATCAAATGTTGTCAATCTTATTTAGCTCAAAGCCAAGAAAGTGAAATGTGTCCTGGGCTCTGATATTTAGAATAATCAGTCAGTAAATACATCCACACATCCCTTAGTTGAGATTCCTGGTTTCTTCACAGGGACAAAATAAAACCACTATAAAACTTCATGCTCAACTACTCAGATTACTCAGTTTCCTTACGAGTTTTGCTTGGCACTGATGCTTTTTTCTCACTTCTACCCCAAGAGCACAGACCTGGCACTGAACAGAAGAATATTCTGTCAGTTTGAAAGGATCAATAGTCAGAGTAGCAGCTATTATTAAATTAGCTCTTTAGAAAAAAACAATGCAAATGGAAAAAAAGGAAAAAGGAGAAAAAACACACTCTTGATCCAGTGGCTTGGTGCAAGGAAAATGAAACCAGAGTAGGAATATTAATTTGATTTTATTTTTTAGAGACCTCTAATTCAAGGTGGTTTGGGGTGATTTTCTTCAGAACGGACAGAAGTGGAATTAGGGTAACAGTGATTTAAGGAAAGATTCTGACCTGTGGAAAATTAGGAATATTTGGCATTTTCTTTTAATATGTGTGGGAGAGAAGGACAGAAAAAGATATAAGGAGGTGACAAGCAAACCCTTTGCCCAGCTGTGAATTCATGAGCAAAGCAAACTGAATTGGAGCATTTCTGGGGGACAAGGTTACTTTCTATCTGCAAATTAGCTCCGGAAAAAATAAAAAAGAAAAAGAAAAAGAAACAGCCCATATGCAGCCTCCAGTCTGAAGCCTTAATTAACATAAACAATGTTCAGACGTGCAAAGAAATAGATATTGCCATTGAAATAAAGCACATGGCTGGCTAAATACCCCAAAGATTATCTGGAGATAATATTTTCAGGCACCAGGAGTGCAGCTGATGCTGAGTTCTAATGATTCTCATCACAAGGCCAGGCCATCCCACCAGAGAGGATCTCAGCACTTCCCACCATCATCAGCCTCCTGGGTCTGGATTAATCCAGAGTTTCTGGTGGATATTTAATGAGGACTTTCCCCCTTTACATCCCTGCTCCAGAAGAAGGTCTGAAATGCAGGAATCATCTCTTGAAGGAGAAACTTCTGCCATGTCTTGGTCTCCAAGGACCTGCTTCAATCAAGGCCGGGTTGGATGGGGATTGGAACAACCTGGTTTAGTGGAAGGTGGGGTTGGAGCTGGGTGATCTTTGGGGTTCCTCCCAACCCAAAGCATTCTGTGGTTTTAGGGTTCAGTGCATGAAGAATGGTGGGATGAGGGAGATCTTGGCGGGTGATGCCAAATTCCTTGCATTTCTCTGCCAAACTTCTTTTCCAAAGGCAGTCACAGGACAGATGTTTCATTGGCATGAACCCCCAGAAGGACTCCTCTGTCCTGCCCAATATTTCAGTGAACAATCCTGAACGTGTCAGGGTTTTGATAAGGAATATGTGATACCATTGACTATGCAGAGAAGAAATGGAGAAACCAAAGGTGCTTGGTCTTGGGTTCTTGGTCTTTAAACCAGAAACAAATGTGGAAATCCCTGCGAGGTGTCACTGTGTTCAAAACCAGTTCAAAAGCCTCTGAACATCCAGCCCAGGGAAATATTCCTTCCTGACCTCATCCCTGGAAGTGCCCAAGGGCAGGTGGGATGGGGCTTGGAGTAGCCTGGGATAGTGGAAGATGTCCCTGTCCAGGTCAGGGGTTTGGAAGAAATTGATCTTTAAAGTCTCTTCCAACCCAAACCATTCTATGACAGAATTACCCCAATTCTAGTGGTGGTTTAATAATTACAAATCTGGTCTCTTCCACAGCATCAAATTAGGATCAGAACTTGAAGTATCATGAGTGGTTTTTTTATTTGTTTTGGGTTTTGGTTTTGGGGTGGTTTTTTGTTGGCCTTTTTTTTCCTGTAAGTCATATTTGAAGTCTTTTTTGTCTTGTGGATTTTTTTTCCTTTAAAAGGATGACATTTTCAAGCTCCTCTACAGAACCCTCTGAAACAGAAACAGAAAAGCCAACACCTCCCTCTAATCCCTCGGCTTCATGGCTTTAAGAAGAAAAAAAGAAAAATAATTCTCATATTTAGCCACACTGCAGACTCTGGTATCATCAGGTCAGCTCATGTCAGTGGCTGCAGAAGATGACCTTGGACTGCTTCCACAGAATCATCAAATTGTAGAATCACTAAGGTTGGAAAAGACTCTTAAAATCATCAAATCCAACCATCTACCAGCACCATGCTCACCACTAAACCCTCAAGTGTTCGCCACTGTCCTCAAGTGCCACATCCACACATTTTTTGACCTCTTCTGGGGATGGTGGCTCCACCACTTCCCTGGGCAGCCTCTTCCAGTGCTTGACAATCCTTTCCGTGAAGAAATTTTTCGTAATATCCAAACTAAATCTCCCCTGGTGAAGCTTGAGTCTGTTTCCTCCTGTCCTGTCACTTGTTTTCTGGGAGAAATATTTAAAACAAACCTCACTACAAGACTGAAGCTCCTTTCAGTCTATTTCTACAATATATCAGCATTTCAAGACTTTATCTCCCACTCTTAAATTTCCTATTGTTATGCAGAGCTAAAAACACCTTTACAGCTTTTCTGGGATTCCTTAATGTAAGAAGTCCAAGTCATAACTCCTAGATTAGGAGTTATGAGTAAGATTGCAAATAAGATTTATACATAAAATTAGCAAAACAAAAATGGTATTAGGCTATAAATAAATCTTATAAATAAGGTATACTTCAGGACAAAGGTGCCCCACTGGATCTTTCCTGCTACACCAGAGTATCAGAACAACAAAAACCATAGAATCATTGAATGGTTTGGGTTGAAAAAGATGTTTCAGTCCCACTGTTAACACAGAACTGCAAAACCTACCACTAAACCATGTCCCCAAGTGCCACATCTACACATCTTTTAAATCCCTCCAGGGCTGGTGACTCAACCAATTCCCAGTCTTGCCTAAATGCACTGAGTGTTATGATCACCTTGGGAAAAAGGTGAAACAAGAGCTACTGTGAAAGTATTGTAAACAGAGGTTGGGACTTTCTGAAGCCAGCTTTTCCAAGAGGAGGGAAGTGTATCAGTGGGACAAAAGGGGGATGGAGAGGTGAGCAGGAGGATGGCTGCTCTCATTATCATATAGGGCTCCTTTCCAGCAGAGGACAAGGTGAAATCAGTGAGTGATGGATCTGCCTCCCTCCCACCCCTACGTGACATTCACAGCTGCTTATCCAGGCTTTGCAGGATGGTTTTCTCCAGGGGCAGCTCCTCCGGTGTCCTTGAGCTTGCATGGAAATGTTTTGGCAGCTCCTGCAAGGCAAGAACTGGAGCCAGGTTGTCCCCCTGTTGTACCACCCTGCAGGACCCTCCTGAAACTGAGATATTCAGCTCACTCCCTCAGCTGCCATGTCAGCTTTCCTGCTGTCATTTCCCAATTACCAAGAGATGCCAGAGATCTGGGGTTGGTTTTGCAGTTATTCCCTCTCAAGCGAGGAAGGATCAAACTGGATCACAGCCCCAAAAATGGGACTCTGCCTTTCTGTTTAGAAAAGGATGTGGCTCCGCATCAGGAATTAACCTGTAGCTGGTCCAGGCAACTCCTCTGCCTTGAACAACAGCCAGACATCCTATAAACATCCCAGAGAAACTGGGAAAGTTTCCTGGTTACACAGAAAACAACAATCAACGCACCCAAGGGACGAGCAGCAGCTTTGTCATATGTATGAAAAACATTCCAGGGAAAATCCACTGAGGAACTGAGAGCATTAGCAGGATAAACCATCTCCTGCACCTGGACATCACAGTCCCACACTCAAACCCCCTGGGAAAGATGGGAGGAATGGGTAAACAAGGTAGGGAATGCTTTTGCTGAGCGTAGCAGGTGCCAATGGAAATGTAGGACATTGCAGCCAGCGGTGAATGAGCTGGAAATGCTCCTTTTGGCTGCTCAAGGATGTGCAAATGCACTTGGATTAAAGGCTGGGAGAGCAGTGCAAACACCTGGGAAGAAATAGCTAGCATTCTCTGTTCTCACATGTCCTGTTTGCTGCTCAGCACTTCCAGCTTCTTGGATGACCCCAACAGAGCCCAAAGCCCCCCAGATCCCCCAAACCAATCCTCAGCCAGAGCTCAGGGCAGCAGAAGGATTTAGATGACCACAACCAAACTCACACCAAACCCTAGCAATGGGCAGTGGGATTGCCCACCAGGGGATTTTGAACCCCAAAATTTCTGGTCTGTGGGACTGAAAGGAAAGAGGGAGCTGGAAGTTTGTTGTTAGCTCTGAACAGAGAGCCTGCAAGTCCCAGCTCTGGTCCAGATCTCCTGTCCCTTGTGCTCTCTGTTTCTCAGCCTCCCCCTCTCTGAAATATCCATCCTGATGCTCTTCCCAGCTTTCCGTGGCAAAGTCAGGGATGGAGACACTGATTGCCTCCTGTCTAGCTCCAAACAGCACTTCCCAAAAGAGCAAACAAACAGTGCTGCCAACATCCCTGCCCTGTCTCCAAGAGTACAGGAGGCCCCAGGGCCAGGTTGGAAAGAAGGATTGCTCTCCTGCTACCAAAACCCCAGCTCCAGGGGATGCTGCTTCTCAGAAACCTAAATCAGAACATTTTAATGGCTCAGCGCAGGGCTGGAGGATAAAGAGACAAAGAAAAATAAATCAGGCGGGTGACAGAGGGGCTGGGAATGGGAGGAGGTAGCAGACGGTAAAAGAAATTAAATCAAGAAGCCAAATTAAGGTGCTGCAGGCAAAGATGGAGATGCTGGATTAAAGATTAACCGTAACCAAGATGGAGATGCGGCCCTTTAAAGGTACAAATTGCCTCAATGCATTTAGCAAAACCCACACAAATCTCCTAAGAATAAAGTTTTCACAGATGCAGCTGGATCACAGTAACAGAGATATCTGGACCTAAGAACTTTGGATGGCTTCATGCTCTGGTGTTTCCAGCTGAGAAGGGGAATTAAAAGCGAAGGAAAGGCAATCACTCTAAAAAAAATGAAACCTCTGCACTGAGATAAAGGAGAGGGGAGGCAAGCAATCATTTCAGAAGGGCTTGGCACTGCACAAACAAATGCTGGGGGTATTTTCAAATCACTCTGAAACCAGGGGAGCTGCCGAGCCCTTTGGGGCTGTCTGCTCACTGAACATTTCCTAATTTATCTCCTGCCAGACAGCTCCAGAGGAATGGTGGGTGAGCTCAATGTGGGAGTGCACCTTTCACACCTGCTTCTTCACAGCCCAAAGCAAGGCACAGCTCAGGCAGCATCCCCATCAAAGCGGAGCAGGTGAAGCAGGTTCACCCCTGGGCTCCAACCCTGGGAGCAGAGGATCCTCATCCCATCACGGCACATCAGGTGTTTGCACTGCTGCACATTCCTGGGATCGCCGGGGGAAAGGTCTCTCATGCATTGCCACCTCCTTTTAGCACCAGCAAATCACATTTTCCGCTGGAGCATTTAAGACCCTGTTCCTGTGAGGGTGAGGAGGGGGGTGGAGGAACTCGATGGGATTGTGAGGTTCAATTTTTTAAAACCCTGAGGTGTTTTTGTCATGTTTCTCTAACATTCTGATGAGACTCTCCTGGGTGATACAGACTTAGGAGCACCCTGAAAAGAAGTACAGTTTGGGTTGGAAGGGAGATTTAAAGCTCATTGCAATGAGCAATGACCAGACTAGAGAAGGTTGCTCAAAGCTGCATCCAGCCTGACCTTGGACACTTCCAGGGATGAGGCTGCCATGCCTTAGCTGTGTGAATCTGTCCCTTATGGCACAATCCTTCTCCTGAGACAAAGCCTTGAGCTTTGCTGTTCCTGGCATGGCTGTCCTGTGACTAGAACCTCAGGGAAACACCAAAATCAAATGGAAGATGAATTCCAAACCTCCAGCTGGACATCAGAGAGCTCTGAGCCAGGCCCAAGGAATTCAGGGAGCCAGAGAAGGACAGCACAACTACACCCACCCACTGGGACATGGGGATGCTGCTCTGAAGATGAGAAGGTTTAGTCAGTGCGAGCTCAGCTCTTTTTCCCTGCCACTGCTTTCCTTTGCTCCTTCCTTTCCCTTTGGCCTCCTTTTCCTCTGCACTCCACAAAATGAGCATTTCATGGGAGCAGAGCAGCCGAGTGGAGCAGAGCTGGCAGCTCCTTGAACGCATGGAATGCCTCCCTCGTTCCCAGCTCAAATTTCGGGAAGCAACATCTGCCTGTTCCTGAAGGTCGTTTGGATCCTGGATCAGGGATGCTGCACCACCTCCTCATTGCTATGCTGTGCCTGGAGCAGCCATAAATGTCCTGTCACATGAAATGCTGGTTCATTACAAATTTTGGGAGGGAAGGGGGCAAATAAAATGCAAAGCAAACCGCAAAACCCCACCCTGACGTGACCAGCGTGATTTCTGCCCTGACTTACGTGGGTGTTTGAAGGAATCCAGAGGTTTTGCTTTGCATTTACATTTGCACAAGGGGAGGAAACCTGTGGGAAATCGAGCTGATGCTAATGCAGTGAGGGGGCTGGTGCAGTCGGGGCTAAATAAACGCTAATAAATAAATGCTGATGTTTAAGATCGTGCTGCCCCCTCTCCTTGAACAAGCCGTTCCCAGCCCTCCTGGGGGCTGATCTGATGTTTCCTCACCAGGGGGGTCGATGTAGACATCTCCCTGGTGGGCAGAGCCCGAATGGATGAGAGGGAGAAGGTGAGATCCCTCGGGAGGAGTGGGAACAGAGCAGCAGCAGTGAGGCAGCTGGATTCGGCTCCAAGCCAGGCTGCTGGGAAGTGTACCTTGGCAGCTGTGAGGATGCAGGGATTCAGGGATGCAGGGATTCAGGGATGCAGGGATTCAGGGATGCAGGGAGCCACTGGCAGCAGAGCTGAGGATTGTAGTGAAACTAGAGCAGCAGAGCAAACTTCCCTTCTCCAGCCTGCTCGGGCAGGAGCTGCAAACACAAATCAAGCTCCAGACCTGCAAAGCTGGCAGAAATTTTCCTGCAGGAAGATTTCCCCTGCCATGCAATCCTGGTGGCTTTATGGGGACAGCATGACTGTGGTCAGGTCTGCTCTAATTCCTGCTTTCCCCTGCCATGGATGTCTTGGAGAAAAGGTCTGGGAGACACAGCACCCCAGCATTTTGCAAGGAGCAGGAATAAGGAGCAGGTGCTGAACAGAGAGACACGGATCTGCTTGTGCTTTTCTCAGGAAAGCAGGTCACGGGGGAGGAGGGGGAGTCATTTCCCAGCTCTGCTACTGCAAATGTATTTAACTAAAGCCACGCTGGTACCCAAACACTCTGCCAGCCCCTCTGGAGCTCAGGCAAAGAGGGTTTGTTATCAAAACCTTTTAAAGCCACTTTCTGCTAATGAAAACGGCTTGCAGAGATACAGGCTGGTGGAAACCTCTCTACTCCCAGCAATATTTCTTCATTAGGCTTTCTCCTCCCTCCTCCCCGTCCTGCTGTATCTCTGTGCATCTGGAAGCAGAAAGGACAGAGTGTTCCCCAAAAAGCCCAGGCTGTGGACTTGATTTCTGTTCTATTTTGTTCTGTTCTGTTCTGTTCTATTCTATTCTAATTTAATTCCACACCATTCCACTCCATTCTATTCTATTCTACTCTATCCTATCCTATCCTATCCTATTCTATCCTATTCTATAATTTCATTCCACTCCATTCCATTCCACTCCATTCCATTCCCACTTTCACTGACACCCCTACCTTCAGTCGCCCACCTTGCCCAAACTGGACAGATGTTGCAGCATCTGTGCAAACTCACACTCAACTGTCTGCTGTGCTTTATGTGCTGAGGTTCAGCTGAGGTGCAGTGACAGGCTTGGGAGAACATTCCTCCCAAAGGGAATTTCTGACTTCCCACTTAGTGAGAAGATTGTGGAATATTCTTCAGCTAATTAAATACCTGCCAATTACCAGGCAGCAGCAATGATGACTCTGCTGGCTGAAGCAATTTACACTGAAAAATGTCTCTGCTGTCCTGTCTGGGATTTGCAGCACCGGGAGAGGCCTTTCTTGCAGGAATTGCTGATGGTGCAGCAGCAGGCACAGTCCTAGGGGTGAAATGTCCTTTATTTCCTGCCCATCCACCCCTCCAAATCTGCCCAGCAATAAAATGCACACAAACCAGTGCCAAACACATCTATCTCTGCCTTCTCCCTTGGCAGGGCGATCACTCCAGCCCTGTCTCTGCTCCTCCAGCAGACCTGAGCAGATTCCTTGGGCTCTGCTTCCCCATTGCAACATCCTTCCAGGGGGAGAATCAGCTCCTGTCATTTTAAGGTTTGTGATACAGGGATCAGGATTGGGTCTGTAACTCCCAAGCTGGGAAATTCAGAAGTCCCCCTGCGACTCACTGATATCTCATGGATTAAGCCAATAACGACTAAATGCACTCAACCCTCCTGGCAGTCTCTTTCCCAGGGCCCAAGGGAGGCAGGGAGCACAGGGATAAGCCAGGCAGGATCACCATCACAGATGAAATGCAGAATCCCTGCAGGAAGCTTTTATCCTCTGGCTCGGGACTGCCAGGGTGCTTTCTCTGAAAGCCAAGCTGGCAACTGGAGCCAGGAGTCTCCAAAGGAGGAGATCAGATTGCAGAGGGTGGAAAAAAGGGAACTCCTGCTGCTGCTGCAGCTCCTTTCATCCCAGCCAGGAAGGTGGGTAGAGGGGATTGTTCAGAGGAGAGAAGCAGATAAGCATTGAAATAAGGAGTAAGGGAATAAACAGTGGAGTTTTTACAGGGGAGAAAGTTTCTGGAGCCGCCAAGGAAGCAGAAGAAGTTGGGGAGAGAGATAGTCTGGAAATCAAAGAGGGTGCAAGTGTGTGGATGTGTGTGTGAAGAAAGTCAATCAGAACATTTATAGTGACACTCAGGGGTCCTGAAAGGAAAAAAGTTTAGAAACCACAGTGCTAAGGTGCAAATCTGCCTGTATTCCCCCCAACCCCTCCAAAATGTCCCTGCCAACACTGCTGGCTTGTGAATCAAGGTCATCCACAGCCTGAGCGGTGAGGAGACAGGTAGGTTAGGACCAAAGGGATGAAGCTGCTGGTCCCAGCCTTCACCTGCCCAAGGGGAACAGAATTGAGCAGGAAAAGTACAGTGGATGTGACAGCTCCCACTCCATCCTCCTGTTTGATCTTCCTTTCTTTCCTGAGATGACAAGTGGTGTCAGAGTGAAGGAGCACTGCTCACAAGCTGGGGGCTCCCAGGCCACCTCTGCTGAAAGCTTTTCTGGGGAGGGAGGCCAGGAGGACAAAAATAAATGCTCCTTGTTCAGGGGAACTGAGAGCAGGTCCCCATGTCGCTCCTGCTTCGGAACAGCAGAAAATGTTCTGAGAGTTCCTGTCAGTTCTGCTGCATTTTGAAGTTGTCTCACCCCTGAAAGCCTCCAAAGCGAAGTGACACTTGTCATTGGACCAACACTGCTCCCTCCTGAAACCTCCAAAAACACTAATCTGGGTAAAGGCAAATGCAAAAGAAAATTCTGTACTGTAAGTGACCTAGAAAAGGAGATTTTTTATTTTTTTTTTGTTCAGCTCCAGTTGCAATAACAGCACATTGAAAGCTGTGAAATGCTCGGGCGTGACAGTAATAGGAGTCATGTAAGTCGTGGTTCGCAGACTGCGGCAGCAGCTCTTCCCTGCTGCTGGAGAGAGAACAGGCAGGACAACCTCAGCTGCTTCCCAGACCCCAGGAGGAGCTGGCAGAGCTGCCAATTAGCAAAAGCATCTTTTGCACTTGTAAACTGAACGAGTTGGGTAGAAGGGAGCTGGGAAGCAGGGGATGCCCAGCGCTGTGATATCATTCCTAACAACACTTCTGAGGTGCTGATGCCTGAGTGGAGACAAACACAGCAGCCCTTCAGAAGTGCTGGTGGAGAGGGGATTATCTTTTTATAGCTACCTGGAAAAAATCAAAACAATTTTGTCCCACAAACATGATATTCCTGGGAACACTGTGATGGAATCCACCTCCCTGTTGCTTCAGACTGGATTTTAGGAAGCATTTATTTACACAGAGGGTGGTCGAACGGTGGAAGAGACTTCCCAGAGAGATGGCCAATGTCCCAAGCCTGTCAGAGTTTGAGAAGGATTTGGAAAACACCATTAGGAACCTTTGGACTGCTCTGAATTGGTCAGGCAGGTGGAGTTGATAATTAAGTCCCTTTTAACTGAAAATTCTGTTCTATTCTATTCTATTCTATTCTATTCTATTTCTATTCTATTCTATTCATTTCTATTCTGTTCTATTCTATTCTATTCTATTCTATTTCATTCTTTTCTATTCTACTTCTGTTCTATTCCATTCTATTCTATTCTATTCTGTTCTATTCTATTCCATCCTGTTCCATTCCATTCCAGTGCCACTTCTGAGATTCCTCACCCAAATCCTGCCCTAATATTGGACACAGGGAGCTCCCTCCTCTCTCCTTGTGTTGCTCCATGTGCAGCAGCTCTGGAGACACATTTTTCTTGAAGCTGCCTGGATTTTAGGCATTTACATCGCAGAGTTCTGCCTTCCTCATCACTCCAAGTAACTTAAACGGTCCTTGGAATGCACTTAAAATGTCGAGAAACTCTCCAGCACTGTTTTGACCAATACATGGAATACCAGGACTGGAAAGGATCAGTCTGAATGCAATTCCCAACAGCAGTGAAACTTTACTGCACCTTCAATTTGTGTGTGGAAAATTGAAGGTAAAGATACCCCAGCTGACAGCCACAAAACCTGCAACAGCCCTTTGCCCAGGCCCCAGACCCAGATTATGGGTGAAAAAATCACATGGATATCGATAATCCCTGGGATAATCCTGTGCAGTGTCCTTGAAGCTGTCAGGAGCCTTGCTGAGGTTTAAAGGATGCTCAGCATTCCTTAAGATTTGACACATGAGCTCTGTGCATCATTAAATAAATAATAACCACAGCTGAAAATGAATAGCATTCTGGATCCCAGCTCCTCTGGGCTCCTCCCAATGCAGGCCACAGTTAACTTTTACTCAGAGCCACCAGCAGAGCCATGAGAGAGGGCAGAGGAGCTGAGTTGCGGCTCTGCTCTGCTCCTCCTGGGTAACTGTGAATAAATAATTCCCTCAGTTTCTCCTTCCCCACCTGCAAATGACACAGTTCAGGTTCTGGGGACAGCTCATCACTCCTCAGTGCAATTATGACCCTTTCCATTTCTGTCCCCTTGGCTGGATGGTGGTAGATTGGATCCATCACCCAAAAATGAGAGAGACTGATGTGGTTACTGATGTGCTTCCCACCCATTTTGCTGCCTGCATTTCCATCCACAGCAGCAAGAAAGGATCTCCTCAAACCTGGGAAGACAGAGGTTCATGCTGGGTCAGACTTCAGGCCACCACCATAAATCCCAGAATGGTTTGGGTTGGAAGTGACCTGAAATATCACAGAATTCCACCCCCTGCCATGGACAGGGACAACTTTTACTATCCCAGGTTGCTCCAAGCCACATCCAACCTGGCCTTGGACACTTCCAGGGATGGAGCAGCCACAGCTTCTCTGTGCCAGAGCCTCACCACCCTCACCCTGCCATGCACCAGGCTCTGGCAGAGGGTGACTTTATTCCCTCAGAGACAAGCAGCAAATCCCCTCCTGACATCCCACCAGCATTCCACTTGTCCATTAAACCCCCTGGAGATGCAGCTCTGGCCTGAAGCAGAAGGGAGCTCTGGGAGATGAACACACATCTTCCAACTGGTCAGCGCTGTAATTGAATTAAAGGATTTGCAAAGCCCTGGGAAGAGCCTTGACAAGTCTGGAAATTGTTCTGTTCCATGAAATTGGGCTGTCTGACCTCACTGCATCAGTTATTTTTCTGACTGAGGGTTAAAGTGCATCCAAATAAGTCTGATGGTCAGGGCACAAAGGATTTGTCCTCTCTGGGAGGAGAGTTTCGCTGATTGCCTTTCAGGAGAGCCACTGGGAGAAGCTGCCAAGCTGGATATTCCATGGATTTCCTAATCCTCCCTGCCATGGGGCTGAGAGGCCATGGAGAGCTCAGGTGGGAGGCACAGGTTGGTGTTTTATGTCCTCACAGCCCTGAGTCTCCTCACTCCACCTCGTGAAGACTAAAATTCACGTGGTGACAATCCCTGCTGCCCACACAAAACAAAAAAACCACAATGGGATCTCCTCTGGGTGACCAGTCTGACCATCAAGCTCACCTTTAGACAACCAGTTCTCAGTGATAAATAGGAATAATTACTTTTGCTCACTAAAAGGAGCTCTGCACTCCTGGATTTCCTGACATTTAGAGGAGCTGTCTGATGTTATTTAGCACAGCAGGCTCAAGGAAAACTGAGGCACAAAGCTTACACTGATTTGCCCAGACACACAGAAAGTTCATCATTAGACAAGGGCTGCATCCCAGGCACTGTGGCCTCTTTTTGCTGCAGTTTTAGCAGAACATTTCATCTTCTAGTGAGGTGCATGAGCAGTCAGGTGAAAATGAGCACAAGTCCTTTAAAAACAGGGGCAAACTTTCCCCATCCTTATTCACAGTGTGGCAGTTCTTGGACCTTTTCTACCACATCCATCAGCCCTATCTTGTCCAATTTCCTTCCTCTCCACCACCTCGGAGCAATGCCATGGACTCCTAAACCTTCCCCCTGACCATTCCCCATGGGATTCCAGCATGAGAGCAAGGGGTCTGGGAATGGAATGGACAAAATAGATTAAATTAGATATTAGGGAGAAATTCTTCCCTGTGAGGGTGGTGAGGCCCTGGCAGAGGTTGGTCAGAGAAGTTGTGGTTTCCTCTGGATCCCTGGAAGTGTTCAAGGAGAGGTTGGACAGGGCTTGGAGCAACCTGGGATAGTGGAAGGTGTCCCTGCCCATGGCAGGGTGTGGGAATGAGATGATCTTGAAGGTCTCTTTCAACTCAAACCATTCTCTGATTCTATGATGAAATTTTCAAAATATAAATTCATTTTGGTTGTGGTGGGTATTGCAGAGTTTCTGGCCTGCAGTTCATGGATTCATTAAAAAATGAGGCATTTTTAAGAAGTCTTAACTTGCCTAAGCCTTGCAAGGAAGCTGAACAAAGAAGCCTCATGGGGAAACTTTTTCCTCTGCTCCTAACAAAGATACGTAAAGTAACCTGCTTGAACATCTACTCAGTGCTGATGGTCTGGGCTTTGTCCAACCCTGGCCCTGAGGCACTTGTGGTCAGAACACACCTCCCTCAAATCATACACAAACTGCTCTGGGGCCTTCATCTCCCAGCAAAGCCAATATTCCAGGGGATACAGACCTGATAAGATCTGCAGGTTTAGAGACAGAACCATTTGGGAAGTGGTGCTCTGTATCCAGACAGACTTTCTTGTGCTCATAAAGGGAGAATAAAATCAATCCAACGATGAACTACATGGAGATAAAGCAACTTCACTCTGAATTTCACACACAGAGGGTGCAGAGTGTTCAGAGTCTCCTCCATGCACCTGAGCCTGCCTTGAAGCTGCTTCAAAGCTGCACCCTGTTGGCTCTTGAGTCCCTGGAGTTAGAGCACACCAAAAGCAGGCAGCAGATTTCCCCAGCCTGCCTTTTTTCCCCACACTTTAAAGCCTGGGGCTGTGATCCAAAGCTCTCCAGCAGCTCAGAGAGATGCCTCGATTGGTTAGCACAGCCTCAGCCTGGAGTCCTCTCATGCAACATGGGAAGGAAACTGGATTCCCATCTCGAGCCACCAAAATCCCTCAGCAGCCTGGCATGTCCATGGCAGATAACTCCAGGAGAGCTGGCAGGGATGCAGGGCAGACAAGCCAGACACAGAATCATGGAGTTGTTGGTTGGAAATGATCCTCGAGCCCAATTCTTGACCCAGCAATGCTGTGCTCACTGCTAAACCTCATCCCCAAGTGCCACATCTATGCATCTTTTAAATCCCTCCAGGGATGGTGACTCAACCACCTCCATGGGCTGCCTGTTCCAGGGCTTGAGCACTCTTTCCATGAAGTGATTTTCCCTAATATCCGATCTAAACCTCCCCTGGTGTGACTAGAGGCTGTTTCCTCTTGTTCTGTCCCTTATTACCCCTGAGAAGAGACAGACCTTGACCTGGCTGCACCCTCCCTTCAGGGAGCTGAGAGCTAGAAAGTTCCCCCTGAGCCTCCTTTTCTCCAGGCTGAGCTCCCCCAGCTCCCTCAGCCTCTCCTGGTGCTTTTTGTTTTTTTTTTTCCTGAATACACAGCACAAAAATGTGAACACAGAAACCATCCTGAAGCCCATGAGGCTCCAGCTTTCACTCTCAGCACTGAGCCAAAGTTGGGAATTGTCACTGAACCCAAAGCCCCTTCCCAGTGGGAGTCTCCTCCAGGTGTCAGTGTCTGGCTTCTGCCAGCTCTGCAGAGGGAATTCATTTATTCCATCCATATTCCTTTTGCTAGGGAAGCAAGGGAGCATTTGATTCAGATCCTCTGAATCCTCTGTCCTCTCCCCCTTCTCCCTTCTGTCAAAAGCCACTAACCCATGAATCCAGACTTGTATTCTGCTGTCCAGCTTCTCCTGCATCCTGTGCTGTGAGAGGCACTGGAGAATAAACCAGCACCTGCTTTCCCAGTCCCATGGACAATTCTGAGTGCTGGGAAGCAGCTCAGCAAAGGGGAAAGGAGTGAAATTCCTCTCCCAAACAGGGATGGACACAGCCCTGTGCTCTGCTGTTTGATGCTGACAGAATTTACCACCTCTTTCCTGCAACACCTGGAATCCAGATAACAATTCCCAGGAAAAGGTGTCCCAAAAATAAGGAAGAGATCCCCCTGGAAGCTGTTCTTTGTGCTCCCAGCAGCTCCAGAAGCCAGGCTGAGCAGGGATAAATCCTCAGGCTCTGGAGGGGTGGCTGAATCTCACTGCACTGCCCTGTTTTGTCTGCTCTCATCCAGGGCTAAAAAAAGGCTCCTGGGACCATAATTCCATCTGCCTGGGTGCACATTGCGAGTGCAGTCAGACAGGCTGAATTAAGGGATACTTTTAACTGGGTTTAACACAGGGGAACTAATGGGAATATTCAGATTAACCTCCCTGCATGCCCCTGTGTTGCCAGGCTGTGCAAGCACAATCCTTTCTTCCCTCTCTGACATCCCCTCAGCACATCCACAGGAGCAGTTGGGAGAGGCAGGATTTGAAGATGTGGGGGATAGAAGTGATCAAGGGCAGTGATTAGGGAACAGGGGGACTGGCAAACACCAGTATGGGATCACATGAAGGGCAGTGTTGCTCCTCCACAGCTGGAGTATTGCAGTAAAAATATATATAATATATAATTCTTATGTGCTTAATATATAATATGACATTAATGGGTCCAAGGGGGAGAGCAGTGCACTGATTTCTCACAGGAATTTGGGGTTGTAACAGACCAAGAGGTTGAGGGAGGTGATTCTGTCCCTCTGCTCTGCTCTTGGAGGACTTTTCCTGGACTGTGCCCACCTCTGGGGCCTCAAACATCATCCAACATCAGAAGGATGTGGAACTGCTGGAGAGAGTCCAGAGAAGGCCACAAAGATGATTGGGGATGGAGCACCTCTGTTCTGGAGCCAGGCTGGGAGAGCTGAGGGTGTTCAGTATGGAAAAAAGGCTTCAAGGAGACCTTAGAGCCTCTCCTAGTGCCTAAAGGGGCTCCAAAAGAGCAGGTGAGGGGCTTTGGACAAGGAATGGAGTCACAGGACAAGGGGGAATAACTTGAAGCTGAAGAAGGGTCGATTTAGATTAAAGAATAAATTCTTCCCTTTGAGGGTGGTGAGGTCCTGGCATAGATTTCCCAGAGAAGCTGTGGCTGCCCCATCCCTGGAAATGTCCAAGGCCAGGTTGGATGGGGCTTGGAGCAACCTGGGGTAGTGGAAGATAATAAATGATCTCCAAGGTCCCTTCCAACCCCAACCATTCTGAGGTTCTCTGAAGTGTCTGTCTGGTGGAACTCATTTGTCTCTGTCAGCACAGACAGGCTGCTGCTGCCTCCTCTCCAGCTCTGACAGGGTCATTAATGCTCTGGGTGACAGACAGGGGGGAAGAGGAGCTGTTTCTTGGCTTTGGGAAGCTTTTCTTCAAAAGACAGGCGCTGAGAGATGGATTAACTGACGTGATGAGCAAAACGATTCTGTGGGATGTTAGAGATGAGACAAACTCCCGTGTGACACATTTTTGGTGGAACAAAAGGAGCTGCTTGTGCCCTCCAGAGGGAATCAGGTAGAGACCAGCAAGGCTGAGATCACAAAAAAGCCCCAAAAAGCACAGGGAAGAAAACTTCATGCCTTTCTCTTTCAACAAGTGGGGTGAAGCCCATGGAGCTCACACTATCCTGCTCCTTGTGCTGCCTTGTAAGGACTTTCCTGTAATCCTGCAGGACATGCAGTCAGGAATTCACACAGCTTTGGATTGTGCAGATTATTCACTGGATATCCCACCCCAAACCCAGGAATTTCAGCTGCACTTCAAGGCTCACAGGACAGCTGAACCATAAACATCAAAGAATAAAATTACCCTATGAAAAAATTATACAAGCAATTCCTCCTTACAGGATATTTTGAGGGCTCCTCTGAGTTGTTCCAGACAGAGCAAACAAACAAAAACACGCCCAAAAAACTTATTCTGTCACTGCAGAACTCTCCCTGTGGTTTGGGGCTCCGTGTGACCACCTCCAGGGCCAACACACACCCTACCCCTCAAGCAGTCCCTGTCTGAAAAAAATCCCATGGGCAGGACTGTCCTCAGCCTCTGGGAGCTGTATTTTAGGATAGAACAAGTTTCCAAGTGATTTCACCTCACCCCAGAGCTGAGGCAGTGTTTGTTTTGTTCTCCATGCCTCACCTTGCTCGCACAGGTCACCTTCCTAAACAGCCAGGTTTGCATTTCCAAAGTCAGCTAGGTGAAAGGCTTTAATTGCTGGAGCAGATGATCTTTCCCAAGGGAAGCTGAGGGTGTCCTTGAATTAAAACCGCAGATTCCCGAGGCGCTTTTCTCTTCCAAGAGCAAAAAAGCTTTTATGCAAATATTTTGGAAGGTTTGGAAAGGCCTCTTAAGATCAGTTATTGTAATGCTTGGTTATTATAATGCTTAGTTATTATAATGATCCTCCTGGAGACAGAGCAGCAGAGAGGAGCTGCTTGATGGAGCCAGGAATTCCCTGTGGGATGAGAGTTCCCCTGGCAATTCAGACCTGCTAGATCCTCCCTTTTGTGTTTCTGGGGTTGGATTTCACACCTGCATGGCCTGATTTTCTCTCCTGCACCAGGGGCTAAAATACAAGCCCTCAGCTGGCTTGGTCCCTGCTGTCACCAAGGAGGGGACAATCAGTGCTCACCTGTGGCTCAGACAGGCAGCCTGATCCCTGTCAGACACTTCATGGGATCACAGGATGGTTTGGGATGGAAGAGACCTTAAAGATTATCTCATTCCAAACCCCTGACATGGGAACAGACACCTTCCACTATCCCAGGTTGCTCCAATCCCTGTCCAGCCTGGCCTTGAACAACTCTAGGGATGAGACATCCACAACTTTTCTGAGCATCCAAGTCTCCAGGGTTCCAACACCACCCTCACAGTAAATAATTTCTGCCTAGTATCCAATCTAATCTACTTTATTTCACTTTTAAGCCATTCTCCCTTGTCACTCCATGCCCTTGTCATGCATCCCACACTTTGTGGTTTTTCTGTCCCTTTTCATCTCACACCACTCCTCCTCCTGTACCTGATCCCACACTCAAAGAATACCCAAACACAGCTTTGATGATCTGAACAGAGACTCATCAGCCCCATGGGGCAGCAGGACTGCTCTGTAACACTAAATAGCTCCACATCTTCCCCTGCAGCCACCAAATCATGGAATTGTTAAGGCTGGAAAAGATCCTCGAGCCCAACTCTTCACCCAGCACTGCTGTGTTTATCACTAAACCTCATCCCAAGCGCCACATCCACACATTTTTTGAGCACTCCCAGGAGTTGTGACTCCACCACTTCCCTGGGCAGCCTGTCCCAAAGCCTGGCCACCTTCCCAGTGAAGAAATTTTTCCTCATATCCAATCTAAACCTCTGCTGGTGCAACTTGAGGCTGTTTCCTCTTGTCCTGACACTTGTCACCTGGGAGAAGAGATTCACCCCAACCTCAGTACAACCTCTTTTCAGGGAGTTGTAAAGAGACACGAAGTGATTCTGTCACCACTAACAACAAACCTCAGCTCTGTCTCGCTGTTCCCATTGCCACATGAAATCTCTGTTGTGCACGAGGGCAATGCAGGTCAGAAATACAATTTTGGTGAGGCACAAGAGCATGAACACACATCCATGGCTGTATTTATCAATTCCTCTCCTGTCCCAGCAGAAGAATGAGGGAGCAGGAGACAAGATCCTGCCTGGGCTTTCACTTCATCAGGGCTAAGCAGCTAATAATGACTCTGGATGAATTCCCTTGGAGGAGAGCCAGAAAATCCCAAATCATTCTCTGATTTCAACTTTCAATTTACCCAGCCCGTGCTAAGCTCATTAATCTCACTCGCAGCACCCAACACAACAGAAATTAGTCCCTGATCTTCTCCCCTCTTGTTTCATGACATGAGGAGTTGGGGGCAAGGGGAAGAGAAAAGAGAGGGAGAAGTGCCACCCACAAATCTCACAGTCACTCAGAGGGGTTGGGATTAATAAATCAAAAATCCATTGTTAATAGTACAAGCTTAAATATCCATCTAAATGCAAATGAATGAACACTCAGGGGTTTTTACTCCTTTTTTTTTTTTTTCAAGTGCTCTGTTTGACAGCTCCATCTTTGAGGAAGCACATGGTCACTTGATAATTGTCTGGTCTAATTGTAATTTTACAGTCCAACCCTTCACGGCCCATGGATTTTAAGTGGCCTTTAAGGGGTTTTGGCATGCTCTGGATGGGATTGGAAGCTCAGGTGGCTGCAGGAACAGGCAGGAGCTCTCATGGGAGGATTGCTCCAGGTTTCCTGCCTCTGTACCTATTCAGTCACAGGATTCAAGGGGTTAAATCTGGAGGGTCACTGGAATTGTGTGGGATTTGGGTCACCAAGATCTCAGGTGGGTGACTGTGAGGGAGGGAAGGTTCCACCTGTCCATCCAGCCTTGGAGCAGGAGCAAGGAGAGCAGGAAAAGAGGAACCTTACAGTGTCTTCTGAGCAGACAACACCACAACAGGCTTGGGCTGCACAGGGAATACAGCAGGGTGGAGAACAGGCAGGGAAATGAAGCTGTAAATCCATTAAATTGGTCGGAACTGGGAAACAGGATTTCACAGAATCGTAGAACAGTCTAGCTTGGAAAGGAACTTCAAGAACATTTAGTTCCAACCCCCCTGCCATGGACAAGGACATTTTCCACCAGACCAGGTTACTCAAAGCCCCATCCAACCTGTCCTTGAGCACTTCCAGGGGTGTTGCATCTTTAGTTTCACCCATTTGCACAACCACCTAATGAGACTGACCAGTGGGAAAATCTCCAATTTAAAGGGAGAGGTGGCAGGAAGGGGAAGATGGGAGCAAAGAGGGGAACCACACAAGTGTGGCTGAACCATAGTTTCCTGGCACAGAGTCATAATCTCTACCAGGCAACAGGTCTAGGGTGCAGCCTAAAAATCCTTGCCCCAAGCAGGGAACAATTACTCCAAACTGTGATGCAAAACCCTTGACAGCTCCAGAGAGCTGTTCAAGTTCGAGCAGTCAGGACTGGGGGAGCAGGGTTTGCATAATTTGCTTTTCATTAGACTTTCCCAGGAGGCAGCAGTGGTAGCAAACCAGCTTTAAAATGTCGTGCAAATCCGCTTTTAAAATATTTCACAAACAGCTTGGCAGCTCCCCTTGCCAGAGCTCGAAGATTTGGAACAACCCCCAGCAAAAATCTGCTGACATCCGCATTTGGGACTTTTCAGCTGCTTGGGATTGTAAATGTTGGTTGCAAGCACTTGCAGGCATGCAGACACACCCCCAAAACACGGGGAAAGTGGAGGCTTAGCAGCAACACTTGCACAACCAACCTGCTGGGGGTTTGGAATTCATCCGTGGAAACTGAACCACGGCGCTGGCATCAAGAAATTTCCTGCTCAGCTCTTAGCTCCCATTGTTTGATTCCCATGAGGATGCAGGGGTGAAAAACTGAAAGCATTTCCAACGTCTTGGACTCCCAGAGGGACAACAGGCAACCCAAGAAGCTGCTGAGCATTGGGAGGAAGAGTGTGGAGCAGCCAGAGCTCCCGGGACAGGGAGGGAGCTGGTTTAGGGGATGACATTCCTGCCCAGGGGATGAGATGGAATGAGATGATCTTTAGGATTTCTTCCAACCCAAACCATTCTCTAGGATGAGGCAGAGCTGAGGATGCTGAACTGGGCACTGCTTTGCCTCCAGTTCAGAAATGGCATCCAAACCTCTCCATCCATGCTCAGCACTGGGCAAACCTTCATCTGTCTCTAACCAGGCACTTCCCAGTGCCAGCTCTGACAGATTCGTGTATCCACCCTGAATGGCATCAGTGTCCCTCAGATCACAGCCACAGCCAAACTGGGTTTTGCTCTTTTCATGCTCAGACTGCAGCTAATTAAATCCAGGTCTGAGCATGGCAGGGAAACATCTCCATCCTCCTGGACACAACCCTCTGTCTGCTTTTGGAAAGCCAAACGCAATGGGATGGAGTGCAGAGCAAAAAGGGCAATGGTTCCAACTCCTGCCTTTACTTGCCAAAAATTGGGTTGTTGTACAAGTGCTTTAATTCCATTCCAGCATGGGAGAGAAAACAGATTTAGCAGAGCAGGCCAGCTCCTGACCCTGCCCAGCAATCCAACCCTCCGTGCTGACCCACACACTCAGTTTGCTCCCTGGCACAGAGAAATATAATAAAATCCCCTTTCATTAATTTCTTGAAGGCTCACCTGCATCTCAACCATCTTCTAATGCTACAACAATTTTCACTACCAGCCAGAGGAACCAGTTCTGCCCTGGGCCACAGCAGGAGTGTGATTCCACAAGCAGGGAGACCCTCTGGGTTCTTCAGCTTTGCTTTGGATCCACTCAGAAGTGCCAAATTAATCCCAGACCAACAAGAATGAGAGGCTGAGTGTAAATATGTTGTCTGCCTCTGCATGCATATGCTACTTAATGGTGCATAAAAGGACAAGAATGGAATCATTTTTCAGATGCTGCAGCTAATAATAATAAATAATAATAAATGCAGGGTTACGTGCCAAATGTCTGAGATCTCAAGGAGAGGAACTGACTGCAAGCAGAAGAGGAGCCAGATAGGTGCTCAAACTGAGACGCAAAAGTCAGTGAAGTAAAACCACCATTAAATCAAACACTTTGTATCCTTGTCAAGTCCACTCAGGATTTAAGATCTCACTTTCAGAGTGGTTTTTTTTTTTCCTTTCTAAGATGCACATTCTCTGACAACGACTCGCCATGTGGGATTTATGGTCCTAATTCGTGGTAACTTGGGATTTTTTTTTTTCCCCTGCTGTCCACAACCACATCACTCAAACCCTCCTGAACAACACCAGTCATTGCTGGAATTCTGGAAAAAATCATTTTTCTAAATCACAGCAGCACAATGTGAAGTTCACATCACCTGAACTTCACCTCCACAGGCCATATTTGCAACTGATTTTGCTCTACTCTCCCTTAAGTGCACGATTTGAGGTGAGCACTGCAGAGAGCCAAGCACTGCTTTGTTGAGCTCACTCTGAATAATTCCACATTCCTGGGTCCTAATTCATGTATCCTTTATGTGGAAAAATCCAAAATTACACTAAAGGACAGCTCAGTAAGAAGCAGTGAAGAAAGAAAGAAGTGTGAAGGGAGAAGCACTCCCCACCAGGGTGAAGAAAATTCTGAGTAAGATCTGACACATCACTGCAAAAACTGTGATGATTTCACCCAAAAAAAGCCCCAAATGGACCCATGAGAGTAAAGGGAAACCCACAGAACTCACCCATCATTTTCATCCCACAGGATGCAGGTCTGGTTGGTGGTTCCCTGCCAGGAGAAGAGAAAGGGAAAATAGAAACAAATCAGTGTCACGTTGTTTATGGAGTGTCTGGACTAGAATGAAAAATGTGGGACCTTTAATACCCCTTCCCCTGCTCTAGGGATGGTGTGTCTGAGTTCCACCAGATGAGCTGTCATGGATCTCAGCCCTTGGAATGGCTTCTTTGAGCCTGAGATTGAAAAACAAGAATAAAATGCGCCTTGGTTTGTTCTGCATCACGAGCACTGCAGAGGGATTTGACTCTGCCTCTCTCCTGACTCAACCTACAGATATTCCTCCTTATCCCTCCTCTCACACAGAATCCTTTTGCTGCTCCCTTCTGGAAAGTGGATCAAATACAGCTTTTTTGGGATGTGGTGCTCAGGAGAAGCAGAGCCCGGCAGGAGGGGGTCAGGTGTGTTTGAAGCCCCCTGGAAGAGGTTTGCCACTGACTCCAGCTGTCTGGGACAGCTTTGGAAAATCCCTCCAGGAGAGTCCAAAGACACAACAGATCTAATATTCATGTGGTGGAGCCTCAGGGGGGCATCTCATTTCCATGGGTATGGAAATGTCCATCCCATAAATCTGCTCAGGGTTGAGCAGAGGAACCTGGAGGGAATTTTTGACTGCCTTGGAAAGTGCTGAGAACAACAGCAACATTCCAGAATCAATGGAAACAACCTTTCCCCCTGTCTTTCCCTCCTTGAGGAAGACCATTGTTACATCAGGTCATTTTAATGAGTGCACAGTTATTCCCACAGTGATGATGCCCACAATGAAATGGTGTGAACTGGGGACAAGCATGGCTGTGTTCCCTGTTCCAGCAGTGCTGCTGCTCTGGAAATGCAGCGTGATTTTGGGAATATTGAAGGGTTCTGCACTAACAAAAAGGTGTCAGGAGCCCACCCAATGTGGCAGGACATTCTCCCCTCCCCTCTTTCCTTCTGCTTCATGGCAGAAGATAGATAACTCCAGTGGGGTCAACAGCCTGGCAGTGTTTATCTCTTAGTGCCCAAAAGTCTAAGACCTCTAACCTTGAATTCATATTTTGGTATGGAGAGAGGATGGGAAAGGAGAAACAAAAAAAAGTGCATATGTGACCAAAAAGTCATACTTTTACACTATAAAAGACACACAAAAGTAGAAGCTTTTTTACATGGACACTGGAGAGTGAGAAAGTCTCTCTCCAGAGTCTGGACACAACTCTGTGGTAACTTCCTAAGGACTGAGGGAGGATTCTGATGCATTCCAGCACCCCAAATTGGAGTTTGGTAAGATCATTGGTTTCCTAAATTGTATTTTTCTTTGCTAGCAATAATAATAATAGGTACCTTTTGCGTGCTGCATTTTTAGCTATTCATAGTTTTTTCCTATTTTGGGTAGTATATAACTTGTTTAGCTCCTTGTTCTGTTATCTCTTGTGTCTAATAAACAATAACATATTTTATATTAGACCTAAATTGGCCATTATTAAAGAACTTGCTAACGAGACTGGGTTTAGGGGTGCTGGTCACCCCAAATAGTTTAACTGCCAGTTGCCAAAAGGCTTAGGCGACCAACAAAAATCTATCAACCCTCTGTTTCCATTCAAACACCCATCAAAACCACCTCCTTCCTTGCACCAACACATTCCTGCCCTGCAGGAGCAGCACGCAGCCTTGGGATGGGGCAGGAAGTGCCCAGGAACCACTTACGTTGTACAGGTGGGAGAATTCGATTTCCAGAGGGGTGAGGAGAGACCGAGGGAATGGCTTCACGGTCACAGAGATGACTTTGGAGTTCAGGATGGTGCTGTTCCTGGGGAGAAGAGGGGAAAGAGAGGCTTTGAAGAGGGTTTTGTGGGGTGGGGAATCCTATTGCAATTATCACTGGTTGTTTAGAGTACACAGTGCAGAAGGGTTTGACCCCATTACTTTGAAATACCCCAAAAATACCCTTGCTGCTGATGGAACTCATCCTCTGTCCTCTGAGTTCCCCTCACAGCCAATCCACACCAATCCCACCAGGAATCAAACCATTTTATTAACCTTATCAATCCCTAAAGCAATTAAACATATAATCTGTATCTATCCCAGAAATAAAATAGTCACGGACTCATTTTCTGCCCCAGCCATGAGGAAGCAGCTCATTTGGACTATGGTGATCCTTGTGGGTCCCTTCCAAATCAGAATATTCCATGATTTCATGTTCTTTCCCAAAAAAATCTCATTTTCTCTCTGCAAGGCTGATTTGACTTGCGCTGCAGTGAGGCTGAGGTGTGGTTGCCTATCCATGAACCTGTCTGGAGGCACTGGTGTGTATCTTCATTCCCTGAAGACCAAAAGCAAATGAAAAAAGGCCAAATCTTTCATGTAGATGTCTAAAAATGTCTGTGCCCAGGCAAATATTGTAATAAATCTGTCAGCCCTGGGAGATTTGGCTCTTGGGAGGGGCAATAAGTGAGGAGATATCTCCCATTCCTGGATAGCCAAACTCTTTGTAGGCAATTCCCTGGACAATGAACATGTAAATATACAGAGTTTCCTCATTTTCCTTCAGTTTATTGGTGTTTAAATAAGCAAAATGTCCCCCACAACCAGCAGCTGAAAATGCTGCCATGAAGGAACTGGTAGTGGAGTGGAAGCCCAGATCAGGCAAATCCTTCCTTATCCAAATCGTCACCAAAACTACAGGTACTGCTAAAATCTTTCATTTTTCTCTCTGGGCCTTTATCTTCCTTTTTACAAAAGAATTTGATGGGAACCATTTGCACTTTCTTAACAGCTGCTAAAAAAATGGTTTAAAGAAAAAAAAAAAGAAGGAAAAAAATATTTTGAATTGTCCATGGATGTGTAAGTGGATGCTCACAAAGCCACTGTTCCACCAACACTAGAGGGAACAACAACATTGATTTACCAGAGTGAAGAAAAAGGAATTTAAAATATATTTTTTCCTTTAAAAAAACAGAGAAAAATAAAAAAAAAATAAAGTGACAAAGCCCAGCTATCACCCTACAAAGGAAAAGTGAAGGAGTAAATCAATGGGAGTAGGCAGCTGTAAGAAGATAAAAATGGGATCTGTTGAAAGGTAACCACCAGTGCATGTCTTCATTAGAGGCTGTGTCTGTAAGGGTCATTTCTTGGGTCAGTGCTGCTGAATATTTGCATGAGCAGCGTGGATGACACCGAAAACTCCTTGTGGGGGCTGAGGAGCAGGAGAGGATCGATGCAGCAAACAAAACCAGAAAGAGCATTTGATTTTTCAGCGTGGCAAGGCTTTAGAACACAGGAGTCACTGGGTGCAGACTGTGAAGGGTGATCAGTGCCAAGAAGCCACAGCTCAACCAGAAGTTGAAGGAGGGTTATAAAAAACAGAGAGCAACTTTTTACATGTGCAGACAATGATAGTACGAGTGGGAATGGTTTTAAGCTAGGAGAGGTTTGGATTAAATGCTGGGAAGAAATTCTTTGCACAAAGGGTGGTGAGACCTTGGCAGAGGTTTCCCAGAGTAGCTGTGGCTGCCCCACCCCTGAAAATATTCAAGGGCAGGTTGGACAAGGCTTGGAGCAACCTGGGACAGCAGAAAATGTCTCTGCCTATAGCAGGGGGTTGGAATGAGATGATTTTTAAAATCCCTTCCATTGAGATGCATCAAAAAACTTCTGTCTGTACCCTCCTTGTCTGGATTCCACTGTGCTGTTGTGTTCAGTTTCACTTTGAGAAGGGGAAACAGCAAAGGGAGTTCAAAACAGGCAAAAAATCAATCCAGGTGCCAGAAAACCAGACAAAAAGGACAAAAAGTTCTCTGTTGGAAGGCTTGTCTTGACAGTTCCTTGCATGCAGGAGGCTTTTCAGTCACCCACCCAAAGGCCCAGTGCCTGGAAGTGAAAGTCAGACAAATTCAGCCTTAAAAAGAGAGTCAGACTCCTGGCAGAGAAGGTAATTAAGCATCTGAGCAGCTTGTCGGGGGTGGCGAAGGACTCAGCATCACAGGGAATCTTTCAGGAGGAAGATGAGTTGTTTTTCCTAAAATCACGTGGCAGCAGAGCTTCTGGGAAGGAAACAAAACACGTGGAGATCTGGCTTGAGCAGGAGGAGCTCACAGAGCTCCTGTGTGGCCACCAAGGGAGTGCAAAGAGCTGTGGACACAGCGCTGGGGACATGGGGACAACCAGGCTGGTGGCTCTGTGACTGCTGTCCTGTCCTCTGCAGCAGAGTCCAGCTGGGACCAAGTGCCTCTTTCACCTCCCTGGCCTGGAAAATCAGGTTTTGTGTGTGTCTCATCCTAAAATCAGGTTTTGTGTGTATCTCATCCCAGTTGTCACAGCTGCCAAGACCCGCTGGGCTCTCTGGATCCAAGGGGACAGAGTAATGTGTGACTCAGAGATGGAATTGCTGCTTGGGGGAGGTAAATTGGGACAATTAGGAACAGCTCAGCTGGTGCTGTTTGTTGAGTTAAATCTACTTTTTTTTCCCCTCCTTTTTGGAAAAATCACTCTGCATTGAATCAGAGTGGCCCAATCCAGGTTGTGGATCCACATTGCTTATACATATCCAGGAATAGCTGCTCTCCTCGGTGGTCAGAAATATTTTTTACTCATGGGCAGCTACATAGTTATTGAACAACATTCTCCTTTTTAATGCTGTGTCCATTTGCACAGCGCTGAAGTAAGAGGTACTTTACTGCTGCTGCTGCTTTTCATTTCTCTACTTTTTTTTCCTTTGACTCTCCACAGGTGATTCAAGGCTCGAGATTTTTTTAGAGAGGGACTGTCCTTTAATTAAGGAACATCTTAAATCAGCTCTCTCGTGGGAATGCTTTTTGGAAGGCTGTGGCTGCCGCAGCTGCTGGTTATCAGAGCTCATTCCCTGCTTGGCCAGAGGAAGCTGAAATACCGCTGGATCATTTGAGCCAATGATGTTTATTGCCCTTCTGATCTAATTCCCACTGCTGTAATGGAAGATATTACAGAATACAGTTGGCTGACTTGCTAATTCCTCTCTGCACTCACTCGGAGCTCTTCTGCCATTGCCAGTGCTAAATCTGGAGGTATTTAAATGATTATCGGTGAGGAGAGATGCTCTGGTGTTTATGGTAAATGGGCTCACGCTAATCAGTGCAGAACAGATTTAGAAGGTGCCTTAGGATGCTTAATTTACTGCCTCAGTACCAGTCTTGGGAAATAGAAAAAAAAAGAGTGAGAGGAAAAGGGAGAGGAGCGAAGAAAAGGAAAGGGAGTGCTGAACACAAAAGCTTTGGTGCCCGAGGCAGTTTGCAGCGCTGGGAACACGGCAGATATGTGCAGCCAGGCGTGCTCTGCTCCCTTCTCTCCTCCCCGAGCCTCTAATCAGCCCTGCTGCTCTCCAGGGCTCAGTGTGGCTGGCAGCTCGGCGGGATGGGGGCAGCTGAGCATCCCCCATCTGTCAGCCCTGCCAAAATCCCTCGTGACGAGCAGGGCAGGGTGAGGTTCCATTCCTGGAGGCAAAGGGTGGCAGGAAGGGATGAAACAGCAGCACTGAGCCTCCTCCTCTCATGTCTGGGGTGCTGCTGGGTGGGGGAAACCTTCTTGCTCCTCCAGCAGGTGATACACGTTGGCCCCACCTGAACATGGGTGTCAAAATATTCCCACTGCAGGTAAAAATCTGCCTCTTTGCACCCAGTGATCTCTAATTTTTCTGGGAAGACCGAGGCTCTGCAGCCAGAGGGATCATCCTGGAGATTTCCCAGCTGCTCCCCCTCTTACCTCTGCAGGGAGAGGATGTTGCCCACGTTTCGGTACAGCACAGTCCCAACCACGAAGACGGAGGAGTCGTCTGACACTGCAGGACACAGAGGAGAGGGAAGAAGACAACAACACTGAGATATTCGGGGTGGCAGCTGTCCCCATGGGGCACCCAGGGGTGGGATTTGGCTTCTCTGTTGGGGCATGGCCAATGCCAACATCACTCTGGTGGGGTGCAGTGGCTGCTGTCACCACACTGGGTCTCTCTGGTCCCAGAGAGGTCTCAGCACCTTTGGGGTGACCTGGAATCCCAGATTTCTGCCCTCACCGAGGCTCTCCCATTCAGGAACCCCAAAATCCCTCAGACAGCACCACAACGGACAAATCTGCAGGGGGGAAAGGTCTCTTGGAGCCTCCTTGAGGCCTCTGGACCCATCCACAGTGAGCAGGCCATCAGAGAGAAGAGCCACACTGGGGCCAACAAGGGCAGCGGGAAGGGGAGCTGTCCCACTGTGACTGCTCTGACCCCAAAACTCATTTGCTGCCTCTGGGGGTTGCAGCAGATCCAGATGAGCTTCTGAATCATCTGTGTGACCTCTGGGCACATTATTTGACCTCTTCCTCCTCCTCCTTCTCCTCTTATTTTCCTTCCTCCTACTCTGCCACTGCCTTGCAGTGCTCAGCTGCAAAAAGCAAGAACTTCCCCTGATAAACCAGAGCAGAGGCAGCCCTGGGGCTGGATTTTCGTGGGGAGGAAAAGCATGTGGCTGGGTGAAAAGCAGTGCTGAAAAAGCCTGGGAAAGCACCAGGTGGGGCTTCTCTGATGTCTTGAGGTTGAGCTGACAGCTTGTCTGCTCCATCAGTGCAGGACAGGCACAGCTCTGCATGTCCATCTCTCTTATCATCAAATTGGGATATCTGTTGAGCACAAAACCGGGAGAGCCTGACAGACAGGCTTGCAGAGTAATTGTGTCACCCAACTGCATAAATCAGTGTTGGCCCATCGAAATAGACTGTTCACAGTCAGCTCCCAGCAGTGAGGGATTTGGATCTGGTCTCATGAAGCTGCCTGTCTTCATCACTTTTCTCAGCATAGTTATTCCCATTCCCTGCAGCCAGAGAAAAGTGAGGATCAAAACTAATAGAGGTGAATTTCTGCTGGAATCACTGAGTAAACCCTCAAAAACCACACCACCAGCCCAAGATCCTGAACGAAACAGAAGCAGAAGAGCCCTGGGTGGTACTCAGGAAACCATGGAGAGGAGAGCACTGATGGGAAGCTGTTTCCTCAGGGTGGATGTCACCTTTTGTTTGCTCAGTCACTACAGCCTGGGGGCCCTGGAGCAGCTCTGTGTGGGGATACTTCCAACAAAAATCTGGAAAACAGCTCCATGGGGAACTGGAGAGTTTTAGGGCAGCTCTCAGCCTCAGAGCAGGATCAGCTCTGTCTAGGTCTGGTGCCAGCAATTCGTCCAACAAGTGGTTAAAGGTTTCCAAAGGTGAAGGCACCAATGCTCCAGATTCTCCCAGGGAGCTCATGAAGGCACCAAAACACCAACAAAGAAACTGGGATAAAGCTCCCAATGTGTTCCAGCTTCTCCCAGGGAACTCAGGCTCTCTGCAAGGCACAACAAAACCCAAGGAGTGCTTGACATGGTCCTTGCTCTGCCAGTGACTCACTGTTTACCCTGCTCTTGGCCTCAGATTTCCCAATGAAATGATGGCTGATGCCATCCCCAGTGGGGAAGGCCATGACAAAAGGTCCTGGTGAGACAACAAGAGGCCAAAAGTGTTTTGTAGCACCAACTCAGTCTCCAGCCTCTGTACCAAGGTAGGGGGAGACAGCAGCTCTCAAAGCCATGAGAGCCAAAAGTAAATCCCATAATTTCTTAGCAATCAGATGCCTTCTGAATTCCATCTCTGGGGCAAGGAAATTTCACACAATGGCCATAAACCCCCAGATCTATCAAAGCTTGTCCATGAGAAGATTCAGACCCACCAGCTGCTCAGCTACTCACCCTCAGATGGCTCTGTCAGGTCTGGATCCAGTCCTGGGGGGCACCTAGAACATTGTTTGCCTATTTTTGCTGCTTCTTTAGGAAAAGATCAACATCCAGACCCAGGCACTAAACTTGAAGTGAGGAGTTTAGGTGGAGCTCTTGGTCAGGCCATATTTGAAAGCCTTATTTGCACTCATCAGTGCTTTTGATGTCCAAATATTTGCAAGCAAACCCAGCTGGGCTGGAAGGGGATTTGAAGAGCAGGCAAATGGAAGGCACCACTCTTGGAAAATGAAAAAGAGAATTTGTGCTGGAATGCCCTGGCTGGGCTGCCTACCTGAGAGCCCTGAAGACAAGATGCTCTTGGAGACAGTGACCTTGTCCTCCGAGTTCTTGGCCCAGTCCACCATTCCCCTCCAGCCTTTCATGGGGAAGGTGATGTCAGTCGCTGCGTTTGCAGGCAGTTTGTGAATGCCAAGGACTGGAGGGAAGCAAGAAATAAAACCAGTAAGTGAAACCAGCTTCAGAAAATTCCACGTGTGCTCAAGAAAACGTGGGAGGTATCAGTGGGAAATTAGATAGACTGGATCTTCGGAGCCATAGGAATGATTGGGGTAATGTTTATGCATGAAAGACAATAAAACCAGGGGTTATGATTCACTGAAAGGGCCCTGCCTGTACTAAATCTGGCAGAGGAGAAGTCAGTCTGCTCCAGCATCTTATCTCCAGGAGTGGCCAGCAGAAGCTGATAAGAAGTACAAGAAAGAACTAGACGTATCTTGGTTTGTCCTCCCAGCAACCAGCAGGACTTCCTCAGCTCCTGGCTGCATCCAGATCATCAACTTTAACAGCCACCAATGGACCTCTCCTTTGTGCACTTTCCTAATCCCGTCATGAACCCATCTGTACTTTTTGGCTTCTGCAACTTCCTCTGGCAACAAGTTCCACGCTGTGATTGTGCACACAGCATCAATCAAACACTGCCTGCTGCTTGCTCACTGCATCCATTGGCTGCTGGGCTGTTCTTGTGTTCAGAAAATAAAAGAAAGAATCTAATTCTGCCCAGTTTGTCATCTCTTCTCCATTCTGTAGATATCTCTCAGATCTCTTTGTGGATATCTCCTCTTCCTCATGAAATCCCAACTTCTTTGGAGAAAAGCCACCCCATATTTATGCCCATCCACGTCTTCCCCTGGACCTTTTAATGTCCCACCATCTGCTGCCTCCCCTCCTTCCCTCCCCACAGCCTAGGTTTTTCCATATTGTACAGTAATTAACAGCTTCTGGGGGTCTTTCCCTGATGTGGGGAGTGCCAATGAACTCACCCAGATTATCCGTGACTTGGTAGGAATCCCGGAAATCTTTCATGCGAAAGCCGATGACATCAATGAAATCCTCCACAAGCCTGAAGAGCTCCTTGGCGTTTGGCCCTATCTGCAAAGAGAGGGAGATTTTTGGGTGGATCAGATCCTAATGAGCACAGCAGGACCTTCTCTGTGGGCAAAGGTTTCTGCTCTCACACGTGGACTGGAAGCATATGCTGGGTATAATGGAGTGTTATGGAGCTGTGGAAAATGAGGATTGAGAAATTTTAAAAGGAAGCCTAGAAAAAAAGAAAAAGAAAGGGGCAAAAAGAATAATATGACACTCAGATCAATGAAATTTAGGGTGGAGGGCAGGATTTTAAACAAAAGGAAATATTTAATACTCTCTGGAGAAGAAAATAACCTACCTAACTCCTTTCATAAAATCAGAGAAATACAGAATGGTTTGGGTTGGAAAGGACCTTAGAGATCTCGTTTGAGCTCCCTCTATTGAAAGCAGCCCCACCAAAGGACTCCCATGGTCTCATGTTGAATCCCAGGCAGCCTGATTTTCTCCTTCCTGTTTTGTTGTCGGGATTTCACTCTCCAAATAATCAAGGTCTTGCTCCCAGGCTGTCTTGGAGCTTTCCTGCCTCTTATTTCTTCCCTGGTGTTTCCCCATTGACAAAGACATTGGCGGTGGCTCTTCTTTGTCTTTACTTTGCCAGCTCAGCTCAGAGCTGTTAAACAATAACTTTTCCATAAACAGTAACAGATTCCATAAAACATAATCCACTTGAAACAAGCTCTGCTGACTACCTGTCTCTTCCTCACAGCACCGTTGCCTAGAGGGGCTTAGCAAATCCCACGGGAGGCTGCAGAAAAGAAGTTTTCAGCTCCTCTTCTTTTCCTTTTCCACCACTTTCACAGTGTTTTCAGTACCTCACCACAATCCAGACATTCTGAGGTGGCTGAGCAGAGCTGGAGGGACAGCTGGGGACAAGCAGGAAGGGAAGGAGGCAGAAGGAAGGCTGAGCCATGGAGGATGTGGGCAAGGAGCACAGGGGTGGCCATGCATGTCTCTCTCTCTCTGTCTATCCAAGGAATTTTGGTAAGACTAAATCTGTCTCAGGATGAGATTAAAAAGTCCTGCCAGTACAGCAGGTGTGCACAGAAGGAGGAGAACTGAGTGAGGATGCTATTTTTAGCTGCATACTTTTATGTTCCATTACAGATTGAAATCACAAGGTCAAACCGAATCCAGGCTACACTGGAAGTTGTATTTTAGATTTTATCATATAATGGTCGACAAAGGCTCCTCAAAAATCATTGTAACCTTTCTCTGAATACCTTTATGGGTTGTTTTAGTTTTTATTTTCCTTGAACAACATCTCTCTGCCCTGGGGGGCCTCAGGGCATTGGGGTGTGAGGCTGCAATGAGGTTTGGTTTATTTTTAATGAGCACATTGGGAGCCAAAGGCCTTGTTTTTTAAGAACTGGTTGATCTCATGAAATGCAGGGTGTGATTTTGGTCCGGCAGCCTTGAGGGAAAAGCACAGAGACTGCTGAAAATTCTGTTGTCATCCTCTTCACGAAGATTTGCGCATCCTAAAGTCGTGGTGCTGGGCTGTCATCTCAATTCCCACTAAAACACACACCAGGAGAACATTCTCCCCGTGATGCTCCCAATCCACATGTAGGTCATGGACGACGCTGGGCTGTGCCTCTCTGTAGGTGCAAAGAGCAGATTGCACAGGGAAAGCCACCGGGAACCAAGTGCCACACAGAGTGAGCTGTTTTTAAGGGATCAACAGGGTTTCCCTGTTGTCATGACAACTTGACAGTCTCCTCTGCTCGGTGCTGAAATATGTACATGCACCTGGAGGCTTGACACCAAGTATTTGGGCACAGAATCACAGAATCACAGTGTAGTTTAGATTGGAAGGGACCTTGGAGGCCATCTGGCCCAACACAGTTGTTCAAGCAGGGCCACCTTGCCCAGGACCATGTCCAGATGGTTCTCTGTCCCAACCAGAGACAGATCATGTCATCCTCATCTAAATGCAATGAGAAAGCACAAGATGTCAGGGAGGAGGGAGAAGAAGGCTGCTCAGCTCCTGACAGAGTTGCTGTTGCGTGAAGGAAATGTTTTCAAGTCACTTTCTCACGTTCTGGAATTTCAACAATTGTGCCAGGAGTTCCTGTTAAAAAGTTTTTCCCAGAGGACTTCCCTGGTTGGCGTGAATATAACTGCACTCTGGGGTTGCTTTGTGTGTTGGGTGATATTTTTTTTTTTCTTTTTCTTGATTATTTGCTGTTTCTAGATCTCTTGGAGGAATTTTGCAACAGCAACAACTCACCAAAGGAACGGTAAAAGGACAAAGGAATAGGTGTAACACAAAGCCACAACAGAGAGCTCAAATGGGGCACAAGAGACAAAGGGCAAATAAGACACAGGAAGAAAAACCAACACCACCATCCCCTAATTCTTGAGAGTTCATACATGGAATTTTTCACAGAATCATAGAATGGTCTGGAAGGGACTTTAAAGATCATCTAATTCCAAACTCCTTCCATGGACAAGGACACTTTCCACATCTTTCTCAAAGTCTCATCCAACTTGGCCTTGAACACTTCCAGGAACTTCTTGTAACTACATTCCAGGAATGGAGAGTTCAGGACCAAGCAGGATCCCTAACTGGGGCAGAGAGAAATAAAGCAAAACATAACTGAATTTGTGCTGAGCAGAACCAGAAGCTCAGCTGAGCAGCCCCCAGCTCTGAATATCCCTCCTGTCCTGCATCTTTTCAGCCAGGAACTCAAAGCCACCTGATCCCACTTCTTTATCTTGGCAAGGGGGAAGAGTGGAATTACAGCAAGGCATCAGGATTATCAGCTCCAAACCAAACCTGACCCCTGAAAGCCATCCCAAATTTGGTTTACAGCACCAGAATTTCACAGTTCTTCATGCAGACAGTCTGGATCAGAGCTGAGATCCTGAGGCTCCCTGAGTCAATCTGGAACTAAGCTCATTTTAGGAGGTCATGCAGATGCTTGGAAATTCCCCTCTTCATGTCTTAACCCTATGCTGAAAACCTCCTTCATTTCATTTGCAGGGAAGGTGATGAAGGTTCATACCAGCTGAGCTTCCTCCCATTTTTCCCGGTTATCCTCTGATAAAATGTTGCTGATGATCTGGACAAAGTTCTGGAGAAGGGAGACAAAAGAGGACAAAAGAGGTGGTTAAGCAAACATTGCCCAGGCTGGAAAGGTCACAGTGGTGTGGAAAGGACATGTGAGATTTAAACAACCTCCAAGAGGCTTCTCATGGTCCCATTCCCAAAAAGTCTCACACTATTGAACGGTTCCCCAGGGATGTTATTCGTGAAACAAGTTTTAATTCTGATAAGACCTTTTTTCCAAAGTCTTCACTTTAACTACAGTATCTTGGGAATATGTCTTGTATCCATTACTGATTTTTTTAAGAACACATTAGGTAAATGTGTGTCAGAAACTGATCCAAAACAGATGATCTTCCATTGTCTGCATAATTTCATTTTCTATTTTCAACTATTTCTGTTGTTTCCAACATATAGAAACCTCAGGATTCCCTTCAGCCTGCAACCAGGCAAGAGAAGCAAGGATGGATCAAAAGGGAGCTGTCCATGGTAGGAAGACCTTTCCAGAACACAATGAGGAGGAAGGAGACAGGAAATTTAAGACTATTGATTTTTTTCTCCAGTTTTACCACTCACTGCAGATCCTGCAGGATCAGTTTAATGTTTCAAGTCATGGGGTGATGAGCCATCCCAAGGGTGTATCCTGTAGCTGCTCTGCAGCTGCTGGAAGTAAAACCCTGGGATGAGAAACCATGAGGATATTCCCCTGCATCACCATCCAGGTACCCAATGCCACAGGATCATTTTACCTCGAGTCATTAGCCTGAAATCCCTGCCAAATAATGTCCTCATATCAATTACCCTCTGCAGTAAAGTGCTATCAGGTTGAAATAGTTCAGAGTGACCTTGACTTTCAAGTTCTTAGTTTATAAATGAAGAAAGAAAGGAGAGGTGTTTAATAAAGAAAGGCATTTATGGTGGGAAAAATAATAATCTGGCTTTTCATCAGCGTTTTATCAGCTACAATCAATACCAGTAATCAAACCTGAAGCCTCAAAGGTGGACACAACCTTCTAAGCCAGCCTTGGGCTCCAGGAAATGCACCTGGGCTCACCTGCACATCCCCAGAGGTTGGGCTGTGATAAGCCCTACGGAAGATCTCTGTCACATTCCTGAGTACATCCATGGTGGACAGCAGGTCCCCACTGTAGCTGGTTCCATCCTGGGAGATTTCCACGAGGTTCTGGAGAACATCTGACAGCCCATCTCCCATCAGCCCACGCTGAGCTTTGGCAAGGTGTTCCCTGGTCTGAGAAACAGAAAAGAAACGCAAGAAAGACTTCAGGGACAGTCAGAGTTAATGAGCTCAGTGAAGGAATTGCTGGGGGAAGGTTTTTGACCTCCCTCACAATTCAGAGTGCAGATTAGATGGATCTGACAATCTCTGCTGGCTTGAGAGCCTCTGATATTTTTAAAATGGTAGAAAAGAGTGATGGATTCTAAATTATCTTCTAAGTAGTTCTACAGTGACAGTGAACTGAAATTTTGTGTTTGCTGACAAAGAAAAAATTGTCCTACTATAAAGTTTCTTCTCTTCATAACCAATAGAATATTTTTGCCCCAAAACTTGTTTTCTTATAACCAATTTGCAATTGTTTTAGGACAGACTGTACCGTACCCTGAACAGGAGAGGTCAGTTCTCCTAAAGGCCACAGGAAACAAGCAGAAATTTGTCATAACAATGAATTTAAGGTGAACAAAAAATAAGATGCTTATTTAGAAGTGATACAGTCCCAATGACACTTAATGAGAATGTGATATAAAAGACCCATAAAACCCAGATCCTGCCAAAGTAGACATAAAAATATCCCGAAAGGAACCTTCCATGGAGTGTCTGTGCATCACAAGGTAAGCAGAAAAAACAGTAAAAAAAAAATCAAGGCAGAGCTGGAAACTAATTTTTTTTTCCTTCTTTCTTGTAACTACAGCCATGTGACAATCACTGGGGAGATCCCAAACCTGCTGAGCTGAGGGAGTGGGGCTGCCTTACCATCATCTGTATGTTCCTGTAATCAATAGAAACACACTTGATGTACGTTGGAGGCTCCCAGTAAGCTATGCCTTCTTCATCTAAAATGCATCTTCGAAGGATCAGCCCTGGAAGATGAAAGAAACAAATATGGGAGTGAGGACAGCAGGATGAAAATCCAAGCATTCATGGGGGTTGGTCTTTTTTCCCAGGTAAGAAGGGACAGGACAAGAGGATGTGGCTTCAAGTCGTGCCAGGGAAGGTTTCAAGTGGATATTAGGCAAAATTTCTTCACTGAAAGCGTGGTCAAGCATCAGAACAAGCTGACCAGAGAGCTGGTGGAATCATCATCCATAGAATTGTTCAAAACTTGTGTAGATGTGGCACTTGAGGACATGGTTTAGTGGTGGACCTGGCAGTGTTGGGTTAATAGTTGGACTTGAGGATCATAGAGGTCTTTTCCAACCTTAATTATTCTCTGGAGATCACTCAGAACTGGTCAATGCATCCATTCAGACTTGACTACCAGCACAAAGGGCATCAGAGATGCCTGAAAAAGCCTGAACAAGGTGATTATCTTTATTTCCTTCTCCTCCCTTTTATTATTGCAGGGCAGCAGAAGGAACTGGGCAGGAAAACAAAAATTAACAAAATGGACATGGTGGTGAAGGAAAGGTTTCTCCTGCCCTGGATGGCAGCTTTTTCCTGGCTTGGGAAGCCCCACGAGCCTCCCCAGGTGGCTTGGTGTGGTACTTGCAACTAAAGCAGAACAGCGGCTTGTGCTGCCCACGCAGCCTGGAGGGGAATAAACACCCGACAGCACCAGTTTTGAATCAGCTGAAACTCTCTGAAAGCTTCTTTCCGTCCTCCCCCAGGCCTTCCCTCAGCTCGAGTCCACAGAGGGGTTTGCAGTGAGAATCACATGCCTTCTGATACGGAGGAACAGGGATATAAGAGAGGAGGGAAGGAGAGGGATCATCCTGTCCCAGCCATCATGATGGCATTTGGAAAGTCTCTGAGGATCGGGTTTGCTGGGTCTGCAATCCCATTGCCACTGCCAAATGATTCAGTGACCTTTCTGTGGATACAGACCTTCTAGGGCAGAATTTGGGGTGACACTGAATGTCCCAGGCTGAGTCAGAGAGCTGCAGGGTTTGTCTGTATCCAACCACCTCACTCAAAAGAAATAAAACCTTTATATTCATTATTGACACTGCCTCCCCTGTTTCTGTTGCTGCATGGCAGTGAGGAACATCCAGCTGAGGACAAATCCCACCACCAGCATGACCTCCTGGAACCTTCCCCACACTGCCTTGTACTCCTCAGGGAACACCTGAATGCCCAGATCCTTTCACTTCACACCACCACATCAAACCACGAACTTCATAACCCAAAGAAATGTTTAGAGAGGTGCTGTGATTTCTGAGTGTAAATGGACAACAGAATACAGACTTCCTGCTCTCATATAGCTGCTGCTTTTATGGGCACTGGAGAGAAATACAACATCCAAATCTAGAGGATTCTAACAAAACCCCACCTGTTTTGCAATGTTATTTGTAGATAATGGAGGCAACACAGCCCAGTATTCCCTAATTTCAAACTTGTCCCAGGACTAGGCAGCGGGTGAATGGAAATGACCTCAGACTGTCCAGTAGGAACCAAGATGTTTTTGTTAAACAATGACAACAGAAACCCAGGGAAAGTGAATTTATCCCAGGAAGAAGAGATAAATGGAAGTCTGTTTGCCTGTCCTGTTCTCCCACAACCAGGTTCTCCTCACCTAGGACACAAAGGATGGAAGATACCCTCAGGGGGGACACCTTCCCAGCATGCAGTCACCCTTACCGGTGGCATTGCGGGGACACCTGACGGCTGCAGCATCCCCAGCTGGCGTCTCCTTCCAAACCACAGGGCCAAGAGTCTCCTCGTCACAGATCTCGTGGGGCTCTGCCAGGAGAGAAAATCTTCATTGGTAAAGCTTTCTCCTCAGCAAGGACATGGAAAAGGCAGTGGGAAGAGGAAATCTGGTCTGTGAGCCTGGAGGGCTGGAGCTGCACTCCCAGCTCTGCACCTGCTTGGTCCCTCACAAAGTCACCTCACCTCTCTGGAATTTGCTCTGCATGTCTGAAAACTGGGCATGCATCCATTCTGAGGATTAGCTCACTAAAATCTATGGGAAAGTCCTTGCCTTGCCTTGTAGCAGCTCTTTGCAAGAAAACTGCTGTTGCCACACTCTACTGAAGAGTTTTATTTCTTAATTTTTAACGGGCAGACCTTTCATGGGTGAACTTCATGGCTCCAGACTCTACCTCTTCCATCCCTCAGGGTCACCACCTTCAGTGTTGGGTGTGTGTAAAATGAGGCCTGGCATAAATCAGTGGAGTAAGAATGGAGGAAAGAACAAATAAATGAAGAGACAGGGTGGACACATCCCCTGGGTGATCTTCATTCAGGTCCTCTGTCTGCTTCCATCTTGTGCACAAAAGGGAGAAGATCTGAGCCCCAACAAGTTGGAATTGCATCAGCAGCTCATTTCCAAACACTGCTGCAGAGCCCAGGAGCCTGCAGGAATGTGTTTTGAGACATCACAGAAAGAAAAAAAAATCATTGGAAGGAGGTTTTTGGATGCTTTTGTCTGTGGGTGGAGCTGAGTCGGTCCCAGAGTTGGTGGGATCTGAGAGAAAAACATTCACCATAGGAGATCTTTGTGCTGAGAAACTCATTATTTACAACATGTAAAGCAGAGGGAGCCATGAGGATGGTGCTAAAGCTATTTGTCACTCCTGAGGGAAGGGAGGAGAAAAAACTTGATTTAATAGTTTTTGATTACAGTTTTTATTCATTATGCATGTAAAATTACCAATAAATAGGAAGCTGAGGTTGTGCCTGCAACTGGTCAGGACATGTCCCACTGCTGCTCTGGGACTACCCAGGGACCAACCTGGCTGTGGGGAAGGCTCAAAATTTAAATTATGGGCATGGCAGGTCCTGCTTATTTGAAGAACTCATGCAAGATCCAACAAAGGGTCTCTCTACCCTCACATCACTGATCCAAGATCCTGGCTCCAGCCCCAGCTGCAGTTCAAAGATGGATTCCTCCCCAACAGACACTGGGGATGAAAAAGTTTCACTCTCTGCTTGGAAACAGATGCTCCTTTCCCTGGTTTAAAGTTCCCTTGTGAGTAATCCCTATTTTGATGAAACCCTGGAGGGCAAGCAGGGCCCCAGCTGTGCTCTGCGCGTAAGCAGGACTCATCCCTGTGCCAACAGCTCGTGGCTGCTGCAGATAAGGCAGAACAGGGCTGGGAAAGAGGCAGTTTCATTTCCAGCCTGCTGATGTGGAGCTGTGGGATGGGGAGATTGAATTATCCAGTTGTGACAGCACTTGGTCACCCACAGAGCCTGTCCCAGAGTAAGGAGGGAATTCCAAAATGCTGTCCCCCGGACCAGTGCTTTGACCACAGATTGTCCCGTGGTTCACAGAAGGATTCTGGGGTGTGGAAGCTTCCAGCACCCTTGGCTACAAAGCAGCAGAGCACATCAAAAAGCAGAGAGGGAGAATGTTCCCATCTCTCCTCCCCTTTCTCCCCTGGCCTGTCAAAACTTCCAGGTCTTGTCACCCCTGCAGTGTCCCTGGGGACCACTGAGGGATGCTGTGGATCAGAGATGCTCTTTAAAAATACTCTGGAGTTGTCTTGCCAGTGAGCACAGGAGCAATTCCCAGGCCAGGAGAGAATCATTTCATCCTTTCCTTTTTTCTTCTTTTTTTTCCTTTTTGATGTTGCTTCACAACAAAATCCCTTTTACCAGAGTAACCTATCTGCACTGGGAGATTTTAATAACTAACCCAATTAAGTTCAATTCTTCTGCTCGAATCAAATCACACCAGCATTTGATACTTTCTGGAGAACAAATTGAGTGGGTTTATTTTTAGCCTCTGATGTTTCCCCACCTTTTCCTTCCCTCTCAAATTAACAACTGCAGCGAGACCCTTCTGGTTGTGAACCCTGGCAGCCCCAAGTGCCTGAGACTTGCCTTTTTCCTTTTGAGCACTGCACAGGCATCAACCCCTGCAGAAAGAGAAGAAAAGATCGGGCTTGTTCTGCCAGGGCCCCAGCTGGCACACACTGAAGCTGAACTAAAACTGCCTCACTCTGTAGACACCACCAGACAACCCGGTGCTAAGATTTTCTGTGGCGAGGGAGAGCTTTGTGGCAGAGTTAGAAGAGGTTCTCACACGCCACTGCTAATTGAGAGGCACAGCTTGTAAGGAGAGGTGATGTCTTTTATTAGAGCGTAGCTGGGGAGAGTGACAAGGCTGTCACACAGCCTCTTTCTCTGTCATCTCCGAGCTGAACGTGCTGGAACTTCAGTGCTGGAGTTCTTTGGCTTTCATCTCTTTGTCTTCAGCACTTGGTGAGGGAGTCTGAGGGGTCAGCTTGGGCTCCACGTGGCACATCTGCCCCCAGGTATTCCTGCATCAAAACTGCTGCCTCCTGTTCTTTAGGGAGACTCTCCTTTCCAGCAGGAATGCCAGGATACTGCCATGAGAATCTCTCCTGCCTCTCTCTGACCAGCTCTGACAATTAATTACCCTTTCAGTCAAAACCCACGGCGAGGTACAATCGATGCAATCTGACTGCCAACATCACAGAGGCCATTGATTCCCCACCAGCAATTTCACCAGACCTTCAACTCAGGCTGGGGAAGAAAGCAAAAATGGTGCACAGGCCTTTTTTTTGGTCTCTGTGTAGCCTGTGAGAGGCACACAGAAATATTCCCACTTGCAAGTGTTCTCTCCTGCTTATTTTTCACATCCAGCCCCACGTTTTCCTCTGCCCTACAGCTCTCTCACCCTGCCTTCAGCTTTTGCACTCTGCAGGAGTGCTGAGAAACTCTGAGATTGGATAAAGCTCTGACAGATGTAGACACATCCTTTTTTTTTTAGATCTCCATTGGTGTGCAGGTTACCCAGAGGTAAAGGGTGGGAAACCACTGCAGCATCCTCACTACTCAACTACTTCCTTAATTTGAGACTCTGATATCAGTTTTTACCACTTAACATTGTCTCTTTTCCTCCTGTAACTCTGTGACAGCAAAAGCATGAAAACCACCAAAGCAAGACTGGTGGGATTGACCAAATATTCACTGAAACCAACATGGCTGCACTTGATTCTGGAACAGTCAAATCAAGACCTTGTATCTTTTACCTTGGTCATGGGTGGGATTTTATCGGATTACAACCCTTTGTTTTTCAGATCTCTGACACAGAACATGGAAGCCATTCCCAAAATCCCAAATCCCCCTCATCCAAAGGAAGGCACAAAGGGTCTGGGGTACATACCAGGACACTTTCTGTCATTGCACTGCTTGTACTCCTCCTTGGGACCCTGGCAAGTCTCTCCACCGAAGAAGGGGCCGTAGCACACGCGGTCACGTCTCTGAGTGCCACCTCCACATGTGGCGGTGCAGCTGCCCCACACTCCCCAGGCCTGCCACTTCCCATCCACTGGAAACAAACAAAAAGAAAAGAGGAGAGAAACAGCCTGTTAGATCCCAAACATAATCTTCAAGAGGAGGAGTTGAGGTCCTAAGGTGAGCAGAGGAATGTGGGGTGAGTAGGGCAGGGTTTGGTAGGAAGGGATGTCTGCCTTGGATCTTTGTTTGATCCTCAACAGACATTAAATCAGAGCGTTCCCATTCCCATTCCATCAGTCCAAGGGTGTTTTCGTGTTCCTCCTCAGCACCTTCATGCTCTGCAAAAGCAGATCTATCTCTGTCCTTGGGCTGAGATTTGGGGCTGTGCTCCTGAACACTCTTCCCATAGGCAGGGATTCAACCTGGCAGCCACATCTGCCAGGCCAATTCCATAGCTGGAGATCATTTGGGATGTACAATGCATGTGGGAAAATAGACCTTCCCAGAGAAGGTCTGGATCAGGGATTTGGAGAGACCAGCAGAGCCCTTGGGCAAAAAACCATGAAGAGATATCAAATAAATCCCCCTCCAGCTGTTTCCATTGCACTTATGCTTCACGTGCCTCGGAAAAAGGTCTGGGATGTTGTCTCATTCTGTTGTGTCTTCTCCCAGCATCTTTCCAGATTCAGTGGAAATGCAATTTCTTTTACGTTAACAATGACATTTATCAAAATGCTGCTTCTTCTACGTTAACAATGGCATTTATCAAAGCACCATAAAAATGTTAATTAGCCCTCACAACAAGCCTGCAAGGTAGGGAAACATTCTCCTCTGCTGCACCACAACAACTCGGTGACAGAACTAGAACAAGGCCTGTGTCTGCTCTTAATTATTTGGGCTTTAATTATGAGTTACCACATCATCTTGGGTTGAATAATTCCTTTTGGGAGGGTGGAATATCCATGCTTTGTCAAAGAAGCAGAAAAAAATTACCAAAAAAGAGGAACAGCACCAAATTCTGGTGCTTTATTTAGTGATGTTTTGTGTAGTGGAAAGCATGGCCTGAAATGCTTTGACAGATAACTCTGAAATCAGTGGGACAAGGTTGTCTAAAAAAGAGTTCTGAAGCACCTTTTTGTCTTTGAAGATCTCCATTAGTTGCAAAGAAGGAGCAAGATACCTAAACATCAAAACATACTTGAGACCATGTAGGAAAATCCAATACCTGTGTTAAATACTGCAGATAATGGTGCTACCAGAGAGTAAAGGGATTCTCTGAGGAAATAGGGAGACCAGGATGAATTCCAGTAGGAATTATTATTATTATTATTACTACTGCTATTACTACTACTATTATTATTTTTACTGTTATTGCTGTCTTTATTATTATTATTGTCACAGATAGATGAGTAAAGTAAGTGACAAGTCTCACACAGAAATTAACAAAGGCTTTATTGTGCCAGACCTTCTCATTGGTAAGGTTTACAGCTGAGATACAATGGAGGATTCCCTGTTTGCATCAAATATAACTGGGAACATTGAAATCGTGGGAGGAGAGGAACAAAACAAAAAAAAGGAGGAAAGTTGAAGCCCTGTGGAGGCAAGGGAAGGGTTTCATTGATATTTTCTTGGGGTTTTTTTAAGCTCATCCTGAAAAGCTGATACCTAAGGCTAGACTGACACATTTCCTGTGGGGAATCACTCACCTCTCCGGGATCTCCTGAAACATTTACCAGCTCTGGATTTTGGCTGGTGCACTCTGTTGGAACAATCCAAACCTTACTACCACACTGAAAAGGGCAAAAATCTTCCCCAAAGAACCATTTTAGTGGGACTGCAGAGAAATATGGCCCAAGAGAAAGAAGTCATTGGCCACCCACCTGGGCACTGGCGCAGGAAGCAGTCCCTGGTCTCCACCCAGTGTCCCTGGCACTCAGCTCCGCCGTAGGAAGGTCCATTGCACTCCCGCGTCCTCTGCTGGGTCCCGTTGGAGCAGGAAGCTGAGCACGAGCTCCAGCTCGACCACTCGTTCCAGTTGCCGTCCACTGAGTGGCCCAAAGAAAGAAAACGAGCGGAATGTGAAAATCTTTCCCTCTGGAAGGAGCCACGGGGCCTTCTGGCCTTTGTCTACCAGGGACTGATGTGGGGAGACCAAACCAGAACCACAGAGCTTGGGAGAGGGCAGGGATCGTCAGAAAAAGTTTGGGCAACTGTAGCAATGGGGATTTTTGGGACCCTCTGCAGCTTCCAACAATCCCACTGGATGTAAGTGTGGTAACATTTCAATTTTTATGTTCCACGCTCTACATAACACCTTAAAAGTTTAGCTTACTGATATTGTGCATTCCAGTGTAAAAGTCCAAACTAATAATGTTGCCAATCACAACATGACATCAAAACAGAGGATGTGAATCACCAAGCTCTTTGAGGGGATCAGTACCTTACATTTCCCATTTGGGGCAATCAGCACTTTTTTAAGGGAAAAAGCACTTTTTTCAGCAAAGCAATGCAAGAATCTGTGGAGCATGGACTTTCTCAAGCATGCAAATGCTCTGTTTGTCATTAAAGCACACCCAGAAACTTGATCACGGTGTTACTGACAGGAATCCATGATTGCTGCTAGGTGTCCACCAACAGAAGATCAGGAACAGGGTGAGTGTTTGTGGCCAATGTGTTTCTCTCACAGCTGAATTAACTCTGACAGGCTGGATATGTTTCTACCCAGCAGGGTCTTTGATAATTAAATAGAGGAGGAAGGGACAAGGGAGATTATGATAGGGATAGGGTTGGAGAGAAATAAGAATATATTTTATTAACGTGGTATGGACTGAGGCATTCCCAGGTGTGGCAGTTACACCCTAATTGGTCCCAGATCCATCACCCAGTCTGCTCTTCTTGGAGCATTTTTCTCATTAACTGTGGTCATCATGCTCTGTTTAGATCTAATTAGCTGCTAGATCTCACTCAGGGAAAACAACCTGAATCCCTGAAAAGTCTGAATTCTGGCTCAAATCACATTTCAGCTCATTTTTTTTGGCTTTGTTTGTCCATCCAAGAAAAACAAATGCCAACTGGTCCCCCGTGTAATCTGCAAGGAATTGATGAGCCCTGTGTAATCCCCATTGCGCTTGAGCAGCTTTTTGTTTGAAAACTCAGTAAAAAAATGTTAAAAACATCCAAATGAGCAACTGCCAACTCAAAGGGGATTGCAAGGTGTGCAAAATCAGGCAGGCATAAAGGCACTTCCAAAAGGTGCTTGTTTTTAACAATCCAAAATTTATATTTTCACTGTGCATAAATTCAAGGCTTCGTGCCAGTGCCTATCAATCCCAAGGAAAGGAAATGAAAACCATGGTGTTTGACAGCTGGTTGTTTTTCTGGAAATGATCCAAAACTCCACAAAGTAGATCCTACCAGGTACAAATTAGTGTGGCTTTTCTGACTGGAGGTTGTGCTGTTAAGTTTCCATGAACTGCCATAAATCATAGAATCACAGGATGGTTTGGGTTGGAAAGGTAAAGATCATCGAGTTCCACCCCCTGCCATGGGCAGGGACAGCTTCCACTACCCCAGGCTGCTCCAAGCCCCATCCAACCTGGACTTGAACACTTCCAGGGATGGGGCAACCACAGCATCTCTGGACAACCTGTTCCAGGGCCTCACCACTCTCACAGGGAAGAATTTCTTCCTAATAATGATGCTGTCTGTCATTCATTAAAATTACCCTATGTTGGAAAAGTAAGATTGCATTTCGCACATTAAATGTGACATTTACCAAAAAAATTGCATTTATCAAAAAAAGTTGAATTTTTCCAACGCCTTCCCTGCTGCTGGTGATTGGCAGCTTATCAGAAGTGCAAGCATTTGGAGGTAGAAAAATAAAACATCCAGATCCATAATTTGGTGGTTCACTGGGTGATGTGGAACAGGTAATTTCCTTTTATTTATTCATGGGTGGTAATTTCAGAGACATTTTAAAAACAGGAGAAGCATAAGGTGGCTGTGTTTTCCCTCCAGCCACTTGCACTGGTGCAAAGATGTCTCTTGGTCAAGATCCTGAAGGTTCCCATCAGAGCCACAGCCAAGACTGTTTGGTGCCATGGTCACACCACAGTGGGGGTCTATCAAAAACGTTCATTTTGTGGCTTAGCCTGTGAGGAGACAGGCATTGTCCTCCTCCTTTTTCCCTTTTTCCAAGGACTTGGGGCTCAGCCTGTGGTATCCACCGCTCTGGAGGAACAAAGGCTCTGTTGTCCCTGCAGCAGAGCATTTTTATCAGCTGTAGCAATAAATCCTCAGAGCAGGGTGGTAATAAACACTGTGAGTGTCTGGGGTGTCAAACGCCCATTGTTGTGCTTCAGTGATTCCCCCAACACCACTCTCATTTGGTGCTGCCAAGCTGCTGATTGCCTTTGTGGCACTAATTAGAGCTGAAGCCTTGCAGTTGGGCTGCTTGTCTTTTCCACCGCCGTTTCGGCCGCGTATTTATTTGTGTTTAAATTAATTATGGATCAATGTTAACTCAGGGTATGCTTTACTGCCCAAGCAATGCCAGCTCTGACTTCTTAAATTTGTCTTTTTATGACAGAGTCAATTTGGTGTCTGGGAGGTTCTTATTCCAAGTAGAGTCTTCTGGACAGCGGCCAAATATCCAAGGATAGTTACTTGGAGTGAAAACTCGATGGGAAATGCCAGGAGGCTTCTCACTGTTTTCACAAAGTTCTCATTCCTCCCACAATCCCTCTCCTCCTCCGGGGACATAATAATGTCTCATAATGATTCTCATTAAACTGGAAAAATGTCAGTTGACATTATCCAGGGAGAGGGAGGGAGTTTTGGGGAGCTCCCTCATGTACAGATCGTGTTCATCAGGACACCCAGAGTTAAATTAAGGGGGACTCTGGTTTAAACCCAGGGCCTGTCAGAGGAAAGAAACCTCTGGAGAGCAAGTGGATTTTGAGGTGGTAAAAGTAATTTCATTTGGGGCTCTTTCTGATGTTTCAAAGCAAAACTCAAGGAAAGGCATTTGGAAGTGAAATCTAGGGCTGGGGAAAAGGTACTGAAAACTATTAAATTTGGCATGAAAGGTTATCAGGAGTCTCTTAGTCCATTTCAGTCACAGGGAAAACTCACATATATATTGAATTAATGCACAGACAGGTAAAACAATTAATTCCAGCGCAACAAACCCAGTCAGGCAAAATAACTTTAAACCATTCAGTGGGGAAAACAGGTGAGAAGCTTAAGGTGGTCTTGGAAATAGCAGTGACAGCCAGATCCAACCCATGTCAGGTGTCCTCTACAAGAGATCACACAGGGCAAACCTGAACCTAAGACACCTCTGAGCTGAACAACCCTGGAAAACACCTCTGGGTTGCTTCTTCAACAAGTCCTTTCCTCAGGATCCTCCTTGGGGTAGTTCAGAATTTCACAGGAGTCAGCTACAGATCTTGATGAGCCATGTGAGGGAAACTGAGCTGGGGAGACCTGCTGGAGGGGAAGCCTCAGATCTGTGACTGTTCCTACCTGGGCAGAGAGCGATGTTGCAGAACTTGGTTTGCTTCTCGGGGCCCTCGCAGGGATTCCCACCGAACTGGGGGGGTTTGCAGGTTCGGGTTCTGTCCCTATAGCCTCTCCCACAAGTGGAGGAGCACAAACTCCACGGAGACCACTCGTCCCAGGTGCCATGCACTGCAAGGGAAGCAGAAGGAGTGATTTTCCTTTCCTGAGGAGGTCTGAGGAAGTGAGGGAGCCTGCAGGGCACAACTTCTTCCCACCCAGAACCAGCAGCGTGTGGGAAGCTGGAGAACAAACCAACCCAAAATGTGCAAGAGGAACATCAAGTGATTTTTATGCTTTGATATCGGCACCAAGTGTCTGATACTTTTCAGTCTTTTAAATAAACTGCAGTTCACTTTTAATTGACCCTAATTTTTCAGATTTTTGAGCATTTTTTAAGCGAAAGATAGAATTAGCTAGAAAGTAATAAAACCCCACTACCCTTAGGGAAGCATAATAACCATTATCTTTTCACTTCTTGCCCTTATTTCCCTCCCTCTCAACATTTTCTCATTGAATCCTCAAAGACTACAACATTTTAAAGCTTTCAGAAAAGCTGTAGTCTGTCTACTGATTACTATCACAGATCAGTGACACCACAGAGGCAAAGCTAGGGAGACTTGGAAGAGTAAAACAGAATGGGCAACATCCTCCAAGAGTGCTCAAGCATCACTGGTAGCTCCTGGAATTAGACATCTAATCGATTTTAATCTAATCTAATTAGCCTTCTAATCTATATTAATCTAATCTCCTCCAATCTAACCTAATCTAATCTGGCCAAGTTATTTATGGAATTTTAGTCTCTATAATCTCCAGAGGCCAAATGTTATAAGAATGCACTGATCTCTCTTAAGGGACTTCATCCCTTCCAGCTTTACCAGAGAAGCTAATGCCAAATCAATAATGTTTCAGAAAAAGAAGAAACCCAAAACAACAGGTATTTTTCCAGTTCTTCATTGGTTGCTTGTGGCTAGCACAGTTTTTCCCATGAGAGGTTTTCTTGTGTTTTGTAAATAAAGATAAAGTTTGGATGTTTTGGAACAGTGTCCCAGAACTTGGGCAGTGCAGGCCTGGCCAATCAGGCCTGGGGGAAGGCTTCTGACTGACCAATCTGGGTGACTTTTGAGAACTCTATAAATGTGATGAAATCAAAACAATAAAGGTCATTCCTTCTTGCCACCGAGAACCGATGCATTCATTACTCTGCTAGCTGCTCAACAGCGACAGTTGCTAACAGTGACTGATGCCCCAAGAAAGGGTGTTCAAAACTAATTTCCACCAGGCATCTTGCATGATAAGAGATAACCAGAGGAGGAAATACAGGAAAGAATACAAAGTTTTCACCATGGATGGTGGTTTCACCATCACAGGATTGTTTCTGAACAATGATGTTGCTGGTCAGGAGAAATTAATAACACGCTTAGTTTAACAGCATAACCCTTCAAAATAATCATAGAAACATAGAATGGTTTGGGTTGGAAGTGACCTCAAAGACTATCTAATTCCAGGGACAGGAATTCCAAGGGCAGGAACACCTTCCACTATCCCAGCTTGTTCCAAGCCCCATCCAACCTGGCCTTGGACACTTCCAGGGACGGAGCAGCCACAACTTCTCTGGGCAACCTGTGCCAGGACCTCCCAGAAATATCCCAGTGGAGATACCACAGGCAGCCAATCTCCGTCTCCCTCCCGCCATACCTGGGCACACAGCAGAGTTGTTGCACTGTCTCTGCTCCCGGAGAGGACCACTGCACTGGGTGCTGTAGGAAGACGAAACGCAGAACCTGGTCCTGGTCTGCCAGCCCTCCCCGCAGGTGGTCGAGCACACACTCCATGGGGACCATTCCTCTGCTGCAGGGTCACCTGTGAGGGGTGGAATAGGAGGTGAGGGTGTGGAATCCTTGGATATCCGGGGAAGAAATTTCCAGGTTCCACTCAGCCAGCTGTGAGATCTGTGAGGCTGCAATGTGTCCTGCTGGTGGGGTGGTGAGATGGGTGGGAGGGTGTAAGGGCATTGGGGAGGAAATGTGAGAGCTGAGAATGGGCTAGAGGGTTTTTTTGGGTACTGCATAGAGCTTTAATACACACAAGAAAAAAAATAGGATGCTCTGGAAGCATCAGGGTACTGGGAAGGGCAAACTCCACCACTGAGAGTGGTGTAACCACTCCAGAACCATGTGAGCTGGGATAGAGAACCTCCACCCACAGGTTGTACTAATAGGGATTAGACAGAGTAAATTTATCCACAAATTGTTCTAAGGATTCAACCCCTTTTCCTGCCTTCTCACAGCCCCTGCCAGTGCAAATCAGCAGACAAGGAGCAGACAAAGTAGAAGATGATGGTGCCTAGGAAGGGTCAGCTGATGAAATCCCACAGAGTTTCCTCGGCATCTCCTTTACCTGTGGAGATCTGCTTTGAGCATGTGACAGAGAACAAGGCTGACTCTTCCAGGGCATCACACAGTCCCTATCAACTGCTGATCTGATGGGGCAGCATTGGATGGGAAACTAAAAATATCCCATTGATGGGAGTGAAAAGCCCTGAGATATATTCCCTTTGTCACTAATATTCCTGCTGGGAGTGTTTCATCAGGCCACAACCTCCAAATAAGTCACCCTAAGTGTGAAATGGACAGGGAAAGGACAGTTTTCCATTAGTTTTCATAGGCAATATTCTCCCCCTTGACAAAATGCCTTTCTTCCCTAGATGAAAATAAAAACTGGCTCTGTTCCATTTAATTAAGCCGTTCATTGTTTGGATTTTCAGATTTTTCATGGATTGTTAATAAATACACACAATAAACCTGGAATGTAGCATTTGGCATGTATAGAACACAGGCATGTGGCAAAAAATAAACACCAGCACACGTTTGTGGCAAGTTCTTTAAAACCTCAGACTGCCCCATGCCACATCCCAAAAAGAGGCATCTGGCAGGTTATGGATGATAAGAAGTATCACAACACTGGGTGGAACAGGCAAATATGACTCTGGGGGTCATCCAGCCTGGCACCCAGCACTTGGATATGCTATCCCACACCACTATCCCATTCCCAAAGAAAGCTGGGCAGAAAGTGCTGTATTAAACTGTCCAGCTGCAAGGTGGAGCAGGAAAAAGACTCTAAGCTGGAGGTCTCAGTGAGGGTTATAAAGCAGCTGCGTGAAAATGTCAGAGCAGGAACTGTGGTGGGGACTGTAAAGGCTGGAGATCACCAAATTTCCCAATATTGCTTAAAATTATGCCTGGCTTTTTCCTTGAGGTGGTACCTTTATTTATGTATTTATCTATTAATGTTTTCCACATGCAATGAAATTTCATGCAGGCTTTCAAGTGTTTGTGGCTCTCATCACTCTGCTCTTTGGGATTTTTGGTAGTTATCTGTGTTCAGTTTGTGTCGTGCTTTTCAACACATCTACTTTGAAGGTCTCCTGTCATTCAGGCAGTTGGGAATTAAAAATATAACCACTAATTGGAGTTTGTTGAATTAATACATATTGAGGGGGAACAGTGTAGAGGAAGACCTGTCCTTACTGTAAAATGGACAGACTTTCACTTCTTCATTTACTGGCTGGAGAAGGAAAAGGTGGAGGTGAGGATAAATCCTTTCCTACCTCATCTGTGCCATTGCAAAAATTGTCATGAGATATAACTGCTGTTGTTCATTAAGCCAAAGTTGCTCAAAACTGTTTTGCTTTTGTGTTTTTTCATTAATCTGCCCAATTGGTCCCAGTTAGATGGAAGTTATGGATCACTGGTCTTTCCCTGGGATGTGTAGGAGAAGCTTTGTGTGTTTTGAGGCTTTGGGGCTTCAGGAAAACATCACTCCCATATCCTGTTTCACAAGAATTAGATCTCCTGGTGCAGAGAGATCTGCATTTCCATGGACAGTTTTCCTGCCTTTCCAATAAGGAACTCAACCAGTTTTGTCTAAGTCCTGTGGTGCTCCCATTTTACCACAAGCAAATCACTTTTTTGGCACCATCACTTCAGCATTTGCCATTCACAGAACCCCAAACTCCAGCAGATCCCTCTTAGGCCCACAAATCCCAACCATTCCTGCTCCCTTGCCTGTTTGGATGCTCCACGAACCAATGATGACTTTGTATTTCTCCATCAACCTTGAGCAACCTCCCCATTTCTGCACCCAGCAGCACCAAGTCCCTCGGGGTCAGGGAGCTGGAGGACTTTGGTAGTAAAACACCCCAAGTTTCAATCCCAAAATCTTTCTTGAAGGCCAGAAAGGACAGGGGAAGCCTGCAGAGACACAGGGGCCTCTTCTATTAGCAACTCATGGCAACTTCCCCCTCAGGGAGGCTGGGGTTTTGCAATCTCCACATTCAGACAAAAGTTGCTGTGTCACTGGATGGATGATTCTTTGAACCAAATTCCACCTCTCCTGCCTCTTTCCTCTTTATTATTTCTGGCTTTTGCTCTTTCACAGCAGAAATAGCTGTGCTTAGAGGTAAATCTCCTCAATTATCGTCCCTCACATTGCACCAATCCCTGGCTTTTATACCCATAATACAGTTTATTTTCTAAGTTCTGGCGACTCCCTTGGGCTTGGTGTCGCTCTGAACCAAGCAATTTATCTCAGTCCACTGGGACATTACGTCCAGCCTAGTCTCAAACCTTGCACAATTTTAACTAATTTTCAAACCAAGTGAGACCCAGTTCTGAGACACTCTCAGGCATGAGACAAATTCTCTCTCTACTCAAGAGAAGCACAATAGTGCCCATCATGAAAACTATGAGTGAGAAGTTCTGCACTCCTGTGGGTCAAACAGCATCGAATGCAAATTGCTGAGTGAAGTACATTGCAATTGTTCATCCCAGAAGGGGATTTTGGCTCTGATTTTTGATTTAATGCAAAGAACTCTACCATCCTTATTGGCTTTGAAAGCTGCCTAGTCCAGCTCAGAGCTGTCTTATAATTAGACTTGCTAGAGATTATAGAATCATGGAATGGTTTGGGCTGGAAGGAACCTTAAAGGTCATCTCATTCCAGCCCTGTGTCATGGTCAGGGACATCTTCCACTAGCCCAGGTAGCTCCAAGCCCCACCCAACCTAGCCTTGGACAATTCCAGGGATGGGACATCCACAGCTTCTCTGGGCAACTTGTGCCGGTGTCTCACCACCCTCATAATGAAGCTTTTTTCCTAATACTTAATTTAAATCTACCCTCCTTCAGCTTAAAGCCATTCCTCCTTATCCTGGCACTCCAGGCCCTTGTCCAAAGTCCCTCTCCAGCTCTCTTGAAGAATCTTTAGGCAATGGAAGGGACTTCAAGATCTCCCCAGAGCCTTCCCTTCTCCAGGCTGGACAGCCCAAAGTCTTTAATAGCAGAAGGGCTTCAGCCAAATTTGTCTTCACTCCCAGAGGAGAAGAGACCAAACCCTGCCCTGCATCATCCCTGGTGCTTGCAGGCAGCTATCTCTGCAGGGTTGACTTTTGATTAGTCCTGTGATGCCCCAGACTAGCTTGGGGATTAACAGGAGTGTCCCAAAGGATTTTGCAGGCCTCACTGCCCCACTTGAAGTGGGAAGATGGCCCTGGCTGCTCCCACAGATCCAGCTGGAGGGGGTCCAGGAGGTGCTGCAGAATGAGACACACTGGATGTTAATCCATTGGGATGTGGCACTGCAATCAAGGATCATTCCAGCTCCTGGCTGCAGTGTCCCCATCAGTGCCTGCAGCATCTCCATGACTGTTCTTCCCTCAGCACTAATGGAGCAGCATTTCCCTGCCATCTCTGTGCCAGAATCCCTTTCTGTTTTGGGCTCTGTCAGTCTGACATCTCTCCATGTGCAAGACGCCTCTCTGCTCACATCCTGCTGCTGGCAGAGTCCTCCTGGAAGCAGTCTGTGGGCTGAGCCAGGAGAGCCCATGCCAGGGACCTGCTGGGCTGGATTTGGCTCTTGTGGTGCTGCTGGGAGGGGCATTTGGGTAGCCAGCAGCACCCTGGCTGAGAGCACAGCCCTGCCAGAGCCTGGGGGCCACCAGGACCTGGGCAGCAGGGAGGTGAAGGGCTGGAAGGACAAAATGCTGCTCTGCAACTGGGCAGGGCTTTCCCCTCATCCACAGTCCTCATGGCTGCCATCAGCTGATTTTTTGTATTTCATCTTTTCCCATGTCTTGAGCAGATGTGAAACATCTTTTACCCTACAAACTGTGCCCACAGGGATGGTGTGGGCTTTGCTTTGGCATCCCCAGCTAAAAATTCCCTCTAATCCCTTGCTGAACTGTACCTTCTGTCTCTACATCTTCTCCATCCTGATACCCTTGAAAATGTTGTGGTTGGTACTCCTGGGATGGTGAGAGGGATGTGGGAAGCTCGCAGCAGGACAATGCACACCTCCCAGCCCATGCTGCCCTCAGGAATGCCACAGCCCAAGCCAGCCATGCTGCAGCAGTGGCCACGATAGCAGGGAGGTGACAGAGATGTCACTGAGCCCAGATCCAGCATCCAGCTGCAGGGCAGGAAGAAATGCCAAACAATAAACCTGATGGCTGAGTTACAGGCTGAAACAGGAGCTCCGGGGAAGCACCTGGGACCAGGCAGAGTAGGAACAACAGGGGCCTGCCTTGAAGTGCCTTCCCTGCTTCTGCATTTGGCCATGTGTGACAGAGAGATTAAGCTCAGCTTTACGAGGTTACAGCAGTGCAAGTGCCCTCCCATTCCTGCAGGATTTACCAGCCTCCAGGGATCCATCCTGCAGGCAGTGGAGCAGAATCTGTGCAGGGTAGAGAGGAAATTGAAGCTGTTCCCTGCTTTGTGTTGAAAACCACAACCCCAGCAATTGCCCAGTCACCCCCAGATACTCCACACCACACGGATTCCTGATGCTGCACAATGGCAAAGTCCTCCTGGGTTGGGTGGGTGGAGCACAGGTAACCTACACCAGAATATGACACTCCCTCACTTATATTCAAATTACCTTTTGAAGCCTTTCTAGAGCACGAAATGCTGGCAAGGTCACTGGGCAGTGAGTTTAGCCTCTGGCCAGGTTCAGCACACTGTGCTTTGCCTGAGACCCCTGATGTGTTGAGATCCTGCCGCGACACACAGCCGTGAAAGGAGAGCACAAAACCTTTCCAGACTGAATCACAGAATCACAGAAAGGTTTGGGTTGGAAGGAAGATTAAAGATCATTTACTTCCAACCCCCCTGCCATGGGCAGGGACACCTTCCACTAGATCAGGTTGATCAAAACTACATCCAACCTGACCTTGAGCACTTCCAGGGATGGGGCAGATTGGACCTGGCATAGATCTAGGTCCAATTCATTCCCATCTTCCCAGATTACACTCTCTGCTATTACCACACATTATTCCCCTTCTGTAGTAGAAGGTTGGAAGGTCCTGCTGTAGAACCTACCAGAGCCAAGTCCTTGCACAGCTCTAAAGACCCAGGGACAGAGAAAACCAATCCTGCTCTCTCAGCCTCTCTCACAGTCAATGGCAAGGCATGACATGGACATCAGCAAAGTGGCTGCATTGCAGAAAGGTCAGCTTTGGCTTCATGAACCACATCTAGTTGGATAATTCAGACAAAGCAGTGACTCAGAAGTAGGCAGGATGATGGGAAAGTGCTCTGTGAGATGGATGGGCTTGTCAGGGCTTTGTGTCTGTCCCTTTTTGCCTTCTCTGGCTGATGGGGACAACACAACACCCTGTGGGGTGATGGAATGGGAACAAACGGGGCGACAACCATTTGTTCAGCACACGACAACACTGAGCTGGGAGGAAGGAGATGGTTAGGAGTCATTGAAAGAGCGCAGAGAGCCCAGCCCAGCTGGGCAGTGCAGTGACCAGAGCAGTGTCCCAGCTCCAGAGGCTGCTGTGGGAGGTCAGAGCTTACCTATTTGAGGTGCAGGGTACCCGTAGTGCTGCAGTTCATCAGGGTCCTCTCGCTTTCTGTTATCTGTGGACCTCAGCGATTGGCTTCTGGAATTATAGCGTCCATTGGCTATGGCAAGGTAATGGGTCATGTAAATACACCTTGGTTCACTCTGCAAGATCTTTCACTACAAAGGTTACACGAATCAACAACAGCCACCTGCCACGCTCCCCTGACGTGACCACCTGCTTTCCAACCCCAGCACCCCTGGCCACCAGTTTTCCCCTGAGGTTTCAGCACCAACCAGCCTGAAAGGCTTGGGCTGGTTGGTGGTTCAACCCCTTGTTTTGAGTGAGATTTGGGACCACGCAGAGTATGATCCCTTTTATCTGGTCCTTAATTAATTTCAGTGATTTTCTAGGGTGTCTGCACTCCTTGCTGCACTTGTGGAGGATTTACCCTTTTCAGATGTGCTGGCACTGAATTCCACCATCCCTAGTGGTGTTTTGAGATTTCTGGTAGTGACTGGCAGTGTGTTTTTGGTGAGAAATTCTGCCTTGCAACCAGAACCTTCCTAGAAATGCCCTGTAGAGGAGCCAGAAAATGCTGAGTGGAGCAGGCAGGTGAGGGCAGGTGGAAAGGAAAAGGATCTCTAAATAGGATGTCTCCTTCACAGAGTGTACCCTGCCACCAGCAACAAGGAGAGACGAAATTCTGGCATCAGCAAAGTACCAACAGAGCTATAACTGGGAACTTTTCCATCTCAGTGAGAAAAGCTCCTGACCCTTGTGTCCTACTGAAAATCTCCCAGTGGAGCCCATGGTGTTGAGTTCAGAATGTAAATAATGCATCCACTGTAAACCAAAGCCATTTAACTGTCCCTTCCAAGACCACATTGCCAGCTTTCCATTTTCCTCCCAAATGGATCAGCCCTGAACTGGCTGGAGGGGAAACTAAAATTTCTGTTTTCCGTTTTGCAACCCTGGCACATTCCCTCCCTAGCAAAGAGCAAAACAACCAAGTAACAACAACCAAATCCCATCCACCAGTAGTGCCTGCTGTAAATCAGGAAAGCTCAGCTGACTCCACCAGAGTCACATGGAATAGCAGAGAGCAGAGCTGAGCCCGAGTAATCTGTGATCTGGCAGCCAATTTGTTTCCAAACAGCAAGTACTAGACAGAAGATCTTTTCCCCCAAGGAGGTAAAACAGTCAGACATCTTTTCAAGAAGTATGAACTGCCAAGAGATGAAATGGTGACAAATTTGATCCCGGAACCCTGAGAAAATTAATAAAGGTTAATGAAGCTTCAGTGTGGTGGCAGGAGTCTTTATTGCCATCCAAAAAGGGAAAGCAGAGGAGGGAGAGGAATGATTCAGAGAGTCCCTGCCAGGAGCCAGGCTTTATATTCAGCAGTTTGGATCATGGGAGAGTTTGTGAAATTGTATTATTTACCATCGCTGTTGCCTGAAAGCAGAACTTGAGGAGTCTAGGAATTGTGACATGGACTCCTCCAAACCTTCCCAGCAGCAGCTGGTTGCTGGCTGGAGGGGATGGGATGGGGAAGTCACCCACCTGTCACCCTCAAGGGAAAAATACCCACAGGACATCAGAAACACAATCATCCTGATATTTGTATACACCTTTTTTTTTGTCTGGCTCTTGCCTGGAATAGAAAAATCTCAAACCCTGTTTTTAATAGCTAAAAATCATGGGACTTTCATGTGGGAGATTCAGTTCAAAAAAAGGCAAATTCTAACTAGTTTTCCAGTACTCACTTTTTAAAATTTGTTAGGAGACAACTTAAATTATTCCTGTATTTGGGACTTCTCACATCCCTCCACCACCCATTCCAGGCTATACCCACACACTTTCATCTGTCCTCTCCATGAAATCTCACAAATCACACGAACACACAAAATCTCCATCTGCAGCACATCCCATGGGCTTCCCACAGAATTATTTGGGCTGGGATGAGAAAGTGGGGCTGGGCAGCAAGAAGTAGATGTGGAGTGTCGAGCTTGGATGGCTTTGTCAGCTGCCCAGAGCAAGGAAGGTGACAAGGAAAATCTGGGATTGTATATTCCAGAAGCAGTCACTGTTCACAGATGGACAGAGAGATAGGAGGCAGGACAGAGGGGAGGAAAGATAAAAGAGCAAAACAGAAGTTTTAATTGTGAGTCTAACACCCTGAACCTCCTCTCACCAATTATTTGGGCTCCGTGTCATTGACATCTCCTAATGACTTATCCCAGTCTTGAAGGACTGAATGATTTCCTTTGCTCCTTGACAGGTCTGACAAATCTGCACTGTTATTCCTCATGCTAATTAAAGCCAATCAGGCCTAGTGGCTGAATGAGTGACCCTTCCAGCTCCCAATCTTCCCCCCTGCCAGGGTCACTCCACTGCTGCAGGAAGCCTTCATCCCCTTTGGAAGAGGATGTGCAGAGAAGCCAGTTTGCCTCCATTTAACACAGAGCACAGCTGAGATTTAACCTGGACGGTTTCATTGGAGAGATGAACAAATCAATCCTGGTTCCAAGCAAAGCAGGGAGACACCAGGTCCCTTAGGAACACAGGGAAACTGGAGCAAGTGATGCTTTGCTGTGAGTACCTGAACTTCATGGGGTGGAGGTCAAAAATTAAAGGCAGTGGGGACCTGTTTGGATTTCAGCAGCCTGTTTCCCACAGCAGGGCCAGTGGAGAGGAGCAATTCCAGGATTAAGGGAAGACCTAGACTGAATTTACATCCCAGCTGGATAAACGCAGTGAGGATGGTACTGTTGTTGAAAAACCCAAGCACCTTTCAAATGCTAACAGGAGTATTGAGAGGGATAATGCTCTTGGAACCAACACGGGGATATTTCAGTCGCAAGCAGAGGCAAATACATGAGATTCTGAAAGAAATGTGGATGTGGAGGATGATCAGTGCTGGCAGGAGTGGGAATAGGAAGCAGGTGACCAACACTTCTAATGAGAACATATAATGTGTCAGACAGCACCTTGCAACACAACCAAGGGAAAAAATACTAAAGGCAGAGACTTCCAAGTGCTGTGGGCCAAGGTTTTAACATCCAAATATATCTCACCAGAGCTACACACTCTGTATTCATCCCCAAACAGGAGAGGCAAAGCAAATAGCAGGATCATGAAAATTATTCAGGCAAGGTGGGATGGTGGGAATTATAGGATGAACCAGAGCAAAGAGTGGAAAGGGGTTATTAAAAAAAATACCCAAAACATTCAAATCAGGTGAATGAATCTCAGTGCAGTAAAACTGAAAGGAAAGGTGGTGGCTATGGAGTCTTTGGGAACTCTATCAGCTGCTAAAGAGAAAAACTGAAAAACACAGAATCACTAACAAGCCCTCAACCCCAAAATGTCAGTGGATGAAGAGGGTAATTTTGAAGGCCACTGGATATATTGCAATTACACCAGCTGAGGAAATGACCTAAAGCATTTTGATTGAACATCTGAGATTTGTGAAAACATCACTGGGGGAGATCTGTGACTCTCAGATGTGAAATGTCTGAACCACCAGTAAAAGAGGGCACAGGGTGAAATCTCTGGGGCAGCAGGTACCTGGACAAGGACAAGGAATTCTTCCAGCTTGCAATGAGCTCTAGCCTGGCCTGCAGGGAATGAAGATGCTCCCACACATGCCCAGGATATTTCAGCTAAAATAAAAATCTTTTTTTTTTTTTTTTAAATGTGAATCAGGGGCAGCAGAAACTGAGATTGAGGCTCAGCCTTGGGAACGTCATGTGGAACAGACATTCCTTCACACCCCTAACAGCTACACAGCTGAAGGGCTCCATCCTAAACCTGCTGGAAGCTGAAAATCCAGCCTGGAATGACAGCACCGTGCCAATGTCACCCTCCTGCCCCTGACGTCAGGATGTGGTCACCCCTTCTCCAGCTGTGGGGAGCTGCATCTTCCCAATCTGCATATTCATAAATGCCAGGGGTAGTTCTGCTCTGCCTCTGCCAGATGGGATGGCAGGGTTTCAGTTGGCTCCACTGCCGATTCTCATTCCCCAGGAATAAATGCAGGCTGCCCACATCTCTGATTGTTCTTACATCTCTCCAGCACTGCTGAATTCCCACGCTGGGGTCAGGGCTGTGACATCCCCACTCTGGTTTGGATATTGTCCATCCAGGTTCCCCCTGTGAGGATCCTCTGCTGGTTATGAGCAAACCCAGCTTCAAGAACCTTCAAGAAAAGCCACTGGAGCTTTTCTGTTCCTTTCCATCCAAAGTGGGTGGATTTGGGAAGCTCCTCTGCAAGCACTTCCACCACACTTGGGTTGGCATTTTTTTCCCTCTCTCAATTAAAATAAAACAGCAGCTCCTGGCAAATCCAAGAGATGAAGGAAATCTGTCTGTGCTGGAGAGGGGGGTATCACCAAATCCTTTATCTCTAGCAAGGAAAAACCACAATTACAACAAAAACTTAGTGTTTTCCTTCAGATTACATCTCTTGAGCTGCCAAAATCAAGCCTCTGCCTAAGCCAAGCTGTTCTTACCAGACAAAGTTTCCTTCCCAGTTTGGGATGAGCCTTCAATGCAGTTTTTCCTCAGTGTTTCACAGCTTTTTGGTAGGAAAACTTACCTGGCTCACTTCCTGTTGGGCTTGGATGTGAATCCCTGGGGAAATTTAGCCAGAAGATCATCAAGCAAGAGACTCTATCACATGAAACAGCAGAGACAGTGGCCCAAATGAGTGGGGAAAACACAAAGACCACATGAAAGTGGTACCTGTGGAGTCATTCAGCCATCCCTTGCTCTGATTTCAACCTCTGTGGCCTCCAGACAATGTGTTCAGAGTCAGCTCTGGGAATCAGGTGTCTGCACCCACATTTTGGTGGCCAGGCTGGCACAAGTCACACCTCTTGGAAAAACAGAGAGGTTTTTTTCCACCATTCCCACTCCTGCACGCTGAGACCTGCTGAAGACCCACCTGGGCCAGCTCTGGAGCAGGAAGGATGGCAAGACCTGGAGAAGGTCCACCTGGGGAGGAGCTGTGTGACAAGACAGCTCTGGAACATTTGCCATGGCCTGGCAAAATAGAACAACCAAGGAAACCCTCAAAGGTCTCCTGCAAAAGTTCCTCTCAGCAGCTCCAGGGAGCTGAGTGTCAGCGCTCTGAGAAGCTGCCCCGGAGGCTGGAGATCCAATTAAACAACTAAAAACACTCCTGCTAATCACCCATCAGCTTCTGAGTCACTTTGGCACAAGTGAGAAAGTAGAAGTTAAAGAAAAGAAATGGGTTTACCCTCGTTTTGAAGGTGGTGGGGGTGGCTGTTATCCTAACCTGACTTCCTTGGCCAGAAATTTCTCAGTGGACAAGTTTTAATTTACCTCCACAGCAAGGAGGGAAATATCAGAGTGCTCATCCCTGTTTTGCTCTGCTGTTTTGTCAGGATTACAGATGGCCTTTTGTTCAAGGAAAAGGGTATTTTTATTTTTCCTACAGGAAAATTAAGATCTCAGCTATTCCACAATACCTGGAGAGCTGGTCAGGTATTATTACAAGCTGCTTAAATGCTGGAAAATTCAGGATAAAGTTGTTATCCTGGCCAGTTCCTCTTCTTTTTTTTTTTTTTCTCCTTCTTTTTTTTTTCCTTTTAATTAAAAAAAAATAATTACAACCCATTTAACTGCAGCTGACAATGAACACTTAGAAAAATAACAGTTCCAGGCGAAGAACAAACATTCTACTCATCCCTAACAAATCTATGAGCAAAAGTCAATATGAAAGTAACAGTGACACATTTAAAACAGGATTTCTATTCTGCTTTTAAATCCTCTTAGGTTTTGGTGCAGATCAAAGTAAAGAGAAGGAAAAGATCCATGCAAGAAAATTAGAAACCCTTCTTGGGTCAAAAGTGCATATCCTTGGGCAAAGGCAACAAGGGACAGATTCAGTGAGAGGTGAGTTCAGAGCCAAATGCACACTTTTGATATGAAAAAATACAGATTTATCTTGAAGTAGGACACAGACCTCAAGATGTGCACGGAGAAGTCTTCTGGAAAGATTTATTGCTCACATATCCCTTCAAATAATTTAAAGCATGCAAACATCAAAATGGGGCTCATCAATACGTTTGCAGAGAGGGCCTTGGGACAATTAATCAGAATTAATTAATTTCAAAGGAATAAATCAGTTTGTGCTGCCCCACTCTGTGGGTGTACCCTCCTTCCAAACTAGGGTGTTCCACTTAGCTTGAGAGCCTTTTTTCCCAAATAATCTCATCTGAGCTAATCTCATTGCAGTTTGGAGGAGCAGTTGACTGGAAATGCAATGGAAAGAGGACCAGAAGAAAAATAAAATAATTTGTTGAATCATAATCCCTCCAGGTTTTTTTGCACTTAGGGTTGGCTTTGCTGACTGTTGTGTTCTGGAAAAAGGGAAGTAAATAGTGAAGTAAAACTGATTAATTCTTCACTGCTGCACTCCATGCAATGGAAATCCAACCCAGTCTTCCAGACTCCATGGCTGTCCACCATCCCACTCCTTGCCACCACAACCTCAGGAGATCTACCAGGAAGAAGAGCCAAAGTTTTGCCCCTGGGGAAGATCAGGGGAAGATGTTACACCCCTTGCTCAGTGCTGCTGAGGCTGGACCTGGAAAGCAGGGTCTTCCCCCTGGAAAATAGAGTCTTCACCCTCTCACCACTTCAAGAAGGCTGTGAGGGAACCAAACAGGTCCCATGGAGGACTTGGAAGATGGTTAGGGATGAGGAAGGATGTCCTGCAAAGAGAATCTGGGGAACTGAGTCCACCCCAGTTTATCCAGCACAGGAGGGACACATTAAGGAGCTTTTTTGCCTGTTGTCCCATGTGTTTTCACGTTCAAAGAATGACCAGACCTGCAGACCTCCCACTCCCAGTGCCATCTCTACCTTCTTCCTTCACACATTGTTCAGCAAGACTGATGTGGCCCTTCCTCCATCTCCACTCAGACACACACCAATCCCACACCTGGACTTTCTTTCAGGACCAACTTCCAGATCCTTGCACTCCTACCACAAGCCACAGCTGAGTCATGGCTGCAAAGTCACCTCCAAGACATGGATTAAATATCCCTGGTGTGGGGAAACCTCAGAGGGAATTTAGCAACTGTGAGTCAAGGAGATGGAATTCAATACACCAGGTTTCATTAAAAAAAAAAAAAAGTCTGAGCCTAATTGCAACATATTTTAAATTTATGGAAATGTTAAAAAATGCATGAAATCATTTTAGCCCTTATTAGAGGAATATATTCATGTCCCATTATTTGAACTTCCCCTTTATCAGGAGATACTTCCCAGCCTTTGAAGACAGTTGAACTTTCCTTAGTTATCTGACTAGTCAGAGGAGTTATTCAAACACTCCCTACTCTGAATTTGAAATAAAAAGAAGGGAATAATTATAATCAACCGTTTGCTCGCGTTTGTTGAGCTGAGCTGCATCTGCAGTTGGTTTTTCCTCTTCATCCCCCTCTCCACTCAGCTAAATCAAATGAAGAACTGAGGATGAAAGTGCTGGAGGTTCACCAGCTCAACCCCTCAATATCTGACTGGTGTGGACACTCTGTCTGCTGTTCTCTGGAGAAGAGGACCTGGAAGGAGGATGCATTACAGGAGGAGAGTGGACCACCCACAGAAGCCTTTTCCTGACTCAATCCCTGTCTAACAGCCAGATCTTTCTCCACATCTTATCACTGGAGGCTTCCATGTGTAAAAGAAAGAGGCAGGGTCACTGCTCTTGACCTAAACCAAGCAGAAGCAAGATTAACATCCCTCTTAGCTTTAATTATTTGGGATAACTGAAAAAAAAAAAGCCTGTAAGGACCTGGCAAATTTACCACTAGCATATGAAAACCTGATGTGAGCCTGCTTATAGATTCCTATAAATTCTTTGGGCTGAAGCTCTGGAAGGTGTAGGAAGACTGTGCCAGCACGTGCATGCGAGACAGGCAGGGACGGGCAGGGCCATGCACAGCCGAATCCACACATTCCCCTGGGCTTTCTGCTCCAACACAGCTTCCCCAAGCTTCTGGAACGCCCTCCATTCCTTATGGGGGTGAGGCCAACCTCCTCCTCCTCCTCCTCCCGGGAAGGCCCCACACGTGCAAGGGAACATGCCTCCACTTACTATTGCAAGCCTTCCTATTGCACAGCCGTCCTTCCTCCAGGACTCCCTCGCAGGCCAGGCCCTCGTTGGGAAGGGGCTTGCAGGAGCGCATGCGGGTCTGCAGGCCTCCCCCGCAGTCCTTGGTGCAGTCGCCCCAAGCCGACCATGAGTTCCAACCACCTGGGCGAAATCCAGAAAAGCCTCTGTGAGAGCTCAGCACCCAGGGAGTGCTGGCCTGGCAGAACCTGCTGTGTAGCTGCTGCCAGGACCTGAAACTGGGGTGTCTTTAGAGGTGGTGGGACTGGACACTGTGGGGTGGTCCAGAAAGTCAAGAAGGGGAAGGGAGAAGCGTTGCCTTTGCATTGATTTCTCTTCAGTTTTTCCTCTTTCCAGAGTTTAAGAAGCGTTTGGACAACACCTTTGATTACATGGTGGGGTTCTCGGGGCTGTCCTGTGCAGAGCCAGGAGTTGGACTTCAGTGATCCTAGGGTGGTCCCTTCCAACTGAGAATATTCTATGATTCTATGATTCCAACTAATCCTGCTCTTCCTGTGCTTACTATGGTAAAGAGCTCCCCTCTGAACAAGACTCTCTGCCCATTTTGTGTCCTGTTGGCTTCTAACCCCAGAAGACATGAGCAAAAAACACTTCAAGGTACAAATCCACCATTGGTGAGGTTGTACCTCCTCAACACACGATGTGAAGACAAGGCAGATGGGAAGGGATAAGGGTGAATTGGGCACTGGAATTGTCTACCCAGGGAGATGGTGGAGTCACCATCCCTGGAGGTGTTTAAAAAAAGACTGGGTGTGGCACTCAGTGCCATGGTTTAGTTGACGAGGGGATGTTAGGTCATTGGTTGGACATGATGATCTCAAAGGTCTTTTCCAACCTAGTTAATTCTGAGATTCTGTGGATTCTCCCACTCCTATTCCCCCCAAAAAAGACATTCCCTTTCCCCACACTGCAAACCCCACCAGCTACAGAGGCACTGCTGTCAAGGACAGCTTTGGGGGGGAATAACATAGGAATGACATTCTCCTCCAGCACCCTTCACAGAGCCCATGAGGAGCATCCTGTGAGCACCATAAGATGAAGGTCCATTTTTGGCTCCCCTCCCCAGCCATGCTCAGTGTTGGTGTCAGCAACACTCAGCTTTCCCCCTTGTACCACCAACTACAGCTCTGAAAACTGATGGATCCACCTGGCTGCAGAGATGATCCTTAAGTGAGGAAATTCTGAGCCTCTGCAGCCTTCTCCACCCTGAGTATTTCCAGCCTCCTGCCAAGAACATCCATAAATGCTGATGGCAGGATGGACTGTTGAAGACCATCTGAATCTGGCTCGCCTCCCACAGTTCAAACTCCTGCAGGGAGCCCAGCAAGGCTGAGTTTTGGGTTGTAAAAAGACAGCAGGGGATTATCCAATCCTTTCAGGTGATGGATAAGCTGTCACATCCCTCAGTGGTCAGTTCACTCCTCATCGGGCGCATGCAGCAATCTAAAATCTGCTGAAATAAGCCTTGGCTTGACTGTTCTGCTCCATCGTTTGTCCACCTCATGGGGAGGAGCAGAGGTGGCCCCTCAGCCCAGAGGTGGCCACTTTCACATGGCTGCTTTTCCTGCTGTGAATTCTCTCATTACCCACGGCTACCCTTGGAGATGTTTCAGGTCCAGGGAACTCAGCTGTGTGCTGTTCTCAGGCATAGATAAAGATAATGAGCTAAAGATGCAGGGGTTTTTCTTTGAAGCCAGGAAACACTGGGAAAATTCTTGGGTTTTTTAAATAAAAATGAAATAAATCCCCTCCATTCTTTTTTTACCCCTTGCCAACAGTTAGAGGATTCAGAGATGCAGATGATCCAGAGACTCAGCTGACTCAGCCTCCCTGAATTGCTATTTATGAGGAAATCGTGGCTGTACTCTGAGCTCTGGGCTCTGCTGGTCGCTACACACCCTGGACAGGACACCAACCCTCTCTGGGAAAATGAGACCAACTAGGTCCCAGATCAGAATTTTGGGACGTTATCAGCACCCCCTTGCACAGGGATGGGCAAATATTCATCCACCTCCACAGCAAAAACCCACGAGTTTATACTCTGCTACCACCAGCCTGGCTGTGGTTTAACTTTTCCTCCCAAGACAGGGTGAAAATAAACGCAGGCTTAGCAACATTCCCACTGCTGATGACCATTGAAGCTGCTCAGATACTTAAAAATGAGAATAACATGGGAAAATGGAGCAGGATTGAAATGGAGGGCAGTGAATCTGCCAGTAAAATGCCCAGAGCTCCTGGCAGCAGCGTGGAGGATGGAGTTGTTACTGACACAAAGCAAATATTTGACCTTCAAGAAGACTGTCTCTCCCTCAAAAGTCACTTACTCTGCTGGTTCCTTTTCTAAACAGCATGGAAACACAGGATTGTCTTCCATTGCCTGATGGGAGACAGATTGTGTTTCATTTGCAAGAGAAACCATCGGCAGAATAGGAGGTATCCCAATGCCTGGCTCGAGCTGATCAATAGGAGATCTGTAACCAGACACGTTTAGGAGATAATCAGCTCCTGGCTTGCCCTTTTCAGGATGTCTTTCCTTACACTCACTCCCTTGCAGACTAGGAGTGAGGCTGGGGGAAGGGAGAAAGCAGCTCCACACAAGTTTTGGCTTGGATTGTGATTTATTTGGGATGCCTTTTTTGAGACAAAATGCATAATTGCTCCAGTGTCTTTAGAAGTTATTTTATATTGTTTTTGTAAGCAAAATATGGACCCAGACTCACTGGCTGTTGTGGTGTCCCCAGTTTGATGATGGGTTTTTCAAACAGTTCTGCATTTCAGGATATGACCTATTATGATATTGATCCCCTAAAATGTACACAGAAATAGATGCTGCCTGGTGTCAATACAGGAAAGTCAGGGATAATGAAGGTGCCAGAGTTTGACTTCTTACATCACAGATTCATGGAATGGGCTGGGTTGGAAGGGACCTGAAAGGACATCCTGTTCCACCCCCTGCCATGGGCAGGGACACCTTCCACGAGACCAGGTTGCTCCAAGCCCTGTCCAACCTGCCTTGGACACTTCCAGGGATGGGGCAGCCACAGCTTCTCTGGAAAACCTGTACCAGGGCCTCACCACCCTCACAGGGACGAATTTCTTCCTGATATCCAACCTAAACATTCCTTCTTTCAGTTTGAAGCCATTCCCCCTTGTCCTGTCACTCCAGACCTTTGTAAATAGTCTCTCTTCCCTGTAGGCTCCTTCACAGGCTGGAAGACTGCAATAAAGTCACCTTGAAGCTTCTCTTCTCCAGGCTGAACAATCCCAATTCTCTCAGTTTTTCCACACAGTAGAGCTGCTCCATCCCTCTGATCATCTTGGTGCCTCCTCTGGACTCAGTCCAACAGCTCCATGTCCTTCCTGTGCTGGAACCCAGAGCTGGTGGCAGCTTGCAGGTTTGGCCTCACCAGAGCAGACTAGAGGGGTAATTCTTACTCTGCTTACCCTCAGCCAAAAAAAGATAAAAACCGTCATGATCCCAAATCCTTAACTGGAATGAGATCAGTTTATGAGGCTGAGCAGAGATAACTTCCTTCCTCTCCTTACTTCTCAGTTTCCATCCCATTTGTGAGTACTAAAGAGGAGCTAGAGAAGTACCAGGGCACTTAGTAAATCAACAGAGGCATTTACAGCCAAGACAAAGGTATTCCCCACTTTATGGAGCAGTCCTTTTTTATCATCAGGTTGTACCATGGTCCTGACAAATTAAATGCTGCATGTTATTTATCTTGTTTATTGGCTGCCAGATAAACCTTTTGAAATCCCCCTTCTTTTCCTGGGTCTGGTCCTTCACTGCTTCAAGTGATTTGTCTTTTTTAGTGGAGCTGTAAAGAAGTGGTTAAGGGTCTATTATATGAAGTTATTCCCATCCCACCTTTCAGGGGAGGGAAATGCTGTGCCGTGAAGAAAACATGGAGTTCACTGCTGCATTTGGCTTCTGGAAAGGAGTGGCTGAGGGAGTTTGGGGGGCTCAGCCTGGAGAAAAGGAGCCTGAAGGGAGACCTTACACCTCCCTACAACTCTCTGACAGGAGCTTGTACTGAGGCGGGTGTCAGTCTCTTCTCCCAGGTAACAAGTGACAAGATGAAATGGCCTCAAGATGTGCCAGGGGGAGTTTTAGATAATAAATTTGGAAAGAAAATTCTTCACAGGAAGGGTTGTCAAGAATTGGAACAGGCTGCCCAGGGAAGAGGTGGAGTCACCATCCATGGAATTGCTCAAAGAACACATGGTTGTGGCACTTGAGGACATGGTTTAGTGGTGAACATGGTGGTGCTACATTGGCAGCTGGGCTTGGTGATCTTAGAGGCTTTTTCCAACCTGAACAATTCCATGATTCTATGAAAAGAATGATCTACAGTGGGTGTGGAATGATCTGCAATGGTTGTGGAATGATCTACAATGGTTGTGGAATGATCTACAATGGCTGTGGAATGATGTACAATGGTTGTGAAATGATCTGCAATGGCTGTGGCATCACACAGATGCTTTTAGCCCAATGCAGAAGCTGCAGAAGGGCCATGAGTGCTATGTGATCACTGCAGAGGCCACACAGCTGCCCCAGCTCTCAGTTCATCACTCAGTCTCCACTTGTTGAGCTGACACAGCCTCCCCACCTTCTTTGAAATGTTCATCCCACTACACAATCCCTTGCTCTGCCCCTTATTCCATTTCGAGCATAAGGTTGGATGTATTTTTGATGCTGGGAAGTGAGTAAAGCACATGAAACGCAGTGCAGACTCTGAAGTTAATGGGACCTTTTGCAGAGAGTCCCTTTTACCCCTGGAGTCCCATTCCATGAGCTCTCAGCAAACTGCTGCTCCTGCTGATCGATGCAGGTTGAGTTGCCATCTGTCCTTAATCCAGAAATAATGAGGCTGCTGCAACTGCTCTGTAAAGGATTTTTGCTTTTAAAAGGCACTGACTCCTCTGAAGGTCACACACCCAACCCGTTCTCACTTAGTGAAGTTTTTCTCAGCTACAGCCTCACAGAACCACGGATTTCTCTCACTTTGCCCCTTATTCCCCTAAACTGGAGGTTCCCATCACAACCAGCAGCTCTCACCTTGATCACACAGCAAGGTTTAACTTGGATTTTTTTATTTTTGGAGATCAGCCCAGGCTCCTAGAACGTGTTTTAACAAAGGTGGTTGTTACATCCAAGGCTCGTGGCTGGTTTGAGTGCCCATCATTCAGAGAGGCCTTTAATCCAGTTTCTAAAGAGTTTTTTGATCTTCCTCAGTCAGTTCTGATCATGATCATGGACTAAAACAAATTACTTTTCATGCAAGGCTGACCCAATGCATTCTAATTCTCCGGTTAAATGGAGAAAATTCCAAGATGGTTTACATCAACCAGCAAGCTCATATTTGGAATTTCTTGTGCTGAATCTTAAGCAGAGATGCCAAAAGAATGGGTCTTTCCTACTGCAAATTAACTGAGAGGGCTCCACTTAGACACCTCATCCAAACACCCTTGATCTTTGGGAAGACTTGCATCCTGATCCGGAGTTTATCTTTGCAGCTGACAGCTGCAATGTGTCTCAGATGCCAGTCAGTCAATCATGCCTTTTAATTTAACAGCAATCCCTTAAATTAGATGACAGTGACAACAGCAAAAACTAAGGAATCAACACGAGACAATCAATAGAGCACAGCAAAAGGGGCTTTGCTGACACTCTACATCCACCATCAGTTTTGGGGTTTTTTTTATTTAGCCTCTCACTGACGCCAGCTGAAGACACGTCTTGTTGGCAGCTGTCTCCAACTCGGCAGGTCAGGGCATTTTGTGTCTGAAAAACATGTCCAGACTGCAAAAACCCCACCACAGCTCTGTGTGCTACCACTGGGAATATTTGTAGTGGAATTTGTATCAGTTTCTGAATCATCTCAATTAGCAAATGAGTGGGAAAAAAAATGTAATTTCTTATGCAAATAGGGGGGAAGGATACTGAAGGGAGATGGAGAGTGAGATTGTCTTATACCATCTGAATCCTAAATTTGTTACACAATGGGGTAAGTGAGGGAGCTGATCCTTTATCACTCTCCTTTCTACTGTGCTGGAAAACAGCAAGTCCAGAAGGGGCTATTTTGAAGACAACCTTCTATTACACCAACCAGTGATTGTTCCCTGGAAAGTCATACATTCAGTTTGTTCTTTCTGTGGAAAAAAGGAGAGAAATCTTTCAGGAGGATGTCCCCTCCTCATGTCCCATACAATGAAAGTCTGCAGCAGCACAAGTGAGTTGCTCCAGTGGTTTCTCCTCTGCCTTTTCCAAAATAAATCCTGTGTAACACTTTGCTGTTTTGAAGATTGGGCACATTAATATCAAAAGCGATGCCCCAAGTTCCCCAAAAAGCAAAATCATTCATTGCCAGGACATGCGGTGAGAGGAAAAGGGGGAATGATTTTAAGCTGAAAGATGGTAGATTTAGATTAGATAACAGGAAGGAATTCTTTACTGTGAGGGTGATGAGGCCCTGACACAGGTTTTCCAGAGAGGCTGTGGCTGCCCCTGGATCCCTGGAAGTGTCCAAGGCCAGGTTGGATGGGGCTTGAAGCAACCTGGGATGGTGAAAGGTGTCCCTGAACAAGACAGAGCACTTGGAACAAGTTGATCTTTAAGACCACTTGCAAGCCAAACCATTCTGTGATTGTTTGACTCTCCTCCATGGAAAGGAGGTGGGTGAGGGGAGAAAAATTAAAAATACGCATTAAAAGTTCATGAGCCGCCAGGGCAAGATAACCAGGGGCTGGCTGCTGCTTGACTTTTCCAATATTGGAAGTGAGGGGTGTCAAATGAAACTATCAGGAAGCAGGTGCAAAACCAGTGAAGGACATAATTTACAGAAGCAGACTGGTGTCAAATGATGTGATGCTTTCCCAGCAGGAAAAAGCACCAAAGCTTCCATGAATATAAAACATAACTGGGGAAATGCATGGAAGACAAACCCATAAATGGTAATAGATACAAACCCAGCAGCTCTTGTGCAGAAGTTCCCTGGGTTTCAAGCTGCTGAGTTGTACAACCATTAAAGCTGGAAAGGACCTTCAGGATCATCAAGCCCAACCTCTGACCTTATTGATGAAACCATAGCACTCAGTGTCATGTCCAATCATTTCCTGAACACTTCCAGGGATGTGAACCCATCCTGGCCCTGGGCAGCCCATTCCAATGTCTGAAAACCCTTTCAGTGAAGTTCTTCCTGATGTCCAACATGAATCTCCTGACACATTCTCTCTCTTCCTGCTGCTGGTTGCTTGGGGGAAGATGCTGAGCCCACCTGGCCACAACCCTTCAGGCTGGATAGGTGTTGTATGTTTGTCTTACTCTGCTATTTTCCCTTGGTAGACACTGCTAATGAGAGGATGTTGGGCCAAAATCCCCCTGATCTGGTGAACAAGATGATTTCTGGTGCTTTCCCAGTTGCTTGGCCTCTTCCTACCATTTAACACCATGACTCTTCTTCATGGAGAAGTGGTCAGGGCACAGCTCAAGTTCAACCCAGTATTTCCCACCACCACTCCAAAATCTGCTCAGGCCACTCACTTCTGGGTACCCAAATAAATGAGGTGATTTTTCAAAGCTGCTGAGTGGCCAAAGCTGTCACTGATTCAGCACTGACAAGCCCCTGAAAATGAAGGTAACAAGGTCAAATGTGGACAAGCCTTTAGGACCAGCTTCAATCTCTCCCTGCTCCACAAATCACTTAAAAAGATGGAAATAAGGCCAGTGTGCAGCTTTCAAGGAAACCCAGCATAAAGCTGTGCTTATTACATGAATCCCTGCAAATGAAACACTAGGGATAAAAAGAGATTATTTGTGTGGAAATGGTGGGGGAGGTGGGCAGGGAAATGAGAAAGGGAATGTTTAGTCTGGAACGGGAGATCAAATAAAACTGTAGAAGAATCTTCCCATAAGAAAGCCACAGAGGCCTAATCACTTAGTTCATTTCAAAGCAGAGCAGGCAAAATATCAGAGAAGAGACGTGAAGAGAAATCCAGCCTGCACCACCGGGGAGGAATGAAATGCTTTCCCGCCCCTGAACCTCTCTGAAGTCGTATAAATCACACCAGAGCTGCGCTCGAGCTCTGTTTGCTTCTTCACATTGCTGCAGACCCCAGAGCAAGCACAGAGGGGACACTTTAGTGCAAAGCACAGAGGGCAGCCCCTTGTGTGTCTCCCCAGGGTGAGGAATATATAATCTCATCCAAATCTGACTGTGCAGCCCAAGCTGAGTGAAACCTTTCCTGATTCCAGTGTCACTGTTTTCATAGAAGTAAATAAAAGGAGAGCATTTGTGAAATGGCATTTCGTGTCTTTAAATGATCTGTTGGGGATGAGGTTTAGTGGTGAGCTTGGCAGTGCTGGGTTAGTGGCTGGACTTGATGATCTTAAAGGGCTTTTCCAAATTAAACGATTCAATGATTCTCTGTTCCATCTCTCCTGCTCTGAAGGGCCTTGGCTTCCACATATAAAACCCTTGCAGAACACTGCATAAACCCATAACAGCCATGAAATGCTCTAACACCCAGAGCTCTGCAAGCCCGTCCAATTCCATCGTGTTTCCTGGACAGCATTTCCACCTGAAGGATTTCTGTGGTCCCCAAGACCACAGTTTCTCACATCTCCACGAGCTGTGCCACATTTCTCATCACAAGAGCACTGCAAGGCAGGGCTGAGCCATCATTGCTGCTGCAGGATGAACTGGGGAGGTGCTGTAAAGATAAAAGACTTGCCCACAGTATCTTTACAATACTAAGAGAAGTTCAGCTCTCTTCAGGTGAACGTTTTCCAGGAGGACAGAGAGAAAATCACCCAGGGGAACAATTCAGGAGCCAAGTGTCCCCCCCTCAGAGCAGTTTTGATGAGGAGATCACATAATTTGTGTTTCCCAGCACTCCTGGCTCCTCAAACTGCTCCCAAGATGGAGCCAGAAAAGCAAAACGCCAGCCCAAAGCTGAGGCAGCACCTTAGCACTATTAAACCAAATATTTTATCATGTTTTGATAGGCACAGCCAAACCCTCTTCATACTGAGATGTCAGTGATGTGGATTTTGCCTGGGAGGGCAGGCAGAATGGTTGGGTTGTGCTAACACTTGGGTGAGGTGAGGGAAAATTTGGGGCAAGTTAAATCATAGAATCCTAGAATGGTTTGATCTGAAGGGACCTTAAAAATCATTGAGTTCCAACCCTCCTGCCATGGGCAGGGACACCTCCCACTAGAACAGACCAAGGCAAGATCCTGTAAAATTTCCAGGATTTCAACTTAATATGATATTTTCTATCCTACAGGTAATAAATGCCTTTAAATATTTCCTTTTTTAACACCTTTGGGGATAGCATGTCTAAAAGGGAAATCCTTTCCAAACACAGTGGGGTTTGGGATCATAAAATCATAGATTTTTTTGAATGGTTTGTGTTGGACAGGACCTTAAAGATCATCCTGCCATGGCCAGAGACACCTTCCACTAGACCAGATTTCTGAGAGCCTCATTAAACACAGATTTGAACACTTCCAGGGATGGACAGACACATCTTCTCCAGGCTAACTTTACCAGGGCCTCACCACTCTCTGAACACAGAATTTCTTCCTAAATTCCCAAATTTCTTCAGTCCAAGGAGAAGTCAGAGACACCACTGGAGGCACCCAAATGAGGAGCTGCTTTCAGGCTGCTAATGAGAGTTTTAGGAGGCAGCAGCTGCAGTTCTGCCTCTGGGATAATGATCACGTGGATCCCTTGGCACCAAGGGCAAGAAATCAATATCATCAACCTTTACCAGCATTATAATCACGAGGTTAGTATTGATCTTTTGACATTAAGGTGTGGTATGTGAGTCCTTAGCATCATTGCTGGGAATGTGAAGCTGGAGCACTCTAAAACAGACTGCAGGCACAGCAATTTGCTCACAGAGCCCTCAGAGACCCTGGATTAGAATGAATAAAGCAATTCTCAGCCTGATTTGTAATCAAGCATTCCCAAAGTCGTCACCTTTGCTGTCAGTGGTGGGAGGGGATTATCCACACGTGTCTGTTTTGTCCCTTGGGAGTCCCAGAGCGGCACAAGGAAATGCCAAATGGAATTTGTGTGGTCCTGCAGGCAGCAGACTTGTGGTCTCAGCCTGTGTTTTCAGCCTGAAAACTAAATAGGAGTTAAGCTCTTGTTTTTTATAATTCCTTGATGTAGAACAGATATTATCCAGCTGAAGGTGAGGTCTCCCCCTGATTTCTGCTGTCATCACCACAGAAAGAAAACCTTTTCCCTAATGAAAGCATCTCCATCAGAATTTCTTAACCCTGAGTCTGCTGATCCAGACCCATAATCTTCAGCCCTGAGAGATCAAGGTCTTAAAGGCTTAAAACCCGTTCATTCCTAGAGATAAATCTGATGTAAAATTCCCTTGGTCTGAAGTCCTGCTTAAGAAAAGAAAGGCAGAGAAATGAGTGATTAAATCATCACAGACAAGGAGATGCCACTAAGGCTCAGCATTTACCCAGCAACTCATAAATGACTTTTCCTGTTGTTCCTATTTGCCATTTATATTCCAGCAGTGTTAAGAGGCCTTGAGTAAGATGAGACTCGTTCTGGGATTGGCACTCCATGGGCAAAACAGGCACAGACAGTCCTTGATCCTGAGAGCCTGCATTAGGCAGTGCCTAATTACTGCTGTGATTGGAGCTACCGAGCGAGGGAGGTGGATGTGTGTGGAGAAGGAACACAAGAGTGGGTTTATTAACAGATAGACAGAGATTCAGACTACTTTACAAATTATTGATCCTTCTTAATTGCTAATCATCATGTGCATTAGCTATTTTTTCTCGATGAGGGAAGGCAGACAAACATCCCTGAGCTACATGATTGTCTGAACAGATAGGAGGGTTCTGGGCGGACCAAGGGTGGTGTTTTCCTCCCAGCACATTCTCCAAATTGACTGGGAATTAATGCATATGAGAACAGAGGATGGACACTGCTGGTGGAAGGTTTTCTTGCCTGCTTTTCCCCTTTTGTCACCTTTGGTGCTTGGAGGAGTCAGGAGTTGGGTTATCCTGGATTGCCAGGACAATTCAGAATGAAGAGCCAGTGAACCAGGAGATTCCCTTCCCTGTAACACTCCATGAAACAAGGAACATGGCTAAATCCCTTTTGGATAACCTAATTTCAGCCTTCCAGTAATTAAAGGGGGTTTAGAAAAGAGGGAGAGTGAATTTTTACATGGACAGATAGTGATAGGACAAGGAGGAGTGGTTTTAAAGTAATAGAGGAGAGATTTAGATGACATATTGGCAAGAAATTCTTCACTCAGAGTGTGGTGAGGCCCTGGCAAAGGTTGTCCAGAGAAGCTGTGGCTTCTCCTTCCCTGGAAATGTCCAAGGCCAGGTTGGATGGGGTTTGGAGCAACCTGGGATAGTGGAAGGTGTCCCTGCTCATGGCGGGGGGGAATTCGATGGTCTTTGAGGTCTCTTGCAACCCAAACCATCCTGTGATTCTATGAATTCAACCTCCCCTAGAGATACCGACTGCTTGTCCAGCAATTCTCACTTCACACAAGGCAAACAACCTCTAATAATTAAATCTACCAATTACCCATGACTGCTGCCTGAGGAACTCTGTTATATTATATTTTTCTCTGTGGTCATCTGGGATGGTCCATGATGGCCAAAAGCAGGAAGGATGGTGAAGGATGGATCTGCACTGCCTGGCTTCAGAGGGTTCCAAAATGTCTCAGGTTGGATACATCTTTTTTTTTTTTTTTGGAGCACATCAGTGTGAGCTAAGAGCAACATCTACTGGCCGAGTTGTTTAGCAAGACCAAGAGTAGATCTGGCAGAATCCATGGATTTTACACATCTGTGAGATATTTCCCAAGCACCAGGATTAGGAACTTTCCAGCTGTGCAAGTTGCCACCAAAGCAAATATCTCAGCCCTGCAGACCTGGACTTGGCTTTTATCCATCCCTAATGTGAAAGTTGCTTTTCAAGCCCACTGAGTCCTAGGGGTAGCACATCGTGCTGATGGAAGTATCTGTGTATCTCCATTTCTTCACAGCAAAGTCCTTCTTGCACTTCCCATTGGATTTTCCTGGGATGAAGTGGTCTGAAGGGGAATATCAGCCCATTTGATACCACCAAAATTGCAATAAAATTTCAGTGGGGGATATTCAAGTGGTCTATATATACTCTATATATCCAAAATAAAGGGTCCAAATTTGGAGGCTGAGCCTGTTCTGGTGTCTCCTGGTGGGAGCTAAGAGACTTCAAAGTAGGGGCTCAGCATAAGAAATGGTGCTGGCAAAGCTGGATTATGAGGAAAGATTATAAGAAGGGGCTTCACCCCCAAAACTGTCCAGATGGGTCAAATTAAACTTTGTTATCAGCCCCTGGGGTTTTTTCACAATCCTCAAAAGGCAGTGTGGGAATGTGTGGGAATGAGAGCAAGAAATCAGTGAAAATACACCCAAAAAAGGTTAGGAAAAAAAAGACACCGTGAGTTCATCTTATTAGGAAGAGTGAGTACAAACCCCATGAATAACAGGCATAGCTCATGTTTCAAACCCTGCAGCCTGAGCCATTTGGACATTGACAGGAGAACAGAGCTCTGAGGAACTCCAAATCAATTCCACATAAAACACAATTTCCTCCTCTCACAAGGGACACTTCTCCCCACAGTGCAAGATTTAAAGGGAAGTAAGAGGCAAGCAGCCTGATCTGTATTCTGGGCTCACTGCAAGATCCCAGACCCACCTCTAGAGCCTTGCCAGGTGAGCAACAGCCCAGGTGGTTTGAGAGGTCTGTGGTGCAGAGCTGTTGACTACATAATTAAAGGAGGAAAATAAGAACTCTGAAAATGTAGACTTTATATTTGGCCTTCTTGCCAGAAATGCCCATTTTTCTCCATTGATTACAGGAGACCAAATGACCTCCTTAGACATTGAGGATGCTTTTTGGTCAGAGAAACCCTTCTCTTATCAGGGATGAGAGATGGCAGAGAACCCTAGGAGGTTAAAATGAGCAGGAACTGATGCCTTAAGGATTTTTATCTCCTTTTTTTCATGTATCTGTAATTTTAGTGTATAACTCTGGACTCCATACAGTGTGCTAAAGCTGCTGTTCCCAGGATTTTAGACAAAACAATTCCTCTCAGTTGGAAAATCCAAGAACACTTTGCTGCCTCAGAGCCCCAAAATATGCAAACAACAGTGAATTGGGGAGAGCAAGCTTGGGGTAATTGACATCATCACCTGCAGGTGTAATTGGAGGACAAAGGCCCAATATGTTAATAGACAGGATTTATAAAATGAGAAGAACTCATAACTTGCTGTCCATTTTGGGTGTAGCCTATTGAGTAGGCTGAATGCACCAGAAAGCCTTCAAATAATTAATCTGCTTTTTATTCTCCTAACTTTGTCTAGCCTCTGTTTCAGGTAAGCCCTATCCAGGCATCAGAACCACAAGCCAAAGCTGTATAAAACAACCCTGCCTGCTGCAGGCAGGTGGTGAACTCGCTCTATGCAGGTGCCTTTCCTGATCCTGCTGACTCCTGGGGACATCCAGCTGTCCCTCTGGTCAGTGTCCACCCCTGCAGGTGCTCCTTGCAGACCAAACAGAAATCAGGGCATCTGAGGGGTGCAGGGAGCTGTGCCCTCTGAAGAAACAGGACCAGCAGCATCAGAGAACTCTGGAAGTCTGCTCAGCCTTGTCAGAAATCTCATGCATGACCTCAGAAGAGTCATCTTCCCTCTGCCTGATTTCCAGGGAGGGATTGTCTCTGATAATGATGGGAAATACGATGACACAGGAAGGTGCTGAAACTGGGAAAGACAAATTTTGCTCTTTGTGGCCAAGATCTGTGGCTATAGATCCCAGCTGGAGACAGCTTGTAGTTTTACCAAGCCTGGTGTAACCCAAAATCCCCACCAGATCCCACAGTCTCAAACTTATCCAGAAAGGGACTAAAACCAAACCCATCTCTCTGGACAGCTGTGCCCACATAGAACAGGTAAGACAGGTAAGGAAGGTTTATCTTCTGCTTGATTCTGGACCATAGATGATGGCATGGCTGAGTCCCTGTTGGGCATTTGCAGGATTCCCTAAATAGGGAGGACAGGAAGGTTCTCACAGGGAAATGGATCACTCAGCTCATCCAAACTGCCTCCAGGGGCAGCACAGGCTGGGGTTTGACCCAATGCCAAAGAGAGTTTAACAGGACCAGGAGGATTAAGATGGTCTTTAAGGCTCATTTTACCTCTTCTTGAGGATACCAGGCTTTATCCAATGTTTTGTGGTGATTTCCATAACTTCCCCTGGTTTCATTCACAAGTTTCTAGACAAGTGCAGCACTTGTGGGAGAACAGGGAATGGCCCTAGGGAGTCTGAGTCTTCCTCCACTCTCTGCCAGAATATTCTCCTAGTTACAGCAACTGGTGCATGGAAAGTTATAATGACAAATGCTCAGGAAAAAGGAGTTCCTCTTAAACCTAAGAAAAAAAAGATAACTCCAGGCTGCAGAAGCCCAGGGGTCTGGTTTCAGCCTGATGCCTCCCGGAAATTATCTATTTCTAGATAAAAAGTAGAATCAAAAAGCTGCATCCAAGCAGATGGGATGGTTCTGATCCCTGGCTGAGCAGGAACACGAGGATCCATGCAGGTAATGCGTGAGCAGAGGCCAAATAAAGAATAGAACAGCAACCCAAGGCAGTAGGGGCACAAGCCTGAAGGGAAAGGTTGAGCTGTGGTGTCTCCCTGAATAATACAAGGCCCAAAATATTCTGTTGCCAGCCTGGGGAACAGACAATTAAAACACTACTTGAAGCAAATGTCTCCTGATTTCTGGCTCAGAATTTCAATTAGGCCGGGAAGGCTTATTGCACTTAAGTGCAGGTTAGTGACATTTCAGGAAGGAGAGATTGATTGGGAGCTGGGTCACAGCTCAGCAGCAGGGATCATGTCTAGGGGCCTGTCCTTAAAAACAATGTGTGATCTCGGCGTGGCATTTTCCTTGTTTAGCTCGTTTATGTTTCCTTTGAGAATGAATAATCCCAGTAGCCAGAGCTGTGTCCCCTCCTTTCAAACGCTGATTTCTTTTCCTACTAATTTTCTTTTTCAAAGTTCTTTAAGCATCCTTAGGTGTCCATGCAGTATTTCCTCTGGCTTTTCTCTTTCCCCTAAGGTGATTAACCTTTTCTTGTCTCAAGAATCAGTTTCTGACTCACAGAAAACTTTTTTCTTACTTTGCAGAGCCACAGAAACCAGGAGAGTGTTGCTACTGCAAATTGCAGGCATAAACAACCTCACTGCAGCTATTCTCTCTGGAAAACAAAGTGGGAAAATGCCCTCAACCAGCTCAAAAATTAAAAAGAATTAATGGAACACATCAAGTGTGCACCAGGGAAAGTCCAGTAGGTGATAAACCCAGGAAGGACAATGCACCAGGTGTGGTTAGAGGACTGAGAGAGCTGCAGTTTTTGGGAGATTTGCATGAGACAGGAGCCAAACGGGGCAGTGGTTGACAAACAAAGATACAGTAGATTTTCCTGCCAAAAGTGAGTCAGAGGAGGAGAAAGGATTTTTTTTAACCATAAAACATCCCCAAATCCATTCATTCCTCACCATTCTCACACACCTACACACAACTGCACAGATTAATAAGAACATTACCCAAAATGAAACCTTCCCAGAAGAAAAGACTCTGGTCTAGCACTTTAACTCCAGCACAGCCAAAAACTCTACGAGGGACACACACTGGGGAGTTGAGAAGCAATACAAATAATCAGATAGGATTAAGTCAACTAGGAGAGATTTAGACTGGATTTTAGGGAAAATTTCTTCACTGAAAGGGTGGTCAGGCATTGGCTGCCCAGGGAAATGGTGAAATCATCATCCCTGCAAGTGTTCAAAAGGTGTGTGGATGCAGCTCTTGGGGACATGGTTCAGTGCTGGGTTAACAGCTGGAATTGATGATCTCAGAGATCTTTTCCAACCTTAATCATTCTCTGATTCTAAGATTTCTGCTACCAAAAAAAAGCTGTAGGTAAAGAAGCATTATTGGGACCCATGATGAGCACACTGATGGACAAATCTAATGTGTTCTCTGCTCAGAGGGGGTGAATTTACTTTTTAAGCACCATGAATATATTTTTTTTACTCTGTAATCTTCTGGATTTATTTCTGGAACCATGGATTCTTCAGTGTCCTGCAATGAGTGGTTCCACAGATCCATGATGGACAAACACTTATTTCCTCTTACTCACCCAGGTAAAATTGCCTTGGTTCAGTTTCTCAGGACAGCCAGCTTTGAGGGATGGACTTGGGATTATAAAAGAGAACCACAGGATCATTAAGGTTGGGAAAGATCTCTAAGGTCATGGAGTCCAACTATTGGAAATTATACAAAGTTCAAAATTTTTATATAACTTTAGTTAGGGGTTTCGTTCACTTTTGCCCAGGGGGAAAGGAATTGAAGTTTCTTTTCAAAGGACATTTTCAGCACTTGGGGCTTGATGAGCTTCATATCTCAACAGACTGGGAGTAACACAGAAGGTACACAAAAGATAATGACCATTAATGACCATTAATGACCATCAGCTTCAAATATCACCCCTGGCATAGTCAGAGACACCTGGTCTGGGAAAAGAGAGATAGAACCAAGAATGAGAACCTAATTGGCATCTAAGGTGAAGGGATCAATAACCAACAGGAAACCAAACACTAAGAACTGTGTAACATGGGACCAGTGAGCATTGAACTGATGAATTTCTCTGGGTTTTGTCTGTATAAATATGTGAAAAATCTAGTAAAGATAATGTGTGATGGAAGTATTTTCTCTGCACAACCTGGGCAATGTGTGGATGAAACGATTTCCGTTGCACATCCTGGACAGAATAAAGTAATGTCTTAATTTTTTAACATTAAAAAAAAAAAGTTGTTGGAGAGTTTTCAGTTTCAGTGACACAACCATTAACCCAGCACTGCCAGGTCCACCACTAAATGTCCCCAAGGACTCAGAAAAGAGGTGACATCATCTTTCCTCTCAAAACTATCCAACTTTCATCCTGACTTTTCCATTATGGTCCCAAACATTGCTCATGTGGGGTTTGCAGGTCCTTCCCACCCCTCATCCACACTCCACTTCAAACCCCAGGCACAGCCAGCCTGCACACAGCAGACCTAGAAAAAACCTTTCCAAAAAGCCAGGCTTTTCCTTTGGAATGGGATTTGATTGTGCTGAAAGGCAAATATTTGCCAGAGAAGGTCTTGCTGGGTCCTTCAGGGATCTCTGCACATGCAGGGCAAATTACTGGTGCTCACTGCTTGGAGCACAAGAGTAAAACATGATTTTTTAATTTTTTTTTTCCCTTTTACCAAATGGTGTTTTCTTTCCCCTTGGTCAGCTCTGAGAAAGGTTTATCACAGGAAGGTCCATCTTGTGTCGTCACAAATCCTTCCCCACGGAGCTATTCATGGCCCAGAGCCCCTCAGAAACCTCCCTGGCACCTTGAAAGCACCGTGGAGGTTTTCCAACACCCCTCCAACAGATTATTCCTCTCTGCCTCTGTGGAGTGAGATGAATCAATGGGAGACCCAGGAGGGTTATTTCGCCCATGAATTATTTACACCCACTGGGTAATACTTCATTTTAGACTGGCCTTGTTTTACGCTTGTAATTTTTAATTCTTATAATTCCACCTCCAGCAAGCTGAGGCTCCTGAGAGCAGTAGATTATATCTCAGCGGGCACACTCTGGGATGCATAAATAACCTCTCCTCTGCTGACAGCACATGGGAAATGGGCTGGGCTTTCATTGAGGTTAAGATTTTCCCCCCCTCTCTCTCTGTCTTAAAGGAATCTTTATCTCAGTGCAGCTATTCTGTAGCACTGCCTCTGTTTGGTAGCAAAAGAACTATTTAAATGCAAATGTTGACTTTTTGCCAGGGGCTGGAGGGAAAATACTTGTCTGATGATGTCCTTCCAAAAGTACAACTGGTGCTGTTTGTAAAGGAATTGCATCAGGAGGAGTCGGGACTTTGGTTCCTTGCTCTCCTAAATTCCTCTGCCCATGCTGACTTCGACCCCTTGAAGTCATTGCCAGGAAAAAAATAATTAAAATAACCCAAATATAAATAAATATATAATATACATATTTATTTATAAAAATATACTAAAAGCAAAGCAGTCTTTTGATGAGATTCACTCTTCCTCTGCCCTGCCTGTCCAAAGATGGAGGAATTGGGATTGCTGCATGCTGACCCAAGTTTGAGATGTCTGTTTGGTTTTTTTTTCTCCTCTGTCTTGGGTCTGAAGTTCCAGAGACTGAATATCTGGGTGACAGGAGCTGTAAGGTGACTTTTGGGCTGGGGGCCACTTGGAAAGGGAAGAGGAGATTCAGACTCCAAAGGTGAGTGAGAAGGAAAGGAGACCTGGAGTGAAAAGGAAATTAAAAAGATTCCTGGAGCAGGTTGATTAATTTTGCCAGGGGGAAAACCACTCTTCACTGTTTTGTACCATTTTCGTCTCTTGATTCTGATTTCAAGCCAAAATTAGCCAGACCTTCCAGACTTGCTTGCAAAGCAAACAGCCCAGGGATGCTGAAAGAAGACCCAAGTTGGACCAAACAGAGGGAAGAAAGAAAACCCAGAACACCCAAACAACATTCCCAAAGGAGCACCTTCCCCCACAACCAGAGGGGAGAACCAAACACATATCCTGGATTTAACTTTGGGACATGTCCGCTGCTTCCCATAATCAAATTTTGTGGGAGCAGGAAGAGCTCAGAACAGCTGGAGACAGATTTGTGGGCTCCTTCAGGAGTAGATGGAGCAGTGCCTGGAGACACCAAAATTCTCCTCAAACAGAGAATGTTGGGAAGGGGTGGATGAGCTGCTAGACCTGTCATACATGGAAGCTATATCAGCAGCTGGAAGCCAGGAAAAAAATGCTCCTCATCAGCCAGACCAAGTCTTGCCACATCCTTCCCCCTCCTTCCCATTCCACGGCTCTGCAGGCTGATGAATTTCAGCCCCGTTGTGATTTGATGTAGTTCAGTTACCAAGGAGACAACGATCTGCAAAGGGGAACCTTTGTGGCATCCGGGGGAGGAGAATCGATGCAGATCACTCCCGGGTTGAGGATGGCCCCAGGCCCAGAGCTCAGGAGCAGGGAAGGAACTGTTCTGGTCCGTGTGAGACACCCCTGGCAGGCTGTAGCCTATAGGACCTCTGAAATAGCATTTCAAATGAGATCAGTCTGTCTGTGGGATGAGGAAGGGTCAGTCTATCCTTAAACCTGTCCTTAGCACCAGTTAGACCATTCAGCTGGGATGAAAAATGGTCGTTTTGTCTGGAATTACCCAACCTGTTGGGGAAATAAGGATCACCTCATTAAACCTCCTTCAGTTGAGAGGAGCTGGAATCAAGGTTTCAATCATTCTGCTTGGATCAGGGCTAATTTCTTAGAGTGGGGTAGAAAAGTTTGGCAACCTCCTGCCAGTGTCCTGACCTTCCTTTCCCCTTATCCTCCATGAACCAAGGGATTGTCACCTTGCCCTGACATTTGCCCAAACTTGGGTGGAGTTTAGAGGTGCAGCAGGAAGGCTGCATTGCTTTGGAGGTCAGATGAGGCACATCTCCAAAAACAAGGATTGTGAGGATTAATAAACCCCATTGGCTGGAGCACTGCAGCTCTGGATGTTCCTGACTTGTCCTGAGCAATCACTTGAAGTACTAACCCCGCATCATCCCTCTCCCTCCTTTCCTGCTGGAATGCTGAGACTGGGAAAGACTCCTTCCAATAGGCAGAAAGGACATTTCTTCCCAATCTCCATGCAATGACCAAGCCAGGACCATGAAGGATGAGCTCTGAGGGATCTCACTAACTAGAGAGAGGTTGTTCAGTGTCTGCAGATTGGGGTTAAAACCCAGGGACTCAGGGGGGGATCTTTCCTCCAGCAGCTGGGGAAGAGGGAAAATAGAATTCAGTTCTGTACATTTTCCTCGCCTGGGGAAGGCTCCGTAGCTGAGTTGTCAGGTTTAATCTCTTCCCAACATGTATCCTGCAAATAACTCCTTTGTTCCTTTTTTAAGTTCAGCAGCTCAAACTCCAGAGCTGTGACAGTCTCCAGTGAGGATTTCATGGGAGAGAAGGGAGAGAGAAGGGACACTTCCTGTGTCACCTTTGAGATGTTCTCTGCATGAAGGGAGGCTATGAAAAAATACTCAAGATGTGGTGACCCCACAACAAGCCCCTGGGTTAGGAGGGACCTTAAAGACCATCTAATTCCAACCACCCTGCCATGGACAGGGACATCTTCCACCAGCCCAGGTTGCTCAGAGCCTCACCCAACCTGGGGAAATTTTTTATAATCCCAAACACCCAAAAGAGACAGGAATAAATCTGGATGTGGTGGCTGCCTCACTGGTTTTGGAGAACAGGTTTTTAGGGATGGACTGGGTAAAGATTAGGGATGGGTTAAATAGCTCCTGCCTAGGGATGGACGAGCCAATCCCAAAGGGGTTCTGATTTTTGAGTCTTGAGATCATAAATTAAAAAGTTTGGTCCCAGCGTTCCTGCACATTTCAGACTTCTTCAGCCAGATTTTTGCATCCCCACCCTGTGTGGGGAACAGCAGGAGCTGGTTTTGGAGGGGGAAGAGGGAGAACAGGCCTGCAGTCGTCATGACAGGAATTGGTGGGAATGTTGCACATTTTCAGCTGTTATCGGTGCTGTTTCTCTGTGCATCAGCTTACAGGAGCTTCGTTCAGCTTGGGGACAAGTGGGAAGAATAAGTCATTCCCTGTCTAGCGAGCCCTCCAACTCACCCAGCCTGGAACACCCACAGGCCCTTCCCAGGCTACCCTGGGCTCCATCTGGACTGTGCTTTTCAGGTAGGACTTCTAAACCACTTCCCAAATCCCCAGCCAGCAGAGACTGGGGATAAAATCCTAGCATGGTTTGGGTTGGAAGAGATCTTAATCTGTTCTGACTCACTTTCTACTATCCCAGGTTGCTCCAAGCCCCATCCAGCCTGGCCTTGGACACTTCCAGGGATGGGACAGCCACAGCTTCTGTGAGAAATCTGTGCCAGGGCCTCACCACCCTCACAGGGAACAATTTCTTCCCAATATCCAATCTAAACCTTCCCTCCTTCATCTAAAGGCCATTCCCTTGTCCTATCACTATATGGCCTTAAAAAAACCAAACAAATATCCTGGAAAAATATAATGGGTGAGGATTAAAAATCTACAACAAAAGAGCTACCAAGACCTTACAAGATGAAAAAGAGTCTCAAAAGTAATGAATAATATGATTTTTTTTTCTGAACTTCATCTTCCCATGGCTTGCAGAGCAGCCACACAACACAGCTGTGCTAGAAGAAGGACTACAAAGGTTATTTTACCAGCAAAGTGCAGCTGATTCTGATATGGACCACACCAGTTTCCAATTGACAGTGGTTTTGGGAAAGCCACACTCCAGTAGCTACTGCTTCAGAACTTTGACACCCCGGGCAATCAGGATCTCCAGGCTGAAGATGCTTTTCCAGCACCTCTGTGATTGGAGCCAACTCAGGAGCAGGAAAAATTGAACAAAACAAACACATAAAAAATCCCTAAAAAACCCCAGTGCCAGCAGAGCAGCAGAGCCAAGACCTCAGCACAGAGCAGAGCAAAGAGGTTTCATCAGAGCATTTGATGGTACAGAGTTCCCTAAAACACTGTTAGACTATCTAAGTTGCTTCCTGACCTAAAGACAAATTTTTCATGGAAGCATCTGGGGTTTTCTGTGTTTTGAAATGAAAGAGGGAAATGTTAGAACTCGATGTTCTGTGTGGGACATTCCTGCTAGACCCATTTTGAGGGGGAGCAGGAAGACAAGAACTGGAAGTGTGTCACTGCTGGGGGAGTTAGGAGGAGATTTTTAATGGGTTTGGAGAAATAAAAGGGCAGGAAATTTAAGACAAAACTTCTCAAGTGGGTGAAAATATCCTCCCATGTCTAATTAGGAATTAGTAGAAGGTTCAAAAGGAAATTAAATATCTGTGATGTGAATCATAGAATGAAGGTTCTGTGATGTGAATCATAGAATGGCTTGGGCTGAAAAGGACCTTAGAGATCATCTCATCTGGCTTGGAAAAGACCATCGAGACCATCCAGTTCCACCCCCTGCCATGGGCAGAGACACCTTCCACTATCCCAAGTTGCTCCAAGCCCAATCCAACCTGGCCTTGGACACTTCCAGGGATCCAGGGGCAGCCACAGCTTCTCTGGGTATTCCACCCCAGGACCTCACCACCCTCACAGGGAAGAATTTCTCCCAAATATCCATCTGAGACTCTGGATAGAAGAGAAGCATTTATGTCCTTGCACCTGGATTCCTGGAAATGGATCAGTAAAAAGTCTAGGTCATGGTATATCCCAAGGCCGTGGAGCAGCAGAATTCTTCCATGATCCTCTTGCTCTCTGAAGGCTTAAAGGACTCACACTAACCCTGGAGGGATGTAGACATTTCTGCATAGATGGGAATTGCAAGGAAAAACAGAAAAAGAAAAACAAAAGGGAGGAAAGCAGCCCAGGCAACAAGTGATACAACAAGGTGAAATGGCTTCATGTTGCACTAGGGAAGGTTCAGGTTGGATATCAGGAAAATTGCTTGACTGAAAGAGTAATTGAGAATTGGAACAGGCTGCCCAGGGACATGGTGGAGTCACCATCCCTGGGAGTGTTTAAAAACAGAGTAGACCTAGCACTTTGCCATATGGATTAGTGGGCAAGGTGGTGATCGGTTGAAGGTTGGATTTAAAGCTCTCAGAGTCTTTTCCAGCCTTAATGACTCAATGATTTTCTGATTCTCTGAAGGAGAAAAAGACACCGAGAAAGAGAGAAAGAAAAAAATGGCTTTTTCTTTGTAACCTCCTGAAAGCCTTAAAGATCTTTCAATCCTTCATTCATGAGGGCAAACTGAGGCACAGAGACATTGAATTTCTCACCCAAAGACATGCTAGGCACACATGAGCACAGACCTAAAGTCCCTTTCCTCTGTTATGATTGCAGTGAGGCCATGGAGAGTCACTTGTGGGGCACAAAATCCCCTCAGTCCTCCTCAAGGAAGGGGTTGGATACCTCATCCCATCAGCAGCAACCTCGGAGAGGCTGCATTTGCAGAGCTCAGCTCCTGGTGGTTGTGTCTCCCAGAGTGAGAGCAGCATCTGCTCGGAGGAGCAGAGCACAGCCAAGCAGATAAAAAGGTCAACTGCTTCCCCCCCACCCTGCTCCCCTCCAGGTTGGAAGCAGGGAGAGCTCTCCACAGCACCGTGGATCTTCCCTGGGCTCCTCACCCCCCTGATAATTATCCCACCAGGCCAAGCGAGAGCACAATGGCAAAGCTCCCTTGGGGCCAAAATGTCACGGGAGGAAGCAAAGCAGAGGAAAAGCTGCTTGTTCCTGATCCTCCTGAATCCTGGAGAAAAAGAAACCCAACCAGCCAGTCCCTTTCCCCATGACCTGAGCTCACCCCTGGGTCCAGGGAACCTTATGGGCTGTGACACAGGACCAGGCTGGCAGGAGGGGGTTGTGGCTTCCCGGGCTGCGGAGCGCTGAAGGGGACACCGCAAAGGTTCAGAGTCGGCGCAGGGGTCTGGGAATTCTCCCTGCTGCCTTGATTCAATGTGACAAACTCATTTCTTCTGCAGCGTGGCTGCGTTTAACCAAATGGCAACTTCTGTCCTAGGCTGAGATGTGGCATTTGGGAGGGCAGAGCTGTGGCATTTGGGAGGGCAGAGCCGTCTATCCCGGTGAATCCCCACAACCATGCTGACCTAATTGGTCGTGGTAAATGTTCTGTCCCTTCCTGCTGCCCCCAGACTTTATGGGGTGACCCCAAAGATGAACACACAGCCTCAGATATGGCTTTAATCCTCTAACCCAGCATCCCAGGCCCTTTTTATCCCCCTGGCTCCATGCATCCACTGGAAATCACCTGAATTTACAAAATTCTGCTGCATATGCATCACCTGACGTTTCCCTGAATCTCCATGCTTTGGGGAGCTGTGCTCACAGGAACATGGAATTGTTTGGGCTGGAAAATACCTTAACTATCTTCTTCCACCCTGCCATGGGCTGGAACACCTTCTGCTTGACCAGGTTGCTCTAAGCCCTGTCCAACCTGGCCTTGAACACTTCCAGGGATGAAGCAGCCACAGCTTCTCTGGGCAACTTATGCCAGAGCCTCCCCACCCTCACAGGGAAGAAATTCATCCTCTGGAACACTTCTAATGATAGAAAGTCAGGTGGCAAATGGCCTCCAAATCCCAGCTTCTTCCAGAAAACTGATCCAGCTGGTCACAGACTGAGTGCCCAGCTGCCAAGTGCAGCTCCTTGAAGTCCACTCAGCTTTGGAGACAAGTCCCTTGTGCTCATTCAGAATACCTGCTGAGCCCTGGAAAAACATCCTGGACAAAACCCCCACTCCATCCACCCCCTGCTTCCAGCAGGATCCAAGACATCCAACACCAATCAGTGACAGCAGCAAACCCTTCCCTTTAATGCCCCGAGGTGGCCAAGAGCAGCACACCAGGGACAGATTTGAGCCCTGCAGGGAAGAAAACATCGCTTTACTCCCTGAGAGAAGGGAGGGCTTTGCTTTCAGAGGAGCAAATGCCATCTGTTCCCATCGCCCACAGATCCGGCCACGCTGCGCGGCTGCGTCACTGCTCTGCTGAGCACAAGGCATTGCAGACAGGCTCCAGCAAGGAATGCTTAACCTTCCTCAATCCTGTCCAAAAGGATGCTGCCAGGACAAAACTAGGCTGTGATCACCATCACACCTGAGCTGGCACAATGTAGGGCCCAAGAAGTTTCTCCAAAACTCCCTGGTGATGCTGCATCCAAGCAGGGAAAGCTGGGAAACTCAGGCAGAAGGACTAGGGAACACACTGGATTGCAAAGCAAAGGGAAGACAGCCAGGTTTGGCTCATTGCTTCTGGCCTTGGAGCATCCTGTTGTCACCAGGAAATCCCTTTCACACCCACAGGAGGAGGTCTTCAGCAGCAAAAGAGCAGGGAAGCTCCTTTGGGATGGAAATCATCCCTGCCAGAGAGACCTGGAGTAAAAGGGGCAGAGGAAAACCTAATTCCTGTGCTTTCTACTCCAGCTGAAACCTGCTTTGTTCAGAGAGGGCGCCTGTATCCCTGCTTAATGATCCACTCTGCATTTACATTTAATTAGAGGAATGAAAGAGCCAATTAACAAGATCTACACTGAATGCAAACAAAAGGGACGGCTGGTGACTCAGCTGCAGGGGCAGAGCCAAGGGCTGGGGCTTTGCTGGCAGCTTAACCACACCTTACCATCCTTGTGCCTCCTTTCTCAGGGGTGCATCACTCTTTGGGATTCCAAATTTGGGATCCAAATTCAAGCTCACCCCTGTTTTTCTTTCCTGGAGCTGTTTTTCAGCTGGATAATGAGCAGAATCATTAAACACACTGCAATACTGCTGGTGCTGACAGGGAGGAGAGGGCAAGAGGTTGCTCAGAGAGAGGAGAGGAGGCCAAAACACCTCTCTCAGGGCCAGTCCAGGGTGATTTTGGCTCACTTCGATCTCAGAAATTCCCCAAAGGATACAAGTCCATGTGCACAGCCGCTGAGGGGGCTTAAACTTGCACCCCTGGCTTTAATCCTGCACCACTCCTCCTGCAACAGCACAGCTGCCTGTGGGTCCTCACAGCAAATCAGCCCATGTATGTGATTAAAAAAACCTTAAATGTCTATTTTTTAAGCTACACCACCTCCTCATCCAATGCTGCAGGTGGGAGGGAGGGAGGGAGGGAGGGAGGAAGGAAGGAAGGCAGGAAGGAAGGAAGGCAGGAAGGCAGGAAGGCAGGAAGGAAGGAAGGCAGGAAGGAAGGCAGGAAGGAAGGCAGGAAGGAAGGAAGGCAGGAAGGAAGGAAGGCAGGAAGGCAGGAAGGCAGGAAGGCAGGAAGGCAGGAAGGCAGGAAGGAAGGAAGGCAGGAAGGAAGGCAGGAAGGAAGGAAGGCAGGAAGGAAGGAAGGCAGGAAGGCAGGAAGGCAGGCAGGAAGGCAGGAAGGCAGGAAGGAAGGAAGGAAGGAAGGAAGGAAGGAAGGTTGGTTGGTTCCAGATGGCATACTTGCGATTAAAGGTCAGGCTTGAAAGGAAGGGAGCAACAAGAGGGTGGGAATGGCAACCTCCAGGCAGGGATGGAGGATGATGATGAAGGTGAGGCAGGCAAGAGAATAACCTGAAGATTTGCTGAGGTTGATGTGAGAGCAGATCTCAGCAACCATGAAATGGGAAACCTCCCAGCGGTTTAAACTTACTGAGAGCCTCTTTGCAATTTTAATTATTGATTTCTTTGTTTGCTTCAGTGCTGTGGAAAGATACAGCTCCATCAGGAAAGGAGCACTCTGGGATGCACTGGCTTTACTGAGATCCTCCCTGCAATGCTCTTGAGCTCCAGCCTTTCGGGATAAATCCCACACAAAAACCTCTCCTGAAAAGGGGATGGAGAGGGGCCAGCAAGGTCAGGTGGCTTCAGGGCTGACCTTGGTACCTCATTTCATCCCAAAGATAGTAATTTCAGTTAGAGTCAGTGCAAAACTGAGATGTCATCCCTAACCACTCCTCATCCTCCACATCCGCCATCCAGTTTCCTTGCTAAAGATCCTGACTCCTTCTCTCTGAGGCTTATTTTGGGATAGGTCAGGGTCTGCCCTCACACCCACCACCTCGAGCAGCTCTTTGTTGGCTCAGAAGGGAGCTCAGGGTGACTTGCTGAGATGTGAACATCTCCACCGGGGACAGCTGGAGTTACTCACTGCCTCACACGGGACCTGAGAGCTGAGTTCCTCTGCTGCTCGCAGTCAGTCAGCTCAAATCAGATCTGAGACAGAGCTCGTGGCACAAAGAGATCAGCAAACCATTTACTGCAGTGGATGTCCCAGATAAAATAATGAGGGTTATGATCAAACTGAGCTGGGAGAATGGCACATCCTAGGACGTGTGTGCTGGCAAATGAATCCCTGTCATTACCTGAGGTGCACAAATCTGAGCTTTCCTGCCTCTCACGGTGCTGTCAGTAAAGATTTTTGAGTAGTGAGCAAGAATTTTCACTCTGGACTCACTCCTGTTAATGGTCTCTCCAGTTCTTTTGTTGAACCACCTCCAGCTGTGCAGAGGCACGAGCAAGTGTGGATCCATTATCAGATAACAACCTGGACTTGCCCACCTTGGTTCACATCCAGAGAGGCAGCAGATGCCCCAGCCATGACCAGAGGACAAGCAAAAACAGCCCAGCATTTTCACCTCCACAGCTGGAGCATCACAGAGGTGACAGCTCCTTCAGAAGATGGAAAGGGGATTTTTCCACGAGACAACTTATTATTAAGACCAACTTCCTTTTTTTCCTGGCTCTTCCTGGAGTAAAATCAGAGCCCTTCAGCTCAGCGGGGTGACCCCACCTTTGCACCTTGGCAGCAAAGGGTGAACTCTGGCTCTTTCCTGATTTAGGCTGAAAAAATTCCATATTGGGCAGACAGCAAATGGAGTAATCAGTGTTATGGATAGAAACATCCTCAAGGCACAGCACAGTTTATCACTGAACCACTAAAAACCTACATTGGGTCACCAGAGATATTTTCTCTGGGCCACCCACCTGCCTCCTTCAATGCTGGACATTCCCTCTTTTTCTAGAGTATGTGCCAGGGTGTCACCATTTGTGAAATGGTTCTTTTCCTAGAAGAGAAGTAACTCAGGACCAAACTTTAATTGCAGTGACCACTGGACTATTTATTGACCATTACAACTATTTCTATCCAGTTTTGCTAAAAGCCATCAGCACAGCTCAGGGAGTGCTGCTGCTCAGGACTGTACATCTGCTGGCTAAAAAATGCCCATTTTCTCTCACGATCTGAGTCAGAATAAAGAAAGAAAGGAACAGCAGAATGAAAATCATGTGTAAAAATGCCTTGACTTCTTTAAGGTCATGGGCAGATGCAGGATCAGAGCTTAGGCTCCCCTGCAAGGTTCTAGACGAGCATCTTCAGACCCCTCCCATCACAAGACTGAGCTAAATCGGGTGCTGAGCCCATGTCACACAGTACAGATGACACACTCCGAAAATAAAACTAATTTCAGCATGCTGCACCATAAGAAAACACCCACATGGAATGAAGTTTAAACTAACATTATTTTTCTTCTTTTTTTGGCAAGAATGCATAACTGGCAAGACCAGATGTTTCATGAATTCATGCATTCTATCGGCTTGTTTGCCTTCGACAAAAGCAAAATCCAGGGCAGAAATGTGCAATCAATATTTGGGTTTTTCAGCCCAGAAATATTGGGCAAGGTGGCTGGTCCAGGCTTCCCCTCTATTTGATTTTGTCAAAAACATGATCTAAACCAAAAACAATGAATTCACTTTCCAGCTTCAGCAAAAGATTGTCTTCAGCCCCAAATGCTCACAGCCCTGAAGGGTCCTTGATTACAGAATCATGGAAGTGTTTGAGCTGGAAGGGACCTTAAAAATCATCTCATTCCAACCCCTGCCATGGGCAGGGACACCTTCCACTATCCCAGGCTGCTCCAAGCTCTGTCCTACTTGGCCTTGGACATTTCCAGGGATGGGGAATCCACAACCTCTTGGGGCAACTTGTGCCAGAACCTCAAAGCACCCTTACAGCAAAGAATTTCTTCCTAATATCCAAATCTACTAATATCTAAATCTACCCTCCTTCAACTTAAGGCCATTCCCTCTTGTTCTATCACTATAAGCCCTTGTGAAAATTTCCTCTCCAGCCTTCTTGTAAGCTGGATGATCGAAGTTCTGCTTCCATCTCCACCTGTGCACCTTCTGGATGCAGCCCACCCACCTCCCCTGCCCATGGCAGAACCTGAAGGGATCATTCCCTCCAAAATTCCCATGTATTTACATCCTGCTCCACAATCCTAGGGAGCCTCTGGGTTGAGGAGGCCCCACTGGCTAAATGACCCATGGCTGTCATTTCTGTGTATCTTTCTAATGTTTGTTGAAGGAACATATTAAGCTTTTTATTTCTTAGTTCCCTTCAAGAACAAACAACAAAGAAAAAAAAAACGGTGTTGTGCCTCTGGCAGTCTTTTTTATTACCTTATATAGAGTTCATGCAATAAAGTCCATTAATTAAAACATGAATATTTAAAATGGCTTTCAAGAATGGCAGCCTTATCTCACCAGAGGGAAGAAGAAAGAAGAGGAGGGGAAAAAAAAAGGGGAAAAAAAAGTGGTAAAACACAAGAAAGGCAGGAGATAGTTCATTTTGCCAGAGGAGCATTCAATTATTTAATTGCTGAATTAATGCTTTGTCCCCAGGTGACACTGGATGTTCATTTGCAGCGAGAGGATCGGGATGGAAAAAGGTGGGGAGGGAAGGAGCGGAGGCAAAGGCGAATACTAGGAGTTTTAATTAAAATGTGAGGTAGACAAAGTTGTCATTTCTGTGAGCCTTTCGAAGCGAGGACTTCCTCGGTGGAATGGTCCTCGAAAGCAGAACAGCCACTTTTTTTCTTTTTTATCCACAATTTCATCCACTGCACTGAGGCAGCTCCAACAACACAGAGGGACGGGGCAGGGAGAGGCAGCTCAGCATCACAGCAACCACCTTGGAGGGATTTTGCTTCTCAAAAAACACATCCAGGGGTCTTGGTGTAATGGCAAACAATCCCCACGGTGGAAAAATTAACATAAAAATGGTAAATATGGGACTCAGGAGTGTTTCAAACCCTGCATGGGGCTTGTGCACAAGTACCAGAAATTCCCTTCTGATCCAGAAAGATGGGATGTAGGGAATGAAGGATTTGAGGAGAGGCCAGCAGTCTCCAGAACCACAATCCTCCATTAAACCCCCAAAAAACCACTGTGGATGCTGCAGAGGTAGATGCTGCAAGATTTCCCATTGAGAAGCCACATACCAGGGAGTGGAGAGAGCTTTGGGGAAGTGCTGGTGATCCCTAGGAGTGATTCAAACCACCAGTCAAGCACAAGCTGGACTTAAAGCAGATTAGAAGCATTTTATGGAGCAGAAAAAGTCTGTTGCAGAATTTGGAGGGCAGGGCAGAGGGATGCAAATCCCACATTATTTTGGGATGTGGGGACAGCTTTGGCTGACTGTAGCCTCAAAGTCCTTTCTTTGTCTCCTCAGAATGCCGAACCATGTGGATTTTCCTTGCCCACCAAACTCTCAAGCCACTCTGGGGAATCCCTCAGTGTGCTTTGGCTCTGGGAGGATTACAGAAATTCTATTTCCATGGGAAGCATCCCACAAATGTAAACAAAGCCATCTCCTCCTGAAATGCACCGTGAGGCACAGATAGGCCTCATGGCACATTTTGGAAGAAGCTGGAAAGGTTGAAGGATGAGTCAGCCTCGTGTTCCTGCAGTGACTTTGCTCACTGAGGGTCTCCAAGGATGTTCTCCCTGGAGAGGGAAGCAGCACAGCCTGGGTCTGTGTGTGGAGGGTGTTGGGGCTTCTCATGGGGGTCTCAGAACCACGATTTGTTCATAGCTGGGTTGGAAGAGAACTTAAAAATCATTTAGTCCCAATCCCCTGCCATGGGAAGTGATACCTTCCACTACCCAGGTTGCTCCAAGCCCCATCCAACCTGGCCTTGGACATTTCCAGGACTGGGGCAGCCACAGCTTCTCTGGAAAACTTGAGCCTCACAGGGCCTCACCACCCTCATTGCAAAGAATTCCTTCCTAATATCCAATATAAACCTATCCTGCTTCAACTTAAAGCCATTCCTCATCCTATCACCACATGCTCTTGCAAAAAGTCCCTCTCCAGGTTTCCTGGAGCCTCTTTAGGCACTGGAAGGAGCTCTAAGTTCTCCCTGGAGCTTCCTCTTCTCCAGGCTGCACAGTCCCAGCTATGGACATGTCCTGGGGCAGCTCTGTGGCTACTCAGGCATCTCTGGACAGGTTCTGCTCGTGCAGGGACAGCTGTGTGGTCATTCTGAGGGACAGGGGAGAGCAGGAGGTGCAGGAGAGGTTTTGCATTTCTGGTGCCCAAGAATTTGGCAGCATCTCCCACACCAGATCTGTGGGTCACAGACAGGTGACAGCAGGGACAGACTGCTATATCTGAGCATGTCACAGCCTCATGGTGGCACCTCGAAGAGGGACCGAGGCTGACTGACTGCTGCCTCATCCATTCTCTCCTCCACCACCTCTTCATTTATTTTATTTCCTTCTGTGTTATTAAAAATATTTCTTTGAGTGCCCAGTGCCTGCCCTGGCTCACTGAGAGGAGTTCCCTTCTGATCCAGAGAGATAAAAATCAAGACAAACACTCCTCCAGAAACCTTTGAAGTCTCCAGACGTATTTATGGCATTTCTTCAAGGCCTTCTGCTCACCCCCACCCATCCAGCCCTGCTGCAGAGAGCAGGACTCACTCCAGCTGGGTGACACAGGTCACTCAGCACATTTTGGAAACCCTAGCCCCTTGTCTTGTTCTGATTTTGGGACAGATTGCTTGTCATTGGTCCCTTTGCCCCCTGCACCCAGCGCAGGAGCATCACCACCCCCAGGAGTGGAAGTGCAACCCCAAATCCAGAATAACCCATGGGACCATGTGAGACACCTGCTAAAACACTGGCAAAGGTATTCTTTCCAGGCAGAACCCCAAGGAAAGGAGATTATTTGGTTTATCTATCTGATTTATATTCCTTCAACCATTATTTGAGCACCCCAAGGATTCTCAGGTTTCTGGTGGGTGTGAGTTCAGCCTGAGTGATCCCACTCACCAAACAAAATAGCTAATACAGCAGATATCTGGTTTATTTGGGCCACCATCCCCCCAGGCCAGAAATACTCCAGATATGTTACCTTCTGTCCAGAAAAAGAGCAGGAGGGTGCTGGGAGCAGGACAATCCCAAAGACATTGCTGGAAAATTAGGGTCATGAAGGATTTGGATATGAGCAGCAATGAGAGGAGTTAGGATTGAGGAAGGGAATATGGGACTTCACATTGTAGGAAATTTCATCCTTCCCACTCATCACAGAGCTCTTTTCAAGAAGGGACAGCCTGTCACTTTGCCCTCTAATGCCAAGCTGGAGGCAAATCCAGCAGGCTCAGGGCTGGAGATGGTTGGTCATGGTGTTTAAAGGCTTGGAAAAGCTACAACTTTTCTCTTCTTCAACCCTAAATCAAGCAAAAGGCAACAAATTCTGCCAAGGCAAAACTCACACCAGATTTTCCACCAGTTCCAGTGACAATAGGCCTGAACATCACCCTGCTGAGCTAGGCCAGGGACACCAGGGGTGGCAGCAGGGAAATCTGCTGAGCCAGGAAAGCCATCCCTGCCCTGACAGCAGGTAGGATCCATCATGACTCTCCCACAGGGTCTGTTTTCTCCTTGAAGATTCCTCAGCTGCTGTGGGTCCATGGAGGCAGCTGGCTGAACTCCCCAAAGGTGCCTCCTGAGCTCCTCCAAGGCTCAAAACCACAGAAGCACAAAAAGCAATCTCCTCAACTGCTTCTCTATGGTTACCTGGGGACTCTCCTGGTCCCTGAATCTTCTCTTCTTCATCAAATACCTCCCCAGCAACACAGCCACCCTCCTGAGCAGCTCCTCTGCTGCCTTCTGTTGGCCTTCCTCTCACAAACATCACCGATCTCAAGTCAGAGTTGGTAGGAATGGGATTCTGTTGACAGTTTTGGTCACAAACAGCAAGTTTAGTTAAGTTATGGGAAGGGGATACAAAATTAACCCTGATTTTCCTTCAGCAGGCACTTGGGGTGCAGACCTGGGTATGAAGAGCACACAGATTATTGAATAACACCTTCCATGTGGATGGGTTTAATGTGGGAGAGCAGATTAAACAGGGAGATGTGATGGAGTCACCCTTCCCCTTGTCCTACCCAGCCTCCATTAGATCCTGAAGCTGAAACTCTGTTTTCTTCTGATCAATCCATTTCTGGTCCTTTTTTTGGTCCTTTTCTGATCAGTCTCAGGGTCTCAGCAAAAGCTGAGGGGCCAAAACCCAACATCTTGGTCTGTCAGTCTTTAGATTCAGGAGAAGGACCAGAAAAAGAGTGACAACACCCCTGGTCTCAGCTGTTTCTCCTGCTTTCAGTGCCAAGCAACGAAATTCATCATCTTCCTCTGGTTTTGGTGCCTTCAACACAAAGATACCCAAATTTCCATCCCCAAAACACACAAGCAGTGAAGTGCCAGCTTCCAAATCCCAAAAACCCAAACTGGCAGAGACGAGGGCATCCCCCTCTTCACCCAGTCAAGGTGACAAAGCCACGGATTTTCACCAGCCATTGCATTCCTTCCTCAGGGCACAGAGAAGGATCTAACTCCTCAAAGTACCCCAAAAACAGTGGGACAAAGCAGCCACCGTGCCAGGGCAGCCCAGTTTCTTCAGGAAGCTGGAGCAGCAGCTTTCACAGCCTCTAGGTCTCTTCCTTTCAGCTTCTAAACAGATCCCAAGCCAGTAACTGTTTGTTTAATGACATGGACCACTCAAGACCTATTGAGAGCATTCAGCTTAATGAGGTGTGTGGCAATTATTGCTCTATTGAAACTCGAGCCAGGGAACACAAAGAAATATATTTAAACTCAACAGATCTGCAATTCTGATGTGCTAAAGGACGTCCTTTCCCAGCCTGGCTGTCTCACCGTGCTGGAGGATAAAATATGGGATTTCAGTATCAGATTGTTGTCTGCAAGAAGAGAGTGTGCCAAAAGGGGATTCAGCGGCTGGAGGTGACATTGGCAGAGCCACCCCAGGGACACACAGTTGCTGAAGCCTTCCCAGGATGCTTGCTGAGAATCCCAAACCAGTTTTCTAACTTATTTAGCCCAGCCTTGCTTCAGAACTGTCCTGGGGAATGTGGGACTTCCAGGAGGTAGAATCAACATCCTGAGATGTTGTTAAAATTTCACTGATTGTAAGAATGGGAAGATAGGGGGAAAGAGAGGAGTTACAGTGGTGTTAGTGATGCTCTGGAAGAGTTGTGAAATCCACTGCTCTGCCAGCATGGAAGGAGATTCCTCTGGCTCAGAGCACCTCTGTCCACTCAGAGACTACTCATGGATAAGATGCTGTTCCCAGGCAAAGATCCCAGAATCACAGAAGGTTGGAAAGAGCCTTAAAGATCATCTCATTCCCAAACCCTGCCATGGACAGGGACACCTTCCACCAGGTCATGTTGCTCACAGTCCCATCCATCCTGGCCTTGAGCACTTCCAGGGATGGAGAATCCACAACTTCTCTGGGAAAGAAGTGAATTTAGTGCTAAATAAGTGAATTTGGTGCTGAAAATGGCACAGAGCCCTTCTCCCCACCTGTATCTTGTAAGCAGAGATGATCTTTAGCCAAGCTGCCTGACAGATTCAGCAAAGTCCTGGCTTCACCCAAAGTCTTTTGCACCTGGATAGAGGAAACCAGCAGTGAAAAAGGGAAAACTTGCTTTAAAGGAAACCTGGGAAAGGAACTCCTGTTCCAGAGCTGTATCTGGAAGAGCTGGGATCCACCAGGTCAGACAGCTCACTGCCAAGGAAACCCATGGAATTCAGGCACCACAAAGGTGAATCAAACACCTAAAACTCCCTGTGGAGTTCGTCTTATAGTTCCTCTTATAGAAAATTTTTTCCATTTCTCAGCCTGCTCCCATTACCTAAACACATGAGATATTCAGGGTGGGTGGTGAAAAGGGCCAGATAATCAGGATAGGTGGTGAAAATGGACAGGAATGCCTCTGTGCATCCTCCTTTTGAAGTGTCTGCACCATCATCCTCATTTTCTGCAGTAAGAGCTGCAAAACAACTCTGAAGATGTGATAATTTTGACTGTGTTTCCCTGCATCTAAATCTCACCCTGTACTCCCATACAAAACATTTTGGGGCAACTGCTATTGAACCTGAATATGAGAGGATGTTTAAAAAATTGAAAATTATAAAAAAAAAAAAAAAAAAAATAAAAAAAGAGAGAGAGGGAGAAAAAAGGGAACCTGAAAAGCTGAGCTTTTCACCAGGCTGCCACTCATTAAATTACCCGTAAAAGTCCCCGTCGCAATAATGGGAGTAGTTGCCTGTGAAACTCCCTCGGCAACTGGATGTAAATTCCACCTTTAGACTCCCTGCGACAACGACGGCGCATTGAGCCGGTAATTGCTGATGTTTCTGCATTGTGATCATGTCCACAAGCTGTTGGGTTCACAAAGGAACTGATCGCTTCACTCTGCTCGTTTTTCTCCACCCCATCTCCACACAGACACACGCAGGGATGGATTTAGTGCTGAAAGCAGCCAATACATGGAATTTCTGCCCTGGCACTTCACAGTGATGCTGTGTGCTCAGGGCATTCTGGTATCCCATGCCGAATTCTCCCTGCAGTCCAGTGATGGGGTGGATCTGTGGGAATGCTCCAAACTGTACCAGGGAAGGTGTAGGCTGGACATTAGGAAGGATTTCTTTACTGAGAGGGTGATCAAAAATCAGAACAGGATTTTTTAGAGAAGTGGTCGATGTCTCATCCCTGTCAGTGCTTAAGAAGTATTTGGGCAATGCCCTTAATTAAACTTTTGGTCGGATCTGAAGTGGTCAGGCAGTAGGACTAAACAATCATTGGAGGTCCTTTCCAACTGAAAATTATTCTATTCTATTCTATTCTATTCTATTCTATTCTATTCTATTCTATTCTATTCCACTCCATTCCATTCCATTCCATTTGTAAGGTCTCTGATGAGCCCAGAGGACAGCAGTGGGACAGGCAGGGCTTGTACAGGTCACAGAAATCTGAGTGTTTAAACTGAGCCAGGGGACATGTCAGGTAAAATCTCCAATGACTTCAGGACTTTACACAGGAAAATTTTACACATTAAGAGAAATCAGTGCCTCCTCACCCCACATTTTACTGTTTATCTCTCACCACATCCAACCTCTGCTCTCAGGGATGTCCAGATCAGACAAGGATGGACACAGATGGAGAAGTGAGGAGCTGCAATGCAGCACACCTTCCAGAGAGGCAATGAAAACTCACTCACCCAAACCCCTTTGCCATTTGGTTGGCAAATCCAACATCAAAGCCAAACCAAAGCCAAACCAAACCAAGCCAAACCAAACCAAACCAAACCAAACCAAACCAAACCAAACCTAAACCAAACACTTTTCTCTGCCAGCTCAGCTGCTCAGGCCTGGGGGATTCTTGATGGAGGAACTGAGTGTGTGTCATAAGGAGCTGAAGATGCCAGTGAGAGGTTTGAGATCTGCCCCTTGGGCATTTACTCACAGCTCTTTATCAATCTCTGGAGCTTTCATGGCCACTAAAGTTCACCTCAAACATAGGAAATGACTTATCAAGTTATCTCTGCCCTGGGAGAGACTGGGGATTTGAGGGGAGGGGAATCACAAGATGATTCCTGCAGCAGAGAGGATGGGGATTGATTCATTCCTATGCTTCTGGCTCCTCTTCCACACCATGGACCCTATTCAGGACCCACTCAGCCACGGATTGAGGTAGAAGCAGAGGACACCAAAGCATGTTTTGACCAAAGAGCAAAACTTCCCAGCAACCAGTGAGGTTTGGAGGGTGTGTCCTGCAGTGAGAAATTTATGGAGTCCAACCTAAATGCAGCAGCGGTTAAGAAGGAAATTGTTCATGAACCTCTCCAAACAGAGATCAGACACCATGAGGCATCTCAATCGAGATGACAGAGGTGGAAAAGCATCTAAAGATGGAAGATGAAACACCAGTAACAAAACAGAAGTGGCGAGCATGTGTGAGGAAGGGGGAATTGATTTTGTTCAGAGCAATGGGGACAGAAAAAGAATGGAAAAATTTAGCAGAAAAGGGAGGAAAATCCCCAGCACTTCAGTCTAGCATTATTTCAGTTATTCATTCATCATAAAAACCCCTCCAGCCCTGGAGACACCTGATTTATCAAGAAGCAAATAATATATTTTGGGGGACACTTTTAGCCTTGTTTCACAGTCAGCATCCTGGATCCTTGCAAGATGAGGACATGAAGAGCAGAAGAACCAGGATATGATATTTATCTTTGGGCCACCAAATGTGACAGCACTGCAATGGTCTTCCAGGAACAGCTCACATGGAGACAAGACTAATTAGACATTCATTAAGTGCCTAACTCAGCACAGCACTTAAGCACACATTTAACCTTCTCTCATTACAGGGTCACATCATCATCCCTTTTAAAGCTCCAGCTCTGATTACAGAAGCCAGCTCACATTTGGGAGTGTCACCGGCATTTTCAGACCATGAAGTCCCAATGCCCAGCATTTGAGGAGGTTTTCCCTTCTTCAGTCTCCTGGTGTTGCACCCCAACCTATTCCAGGAGTGCCAATTTGCATCCCAAAAAATGGGATTTACATCTAAACATCAGGACCTACAAACAAATCTCTGCCTTCTTTCTGTGTTTCCTGAGTCAGCCAAGGGAGATCTGATAATGACCAAAAATTGTTTTCCTGTTGAATTGTCTTCTCCTGGAAAACATTCCCAGTTCAAGCCTTCCTGGAGTAGCAACTGGAGGCAGCTGCCCAAGATTTCAAAGCATGTCTTGCTGATCACCAGGAGAATCTCCTCATGCAGCAAGATCAAAATATCTGAGGGGTAACCTGAGGGATTCTTCTCCAACCCTTCTCACTGCCTGCTGTACCATCTGCAATGTCTGTGTGGGACAGTAGTGTAAAGAGAGCCTCCCTAAACCTGGGAAGCAAATCTGGAGCAGTTTCTCCTTCCTCCAGACACTGATGAACAGATGCTGCAGACAGGACAGGACCACTTTGGCAGAGTTTCTTTGTGAAGCTCCCCATAAATGATCATAAACTTCCCTGTGCACCTCAACCAGGTGTAAAATCGTTGACCATGAGTGCAAACAGGCTGTCAGTTCTGTTATCTTGAGTGTCCCTGTAGTTCTGGATTAACAGGGTCCTCTTGGAGCAAAGCTTTTCACCGAATCTCACCCACAGACCGTGAGCCAAAGCAAGGCAACATCTCACTGGAGATTTGCACACATCCATTTGCTTTGGAAACACCCAAGGAATAAAAAGGAAAAGTCAGGTTTCATATTCCAGGATGGTATCTGGATATCTGGCAATTCATAGGATGGTTTGAGTTGGAAAGGACCTTAAAGATCATCTTGTTCCAACCCTCTGCCATGGGCAGGGAACTTTCCACATTCCTTCATGTGCCTTTAAAGTCATCAGAGTAGATTAGTACAACTCACACATCTCCACTTGTTCCAAGATGAAAGTGTTAAGACAGGCCCAGAAACAACAAATGACTCAGAAAGCAGCAGGGAGGGAAAAATAGCAATGATAATAAAAAGAAAAAAAAAGAGGGAAAGAAGCTTGTTGGGGAAAAAAATGCTACAAATACAATCAGAACAGCAATGATTGCAATAACCAGCATCAGCACTTGGAAATCAGGAACCCTATCAAAATATTCCACCCACAAAATGCTGTTAAGGGATTGCTGACTCCCTGTCCAAATTGGATCTCGCCTCCATCTTCCTGATCAAGCCTTTGCATAAATCAAAACAGACACAGTGACAGACAGAGCAGCACATGGAGAGCCTGGGCACCCTGCAAGCATCGTTTCTGTGTGGATGGCATCCCACCAGCAAAGATGATAATTCCCTGTCTCCAGTATGGAGCAGATGTGAGCAGCCAGCAGAAAAATTATCTCCACTCTACAAATATTTGACACCCAGAAAGGATTTTGATTCAGCCACCCTTGAGCCTCTTTCATATTTACTTTCTGGGAACATTCAGGCACTCGAGCTGGACTAGGAGAGATCCCTACAAAAGCCAATATTAAGCTTGAATGCTTCAGGATTTGCTGGAAATCTTATTTCAAATTTCACCTTTGGTTGCAGTGAGAAAGGTCACACTGCTTGGGTGGAATGCATAAATCACCCAATCAGCAAATTCCAGGCATGACACATGACTGAACTCTGAGGAGGCTCCTCACGAGCTGTTCACACAGGAGAAAAGGGCATTGCACAAAAAAAAAACAAACCCAAAAATACCCCAAACCCAAGTCTGGAGAGTCGTGTGCTCATGGCCAGGGAGGGAGGCACGGCTGAAGAACGAATTTGCAGGATTTATGGCTCGGCTGTGCCTTCATGTATTGATTCACAGGTCAGTGAGAAACAAAATCTCCCCCAAAATACACTGACAAAAGCATGAGTACCTGATGGTATCCTAATCTCTCAGCTAACGCCAGGCTGCAGGAAAATCACTCTGCACAGCCTGGATCTGTGCCTGGTCACCTCCTCCCTACTGCCAGCAAATCTGGCCTCTTCCCCCCAACCCTGAGAAATTCCACCCTCAACAGGGGTGGAAAAGCCAGGAAAGATCCCCAAATTCCCAACCCAGACAGATGTCAACTTTCTGCTGGTGGCAAAGGACATTTCAGTCCAGCAACTGAAGAAGAGATTTTGGGGTGGGGATCAGGTGAGGGTCTGAGGCTCACTGAATTGGAGGCTCCATTCCCTGCCACCTAAATTTCCTGTTTAGCATCACAGCTCTGCTTTACATAACCTGCATGCTGGCAGGTGAGGTGGGAGCTGAGAATAAACACCCCAGAGCAGACCTGACACAGGCAGTGAGAAAAAAACCTTCACTTTTGGCCCCTCTGAATCCCTTCTGCTTTTCATGGCCACGTCAGGTCTCTGGGAGGAGGACTTTCCTCCTCAGACCAAGATCAGACTTTGGGATCATCCCACCCTTAATCACAGCCCTTTTTGTCATGCCTCTCCCACCTCCCCAGGCCCTCTCCAGCCCACGCTATACACAAGACCACAATCAAAAACCCAATGAAATATCTCAGGAATGAGCCCCAGCAAAGGAAGCACCGTGGTGAATTTTCTTCCTGAAAGCCTCCAGAAGGAAAATGAAGCTGGGAACAAAACGAGGATGCCTTCTGTTGCCATCCCCTTGAACCAGACCCAAAAATTAAGTTTTTCCTAGGAATTAAAGTGGTTGATAGGGCTGCTGAGAGCAGCTCCCCTCAGGAGGTAGCTTGGATCCTGCCTTTTCTAGGACATCTGTAATTACACTGGAAAACTGCTCACCCTCAGGTAAGAAGCTCCCCCTCAGCAGCTCGGAGGCTGCAGGAGTAAAACAAGCAGTGAAGAAGCCCCGAGAATGAATGAAACAATTTGGGGAATATTTAGGGGAAGCTGATTTGCAATTCCAGTCGCAGGCTCGTGAAGAGCCTCCGAGGGTTACCTGACCTGCCTGTCAAGTGGGAAATGAGGTTTTCATGCCAGACATCCACAGAGGTGACGGGGACAGTGCAAGACCCGTGAGAGGAGAGCCCAACCAGCCCTCCCACCCCAACACCCCCCAGCCACCCTCCACTCACCCAGGAACTCCGCTCCGTTGCTGTCCTTGGGGCTGCTCACGCAGTTCTCCAGGTAAATCCCATCCTTGTAGCAATCCTCCTTCTTCCTGGTGAACCCCAGGATCTCGCTGGCCTGATCCAGAACCTCTCCTCCCGAGCAGGAGCACGGGGTCTGCATGATGCCACACGGGTGGGAGCTGCTGCTGATGGCCAGGCAGGCGTCCAGCCACTTGCAGAGCATCTGGCAGGCGGCTTTGCTGGGGTTCCTGTTGCCCACCACCAGATATTCCACCGAGAAGTCCCTCTCCTGAGCCTTGGTGGGCTTCCACCTCATGGGCCAGGTGTCCACACCCGGCGGGGCCGTCTGCTTCATCTGCAGGAATTGTTTGTTGGACTGGAGGAAGGCAAAGCGGGTGGAGCCATCGCAGAGCTTCAACACATCGTCGAAGCTCTCCATGCCCAGGTAGGTGCGGGTGGACTCCAGGAAGGAGTCGAACTGGTAGGTGCGGATGTGCTGGTGGTCACATACGCCGGAGGGCTTGAGGATCTTCATGTACAAAGTGTACCTGCGAGGGTCTGGGTTCTGGATAATCCAAGAGCAGAGAGAGGAGTTCAACGGGAAGACGGCGAAGGAGGAGAAATACCCGAAGAATTTCCCTTGGACCAAAGTGGTGCAGGGAGTTTGTGCCAGGTCCAGAGCGACCACGGTCCACACAAAGTAGAGTGGAGATACCAAAAGCAGGTTCAGGGCAGATCCAATGCTCCTCATCCTAGGTCTCTGGTCCTCTGGAACTCAAAGTAAATGTCAAGCAGGTGCCAGATCCTGGACATAACAGGGACCAGCGTAGAGGAAAAGCAGAGTTTAAGAGGCTCTGGATCAGAAATCAAGCCAATCCTCCCATGTCTGGACTTGAGCTCCCTCCTGTGGCCATAAACAACACCTGGAAAAAACGGGGAAGGGAAGGAGGAGGGGAGAGAAAGAGAAGAGATTTGGGATTTGGGGGTTTTGGCAGCAGTTTGTTGTTGTTCTTTTCATTAACCCTTCGCAAGCTGAGAAGACATGCAGCACCTCCAGTCCCAGCACTTCTCACAATGCAGCCCCACATCACCGTCCCCACGCTAGGTTTGGGGGTGTTCCCATCCCTGGGGTGCCCTAACCCCCAGGAGAGACCCAACTTGACTCCCCCGGGGTGAACAGAGCTGTGAACTCCTTCCCCAGCACCCTCTGCCCATGCAGATCCCTCTGCTGAGCCGAGCAGAGCCTCGGCTGTGAATTTTAACCATCTCCCCAAAGAAAACAGGATTAATCTCTGCTTTAGGGAGTTTCCAGCGCTCTCCATCCCAAGGCAGCCAGGATGCTGATTCAACTCCGATTTCAGGCTGCACCTGGGGAGAGTGGGCTGGAGGTCAGCCTGGGCAGCTGGGCTCTGCCTCCTCTCTTCCTTCTGCTAGCATTTGTTTTTTAGCCTCTTTATGTCTCTCCTTTTCTCTCTCCGTTCCACCAAAACAGTGCAGGGAAGGGAGCTGTTGTTCAGTAACCCAGCCCTGGTGTACCCTGAGGCCAGGCAGGATAATGGATGGGAATGCACACCCAGTACAGGAGCAAAAAAGGGCAACAGAAGCAGATTTTATGTCTTCTCATATCAGGCAGCCACATCTTCTTTCACCCCTGAGAGAAGGACACCCCAAAGCTCGCAGTACTGTAGCCAGGCTTAGAGTATCTGCAGAGAGTGAGAGAACAGAGAGCCCTCTGTGCCACCCCTAGGACCTCCTTCAGCCCCCAAAACCCTTCATCCAGAGCAGAATCCACCCTGCAATGCCCTAAGGACCCATTCCCTGCAGCCCCCTGCAGCATGGATTCCTCCTGCAGCCCAGCCCTGTTCCCCCTCTGTGCCAAAGAGGCTCCTCTGCTCTCCTGTAAATCTCCCTCTTCCTTACCCCGACAAAAGACTCTCCTATTCCCTCTTCCCTCCATCTCTCCTCCTTCCAGGAGAGAAGAAAGAAGGGGAAATAAGATCAATAGCAGGATTTTCCTCATTTTGTCCCCCCTCCCTATGCAGTGTCCACCCCCAGGTGTCCCCACTGCTGTCCCCAGCTCTGTTAACAGCTGTAGGAGGGCTAGACCCTCCAAGTGTGGGGCAGGACTTCTCCACTGCACATCTCACAGCCTTGGTACCTTTTCCTTCCCACCTTTCCTTCCCCCTTTCCAGTTTTTTCCTTTCCTCCCCTCTAGCCTCACCCCAGGTAGAGAAAATCAGGAGTTTCCCTGTGGCTGAGGCTCATCCTGACCCTGCAGCACTTGCTGCCTCCCAAAAAGAGCTGCTGCCCCATTTCAGAAGGACAAAGGGGGTCCTGGGAGGAAGATTTCCCCCCTGTCAAGTCAGACAACTGCCGTGATTTCGGGAGGTTCTGTGGTTCACAGTGAAAAGCAAGCTCAGGGCTTCAGCAGTGAAATGCAAACAGCCCAATTCCTGAGGTGCAAACATTGCCCTGGGCTGAAATCCCCAAATAACTCAATCATCTGGGATGTGTTTCTCCATGATCAGGGACCACAGTGGCACTTCCAGGACGGAATTTGGGTGAGAGTCATCTGCACCAAGGGAGGAGGGAAAATATATTTTTCATTGCATTGATCCACCTCCAGCCCTGTGGTGTCCCCACTGCTGTCCCCAGTGCTGCCACCTCCCACCCCAATCCAGGCTCTGCCTTCCCAAGCTGCAAACAGAGGAAGCTTTCACCACAGCCATACAAATTCCCAGCAAATCCACGGTTCAGGCAGCTAAACCCAGTCCCAGGAGAGACTGAAAAAGGAAAAATAAGAGATGAGAAGCCCACAGACCCTTCTGTGCATCTGGGAAGGGATGAGAAGCTAAATGCACCTCCACATTCACTCAGTTTCTCTCCCTGCTGTATATCAAAGACTTGTCTGTGGATCTTCCTTCCTCTGCCAAAGGCTTTTATTTTGGGCAGGAAAGGGTTAGGGAACTCTAAAGTCAGACCTGCTATTTGTGTTTCATCCCAGCTTCAAATCACTGCAGCCCCAGCCAGCAGGTTCCTGAGTGTGTGTTAGACCTGACACTAATCAGCATGGAGTCCAAATGCATTTGGACTTAAATTTTTTACAAGTCAGATCCCCACTCCTGGCTGGTTTGCAGTCTACAAAGCTCGACAGTGCAAATCTCCCCTTGCCAGACTCCTGCCTGCCTGCAGGAGCAGAATTCAGGAATGAAAAGGGGATGCAAACCTGGGCTTGCTTGCAATGAAAACAACAGGCATCCACCAAGCATCCTGTAGATTTGCAGAGAGGTCATCCTGATTAGCAGGAGGAACTGCCGAGAAATGACTGTGAAGGATTTAAATATGAGATTTGGGAGCTGAAAGGCCCTTGCTTTAGCTGAGCCTCTGAAAGGGGCCACTGGCTCTTTTAGGGCAGTTCTGGAGCAGCTCATTCTGTTTGCAAATCCAAAGTTTACCCAACCTTCTCACTGATGAGCTGGCCAGGGTCACAGAATTATGCAATATATTGATTTAGAAGGAACCCACAAGGATCACAGAATCACAGAGTGGTTTGGGTTGGAAAGGACCTTAAAGCTCATTTTGTCCAACTCCCCTGCCATGGGCAGGGACACCTTCCACTATCCCAGATTGCTCCAAACCCTGTCCAGCCTGGTCTTGACACTTCCAGGGAATCCAGAATCTCTCTGGACAACCTGTGCCAGAGCCTCACCACCCTCTGAGTAAAGAATTTCTTCCCAATATCCAATCTAAACCTGCCCTGTGTCAGTGGGAAGCCAATCCCCCTTGTCCTGTCACTCCATGCTCTTGCAAATAGTATCTCCATCTTTCTTGTCATCTTGACCTCTGGTCCAGACCATAAACCTGCCTCTCCTGGTTGGAAGCAGGAGCCAGCAGTGCCTCCATAGCAACCAGATGATGAGGAGACAGGGTTTGTTTTGAAATCCAGTCCCTAATGGTGACTTCAGCGCCTGGGATTCAGCCCAGGACTCCTGCTCTCCACAAACTCAATTTTTCTCACGCTGACCACAGACCTGCTTCTGTCTGAGGATGTGGTGAGCACAAAACAAATCCCCCCTCGCTGCCCCTGCCTGGAAAAAGCACCATGAAAGCCAACAAACTTTAACCAGACCTGTTAATGGCACTCTGTGTTATGGTTGTTAGGTCTCACAATTGATTTCCCCTCAGCGCAGTCCCATGTGGAAGATTTCACCACAAGGAGCATAAATATCTTTTTTTTTCTCCTTCAGCAGATCCCTGCTGAAGTGGGAATATCTACTCAGAGCAGAAGTGGATGGGCAAAAGTCCCTCCACACCTGGATTTTGGGCACAACAGGTGTTGGACCTGGCAGGCAGCAAAGATGCAACAGGCAGCTGAGTGGCTGCTGCATTTCAACAGAGAGATCCATCTACAGTTTCATCCCCAAAAAATCCCAAGGGGGACATATAACCAGAGGCTACAGCCTGCAGCTGGAGAAGTGATATTAAATGAGTGAGAAAAACAGATTATTGCAGTGTTGGAGGCCACGTTCCTGTGGCACACAAATTTGCCAACATTCCCATGGTTGTTGCCACAGTCAGAGTCTAGGTAGCCTGGCTATTTCTGGAATTTTGAGTGATGGAAGACATCCCTGCCTGGTCCCATCGTTTGGCTCCAGTCTGGAGCACATTTGGAGCCACCTTTCCTTCCAGTCCTGTGCCCTGGGAGATGAGTCTGGCAGAGCAAAGCCTGGGGACAGCTGGTGACACTGGAGCACCTTGGGCTGTCCTTCACCTGCGTTTCTCAAGGACAAACCAAAGGACAAAAATATTGTTGCCTTTGTGAGTTCCTGTCAGAAACAACTTTTCATATTAAGAAACTCAGAGAAAGAGGATGAAAAATTTGGTCTGAATGTTCCTTGATCACCTTATGCAGATGTCAGAGGTGACAAAGAAGGGGAATGTGAAGAGCTGTGAGCCACCAGCGAGGCTCCTGGACCCTCACACACCTGGGCACAGCCCTGGTAAGCTTTTCTACCTCCTTGCTGAGTATTTGTCATCCCACTCTGGCACCCACTGAACAGAAACACAACCTGGGATAGCTCAAATCAAAACCAGGTGAGGTTTAAATCACAGGCTACACCTGGGCTGCTGCCCAAGGGGTTTAGGCATCTAGTTTGCACTCATCCCACTGAATTTTGGAACCCAAGGGGTTTGGGTTTCCAGGTTGCACTGGTCCCACTGAATTCTGGAGCCTGCAAGCCATAGAATCATCCAATTATTAAGGTTGGAAAAAACCTCCAAGGTCACCAAGTCCAGGCTTTGACCACACACCACCTTGATGGGCTCTGTCTTCCTGTGGGAATGATCCACCCTCATGTCCCTGCTTAAATTTTGCCCAAATTCTGCACACCCACAGCCCTCCTGGGGAGCCAGGCAGTGTGGGGTGTGCAAGCAGAGCTCAGGACATCCCCAGATTTTGCCCACAACTGCCTTCACCCTCTGCCTGAATAGCCCCACGAGCTGATTCATCCCATCCCACCAAGACCTCCCAGATGGACACCTCCAAACTGGTGTGCCCAGCTCTGCAGAAATGCCCAGCCCGGGGATTTCAGCTCTGGCTGGGCAGGAGGAGCTCCTGGGATGGTGGCAGTGCTGCCATGCCTTGCTTTCCCAAAATCCCTGCATGGCTCAGTCCTCCCACGAGGGAAGGGCACTGTCCCTGCTGGAGCATCCACCACATTGCTGGGCCGTGCTGGTGACACTGTTGGAGCAGCAGCCTGGATGTGGCCAATGGAGGGCACTCTTAGACATCTACACAAACACACAAACACTCCATGGGAAAAAAAAATAAATAAAAAGGGGGAAAAAAATCAAGATGACTGCAGAAAGGACATCCTTCCCCACTGCTGCCTGTAGGAGCATTTCCAGCAGCTCTCCCTGATCTGTTCCCACTGGTTCAGCAGTTCCAGCTCCTCTCTCTCTTCCCACTGGCTCCAGATGTGCCACTGTCCAAGATTTACTTCCCTCTGCTTTCCCTTCTGCTGACCTTGGTGCACGGCTGACATCCCAGCAGGGTGAAAACCACTCTCATCAAGCTAATCCTCCTTTCCTGGGGCTTCCCATTTCCCTGTCAGAAGGTCCCCAGATATCACACAAAATATCCCTTCTGCCTGAGGCACAAAACCGCCTGGCCCTGAAAAGCTCATCCCTTGCCACTCTGAGAAAACACAGGAAAGGAGTTTGTTCTGTCCTTATTCACAAGGAACTGTTAGCAGGGGGAAAAAAAAAAAAAAAAAAAGCTGCAACAGCTTGGGAATTTTATTTTTGCGAGGGAGCAAAGCAGAGTGGAAATGCCTGGAAAAACACGGTGGCATCTGTGAGCTGACAGCACAGAGAGGAGTCAGGAAGGGCTCAGACCTGGGTGGTGTTGGGCTCTGCTGGGCTGCAGGGAGAGGAATTAACCCTGGAAAGCACCCAGGGAATTTGGACAGGTCCTGGAGCATCACTCCTTCCATAAAATCTGTGCTCAGTATCAGGGGTTTTCCTTAATTTTATTTTTTTATGGTCCCTGGAAGTGTTCAAGGCTAGGTCAGAGGGCTTTGAGCAAGGTGGTCTAGGGAAAGGTGTCCCTGCCCATGGCAGAGGGGATGGAATTAGGTGATTTTTAAGGTTTCTTCCAACCCAAACAACTCCACGATTTTCAAAACACAGATTCCTGCATGGCTCCCTGACATCCTGGAATATTTGCTCCATCTCTGTAGAGACTGATGAGCTACCCCTGCCTCTCTCTGAGTCTCCTGAGTGCAGAGAAACCCAAAATCTCACCTGCCGGCTTTGTTAATAAATTCTATATATACACACCAGCATCCTTCATCCCAAATTTTCCCAGCTCCAAACTGGAAAGGCATCTGCCTTAGGGGGTGACCCCAGCAGATATGGAACAGCCTGCAGGAACAGCATTAATAGGGTGGGAAATAGTTGATTCTGTGATGGGAATTGGCTTGTGGGGCAGAATCCTGACCCTATTTCAACTTCCAAAGGCTGGAAGAGGGGATTTGGGAAAGGGGAGGGCTGGGGAATGGGAAATATCTAGAAATGGATCATACTGGGGTGTCCTGAGGGGCTTTCAACCACATCGAGGAAACTCCAAAGCCCCTGAGCTTTGGTTGAACTCTCCCATCTACAGTCTCCTTCAGCACTGGGGAGGGGGAGACACAATCAGGGGCAGCCAGAGGCCAGATCTGAATCCTGGCTCCAGGATTTGTGAACACTGTCAGCAAAGCATCTCTGCCAATTCATGCTTCAGCTTTCCCACCTGAAAAGATGGATGTGAGAAGCATCCTCTGCTTTCCTTTAGCACCCCGTGATCTGAAAAATTCCAGCAGAGAGCTGGAGATGGTGATTCATTTCCAACCAACGAGGATTTCATCCCAAAAGGAGATTAATTTAAAGACTAAAATGTCTGTTCCAGATCATATTAACTGTGGATGGGCTCATAACTAAAACTCCCAGGGTTTAGCACATCAGGCTCAGTTCCTTGCTCTGGATGACTTTTTTTCAGTGAGTGGGATCAGGGGACAGCTGAGCACCAAGACTGGACCTCAAAATCCAGGATCCAGTGAAAATTCTGTAGGGAAAAGCCTGGCCAGCAAGGAGGGCCAGCTGTGCTCCATCTGCTCCCAGATGTGGCTGCCTGAGGGAAGGCTCTGCTGCCTCAGCCAGGTGTTGTCTGTGCTCTCAGTGTCTTTTAAGCATCACCTCATCCTGATCTGCAGCTGGTTTTGTCCTATGTGGGTGAAAAGATTTTGGAGTTGCCTGCTGGGAGCCCTGGCACCACTTGGGGTTTCTCAAGGATTTTATAGGAGTGGCTTTGATGATGTTGCACAGCAAAGTCAGGGAGCATGTGGAGGTTCTTGGCAGAAGGTTGTTGATGGTCATAATGTTCCACCTTTCCCTGCCTCAGTTTACCTCAGGTTAAGGAAATCAGATTAAATCCCAGTTAAGAGTTGGATTACAGCAATCCTGGTGGGAGTTCCCAGGCCTTTCCTCACCTCCAGGGGAACTCACAATCCCTCTGATCCTGGTAAAATCAGCTTTTCCTCCACACCACCCATGCTCCCTGCCTGGCCCAACTCCCACCATCCTCATCAGTGGTTCCACCTGAGGAAAAACACCACAAATGCCATGGCTTCTACACCAGCAAATCCCAGAAAAATCCCATTTTCCCTGATGCCTTATTCCTGCCTGCCAGTGCTCACAGCCAACCCTTTGGGGTCTTTTTTCTACTCTACCACCCTGCCCCTGGGTGTGAGGGTTACACAAGAGGGCCTCTGAGGGCAAGGTCACCCTAATGAGTGAACAGGAGCTCTTCCATCGTTGCTCATTGGAGCTGGGAAGGGCGGTGGGATTGATTGGGAATTCGGCTGGAGGTTAAAAGCACTGGCATTAGCTGGGGAGCTAAGTGGGAACGCCCCGGGGATGAAGGGGATTTAGGGAGGGGCTGTGAGTGCAGGATGAGGCTCAGGTTTGCAGGGGGACGTGCAGAGGGATGTTTGGCAAGGCTAAAACTGGGCTTGGGGGTTCACAGGGCAACTCACTCCTGCATCCCATATAAATCCCACACAAATCCCACACATCACACTCATTCTCTGGCCCCTGAGCCTTGACAAATTCCTGTTTCTATGGCTAAAGTGCCTATTCCCAAAGCAGAACAGCCTTGCAGTGTTTAATGCCTCTCCTGAGCTATGCCCAGGCATGGTCTGGGGTGGGGATTGTTGGCTGAGGTGAAAACCCCATCAGAAAGTGTCCTGAGATGTGTAGGCAGTGCTGCCACTGTGTTTCAGGCCATATTTTAGGAAGAAATTCATCCCTTTGAGAGCACTGAGGCCCTGGCACAGGTTGTCCAGAGAAGCTGTGGATTCCCCATTCCTGGAAGTGTTCAAGGTCAGGTTTGGAGCAGCCTGGGATAGTGGAAGGTGTCCCTGCCCCATGGCAGGGGGTTGGAACTGCATGATCTTTATGGTTTCTTCCAACCCAAACCCTCTGATGATTTGAGGATTACACATCCTGGCTCACTGGAATCACTGATGCAGGCATGGCTACAGAGGATAAAGAAATGCAGGTGCCTTGGCCAAGAAAACGAGCTGTGCTACTGCTGTTCTGGACTGGAATAGATGATCTTTAAAAGTTCCTTCCAGACCAGTCCACCCAATGATTCCATGACTCCATGACTTTTGTTCCTTCCCTAAAGAACTGTTCTTCCATTTACTATGCAAAGGTGCAGGGATGTTATATTAAGCCACAAAAATTATGTCCACACTGCCAAAGCATCCACAGAGCCTGAAAATAAAACTGTCACATCTGCCCCAACATCTGGGGTGGAACACCAGCTGGATTTGACACTTCTCCTGCCCCATGGCATCTTGGACCTGGGCTGCCCATGGGAAAGAAAAGGGGATGAAGATCCAAGCAGCTGTTTTTGTAACCAGCTCCAGGCTAGGATCTGCACAAGCTCAATTCCTAGTGCTTGCCCCAGCACCAGCAAAGGAGATTTCCACTTTGCTGCTCTCCAGCTCATACCTGGCTGGGGCTGATCGGCAGCAGGAGATGACCTGAACCCTTTGACCAGACCCAGTGTATGGAAAAATTAATGTGGGCTCTTCTTCTGATTCCTTCCATGGCTTTGAATGACTGTTCCTCAGTTTCCCCCCAACCAGACCAACACTATTCACACTCCCCCAGTGATGGGGATAAATTTCCTAGGCAGCAGCTGGGAAAAGATGGAAAGACTGCATCAGAGCCCAATTTTGCATCAGCCCTGAAGGTGCACCATGCTGTTTTTGAATGCTGCTGTCTCAGCAAAGTTAAAACTGGATTGGGAACATTTCCCCTTCTGACAACAGGAATTCAGCTTGCAATTTTAGGCATTCAGTTTCCAATGCCCAGTGAGGACGTCATTAAATTGCACACAGAAGGACCGTAAGATCCTATTGCTCAGATTTGCAATTTTCCAGCAAGAGGAGGCTGGAGATTCAGGCTGTGGCAGCAAAAGACACTTAAAATACAGGTTTCTTTAGTAAAAACCAGAACTGTGACCATCCCTGGCCTTAATTTCACTGTCCCTAGAGTGAGGACCACAAAAGAACTTGAATTCTAGGACTGCTTAAGCAGTGGGAGAATTTCCATCTGCTTCCACACAGTCTGAAATGAGGGATTTTGGAGCCTTCTGATACCACACAAATGTGGGCAAATGGGAACTTCCCAGTGCCATGGAGATGGTAGAAATATCTGAGCTTGAGCAGGATGTGGAACCTTTCCACCAAGTTGAGCACAGCCCCTGAAGGTGGAGAGAAACAAAGCAAATCCCTTTTAAAGCCTCAAGTTTCCATGGTTTTGGATCCAGCCATGACCTTGAAGCAGCAGAAGCCTGCAACCTGCACTGACAAAGCAGAAGGATGATAAATTTCTGTGTTCCTGCAGCACCTTCTCCCCAAGGTCCTGGAGGGACGTAGGGAGCAGCGGTGAATTAAAGCTCGTGACGCAGGGAGCCATCCTCACTGACCCCAAAGCCTGAGCACCAACTGAAGGAAGTAGTTTTTCACACAGCTCATAATTCAATCGGGGACCTCATTGCCACAGGATGCTGCGGAGGCTAAAGGCATAAAAGAGTGACAAAATGGATTAGAGGGTCTGTGGAGGAAAGGCCAATCCACTGCTGGTGAGCACGAAGGTCTGGGTGCAGCTGCTAGTCTTGGGGTGGCTCTCTTTGCTTTGCCTTCAGCCTTTTGTGGGTCATCCAGGTGGATTTGGATGGCCCTGAAATTTGGTGAAATCTTCCTCAATTCCAATACAGACTCAGGGATGAAGGATGAAGAGTAGCCTGAGGAAGAGGGTTTGAGGATACTGGTGGATGAGAGGCTGGACACAAGCTGGCAGTGGGAGATTGCAGCTCAGAAATCCATGATTCTCTGATGATGATTCTATTCCATTCCATGATTCTATGACTCTATGACTTTTGTTCCTTCCCTAAAGATCCATTTTTCCATTTACTATAGAAAGGTACAGGGAAATTATATTAAGCAACAAAAATTATGTCCACACTGCCAAACCATCTACAGAGCCTGAAAATAAAAGGAATGTCACAAGTCATAACCATGTTGCTAAAACCTCCCAAAATGGGTTGGCCTGATCCATTCTCTCTCTTCCCTCTGTGGGAAGGCAGCCCTTGAGATGGGTCGTGATCCTGACCTCAATTCTTCTGGAATGTCATGGAAGGGCAGTGCCTGAGCTAACCATGCTGGACAGCAAAGGATCCTGCCTGCTGTGCTCCCTAGAGATTCCCCTTTTCCTTGCAGCCTCCCCAGGGCAGAAACTGCCTTCTAGGCTCCCCTGAAACAAATCCTAGGATGCTGGAATGTGGAGAGAGGCTGGCAGAAGGATGCAATCACAGCACAGGCGTTAACAAGCTGGATTATTCCTCGCATCTCATCCATCAGTCTCATGACAAGCAGTTCAGGATTTGCATAAACGAGACAGATGTACTCTGTTCCCCTTTCCAGCCCTCTCTCCAGGAACCCTTGAGCGATGTGACGTGGGAGAGAAGATTACGGGTGAGGGGCAGGCAGGGGGGTTTCTGGGAGGCAAAGTTCTCCTCTCTTCTCACTTTCTTTGGCTTTGTTCAGTCACAGGAGATGATGGAGGACATTATGGAGTGATTTGTGCAGCACGGAGGAGGTGCTGGTTCGGGGCTGGGGTTAGTGAGCTGTCTGTGAGCAGCCTTGATGAAGATGAAGGGCTGAAGGAGAATGGTTTATATTTATTCTGAGGAGGGCTTGGGTGATGCTTCATCACAGGGATGACAGCGGAATGTGCGATTTTTACACGCTCCTTTATTTGTATGAGAATTTACTTCTGGCTCAGAGAACAGGAAGACAGGACTGAAGAGCTGGAGGGCAGCTGGAGGTCTGCAGGTCAGAGGGCTTAAATTTAGGTTACTACACAAGACCCAAGACCTTGGAGGGGAATTCAGCTACCAAGCCACACGCTGGCAATTCTTCTGCTTCCTATTTCCTCCAGACAGAGTTTGAGACTCTTCCTTCTCCTTTCAGCCCAGCAGTATTTAGGGAAACCTCAGCCCCAGGTGTTCCCCAGCAGCTCTGCAATGACAAACCCACCCATGCAGCACAGGAAGCCAGGAAATGTAGGAATGATGAGCAGTCCTTCTAGGAAGGTGCCACGGGGTGAGGATTGCTGCTGTTTTTGCCCAGAGGATAGACTGACCCAGCACAATGGGGCACAGTGAAAGTCCCCAGTCTCTCAGGATCACACCTGGAGGGCCAAAGGCATCTCCACACCGAGTGCCAGGCTGGAATCCAGCACAGGTTGCTTGGGAATGAAAGCCTCCACCTCGTGCCAGACACAATGAGCAGATGGTCCTCCTTTAGTTCCTGAAGAACAGGAATCCACATGCCAAATCAATGCTAATTTGCCCTTTTGCTGTCTGTCTCCGCAGGCTCCGTCTCTGCTGCTGAAGGATTCGGAGCAAGGGCTGGTTTTTGGCTCTGGGAGCAGGCATGGCACAGCTTGTGGACACACCCAGGCTGTCCTTCCCTCTGAGAGGGGCTGGCCTCGTCCCACAGACCTGCAGGAGAGAGTCCCTTGGCTCAGCCAGCTGCCACGCTGTGTCCTGGCACTGCCTTGGGCCAAAACTTCACCAGGGAGCATGGAAATGTTTAAACAGTCTGGATGGTCACGGGACCACACTCGTGGCTGCCTGCAATCCCTCGGTTATTTCTGAGGAGGGATGGAGCTCAGAGGGAGTGCAACAGCAAAAGAGGGTGTTGGTGTTCTCTCAGGTGTCACTGGAAGGACTGAGGGGTGCTGGAGATCAGAGAACCATAAAATCATGGAATGGTTTGGGTTGGAAGAGGCCTTAGAGACTATCCAGTTTCCACCCCCTGCTAGTAGTCCAACCTTCCACTAGGACCAGCCTACTGTCCAGCCTGCTCTGGAATTCCTACAGGAATGGGGATTCCACAGTCCCAACTCTCTGATCTCCTTCTGGGAGCAAATCCAGGTATCATTTCTGTGGCATCAGGTAGACTTTTGCACTGGAGCCACATCAGTGGGGCAGCTTGTCTCTTGTCTTGACCTTCTCTGCACATAAACCATCAACTTTTGAGGAGACTGGGAGCTCTGTCAGCCCCAGGAACAGATTAAAGCTCTCAGCATTCCTGGCCCAAACATCCAGGTGAAGAAAAGCACTAATCCAGCTTTTTCTTTGTCAGGGCTGCCCTCTGTGAACTCACAGAAACCCAGTAAACGTGGCTAGGGCGAGAGTCAATCCTGGTGAGACAAGCAGGAGCATAAAGTTTGCTGCCAATGCTTTCCATGAGAACTGGATCAGTGCTTTTTCCCCTCTCCCTCCTTCCCTCCTTCTCCTTTGCCTTTGCAAAGTGCGACAGCGTGGGGATGAATCGCCTGATTGTTTGCTCCTCTTTCCCCCACCACGCCGCTCCAACAGCAGGGCTGGGGGATGGAAAAGGAGCCCAGCTGCTTCTTGTGGGCTGTTCTCTCTCCACCCACCGAGCACTTTAAATCAGACACAAATTAACACCAACTCCTGGCATCCTTTATTAGCCGGATTGTCTCTGCCTTGGTTTGCTTTGCTTCTATCTTCTATTTTAATATTTCAGTTTTTTTCCCACCTTCCTGAAGGGCACACCTAACAGTATCAGCAATGCACTGCAGAGCAGGGGTGGCCTTTCAGCTGTTACAGGTAGTGTTGATATCTGGTTTCTTGAGTTTTAAACCAGGCACTGTGCCCCAGCAGGGGACAGCAATCCCTCAAATGTCTCATATTTCAGGGATTTTTTTCCCCCAAGCTGCTCATGAAGCATCATTCAGGGAGAAACCCCATGCACAGAGTCACGAACATGAAGAACATCATCTTTAGGGTACAGAGTATTTGTCATTGATCATGTGAGAACGATATTATGTAAGATCTCTTCTCCAGCATAGGGAATTGAGGTTGCTGAAATTTGACTGCCTAATGTGGGACATAGGGAGGGGAAAAACCTGAGTCCTCTGGAGCTGTGAGGGATCACTGTCCCCAAAAGCTCCACAGTGGCTTGAACATCAGGAGATGTTCCCACACTCTGGGAAAGGTGGCACCAGCATGGTCACTGATCCTCACCGTGATGGGGCACCAGGAACAGAGGCTAAAGAAGAGCCATCCCTGGTGGGGACAAACAAATGACTTCATGAAGGGCCACAAAGATGGCCAGAGGTTGTTCTCTAAGAGAGCTGGGGTTGTTCAGACCAGTCAGAGAAGAGAAAACTCTGGAGACACCTCAGTGAAGCCTCTCAGTACCCTAAGGGAGCTTAGAAACAGGAGGGAGAGGAAATTTTTGCATGGGTAGATGGGACAAGGGGCAGTGCTTTTAAAATGAAAGAGAGAAGATTTAGATCAAATATTAGGAAGAAATTCTTCCCTGTGAAGGTGGTGAGGCCCTGGCAAAGGTTGCCCAGAGAAGCTGTAGCTGCCTCATCCCTGGAAGTGTTCGAGGCCAGGTTGGATGGGGTTTGGAGCAACCTGGGATGGTGGAAGATGTCTCTGCCCATGGCAGGGGGTGGAACTGGATGATCTTTCAGGTCCCTTCCAACCCAGACCATTCCATGATTCTGTGCTCACAGGGCCCTGTCCCTCTTACCCTCTTGTTTTTCCAGTCCCCATCAGCAAGGTGCTTGATGGAGACAAGATGAGAGGAACAAATTATGGGTTTCCTGCTGGAAGCACCATGGGATTGTCAGTCTCCTCCTGGCTGGCTGCATGGCCACGTTTGCCAAGCCGCTCACCATTCGGCAACTGTCAAACCTTTTGTGGATTTTCCATCTCTGCAATATTGGTTTCTTAGCAACTCTGTTTGCTTTTAGCAAAAACAAAATGTCTCTGCCTGTGGCGTGCTATTTTGGGCAGAAATGGTGCTGTTTCAGGTCCATGCCAGTCAGAAGGACCCTGGTGAAAATGGTCCTGTCTGCCCACTCACTCTTAAGAGCACTGAGTGAAATTCTTGTTTGTTTCCTGCCTTCCACCTGCCGCAGAGAAAGCGCAGCAATCCTGGGCATGGGTTGTGGCAAACAGCTCGTGCTGCTACATTGCTGTTCCACAGTCCCTGCTGTCTCCAGGATCCTGGAGCATGTTGTGTAACCCAGGTAATAAAGGTACAAGTTGGCAGCAAATTTTACAGCAGAACAAAGTTTCAGCGAGGAAATGCAATTTTATGCGACCCCTGTGTGTTTTGTTGGGAATGTCCTTGGGCTTGCAAACTTTGATTGGATCCAGCTCTGCCAGAAGCTTCTTCTGCCTGGGAGAAAGACCAATGATCTTGGAGGGCCAACCTTGTAAAAAAGCTCAGCAACAATTTCTAGCATGGACCAAGAATGAACAGCGCAACATGAGGGTCACTGTGTCATTGCTGGATCCATATTTTTTCATTTCTTTAGTTCCTAGAATGGTTTGGGTTGGGAGGGACCTTCAAGATCATGTTTTTCCACCCTCTGCCATGGGCAGGGACACCTTCTACTAGACCACGTTGCTCAGAGCTCCATCCCTTGAACACTTTTAGGGATGGGGAGTCCATACTCTCATTTCATTCCCACCAAAATGATGCAAATCCAGTCTCTGGTAGAAACTGGAAGGAGTGGTGAGCTCTTCTCAAAACCCCTCTGCAAGGTAAGTTTTACCCTCCTTCATGAGTTCCTGGTAAGGGTAAAGACATACAAACTGACATTAAACTGCATCAGCACCTGTGAGATTATGATTTAGGAGATCTGATCGATTGGAAACTAATTCCAATTAAAAACCAACCAGGCAGAAATGCTGCCTCACTTCACAGGCTCAGGAAAGAGCTGAATTAAATAAGATCCCAGAAAAACAAATGGGACTTGAAGGCATTTAGCATCAGTGTGGGGAGATGGATGAATGGAAAATGGGACTTTTAGAAGGTGAAGATCAGCTGTGCTTTAAATATAACTGCAGACATCAACTCTCCCACCCATCACAATCCCTCTATTTTGTATTCTCAGTCTGAGCTGAGCTGAGTTGAGCACATCACCCTGAGCATACCCCGCACCTCTGAGTTCCTCAGAATTTTTAGGACAGGATAGAGATCTCACCTCACCAACTCAGTCTGCCCCTGGCATAAGTCTCATTTATTTCTGCATGGCTCTGTGCCCATGGGAAGATCTGACCCCCTGATGTCTGATTTGTGGCATTTTATCCACTTTGCAAGTGGCTCAAATAATGACGATTCTCAGTATGAATCCAAAAATCCCCAAAAGCTGGTTAAAAACCGGGAAAGATGAAGAGGAAAAAATAAGACTTGAATTTTAAAGATCTGTCACTGGCAAAACTAAAAGTGCAGGATGAGAACAGAGGAAAGGAAGATGCTCAGCAACTCCAAAGTTAATACCTTGAGACCTCAGGAGCCTCTGAGAATCATCAGAGTTGGAGATAGAACTCAAGTGGTGTGGGAACTTGAACAGTTCCTAGCCATTTTCTCTGGAAATAAGGATCATCCGTCTTTGATAGAGATCCAAAGTTATTCACTGAATCCAAGAAGCCTCAGTGACGTCAGTGGGGCCAGGAATCCATCTCTTTATTCCTGAGCTGAATGCCTACATATTGTTTTCATGCAGCTGTAAAGACCTCTTTTATGCATCTTCTTGATTTTTCTCTGGCTCATTCATCCTGATTCATCCTCCTCTGCTTGGAGCTCCTTGAATATCCTGCAAGAAGCCCACACACTCAGACACATCCTTGCCCGAGCCTACAGCACAGTGTATTTGTCCAACTAATTTTTACTGAAATAAAGTTCCTGCCTTGCAAGATTGCCAAGAGCAATTGTTTTGGTGAATCATAAATACTGCAGAAAGTAAATGTTGTTTCAGGTTGTTTGTTTCCGCCCTTGGCAGACCAAGCTCTAAGGTTGCACACATTCCTCAAGGAACTGAGATTTTAATTCAGCAGACAAACAAAGGTGGAAATGGATATTCTTTAGGAGAGTCCTACATTTGACTCTGGGAGGTGAATCTGCAGAAAATAATGAACTTCTCCCTGCCAAGGATCACCAAACAGCAGCAGAAGTGATGAAGTAAATGTGTGTGTGCATCCTCACCTCTCTGCTCAACGTCCTCACCTTACCTGCAAATCATCCTCTCCAGGCTAAGGAATGACCCAGGAAGATCCCAGGGTGAGAAAGAGAAGATAAAGCAGATTGTGCCACTATAACTTTTGGTTTGAACCCCAATGGAGAGAGGTATTGTGCATTTTTTCTGAAGTCTTTTTAAGGAAAAGTGCATATTTGAGAAAATGGGCATTTTCAGTCCCACTCTAACCACTGGGTTTTGATGGTTAAGATGTAGGCAGGGCCACCTGGAAGATCATAGAGTCATGGGATGGTTTGGGTTGGAAGAGACCTTAAAGATCATCTCATTCCAACCCTCTGCCATGGACAGGAACACCTTCCATTAAATACTCAGAATGAGTTGCTTTGATCTATCCTTGGATGAGTAAAAGACAGAGGTGCAAATCTGAGCTGTCCACTGAAGGTTCCTTGATCTGTCCAAAGAAGGAAATGGGAATCTGCAGCAGGGAGTGATTTTGGACAAAGACACTATAGACCAAAGTATCTCAGGCAGTCCTGAGACAGAGAAGCTTCCAGGGGCACATTTGTGGATCACTGCTGTCCCCATGTCTTTGGGAGTGGCATAAATTTCAATGGACAAATGAATCAAGGGACAAATTCCTCAGCAGCACTGCTCATTGAAGAGAATTCATGGGGAGACATAAACTGGACCTCAGAATAGAGATCCAGACCCCACATCAGGACCAAGAGCAAAAAATCTTCTTGTTGAGCCAAAGTCCTTTGCTAGAGCTCACGTTGGATCTCTTTCCTGATATGGAGGGAAGATCCTTGTCTTCTTCAGCAGATTCTGATTACAAAGCCCTCTAAATTTTACTTTAATACAAATAATATATAAAGATAACACTGTCGTATTTCATAATATGGTGACTGTAATTCCACTCCTGTTAAAGAGCAATTGCAGTGTAATTATGATAAGTATGTTCTCTGACACGCTTTAATACCACAAATACAAATGTAACATAATTATATTCCATTACGATATATATTAATACTGCAATTTAATTTTGTGGTAATGTAATAATATAATTGGTAATTAGAGGACATGTTGCATGTATCAGTGCTTTACATATGTGCACACACATGCACACACCCCCTGGTGTCTTGGAAAAGAAGGGACTGAGTGTTTTGTGGTGTGGCTGAGAATAAATACTGTAAATGTCACTGCAGTGCTTCACATTCAATTCAGGTAGCACAGGGACACCAGAGAGCCAACGCAAACCACTCACTCATGCAGTTAATGTTCTTATTATATCAACAGAAATAATTATTGATTGAGGAAAAAACCAAACCACAGTATAATTACATTTTAATTGCGATATAATTCTACTGTAATTACACTTTTTCTGTTATTTGGCTTGGCCAATAACAATCAGGTTAGTGAGACATTGTTCTCATAATTTTAAAAGATTGTATTATTGTGTGATATTGCACAGCCTCCCAAGAGAAGAGGTTTCATCACCGATCAATTATTTCAACATAAACCTGGATTAGTGTTGGAAAATTAACAATAAAGAGCAACATTGCTGAGTAGCCCTCCTGAAACCTTCATGGCTCTGGTATCTCCAAATCACCGGCACTCAAAAAATCTTAACAAATATTGCATGGAAAGATGAGATGCCAGAAGATGGGTCCTTACCTTCAGTTTAGAATCCTCTGTCAGCTTTTAAGGAGTGTGTTTGAAAAAGCTAAAGTGTTTGGAGTGGAAAAGGAAGATTATTCTATCTAATTCTACATTCTCTCCCCAAAATATCACTTGATTCAGGACTGTTGCCTACCCAGCAAACATGAGAAAGAAGGTAATTGATGCTGATCCCACTTCCCTCAAGATGCAATGCCATGAACATCCCTGGCTCCCACCAAAGTAATTGATGATGGAAGATTTTGTTCCAGAGAAGCTCTAAAGAGAGTTTTGCTACTTGTGTCAGAAACCAGAAAGGTCTGGGAGATCTCACAAGTGACAACAGACAATTATCTCATCATCAGCCTCGGAACACTTTTGTGCTCAAGGCATTGGGAAAAACAATTAGTGTCCTCCCTTCCTGCATTCCTCCCCTTATTTTCTATTCATTAAAAAAATAATAAAAAATCAAACTGAATGAAAAAGTTGGAAAAGGAGCAAAATCCTGTGTGCCTCCTGGACACTCTGGATGATACAGTAGCCATGGCAACAAGCAGTTCAACAGAACTCCTTTACCTTTGCTTTTTCCTTTTTTGTCTTAGTGTTTACATGAAAAAAATGGAATTTTTGTTCCCAGTTCATCTCCCGTGTAGGCCAAGCAAAACATTTTGTAGGGTTTCTCATGAGGCTCTCCCTCTTGCTCATCACCTGCATGAGGGCATAACCCAGTCCCAGGTTGTCCACAATGTTTTCATCTCCTGTTATTAAGCCCTCTCCCAAAAAAACCCCAAAAACCCCAAAAACAACAGGAGAGGAGGGTGGGAGGTGAGTTGGAGACATCCTGAACAGTTTAACATTGACTCATTCCCACAGCAAACCCTGGAGACCAAACATTCTGGAAGGTCCCAGGAGGGATTAAAAAGATTCACAGAGGCAAAATCGATCCATGGGCATAGAACAGTTTTTTTCAGACAAGCCCCAAATCAGAGCAAAATAATCATCCTTGAATCAGCGACTGACTGGATGTAAGGAGTTAGCATCACAGATGGGATTACTTTATACTCACTCCTTTTTGCTTTACTCCTCTCACAGGCCAGAGAAGAGGTAGAATCACCATCCCTGGGAGGGTTTAAAAAATGTGTTGTTGTGGGGAACTGGTAGTGTTGGGTTAATGGTTGGACTCAATAATCCTAGAGATCTTTTCCTACCTAAATTCCATGATTCTGCACCATTGACCATGGATCACTGGTCTCAGCCAGGATGGATGTTACAAAGTTTTGGTGTCCAAAGTCACACCCAGCCTTCAAACTTCCCACCTGTCCTTGAACAGAGGAGTTTCAAGGTGAGGGATGATTCCAAAAGAGGATCTCAGCCAGGGAGCTCAGCATTTAGAAAAAACTCCAGCCAGGTCCCCAAGCTCAGGGAGGATCTCTGGTGAGATATCTCACCAGATAAATGTCAAATTCCGTAGTAAACCCCACTGCTGTGCAGATCATGGACTGCTCATCTGAGCTGTGTCTCTAAGCTGGGAATGGTTTGTGAATTTTCACAGCATTCCAGGGAAACCTGAAGCGATGAGCTCAGAGCCATGGCCCAATGCCTGCCACTGCAGAGGTATTCAAGCCTGGTGCCTTTCTTGGCTTTCTTTTTTTAAAATGAGCTGATTTCAGGCCAAAGCTGCAAGCAGAAGTTCAGGGTGGTGAAGCCACACCCCACAGATAGCAGATTCACCCAGATCCTCTGGGAAAACAGGGCTCCTCTTGACTACAAGGAAAATCCAGCCTAACAATTTGAGGGAGTTTTTTGTTCTGTGGGTTATTTTGTGTTGGATTTTTTTGCCAGCAACCCCCACAGGAGACATTGACAGGAGTCTGGCTTTGACTTTTGCTCTTTCTCACCTTGCCCAGCAATAACACCACAGACACGCAGAACAAAAGAGCCCTGAGCCCCCTTGCAGCTCCAGCTCTTCCTCCTCTCCCTGAGTAGCAGGCAGACTGCAGCAGCTCTGAGAGAGGGGCCAAATGTTTTCCTGCTGCTCCCCAGAGCCAGGAGACTGTGGCAGTCAGGCTCTGTGCTAGGGCTTGGGCTTGCAACCAAGGCTGACACTGCATTGCAGCACTAGGAAAAGTGGGGAGGGAGGAAAACTGATGCACACCCTGCAGGGAAGACAGCGTGGATGGGATCATCTTCCCCATCTCTGGTGGGAATCTTTGTCCAAAAAGGCTGTGCTCCTGTGGCACTTCATCACAGAAATACACAGTGGGAAACCTAGCTCTGACAGGTGAAAAAAAAGAAAAAATTAAAATAAAACCAAACTCCCAAATGTGTAAAACATAAGCCTAGCTGAGCTGGCACTTCTGCTTCCTTCCACAGTCTAACTCATTACTTTATTGAGTGCTCTGGGATACTGGGAGTGTGAGACTGTGCTCTTAAAAAATACACCACTGTCCTACAGTCAATTCCATTCGTGTTCAATAGAAAGCAGATCAGGCTATTACAGAGCAAACCCTGCCAGAACCAATAACTGTACAAGGCATGGCCTTATGCTAAGATGCTGCTTCAATAAATTATCAGCTAGGAAAAGTCTGGATCCTTTAATACTCCAGAGATTTGTGACTGCGCAAACCTGGGTATGGATACAGATAAATGCAGTTAAACAGATGATAAACACCGGATGCTATTGGCTGAGGATTCTCTGAGTAACAAGGAATGACACATTTAAAACTCCAGGTTAAAATTGGGACCTACTGGCCCATCTCCAGAGATGAAAAAAAATCTATATTTTAGGGACATGGAAGCTAAAGAAGGGGGAATCCTGCATGTGAATCCCCAAACCACTATGTTTGTGGAGAGAAAGAGCTGTAAAGGATGATCCCAGTGGATCCCTGGGAGTCATTTATGCTGCTGGGTCATGGTAAACACTGAAAAAAATCTTCAGAAGAAGAAATCAAAGACTGGCTGGTGAGAGAGAGGAGATTCGGGAAGACCCCTAAGAGAAACTGAGGAAAAAAATGGGGAAAATTTTCCTCTTTGGGAGGGAAAAGTCATTTAGTTGAATCCACTTGAAGAAGGATGGGAATAATGAATGGAGAATAGGTCCACTGAGAAATAACTCTGGGACTCCTTTCCCCTCAGAACATGGGGACTGAGGACTCAATGCCATGGGACTCCTTGACATGGAGAGAGCTTTTTCCAAGAGTTTGGGTGGTTTGTTTCAGAAATCATGGCAAGGCTGATCCTGAAAGAAGCCACCTCAGCACTTCCTGAGGGCCACACCCTTCCAAGAGTCCTGAGTTGTGTCTCCTCATGAGCTGAGGTTTCTGTTGTTGAGACATCCCTGAATCTCTGGCGATACTAAAAGTGGTCAAGTGGAATCTACGAGATAATTTCCTACTAATCTGCAGGGATCCAATTTATGGGAAATGGGTCAAGAAATCAATTAAGAACTTCCTGTAAGACCTCAGGAGTACTGAAACTAGCTGCAGCATCCATTGTGTTTACCCAGCACTCACCCTGTCCTTACCCTTTTGAAACACCCAGCGTATCTTTAGTGAAATAAAGCACCATGTATTTTACTGTTACATAATGAAAACACTCAAACAAGGCAGGGAATTAGGAAGGGGGAGTGCAGCTACCAACAACCGATGAATTTTAACACGAATAAAGGAGTTTAAACGAGTTTCACCTGCCCAAACATCAGCCCTACTTTTCTCCCTCCCTCAGTGGGCACCCAGCTGAACCACAGCCTCGCCTCATTGCCTGGCTGATGAACTCTGAAAGGCTGCAGCCCCAAGCAGTTCTCTTCCACGGAGTTTCCTTGCATTTCTCTTCGCAGCCTGTAATCGGATATGAAGCTTTTTTGGGACGCATTAGCACAGATGACACTCTGCAGAGAGGAATTGTGTTGCAGCGTCTGCAGACGTAAGTCCTCCTTCCCTTCCCAGCTGATGTTACTATTATTGTTCTGGAGTTCATAACAACATGACTAGGAGCATTTCCAGTTTGTCCTGTAGACATAAACCCTAAAAATGATCTCTCCTTCCTTTCCACGTCTCCCTTGCCAGCAGGAAGACGTTGACATGATTGAATTCTGGGGTGGAGGCAGAAAGGGGAGCAGAAGGAGGGTCCAGCATGACAGTGGAATTGTATTTCCAGATCTTGAGCTTGGACAGAATTTGCCATCGATAGCATTCAAAGTGCTGACACTTTTAATAGCGGAGTTTGCATGAATTCTATTGAATTTGCCTTGTTGACTGGTTTCTTCCCAAGAACCCAGATTTACCAAAAATAAAGGAAGTTGCTTTCGCAGTGCTGGAAAGATTCAGGTTTTCCTTCCAGGAGAACCTATTTACAGCAAGATCTGCTTTCTTGGGAAAGCTGAGATACAACAGCTCAACTTCCCTGTGTCCTGGAGAAATGCCATGATGGGAAATTGGCTTGGGGCAACTTGGAACGAAGAATGGGGAATTTCATTTCTAGAGGACTGGCTTGATTCCTGTTTGGACCAATGAGGAAAAAATGTAAGTTTGTGTTTGGATCAATCATGAGAAAATCATCCTTTTCATGGCTCCCTGATGGATTTTGTGGTCCTTCCTGAATTTCTAACCAGGTTGGTGCTTTCACCTATGAAAATCCAAAGCAAACAAATACTAACAATCCCATTGGTGATAATTTTCAGTAAAACTGAGAGATTTCTCCTCTGCCACCTGAGATCTGGTCTGAGAGACACTGCTGGAGAAGGATGGATGGAGTCCAGTTTCTTTTTGCTTTCACTGTATATTTTAATCTCCGCAGTTTTCAGTCCCACACCTTTTACAGGCATGAAAATAAGCTTCCAAGCAAAGATCTTCTGCTGGTATAAACCAGAAAAACTCAATCCTATCAACCAAGAAATGTCATTTCAAAGTGACTCATTATTTTTTAACAAGGGACCAGAGAGAGAAAGTTTTCTTTCGTACAGTCAGATGATGCCTCTCTTTAGCAATTCAAGGCAGTGAGGCTGGAGAAGTGTCTGGAGCACAGGTTTTATCAGGAGTGTCTGAGGGAGCTGGGATTGTTTAGTCTGGAGAAAAGGAGGCTCAGAGGGGACCTTCTCACATTCTACCTGACAGGAGGGTGAGGCCAAGTGGGGATCAGTCTCTTCTCCCAGGTAAGAAGGGACAGGATGAGAGGAAATGGCCTCAAGTTGCTCTAGGAGAGGTTTAGTTTGGATATTAAGAAAATACAGAAATGGTTGTCAAGCACTGGAAGAAGCTGCCAGGGCAAGTGGTTGAGTCACCATCCCTGGAGGGATTGAAAAGATGTGTAGATGTGGGGTTTAGGGACATTGTTTAGTGCTGGCCCTAGCAGTGCTGGGTTAATGGCTGGACTTGATGATTCTAAAGGTGTTTTCCAACCTAAAGTGTCTTTGTTCCACTGAAGGAACTAAAAAAACCACCATGCTTCAGCATCCTAGATGGCTTTTGATCCCTGAAAAAGAAACAGCCTGGCTTGACGTTCCTACAACAGCAATGAACCAGGCAAACAGTGCTCTGGAGGGTCCTGTCTCACACCCTCTGGGACTTAACAGCAGTGCAATAATCCTAAAAAAAGAGCTGGTCATTTTCCAAAAGCTAATGACAAGTTTGTTAGTTAATGGCCCAGATCAGAGCCAAGGGCGATTAATGATCTAACAAACCAGTCGATGAACTGGTAATGAAGACCAATTATAATCTGTATCAACACCCCTCTTGCCCCCCAAAGAATCCTCTTTATTAGTCTTTTCTTCCCTCTGTAGAGGGTCCTGGACAAGCCAGGGGCTATTTCAGGAAATTGCTTGCTCCCTGGAAATCAATAACCAATCAACACCTGGAGCTTGTGCTGAAAAAATGCATATGCCAGAAAACAAACCCTCCAAGAAACATTTTACCTAGAAAATTAATGAACCTAACATGTAATGTGATTTGCCTTAGACTCAGCTGTTCAACAACTTGTTCAAGGGACTGTTTTTTCTTTGTTTAAATCCCTTGGTACAAATTTACAATGTAGGGGAAAAGCACATGGAAGTGGAAAACCATTTTTTTCGTTATGATACTGAGTGACCAGAATGAGCTCCTTTGCTGTGATAGAATCAGGGAAGCATAGTAAAGGTTTGTCCAAAAGAGGCATCTATAATGTAGGGATGTTATTTTAGGAACTGGAGAGTTCACAACAAACTTCCCAGGTCCTTAAACAAGCCCAGGTTGGGAGAATATTGAATCATAGATAACACAGGGAGAGACCAATTCCATCTCCAGACCAAACCCATCTGGAGAGAGCTTTGTCAAGGGCATGCAGTAATAGGACAAGGGGGACAAAAAATCTAGGAAAAGCTCTGCCATGTCTAATTTGGATATCCAGCACTGCAATCTAAGCTGACGGCTGGGTTCTTTTGTCCTGTAAATCCAGAAAAACATGTTATTTCCTTTCTTTGCCACAATTCCTCCTGTACCCCTACAGCAGGCAAAGCAGTATCATGTCTCTATTGTATTTTTATTTTGTAGACTGCAAAAAAAACCCTCATTTATTCTTCAACATCAGTAGTATCCTAATCTCAACTTTGAACTCACCACATCATAAAAAGCCCATAAAAAAGATGCCTTACCATAAAATCTTAATACTTTGCTTTCAGCACTACCAATGAGAGACATTATTTGGGGTGAACACATCTCTCCTATTCAGGATCTAGAACTGCTGATTCAGAGGCATAAGAGGAGACTCTTCCTTTCAGTGTCCAGCCAGTTTCATCCCCAAATAGCTTCTCTTGAGGACACCAGTGGACATGATATGGCAGCAGCCAGAATATCACTTGGGAGCTTTGGGAACTCTTGGAGCCAAGAGCCTTCCTTTGTGCAGGGGACCCTGGAGATGGATACTGTCTTAGGATGAGACATTTGCAATCTTCTAAATCTTCTCTGAGCCCCCTGCTAAAAGTATGAAGGACTTGAACTCCAAAAGTCATAATTTATGCAAGATTTACTATTGGTTTTAATATTAACAATGCTGGAGGCACAGAGGAGGGAAGAGTGGTCCAAGCATGGGAGTCAAGCAGTCAAGAGAGAATGGCAGCAGCCCTTTCAAAGTGATTTATCTCACCAAAGAGCTGAATCACTTCCATGAGCAGATGGTGGCGATGGTTTCAAGGCCTGGGGTTGATTTCATGCCTGGTTCTGCCACCAGGCTCTGGCTTTGGGGGGAGCAGTGGGATCAGTGCATTGGTGCAATCTGCATTGGTGGCAGCAGCCCAGCCCAGCTCTGCTTGCTCGAGCTGCACTGGTGTAAATCATCTCTCATCCCCCACGATAATGTGAGTCACTGATCCTGGCACATGGCTGTCTTGGCAGGTCTCCCAGAATCCGTTGCATGGCTCTCAGCAGCCAGGGGATGCTTTCAATGGGATTTGTGGGTAGAGGGATATTGACTTCTCTACGCCTTGGTTTCCTCATTGGTGGAACAAAGCTAATAACCCTTTACCCACTCCTTGAAACAAGAAAGGAAAACCTTATCAAAAATCTTAGCCAGCTGTGGTTTATGTAATGCTTTGTGATCCTGTGGCAGGGAGAGCTCTAGGAGAGAAATGTCCAGTTATTCTGAATAGTTAAAAAAGTCTCTCCTCCACACTCTCTCGATTGGCTCATGCTGACTTAATCTCTGAACTCAGCTGAGCATCTGCTTGCCCAGAATTAGCCCCGGGGATGGGAAACCCAATTCACATTCCAATTGCAACCTGCAAGGTGAGGCCCTGATCTTTTTCACCAGCTGGAGCTGGTTAGAGGGTATTGTCTTGTTTCCTTTTTTAAACACTGAGCTGTCCTGCTAAGTCTGTCCCTTCATGTCTTCCTCCTTTGTTCCCTGATGATCAATTTGATTTAATTCACTCTTCTTTTCCCACACATTTACAAGTCTTTGTAATACAGCACCTACTACAGCTGCCAAACTTCTTTTAATTTCAAGTTCCTCTCCCCCTCCACTTCACCTAATCTTTATTAATTAACTAGTTAATAACCATCAATTATTCTGTAAATAAACAAGTGGCTGAGCAGCCTCTGTGCGGTGCTTTCCACCTTCTGAGCAGCATGGTACCAAATTCTCCAATTCACAGTCTTTGCAGCAGCTATTTTCATTGAACAAAAATTGTACCTTGGGACAAATTTTTGCTGTTACCCAAGAATAGCGCATTTTGAATGCTTTGAGTACAAGGGAGCATTATTAGGATTACCATTATTCTTCTGAGCTTCAAGAAAGTAAAAAAAAAAAAAAAATCACAGCAGAGCTTCCCACTTCCACAGGCTCCTTTGAAAAATTACAGAATTTGGAGGAAGCCTGAAGAAGTGCAGCCATCCATGCTCTGCACCGAATTTGGGACAGGGAGCCATCAGCTTTTCTATTTTGGACACATGCAAACCCAGTGAGTCAAAAACTGGTCTCAATTCTACCAGAAGAAACAGGGAGACCTAAGAAATGTGAATGGGATGGATATTCCTCTTCAAAACAAGAAAAAGGGTTGGGAACTGTGTTGACTCGATTCCCAGGTTTGTGATTTCCTGGGTGCTCTCGGGTTAAGTCTCTTGTTCTGTGCCTTGGCTGCTCTACCAAAAAATGCACTGTGGGGTACCAGGACTTCCTCAGAGCTTCTCAAGCAATGCTTTGGAGTCTCCCATGAAAAGCTCTGAAGGAGGGAGGAGCTGTTACCAGCAGAATCACACTAGATTGATGCAGATGTGAGTGCTGAGTGGGTCTGCAAAGTCACAGATCACAGAATGGGTCAGGAGGGAAGAAACCACTTGGGGTCATCTGGTCCAACCTCCCTGCTCCAGCAGGGCCATCCCAGAGCACAGGGCACAGGATTGTGTCCAGACAGTTCTGGAATATCTCCAGTAGGGAGACTCCACACCCTCTCTGGACGATCTGTTCCAGTGCTTGGTCATTGCACCATAAAGAAGTTCTTCCTCATGTTCAGGTGGAACTTCCTGGGCATCAGTTCCTTCCTGTTCCTCTTGTCCCCTTGCTGGGCACCACAGAGCAGAGCCTGGTCCATCCTGTGCCACCTCCCTGAATACTGGCAGACATTGATGAAGTCCTCTCCATCATCTCCTCAAGGCTGAACCATCTCCTCAAGGCCCCAACCATCTCAGAACATGCCCAGCTCTCTCAGAAGTCCCAAAATTTTCAGTTATCAATAGCAACATTACAATGCCCTCCTGCTCTGTCCCATAAACCCAGAGGTCCCCAATGCCACCACGACCAGACCCATATCATCCACACAAGAGGGGAGCAGGGCAATTTTACAGATGAGAGCATAGATAGCAAAGGTTTGAGGTTTCCATTGTTGACACGAGCTCCAGCTGAGCCAGTTTCTGGCCCTGCTTGCTGAGACTTGGCTCATCCTCTTGTACATATGGATGAGATACTCCCCAGTCTCAGTTTTGGATACTCTTTCCTTTGATTCACCAGCAAAGGGACTTTTCCTTTCCATCAGAGGAGATCAGCCCTGCTCTGCCCAGAACTTGATCTTCCCCCAACAGACCCCTGAAATTAACAGCAAAATTCTCGCTGATTTTAGGAAAGAACGTGTCAGGGCATTAATTTCTTGCTCTTCTTCCCCAGAAGGAACCATTTACTCTTCTCTCCCTGGAACAGTTGGAGAAATTTTTCACCACTGCGCTGATGGAAGAAATGACTCTGCTTAATAAAAGCAGATAGAAAAAATATGAGGTCATTTGGTCACAAATGAAAAACTTGCCTAGTCTCGTAGTTTAGTGCTGAGTTTGCCTGGCCCCTTTTATGATTAGATTATTACTTATTCACTTATTCGTCTATTTAATCATATCAAGGAAGAGTGCCCTACATGACCCTTCTGGGTACTTGCTGATTCCTTTGTTCTTTTATTCTGCTTTTAACAGAGATTATTTCCATACAGGTTCCTTTCATAATGAGCCTTGAATTATTGTACTTTATCATCCACAAGGTGCTTCTCTGGTGTGCTGGTGTGTCCCTATCTATCTGAGCGATTCCTGCAGGACACATTACTCTTAAGTGACTCACAAGAATCAGCCATTCATGGAGTCCTGGATTTTAAGGATGGCTGGTCCCTTCTCTTTCTTAACCTCTTAAAAGGTGATGGCCTTGGACATTTCATTGTTCCTGAACTTCTGGCTGTCATAGAGTGTCTTTCAAAACTAATACAAACTAAATTAAAAGGTACAAAGCTTGCAGGGCACTAAACCCCAGTGGACCTTTGCGCATGAATTATAATTTCATATCTCTTTTTTTTTTTTTTTTTTTTAAACTTTACCTCAGCTTCCTTACCCATAAATTTGGGGACCTGTTAGTGTGGGGTACTTTTAAGTAAAGATGAAACTGTGTAAGAGAGAAGTATCATAGCAATATGAAATTCTACATAGGACACACTGTTTACAGATTCCTTGAAAAGTTGCCCCTGTGAACATCTATGATTTGTTTAAAAATTGACCCCATGTTTTCTGGTTGCATCTACCTGGTTTATCTAAGAGTCATTTCATACAGGGAGGCTTCAGTAACAACAACCCTATTTCACATTAAACAGTAAATAGGAAAAAAGTGACTTATTTATGGCAGTATTTCTTAGTTAATAGCAGAGATAGAAGGAAAACTGTGAAGCCAAGATGTTTGGCTTTATTGATAAGTCATTAGATCCAATCATCCCCAAAAATCCCCAAAAAGGTGTTATCATTTATTTGTAATTTTGATTAGCTTTCTTTAGTGATGGGACTGGATTAGGTGGCTTTTATGATTCCTTCTTAGCCTCACTCCCCATGTATGGAGATGGAAATTTAACTCTGCTTCTAAAATCAGAGGATCCTTTCAAAACAGCAAAAATTGTTAGAGACAAATTGAGAGTCTGCAATGGCTCTGCTGCATCTCTTGCTAAGAGAAGATGCACTAGTCAAAATTTCATCTTGATTCCATCTAACTGACCAGTTAGAAGTACCCAATTTAATCCAAGCAATAGGAAGGACAAAGCTCAGAAAGGTCACTCAGATCCTGAGCCAAGGACAATATAAAATTAACATATTCAACTTCGGTCCCTAGCACAGAAGTTTGGACTGACACTATTTTACATGACTGGCAGCTGAAAGCTTTGCCCTGGGAGAGAAGCTGGGAAGAAAAAAATGATCAGAGAAATTCCACAGAGGCAGTGAGGCTCTTGAAATGCAGTTGTCCTGCCTCACCTCGTGGGCCAAAGGTCACAACCGTGAAGATTTCATCCAACACAGGAGCTGTGACCTGCAGCAATCTGCATGGCCTTGGAAGGGACAATACTGACTGCAGGAGGGAAAAGTTGGAGAATGTGCCAGGCATCTAATTGGCATTCATGGCACTGAACTGCAGGACTGGCCTTGGAAAAGTTCACAGAATCACCAAGTGGTTTGGGTTGGAAGGTGCCTTAAAGATCATCTCATTCCAACCCTCTGCTATGGGCAAGAACATCTCCTACTAGACCAGGTTGCTCCAATCCCCTATCCAACCTGGCTTTGACCACTTCCAAGTTGATCCTCATAAATCCGTGGCTTTCGTGGCATTGTGTGAGCCATGTGAGTCCCAAACCACTGTGGCAGGATGTCCTGCCCCTCCCCTCTCTCCTTCTGCTTCATGGTGGAACACACATAACTCCATTGGGGTCAGAAGCCTAGCAGGAAGTTATCTCGTGGCCCCTGAAAGTCTGAGACCTCTAATCTTGAATTCATATTTTACTACAGAGAGAGGATGTGAAAAGAGACACAAAGAAATGAATACTGACCCAAAGTCACGCTTTCACAACTATAAAACTCATGAAAAATATGCCAAAAGCAGAGGTTTCCTACACACACTCTGAAGATGTGCAAGGAGCTTCTCCCCAGAGTCAAGACACAGACTCTGTGGTTACTTTCCTGGGAATTGGGTGAAAAGATTCCAAAGTATACTCCACCACCAATCAGCTGGTAAGGTACATTTGGTTCCTAAGTTACATTATTCTTGCTAGCTGTTAATAAGAATAGTTACCTTTTCGTAATTGCAATTTAGCTACTTGTAGCTTGCAATCATTTTATTCCTGTGTAAGTATGTAGTTTGTCTTAAGTTTTTATGTCTGTCATTTTCTGTGTCTAATAAACGATAATTTACATCATACTAGACTTAATTGGCCTCTATTAAAGGACCTTGTGAACAAGACTGACTCTTGGGGTTCTAGCCACCCTCATAAGGTAGTTGATTGCCTGTTGCTAGAAGCCTGAGCAAACAGCAGAAACTCATAAAACTCCTGCCTCCCATGCATAACAACCACCAAAATATTCTGGTGTGAGAACATCAGAGGCACGGAGCAGTGTTTGTTGGCACGTGGTGAGTCAACACATTAAGAGTGTGTGTGTAGCCATGTTTTCAATTCCTCCACCCACGGTGATCCCACCAACCTGCTTGGAGAAGATTCCTGAGCCCAACCTCCACTCATGTGGAAGAAGAGTTTCAGGCCCTCCTTGGTTTTCTCACTACATTGAACCAGGATGGACCAAACTTCTCCAGTAAATATTCACTTAAGTGCCTCAAACGTGGTTTATTTCCGAATATCAGCATCTGAAACTGATGGATGTAGACAGTAGGCACCCTATTTCTTAACTGTATCTGTTTTCAAGGTAGGCACTTCCATAAAAAACAGTTTTAATACTCCCCAAGTAGTCAGTAATAGGCTAGAAAACAGAATCAGTGAAGAGTCACTTGATGCACTCCATGAAAAGAAAATACCTTGCCACTGACTCTCCTGATGGGTCACAGCAATGACTGCTCTGGAAAAACTGTGATTTCTGGACATTTGAGATGCATGAGAGCTCCAGAAAGAGATGGTTCTGCAATTCCTATGCTCACTGGTGTTTGAGCAATGCAGATCACTGGCCAGCATGTTAGACAGAAATGTTCATCAGAGTTTGTTCTGCAGTGACCAAAAACTCCAAGAATCAAAGTATCGAGGAGCTGGAGGATTTCACATAAAGAAATTACAGAAATGGTCTTCAAATACAGCTAAAATTTAAAAAAAGAGCACCCATGGGGAGGTGCCTGGTAGGAGGAAAAAATCCCTGAGACTGACATCCACTCCTTTATTGGCCAGGAACAGTGTTTCTCCTGAAAAATTGCAATTTTAATTCCTTCAAAAGGGCGGGGAATGAACTTCTCTCTTTGAATTATGTTCATTCACAACACAGAATCAGACACACCTTTACAAATTATATTCTTGTCATGCTGTGTTGCTGCTAAAGCCTGTGGGTTTGGGATGGACTGGGAGCCAAGCAGTGGTTTAGACAAAAACTGATCAGGAGCCTGAGCAGCGATTAAAGGACAAGTTTATAAAAGAAGCTGACAGACGATGAAAGGAAATTGTCAGGTGATGCAGTCACGAAAAGCAAACAAATAAAAACAAATTCAGGCAGAAGCAATTTCTTTCTGAAGGTAGAAGAATCAACGTGTCTAAAAGAGAAGGGAAGGGAGCATGGAGATGAAGGAGAGGAGACAAGATTGTACTTCCTTTCTGAGGAGAGAAAAAAACAAGTTTCAGACCAGTCCAGTGAAATAGTTTATTACTTCAGCTTTCTGCTATTTGTTGCTGTCTATTTATCTTATTTTATTAAAGTACTGAATCCATCTCCTTTGTGAAGTGTCCATTATATAGAGTTAAAAATAACTTTTTAAGCCTCCTGTGATACAGATTGAAGCAGGAGCAATGAGTCAAGAAGGGAGCCATTTCTCATCTGCTGCTTCTATTTCCAAAAACCAATCACATGAATGTGCTAAGATGGACTTAATAGGATCAGAGCATCCAGTGATTGGGATCGTGGATGGAAATGGGATCACAAACAGAAGCTTTCCAAAAACTGAGGCCTCATATTATGTGTCTTACAAGACCAAGTGTAAAGTCCTGCACTGGGTTGGAGCAACACCTGGTACTAATACAGGCTGGAGGCTGAAGGGATTGGGGAGAACACAGGGATCCTGGTGGATGAAAAGTGGGACATGATCCAGCAATGTGTTCTCACAGCCCAGGATGCCAACTGTATCCTGGATTTCTGAAATTTTCCTTCTCAGTCCCACTCTGGTGAGAAGAGAATGCTCCAAGGAGACCTCATTGCAACCTTTCAGTACCTAAAGTTTGTAAGAAAGGTGACGAGAGACTTTTTAGTAGAGACTTTTTTGTAGTGACAGGACAAGGAATAAAGATTTTAAACTGAAAGAGGGATGATTCAGGCTAAATATAAGGAAGAAATTTTTTACCATGAGGATGGTGAAACACTGAGCAAGGTTGTTTAGATATTGCTGGCAGATTCCACATCCCTGGAACCATCCAAGGCCAGGTTGGATGGAGCTCTGAACAACCTGATCTACTTGAAGATGTCAATTTTCATGACCTTTAAAAGACATCTGGTCCAGTCCAAGCTATTCTATGGTTCCATGATTCTAATTTGAGTGACCAGGTTATGTTATCACCATGTACCCCCTGCCAACACACCAAGGTGGGAACAGCTCCCTGATGTCACCCTTAAGCACTAATATCATCCCAACTCATCTCCTCAACCTCTTCAAACATGGGAGAACAGGAAAAAAAGCAGAAAAAATCAGTATATCACATACTCAATGGGGTTCTAAATTTAACCATTGTGGGAGATACCAAACATCTCAGGTTTCTCTTGCTGGAGAGTAAGAGGTGTAAAGAGAAAAACCCATCATGCAGGGATTTATGATGATGTAGTTTAGAAAATGATGGGGAATTGAGCAAAGAAGAATTAGCTTCTAGAATTAGATTCTAGAATAATTAGAATAATTAATTATAATATAATTAGGATAATCCAAAATTAGATTATAGAATAATTCCAGAATTAGAATGATTTTCACATTTCTGGCTGTACTCACGCTAACCTTGCCCTGAACTGTCCTCACAACAGGGCAAGCCCTGTGAGATGGACTCAGAACAAAGCAGGACCTGCCTTTCTCTGGTGTTTGAGCATCACTGGCTGCTGTTCTTTGGGAGAAGAGTGAAGATCTCCAACCTGTCCACCTCAGCTCTGAAGGAGCCCTTGCAAGTCAAAAATGAACGTCCATCACCTCTTCATGAAAGGACTCAGCTGTTCTGTCCATGCTGTGGACTTGGACTGCAGACAGAGACATGGAACAAGTTTTTCAGGGTCTCACAGGGCTCCTAAAATGAGTTGTAGTTTCCTGCTGATTAGACCAACAATTTTCCTGGGAGATCCTTCCAACCCTTCTCTGGAGGATGTGTCTCTCTTTGCAAGCTCCAAGAATGACAAACTCTGAATGGAAATGACTGGAAATACAGGGAAACGCAGGAATACATCTCCAGGCTCCTTTAGCACTGAAAATATTCACTTCACTCTCATCTCATGCAATCACAGAGTTGCAGAAACCCCTGAGTTGAAAGGGACCCACAAGGATCATCAATGTCCAACTTCTGGACCCAAACAGGACTCAAGAATCACACCATGTATCTTTAGGCACTTAACTAATATAGCAACAATCAAAGAGATGAAATACATTGTAATATAAATAGACATATGTACACAAAAATGCATATGTAAATATAGTTACATATAAAAATGCACAAATGAATATGCATTATATGCAGATATATATTTATAAAAATACATTTATATATGCATATAAATACATTACATTGGTTTAGGGAGAAAGATAAAGGCAACAGCTGCTGCTCCAGAAAGGAAAAAAATAAAAATCCTGGAACAAATTTCTCAGACTCCTGTAGGGCTTTCGTTTCCAGCAGCTCTCCCAGGCATAAAAAGAAATTTTTCCTGCCCTGGGTAGAAGGGCATATCAGCCCTCCAGCTCCACTGTTACGTCATTTAATGCCTATTGCCTGGATTAATAGGCCTCTCAATTGAAAATACTTTTTGGAGCAGAACTTGGCTGCAGCTGTTTTCCTTTCTGGGGATCTCCTACAGTGCTCTATAAAGCAGCAGATTAAATACTGATGGAGCAGTGCTGGGAAATAGCAATTGTAGCTGTGGTGATTGTTCATACTTATGCCTGGACATTAGAGCTTGGCATCTGAGTGAGAGAATATTAGCTGAGATGATGGGGTCGTGCTTTGGTGTACCCAGACTCCTATTTAAGAGGTATAAATAGAGCAGCAAACACCTTCACAGTGCTAAAGGTACATTAATTATACTTTCTGTGACAGTCTATAGTCTTGGTAGAGATATATACACTGGTGATACATCCTGGCCTTGAAAATCCACGTGTTCATTGGATTTATTAACAAGCAGAATGGTTTCTCTTTAAACAAAACCATTTTAGGAGGTTCAATATATAATTGATCCTGTAATATATAATTTGGATCAGGATCGCTGCTTCTCCTCATTCCCCTGAAGGTGCCTAGCAAAGTCTGATTTGTTTATAAGAGCCCTGGCTGAGAAGGTTTTGAGAAAGGAATTGTGTCTTTCTTCTCTTGCTCCTTATCCAAAGCCACTGAACATAGGAGCTTTGCAAGTGTAGGCAGTGTTGGTCAAACACTGATTTTTGTGAAGCACAAAAAGCCCAGCTGGCAGCAGCTGCTCTCTCTGTGTCCTCACTTCCCAGGAACTGGGTCCAGTGCTCTGTGACCCATAGGTCGATGGGAAGAAGCATTTTTTTCCCCAGTCTAGGAGGTCCTTTCTACTGCCATCTTCATGTTCAGGTCACCCAGAAATGTTCTACAACATCTCCCCCTCCCTGCAGGTATTCAAGGCTGGGTTGGATGGGGTTTGGAGCAATCTGGTCCAGGGGAAAGTGTCCCTGCCGATGGCAGGGGGTTGGAATGAGATGATCTTGAATATCCCTTCCAACTCAAACAGTTCCAGGATTCTATGATTGTGTTTTCAGTCACAGCACAGAATAGTGCTCAAAAAAAAATCCTCAGTAAAGATTGTGACAGAGAATGGCTTCACTCAGGTCACTCATTTCTTGCAATCAGCATCATGGAGTGGTGCTTAGAACAGTGCAGCATCCTGGGCTTAGGCAGGAAACTTAAACTCCCTGGGGACAGAAATGTACTGAGAGGCATTTTCCCTCATTGTGTTTTCCCTCAAGCTGAGAGGGGGCAAAATCACAGAATCAGTGATTTGGGTTGGAAGAGACCTCATAGATCATCTCATTCCACCCTCCTGCCATGGACAGGGACACCTTCCACTGGACCAGTTTGCTCAGAGTTCCATCCAGTCTGTCCTTGAACACTTCAGGAGTGGAGCATCCACAGCTTCTCAGGGCAACCTCTGGGCAGAGGAAATATTTTCTACTTCTTCCAAACAACGTCACCTCTTGCATGGAAAGGTCACCAATCCCTATCTGCTGCTGCCCTAGAAACAAGCAGTTTGAGAGGAAGTAGCTGTCAGGGAGAGGAGTACAGCAGGAATCTGAGAGCAGATCTAATGCTAAACCCAGGCTTTCTAAAGCCTTATAAATGTCAGCTTTGTTTGTTTTCAAGTAGGTGGTGGGAATAGAGCAAAGGCTGCTCTGTGTTCCTTCAGTCTGACTAATGCTGCCACAGCCGGGCTGGTGAGCTGCTGATGAAAATGTAACTCAACAGGTCTCTGACACCTTTAAACACCTCTCCCTGCTTCCCTAGAGAAAACCTGGATCTGAGGTCCACAGGGATGATGTGAAATGGCAGCAGAGGCATCCCAGAGGGACGTGCAGCCAGAGGCTTCTAAGGGAAAGAAGCAGAGGAAAGTTGTGGTGCTGAGTGGAAATGTAATTCTCAGGGGCGTCAGAAGCTTGGCTGAACAGCTTTTCACTCTCTGCTCACTCCACTGAGGTCATTCCCCCTACACAACCACAAAATCCAGGAGCTCCTCTTGGTCACCTCCCTTCAGCAGTGCCAGCCTGCTACTCCTGGGAGCAGCTGGCAGGAGATGTTAGGGTTTGAAGAGCATCATCAGGATAATAGCACAATTTCTGTTTGACTCCTAAATTATGCATCACCCCCCCAGCAGGTGTCTGTCTCCGAGCAGTACAAGAGCACTGTCAGCTCCATGCTTGTCACCAACCTGGAGCAGCTGGAGAGGAGATGGTCCCAACTCTCCTGGGTGCTCCCAGTCATTTTAAACGTGAAGTTACATCAGCAAATTGAGAGCCATCACTGATGGAGAAGCAGGGACCAGAACTGGGAACAAATGAGGGAAGGTGTCCTCCGTGTGCTGTGGACAGGGGATGGTCAGAACTTTGTAAACCAATCAAAGCAGTCTTACCTATTTTATATTGTCAGGTCCACCTGGTTTTTGAGACCAAAATAAAGAGTGTCTTTTTGTATAAGTAGCTTTGGTGAGTCTCTGTTGGGCTGTGGTCTAGCTCTGCCAGGATTATATTGGCTTTCCTGCAGCACAATCAATACAATTCTTTCCAGTTTAATTTAATTTTTCTTTTTCTGTCAGGTGAGAAAGTGGGGACATCCAAAAAAGAAGCTGAGCAGTGAAGCAGGAGAGTCACAGTGCTTTTGTGCTGGCTCACTGAGGTCCATTTTTCGTGTGGATTATGACCTGTGGTCCCCTTACACAGCAGGACTGTGCTGCTTCAAAGCATGGTGTGACTTACATGTGCCTCACCAGAAAAAAAGGCCTTTTCTTATTGTGGAGCATTCACAGCTTTGGCAGGAACCCCTAAGTGCCCCATAAGTGGTAAAGACAGGGCTGAAGCTGAACTTATCTCCAGGGAGGGAGCAGAACTGGGGAAGGGAATTTAGCGAAGCTCCTTTAATGTGGATGATGAATGCCTGACCTAAGGGGATGGACTGCAGCAAGTGACCTTTCCGACATCAGAACTCCTTCACCACAGCCTGAATTATCCTGTGATCCTTGCAGAAAGGACCCTGGGATCTGTCATTCCAGATTCAAAATGCCTGTTAGAGCCATCTGCCCCAGGCCTGACCCTGTTTGCTTTCTGATCCCAAGCAGGTACCATGATCATTTCTGGAAGATGGGGAGCACTGCCCTTACACACACAGCCCACGGAAAACCTCTTTCCAAACATCTAACTCACATTCATCTTTTTTCCCCCTTGGACTCTCCTTTGAGTTGATCTTTCCAAAACACTGACCCAGTGACCCCATTCCCTCCCCCACCCCCCCGGCCCTGCCCCCAGTAGGTCTCCAATTAAATCCAAAATTGCCTCTGCACAAAAGCAGCTCTGTCAGCTCCATTCAGAGAGGAACAAGTGGCCTGAATAGCTTTGGGCGCATTGGAAACCGAGAAACAGTGTGGTCTTGTGTTAAAGTTGAATGGTGGCGAGGGGGGCGGTTGGAGGTTGAGGGGGAGCCTTGAATCAGTTAAAGTAATTATTGAGTCATTCGGGAGGCTGGGGATGGAGGAGGATTCTTCTCCAACAAAGCCCTGCAATAGACACATAAGGCATTTCACCCCTTAAGGAGGTCTCGGGCAGAAAAGGAAAGTATCAGGTATAAAGCAGTAATTTGTACAAGTCAGAGCTATTGTGATGCTCTGGCCTCTTGTTCCTCTTTCCAGATGGTTGATCTTGGACCTCGCTCTTCTTCACTTCTCTTTTCAATTCAGGGAGTCCAAAGGTCTGATTCAGTTCTTGTGGTGCAGGGGGGAACAGCTGAGGGTGTTTACACACATCGTGTTGACAAGGGATTTGATTGCTTTGTGTGTCCCAAAGTCATCTCGGCGGTGACAGCCAGAGAAACACTGTCAGGATCATTACACAAGAAGCTCTATCATTTGTCTGACAGCTAATACCTATCTGACAGCCTCCTGAGCAAAGTACTCTGGGTGTAACCCAAACCCTAAAAACTGTCACCCATCAGCTCAGCAGGAAGGACACATCTATGGACGTGTCAGTGCCATCCATCAAAAACCAACCCACAGGGACAGAGGAGACAGCAATTTAAAAGGCCATGAGAGGAACTCTCCAGCAGGACGATGAGGCAGCAATCCAAAAACAGCTGTGGTTTTCTACAGAGGTTCCTCTGCTGCTGCAGGGCATGTGCATCTCTCCCAAATCAGGCTGTGATTCCGGGGCAGGAAAACAGGCTCTGCAAGTCTGTCACAGACAGTGTTATCCCAAAAGCACTGCATCCACTGCAGGCTGCCTGGCTCTCCTCTCAGAATACCTCAAGACATTTTTGGACAAACTTTTAGTGAAGAGGATGATGTTGATCAGAGGATGATCAGACCAAATTGTGCATAATGAACCAGAGGACATCAAAGAGACAAAATTTGTAGCAACAGCTTATTTTCTCCACTTATTCCAGGTCAAGGAAGATTGTTCAAATGGTCTTTTTTTCAGTGTTTTGAGTGTTCACACTGAAATGTGAGTCCTTAGTGAGCAGCCCACCATAGGTAATGATCCAATACAATATTTTTCCCTAATGAGAGATTAGGATTCCAATACAGTTATTAGTTATTTTGACTCATTTACCTATTTTTTCCCCTTGGTGAATGTAATTTTTTTTTACAATATATTTCATAATTTTTCAATAAATGGCAAGAGGAGCCATTTGGATGCCACACTGGTTATTCATATCAGCCAGAGCATTCACAGATTGCTGCTCCTGCTCCTTCTTGGGCATCGTGTGACAGTCCTGCTGTCAGAGACACTCTTGTGTGAGAGTAAAAACCAGTACACATTAATTCTCCTCCCTTCCAGAATCTGTTTTTCCTGACAATGAAATATTCACTGTGTTTTCTACTATTTATTCAGTCTGCAGTTGCCTCCACAAGTGTGGGCCACACAAAGGAAACTATTAGTCTCCCTTGCACTGTGCATGTCTAGCATGTAAGAGGTTAATAATGATAGAGATTAAGAGACCAGAATAATTAGATATCTGCTGGAGGGTTTTTCTAAAAAAGAGAACAAATATTCATACAACACCTGAGATTTCTAGCATTTTGACAAGATTACCTCTTTCTCTTCCTTTGGGCTACAAAGTCACAACTTTGCAGAGCTCTTCACTAGAAAATACACCAAATATCAGCTGCATGCTTTCCCCCCTAATTACGAGAGTTGATAATAACCCCACCAAAATTCAGCATGAGGTAGCATGGAATGGTTTGGGTTGGAAAGGACCTTCAAGATCATCCAGTTTGGGCCCCATGGGCAGGGACACTTTCCACCAGACCAGGTTGCTTGAAGCCCCATCCAGCCTGGCCTCGAACACTTGATGTATCCATGCACACAGTCCTAACAGGGAATTGTTGAAGTCCAGGAATATTCAATCAGACAACTTTTGCTTGGGTAGGCCATGCTTCCAAAGTGTGACATGGGATATAAAGGACTTACCCAGGTTTCCTTACAGCTCTGTTCTGTGCCAGTGCAGAAATTTTCTTAGATAATTCTGAAACTGTTTTCACGCCTGAAAATTCCCTCTTGCTCCCTGACACAATATTGGGGTCCTTCTCCTGCTCCACCTTTTCTTTCCCACATCTCTCTGCTCCTCAGGCTCATCTCAGCAGCTTGGGGTTGATCTCTCCTCTCCCACAATAATTAAATGTGCTACTAGAACATGCTGAGTCACGATTTGGCACAGCCCAAGGCAGTGTCACCCCCGAGAAGATGCTCATGGGATCCTTGCACGTGGGAATCTGGGGCAGCAAGAACATGCAAAGCTTCCCCTTTTGCTTTTATCTGTCCCCTACTGTCTTTTATTAAACTTTTTTAATCCTAACAGGAGAGTGGACCTCATTTTTCACAGAAGTTTTCATGGATCTCATGCCATACCTTCCTCACCAGGAGCAGAAGTCATAGCAAAAAAATATTTTTAAGCAGAACATTTCCTGGTTCATCCTGTGACCAGAATTGCCATGAATGACAACACCGAGGCAGCAGATAAATCCTGGCTAAATCCACCAACACGAGAACCAGCAGCACCACTCAAGCTGAGCTCATCTGAAAGCAAAGGTGCTTTATGCCATTCTTACAACAGCCAATTAGGCATAGACTGTTAATGACTTGGCTGGCCTTTGTGGGAACTGCTCCCAGGTGGAATCAGAGCCACTGGAGCCTGACTCATCGACGTTGTCCTGACAGAAATATTTTGTACCTCGAGCCCAGGAAAGGCCCATTAGCTTGGAGCTGAGTTTGCAGCCAGTGCAGCTCTCAAAGCTTCACTTCTACCGTGAGATCCTGCAGGTGCTTAAGTAGCTGTGAAAGAAGTGTCACCTCCTGGCTGTGCTTTTCTGCCCTGCAAAAGCCTCCATCACTTTGTTCCTTGCTTGTCTTTGGCACAGCAGAGGCAAAGCAGGGCTCAGGCCTCATCAGCTCAATGATTTTGGCGAGCTTACTGATATAAATTAATCATGGGTGTGGCCCTGTGTGTTTGTTAAGTACCTGATGGAATGGCACACAATTTTAGCCGCAGCTTTTAAGCCCTTCATTACACTTTAAAAGTCCTTCCTTTTACAGCGTCCTTCTCCATCCTCTGTAAAGGAAAGGGCAGGTTTACAGCATCCATCTCAGTTAACAGGGTGAAATAGGGCAGGGGAGTTGATACTTCCAATTGTGCAGGAGCCAATTAAGGTTTTTAAGCAGAACATTCAAGTCATCAGACACTTATCACCCTTTTGGAACTCATCCTAGAGCAGTTACCTTCCATTTTTTTCCAGCTTTACTTCTCTCCCTGCTTGGCTCCACTTTCATTTCCCTCTAGGCTGTTCCTCCCCTCCTATGAGCTTGATGTGAATTTAAAATATCATGTTCCAGATCTGGAGAATAACCACAGAATAATTTAGGCTGGAAAAACCCTCTGAGCTCATCGGGTCCAGCGTCTGACCAACTCCCACCTTGTCAACCAGACCAGAGCTCTGAGTGCCATGTCCAGTTGCTTCTTGAACTCTTCCAGGGATTCTAATTCCACCACCTCCCTGGACAGCTCCTTCCAATACCTGACCATCTTTTCCAGGAAGAAATTCTTCCTGATGTCCAACTAAACCTCCCCTGGAGCAGCTTGAGGATTCATCCCCTTGTTCTGACAAATAGCTTAAGTCTAAGACCATGGGAAAAATAAGAACACTGTTTTTTTTTTTTTTCCCTTTTCTCTCCACTTCCAGAATTATTTCATGATACTCTTGAAGTCATATATGAGGCACAGAGCAAACAGGAAGAGTGGGCAGACCTTGTCAAGGCACGTTAAATGCATTATTCCTCTACAAGGTACCAGCCAACTGTATCGTTAACAGCAATGGTAATAAAAAACGCATCTCTCTCTCACCTTAAGGGGATTTGAGTCACTGACATTTTAATTAACAAGGTTCCTGTCTCCCAGCATCAACTGTGCAACCTGCACAACTTCTGCTTGCTGGAATGGATGGAGATCAGGTGTCCTCTGGCACAATGATTCCAAGGGGAATGTGTCCTGGGCACTGGGGACTCATCTCAATAAGAGCCACACCTGGAAGATGATGGACTTTTCCATTTTAGAAGCAAAGATCCAGAGGAAGCAGCTGGCAGAAAGCAGGCTGAGGGCAGCCAGTCCACAAAGAGTCACAAAGATTGGTCACCAAACCCTTGAGTTTATCAAAATCTACAAACCTAGCAAAAAGTGAGAGGATGGGATGCTTTAAAGAGATGAAACGGGGAGCAAAGCCTGTCTCAAAAACCTGGTAAAGATCATGGGATTGTAAATGACTCTACATCACAGCTAGAAATCTCTCTGAAGTCTTTTTTCACAGCATTCCAAGCCATGAAACAGGCTGAGCAACACATATGTTCTGTCTGTCACACAGAGCAAGCAGGTAGAACTTCCCCTTTTCCTTCCTTGATGTTCATGAAGGTAAAAAATGGCAGCAAGAATGAATGAAACCCACTTTTTTTGCTTCTCAGGACAAGAAATCTGTGATGCAAGGAGGAGATGGCTGGAGGGAGGCCAAGGAGAGAAGGAATGAAGGTGGCTTTGGCTCTAACAGAAAAGCCTACAGACAAAGGAAAGAGAGAACATGGATAATCCCAGTATCCCTGCAGGCAGAGCAGAAAGAAAGGTGGGATTTGAACAGGAAATCCTGTTCCTGCTACCAAAAATCAAGTTATATCCAGCCCCTCTATCAACCTGGCACATCTACCAACCAAGACCTTCACCCACCCTTCCCATCAGCGTTCCATGGGTAAATCCTGACATTAACTCATGGCATTGAGCACAAATAGGAATTCAGAATGGAAACAAAATGCCTTTGTGTGTGGTGTGTGATAAACTGTGATAACTAATCACAGAAGGGGCAGATGCTTTTCTGTCACTGGAAAATGCTAAATTGGACTGGATCTAATTCTCCTGCTTAGTCTGAGTTAGGGGATTGTTTCAGAAACTGCTGAGTGCAGCTCCCTGCTCTGCTCCACACAGATGGCAGATCATCAATGTTCCCTCCTGGTTCTGAAATGGTTTTGGGGAGTGAAGCCTCAGGGTTCCTCTGTTCTCTGTGCTGCCCAGCAGCAAGGAGCACAAAACATCTTTAAAACACCTTCATTTGGTGTATACATTAGGAAATCTCTTCAGCCAAAAATTATCCCAGGTTAAATTCAGCAAAATTACTTGAGCACCCGCAAAATGTTGATCACGGAATCACAAAAGGGTTTGGGTTGGAAAAGACCTTAAAGCTCGTCCAGTTCCAAACCCCCTTTGACACCTTCCACTAGACCAGGTTGCTCCAAGCTCCATCCAGCCTGAACGTGATGGAAATAAGGACATGAGATCTCATCCTCCTAGCTCAGGTATCTTGAAACTCAACCCATGCAGCCATAAGACAGAAGTTCACTTCTGCAGACTCTCAGGGTGTTGATGAGATCTGAGATTGCCCTTTGCCTGCCTCCTGGGAGTCCCAAACCCCTTTTTTGACTCCAATATAAACCTGTACAGCTCTTTCATAACAGCACATTTGCCTCTGGGCATTACCTTGTCTCGACACAATCCATTTTTAAACACCAAAGCTGCCAGTTGGCGCAGGGTTGAATTGTGTGTCTGGAAACCAAATGGTTCTTTGAAAATGGACAAAATTGTATTTGCAAGAGCAGTTACTCCATCAGCACTGTCAAATTAATTTTTCAGACGTGATCTTTTTGACGAACTGCTTTTCTTCCCTCACCTTCTGGCACAAAGGTCACCCCTGAACTCTGCTTCATCCTAGTTAATTTATAACCACCTTTAAAATAATTATAACTTATCTGTTGTTTCCACAAGGAAACCTTCTTTCCTGTCCTTAAACTTAACTTCATCCATCACATTGGAAGACACTGACCACCAGTTCGTTGTTTGGATGCCTCTCCCAAAAGCAAAGTTTTCCAGGTGCAACTTCTCTTTGCAAATTTGGCATAAGCAGCAAATCATGTCTGATCTTTGAGGACCACTTTGTTGGTTTTTTTTAGAAAAAGAAATATTGTTTTTTTTATAGATCAATATTATTTGGTTCTGAGGCACAACAAGGCAGTCTAAGCTCTTTAACAGAAATGAAGAGAGAATCCCTTATGGAATTTGGTGATGTCTTGTGTAGGCAGTTGTGTGGCAAGTGTGACTTATGGGACAAAGGCACTCTTGTCACCAGATCTACTGCCTTCCTCCACAAGGGTGTGACAGCCAATCATGCCCAAAGCACCTGGAACAGTTGATCCTTGGATACTATCCATTTCCAAAACCATTTTTCCCAGATCTAGGCCACCGGTGACAAAGTGGTGACCCTGGGCTGGAAATCTGTACAAAATCTCACATAGATATCACAGGGAGGCAGAAGTGGAAGGTGAAAGCAAACCAGTTTTGATGTGTTTTTTCCAACTTCCAAAATACTTAGAGGATAATGCACCCAGGAGAGATCAGAGCAGAGAACCTTGTTCCCCAAACTACCCCTGTGTTTCATGTCTGAATTTATGTATAGATAGAAACAGAATTGTGCATTGTTGGCATACCAGCAGGTAGAGTAAGGGAGGAGGAAAGAAAGAAGGCAATTAAATACAGTGATAAAACTTTTGTAAGCCCACAGGACCATCACATCTATTGTCTGCATCATTCAGTGATTCCTGCATTGAGATAAATAACTTGAAGTTGAGCTAGGACCTGTCTTTCAAAACCACAGCCAGCTTGGACTTAAAATTTTTGATCCATGGAAAATATACCTCTTCCCTTGGGAAGCTGCTTGTAGCAATTAATTAATTTTTCCTGTTAAAAATGTTTGCCATGGTTCCAATTTGAATTTGTCTGCGTTGCTCCAAGGAAGGATTTCATCAAGACTGTTAGGAGTTCCTGGTACTTGCACTCCACCTTCATAAAGATCTTCTTCAAACACTTGATAAATGTTAGAGAAACCTCACAACATCCCTGTGAGATGCAAAAATGTAATTACCTTAGCACGTTCCACGGATGAGAACAAAGGGAGAGAGGAATTGAAATTCTGCTCAGGCAAACCTGAGAGGTGAATCGAGTGGCATTCCCAGGAATAAAAGCTACCAACTCTGTTCCCTGCTCCATGACACTGTCTCCTGCATTCATGCTTGAAAACAAGTCACAGTTATGTGTCCTTCACACCTCAAACCCCAAAGGGGGTGATCTCTGCAGTGCTGAGCAGCTCCAGGAAGATCTGAGGGCTCCAGGAGGTTAGATCCCCTTTTCCCTCTGTCCCTGGAATCTTGCACTGATCCTCACAGGAACCCTTTATGTTGTGAAGTTTGATAACAGGAGACACTTAGTGGAGAGTCCAGCTTCTCCTCCCCAAACCCAGCAAGGAATACAGAACTTACTGTAAAAATACTGGCAATTTCCAAAATATCTCACTCAGGTTTGTAATTCCCTCAAGTCCCTTAACAAATTCCTTGTCCCTACTCTGTGTTAACCACTCCCTCAGTCACTGACTGGCACTTTTTGTCTCCACAAGCATTTTCTCCACTACTTATCCTCCAATGTCACCCCCTCTTCTCAAATGGGATTATATGACATGGTTGGCTTGATGACCTAGAAGGTCCCTTCCAGCTTTATGTTGTAGTAGAATATTAATGACTCTGCTAATTCAGAGCTGTCTGACCTCCACTCTGTACAGCCACAAGCAAGATGATCTCTCTCTCATTATAGCTGTCGTGTTCTCAAATAACCTGTTCATGTAAAATGCATGCACAGTTTTCTCCTTCTCCCTGCAATACAGTGATTGCTCTCTACCCAAAAAAAAAAGCCAGGCACCGCTCAGATTGTCTTCTCTCTAAAACATCTTGGAGGTTATTTCCTTTTTATTCCAAAACTAGGGATATAACTATGAAATAAACAGAGTTCTTGGTGTGAAATAATTGGAATTAAGATCTGGAAGGAATCTAATGGGACTCATTTATCTCATAAACCCCCCACTTCCCAACTAATACAAGAAATGGCTCGATGAGTTGTCAGGGAAGGGAAGAAGCTGTTTCTGCTCCTGCAGATAAGGATGACTCCTGCTTGCCTTCAAGAATGCACTTTCCTGCCTCTCACCTCGGAAGCTCAACCAGTTTAGGCAATTCCAGGTATTTCTGTGCTGCAGAAATATCAGGAAATCACCTGGGGGTCTCCTTCCAGCACTCAGTTGAATGCCCAAAAGGGTGGAAGAGAGTGAAAAGTGGAGCACACCATGTTCATGGAGAGCAGGTTGACCAAGGGGTTTGCTTTTGCTCTGAGGGGTTTGGAACAGACCCACAAAATCTCTGCCCCTCGTCAGACCTTTCAGGGTGATCTAAGAGTCAGACTGATGGAGCAAACCCACAAAAATGTGCTGTAGAGACATGGAAAAATCTCATAGGAAATGCATTCACAGAATGTGAATAGTGATATGAAATCTTGATATGGAATTGTGATATGGAAGTGGTGATAGTAACAAAAATGACAACAGTTTTTTAAGAGACTCCTCGGTAGATTTTAGGGATGTAAATTTTATGGAATTAGTAATAATAACAGAAATAACAACATATGTTTTAAAGACTCCTCGGTAGATTTTAGGAATGTAAATTTTATGCCTTACAGATTCAGGCTTTTAGCCAAAGTTAGGCCGAAAAAAGAGATATCAGGGGAATAGGAATTAAAGATATAGGCAAGTGTGGAAGGAAAAAACTAACCAATTCTACCACACAGCAATATCAGATTGATTCATATTTCAAAATGGGCTGGAAGTTAGATTTAGTCTGACCAAGAACAACAACTATTTGCAATGATACAACAGACTGTAAATCTTGTGTCTGAGGCTGGACAATGGGAAATTTCTTCCCTGGAGCAGTGTTTTGCTGGCACTGGACTCTTGTTCATGCTGAGGTTCCCACTTGCAGGTAAAATAAGACCCTCATTTCCCTGCAACTTAATATCTGAAGCTCGGGAAAGATTTACTCCTAGCAGGCTGGCCATCTGTTATCCTTCCTTAGTCTCTTCAGACTTCTAAAGATATCAGTAATTTTCTTCCCTGTCTGTCAATTTTATAGAAATGACACTGCCTTTGCATTTCTCTCCTGAAATATTTCTATTACATTATTGTACTTCCTTTGTTGCATTTCATGATTAATATCCTCATTAAATATCTCTTTTACAGGCAGCTCTGTGGCATATTCTGATTTTTTGGAGCTCATTCCTTAAACATCTCCAGTTCCAAGCTCTTGTCTAGTCAATATCTGCCGCTTGCCAATAGTCTAAAACCAGTAAAGTCTTGAACAAACCCAGAAATTTTGAAGGGAAATCTCAAAGGAAACTCAACTGGGAAGCCACATGTCCTGACAGTTAATAAATCCTCATCCCATTGCAGGATGCAAGTAGTTTCTAAAGAGGATATAGATTTAAAAAAAGTAATTAGAATATTAATAAAAAATCGGAATTAAAAAAAAAGGAAGAAAAATCTTAGAAATTTAGTCCCTGTTTTCTTGGAATAGTGGAAGGCTGAGCTTCTTCTGTGCCGAGGGAGTTGGAACAACTTTGGGAAGGATCTGCAACTGACTGATAGAGATGAACGATTTGGTTAAATGAAAATACTTCTTAATTTCTTTCCAACAATGATCAAAGGGCAAAAGCCACCGAAGAACAACAGAGTGTCTTAGTGCAAGACCTGCTGATCAACAGGAAGGCATGGAACACAATATTTTGTTTTAGTGAAATATTTGGCATGTCCTGCAGCGATCAATGCCAGAGCTTTGGAGGCAACGATGGCAATGGACTATAATTAGCTGTGATAACTCCTTACAATAACAACCATATTCTGGTTTGAATTATTCATGACCCACTGGGTTATTTATGGCAATTCCAGCCTTTCTTTTCCTCTGGTAACGTGGGGTGGTTACATTTTGGGTATTTCTCTCTTTAAAAAAAAAAAAAATTATTCTGCCACGCAAAATGTTTTAATTGCTAAGCACAGGGCTAAATAAATAAATAAATAAATAAGATTCAGGGGGAAGGAAAAAAGTTTCCATCAAGAATCCTGTTTTCATTCACAGCAGGGGACGAGGAGGGAGCACCAGGTTGTGAATTTCTGAGTTCTTCATCAATTCCATGTCTTTCTAACAATGCACGATATGGAGTGCCTAATTGGAAGCAAGGAGGGACTATTTCTTTGGGAAAAAAACAGGCTCCTCAGCTTTCTGAGCACGATTTCTCACCGAGCAGATGGAGGGATTCAGTTTTCCCCCAAGGTTCCCTGAAAGAAGCACCCAAGGAGGCGCTTGGTCAATGTTCTGCATCTGACTGATGTCTCTACTCCCAGCAAATTGACCCAACAGCCGGGATTTTTCTCTTTTTTTATCTTGAGAGATGCATTGTTTAGTTAAGTTCCAGCTAGAAAAAGAGGTGAGGGAGGTATTATGCATTAAAAATTAATTTACTTTGGCAGCCCAAGATAATGAAGTTCTCTATTCACAGAGCACTTAAGGGCTGCTGCTTCAGTTTCCTGTTGCTCCACCTTCCATCCTTGTCCTTGGGAGAAAAAATTCCTGGGAGAAGTTGAGGTTTCTGCTGTACTGCAGGGAGTACTACTTGTCTTTTGACTATAAAAGTATCAGTCCTCCAGGAATGAAGGCTCTGATGCAGAAAATCGGAGAAATAACTTCACTTTTCTTTAAAACCAGGAGGTTATGCTTATAGGGAAACCAAAGCAGATTGCAGATCTGATCTGAAGCAGTTTGATGTTCATGGCAAAGCCTCCTTCCTCCTGTTCAATGGCCATAATTATCTTAGAATTATTTTAGCCCTGGAAGTGTCCAAGACCACGTTGGACAGGGTTTGGAGCAACCTGAGATGGTGGAAGATGTCCCTGCCCATGGCAAAGGGGCTGGAATGAGATGAGCTTTAAGGTCCCTTCCATTCTAGGATTCTCTAGGCATCTTTAAAGGTCACCTAGTCCAACACCCAAATTTGGGAGATTTGTGGGGCTCTAAGACCAAGAATTACCCCTATTTATTTCCCCAGATAGCCGTCCAGCAATAAAAACTTCCTGTCAACAAAATCCTGATTTCACCAAGATCTTGAACCTCTATTTCAGAGGTTTTCTGTACCCAGGTTTTACAAACCACTGGCCCTTAGCAGCAGCTTCCACACAAAACTGTTCTGAACTGAAATGTTTTTTCCAAGACGTGAAACAATCCCCACATTGCATCATAGGCTGGAAATATTACTTCTCACTGCATCCTCCCTGAAAGAAAACTGCCACATATGTCCCAAAATGGAATGAGAGTAATCTAACAGTCGTATTAATTAATTAATTAATAGATAAGTTGTTAAGAGATCTATGAAATTGCTGCTATTTCAGCTACTGGTACATGGCATGAAGCTCTGTGTTGTAAAAAGCTCACTGAACACATTCTTTACCAATTATCATTTACCCAGAACAGAGGGAGGACACTGATAACTGATCACAGAATCACAGAATGGTTTGGGTTGGAAAGGACCTTTGAAATCATCCAGTTCCACACCCCTGCCATGGGCAGGGGCATCTTCCACTATCCCAGGTTTCTCCAAGTCCTGTCCAACCTGGTCTTGAATATTTCCAGGGATGGAGCAGCCACAGCTTCTCTGGATAACCTGTGCCAGGGCCTCACCACCCTCACAGGGAAGAATATCTTCCTAATATCCTATCTAAATCTACTGTCTTTTGAAGCCATCCCCCCTTTTCCTGTCATTCCCAGGCTCTTGTAAGTAGTCTCTCCCCATCTTTCCGGTTGGCTCTGTTCAGGTGCTGGAAACCCACAAATTGATCACCCCTCACCTTCTTCTTTCCAGGGTGAACAATCCCAGTTTTCTCAGCCTTTCCTCACAGCAGAGCTGGTCCACCCGTCTTATAACCTTGATGTCTCCTCTGGACTCTCTCCAGCAGCTCCATATCCTTCCTGTGCTGGAACCCAGGGCTGGATGCAGCTCTGCAGGTGAGGTCTCACCTGAGCAGGGCAGAGGGACAGAATCTCCTCCCTCCCTGTTGCCCAACCTGCTTTGGATACAGCCCAGGACACATTTGACTACTAGGGCTATTTTTGGGTGGTTCATGCCCAACCTCTCATCTCCCAGCACCCCCAAGTCCTTCTCAGATACCCCAGGAGCATTACTGGCTATTGGATTTCTGGACACTTTAAAGTCAAATGACACCACAAGATATTTGGCACTGAAAGACCTTTTACAAAACTTGGCTTTGAGTTCTGCCAGCTCCAGAGGTGATCTCTGTGTGCCCTAGAGACCGAGAGAGGACAGACACTGTGTTCTACCAACAAAGACTCTGCCTTGGGTTTATGATGCATTTCAAAACCACCTTTCTGATTTCATAACCCTGTCCTGAGACTTGCCCCCTGTGGTGGGGAAAAAAACCACCCCTTAATCCAACCTTCCAGGTTTCCCTGACATCTAACAGCAGTGGCTTGACACTTCAAATGAGACAGAAAGGTGAAATTCTGGGGGAGAAGGAGGGTGAGGAAGTCACAAGACTTTGTCTTTAGGCGAGCTCCCTGTTCTCACCCATGCAGAGGACGTGTGAATCACTGCTGAATGGTCTGCTGAGCTGACTGTGCAGCTTTCACCTCCACTGCTGCATCTCTCCACCGGCAGCAACTGGGGCACAGGACACATTCAATAGCTACTGGATATAATTAAGTCTAATTGCAAAGTTAATTGTTGAGGAGAAGGGAGGGGGGGGAGAAAAACAAACAGCGTGAAGCTAAGTGAGGATATCAGAGCTCAGCAGTCTGATACCCTCAAGACAGAGCTGGAATTCAGCTTCCTTGCCCCACATTCACTGCATCCTCCTCTGTGTGTGTCTACCACTCCTTGCTTCCCTGAATGAGCACCAGTGAGTGCCAAACCCCTCTCTCCCCGAGAAGAGATCAGCTCTATTAGCAATTAAAGCACTAAAGATCTCTGCAGAATTCACTTGAAAACTTGCTCAGGCTGGCACTCAAGGAGAATCAGGGCATCTTGGAAAAGGAGAAGGTTTTTTTGACTGCATCACAAGCCTGGCTGTCCGTGGTTATATTCTCAGATGATATCCCTTGCTGCAGGTTCATTGACTAGGACAGAGCCATTCTGCTGCTACAGCTGCTGAGTTATCCCTCAGATGCTGCTTCATTCAGAAATCAAGCTTCAGCTCTTCCCAAACCTGACCTACTCTGACAACTCAGGGCCTCCAGTCTGAAGGAAAGTCCCTGGGGATATGTTAAGCATGGAGTGTGCTTGGAGACATACAAAGGAATGAAAAAATTTATTTGCTCTCACTGCTGACAGGCTCAGGGAAGGGATACACATCTCTTAAGTTCAGCATAGAAACTTTTAGAGATTGAGGTGGGCAATGTGTTGTCTGTCCATGAAGGCACCAATTGTGGCTACTGTCAGAGGTGGGATGCCATCCAAACATGGATTTTTGCAAGGGTCCAGACTGAGATTGGAGACCTCAAGGTGCATCCAGCTCACTGGTTTTGGTAGTGAACAGGCACTGGAAGCATTTTCCAGCACTGAAAGAAGCTGTGCCAGGCAGGGAATGCTGGGAATAAAAGGATTCTGTGATATGGCTGCTGCACAAACATCCCCAGACAGCCACTCTTCTGTGATGCAACATTAAATATCAATTTGCAGCTGGAGTGGCTTTCCTGTTCATTCAGGGGAATTTCTTCTCCACCCCGTGTTCCACGCAATTTTGGTGTTTCCCAAAAGGAAGGAAGGAAGAGAAAGCATATCAGTCATCTCTTTTACAAAAAAAAACCCAAACACAAAACCAGGAGAAATGGAGGCTCAGCCCCCTGGAAAGATGCCCATTATTCAGATTCCTCCTGAGTTTGAGTCACACAGTCAGACAACATCTCACCTGTGCTGGCTGATGCCAGGCAGACTTGCAGATGTCTGTGAGCACAGGTAAGGTGCTGAGAGCTGGTGCAGTGACCTTGTGACAAAGAGCTGGGCTTGCCTCTCCTCTGAGATGTCACAGGAGGAGCAGAACCACCAAAACCTCCTCTGGATCCAAACCCTGGATCCTCCCAGGGGGCTCTTTGCACAGAACAACAGCAAGAGCCTCAAAAAGCCACAGTCACCTCCAAAGGTATTTTTTGACCACAGCTCTGTCACTGAGCTCAAAGATCACAGAAAGGTCTTCCCCACCAAGGGCAAGCAAAGCAAACCCTTTTCTTCTCACCAGCTGCAAGCAAGGGTCACAAGATTTTTGTAACAGCAGCAAGGATACCAGGGATTTGCATTGGGATACATGGAAAAAGGCCAGGTGATTTTGTTGAGGAAGAGGGTTCTTTGATTCCCAGCAACTGTTATTTTTTCTGTTGTTTTAATGTAATCAGCAGGGAAGCAGGGTGAGAGGGATGAAGGAAATCCAGCTGTTGCCATGGCAGCCTCTAGCTGGCCATCTCCCACATCCCTCAGGTTGCTCGGTGCTGTTTTCCTCCAGTGCCAGCTCCTGGTTTCAGATCAGAGGAGTTTTCCTACTGGGGGTGGCAGGGAGGGAATAGTGAGCAAAGCAGTGCAGAGAAAGGATCAGAAATCATGGGGAGAAGTGGACTGGGAGAAGGAAGAATCACAGGAGAGTGGGTGAGGACAGACAGGAGAATGCAGTTATGGGTTGAAGGGAAGAGTTTAAAAGCAGAAACAGCATTATCTTGGTGGAAACTCCAGGCAGAGACCTAGAAACTCATCTAATTTGGACTGACACTCACCCCAAACTGCTGGAATTTCCCCAGCCACAAGAGCCCCTTAAAAAAACACTCCTTTCCCTCTAAACCCATCTCTTGGCTTCTGCCACAAATAGCAGCTCTGCTCTCTGAGTTCAGGCTCCAAGTTTAGTCTCTGTCACGTTCAAGATCTTAATGCAGCCCAGACATTAAAAATTGATGTTCTGGCAGTTCCCATTTTCACAAGGGCCTTTTGGAACTCATGACGTTGCCTCGGCGAGCACTTCATAAGTTAATCATACCCTTTCCCTTCTCACTTGCCTGAAGATGGGAGCAGGGAAGTTGTGCTCACAAAGTTTCAGCATTTGTGGCTCTTGTTTGAGACAATTTTTCAATCCTCTGCAGGATTCAACCAACTCCTTGCTGAGCTCTCCAGGCAGGAAATGTGAGGAGCTCACAGGGGCATTTTTGGGATCAAGTGACAAAGACTGGCAAGGAAGTTTCTACTTTCCTTAGTACTGAAAGGGAAAATATATCCAAAGGTTAAAATTCATGGCCTTTCTCTAGCTGACTTTATGCACTAAGAGTCCACTAAGAGTTTGCTCCAAGTACCACAGGAACTCTTAAAAAACAGAGGTTTTCTTGGAAGAAACCCCCTACAAGCTACAAAACCCCAATGCACCCCATTAAAGCAGCAAGAGGAAGAATGAATTGTTTAAAAATCATATGACTGGGTCACAGCAATGATTTTTTTAAAAATAAAAATGCCTAAACTTTCACCACATTTAAGACTAGTAATGAAAAGCTGACCTGGTGGACATTATTGGTTTATATAAGGGCAAGACTGACCAGCCAGGCACCTGCCAGAAGTTTTGGTGTCACTTTGAGGATGGGTAGCTCATCCCATAACCAATCTAAAAACCTCCAGATCACTGATTTTTAACTACACTTGGGATTTTGGAACACAGTGATGGAAGCAGTCACTGAGAGACTGATGTGAGCCCAGCGAAAAGGCCAGAAATCAGCCAAGAACTTCCTTTTGTGCAAAGTCATCTTTGCACTTTACAGGAAGGGAAAGGATCAGTCCAGGTGTCAGGAATACTGAAGTGGGAAAGGACTTGCAGGGTCCCCTTTAATGTGTTCTTCCAGTCCAGGGAAAGATTATTTTATTTATTTTATTATATCTAAACAATCAATGGAGTAGTTAAGGTTGGAAAAGCCCTCTAAGAGCACTGCCAGGTCCACCTCTAAACTGTGTCTTTAAGCACCACATCTACAGGTTGTTTGGACACTTCCAATGATGCTGTGTCCACCACATCCCTGGGCAGCCTCTTCCAATGCTTGACCACCCTTTCAGTGAAGGGATTTTCCCCAATATCCACCTGAACTTCCCCTGACACAATTTCAGGCAATGGGCCAACCCTGGGAATCCCTTTGCATCTTCCCTGATTTTTCACTATCAACAGCACATCATCTTCCTCATTACAGATCCATCCTGCTCTTGGACAATAGAAACACTTTCTCCCAGCTCTTTCATCCATACTCTTTCTTTCCAGTCCCAGATTGTTCTTTCTTCACAATCCCAGCTTTGTTGGAGCTCTGGTGGCCCCAGTACAGAGATGGGCAGGTGATTGTGTGTCCTGTTTGGCTGAGATCAAGGTGCACGTGTGATATCAAATAATCTAATCAGACATCACAACTTCTTCACAGACATGACAAGGCAGAGACTTATTCTTTCCCCAAGTATCAAGAAAAAGCAGTGGTTCCTCCTCTTTCCCTCCCCAGTTCAAGTTACAAATGGAGCTTTCAGTCCTTGTTCCTCTTTCCCTTCTCCTCCACCTTGGGTTGCCACTTTACACCAAACTTTATCCACAGCATTTTCTAGGATAATTTTTTCACCAAAGCTGCATATTTGGCTGCACTGAGATCCTTTTATATTGCTGCTTTAACCCTTGCATCATTTTACTCCTCCTGAGCATCACCCAGGTGCTTCTTCTGCCAAAAGTGCATTTTCCTCTGCAGTATCTCCACTCAGCACAGGAAATTAGCACCACCAATCATCCTAACACCCCTAAACCCTTCTAATCCCACTGATGTTCTGTTTCAGCCTCCTCAAGCTGAAAGGAATCCACTGATTGTTTCTTCATCTCAGCCATGAGGATGAGGCTTAGGAGGAAGAGAGCAGCTTGTTTCTGTCTTCCTGGGATTGTTATCACAGATCTTTTGTTTTCCCAGCCAGGAAAGGCCACTGATGGAAGTAATCACAGGGAAAAGCCCAGATCAGAGTGAGAGTGAGAGTGAGAAGGAATGAGTCAGAGGGTCATTAAAATCGATGGCCATGCACAGTAATTGCATAAATCTAGAACTATACCAACCTGGGGATACGTGATGTGATTTCAGAGGCAAAAATAGACATTATCAGTGATGAACATGCATAGAGATGCCACGCAGCAAAAGGTGTTTCTGAGTGGTTTTTCAGGAATGAGACACTCCTAAATGTACCTTTGTCTGCACAAAAATTGTTGAAAGCATTGGAACAGCTCTGCCTCTGGGATAAGAAAAAGAAAGAAAGAAAGAAAGAAAGAAAGAAAGAAAGAAAGAAAGAAAGAAAGAAAGAAAGAAAGAAAGAAAAAGAAAGAAAGAAAGAAAAGGAGAGACAGTTTCGCTTCCTCACTTGTCTGAGTGTGAAGTTTAATCTAAGCCAGGTTACACAACCAATTTATTATAATGCCACTGAGGAGGATTTTAAAAAAACTAATGAAAAGGACTTAAATATCATTTATCATTCACGTGCTGGGCAGGAAGGGCCACAACAAACAGTCATCACAGAAGGGGATTTATCTCAGAAGGGACAAACTCTTCCAATTCAGTGCAGAGCATCCCAGTGACCCCCAGCCAAGGACAGCAGGACACTGTCTGTCCTGGCAGCATTCAGAATTCCAGCCCTCTTTGATGTTTGTCCTCCCCTTGCCCTTTGGAGGCAGGTGCAGTCACAGCTCCCCTGGGATGGTTCTGTCCTCTGGTGTGCCCGAGGAGGTCAAGATCTGTAATTTTCCATTACCGCAGCAGATCAAATGTCAGCGCTCTGCCAACCTTCAAGAGATTCTGTTCCCCTTGGCACCTACAAAGCTCTTCCCCTCATTCACTGTTTGGACTTTACAGGAGGGACTCAAACCTTGAGAGAGTTGTGGCAAAAAGAGAAGTATCAAACCTCTTTTTGGTGTCACTCATTGTTCTCCTTCCACCTGGCATCATCCCTCCTCTGGCATCTTTTTCCATTCTTCATCCAGGACATCCATTTGTTGCAAGTGATCGATACTGAAGATACTGCTTTTAAGGCTTTGAAGGATCCTCAGCATCCTTCAAAAGCATGGAAAATGCTGGGGCACAAGAGATTTGGAGCTGCTTTCAGAGATCATGATGTAAATCAGTATAAAATGGACATCTCTCTGCAGAGAGAATGAGGAGAAGTGTGATGTCCTCAAGAAAAAAGTTTGATTAAGGATTCCCTGTTTGCAGACAAACTTAATAACTCAAAATTGATGGTTTCTGTGTTGGGAAAGTCCTTGGTGGCTTTATTTATTTTAGCTGGGGGGTTTTAAAGGCATCCAAGGGCTTAGGAGAGTTTTGGGGAGGACCTGTGACAAAATGTTTGCCAGTGCTTTACTGAGGTGTCTGTTGAGTGTCTGGGGAGCCACATCCAGACAAGAATCACAGTTTTTAATCCCTGTCCTTTGGAATGGGCTGCCCTGGGAGGTGGTGGGGTCACCAAACCTGGGAGTGTTTGAGGAAAGACTGGAGGTGTCACTCTGTGGCTAGCACACGTTTTTCCCATGAGAAATTTTCTTGTGTTTTATAAATAAAGATAAAGTTTGGATGTTGTTGGAACAGTGTCCCAGAACTTGGGCAGTGCAGGCCTGGCCAATCAGGCCTGGGGGAAGGCTTCTGACTGACCAATCTGGGTGACTTTTGAGAACTCTATATATATGATGAAATCAAAACAATAAAGGTCATTCCTTCTTGCCACTGAGAACTGATGCATTCATTACTCTGCTAGCTGCTCAACAGCGACATCACTCCATGCCATGACCTGGCTGATGTGCTAGGGTTGGGTCACAGGTTGGACTTGATGATCCCTGAGGTTTTTCCCAACCTAACCAATCCTGTGATTCTCCATGGAGTTAGAGGCTCCCTGGAGAGGCTTTATTAGTCCATCTTCACACACCAGGTGGTATGTGAATTCTCCTGTAATTCTCCTCCAGGACTACCTGAACACTTAAACCAAATTAACGGTGACTCAGGGATATTGGGACTCCAGCTGTGGCTTTTAGCTCTTTTTGGCCACCTGAAGGTGAAAGCAGAAGTGCAAATGGACAATAATGAGCTGATAGAAAATCCCCAGTCAGACACCAACACTGCTCAGAGAGAAAGACAAAGATTAAATTAGAGTTGACCTTGAGTTACCCTTCCAGACAGCTTGGGTTCATGGATAGTCTTGCCTTGGAAAGAGTTTATGGATCAAAATTTGGGTTTTGAGTTCCCTGTCTCGGCTTTGATGCTGCAAACCACCTTTTGCAGGTGTGGGAGTTGGAAGCCTTGGATCAGGAGCACATTACCATCTGAGGAAAGATGAGGTAAATAATCCCTATTTGGACTTTTCCCCTGACCACAGATGTTTTATGTGGAGATCTTGTGATTTTGCTTCTATGGAGTGTGGAAACCTCTATTTAGAGGAGCAGGGAAGAGATGCTTCCTTACCATCAAAGCGGACAAGATCAAAATCAATCAAAGTTTTTAATGTTTATTGTTTTTTAATCTTTTTCTAACCCAGCAGACAAATTCTAAGTGTCACAAACGCACAACTAAGAAAAGGAACACACAGAGCTTCAACCTTCCTGGCTGATACTCCAGAAAATCATCTGGGCAGTTATTTAAGATGAATAAAAGGAAAATCTTTCATGGGAGTAAAGAACCAGTGGGATTCACTCACACAGGTCATGGGAGGAAAAGCTACAAAGTCGTTCTTCACACTCTGATTGGCCATTAATGACAAATAGTAATTAGTAATGTAAGTAACCTTTTAGCAGAGCTTTTAACATGCATACATCCAGGCTGTTTGGGATGGAACTGAGGCTGTTTAGGCTGCAAGCAACAGGTTTTTAATTTTTGTGATTTAGGCAGCTGAAAAGTCACCATAGGAGAAGAGAATCTCCTTTTGCAGTTAGGTGAAAAATCATAAGTGAAATGATCTGCATGGGAAATGCTGTTGCAATTCCAGCAGCTCTGCAGCCTTTATTTTAATGTTTAAAAAAAATCAATATTTTTCTTTTCCTATCCCATTTTCAGAAATTGATTCTCACACAACCTTCAACATGTTTTGTAAATCTTCCAATTCCTTATTATCCAAGATATTCTCCTCTGACCACCATCTGATATTTTTCTTATCAAACTCCTTGGACAGATGGAGAATCTCCAGATTTCATAAATCTGGTGGACCTGGGTTGGAGGGAGGAGGAGGACCAGGCAACAGATTTGAAGCTGTATGAGTAATTTACTGTCTCTTATTTTCTTTCTTCATAGAGAGCTTCTCCAGGGCCTGGGACATTGTGAAAAAAAACTTATTTTTTATCAACTTTTCAGCACTTGTCATCTCTTTGTTCTGATCAGCCACTCAAAAAAAGGAACAGAATTAAATATATGTATATGTGAATAGGTGGAGAAGTAAGTGCACACCCCAAACTGAAATAAGACTGAAAAAAATCCCAAAATGTGTATCTGGAAGTGCTATTATATAACCAACATATCTAATTTTTAAAAAATCTTGGAAAACTTCCTGTACTTGTTATATGTGGACCACTTTATGAGTGAAATGATCACGATTCACAATCTATATTTTATCAAATATAATTTGGTATAGAATTCGAGTGAAGGGATCATTAATATATGACAGGCAAAGAGAGTTTGGCAAAAATCACTGGCTAAAAATTAGTTCTGAGATAACGTGTTCTGAATGAAAAAAATGGTTCACAAAAATTAAAAACCTTTTCCCAGTGGATTTAGGGAAAAGAAGGGAGGGAAGGAGGGAGGGAGGGAGGGAGGGAGGAAGGAAGGGAGGAAGGGAGGAAGGAAGGAAGGAAGGAAGAAGGAAGGAAGGAAGGAAGGAAGGAAGGAAGGAAGGAAGGAAGGAAGGAAGGAAGGAAGGAAGGAAGGAAGGAAGGAGATTAACTGGGGCTTTATTTTTATTATCATTAACAATAACAAAAATGCTATTGTTAATATTATTACATGTGTATCATTACATGTATATCATTTTTGCAACAACCCTTATCAGCTCTTCTTTCTCAATCAATTTAAAGAACATTGACATTTGAAAAGATCTGAATTTTCTCTCTGAAACAAATCCACCTTCACTTCAAAATGCCTCTTGCTCCCAGTTTTAGCAGCAGAAGATCTCAGGGGTTAAGGAGCTGTCACAGCCTGAGTAACAATGTGCAGCCTTGGATTCCAAGTGGTTGCCTAGCAGTAAAAGACTCCTTACACACCACTCCCAGTTGGAGGTGTTCCCTATTTCATATATAAAGTTAGCTATAGAGACCATATTTAGGGATATATAAGAAGGTTTATTAATAGGAGCTCCCTGTCAAAGTCAGAGTATTGAGTAGAACTGGAAAGAGCCAAATCCCTGCAAAAGCAGTGGAGCATCACACAGAGGCAGCAGCTCAGCACAGGAAATCAGTGTTGGATGCAGAGCAACAGAGGCAAAAATCAACTACCATGAAGCACTTTCCTCAAGGAATTTTTCAGGATTATTCCTTCAGCTTGAAAGAAATACTGGGATGGTTCTAAGTCTAGGTAATTCTTCATAAAACATCTTGCATTTTTGGTTGTTTTTTTTTTTTTAATATATATGTAATGACAGAAGAGACAGTTATGCTCATGTAGTTTGTCCTCAGGCAGATCGAGGCCATTGAATCTCATCCAAGAATTCTTGTTCTTAGCCCAAAGTTTAGCACCATCCCCTCAGTTATATCTGGCTGGTCTTTTCCCCATGAACCTTTCAACAGTGGTGACCAACACCACCACAGTGGCTTGGATGCTGCTTTTTCCATTACAAAAACCAGAAGTGATGAGCTGTGCAGAAGGAAAACTTGTATTTATTCACCAGACAGTCTCCTGACCCACCCCACGAGTTTGCAAAGGCATCAGCCATCCCTTAACCCCCTCCTCATGGACAATCCATGGCTATTAATGATCTTCCCTTTCTGCTCCACAGATCACAGGCAGAAGCCATCTGGCTTTTCCTCGGACCAGCGGAACAGGCTTTCCATAAACTCCAGGCTCTTTTTCCCTATTTAGGTCAGGAGTTAATATCCCCTATCACAAGCATGGGGTCATGTCCTGCTGTTTAAAGTCAGCCCACTCCAAGAGGGCTGGCAGGATGAGCTGCCCCTCTCATCCAGGGAAAGCTGGGCTGAAAGGAGACCTGTGCCTGAGCACAGCAGAGTGAACAACACCACAATATGCTGCCAAATACTCGCAGTGCATCTTGAGTGAGCTTTGCACAGAGGCCTTTTCTGGTCTAAGACACAAGAGAGAAAGAAGTAGTGCTAAATCCCTCTTTTTTTTTTCCTCTTTTTTTTTTTTTTGGGCATAAAACACTGCACTGTCCCAGTCTATCAAGCTTGGCTTGCTGAAAATTAAGAGGTCAGAAGGAGCTGCCCCAGTCTGCCATAAGTCTGACCCTGCCATGCTGTCTGGAAAGATTCTCTCCCTGCAGAGTGAAGGAGTTCAAGACCAACTTGGATAATGAGTAAAATGAGTTTAAGGGTCTCGAGATCCCTAAAAACCTCCTGTTTGTATCTCATGGATTGACCTGGCTCTCTCTCCATGACTGCCGTGCCCCAGCAGCTGCAGGGAGCAGAGGTGCAGAGGTGATCAGAGGAGCTGTGATTTTCCCCTGCCCACTCCATCACACTCTCACCCCTGCCAGGAGAATGCCATCCACCCCAGATATCCCAGGATGTGAGCTCCACAGACAAACCACAGCTGGATTTGTCCCTCTGTCCCCTTTCACTGCTACCTGCCCAGAAGACAAAAGCTGAGCTGTTTGACAGATTTTTGCAGCCCTGCCAGCTGGCAAATCCTCCTGGGACAGGAGTGATACTCTGTCCTCAGGGATGGGACTTCACCTTTGACTCTCCCTCCGTCCCCAGCCACGCAGCACCTTCCCACTGCCCTCTACAAGGAGGACAAAAGGGACGCAGGGGACAAGGATGGGCAGCAGAAATCACTCCCTGACCACACAAACCTTCACCTTGCCGCTGACCAAAAACCCTGCTGGAGATTTCACCAACCTCCTCCTTCCTCCTGCCCCAGCAAAGCCAACAAGGCAAAGGGCTCTGTTGTTTCAGCCCCCTGAGCAAAGAGAAGGACCACAAAGCAGCCCATCCTCCTCGCCTCGCATGTGACGAGCCGCAGAAGAGCAGCGGCGCTGCCAAGCCTGGTGACTAAAGGCCAAAGAGAGAGGAGATAGAGGAACACAAGGAGCTGCTTGTTTGGGTTTTGTTTGGGGGGTTATTTGAAATTCAGCAGCGACTGGGGTTGGAGAACAGAGTCCACTCAGAGCCTCTCTCTTCCCATTCATCCTCGTCCCGAAGGAGGGAGGGGGAGATGCAGGCTGAGGAGCAGGGAAAACAACCAGGCTCCTTATAAGAATTCCTGCCTGGAAAAGGCAGCCTCTGCCCACGGGGAGGCATTGGAACCTCAGGCAGGACAAATCCCTGATGCCAACAGCAGCCTTTGTGCCCAAGGAATCTCTCTCCTCGCTTTTGGCAAAGTTTTGCCACCTCCTCCGTGGAGGTTAAGTAATTTTTTTTGCCTCTGTTTCCCCAGGTGAGACACGAGAGTAGCACTGTCACATTTAGATAATGGGGACATTCCTAAGCTGAAAGCTAAAAAAGAGGGAAGTGATTTCAACGGAGCAGAAAAAAAACCCCAGAAGATAAAGATACAGATTGGGTGAAAACAAATAACATGCTGTGAAAAAGGCAATGTATCAATCTAGGACACAGTGAGGGGGAATATTTCCAGGTTTCCAGATATTAAGAAGACACTATCTTTGGCCGTATCTAAAATATTATAACCATCCTTGTACTCAGGTTGAAGAAACAAGAGTTCACAGTGAGACAGGGTTGCAGAGAAAAATCACTAAGATGATCAGACTTGCCAGGAGATATTGGTGCAGTTGGTTTTGCAAAAGGAAAGTGAAGAGAAAATTTAAATTCTATAATTAAAACTCTGAGAAGGAACCATCAGAGGAGTTTAAAAATACTTTAAACTAAAGGGTTTAAAAGGTTTAAAGGGTTTTGCTGTGAGAGCAAACAGGCTTGATTTGGCAAAAAAAAGACACCTGAGTTGAGATTTTAGTCACCAGAAAAATTATTGCCCAGGAAGTCAATCTTGTACAATCAACAAGGAAATCTCCCTGCCAGTGCTGAGGTGGATTTCACCAGGAAGGCAAACTGACTTTGGGAAGTGGCCTTCAGTTCTGCCCTTCTGTATTTAATGCAGAAAGGTAGAAATTTCTCCATCCCTCTGCAGATTCCATCTACAGAGCTGGACACAACAGGAGGCTTTGCTTTATTGTGTTTCTCCACCCCTGAGATGTTTCCTTGCTGTTTCCTCTCAGGTGTTTGGTGATTCATCAGCAACCAAGTGAAAGTTTTCTGTTCTAACCTCACATTAAAGTCTCCAATGGCTGAAGGACTCAGGTGACAGCCTGCAAGTCTGACAGATGACCTTCTGCAGGCAGGAGAGACTTCTTCCATTTCTCTGCTCATTTTTAATTACCTCTACTGCCTTATCCTCAAGGATACAGAAAATTTAGGGGTCCACGGCAAATTCTGGGGAATAATCTTGTCCTGGTAAGATATGGAATGATGTTAAAGGCTGGGGCACATTTTAACTGCTCTGTCCAAACCCAGCAGCCCTTCTCATTGAAAAATGAGCTTTAAATTCTTTCCAACCCAAACTGTCCTATGATTCTCCTCTGCTCTTACTGAGATTTCTCTTCCTTCTTTTACCAGGAGATTTTGAGCCACAATCTCCTGGTAAAACCTCTGGGTGGTGTTGAACACCACAGGAATAGGGACAGAAACCTCTTCTTCATGTACTTCCCTCCTGCCTTACTTTCCTCTTGATGCCAAAGTGAATGTACCCAGGAGAGATGAAAGAAACCTCCTGAAACATTTCCTGCTCCCCTTTGGATGTGGCAGAAATCTTTGCACGTGGGCAAATCTGAATCAAAGGATGAAATGCTCATTCTGATTGCAGTGACCCTTGGTCTCCTCCTGTCTGTATGGTCCCATGATAATTCATATCCCACAAATCATTAAGGTTGGGAAAGGCCATCAAGTCCAAGCTTTAATCCATTTATTGATATCAGAGGGATAAGATTCTTTAGGACTTTTGTTCCCCTAGGTGTGACTCAGTGTCTAACCCATGTTTAAATCTCACCTCCAAATCCAAACTTGGTGCATTTGCATGGTCTAATTTTGGGCAAATTTAAGTCAAAAAATCAGATTTTTGATCTCCACATTTACAGTGAACCTAAATTACACGTCCTTTTCAGCCAGGATGCTGATAAATGTGGCTCCAGTGCCAGAGAGAGCTTCATTCCCTGTGAACTGCTGCTTTCAGGTTCTGAGATGCTGCTGCTCCAGAGACAGAGCTCCTTGGAGACCGAAAGAAAGGATGCAGAGGCAAATCCTTCCCTCCCCATGGAGACTGGATTGAGTTCTTATTACAGTTTGGTAATCTCCTGCTCCTTTCTGACATATCTCTGCCCTCAGATCCTCATTCCAGAACTCTTGCAATAACTGTCACTCAAATCAAAATTTCAGAAGTTCTGCAATTGTGAGAGATAGATAATATGAAAAAGCAAGCACAAGTAGCATTTAAAAAAACAAAACCCAGCTGTGATTTTTAAAATAAAATAGAGAGGCTGACCACAGTCCATATTCAAGATAAAAAAAAAAAAAATCTAAGCAATTCAAGATTTGACAGGCTCCTGCTTCATAATTTCCATTTTTTTCCTTTTGGCTGTGTTTCATTACAAGGTGAGCAAAGATAAGCCCACAGATCTCTCCATTCAGGCCCAAGCAACCCTTAGAGGAGATTGTTCAGTTGCCAGTTAAACCCAGCCTGGCTGCAGCTTTTGGGGAACAGCTTCAGGAGGAGCAGCAATGTGATTCTGCTAAAGGAAAGTGGGGTCTCTCCTCACCCTTGGCATCCTCCTTGTCCCTCAGCACTACCAGGAATTTTGGTCAAAGTGTCCCTTAACACCTTGTTCACATTGCTGTTTCAAACTGAGTGTCCTGTGCTACCTTATTCTCACTGCAGTAAAGAAAAAAAAAATAAAATATATATAACCAAACAAAAACCAGCATCCAAAACTCCCCTCACAATTAAAAAAAAATCCACTCATTAATATAAACAGAGGCTGAAAATATGGGTATTTCACTGAAGTCCTGAAGCAAATGACATCTTCTCAGGAGAACACCACTGTGGACATGGGCTCATTTTATGTTTTATTTATAGCACAAGTTTTACTGCAGTCACTCAATCAAGCATGGCCAGGGCTGTGTGTAGGCAAATGTGGCTCATTTCTCCCCAGCTCAGCTTTAAAGGGCAGTTAACAGCTTGTCCAGGGTGTTTGGTGGGGATGTTATGGGCACAACTTCATCACAGAGATGGAAAATTGTATCTCCAGGAATTCAGCTGCAGGAGAGGGAGGCAGATTTTCCCCTTTCTGCCCTCCCAGAGAGTGGCCCAGGATGTAGGGATGCTCCCAGCAGGAGCCAGGCTCCCTTTCCCTGTCAGAGCCCTGGCTCGAGGCTCAAATCTCCCTCTAAGTGCTCCATTTATCACCTCTAGGAAGCCTCTAAATCAAGGCAAGGAATCTCTGACAACTTCACCCGACTCCTGACACGAGTTACAGCATCTGTGGAGTAATTGTGGGATGAAACCACCATCCCTGTCCACAGGAGTTCATAACAATTCACAACAATCACAACAATTCCTCCTGCTGGCTTCCCTTGTCTCCTCTCTCTGATGTCCACTGCTCTGCAGAGACACCACTGAATTTATTTAAGGTGACAAGGTTTTGAGGTGTGGGTAAAGAATACAGAAGCTGGAAGTGAAGATCAGGTGGTAAATTCAGTCTAATTCCTCTTGCTGTCACCCCATTCCCTCTCTTCCCTCTTTCAATCTCACTGCTGCTCCCTTAAAATTGCCTAAAAACTTTCCTGGAATAGAAAAAGTAATGATTCTTCGCTGTGATCTCCTCGGAACATGATGTCCCTTGCCTAAAATTGGCTGTTGGATTTGACTCCATCACATCACCACGGCAGGAGCCACACAAAGACACCAACACCAGGTCACCTACTAACCCCTTGCACCTTTCCCTGACTCTGAGCTGCATTTTCCCCTGCAGCCTGCAGCCCTGTCCTCCTGTCCTGCATTGTGGCAGGCTGGCAGAGATCGTGCTCCTTCCCAAACAGCCAGGAATAGATCTGGGCCGGTTCCATTCCCTATAAACTTGCACTTTGCAGCCCCAGATGTCATCCCTGACGTTTAGATGTACCTCAGTCTATCTGCTGGCTTGGAGCAGAGGGGAGGGCAATCAGAATCCTCCTGACACAGCAAATCTAGGGAGGAGAAAAGGGGGAATCAATTTTTATAATACGTGTTTGGCACTACATAATAGATATAACTCTAAATGCAAGCCATAAAGTTGGAGAGGATTATAAATTAAATCCGTTCTGTCCCTTTTAACTAAAAAGTGACCTTACCATAGAATTAAATGTGGTTTTTACCCAGTGATCTATGGAGCTGTAAAAGTGTACTGTGGCAGGGGGATGTTACAGCACAGAGGAGCCCCCAGACAGGCATCTCTACCCAGCTCAGCCCACGAGCTGCTGCTTGATTTAAACTGAACACAGGGCAGCAAGAGCTGAGGATTTCACCCCTCTCCCTGCCAGAAGGTGACTCATGTCCCTGCTGGGAACAGTCCCTGGCCAGGTTTTCCTCTGAACTGCCACCAGTCTTGGGATGAGAGGATGCTGCCTGAGAAGATGTTCTAAAAACATTTCTAAAAATTAAACTGTCTGCACAAATGCCAGGCACTTTTTGGATCTGTGTCCTATCCCTGTTTGGTTTACCAAGCCCTAACTACAGCACAAGAGGGAGAGAGGATTAGAAACTACCCTGGGGTTCATCTAAATGCCACAGTGGTTGTGAAAAGGGACATGGAAAGTCCTTGATTGCTCAAGTAGTGACTCCATCCCCCTGCTCCAATAATCATCCAGGAAAATTTGAAATATAAAAGACTTGACATTGCAATCCAACCCAGAGGACACAATTTAGGATGTTCCTGAATGCTTTTGAATGGCCAGAAATTATCGGGTTTTTGTCTCACAAGCAAATACGGTTTCGAAGCCACTGCTGGGTTACAGGTTGGTATTCATGGCTAAAAGCTCTCTGAGCCTGTGGGAGACTCAGTGCCCCCTGGAACATAACGCAGGATTGAAGGCTGTTCCACTTCCAATCAGTACAGCAGCGAGGAAAATCACTTCCCCCATGAAACAGATGCTCAGGGAAGTCAGTGGTGTGTTACCTCATTACTGCTGAGAAGTGGTGCAAAGGAGGAGCCAAGAGCCTTCCCAGATATTGAAAGTCACTGAAACTTGGACAAAAAAAAGTGCTGCCAGGTCTGGCTGTGCCTTCTATGTCTGTGCACTGGGCTTGTGTTGCCCTGCAAGCCACGAACATTAATCAAAGATTTAGATTAGGTTTTGGTTGGATATTAGGATTTTTTTTTTCATGGAAAAGGTTGTAAAATATTGGAATGGATTGCCCAGGTAAGTGGTGGAGTCAAACCCCTGGAAGTGCTCAAAAAATGTGTTGACATGGATGATGGTGAATGTGGTGGTGGTGCTGGGCTGATATTTGGACTTGATGGTCTCAAAGGTCTTTTTGAATTTTCAAAATTCTGTGATTCTATGAAACAGCAAGATCAGATTCAGGAAAACAGCCCAGATGGTCAAGGTTATGTTGAAAACTCATCTGAGCTGCCACACTGCACTGTGCTGGTCATCAATGCCAATGGCTCCCTTCTCATTTTGGCCTTTTTCCCCTGGTCATTTGTTATTTATTGGCATTATTTCACTCAGGAATGTCATTTTTGCAGATCTGGAGGGATTCAGACCCCACAAACACACTAGAGTTGCTGGAATAGCAAGGATTAACCAGAAGGAGAAGAAACTCTGGTGCTCCCAAGGTGAAACCACCTCCAATCCTGAATTAAGAGGGAAAGATATCTTAAAACATCTGATTTTACAGAGCACAATCATTCAGAACCTCTACCAACCACCATGGTGGCAACAACAGCATCCTCTTTACTCAGGTTTCCTTGCTATTGTCTCACTCTGAATTTTTACCAATGTTAGATATTTTATTCTTAAAGGGTAAGAATAGTTAATACAGTTAATAGTTCACTACAGATTCTACAAGACAAAGGAAACAACCATTAATCAGCAGACAGTGAACTGGGCTGGGCCAGACTGGTGTCCTTCACCTCCCAAATCTGCCTATCACACCAGTGCAAAAATGTCAGGCTTTGTGCTGTTGTCATTTCAAAGCTATTTTTGGCTAATATTTGGCAAAATCCAAGTACTGCAGACATCCAGGGCCTGCTGTGGATCAAGTCAAGAACATCTGGAGGACAAGACTCACCAGGAGGAGTGCTGGTGTCCAAATAAATAATTTTTCCTGAGGGAAAGGGTGCAAACAAAGAGTTCAGAGATAGGAACACCTCTCCAGGAGCTTCACAGAGGAAAAGGGCTGAGCTGGAGATGAAGCATGACCTCAAGCCCTCCAGATGTTGACCTCACCTCTGCCAGAGGTTCACTTTCCACCTAATTCAAGCCTCAGACCAACCTCTGTGCTCAGGAGTTCTGCATTAGCCATGCTCAGAGTCAATGCTGTGCAACCCATGGTGATCAAGTGATGTAAATCCAAAAGGGCTTATCAGGAAAATTCAGAGACACAAGATAGTGTTGGCCAATAATTTGGGAAGAAATAAAGCATAATAACTTTAAATTACTCTGTCTTTTGATTACCCAGGGAATATCCAATCCAATCACCACAAAAACTGAGAAAATCAGGGTTCAGGAAGAGCCCCAGCAGCCAGTGCTTGCTGAGGGTGACTGGACAGAGTAGTTACACCACCAAAGTCACCTTCCAGACTGGAAGCCAATTTGCAGGGCTAAAACTCTCTTTGAAATTCCCTTTCCCTGACTGTCTGAGGAGCTGAAACCACCAGACCAATACTTCCAGAGCAGAATGAGCCCCTGAGAGGAAAGGATGGTTGGGCAGCACTGTTTATCCCCCTCCCCAGTTCTGACCCCTGCACTGGGATGATTGATTTCCATCCCCCCAGCTCCCCCCAGCTCCAAATACCTTCCACAGGGAGATTACACAGCCTGCCCTGTAATCAACAGCGACTTCAAAAGGGCTCAGCACTACAAGAAAACCCGGAGGGACGAAATTAAGTGGGAAACAAACACAGCATTTGGGTTGTAATTTGAGGTGGGAAGCTGGGGTTTTAATAACCACCTTGCCGCGGCCTGCTGGGCACCTTGCGGCTCATAAATTGCATTTATGAGAACAGGAGGTTGGAGGGAGAGTTTGGAGTCCACGGGGAAGGCAGCAGTGCCTGGTGTGGCTCATCCAATGTGTTGGTGGTGGCTGTGCTCAGTGCCAGCTCCCCTGTCACACCCCAGCTCTGTCACCTGCAGGAAGCTGACCCAGCTCCAGGGTTGGGAAGAGTCATGTCCTATTTACATCCAACCACTCTTCTGGGCAAGGGAAGGGAGGAGTGAAAAAGCAGTGCTTTGTCCCACATTCCCCTCACCAGGGGAAATGGAAATAATCGTGGTGAGATCTTCTACAAACACTTTTCAGGCCTGTTCAAGGTAGGGAAGAGAGAGTGGCTTCAGTTCCCTGAACATTTTAAAATGAGTTCCAACCCAACAAAGACACAAAGAGCTGTCAGGAATCACAGCTGTCTTTACCAACCACCTTCCTCATTCCCATCACTGCGTCCCATATTGGACCTGAAGCTATTGGCAGTCAGGTGATATCCTCAGAGATACTCCAGGATGGTCTTAGAGGTCCTTTTGGGAAGATCATTGCTCCTAATCAGAAGTCAAAACCTAATCAGAAGTCAAAACCTAATCAGAAGTCAAGACCCACCAGCCATCAGCACCACAGAACAAGGAAGGAGATGCTGCAGCTCGTGGTAGATAATCCTCCCTTTCCACATCCCAGAAAACTCAGCTGCAGAGCAAGCCAAGGCTTTCCCAGGACAACAGAAGAAGATGTTCATAAAAATATGAATATTTTGTGATATGGCAGTAGAAGAATGTAAGCATCACCTGCTAGGGCATGGTGTGTGCACATTTCTGATCAAAGATGCTGTGGCATTGCCTCTGGTCGCAGCCCAGCCAAATAATCAGTGTTAGACTCCAGAGAGACGAAGGGAATGGACTTGCCAAGAAGAGCCTTGTCTAGAAAACTGGGATCAGTTCAACAGGACATCAAACCAGGGCTTTGTCCCAACACAGGGAAGGACAGCCTCTACTTTTGGAGGGGTTGTAAGGCTGTCTTACATAACAAAAGGTTCTCCTTTCACTCAAAACACATCACAACCTCAGATTCTAGTCCCCAGACCTCAAATCCAATCAGATTTCCTCCCTTCTGAGGAGGACACTGTGAAGAGTGCTGTCACACAGCCCCACACTGGAGCTTGTTCTGCACCTTTAAATACCCTGCAGACCTCCTGCTCATGATTGTGCAGCTCCTGAGGGCAGCTGTGACCCGTGGGGACATCAAAATCTGCAGCACTTGTGTCCCATCCTCACAGAATCACAGATTCTTGAGGATGGAAGGGACATCTGGAAATCTCCTCCTCCAAACCACCTCACCATCTTCCCTGGTTTTGGTAGAGGATATCTAGACTAAGGATTCCCCATCTGGGGAATCTCCTTTCCAGTGGTATTTCCCTGCCTGCAGGCACTTCCCACAGTTTCTAGTCCCTGAGGGATGCCTAGTTGGGTACATCTCCAATCATGTCAAAGGATGCCTTCCTGGTATTTCCACTCATCCCACTTAACTGGATCCCCCAGCCAACTGGCATTTTGCTGGGATCTCTCCCAGCTTCCCCTCTGCCCTCCCAGCTCTGCTGCTCTTCTGCCTGTCACCATCTCTCCTGCTGGTTGTAGCATCATCTCCATCTGGAGACTCTGAAAGCCCCGACAGCACTGCTATCCCTGGTAACATATCTGAAAACCCTGAGCTGGCAGGAGCCAGCAAGTGACACAGGACAGAAAATATTTAACATTGCTCATGCCATTTTTTTAGGCATTTGGAATATGCAGTGAACATGGATTCAGTGTTTGGTTATCCCTTCATTTGCCCTCATGGCTGACCTGCAAGTGCTAAAATAGGCTATTGGAAGGGCAGTGTTGTGTCCAGGGATGGGACTGGATGGAAAGGCATGGAGCTGTGTCAGGAGAGGTTTAGATTGGAAAAAGGAAAAGGTTTTTCATGCAGAGGGAGCCAGAACAGGTTCCTCAGGGAAGTGGTCACAGCATGGACACTACTAGGGGTCCAGTTTGGACAGCACTCTCAGGCACTTGGGGGGATTCTTGGGGTTGTTCTGTGCAGATCTAGGAGCTGGACTCAATGATCCTTGGGGTTTTCTTCCAGCTCAGGGTATTCTGTGGTTCTGCTGAGATGTGGGCAGCTCAGAGACCCTCTGTCCTCCTAGGGGTTTGTCTGCCCACAAGCCCTGTGGACACAATTCACATGCTCCTTATCCCAGCCTTACACTCCTTCAAGCTGGCTGCACTCAGCAGAGCAGAGCAGGCACTGAATGTCCTTTGTCACAGAATATCCTCAAACCAAAACCCACCCCTGGAGCCATCAGAGCTTCCCCAGAAAGATGCTGTGCCTCAGGGAACACTTGCAAGGCAGTGCTGAGTAACCACAGCACTGCTGAGCTCCATCCCAAGTGCCAAGACAGCTCAGCCCTGCTCAGGGGAGAGGTTCACTGACATTTACACATTTAACATCACCAACCTGGGAGACAGCAGCTCTACAGGCTGCTAGGTTACAGAGATTTCTCCTCGCCTCCCATCCCTGATTTCTGCCATAAAAATCAGAGGTTCTGCTGTAATTTTACCTCCACAGATAGATATTCTTGGGGCACATGAAAGAATGAAATTCCCTCACCATTGCCTGCACACAATGAGATTGCACTAAGCTCCAAAAAGTGAGGTGCTCACCCTTGCCCCTTTCTTTGTATGCATGAAGGTGTGGAGTGTTTTGTTAGCAATTAACCCTTGTTTCAGCTCAATGGAGCTGATCAGATTGTGGAACAACATCTGAAAAGTGGAGATTAGCAGGCCAAGCTCTTTAGTACTTAAGACACCAGTGCAGCTACTCAAAATCAGATTTCCCTTTCTTCCCTGGCAGTTGATTAAAGCCTTTTCAAGCAGTTCTTTCCAACCTGCAGATGTTTAAGTCAGGTGATGGAGAAAATTTTTGGGTTTTTTTCTTTCCTGGCTGGGAAATGACAGCTGCATGGACCTCAAAAGTCTCAGAAAAAAAAAAAATCAGGTCCAGAAAACAAAGCTTAGAGTGTGTCTGTCTGTACACAGGCGCTAAAGCAGAGCTTGGGTAGATCTGACCACAGCACAAACATGCAAAGGCTTGGGCAGCATGGCTCCAGAAGGGAGAAAATACTCTTCCAGCAGGAGCTGAATCCAGAAATAGCCTGTGAGAGGATCAATTTCTGTTGCATCCTGATTTATTCAGACCTTCCATGGTGGCAAAGCCCTCTATAACAAAATATCTGATTACAGGACTATGACCATAAATTCCACACGCTCTCGAGCAATGGCCAATGAATAACTGACTTGTTAAGGGAACAGCCCTGCACAATGAATAAATCTACCAACAGGGCTTTCGATACAAAAGACCCCACCGGGACAGATTTCCTGGCGAAGGTGTATCGACTTTCATTTGCAGATATTTGTTTGGAGGAGATCTCCATTGTTACATTGCTGCTCGACAACATCCAGCATAAAGCCTGACTCCCACCCCAGGCTTGATGGATTGGGATATGCAAGTGGGCTGGACTACGCAGAGGAACATTTTGCAGTGCTCCACAAGGTTCTCCTGGAGAAGGAGGTGTTTAATCCAGAGGGAAACCAAGGCAGGTAGAGGAGAATCTCCTGCTTCAGTTGTAGAAGGACCTCCAGAAATTGAGGACTGAGAAAACATGAGAAAAGACGACTCTGGAGCAATGTTTAAGGGTGGACATGTGCTCACAGTCAAGGCACAAGGAGAATAAATCATTCCTGGTGCTCGGCTGGTTTCCTTCACCTCAGGATCCCAGAGGGAATGTGGTTTGATCACATCCAGTTGGACACAGAGTTAGCACAGAGCCCCACAGGGAGGGAAGGAGGAAATCAGGCATTCCCATTTCCCAATGGGAACACCAAGGTGCAGAAAGACCAATGTCTTAATTCAGTGTGAGCTGATCTCTGCCCTGACCCACATGGTTTGGCAAAGGATGAGCTCAACCTTGACCCACGGGTAGAGTGGCACTGCAGCAGCTTTTAAAATCAACCATGGGGTTTTGGTGTTGGGTAACCCAAACTTCCAGTGGTTTGTGGAGCTGTTGGATTACAGGATCACCCGCAGGGAGGCAGAAGCACAGATGGGGCAGAGACAAAGTGTTTCAGCTCCAAATCCATTCTAGCACGGATATCATGATGATCCCTATCCCAAAAACATTTAGACAGAGAGCAGTGCTAATTCTCAATGAATATGGAAGAGGGCAAGTCTGCCAGGAATGGGATATTCCTAATAGCTGACAGAGGGGAGAAAGAAAAGAGCCATTTTGCAAACAGCAAGGACTTTGTTACAGGCCAGCTGAGCTCAAAAAACTGAGGAAACATCTCCATCTAGCAAAGCCAGCCTGGAAACAGGCAGCTGACAAGGTGAGCCTGCAGGTGGGAGTGCTGAAATCACGGCAGGAGGCATCACAGGATCTGCCTCTGACCAAAACTCAATGTTCAGAAAAGGATTTGGCAACAATAAATACCAGTACATGCACGTGGCATGCACGAAATGGTGTCCCAAATACATGTAGGGTTTCTCTGTCCTGCTCCCAGGCCAAATCCAGTCAGCAAACAGCAGCTCTGCCTGGAGTAAATAATGAACCTAAAACTACAATGCTGCTTTTAGCACTGGAATGAGGATTTTATATATATTATGTATTTTACATCATGCACTCACTTCAGCCAACATACAATGCACCACATGAGATGATACCCATCTGTTCCAATTTTTACCCCTCCCCAAAAAATCTAGATTTCCTTACTAGGTCTCTGTCCATTCTTTCTCCAGATACTGTTTGCTTTCCCTGATCCTCCTTGTCCCAGGGATAACACCCAGCACGGCAGAGTTTGCCACTTCAACAGCTCGTTTGTCATCAGCCGGTCACTCCTTAATCAATCTTTTATGGAGGGATATTTCAGAAGAAAATGCAGAGGGAGTAGGTGAAGGAGAGTAGGAAACCAGCCCTGGTTTAATTTTGATAACATTGGCAGGGAGTGATTCGCTCCAACAAATTAAAATCAGCAGATCTCTCATTTTCTCTGACAGAGGTAACCAATTAAAATTTTCATAAAGGGGGCAGTGATGTGTGTCTGCCAGACAGAGTCACCAATCTAGCAGCCCTCTGATTTAAAATATTATCTTTCCTTTCCTTTCCTTTTTTTTTTTTTCCCTCTTCCCTCAGAGCTTCCTGGAGCAACATGACAGATTATCTCAACATAATCAGACTAATACAAAACCCTCGCTCCAAGAGGCACTGCGAGGAAATTCTGAACTCGAGATGTGACAGCAAATGGATGTTCTGAAGGGACTTCATTTACCGCTCATTTTCCTTCTCTTTTTTTATTTTATTGTTGTGTTTTGTAGCCTCAGCATGCTGCAAACCACGTTAGAGAGCCAAATATCACAGGGAGTGCATGGAAGGGAAAGGGAATTACACTCCCCCCCGTGGGCTGCCCTGACAGTTTGCTCTCCAAGAGAGAAGTTTGGCTTCTTGTTGATGGTTTTTTAGGTTCTAATAAAATGCCCCAAATAATGGGTCAGGGATGGTGTGGGAAAATTACCTTTTTGACAGCAGGACCTCTAAGAAATTGTACAAGGCTGATGGGAACTCCAACACTGGGATGCTGGAGGATGTTAAGGACCAGGATGGCATCTGTGGTGGTTCTGTCTTGGAGAAATGAGGGTTGCCCAAGCCATGGTGGTTTGGGACTTAAAGGGGTGGCGCTCTGTGGATTTGAGATCTGAGGGGGCCATGCATAAATCATAAAATCACTGAATGGTTTGGGTTAGAAGGGACCTTAAAAATCGTCCAGTTCCACCCTCTGCCATGAGCAGGGACACCTTCCACTATCCCAGGGTGCTTCAAACCCTGTCCATCCTGGCCTTGGACACTTCCAGGGATGGGGAATCCTGTGCCATGCCTCACCACCTTCACAATAAAAAATTTCTTCCTAGTATTTAATCTAAAGGAAAGCAGTGCATTTCAAGTCAAAAGGAGCCCCTGCCTCTCCATCACAGATTGAACTCTGAAATACTGTTTTCCCGGGCAGAGATGTGGTTCAAAGCAACTGAGATGCCAAGAAGGAGACTCCTTATCCCCACCCTGGCTGGGAGAACTGTGCACAAGTCCCTTTCTTCCTGTGCTTCAGAGCCCCAGATTCTCACCCCACCCAAATTTATGGATGTATGTCAACCTCCATCAGAATTTAACTCTTAGTCAAGTTTCACCCAAACACAAGCATCGCCCTTCTGCCATCTTTTATCCCAGCAAACTCTAGGCAAGCAGAGAGTCCAGGGAATTTGGGGAACGAGTCATGAGGAGAACTCAGGAGCATCCTGTGAATGGTGGACACTGGGATGTGAGGAGACCCCTGGGCTTTGTCTGCAGCCACATTTCAGCAATTCCAACCCATGCTGCGACCTGCAAACCTGCAGGCCAGGTGCCAACTCCCTTCCCTTCGAAGGCTCTCCTGGGGATGTGAATTTTCTCCAAGGGGAGGAGGTGAGCTGGTTCCAGAGACAGCCTGTCATCCATCTTGAGGAAAATACTCCTCTCCCTTCGCACCTCCCCTAGAAAGGTGGCGACCAGCGTTCCACAAGCCCGGGATCGGGCCCGGGGAAAAGCTTTGAGTCATTTGTTTACCAGCACAGGTTTTCCTGGAGCTAATTAATGAGCCAAGCTGATAGCCTGCAACAGGTATCGATGACAGAGGATTTCCTGCCTGCTGCACTTGAGCTACGGGAGAGGGTGAATCTGGATCTACGAGCACACTGCTTCCCCTTCTCCCTCTCCCCCCAAAACAATTGGGAAGGAAAAGCCACCTGCAGCCACACAGACACTGCGGGAAACCCCTCTGCCATCTCCTCCTCAAGGATGGGGCACATTCCCTGCTGGACCACGCTGTGGGTGGATTCTCAGGAGCAAAGTGCTCGGGAATCCCTTTCTCCCACTTGTAAGGAGCAAGGGATGCTCTGAAGACCTCCGGCAAGCCCTCGGAGCTGGGGGCTGCCTGCGTCCCCCCCCCCCGCAAAATCCTGGGCATGGGGGTACCAGAGTTGCACACACCAGCACTTCCACTCCCGTGGAGAGCCCGTGGAAGCCTCTGCTTTCACAAGGATGCTGAAATTGGGGAGAAGAAGGGAGAAGAGGGCATAAAACATGCGGGGGATCATGGCAAAAAACCCACAGGGTGGGGGGAGCCAAAAGCCAACGGGAAGGTGATGCTGGAGAGTGGGAAATAAACCCCGCGGGCTGCGTGTTTCGGGTGCGGGGTGGGAAGCAGCGCTTTTTGCGAGCCCCAGCCGTGCGGGTGGGTAATTTTTTTTTTGAGGGGTGGGTTGGATAAGGGGGAGCAGCGCTCCACGGGCTGTGCCGAGCATCCGAGCGCTCCGGGGGTGGCGAGCGGCGATAGCCGGGCTGCGAGCGCCACCTCCCCGCCGCTCGCCGCAAGCCCCGGCAGCCCCCCCGCCACCGGGTTGGGTATGGGGGAGGCTGGGGGGCACCCTGGCATTAGGATGAGATGCCACCCGCCCTTTCCCAACGTCTCCCGCCGCGGGGTTGCAGCGGGGATGCTGCGAGAAGGATGGAGCGGGGATGGTTCTATGGGGTTTGCTAAGTTTGGGGTGGCTGTAAAAGGGGCATGCGGGGTACTGTGAGGGAGGGAAGGGCTCTGGGGGTGTCCCAGGGCACCTCGGGGTGCCTGCGGGGCAGAGGGCGATGCAGGTCTCCGTGGGGTGGCAGAGAATGGGATGGGGATTCTCCCCCCGCCGTGGAGGTTGCCTTTGGCTGCTCCTTGGGGTGCGATGGGGGTTCAGGATCTCCCCCCAACTCCCACACACACACACACACGCAGTTCCCAGCCCGGCTGTGGGGTCTAGGGCACTATCCCTGCCTCGTTTTCCCTCACGGAAGAAGAGGGTACAGTCCCTCCATTAATGGAAAACCCCTCGGCTTTTCAGCCAGTCCTTCCCTGAGCCTGTCCACCTTCGCTCGTCAATTACGGGGGTTCCAAACCCCTTTTCCTGAACCCAGGGCTCTGCAACACCATCCCAAGTGCTGTGGAAAGGGCCAGGAGCCCTGCTGCTGCCCTGCCTGTGCCTTGTCCCTGTCCAGCTCCTCCCTGGGCTTCCCTTTCGCCCTCCCCAGGAGGAGCGATGCTGCGCCCTGACCCCACTACAGCCCCCAGAGCAGCGTATGGAAGTCCCCTGAGTCTGCCTGCCCCAGCACCCTGCTGGGTGTCCTCTCTGCTCATCCCTCTCCCTGTCCCTTGTCCCCAGCCTGGCTCAGCCCCGTGGCCACCCTGTCCCCTGGCAGTGCGGCTTGGCTGAGCTGGTGCAATTCCTCAGCACCCTCCAAGGGTAAAAACCTCTCTGGCTCTGCCCTGCCACCTCCCTCCTCTTCCCCAGCGAGGTCTTGGGCACAGGAAGGACTGTGGGACCCAGGTTAATGAGTCATTAATTAATTAGGGACCCACTTAATATGCACGGGGAGTTGTTTGTTTCCTTTAGCAGCCCGGACTTTGGATGAGATCCCAGCCCTGCGAAGCCTCCAGCCTCGTCTCCCAGCTGATAATAGATAATACAGATATTTCAGCACCAGCCAAAGCAGAGTCATCATCATTAATACAGAGCCCTCCCTGCTACGCGGCGGAGGTCACCAGTCAACTCCTCCGAGTGTCGGGGGCTCAGCCCTCCTGGCTTTCCTCAGGCTCTGCATGGCCAGGTGAGAGAAATCCTATAAGTAATCAACAGGTAATTGAGCTGGGGAGATGCACCTCGCACCCCGAGCACCCCTGGCTCCCTCCCAGGGAGGCTTTCGAGGCGCTGCGATTTTCGCTCTGCCGCGCACGCAGCGCTGGGCATCTGTCAAAGTAGCTCCGCTCTTCCTCAGCCCCCTTCTTCCCCTCCTCCTCTTCCTCCTCCCTCAGCCATCAGCTGGCCCTGGCACTCGGCAGACCCAGAGCTGGAGCTGGGTTGAGCCTGAGCCTCGGAAAGCTCCAGCTCCACAGCGATGGGGTGGTCAGGGATGGAAAGGGGGGTGTCTTTTTGCCCTCCATCCCTTTTGACCTTGCCTTGATGCTCCCCTCCCTCCCAACTCCTCTCTGTGCAGCTGATTCACGGGGTTTGTTGGCTTGGCCAGGGCAGGATCAGGGACAGGAGAGTGAGTCACAGCCGAAGGTACCTGGCAGAGTTCATCTGCAACCCGTGCCTTTGATTGAGGAACCGGTGCTGCTCTCAGCCAGGACTGAAAAGTCCCTTTAAAGCCTCCACCTGCTCCCCTCGATCCCGCTTTTCCCCTTTTCCTCCCAGCCTTGGCAGAGCCATGGCTGAAACACCTCTCTGTGAAAGTCTGAAAATGCATCAACAGCCACCCTCCATCAGCGAATGTCAGGCCGTGAAAGGCAAGGGGGCGGTGGGGGAAGAGGGAGAGACAAATTTTGCGATTCATTCCCACACAGGGTGATTCAGAACAAGATGCTTTGTAATTACGCATCCCTGATGGAGACTCCTTCTCTCTCCACCCCCCCTTCCCAAAGAAAGGCTAAGCCATGCCTGGGTGCCAGCATCCCCCAGGAGCACAGCTCCGGGAGCAGCGTGTGTGTGTCTGTGCCATCCTCGGAGCTCTACAGAGGCTAAAGGTTAATTTTCTCCCCCGGGGTGAAGCGAAGTGCTGAGAAATGGCATTTGGGGGGGCACGGGAGGAGCTCATCGCCTCCCCAGCCGTAGCCTCCAGCGCTGGGTAGGTGCCACACCAGCAGCGAAGCAAGCGAGGACACCCCCCACCCCGAGAGCCCTCCAAGGAAAGGGGGAAGGCAGGGAGCTGCCATGAGGGCAGATTCATGCCCGGGGCAGGCAGCTGCCTGTCCTTCCGAGACTTTGTTTGCCAACATCGCAGGCTGAGGAGTCCCGGACCCCAGGGCTGCCCGCGAAGGCACCGCGGCTCCACAGCACTTTGCAGTTCAGCCCCGGCTGGCTCTGCAGCTCTCCTGTCGCGATCCCTCGCTCCTCTTCCCTCGCTAGGCTGCCTTCTCCCCCCCTCAGACAACCCCAGCTCCTTTCCCCAGGACACGACTGCATTTCCCCCTCCGCATCCTGCGGACATTCAGTATTTTCCACCACCGCTTGACGTTTGCCCACAGGACCTGCATGCACAAAAGTTAAAACTTCCCATGCCAGGGAATGATTACGCTCTATCAGTCCAAATTTCAGAGTGGAAGGGACGGAAACATCCTCCGGGTGCTGTTTCCAGGGGCAAAAGCAGAGGAGTGGGTGCCCAGCGCTGCCCCCATGCCCGTCTCCCCTGGGGATGGAGACAGACCCCGCTGCGCTCCAGGCAAAGCGCAGCCACAGAAGTCGCGTTCCCCCTCTCCCTCCCCTCCGTGGAAGAAGGAAGGGTGGCCGGGAGCCTCTTACCTTGCCGAGCTCCCCAGGTTTTATATCCTCCTTCTTCCCTTTGTCAAATTCCAAATGGAAACCAGCAACATATCCAGGGGTAACCAGCCCAACATTGGGCAGCGCGTGAAGTCCAAAAGGATGGCAAAGCTCTCTCTCTCCCTCCGCTTCCTCCACTCTTGCCTCTACATATATATATACATACACATTATATATATATATATATATATGTATATATTAAATGGAAAAGGGGGGGAAAAATCCTAAAAGAAATGGGGGTGGGGAGGGAGAGGAAGGGAGAACCTTTGGTGTCTCTGCAGACAGGCAGGTGGAAGAGAAAAGCTGAAAATAATTAAGCCGTTTTTTGAGGAATCCTTAGGAGAGGGGAAAAACGCAGTTAAAAGCCAGTAAATCATTAGATCCAAGCAGACAATCAAGTCTTCTCCTTTGGAAAAAAAATATACAGCAGGGTTCAGAGTAGCTTTCCCAGCAGCGAGGAGCGAGAATGGTCTTCTTCTGAAAGATATGTTTGTTTAAAATCCACTCGTCTGCTTTTCCTTCTTTCTCTCTCTTCTCCCCCCACACTTTTTTTTCCTTTTTTTTTTTTTTTTTAAATTCTGCTTCTGAATCTCTCTCTCTGAAACTAGATCCAGTCTTTGTAGCCAGGGGCTGCATTAAGGATTACATCAGGCTTTTATAAGCTTTCCAGATCACACATTAGAGTGAGAGAGAGAGAGAGAGAGAGAGAGAGGGAGGGAGGGAGGGATGGGAGGGAGGGATGAAATGCACACACACATACACACGCACACGCACGGATCGGAGCTTTGTAAAACAGGCAGCTATAGGCAAGGACCCGAACTGACACCGTATCGCATCGGGCATGCTCCGCTAGCCTCCAGGAGGAGCGGATGGATGGATGGATGGATGGATAGATGGATGGATGGATGGAACACAGGAGCCAGCGACAGCCGGAGCGCGCTGGCGGCTCAGCAGCGCAGCCTCCCCGGGACAGCTTAGCCCTGAGCGGGGAGCCAGGAGGTGAAGAGGGAGCCGGGATGGTGGTGGTGGTGGTGAGGATGGCGAGGCTTCTGCTTCCCCCCCCTTCCCCGCTCCCCAAAAAAACCTGCGGAGGCTCAGCACGGAGAGGTGCCGCTCGCCCGCAGAGGGATGCGCAGAGACGCTGGTGCTGCTGCCTGGGTACCGGCAGGGAGAGGGGGGTGCTGGGGCTCTCTCATCGCCCCCCCCGGAGCCTCCCCCGGAGCTGACAGCCTGGCAAGGGGGACGGGACGCTGGACAGGGCTCAGGGAGCCGCGGGGCAGAGGTTCCCCAGCCTCTCAGCCGCGGGGAGGGCGGGAGGGGATGGGGGGGACCTCCCCCGGCACCCCAGCTTGGCCGTGCCTTTGCACCAGGGCACGCGGTTTGCCCGGGCAGAAGATGGCAACAGCCATTAACCCTTCCCTAATTAGTGAGATTTTACCTCTTTCCTAGCATCCTCCTCAACTCCTCGCTCCGTTAACCCAAAATGCGGGGGGGAGGTGGGGGGGTCTCACATCCAGGCGACACCCCGGGGCAGCAGGAGGATGCGGTGGGGGGAGGGAAAGTTTGAGGGGATGGAGGAGGAGGAGGAGATGGGCTGGGATGAAAGGTTCGTGCTACATGCCGGCAGCTTTGGGGTAAAGGTGCTGCTTCCAGGTTTGCAGCCTGAGGAAGGTCCTCCGGTGATGAGAAGCTTGCCGAGCAGAGAAGGGGAGGTGGGAAGGGGATGGAAGGGAGAGGGATGAGGCTGGAGGTGTGTGGAGAGCTGGGGGACTTCACCATCCTGTCAGACTTCGGGACCTGCCCCTTGTTTTTAACCCTTTCTACCCCAAAAGAAGGAAACCAACCTCTTTCCCTGACAAAATCACCTCCCTCCCTGCCCGGGGCTGCTGCTCCCCAGCAGGGAAGGGGCACAGGTGAAGATCCCATCTGCCACCACCCTCTGTCCCTCTGCCTCAGGGAGGGTGAGGAGCACCCCATTTCACCCCCCAGAGGTTCTCCAGGGCACTCCACCCCTCCCCTTGGCCTTCTTCCCCTTTCCTCCCTTCCCTTCACCACATCCAGTCCTTTTGCCCCTATTTCCACACCTTCAAACCTCTTGCATCCCTAAAAAAACTTCTGGAAGAAGGAGAAAATGAAGAAAATTCTTCATTTAGACCAGCTGAGCTGCAAGCTCTGGCTGTGGAGGAGCACAGCAAAGCAGCCTCTCATCCCCAGCCAGCACTGCAGCATCGCTGGCCAAAGGCATCTGTGACATCTCCAGTTAAGCAAGGACTGGAGCAAAGGGGCAGCTGGGGCCTGAAATGCAGGTTTTTAGCCGACAGGCGGCTATGCTGGATTAGCACAGTGCATGCTCCGAATGGAAATCTCTCCCTTTCTCTCTCTCTCTCTCTCTCTCTCTCTTTCTATCTCTCTCTCTCTCTCTCCAGCCTTTCGGGAGTTTGTTTTCCTTCAAGACGGCTTCCCTGCTCCTCCGAGTTGCCCAGGGATTTCTTCTCTGTTTCCACAGATTTTCCCACTCCAATCCTCACAGGTGCCAGAAGGAGAGTGGAAAGATTTGGAGGGAATCAGGGGTGCTTGGCAGAACTCTAACCCTCACCCTAATCCCAACCCTAAACCTAATGCTGCCCCTGTGAGCCCCATGGGGCAGCTCTGCCTTGCTTTTGGGGTGGTGGGGGAAGGTGGGAGGTCTCACCTTCCTTGTCTTGTGTTTGGGGAGGTCGGGCAGAGCAAGGTGCAGTTTACCTCCTGTGCTGTAGGATAAAGAGCCCAGGAGAAGGACAAAGCAGCAGAAAGTGCCACTGATCAAAGAAACCCCATTTTCGGCTGCTGCAATGGGGACTGATGGAAAACTCACCTTTGTGGGAATGGGGAATTGTGCTCCATGAGCCAGAGAATCACAGAATATCCTGAGGTGGGAAAAACCCACAAGGATCATCAAGTCCAGCTCCTGGCCCTGCTCAGGACACCCCAAGGATCCCACCATGGGTCTCAGAGCATTGTCCAAAGATGCTGACAAATGTCACTGCAGATCTTTTTTTTCCAGTCCTGGGCAGAAAGATCTGTGACTCCCTAAACCCCCATTTAACAAGAGGGTGAATATGTCTCACACCTCAAAATCATAGAGAAGAGAGGTCTGATCCCCCCATTCTTCAATGTGTGACCTCCAGGGAGAACTGAGGGTGAGATGTGACAGCAAACAGGACATGTGAGGATTTGGGGTCTGCCACTGGCTGAGGTAACCCAGGGCAACAACTCACCTGATCTCTTCATCTGAGACATGATGAAGGCAAAATAACTCCACCATAAAATGGATCTGTGAAATTCCCTGCAGCAGGATAATTCTGAGGGCAAAGAAGGCCATTTGCAGAGCAAGAGATGCTCTCAAAATATCAGGTATAAACTCAAAATACCAGAAATCTGAGTTTGAGGAGACACAGACCCTTCCTTCCATCCTGCCAACATAACCCAAACATGGGATCTGTGTGGAGAAGGGTCTGTGCTGGTTACATAACAGATTTAAAGACACCTTTGTGTCAGTGGTTGTCCCCTCTGCTCCCCATGCAGGAACCTTGCTGGCACAGCACTGCCCAGTCCTGGGGATGTATGGTTTATTTATAACTCAGAAAGCCCTGAAACGGAGATCCCTGCCCTGTTTTCCTTGAAACCGTGCAGAAATAACCAAAAGGCCTCAGCTCAGCCCAAACTGGCAACCTCTGTCCCATCACAATGTGGGGTGAGGATTCCTGAAGTTACTCAGGGCAGACATGAGCACCATCAGGACCTTCCAGTGTCATTCCCAGAGGAAAGAGAAGCAGACAAGTATAGCAAAAACAGAGGTTTTAAGGCTCAACAGCTTCATGGTGGTGCTAATAAGGTCAAGCCACCCCTAACTCTCCATGGGGAGGTGCTGGGTGGGTTTTGTGACCAACACTGACTTTACTGTCCAAAAACACAACCCAGAGAGAAGTATCTTTCCCTTCTCTGCTCTGTTGCCTCTGTCCATGATCTGTTTTCTGTCTAGGTTTTGTAGTTGGAAAGGCTTGAGCTGAATCCAGCTGTAATTCTCTGCTTCCCCCTGTCAAAGGAAACCAACAAACTCAAGAGAGATAAACCAACATTTACACACACTTTGAATTTAGAACACGTTTATTGCACAGAAAACGCCTCTTGTTGTCAGAGGCAAAACTGGCAGAGAGTTAAAAAAAGATGGGAATATCCATGGTTAAATGTAGCACCCCTGGGAATACGCAAAGAGATTTTGGGAGAAGGATTAAGCTGCACACTTCAGGAGCCTAAGCTGGTCTCAGACTACAAAGTACATGAGGGAGACATGAAAGAGAGAGAAAAACATTTTCTATCTGCCCAATTTTTCCACCTTCTTTTGAAGCATGGAAAACGGATGGAAAAAGGCTGTTTGGGCTGGTGGCTGCTCAGAGCTGGTTTAGGTTTGTTAACTCTGTCCTCCCACATTGCAAAGGTAGGCTGGAGGTGCCATTGGAATAATAGATTTGCCCCTAAAATCTGCTGGAAGCATAATTGCAATGCAGAGAAACTGAGTTCAGTTTGCTGGAAGAGTCTCCTCCTGCCAGTGGAAGCCCCAGATATTGTAGGTGTAAATGAGGATGACAAGGAAAAAGAAAAAAGGGAATTCCTGGGATTCCCAGGGGATCTGTTTGAAGAGGATAACTGCAAAGCAGGACAGCTTGTAAGTAATCAGTTTACTTCCCCTCCAGCAACAGATACCACTGTGTTTATATCTATAACACTTTCCATTGTGTCTGGTTAAAAATCTACTTGAACATTTCAAATTTCCAGCCAGCCACAATCCTTCTGCTGAAGGGGGACATGGGATAACTCAGCTTTACCCAGGACTTGAAAGGGATTTCCCCATGCCTGTTTCTCACATAGCTGCTGGCTTGTTGATTTCCACCTCACTTTTGTTGTTGTTTTCCATTTTTATATATTTTTAATGACTTTTCATCGCTGTTGCCAGCTGTGATTTCTGCTGGCAGTGGCTGCTCAGGAGTGTTAATGCTCACCTGTCACAGGTCAAACCCAGCAATCCCAGCCTCTCCTGAGGGCAAGGACAAAACTTCTGTTCCTCCTCTCATGGGCTGTTTTTATTAAATGTAGGAATTGTCTGTGTTCAAGAGGTGATTTTACTCAAACTCCTCCATTCTTGGGCAATGTGCTGAGAGAATTCTCGTAAATCAGGATTTTCAGCATCAAACGCATTTTATAGACTTGTAAAGTGAGGCAAAGGAGCAGTTCCAGCTTTCTCAAGCATGGAAAATCCTAATTCCAGCATTCTCCCTTGACCAGCCTGCTTTGTACACCAAGGCCAGGGGACAAATGCATGGAGCCCCAAAAAAAGGTCTTAGTGAGGGGAACAAGCTATGGTCATGGTCAGTGAGGGTGGAGAGAGCTTGGATGAGTGAGTGCAGCTTTGGTGACAAAGCCAAGCTATTCCCAGAGTCCTAAAGCTCTTGGATCATCAGGGGGAAGGACAGAAACTTTCTCTCTGAAAGCATTTGTGATGCTGCCTCTGGCAGCAGGAAGGAATGGTGGAGCCCCAAGCCCAGATGTTCACAGCTCCTCTTTTTCTCCTGAGCTTTGAACTGATCCTGAAATTTCCTCCTTCCCCTCTCACCACCTGGGAAGGGAAGGGGTGAGGAGATGTTTGTGAAGTCCTTCTGCCTTCCCATTCCACAGGGACCACCTGCATCCACTGTGGCTCCAGCACCCTCTTCCTCTTCCCCACAGCTCCTCCATGTGTCTATTCCCCTGACACACTGACCCTTGTCGGGATCACATGAGCTTTCCACATCAGTTTGGGCCAGATATGGAAGGGAGAGGGATGCCCTGTCCTATGGCAAGGCCAAAAAAAGCTGATGAAGATCCAGGAAGCAGAAAACCAAGAGTGAGGGCAAAAGGAAAGTGCAATTTGATGTTATTGCCAGTGAACAGAAAACTGGAGCATCTCGAATGGTCACAATAAAGAATTTCTCTAACAAGTGCTCAGCTCTCCCTTATCCTTATTTAGGAACTTTCTTCGAGAGCGAAAGAGCTGAACACCCTCTAAATATAGCAGTGGTAATAGTAGCAGTAATAATAATAATATTAATAATAATAAAAATAATAATAATAACAGTATCATTTCAGAGTCACAGAGTGGTTTGTGGTGGAAGAGACCCTCGAGATAATCCACGGCCACCCCCTGCCATGAGCAGGGACACCTTTCACTAGCCCAGGTTGCTCCACTCACCTGTCCCTGCCCTCCCTCAATCCTGACTCATAAATTCTCCCTCATCCATCCTCAGGCATAGCTCCATATATTCCATTGACACAGAGGGAAACAGGTCCTGTTCCTAAGAGAATTCCTATTCCTCCTCTTCTTGTATCCTTCCATTCCATCTCCCCAGCCATAGGATTCACCCCAATCCAGCCAAGGAACCGTCCCACCACATCTCCATGATCCCAACAAGATCACAGCCCTACAGGAGAACACACAGCCCTAGCTCCTCTGGTTTATTCCCCAGGCTCAGGTGTTAAAATAGAGGAATTTAGGCTGCATCCATAACGAAGCAAATTTCCTGTCTGGAGTGCCTGGAATTCCTTCTTGCTGCTCTCCAGGTGCTTTCCTGCTGACCTGCAATCCCTCTCCATGCTCTAAGCAACTATTGCCAACCAACCTGGCAGGAGAGGGATGGAGTGAGATTCCCCTTCCCCTGGGAATTTTATTTTCCCACACCAGCTGCTGGAAGCTGCAAGCCACTCGTTTAAAGCCCTGCTTAGCACAAAAGGTTTCTTTGATGGTGGGAAAGCAGATTCCTTTGCAGGGCTCTCCCAGCCAATGTGCTTCCCAAGCAGAGCCATAGATGGCAGTACGTGGTATTTACAGAGTTGTTTCCACAAGTAAATCTTCTTATTTTAGCAGAAAGCGAGAGAATTTCATTCCCTTGTAGTTACAATGCGCTCAGAATGAGAACTCCTAAATCAATGGAGAAAGCAAGAAAAGCCTCCTTGCCTGAGCACTGGCAGACAGAGCTTGAAATGCAAAATCCCTCTGTGCTCTGCAGGATTGTCTATCCCCTTTCACAGGGATGATACCTGAGGAGTTGAACAAGAAAACAATTTTCCATACTGGAAAAAAAAGTTGAAGATCTCTCGAGTGACTGTCACAAAAGCCTGAAATAAGCTGAAAATTCTGGGTTCACTTTCACAAACCAGCAGCTGAGCGTGTGAATGTGAGTTTAATTCAGGCCAGACAAAAGACTTTATTTTGATTTTAACTTATATTTCCTCTTTGTTATTGCTTTAATATCACTAGGCTAGCTCCAAAAATCCAAAATAATTTTTAATTAGCAATGTTTGGGATTTCTTTTCCCTTCTTTTCTCCTTCTTATAGTAAAACACTTCTTTTCCACACACTGGAATCTAATTTCAATAAACTGACACTTGCCCAGAGAGCTAAGAACCCTTTTGAGGGAATATGCAACTTATTGTTGAAAGTTTCTTTTTATTTCTCGCAACCCTTCCTGGTTTGATTTGCATTAAAATAAATTAATTTCCCCAAGTCCAGTCTGGCCCATGAGGGTAACTGGTGACTGATCTCTCCCTGGTCTTTTTTTGACCCAGGAGTCTTTAATTATTTTTTCTTTCCCACGTCCAGCTGAGGGGAATGACAGAGCATCTTTGGAGGACACCTGACATCCAGCCAGGGTCAACCCACCGCACTGATTTTCCTGTCCCTGTGTTCCCAAAATCCAGGGATTTGTTCTCACTTGGTTTCTTTACATACAAGTATCCAAGTCAGCTCTTCACAGATGTCAGAAGAAACAAGCACCAAAAAGATCTCCAGAAGTTCACACATTGGTGGTTTCCAACCACATTTTTCAGATTTAAACATTTCAAATCACCTCCCAGGTCTAATTCTTGCAAAGCCAAATACTTCCAGGCTCCCCCAGAAACCAATAGAGTTGCAGAGTGCTCAGCACCTCTAAGGATCTGTTCCTTTGATGCTCTTGTGAGTGGAAATCTGTGGTTTCCCATTATCTGTACTTGACCCAAGAATCTTGAAATCAACAGCTGATCCTGTAGCTGTGTAAATCATTTGACAAAAACATGTGTAAAACAAGGTTGATCCCATAATTTATAGCATATAAAACTGGAAGTCCCTCAATAGAAAGTGCAATTAATACTGAATGAGGGCAGAAAAAAAAATTAAGATTAAATAAACCATTCACCCAATCTCAGCCTCGTAACCTCTGTGTTTGTTTTGTTTTCCCTCAGATGTAATTATAATCTATGCTGGGACACGTCTGTTTATGCTAATGGAGGAGTCATTTTTCAGATAACTTATCTCTGCCTCCTGCCATAAATCACCAAGAGCAGCTCTGGAGCCAGGTGGCTCCAGCACACGACTCATCCTTCACTGCTGCACATGTTCAGAGAGGCTCTGCAAAAGCTTCCAGCAAAGTTCAAAATTCTGCAGGTGCAGGAAGGGTTTATAAGCCATGACCTGGATCCTGGGCTGCATCTCAAGCAGCACAACCAGGAGGGGAGGGAGAGGATTCTCCATTTCTACTCTGCTCTGGTGAGATCCCACCTGGAGTGCTCTGGGGGTTCCCAGCACAGGAAGGAGATCAACTCACTGGAACAAATCCAGAGGAGGTCACTAAGCTGATCACAGGGCTGGGAGAGCTGGGGCTGCTCAGGCTGGGGAAGGGAAGGCTCCAAGGAGACCTTAGAGCCTCTTCTTGTGCCTAAAGGGGCTCCAAAAGAGCTGGAGAGGGACTTTGGACAAGGGCAAGGAGTGACAGAACAAGGGGAGATGGTCCTAAGCTGAAAGAAGGGAGATTTTATTTAGAATAGATAGTAAAAATAAATTCTTTACTATCAGGGTCATGCGACACCAAAACAGTTTGCCCTGAGAGGTTGTGGACTTTCCATCCCTGGCAGTGCTCAGGATCAGGCTGAATTTGGCTCCAAGAAACCTGGTCAATGTCCCTGCCTGTGGCAGGAGGCTGGAACTGGAAAATCTCTAAGGTTCCTTCCAATCCAAACCATTCTATGATTTTATGCTGCACAAATCCTTCTCTACTCACTCTGCATGATTAAATCTAGAGTTTCAAGATTAATCTCCTTGAAGAGATTTCAGCAACCCTTTGGCTGGTGGTGCTCTTCTAAGGAACCATTCTGTCTCTTCTCACAGCTGTTTCCCTTAATCAGAAAATAAGTCACTTTAGACACAAAGAACACGTTTTTCTCCCTCTGAGTGTTGAACATGACATCGTGACTTGTGCATAAAGCCTGTTTCAATTATGGGTAACTTTCTTCTGTCCTGTTAAACCTCTGTGAAATCCATATGTAGTCAGGGACGGAACAAGAGAACAAAATTAAATGTTTAAATGAGCTTAAGAGACACAGTCAGGTCGCGTTAACCTCAAAATACAAAACTAGTGAGACTCTCATGCGTGTTTTCTCTTCTGTTTGCTTTTTTTTTTTTTTAAGCTCTCATTTCTCTCATTTTGAATGACCTTCAAGTTTTATAGCCCACTTCAGGGCTAGAAACTGGTGGAGTTTGAGTAAAACCTGAGTCATTATTTTCATTATGTACATAAATGGAAACAAGACCATTTACACTCGAGGACATTTTCCACCATACCCAGGGATACCACAAACTCTAGAAACCACTTCCCCCTCGGGTTAGAGAGGCTTTGGGTTTAGGCACAGCCTTTGGAGGGAGCTGGAAAATCTGGAAGGCAATCCAAGAGGCCTGTTAGGTACATTATTGCCTAATAATTGCATTATTAGGCAATAATGTACCTTTTATGTAGGGAAAAGCTGTTTATCTGCTTTGTAAAATATGGACCTGAGGAGATTGAGGCAGAGAGAATAATTTTTGTGCAGAAGGGTGGCGATGGAGCAGATGACCCCTGGGCCAATTCCAGATCCCTATTTCTGCCTCACTTTGATCAGTCTTGGCAACACAACCTAAAAACCCCTGTGCTGACTGGATGTGTCCTTTCCCTCTTCATAAATAACATTTTCCTTCTACATTTCCCTCTAAGAAGGCTGCTCTATCCAGAGGCTCATTTAGAACATAATGAACCATGTTTGTTTGCTTGGGTTTTTTTTCCCCCTTTCTAATAACAGCGTTTTTACATCAAAACCCACATTTACAGCCGGATATTGCTAATTTCCTTCCTTGTCTTTCCACTCCTCACCACACTCAGGACTACAGAGTGCTTGACAAAGGTAAGTCACTCCAGAGTGCTCCACTCAGGTAAGTCTGGGATCAACAGAGAAAGCTAAAGCCCAAGCTGAGGCATCCTTTGGTGCTGGAGACAGAACAAAGCAGAGGAGACTTCCCTTTAAATTTGGTCTTTTGGAGCAGGGGGTGAGAAATATGTCTCATATCAAGGGACACAGAAATGTTTCACAAGGCAGTCACAGCCTTGTTTCTCTGCACTACTGGTGTGTGGGGACATGGGAACAATTGTGTCTGGATGTTCTGTCCCAAGCACCACTTTGGTTTTCCTTCGACTCCTGCAGAATTGATGACCTTGTGGGTCTTTTCCAAACTCAATAATTCTAAGATTCTGTGACTTTACCCCTGACAAAGTGCAACCCTGCCAAAGAAAGCAGAGGAGTTTGTAAAGGCTTAGTGAAATGGCAATAAGGATCTCCAGGGATGTTCAAACTCACAAAATCAGCAACTCCACAGGAGTGTAGGAATGACTTGAAATAATTGGAAGAGACTCAGGACATGCTACTCAATACAGCTGCATATTCCTTTCCCTGAATCCACTTTCTTTTTGCTTACTGAGCTGGTTTGCTTCAAGCTGCATGGAAAACTTGGAAGATACCATGTCTTTTCAGGCTATTTAGTCAAATATTTAGTCAAACAGCACAATTGTAATGTTTTTACATGTGTGATGGTGTGAAGCCAGTTAAACACTGCACATTGTGAATGTTTTGGGGCAGAGATCCTTTTCTGCTTTGCTTTCCCTGAGGTTCTGCTGAAGCAGGGAAGAGACAGGACAGAACTTCATAGATTATATCATGATTTTAACAATGCATGACTTGTCTCCTGCGTTTCCCAGATATCTGTGTCTTCACAGATACATTTCACAGATATGAACCTAATGGTAATGCACAGCTAGAAGAAAAATACAACCCAAAATCTTCAAACAAATGGCCTTGTGGAAAGAATGGTCCCACATTTGAATACAAAATGACTTTTCCTTGGTGAAATGTGCTCATATTGACATATAAACCCCACACAGGCGGTTGGTAGGAGATGGTGATGCACCTTCCCCATTTTCCAGACTGGATGTCCCTCCACTGACACAGATTTAGACAAATCTGTGACAAAAAAGGTCACCAGAGCATATTTAAAAGGGTGTTTGGACGTGAATTCCAGGACAGAAAGGATAAAGTGTTCCAGGATTTGCTTGCAAAAGACTGACATTTAACAGGAAAGGCTGATCACTAAACCCAAATCAGCCTGAGCTCCTCAGAAATTCTAAGCAAGCACAACCCTAAGTCACAAAAATAGTTCTGGTTTGGGTTAGGCTTTTTAGCAATTTCCAAAGGAATTTGGAACAATAGATTTTATACCAATCTTCAGAATAACACATATCTGTGAAGAGCAATCTTTATTGTTGAGTCAGATGTTTTTGGGCTAAATATAACTGTGAAGCACATGGACAGTATTGGGTACCCGGTGGAAATGTCTCCAGTGCAGAAAAAAATCACAGGGAAAATGCCAAACTAGTTTGTGATGAGTTGTTTGAGATGAAGACCCTGTTTTGTCCCCAGCTGGGACAAAAGAGGCAGCAGCACTCAGATAGGGATGGAAGGTTGGAAGAATCCCTGCAAGAGCATGTCCTTGTACCAAAAATTTTATGAACAAGGTGACAACTGCACAATTAGCTGATGTAAAAAGGACTAGGACTCTGGTTCCACTCTGTCTTTTGGGTCTAACCATCTCCAGCCGCTTGCTCAAAGAAAAGACAAAAACAGAAAGGAAAGAAAGAAAAAGACATATAGACTAAGCCAGTTCCATCTCCTGCCCATGGAGAAGGAGGAAAAAGAGATTGTTTCATCTCTTTATCTTCCTGGTTATCCTCACTGGGGGGAGATACTGGGATGGAGCCTGTTTTGCAGTTGAGATGCTGTTTGTCAGGCATGGCAGCACAGACAAATGAAGTCGCAGAAGTCGCTGCCATCCCCCTGTGGGCACCATTCCAGAGGAAGTGTGTTCAGCCTGACAAAGTATCCTGCTCCAAATCCAACCCCAGAATCCAGCCCTAAGCAGGTTAAATATATTCACAGCAGAGATTTCAACAGAATGAGTATTTCTCTTCTCAAAAGCCAGAGTGGAAAGGTGTTTTCTAAATTTGCATTTGCAGCCCAGAAAGCCAATCCAGAGTGGGACGGAAAGAGGGGAGGGGGGGATTCTGCCCCTCTGCTCTGCTCAGGTGAGACCTCACCTGCAGAGCTGCCTCCAGCCCTGGGTTCCAGCACAGGAAGGATGTGGAGCTGCTGGAGAGTCCACAGGAGACACCAAGGTTATCAGAGGGATGGAGCAGCTCTGCTGTGAGGAAAGGCTGAGAGAACTGGGATTGTTCAGCCTGGAGAAGAGGAGACTACATGATGATCTAATTGTGGTATCTCCGTACCTGAAGGGAGACTACAAGAAAGATGGGGGGAGATTATTTAAGAGAGCATACAGTGACAGGAAAAGGGGGAATTGCTTCAAACTGAAAGCCTAAAGAAGGTTTAAATTAGTTATTAAGAAGAAGCTCTTCCCTTTGAGGGTGGTGAGGCCCTGGCACAGGTTTCCCAGAGAAGCTGTGGCTGTCCCATCCTCTCAAGTGTCCAAGGCCAGGTTGGATGAAGCTTGGAGCAACCTGGGATAGTGGAAGGTGTCCCTGCCCATGGCAGGGGGGTTGGAATGAGAGAAATAAGATGATCTTGGAGATCCCTTCCAGCCCAAGCCATTCTGTGATTCCATTCTCAGATTCTAGAAGTTATGTCCTCATGCACATGGAGGTTGTCTGCCTCACATCGTGCTCTTTCCACTAGACCAGGTTATTCAGAGCCCATCCAACCTGGCCTTGAACACTTCCAGGGATGGAGCATCCACATCCTCTCTGGACAAACTTTTCTATATTATTATTATTATTATTATTATTATTATTATTATTACTCTATAGTTATTTCTATCATGTCTGTTACTTATTCTCATTTATATTAAAATGTTATCCGGAGATCTAGAGCAATTTCTGCACCCCTCTAGGCTCTGATCATGCTATGCTATTTCCTAAACCGAGAAGCAGGAATAACAGGTTTTCTGTTTTTGCTGCCAATTCCTCAAGGTAAGAAAATAAATGAATAAGTTGGATGCAGATCTGAAAGGGAACTAAGAAAAACAAAAGAAAATCAGCTGACTGAAAATGGTAAACAAACAAACAGACGAACAAGCCTGACATATCTGAGTTTAAGTGAATGATGTCTTCCACCCACAATGAATTTCATGTTGTTTCCAAGCTTTATGATGTGCTTCCTCAGCATAGCAGAAAACATATCTAAATGGAACATCATTTCAAATTAAAAGAAATAAAAATAAGTAGGAAGTATATTTTTTTTAAGATGAAGAATAATATTAAATATTTTGATTTTTTTTTGTCTTTTCTGCAGATGAAAAAAGAATCAAGTCCTCTGTCAAAATTCACATGGAGTTTTTATCAGTTTGGAATCCACCTTTTCCACCAAAATTCTTTCAGCTGGAAATTTTTTGACTGCCTTAGAGCAAATCACAAAGTAAGCAAATCTGTGTCTGGAGAGCTGGAAGTGCAAACCTGTACTTCAGAATAGCAGTCCCCACCCTAGTCATGATTCCAAGTTTTAAGTCACTGGAATGGAATAAAGGAGCAGCTTGCTCTGAAATCGCCTAAAATCAGAGAAAAGTAACTTCTACTGGACTGCAAAATTCATCCATTTATAAATTCAGGGCTATTTAAAAAATATTGTACATTTCTGCAATTTTCAGGCACACTGTAACTTTAGGGGTGTGCTTTACTCCAGCGTGCATCCATGAATCCTGCAGCATTCTTTAATAATTTATACTAATAATTAAGTATTCAAGAATCTCCTAACAAGCGAATCATTGTCTGAAGTAGGAAATTAATCTTGTCAGGACTCTACTGATAAGTTCCCTGTGAGATGATATTGATTCTCCCTTCTCTCAAACATCTGTTCCGTGAGGGGCACTGGAGGATCAGAAACTTTCATGTCAATCCACCAAGTGTTAACACATGACAGGGTGAGGAAGCTTTGATTTTTCTTATGTATAAAGAAATGCAGAGACGAAGTTTGGAACAAGTTGCCAACTCTGGAATTCTTTACTGAACTTGGAGTATCTGAAAGTCTCCTGAAAGCTGCTCATCAGGGTCCTGCGTTGGTCAATGGAATCATGGAATGGTTTGGGTTGGAAGAGACCTTAAGGATCATACAATTCCAACCTCCTGCCATGGGCAGGGACACCTTTCACCATGCCAGGTTTCTCCAAGCCCCATCCAACCTGTTCTTGTGCACTTTCAGGGGTGGAACATCCACAGCTTCTCTGGGCAATCTGTGCCAGGACCTCACCACCCTCACTGGGAAGAATTTCTTCATAATGTGTGAACTAAAACTCTCCTTTAGATTAAAACCATTCCCCTTTGCCCTTTCACTCTCTGCCTGTGTAAAAAATCCCTCTCCCTCGTTTTTGTAAGCCCATTTTAAGTACTGAAAAGTCACAATGTGTTGTCCTTGAAGCCTTCTCCCATTTTCTATTGAGTAAAGGAGAGGAAAGAAGTTTTTCCATGTCTTCCTGAGGGAAAGACTGACTGCCCATGAATTTGGCCAAGTGAGCCAGCAGAGTTGGTCACAGGGACAACTGGGGACATTGTCCAGGGCAAGGAGCACCTGCTCACACCTGAAAGGTTGACCTGCGAGAAGAAATCTTCGGAGAGAGAAACCAAAAAAAGCAGTCTGAGTGTAAAATGGGGGAGAGAGAAGAGATGTAAGGTGGATCAGTTGAGGGTTGCACCAGTGGGAATTAGGACAAGGGGACCAAGGAATCAGCCTGTGAGAGGAGATGAAGGATGTGAGATAATCTGGTATCCTGAAGGATTTTCAGTCTTGGAAAACTGGCAGAGCTTGCCAAGGAGGCAAGAAAAGAAAAATAATTCACATTAATGTCCTATAAAATAATGCCTGGGATACACCTGGCTGAACTTGAGTCCTCCTGAAGGGTGTTATCTCCCTTCCTCCTTTGCTGTTTGCTGTGTGCTCTTATCAAATAGTCCACAAATGTGGATTCCCACTTTGATCTTCCTGCCAGCCCTTTCCAGTTTCAGCTGAGCCCAGGAAGGCAGGTCAGGTGGAGATGGCCAAATTAAAGGTGACCAAGATTGAGGACAACAACTCAGAATACTTTGCATTTTGACTGTAGAAACCAGTTTTCCATCTTGTGCCCAGCTCTCTCATGTTTTAGGTGCTGTATAAATATTTAATTTCACAGCCTGAGCACAAATACAAAAAATCATCCAGTCTTCTGTCAAGGTGCAGTAGAGAACCAGCTCAAATTGTGAGAGCAGCAGACTACAACTCTCATCTCCTTACTGATGCATTTCCCACAAAACACTCTAAAATCATTCATGGTCTCAGGGATCTTCAGGTGTCCAAAAAAAAAAGGACAAAAAAAACCAAAACAATGGGGTTGCCTGGAGATCATGATAGCAATTATTGCTTCCCCAAATTTTTACTGCCTAGAGTTCAAATTTGTCCAAACTATAAATAAACCCCAAAATTTCCCTGGTGTTAGCAAGTGACAGGATCAGGGAAGAGGATCAACCTCTCCCATGCTCTAATTGAAACTCGACAGGTTCCTGCTGCTATCACAGCAGCTCTGCTATTGATTTTCCAATGGGAATGCTTGTCTCTGGAGCAAGGTTCTTATATGGATAACAGGACTGCTTAAAAAAAAAAGAAACAAAAAAAACCAAACAAAAATAAAAAATAATAATTGCCTCTCTGAGCCCTCATTTTCTTTCCCATTCCAAATCCAATTGCAGATCTCTCTGATAGCTAATAATTTAACGGTCATTTATGTACAGTTTAGGGTCCATTGTTGGCAACGGCGCAGCGAATAAGCCGATTAGATTAGCTTGGGTCTTGCATTCATGTAAAACAAATACATATCAAAGCAATTAAACGTGCAGTTTAATCACTCCCCAACTATGAAGAAGACAGTTGCCTGAAGGTCCCAGAGTTTTTCCTGCCTCCCAGTCCCAGCTCCTGATGCTGCTGAAGCGAGAGACGCTTGGTTCATGGGTTTGGAAATGCTTATTTAGCACAGCAAGGTACACAAATGAATTCTTGCCCTCAGTATTTCCCAGGTGGGGAGGCTTTTCCCTGAGGGAAAAGAGGTTTCTGCAAGATGGTGAAGGAGTCAGCAAGACAGGGAGTATTTTTATTTTCCCCTCGTTGCCCACATGTGCTTCTGCCCCACAAGGTTTGGTTTTCCCTCGCAGCCTTTCTCCCACACAAATGATTTAGTGCTGCCTAGCACTGCTGAGGCCTGGCATGATTGTACATTGACAGGCAGGGGATGGGAGGCCACAAAAGAGTTGAAATTTTAATCAGCAGTTGCTACTCTGAGAAATGAGGGGGTGATTTTATCCACCCTCTGGAAGGGAGATGAGTCCTGCAGAGGGTGCTTATTGCTTCTTGCTGACACAGGGAAACAAGAAAAATTCAGGTTCTTCCATCCAGGGCTACTCAAAGCCCAGGGAGACCACCAGTGACCCCCTGAGAAAAAACAGAGCCCTCTCTTTGCCCTCCTGTGGGGCCAGAGGCATCTCTTCCTTACTTGTCACTGATTATTTATGAAATTTCCTCCATTATTTAACAATGTTCCATGTAGCCACCCCTGGTTTAATGCTTCCCCTGCTGCACCCTGGGAATTTATTTCCTTTCTCATTGCATGACTAGGGGAATTGATCCAGGTCAAGGTTATAACATGCCTTTATGATGGAATAACAGATTTATTTGGGTTGGAAGGGACCTTCAAGATCACCCAGTTCCACCTCCCTGCCATGGTCAGGGATACCTTCCACTATCCCAAGTTGCTCCAAGCCCTGTCCAACCTGGCCTTGAACACTTCCAGGGATGGAGCAGCCACAGCTTCTCTGGGAAACCTGTGCCAGAGCCTCAAGAGTAGGAAATTATCCCGAATGTCTCCTGCTGTGTTATCTCCTAATTGGAAGTGCACTTGATCTGAGGGTTTCTTACTCAAATGTTTTTATCATAATTTTATTATCTTGGTATTGACAATCCTCAGCTCATTTTGGTCTCTCTATCGCCCGTGCCTGGACTGATCCCAAAGCTTCTCTGGAGCTAGAAATCTTGAAGACTTGCTCTGGAAAATAACAACCAAAATGGTTTCCTGAACCATTGCAAAAGTCCAGCTGTGGGTACCTCTTTATGTTAATCACTAGAATATTTCTTGGCTGTCTACAACTGTTTTAGACATCTCTGCAGTCTAGGGAATGGAAGACTGAGAAAACACATGGAAAGTTTCAGTCTTCTCAGAGAAACTTTCTCTGAGAAGGGTGTGGGAGAAGCCTTGGTTTATATCAGAGCAAGACCAGCATATTCATCAAAGAGAAACTCTTGTAGTGAGACCACCTCACAAGGGAAAGGATGAAACAGCCTTAAGTTGCACCAGGTGAAGTTTAGATTGGACATTAGGGAAATTTCTTCACCAAAAGGATTTCCAGGCTGCTCAAGGAAGCGATGGAGTCATCATCCCTCAAGGTAGTTAAAAGATGAGTGGATGTGGCACTTGGGGACAGAGTTAGTGGTGACCTTGGCAGTGCTGGGGGAATGATTGGACTCGATGATCCTAGAGGTCTTTACAACCCAAATGATTCAACGATCCTCCACCATCCCTTGCGTTAGGCAGTAGCTCCAACTGGCTGCTCTTCTGCACAGGTCAGGGAGAAGACATCACCTCCCTTATGGATAAGACATGATTTTTGGGGAACATCAGTGGTCAGGGTATGCACCAAATGCATTGCAGAGAGCTGGGGCCTCAAATTCAGGTGAAATTTTAGTGTAGGATTCACCTGACCTGTGGTTCTTCCCGGAGTGTCTCATCCCAGTGGGCAGAATAAGACAGAAACTTCCAGAAGGTGATTCAGTCGTTGTTGTAGACATTTTGTTGTCAAATAAGTCTTCATCCTCAGGGGGTTCAATGATGGGACAACTGGCCTGTACTCTGCCACAGAGCAGAAAGTGGAGCTGAGAAGGAAGATCTCAAATCCCTGGATACTTAACTGGTGCCATTTAAAGAACAAGGACAGACAAACAAGAGCCTTTAGAGAAAAAAAATTTTTTTTTTTTTAAGGGACCATGAAAACAAAGGACACTAGGACAGGCTTCAGTGATGGTTTTCTTCTGTTCAGTCCCAGAAAGCATTTTTTCAATCCCTTTTTATGTCCATTTGCAGCTGAAAATTCTGCAGCCAGATCCTCTCAGACAAACCTCTGTTCTTCAGCTCTATTTCCTCCCAGCTGAAGCTTTATTTTACTGATGACATCTGCCCAGCTTCGCTCAGGATGTTAAACCCAGAGGAACCAAATCAAACCACCTTTCCCAGCAAAATCCAGGCAACAAGCAGCTTTTTGCAAGCCTTGCAAATCAAGTCCAAGCGACTGATTTTGAAACAGCATTATGTCAGGCACTGTCCTATTTGTACGAGGCTTTCAAGGAGCTGTCAGCTTTCTTCTTTCTCTTTTACACTGTCTTTCCAACACTGTCACTTCAGCTGAGCCTGGAAGCATGGAAATGCCAGGTAGCAGCAGTGGCAATTGTGTCACTGCAAGTGCAAAGCTGGCTGTGGTCTCGTCACTGCACCAGGAGTGAGGAGCTGGCTATGACACCCACAGAAAATTTCAGCTTGGGCAAAATGTTTAAAGAAATTAAAAATTGATGCTATTGGGAAAGTCTGAGAGAGTCGGACGTGCTCAACCTGGAGAAGAGAAGGCAATGAGGATGATGAAGGCACTGGAGCATCTCTGCCATGAGAAAACGTTGAGATCTGAGATTGTTCATCCTCGAGAAGAGCAGGCTTGGGAGAAGAGGCACTTTTGAGTGGTACCAGAAGCAATGGGCATAAACTGAAACACAAGAATTTACTTCTCAACAGCAGGAAACACTTTCTTTGTGTTAAGGGTGACTGAGCACTGGCATAAGTTGCCCTGAGAATCTGTGAAGTTTCCATTTCTGGAGATATTAAAAAGACATCTGACATCATCCTTGGCTATTGGCTGTGAGCGACTGTGAATGAGCAGGTGGGTTGGACCAGATGAGCTTCAGAGGTCACTTCTAACCTCAAACATTCTGTGATTCTGTAATTCTGTGTGTCACCTGCTCCTAAAGTGAATTAATTCAGTGTCCCCCATGCTACACTTGCCAAGACAACATAACTCAGCATAACTCAGCCCCTTTTCAAAGCGATTTTGCTCTGAGGAGCTCAGAAATGCAGGGAATCTATTGCTAAGAAGGTTGAATTCCCTTCCTTCCTTCCTTCCTTCCTTCCTTCCTTCCTTCCTTCCTTCCTTCCTTCCTTCCTTCCTTCCTTCCTTCCTTCCTTCCTTCATTCCTTCCTTCCTTCCTTCCTTCCTTCCTTCCTTCCTTCCTTCCTTCCTTCCTTCCTTCCTTCCTTCCTTCCTTCCTTCCTTCCTTCCTTCTTCCCTCCCCATCCAACATACTTTTTTCTCTGTCTGTACCCTTTCTTTCCCCCTCACGAGGCTCTGTGAATTTTTACAGGTGTAGATCAGGAGCAGAGCCACAGTTCAGTCTCATTCCCTCATTCCCCAGAGCCATCTCGGTGTGCTCAGCATTGGGAGTGTCACCCCTGGGTTTTTTCTTACATGGCAAATCCTGTAACAATTCGAAATACAGGTCAGCTAAAAACACCCTGAAACCTGGCAAGCACTTTATTAACAGTCACTCTCTGGCTTCAGGATGACTTGGGGATTCAGTAAGTGGGTTAAGGAGTTTTCCCATCAAGGTCAGTGGCAGGAATCTGGTGCAAAGTGGTAATAACCACGAGGAGTTTTCAGGCCAACAGGAAGTCAATAAGTTTGGGTTTCAGCTCCTGCTGTGGGAATAAGAGTATTTTAAAAAGCCTCTGATAACAAGAATGGAGGGGTTTGGGGGAGGTTTTCATTAATTTTTTGTCCCAGACGGGAAAATATAGGAATGATTGAGAACAGGACTGTTTTCTCCAAAGCAGGCCATGGAAAATAAAGGAGAGGACAGCTCTATCCAGATGGCATGGCATTGGTGCCATGGCCTGGAGCCATGGGGCAGTGATCTCTGGATGCTCTCCTTCATCTTTGCAAAGTCCCTGTGATCATAAATGGACTCCATCACCTATGGAACCCAAAGCATGTGTCCGACCATCACCTGGTTGAGTTTTAATTAAAAAAAAAAAAAAACAAAAAAACCCCAAACAAACAAAAACCAAAAACAAAACCACAAAAAAAACCCCACAAAAAAACCCCAACCAAAAACAAAACCAAAAAAAAAAACCAAAAAAATAATTTAAAAAAACCCAACCAAAAACAAACCCCAAAACCCTAGCTGGATCCTTTGCCTATTGAGGAATATTTGGGAAAAAAACATTCCCAGAGTGGATGTTGAGGCTTGAGCACTGTCAGTGTTAAGAGACATTTTTCCAAAGAGTTCTAAGGATCCATGTTTCAGGGTCTAGTTGGTCTGGTTGTATAAAACTGATGCATCTAAACCCTAAAACAGGTGGAAACTTCTGTTAGGTGGTTGATCACCTTATTTCCACATTCATCATGGGATGGGTTTGGCCACACTCTGAGATGAAGATGTGGAGGAGCTTTTTCTGCTATTTGTCTTGTCTGGGATCCATCCTTCCAATTTAAGGTGTCCATGCCCACTGTAGTCATGGAGAATTACTCAACACATTCAGTGAGGGAAGAGATATGATTCACCAAACCTCAGAGAAGCATCTTTAGGATAAACCAAATCTCATCCTGAACTTCATCAGCGCCACTGACTCTCTCTTGTGAGAAGAAAGAGAGCTTGGGCTGAATTGTCAGTAGGCACTTCCCTCCTGGAAACATGCAAATACTGGGATAAATCCCATCCCAAAGGATAAATCCCATCCCTAAAGATAAATCAGGTGAATTCCATCCTAAATGTATGAGAACAGGTCAATCTTCACTGACTGGCCATTCTGTTAACAACCTGGTAACGAGACGTACTGAAGAACTTGTTCTGCTGTAAGTGCAAAGAATTTCTGTTATAAAGGCAATAATTCCCCTGACAATGAGAACTGCAACCCACAGCTGTAGAAAATATTTTGGGAAAGCTCTATAGTAGTCTATCTGCCACAGATCTCTTGGATTTTGAAAGCCAAGTTAAAAGCATAGAACTAAATTGAAGCATGACCCAGACCTGTCTTGGTTCCACCCTGAAGAGAACCCAGAGGTCTGACTCGACTCACAAGGTCCTTAAAACATTTGGTGTCTTTGTGTCCACCATCACACCAGGGAGATGAACAGGAGCTCAAGACTCATCCAGCTGGAAGAGGGTTGGTGTCAGAGATTCCCTTCTGTGCACAGCACTTGAATGGCCAGGATTATCCTGCATCTGTGGACCTGTCAGGGCAGCCACAAAGCTCACCAGCTTGACATGGGCTGGCAACCAGCAAGGCATGAGCTTCTCGTCTGAGCTTCTTGTTTTCTTGCTCCTTTGATTTACTCCAGGGTCACATATGGCTTGGCTGGATGCTGGGGGTTATTTCTGTCTGCACATCCAGATATATCAATATTAATTGTCCTTTCACAGCTTTGGCTACTCCCTCTTTAGCAGAAAAATGTAACTCCACCAGTGATGAATTCTTAGTTCGTGCCCATAAATCAAGACTGTGAACTCAACCCTGGATTATTATTGTTTGTTTACAGATGATCAGTTGGGAAGATGGAGAGGCACACAAGTACTGCTGTCAGCAATATGTTGATGAGCTCCAGTGCCTTGCAGTGATGCTTCCAACCCTCCTTGTAATCTGTCAGGATGCCTACAAGGAAAAGCATCTGGCTCAAACTCAGCCTAGCAAGACTGAGAACATCCTGACTTTAAAAAGGGAACTTGAGAAACTCCCTTTGTCACGAATTTCTTTAGGAATTTGCTTTGTCACTCTGTCCCGAGCACCTGTTTGCATCTGCTCTTTACTGCAAATATTAATTAATAGCTGCATCCCTGGATTTATCTCTACCTATAAAGGCATTTCATCAAACTGGTCACTGACAGACTCCCTTCAGTGACAGGAACACCTAGGAGGAAAAGGGAAGAAAAAGGAACCAATACAAACATGTTGCTATGGAGAAAATGAATGGAAACACTGTGCATTACATGGCTTAAAAAGCATAAAAATCTTTAAATGAAGGGAAAAAATATGGGGAAGTTTGCAAGTGATTCAATATTTGAATTAACATCAGACATACACTCTTTTCTTCAGAGGAGATGAAACTATTTTTTTTTCCTTTTAGCCTCCTCTCTCTCCCTTTTTTCTCTCTCTCTTTTTTTCCCCCAATAAAATAGCAGTCTGAAAATAGCAGGAGTGGGAAAAGTAAACTGGCAGGTATTAATTAGCTGGACAGGTAGCAAAAGTAAAACCTCCACAGCTACGTACTCTGGAGATTCCGGGGCGGAGTAGGAGGGGGCAATTCACATTTAAATATTTAACCCATTCGAGATTGTTTTGTCAGCTTCCTTATTGAGTTAGAGGAAAGAAAGATGGATACTGTTTGCATCCTTCTCTGATGAATTTTTTGTCTTTTTTAACTTCTGTTTTCTGCACCAAAATCAACAGGACTTCCTTTAGGAAGAGAGTCAGTGCTCTACAATGTCCCAGTGCCTTACTTCCCCCTGCACGATGTTATTCCTGGACCTGAGTGCCTTTGAAAACCAAGGCTTCAGGATACAATAGGAACGCAGAAAATTAGGCTATTGTTTAACTCCCATTTCCCTTCACTACACTTAAAGATAACAAACTGGTTTTGCTCATTCATAAACACTCCAAGACCTTTTTGAATACTGACGAAAACCTGACCATTATTCCCTGTCTTTCACCTTACAAATTCAAAGAATTTCAAAGCCACTCTTTCTTTCCTGATATGAGAAGTGGGGGCTGTTGAAGGGCCAAGCATCAATTCCTTGCCATATCTGGTGGCAAAGTGTTTTCCCATATATCTAAAGCATGTGGGACATAACCTGTACTTCCACCAGGTCTACACAACTGGAATATGAGATATTAGGAAAAAAACAAATCTTTATTGTGAGGGTGGTGAAGCCCTGGCACAGGTTATACAGAGAATCTGTGGCTGCCCCATTCCTGGAAGTGTTCCAAGGACATGTTGGATGGGGTTTGGAGCAACCTGGGATAGTTGGAGGTGTCCCTGACCATGGCAGGGGTTTTGAACTGGATGGTCTTTAAGGTCCCTTCCAACACAAAATATTCTTTGATTCTGTGATTCTACTACAGAAAGATCTTCCCAGAACGCCTTTGAAAGCTACAATTTTTCTGCTTTCCCACATTTCTGGTAAGGAAGGTGAGAGAAAGATCGATTTTTTCCTAATACAGTCCCTTAGCACTACTTGACCTTTCAGGGGAGCAGAAGTCAAGTTTCTCTGACCTTAGGAGTTCTTGTTTTTTCTCCTATGTCTGCCAAGCAGGAATTCAGGTGTCAGGCACCTCCAGAGAAGAATAAAGAGCAGGAGCTGAATCCTGGACTATATGACCCTGACTGAGGGCTTTGTACTCTGTGATCAACCATCATGTCATCCTCTGTCAGCCATGAGCTAGAATTTATCCAGGGTTGTGGTTGATCAAAGACTGGGATTGAACATAAAAACAAAAAAAAAAAATGTAGGACAAAACCACAGAGGGCTGACTGCCTTGAAATGATAACCAGATTATTTTTTTTTTAATTTCTCAGGAGACATAATTGTGGAGGTCACCTTTTTTCCTTCTCAACATGTCAAAACAATTTCCTGGACTCTCTGTGGAATTGCCACCAAGGTTAATTTAGTGTCATAAGTCTACATTTCCCGAGTATCTCCTCCTGGAAAGAAAAAAATACAGTAGAAGCAAAAAATCAGATGAAATTAAAACATCCTAAGACTCATTGCTCCTGTCTGTCTCATCCTTATTATCTGTGAAATAACCTGAGAATCTTACAGAGGAGAGGAGTATAATTTGACATTATTAATATCATCAGTCAATCTTCACCTATGCTGAGATGCACAAATGCTTGTGTTCCCAGAGACAGGAATGCTCTGCTGCATCAGGAACACAAAGGCAAGAGTGACTGAACACATTAGAAAATCCCTGCTACAGGAATTTCCCACTCTTCTACTCACTCATTAATGCATTTCAGAGGAGAGGATAGAGCATGGAGTGTGGATCAGGCAGCTCAAGAAATACAAACCTTAAAGGTAGGATCTATTTATCCAGATTTTAGCAAAATTAGAGAAAATCAGAGAAAACCACCAGGGTGATCCAATAGCTGATGGAGAAAGAGCCAAAGCCTTGGCAGCAGCAATATGGGAGAGCATGAATTAACCTGGTTCTTTTTCAGACAATATTTCGGGCTGACAACATCTTTAACTCCTGTTTCTGCCTCTCATTACACTTTGCTTTCATCTCTTCCCTACATGAAGGTCTAATCCCTTGGCCATGTTGCCAAGTCCTTTTCTTTAGATGAAAGATGGGACAAGAAACAGCAGATGGATATAAACCAACGACGCAGCGCAGAGAAGTCATGAGACAATCTGGTGCCACCATGCTCAAGATATTCCTCCTTGCAGTTTTCTGCAGGCACTAATTTCTGTAGACAGCTGCTTGGGGAAGGTTCTCAGAGGTAGGTGTGCCGTAACTCCCACAGCTTGGGAATCTCTGGGCTAGAGGAAAGAGGATATTTTTTCCTCCTTATGTTCCAGAACTCAGTAAAGAAGTCCTACATCCTACACGGAGTACATCTCTGCTGAGATGTTTTTGCTAATCCCACCTGCAATCTCTCTCCATTCCTGTCCATCCCCAGCACTGAAAATGTTACTTGGAAGTCCACGTTGCCACCACAAATGGCTGAGAGCTGCAGGAACCTCCCAGGAGGTCTAAAGGGAAGAGAAACTTAAGCTGCAATAAAAATAATCCCTAGATACTAAAAACTTTTTTCAGCAGGGTGATAGTCAATCTAGGAGAAGACTCTTGAGTAATCTCCTGGGAGAGGGAGGCTCCATCAGAAACCATGGATCCTTCCCTCCTTGTGTTGTGGTGAAAACTGCAAAACCCAACACTGTAACATCAGTGCAATGAAAAAGGAGAGATGCACATTTCCCATGAGCCCCAAAACAATCATCTCTCTATTAAACATTGCTTGATTCTGCTGCTTGGGCTGCAAAGACAGCTTGGAAATCCTCCCTGGGGCCACCAGCACCAGGGGAACAGTGAGTGACAGGAGCCAGGAGATAAAACACTTGGAAAAGATGCAGTTGCTCCACCTCCAAGAAATTCAGTTGCTTTGCTTGAGGTTGTCATCAGCTGCCACCAGCTTTATCATCTTTTGATCTGTGGGCACCTTCTAAGCTCATGGGAGGTGGTGGGGATGCAATCTGCTTCTCCAACAGAATAAAGAATGAAACTATTTGCCATTATCATATTCTGTGAGATGTGAAATCATGGGTGTATTATGATGGTTGGCTTAATTTTGAATTGATGTATATTTGCTTTTTAAAAAATTATTATTATTTTATGGTTTTGCAAAAAAGATCATGCACTACCAAAAGGTTTAATCATGGAATCACAGATTTATTTGGGTTGGAAGGGACCTTAAAGAACATCTCATTCCAACTCTCCTACCATGGGCAGGGGCACCTTCCACTATACCAGGTTGCTCCAAGCCCTGTCCAACCTGTTCTTGAACATTTCCAGGGATGGGGCAGCCAGAGCTTCTCTGGGCAACCTGTGCCAGAGCTTCACCACCCTCACCATCAACAATTTTTTTTCCTATATCTAATCTAAACCTGCCCTCGTTCATCTTAAAGCCATGTGAAGCCACCTTGGTTGTCACCAATACCCTTCTTTTTTCTTAGCATAGTTTCCAGGAAGATTTGCTCCATGATATTGCCAGAAAAAGAGGTGAGACTGACAAGAATGTAATTCCCTAGGTCTTCCTTTTTCCCTTTTAAAAAACGTGGGTTATGTGGGAATAGTGCCAGACAAGGGAACTGAAGGTGGGTGAACTGTTTCAGATGGCTGATGTTGATGACACAGAGAGATCAACCCATCAGCAGCTATTTGTTCACAAACATTTATGGGAGATTTTTCTGTCTGCACTAATCTCTGAGCTAATCCTCTGTCCAGGTTAGAATGTAGAAGCTGCAATGCAAGAATCAATTAATACTTCGTTAAAGTATGTTTTCAGAAGTGGCCAATATTTATTCTGTTGGGAAAACTGAGTGCTTTTATTTTCCCTGATTTCCCCAAACCCTCACTTCTGAAATTTCCTTATTAATATTCATATTTACAGGTTGATGACCCATTTCATTCCCATACAAAATACAAGATTTTTCCTGCTTGGCCCATTCCCTCTTGGAGATGCTGCTGGGAAGGGCAAGCACGGATTTCTGTGCTGGATCTTTTCCTGCTTTCATAACCTCACACCTTTCTGACAGGTGCAAAACCCCAAGAGGGTGTCGAGATTAAATTGAAACACTTCCTAAAGCCTTGCAGAGGTGCTTACGTGAAAGGAACCACTGCTAAATTTTCCACAGGCTGAACTCAATTTTTGCCATCAGTAACCACTCCTTTTCCAGTCAAAACAGCAACACAAGTTTAATTTATTTAGTTCAAAGGGTGTAAAGACTGAAAGGGTGAAGATTGAATGAACGGCGAAACTGCAATGGAAAAGTAATCTAAAAACTTGAAGAGACTAAGGGGAGTTGAGCTCTTTGGTATAAATCAGAAACCTCCAGCAGAAACCATGAAAAGTGATGCTGGAAGAAGCTAAAAGATATTTTATCCCCACATAAAAACCTTGATCCAATTCATGATGTAGATGTCAAGTCTTCAGGACTTGAGTTTCTCACTGAAGAGAGGCAGATATTAACAAAAAACATAGTATTAAAGACTAGAAATGTCTTTTTTTTTTTTTCTTTTGACCAGGCAAGCTGGACCTTGATATTTGCATAGAATTAACTCTTTTAATCTTCATATGAACAACATTTTTAATCTGCATGTGAATTTGAAGAAGAGACTTGTGCAGACACTCTCATGGAGACACACACCAGGCTCAAACCTGTTCCCATGTGGCAAAAACTGTGAAAAACTTCCACCTTTGCTATCCTGGCCATTGGTGTGTCAGACTTACCCATTTAGATAGTCAGAATTTTATTTCAGAATTAATTGAAATGGAAGAGCTGCAATGAGGCTTTCATCATCAGGAGGGAAAACACACAATTTCCCAGACCAGAACAGATCAATTTAATGTCTGGCAGCCTAGAGGGTTGTTCTTCCTTAAAAAATCAACCCACTTTTCCTTCAGAGCAGCAGATGATCCAGTCATTAGCACTTGAGTCCATGACAACCCTTCCCAGCTGATCCTTAGGACTGTATAAACACTGTACTAACAACTCTGACAGATTCTTTTTTTCTTTTTGAGGGAAAGGGCACATCATGGTTTGCAAGAAATTGTGCTAGATGCCAATTAAGTCAAGAAAATTTTGAATTTTTGTAGTGGGTATAAGGTGAATATTCAAAGCTTTTCTTTTGCAACATGGTATAGAAGCCTAAAAAAACCCCAAATAAAAAAAATTAAAAAAAAAAAAAGGAAACAGGGAAACAAGGAATCTAATCTTCTGCTTTAGTAACCCAGAGGTCCCAACACACCCAAGAAAAAATATCTCTTATGGATGCAGGATTGTCCTGCTGTTCCACTGCCTGCAGGAGCTGCTGGGATCATCAGGGAATTGTTTCAGGTTGGTACCTACAGTCACTTCTGGGCCACAAGAACCAAATTTTGCTATTGATTTATGGGATGGTTACTCAGATCCCATAATGATGGGACTGTGAAAATTACGGAGAGAGACACAGCTCAACCCATTCCTGCTGCTCATGGGCACAACATACCAGGACAGCTCAAGGCCACTCGTATTTCAAAGGTTTGCCTTGGCCATGGGGACACAACTGTCCCTCTTGTTTGTGCTATGGGCAGCCTGCTCCCCTTTGGCTGTTTCTCCATCAAAAAAATCAGGAGAAGACTTTAAAGATTTTGGGAAAGCACAATTTGCCCTGAGGGACACTGCAGGAAGTTATACTGTCAGTAAGATCTGAGGAAAGCTGCTGAGCATTTTTTACCTGTAGCTCACATCATAAGCCAGGGATGATCTAATCTTCCTTGGTATATGACTGCCCAAGAAATGCTACCAAGGGTGTTTCATCTGGCATTCTGAACACACATCAGAGTCTGAAGAGCTTCAGGACTATCCTGACTATGATAATCAGAACCAACAGATGTATTTTAATGTAAAATCTCAAAGAAAAAGTGTCAGAGCAAAGAAGTCGAAGAGTAGAATTAAATATTAATTTCTTTTTTCCTCTTGCCTTGTAGCTGTGGAGGGTTATCCATCAGAATGGAACTAAAAACACATTTGAGGTCTGACTGCAGGTAGGCAAGAAAGGAATGACAGACCTGGGAAAAAATCAGACATTGTCTTCAATGAGGTTGGAGAAGAACCATTTTCCAGCTTCCGAGTGAAATGTGAATGTGGGATGTCAGCAGGACTTCAGCTGATGAAAATGCTTCATATTTTATGTATTTCTGCTGTTCCATAGTACACCCTCCTTCAATCCAGCTGTTCCTTCATTAGACCAAATGCTGGTGCAAGTCTCTGTGGATCAGCTACATCTGGCATATGAATATGTAATTATATTTCTCTGTGAGTGTCCAGGTAACTGTGACATTTGGTATCCAAGAAGATGATGTGTTATCTAGGTCAAGTGAAAAACAAACAAACAAACAAAAAAATAACTTTCTAGAATTAAAATGAAAACATGTTCTGGTCATCAGCTCTTTGGTTTTGTTGATATTTGGATATTTTTGTTGGCCTACCTCACTCAGCCACTGTTGGGGAAGAAGAGTAAAAGAGCAATAAATGCATGAAAAGTGGCCTCAGAAGTGTTTCATACAGATCAACTTCTTAGGGGATTATGAGAGCACAGCTCTCTCACATCCTTTCAAAATCCACCATGTTTATCACTTTCAAATTAACCTCTTTTGAAGCAGATTTGGAACTATTACTTTTACCAACATGCACAAAAAGAATAAAAAAAAGTGAAGTTTTTAAATGCTTATACATCGTCGATTGTGTAAAAATTATGATCAAATCTCTTGGTAGGACAAAATTTTTTGCAAAAACCTAAAAAATAAAAGATTTCCAAATATACAATTCAGAAGGAAGCAGAAGCTTCAGCCTTACATGTTTTCTCTAAAAGAGATCAAAGGAAGAATCTCAAATTCGGGCACTCTGAGATTTGAGAAGAATTGACCTCCAGATCTGTCATTTGCCATTCCGACCCAGGTCTGCATTTCTCAGAAAAGCATGATCTGAATTTCCTGCTCAAACCATGCCCCGAGCAGGCTGAGCTCCATCCCAAAGAACTCTGCTCTGCACTATGGAAGCAAAAATATTTCAGGCAAAAATAAGACTCTGAACCACTGCCTGAAATTCATCTTACCTTTGCTGGAGGTCCTGAAGCTCATTCCCATTTCCCTCCCATACACACATGAATTTTTAATCTGGAGACGAATGGTGTCTGTACTGCTGAGAACTGGAACTGAATGATGAGTTGAGCTCATCTAATCAAACTTGCCTTCCTGCACAACATCAAATTGCCTGCTCTGGTTGCCACATTCCTGCCATCTGCCCCTCTGGAAAGTTTATTATGTTCACTGCCATCCCTTTAATGATGTGGGAGGACTCATGGTCTGGGTGTCTGGAGGTTTCTCCTCAGCACCAGGAGCTCTGGGCATGCACTCCCAAGTTCTTCTGCACAGAAATATGGTGAGGATGGATGGGTGTGACTTGTGCACCGAGGTCAATGTGATTTTCTGGGCAGGCTAAGGAGGGCTGACTCAAATCTGATTTTACTGTTATGATATCAAATGTCTTTTAGCTAATCACGGCTCTGATTTTCACACAGCACCTTCTGGCCACATGGAATTTCAGAGCTACTCCATGGAAGTAGGAATGGGAGTTATTTGACCATTCATCAAGGGAAATTAATAAAAGGGAAAAAGCCCCCAAAATGAGGATTGAAACAGCTCAGCAGAAAGCTGGTGAGCAAAGGAACAGCCACACATGCCTGGGGTTTGAGGCTGGATGGAGCTTGGAGCAATCTGGTCTGGTGGGAAGTGTCCCTAGCCATGGCAGGGGTGGGACTGGAGGATCTTTAAGGTCCTGCTCAGCACAAATCATTCTATGATTCTCTGGTTGTAAACCACGCTGGCTCCTGATTTTGCTGAACACATTTTTCCCCTCATTAAACCAATGCCTGAAGGAAGTTGTTCCCTGTGCATCAGGAAGTGAAGCCTCGATATCACCACATGCACACTCTTTATTATACAAATCTGGCTCCACCCCACAGCTGCTTTGCCCAGTATTGTCCCAATCCTTTCATTCTCTTCCCTGGACAAAAATACATCAATTTTTGCTCATCACCAGCCTGACTTGCCCTTGTGTTTATGCAGCTTGTAGCTCTGACTTTTTCAGTGATTTGAACATCTGTAGCATTTTCTTGCATTAGAAGTTCCACAATCCCCTTTTCCCTTCCATACTCACTTGCCTTTATCTTTGCCTGGGCTTTTATTCTCCTAACCATCACCCCAAAGGGGTCAGCAACCCCAGCCCTGGGCAAAGCTTTTATAAAGGGCTTGAGAAACTCACAGTTGTTCCACCTTTTAAGTTTTATTGATCTCTATAAAAAGCTCAGCTGCTCTGTTAAGGGCATTATGTGGATGAATGCACACAAATGATGATTCCAGCCAGAGGAAGGAAAAAAACCAAAAGGAATAATGTTGAACATTTTAAAATGTTCAATGGGAAAAAATTAGGCACATAATCAGAGTTGCACATTGGCTTCCAACCCCCATTCTCTTGTCACCATCTTTAGATTTGTCTCCCTGCTCCTCTTAGGGGTTGGTTGGTGGCTCAGGAGAGAGATTTGAAGGTGTTCAAATATCAAGGCCCAAAGTGGTGGTGCCTGGAGGAGACTTCAGACCTATTTTCACCTGAGTTAAGGATCCAGCCTTTAAAGATCCATCTGGAGATGTCCATGACAGATGTCCATGACATTGTCTTTGTCTTGTTCTGTGTTCTTCAGAGAGACATGGACACGAGGAGTGACTCAGATTTAAGCTGGGCTGAGTCACCCCTGAAAGATGCTGAGCTTTTCTACCAAAAACCCCTCCAATCCTCATCACTGAAAGGATAATAAACTCCCCATCCTTGTCTCTGTGTGTGTTCAACTTGTCTTCTCAGATGGCAGTTTGCTTGGGAGGGAATTATCTCTGACTAAGTATTTTCAAGTGGCACAAAGCATAATGTAATTAATCACATTTTGTTCAATGATATAAATTAGGAAAACAATAACAAACACTCTGGAAATTTAATAGCTTTTGTGTCTTGGTAGAGTTGGCCTGAAAACCTGCCTGTGACCCATGGGGAAGCTTTGGTTCAAGGTGCATTCACCCAATCCTACATCCAACAAAAATATCCAATTCCATAGCACATTTATGGCTACATTTTAGTAACTCAGAGAAACTTGCAGCAAAATAACAAAGAAAGCAATTCAGGTGGGCGCATCTGAGATGAAAGAGTAGAGGAAAAATACACACAATAGGTCTATAAAGAGACAATTAATTGAGGGAACAAACTGAAAAGAAATCAATGCAGGTCCACCCCTGAGCTGTGCCACTCAGCTTCTGATTCTGCCTTTGTCATGGTGTCACTGGCAGCCACCAGGTGCCCCAGGGATGTATTCAGCATAATTCAACTAGTCTGTTGTCATCAAGTTAGGTGAGCTGTAGGTCAGAATTATCTTATAGAAGATGAAAAAAACCCCAACTGGTTCTTCAGGTATATATAAAGAGAATGTTCCATCAGGACCTCCCTCTGGGCAATTTAGCAGTTACAGAAGTTAGTAAAACAAGCAAACTATCAATTGTGTCTTAATTTTTTTCCTCTGGAATAAAAAGTGAATCGATACACAATTAACTAAAAATATGTTGTAATAAAAATACCCTTTTCAGTGCTAGGAAATATTGAAGTGCAATTTTCCTCCTAGAATAGACTCACAGACCTCTTAACTTCCAGCTAGAGCAACACCATTTTATTGTCTCCTTCTTCCTTCTGAGCTACTCCCATGGTCGCTGTCCTGGGTAGTCCTTGCTGTCCTTTATAGCAGGTCCACTTCTCTCTTCTGCATTCATGTTCTCTTCTTGCCATCAGCATCATAAAATCAGAGAATGGTTTGGGCTGGAAGAGACCTTAAAAACCATCCAGTTACATCCCCTGCTATGGACAAGGACACCTTCCACTAGACCAGGTTGCTTAAGGCCCCATCCAACCTAGCCTTGAACATTTAATCAACATTTTCCAACTCACCTTCCCAGGAAATCCATCTCAAACTGGTAAAACAGAGATGGTTTCTGCCTATTCCTCTCCCCAACAGCTCTGAATTCTTTGGCTAATTTCAGACAACTCTTGACAAACACAGGAAGCTGGAGGAGAGCCTCGTGCAAAGCAGTGGCTGTTGCATGTCAGCTTTTATTAGATAATAAGGAGTCCACGTCTGAGAGGTACAATCAGAAAGGTATTTTGAATGCTCACAACTGAAAGGAAAGCTTTGATCATAGCCTGGGTCAATCAAGAGAGACAAATCCAGGGGATTTCACTGATCAAAAAGGTTTGGGTTTTTAATATCATCCTCTACCATTTAGAAAGGTGCAGCTGCTGCCAGATTAAGAAAAATCAAAGGCTGATTTGTGTTGCCAGCAAAAGGGACAATCCCACTTGCTCTGGCGTCCTTCGTGGTGTCTTCACACAGCCTCCCACGTGCCAGGTCTGGCAAGTGTGGTCACACTCAATGATTGCTCCACTCACTGATCCAGCAGAAAACCACAAATTCTCACAAGGAAGAGGCAGAGGGAAAGGTGATCCCATCTGTGCTCACATCCGTGGAGAGAATACTGTGCCTTGGGCTCAGCAGGCAGCAGCTTAAGCCAAATGTAAAGTCACAAACTGGCAGTTTCCTGAAAGCCTTGGACAGTGATTGGTCCCCTTTTTCCTAAAATGATGGATTTTTACACAAAGCCATGGGCACACACACTGGGAAAATTGTGGGAATTAATGTTTGAAGGTGGAGCTGGTACAAAAGGAGCATTAAAGTGATCTCGGGACCAGTGGTGTTTCATGCCATACCTTCTCTAACTGCATCCCTTCTATTCAGCTCCCTCTCTGCAGTTTTCCTGTGCTGATTCCTGGGGGGAAATTACCCCAGAGCAGGATTCAGCACCCAAGGAAGGTCTCTGCCAGCTTTCCCACCCCATGGGCACCACGAAAACCTCAAGGCCACCATGAACATCACTTCAGCTCTCATGAGGTGCCCTGCAGTGTAAGGAGGATCATCATGGTGTGTTTAGGGATGGCTTGGAAAAATGATTGAGGGGAAACAGGAGCAGGTTGTAAAATCATGAGGGGGCCAAAAGATGTTGAATTAGGTAATAACCATTTATACTCCCTTCTAATGGAAGGAACCCACCACAAACACCAAAGAGACTTTCTCATGCAAACTGTGCTAAGCTGTGAAGCTCTTTGCTGGATGCTGCTGCTAGTATTTGCATGGATTTAAGTGTTCGGATAAATTCACAGGGGAAAAATCCACAAGGTGCTGCCTGTTACCATCACCCCAACCCTTGTTCAGAAGGTCTCTGAGCCCTGCCCAGCTCGGGGTACCCCAGGGATATATTTTCAGTGCATTTACTCAGCTCTTGACATCTGCTTTGGCCTCTCAGGGCTGCAGTGTCCTTTGCTCATCACTGCAGTTGTGCCATCCGAGGGAAAGTTGGGATGAGGGACCCCATAGTGGGAACTGCTTGATTTTCTGCCCCCAGCTCACTTTGGGCTGTTCCCCCTGGCAGCATCCCTATCTCTCTCTCTCATCTGCTCAGAACTCTCTTTCCTGAGCAGGAAGTGAAAATTCAGCCCCCAACACCCCCTGACTTGTCCTGCCCTTCCTTCACAATTTTCCGTGCCTTGTCCTGTTTCCCACAGCAGGCAGCCCACCCCAGCAGACAGAAGCCAAACAAAGGGGCTGACGTTATTCTTGTTGCCCACCAGCTCCTCCAAGTTCCACCAGAACTTTGGTATTAGAGCTGCTGGGATTTTTAAATTCCCTTTTCAGCCCCCTCCCCGGCTTTTTTTGAACAATTGTCATTAGCAGGGAAGGATCTTGGTCTCTGTTTAAGACCCACTGTGAATCAGAATGGAGAATGTTAAAATTCAGATTGGGGCTGTTTCCCCTCTCCCTTTTATCCCCTTTTTGCCCCTTTTCCTGCCCTTTTCTGCAGCTGCTGGGGTTTTCTCAGCCTGGGAAGGAGAAGGAGGAAGATCCACACGAGGATACAGCTAAACCTGCCCCACACACCTTGTGCCCACCAGCAGCACCAGCAGCTCCCCCACGCCGCACAAAATGACAAAGGAACCTTGATTACTGACTCACCACGCCAGCTGAAGGAGAGGGGAGGGAGGAAAATAATGCATTTCTAATAGTGGGCTCCGAGCCTGCCGGGAGATTGGCTGGCATTTCGGCAGCTGAGGGGGCTGCCCTGTGCCTGAGCTGTCACACTGACTCACCTGCCGCAGCAGCAGCTCTCAAAGGCACCTCGGCAGGAGTGGGAGAGGGAGAAGCAGGGGATGGAGGGAGATGCACACCCCACAGAAGTGCCCAGGGATGGTCTCTGCTCCCTCCCCTCCCAGTTCTGCCCCACAGATGTGCCTTTTGGGTGTCACTCACTGTCCTTCATTTGGAAGCAGGAGAAAAATTCATGTTACCTCTCAGCTCCACTCAGCTCCCCATCCACATTTATCACAGGATAATACAGCATAAGGAAGCTCAGAAGTGAGAAAGACAATTGTTCTGTCTCACCTGCTGCCTCACTTCACCAAAATATCACTTTTTTTTCTGTGCAGGAGCTCACAGAAGTGTTTTCCTGGGTGCTGGACCTAGCCTTGGGACAGGAGCATTTTCCCCTCACTATGACCATCCCAGGTGAGTCAGTGCAGTCCCTTGCCCTCAATATGGAGTCAAGAGTGAAATTCTTTTTTCTACAGGAGCTTCAAACTCCCTTTCCAATATCCATAAGTGATTCCAGCACACTCTATATAAAACCAGTGTTCATTTTAATACCAACTACCTTTTCTCTTTGGGAATTTCCCCAGAGTTTTAGGACCATGGGGTGAGTTACTTTTCCTACCCTGGGTGCTGCTCCCACTTTCTGCCATCCTACTTCTATTTCCTTTTCCTCTTAATAGTTTTTCTGCCATATCTGGCAGCCATTTCCATATTTTATTGTCTCCATTCCTGCTTCTTCCTCCTGCTTTTGCAAATTCCCTGTACAAAAAAAAAAGACACCTGAGTATCTGCCCTTTGCATGGACAAATCCTCTGAAAATAAATGGGAAAAGGGGAGAGAACTCCTATGTTTTTTTCCCCTATTTTATTTCATGAGCAGATAACTTATGCATTAAAACTTTATCTACTGCTCAGGGCCCAGTCAGCTCACCTCACCACTAATGGCATCCTCAAAGGATTCATCTCTGCTCTGAAGCTGTGGGATTGCAGCCCTGAGTGGAAAAGGAGAGCTTTGATATGGGGGTTATCAAGAAATCAGTAAGGAAGGAGAGGTAAAATGCCTCTAGGTCTGAGAAAGGAACATCAGTGGTGCAGAGGGGTGGTGGGTAAGAGTTAATTAGCAGGAAAATGGAGTTGATAACCACTATGGTCCTTTGGATTCCTGACTGGTTAAAGCACCTCTTGCCCCTGCCCTGAGCCCTTGGAATGCAGAGCCCAGCCTCACAATGAGGTTTCAGTATGTGTTTTCAGCTCTCAAATGCTTCCAGATTAATAAGTTATGAATGATCTTGATAACTGCACCCTCTGATAAACTTCCTCACATTTCCAGTCCTCCTACAATCCCAAAAGCATCAGAATCCCCAGAACATTATTATTCAGGACATTAAACCCTCAAAGGAGAAATCTAAGAGTGTACAAGCTGCAAACCACAGGACTTCCATCCAGCACAAACAAAAACTCAATGAGAGAGAAAGGAAAGAAACCACTAATTCCAAGGAATTTCATTCCTCCTTCCAATAATGTAAGCACATGGTGAAGCTTTTTCCTTTCTCCCTTCACAGAAGACTCCAGTGTTTGATTTCTACCCTGAGGCCTTGTTTGCTGCCTTGCTTCTGAATCAGGCTTGACTGGCACAAGTGTGATTGGAGAAAGCTTGCAGTTGGTTCAATCCTGGCAAAAGGAAAAGAAACAGAAAGAAAAAAAAATAGGGAAAAAAACCCTAGAGGAAAGAAGGAAGGGAACACCACAAAGGAGTTTAAAAGTTTGGGGAAGTGTTGGTAGCTCTGTGTTCATTTCCAAGGGTTTCACCTTTCATATCCAATCAATACTGAGCTGGGAATAACTCCCCAGGATTGATGTGCACGCTACACTGAGTTATTTCATTTCAGCTCGCACTGGAAAAATCATTTCAGTGGTGTTTCCTGGTGACTGGTACTGTTCCTTCCACCTCTGACGCACTGGGCTTGGCTGAGAAGCTCTGCACAGAGGAGAGATTGGAATTAAAAACATTGGAGAAAAGTCAAGGTAGAGAGGAACTCTTCAAAAAGTAGGAATGGGGGAAGATGAGGCAACCACATTGCAAAGGGAGAAGAAAAGAGGTGGTTTTGTGCTGGTAAGTATGGTTTACTGTCCAGAACTCAGCTGGTTTTTGCTTAGGTTTGATTTTTCTGGCTATTATCCACAAGTGTTGGTGTCTCTGGTTTGTCACTTTCCTCTCCAAGCTCTGCTTTAATCTTCCCAAGCTGGGGCAGACTGGAGCTGCCCACATCTCCTGTGCCAACTCCATGGCTTACATTGCTCATATTGCACAGGAGTTCTCACCAGAGGCCAATATCCCCTTGTCAGTACTGCAAATCCCTTCTCTGCTATGAAAAGTTATTTTTAGTGGAGGGAAGACCCTGGCTGGCAGCAGAACAGTTCACTTCACTCAGCTCTTCATTCCGACAGCCAGATTTGATAAGCAGAGCTGAACTTTTCTTCAGGGAGTCACAGGTCAGGCATTTTCTTGATGTGGTACCAAGCTGGTCAGAAAGGAAGAGAGACACAGATGAAAACCAGGCTGTTTTTGGGAATCATGGATTTATTTTCATTGCTTGGTTGAGAGCTTCTCCCACACCTTTGCTCCAACAGGACAACCTCCTGGTCCTGCAGCCTGGTGCTGTCCAGCATGGGATTGTGGGGATTCATTCTTCATTCCTTCACAAATGCTGGGAATTGACCTCTCAGCAGTTCAAGGGGGAGGATTCTGCCCCTCTGCTCCACTCAGGTGAGATCCCACCTGCAGAGCTCCTCCAGCTCTGGGGTTCCAGCAGAGGAAGGACATGGAGATGTTGGAATGAGTCCAGAAGAAGCCACCAAGATGATCAGAGGGATGGAGCAGCTCTGCTGTGAGGAAAGGCTGAGAGAATTGGGGTTGCTCAACCTGGAAACGAGAAGGTTTCAGTGGCCTTCCAGTGCCTGGAGGAAGCATGCAAGAAAGTTCTGGAGAGACTTTTTACAAGGATATGGAGTGACAGGACAAGGGGGAATTGCTGAATTGCTTTAAGCTGAAGGAGGGCAGTGTTTAGACTGGATATTGGGAAGAAATTCTTGGCTGTGAGGGTGGTGAGATGCTGACACAGGTTGCCCAGAGAAGCTGTGGTTGCTCCATCCCTGGAATGTCCAAGGCCATGTTGGACAGGGCTTGGAGCAACCTGGGATAGTGAGAAGTGTCCTTGCCCATGACAGGGGCTTGGAACTGGATGATCTTTATGGTTCCTTCCAACCCAAACCATTCTATCATTCTATGACCTTCTTCAAGGATGAGTTGAGTATCTGGCACTGTGAACCCAAAGTCTGACAGTTTCCCAAGGAAACCTGCGAGCAGCAAGCTCATGGAAAGGTGGCAGGGATGCAACAGTGCCTTTCCCTTCTCCTTTTCCCTGACCCAAGTTCTGAGTTGTGAGACCTAATTGCCATCTAATTTGCTGTCCATCCTTTTTACAAATCTCCCTCGGCATGAATTGCTTCTTGGATTTTCTTTTGCGTTACACTGACACATTTGAATTTATTCCTCTGTAACTCCTCACATCCAATATAATTTCAGTCTTTTCTGCCACCAGCTCTCAATTATTAGCCATCCCATCTAATTTCTCCCTTTGCTGTTGGCTCAACCCTTAGTGCTTCAGGCACCTTTAAAAAAGAAGTCATGAATATGTTAAGAACTGACTTTATGACTGAGATAATTAAAACCTCTGTGGGTCCTGTTTCTATTCCATCCTCTATGCTGTGCCTGACCTTCTACTTGCAGTTTTTTTTACCTGGTTTCCAGTCCTCACATTAGTGGAAATAAATCCAAACTTACCTAAATTAATGCTTTGAGGAAGTTTTGTGAGACACATAGGCTTTTTGACCTTTTCTGGGTCTGGATTAACCCTTAATGCAGCAGGAAAATGTTCCTTAGATTAATTTGCTGGATTGCTGCTCCTCCTTCTCTTGATCTTTGTTGATAGATGGATCTTGTGGTGTTTTATTTTATTTTCTGCTGGATTTTCAGCTCACTCCAGAGGAAGCCCAGGGTAGGACTGAAGTGTCAATCAGCTTCCCCACCAGCTGGCTCGTGAATAATCAAAGTTTTATCCATGCATAACTAATATTTTGTAAGGATATCCTCAATGAGCACAGTGACAAAAAGTCCTCCAAGTCTCTCCCTTCCCAGCCCTCTCCCCAGGAAGCCAAGAAGTCAATAAATCCTTTTAGCCACCACAGCAGCATCTCCCAAACCCTACAGAGAGACGCAAGGGGTTGACCTTCTTGCCTCTGCTGGTGTCAGAATCAACGTAAGAAGTTCCTCTCCCACACACAGCACTCGACTCTCCACTTCTTATCCCACTGGGAATGCAGGCACAGCACACGCCCCCACATCCATTGCAGGCAGTCAAACACACCAGGCAAGATGCTGTTACCTAGGCAATGGTTATCACAAGTCGCTGGGAAGGGAGTTGGGGGAGAGGTGCAGGACAATGCAGGACTGGGGAAGGAGAAAATGAAGCCAACAGGAGAGATCAAAACTGAGATGTAAGGTCTGGAGTGCTGTGATAGGGGGAGAAGATGGTATTGGGAGATTGGGTGTTAGAATTATTTTTTTTAATTTTAAACCCAGTTCTGTGATGGACAGAAATGCTTTGACTCTGATTTCTTACCAGCCTGAGAAATGCTGCCAGGCTGTAGGTTTGGGATCTAACCTTTGCAGAAGGGCAGGCTGCTGGTCAGACCCACTGTGGTGTCATGGCTGGTCAAGATTTTGGACCAAGGATTGTCCTTCATACAGCTGGGCCTGAGGAAAATCCATAAGGAGGTGTTACCTGAAGTTTTTTCAGGTTTCCCCATAGAAAAAATGACTTTTCTCTTGCTGGTCTTCACCCCAGACTCTATCTCTTTAAACTAACCCCAAAAGGAGTAACAATGAGTTTATGGCACAATTTCCCAAAACAGAGATCCTTGTTAGAAAAGTTGATCCCAAACATCAATCCATGGATCACACAGGGATAACACAAGAGTGCAACTGCAGTGCTAATGAGTACATTTGGGAAACCTCAAAGCCTTTCAGAGATAACATCCCAACTGTTTTACGATTTGTTTAAGAACAAATTCTTCCCTGTGAGGGTGGGGAGGTCCTGGCACAGGTTTCCCACAGAAGTTGTGGCTGCCCCATCCCTGGAAGTGTCCAAGGCCAGGCTTGGAGCAACCTGGGATAGTGGAAGATGTCCCTGCCCATGGCAGGGGGATGGAACAAGATAATCTTGAAGGTTCCTTCCAACCCAGGCCATTCTCTGATTATGATTTCAGCCACAGCAGGACTGTTGAAGTGCTCTCTGCATGGAGCTCAGTGAGCATCATGTTAATGTAGGAGACAACACAGGATGAAATCCTTCCCCTTCCTCTTCAGGCATTTGTGTGTGATGCTTGTGAAAGTAAAGGAAACGTTAGGAAGTGGGGGAAGACAAAGCTCTGCTTGCAGGTTTTGTTGTCAGTTGTTTTCAAACCCACAAGAAAGGAAATGTGGAAAAGAGGGCTTTAAAAAGAAAAGAAAAAAAACCAGAAAACACGCCCCACACATTAAAAAAAAACCCAAAAAAACACAACAAAAAACCTCCCCTCCCCAGCAGCTCAATGTCACAGGGCAGGGAGGCATTTTCCTCGCTTGCAGCATTTCCTGTGTCCGCCTTCCCACTGGGTCTTTCTGGATTTGTGAAAGGGAAAGGATGTTGTGTACAAAAGAGACCAAGCTGCCTGGGCAGAAAAGCGATGGGGGAGGACCAAAGAGAGGGGAAAAAGGAGTCAGCAGTAATAAAGGACACACAAATATCTTGCACTAAGTAGAGGGGTTTGGAGCACTTAAGCATTTAAGCCCCTTGTTGGATTGTTTATTCTTGCCCAAAACAAGAATTGCTGATTGGTGACCAAAACAGCATCTTGATGGTTACCAAGGGGGTGGAGAGAGGGAGGTGGGGTAGGAATGAGGCATTTTCTGTGCGTGGCTTTGAGGGAGATTCAGTATGGCAGGAAAAGAGAGGCCTTGTTAACACAGTGTCAGGGTGGTCCTTGTGATGGAAATACCAGACAGGAATCCTTGGCATGGCTCAGCACCACCCCTGCTCTGCTGTGCAGGAAAGGCAGGAATCCTCCAAAGAGCCTGCAGAGAGGACTGAGATCCCTCCTGGAGTTAAAGTGAGCCCAGATCAGCTCACAGCCTGAGAGATTTGGAGGGTAAAATCCTGTTTAAATTCGGGAGTGATGTAACAGCAGCAGCACTGAAGCACAGGGGTTGCATCAGTGGTGTATGGCCTGAACCAGGGTTTTGGCATATCCAGCACTCCCACACATCTGGACTTTCCAAGATGTCCAGAAATCCCCAGATCCAATCCCAAAGGACAGGCTGGAAAGGTCCTAAAAACAGTGCTTGAAGAGCTTGCCCTGTCAGCACGATGTGGCTTGCAGAGGTATTTTGTCCCCAGTGAATCCGGCAGTGTGGAAAAAGCTCTCTGTGCTGAGTTTAGTTTCTAATCCATGTCTCTTCTGTGGTTTGATACAGAATTTCAATCCAATTCAACTCCAGCACTCCAAAATTTGCCACACCAATGAGGAACATCAGTGCATGATTACAGAAACAAAATTATATTCAGGTGGACATTCCTGTCCTCCTCAGATTTACTTCTCATTGAACATTTCTTCCAGGGAGTTTGCACTGGATGTAGCTAATCTAGGTAAACACCAGACTTTTCCAGGCAAAGCTCCTGAACTGCTCAGGGAAGTGGTGGAGTGGGGATTTAAATCCCTGTGGGGATTTAAAAGAGGTGTAGATGGGGATGTGGTTTAGTGGTGGCTTTGCATTGCTTGATTAATGGTTGGACTCGATAGCAGAGATCTTTTCCAAGCTAAACAACTCCACGATTCCATGACTCTGTGATTCGAGGATTCTATGAACAGCTCACTAGCAAACACCATGAATTCCTGCCTAGAATATCACTCATTTCTGTGAGATGGAAAGGTTTGCTGGAGCTTTCACAGTCTCAAAATGCATTTCCATACCATGCCTTTTAGACAGCGATGATTTAAGAACTTCTATTCTCTGCCATGAGTCACTTTGCAAAGAAAACTCTGGTGAAATCTGAAAACCTTAATTTCAGTTCGAGGTTGGGAGACTGGCTGTCCTCATCTCCCCCTGCAGCCCATGGAAGAGATATTTGACTCCGGAGAGGGATGCAGGGAGCTGGTCTTGTTTGGGCAGAAATATTCAGGTAGGAGGGAAGCATTCAGTCCATATGATGATGTCCAGTTACCTCTGTTTTTAGCACAGGTACCAACCTGAAACGACCTGAATCAAGACCAGCTCACTGGATTAGGTTTCACCACTGACTTCTTTGTGCAATACAGATGAAGCACCCAGGATGGGGCAGGAGAAGCAGAAATGAGCTCAAATAACTCATTCCAAAAGCTTCTCCACAGTGCTCAACCTTGATGCATTCCTGCTGCCTTGACAAATCCTCATCTCTGGCTATCAATCACATTAAGGCAACCCAGAAGTTGTTATCCCACCATTAACCCTGGACTGCGTGTTCTTTGCTTCACTTGCAGAGTCTTTAAAGAGCGAGAAGATGCTGCATCTACTCAAACATCTCCAACAAGCGCTGTGAGTAAGCAGCCTTTGGTCCTTGCTGAGGAGTTTTAGAGAGCGAGTCTTTAAAAATGTAATTTATGGAGAGGGGGTTTTGTGTTAGAACAGTCATCGCTGCTGAGCTCAGCCGAGTGGAGAAGGAGGATGATGCAAGTAGAAGAATAAATTCCAAAAAGTAAAGAAATAAAGGACAAATAATATCAGCAAACATGAGGGACCAGTGAGTGATCAAAGTATTTTCATGCAAAAGTTTGTGTCAGAAGCAAAATCTTAGAACTTTTGAGGAAGCACAGTTATGAGGTGTCTTCCTGGACAGGGAAGGTGTCCCTGCTTTTGGCAGGGAATTGGAACTGGATGATCTTCAATGTCCCTTCCAACCCAAACCATCCTGTGATTCTCACTGCCAACATCTGCCAGGCTTCCCAGGCAATCCTGGGAGAGATATACAAGCAAGACACAGGAGTACAAAATCTTCACAACCAGTTGGCCAAAGTGTAGGATTTCAAGCTGATAGAAGCTGACAATTTGCAGACATAACAGGTAAATCAGTTACACCAGGAACATTTATCATAATCAGCTGTGGAGTGTGAGAAGTCCTCGAGGAGGAACAGTGAATAACCAAAGAAGGATGCTGTCGAATTTTTTTAAGTATTTCCAGAAAAACAGGTGCTAAGGAAAAAAAAAACAAAAAACAGACAGTGCCAGACAAAGACAGAAGAACACAGAGAAACACTGAGGCTGGATCTGAATATCAGCTCCAGCTCTCTTACTGAAAAAGAGACTCCTAAAACAGGGAGGCTATGAATTATCAGAAAGTCTCAAATGTGGCTGTGACCAACAGCCCACAACATCCTTTTAGCCAAAGTTTATCTGGATCTGATCTGTTCCTTACAGGTAATTATTATGTGAAAATTTATGTTTCATCTCTATCTGATTTTAAAAAACCCATAAAAAAATCACAAAACAAAAATAATATCCAAAAATATAATATGTATAAAAAACCATCCTGTTTTCTTTCCTTGTTTTGCATCACTTCTAATCAGACATAGATGGAAAAGGTTCTGCCCTAAATACTAAAGATTTGACTGGAGCTGTTGAACCCTTAACTTGTGAAAGGAGCTTCAACTTCTGCACGGTGACACCAAAATATAAATTTAATTTCTACCACATGCCATCACACCCCTCTGCCAACACACCTCATACACCTGGAGCCTCCTGTTCTCATTTCTCTGGCTGAAATCTCAGCTCACTGAGAGAATTGATTCAATGTACACATCTTTTTTTTTTTTGCTGATGTTGTTTTATCCCTTGTCTCTAATGGGAATGTATTATCTTTAACTCTTCTCAGAGCACTCAAGATGAGGGGAAAGCTGTTGAAAATAAATTAGACTAAAATAAACTCCGATTGGAAATGCTAAGTACTGCATGTTCCTGCTTTAGGAAAATGAAATACTTCATTCACATTCCTGAAACAGGACTTGGGACCATTTCAAGTGTTGTGACTTTTTTTAAATCCTCCAAAAATAGTGAGCGAGTGTTATAAATTCTTACTTTTCTCATATGATAAGGAATGAATTCATTATTAACAGAGCTTTCCTCTCTATGCATTTAATCAGAGCTGGGCCTCATTAACTAAAATGAACACATATTACAAGTGATTTTTGCCAAGTGCCTTTTTGACTGGTCACTGGGGATCACCTGAACACATCTATGCTGTAATTAATAATATCAATGTTGGAATGTTGTTGCACCTACCACACCTTTAAATGTGAACTTGACTTTCTGGTAAAAACTGGTTTTAGACTAATTTTGAAGAGAATCATAGATACAAAGGATGATTTGGATTGGAAGGGACCTTAAAGACCACACAGTTCCACCCCATCTGCTCTGGGAAAGGACATTTTCCACTATTCCAGGTTGCTCCAAGCCCCATCCATCCTGGCCTTGAACATTTCCAGGGATGGGACAGCCACAGCTTCAGGAATTTTCCAGGGATTTCTATAATTTCCAAACAGGTAGAGAGACAGACTGAACTGGGGAATCCAGAGGTGATGTGGACTCCACCTTCCTTTGTGTCTCCTTTGTGGTCCCAAATTTATTTTGCTTAGAGCTCCTGTTCCCCTCGTCTTTTTTCCAAGGACAGCATCCATGTAGATTAAACTCAGACAAAACAGTAAAGCACAAGAAAATTACATGCTGCAAGCACCCTTCCCTCGAGGAATAACCTTCCAGAATGAGCCACAGGATTTTCAAGGGACAGAACAGAGTATATGAGGATAGGCAGTGAGGTCCCCTGGGGGCACAGATATTCCAGAGAAGTCCTTCTCCTACAACTCCATTTGTCCTCTTCCTCCTTATTTTCTCCTCTTTCCCCTCCCGCCCCATGTGCTCCCCTTAAACCTTTAAGCAATTCCTCTCTCCCCTTGCTGTCTGCTTTGCCTTAAAACCCATGGTTTGTCCTTCCAGGTCACATTCCCCTCCTGAACTGCTCTTCTCCAAAGTCGCCCAGCTGGCACTTGCAATCTCCATCCCTGTTTATTCTCTATTCCCTGTGTCCTTGTCCTGACTAAAGGGCCTGGGGATGACCAACAGCTGCTGCAACCTGAGACCTTGAAGTGAAAAGCTTTGAAAATAGAGCAGGGACATCTCATCTCTTTTGAGGTTGCCCCACAGGGGAGTCAGGCAGGGAGTGGGGAAATGAAAGAGCAGGAAGAAGCTTCTGTCACAAAGATTCTTTGCCCCTTACACCTTTTCTATCTTATTCTTCAGGCTCCTCTACTCCTTTCTTATCAGACATAATGGGGAAGGGTAATGCGGTTATTGTAGGGCGACTCTGTCCAGCTCCACAGCCTGATAACTTCTGCAGTAAGGTGAAGGAAAAGGCACACAGAGCAAATTCCTGCTGAGATTCTGCTGTGTCACTCAGCGCACTTGGCAGAAACACGACGCGAGTCTGAGAACCCTGGGATGATTAAACTGCAATAAATACTACTATGAAAAAGATGTTTGCAGATGGTTTGAATCGGTTGTGTTTTAACATTGTTAAAAAGAGATTAAAACGTTAATTAATGGATATAATAGTCACCACTTACACCAAGCACCTTGTGTTTAGGTGGTCCCCCCGAATTTAAAAGGGTGATGAAGATGATTTTCCCAAGCTTAGAAAACACTGTAGACAGCACTGCAAATTGTTTCTTTTGTATCTCAGCACGCAGCTTCTCTTGTGGTGCTCACAAGTTGTTCCCATCTAATTTTGTTAAGTGACAAGCTCTGACCTTTGAGTTGCTGATAAGCCCCATTTGTTTCACTGATACCCAGCCAAACCTACCCAATTTTTCACTTTGGGCCAGCTGACAGGGCCTGGGTTAGGCTGTGGCTGGGGAGCACTCCAGGTTCTCAGACCTGTCAAGTCCTATATTGAATAAGAGACTCCTCGTGCTGACTCTCACCTTGTGTTACCCAGCAGCCTGGCTGGTGTAAAACTCTTCCAGCACTGCCCTGCTCTGCACTGCAGTCATCCTGAGCCCCCAAATGGTGGTGCAGAGCAGGGGACAGCTCTGGGTGCAGCAGCTGGCAGGACAGGGGTCATTTTAATGCTCAGCAGGGCCACTTTAATGTTTTCCCCTTTCCTGCTGCTGCTGAGATCCAACTCTTCATGCACATCTGTGCCCTTCCATTCTGCCTGCAGGAGAAGAGTGGGATGGACAACAGGAATGATCAGACAGCCCTGAACACACTTGTTCCCCTGTGCCAGAGCTAAGAAAAGCCCCAGTGAGCACTATTGGGTGAGAATCCAACAGCTTGGCCAAGGATCTTCCCTTTTAGCCTGTGAAAAACACGCTTCACTCTCCTGTTGAAATTTAAAGGGTTTAATAAAAGACAATAGGGGACACAAATAAAGCAAAGAAACAGCGCTGGGTGCTTGGCTCCAAGCCAAGAAGCACACCTGCCAGTGAGGGAGTCGTCTTAAATACTCTTTGTATTGCATCAGCCTTATGCATATTCAAACTTTTCTCAAAACTACTTTGCATGTTCCAAGAACAATTTTACATGGCTCCTCCTTGGTCCCGCCTTTTTAGAGCATGCGCTTTTTCGGCTGTGGTTTCTTCCAGTCTTGGTTATCGCCTCCCAGTTTGGGCTTGGGTCTGTAGTTCTTGCATCTGGTTACAGGCTGATAATCAGGTATCAGTGGCAGGTCTTCTTTTTGGGTGTTATCCAGTCAAGCAGGTGGTGTGGTTAGTAAAGGAAAGTTCTTTAAACTAGTTTTATTAGTTTTCATTATAATATTGAAATCTAGTTCATAACAGAAATTAAAACATTGGTTATACACCTCTATCTTTATGACAAGACTACTTCTGTAAAAAGAATAAAACCATACACGCAATGGATATCTGCGAAAAGCCAACACTATATTAGGATATATTTATAACATAGCCCCTTCACTCAGGAGGGTTTGTTAAACCCACATCTCCCACCCCTCCAAAGAGCAGGGACAAGCCTGATAATTCAGAGCTTTCCCTTCAGCCCTCTGTCCATTGCTGTCCTTCTTTCAACCTTGTTTCTTTCCCTGGAATCTCCTCTTCAGCCTTTCCCAGCCTTGATGCACCGTCGTTCCAAATAACAACCTTTGATTTTGGGGAGGCTCTGGCACAGAGGTTTCCAGAGATGTTGTGGACTCCTCATCCCTGGAAGTGTTCAAGGTCAGTCTGAAAGGGGCTCTGAGTATGCTGGAAGGTATCCCTGCCCACGGCAGGGGTTGGAGCAAAATGACATTTCCAACCGAAGCCATTCAATATTTGATGATTTTATGATTTTGCTCACAGTGCTCAAGTCATGACTATTTTCAGTGGTGTTGTAGCCATGAAAATCTAGAGAGGAAGTCTGACCACTAGGAAAGGCAGCTCAACTCTGGGCATAGAACATGAACCTTTCCTTCCTCCAAACATTTTTTCCCCCTGGGGAATACAATGCTTTAGGTCACTGGATGATCCTCACTTTGCATCAAGGCAAATCCTGAAGCCCTCAATTAATTTTTGAACAGTCTTTGTCCAAGTAGACTGGACTGTCTGCTTAAAAGACACAAGCAAAAGAATCTTCTCAGCTGTCAACTTTGCACCTCATTAGGAGGAGTGCAAACCAGAAGGAGAGACAAAAAAAGGACAGCAAATCTCTATTTCCAAAATAGCACTCAGTGCTTTAACAGATTCGTACACACAGCTCCAAAAACAAATGGTTGATTAAATTAAATCAGATTAAATAAACAAAAGAAACAAAGGGGAAGCACAGATAAGAATTTGGCTCTGTGACTGGTGTTATTAGGCGGGGAAAAACAGTTAATTTAAATTTTAAGGATGCTGTTTGTCAGGGTGGTTTCATTTGAACAGATCTATTCTGTCCATGACATGTTGCCAGATCTCCTCTTTGTGAAGCCAACAGGGAAAATCAGTGTTATTTCACCAGCCCTGTGCTGTGGGGAGATTGGGATGTATTGACATGAAGTTTTCCTATCAGAAAGAGCACTCTGGGCAGGATTTATTTCTTCTTTAAGCATTTTGTGTGGGCGGCCCACTGAGGCCACCCATATCTTGATGTCCAAGGGTGTCCATGCTCCAGGGATATATCCCAGCACCAATTACCCAGCAGAGCTTCCACTGCTGCTGTTGCATGTCAGGGATAATCAGAAATAAAATGAAGCATCATCTGAGTCATGCAGGTTCACTCAACCTTACAATTCCTGTTTTCTCTCAGCATTCCTGGTTTCTCAATGTATCTTTACCTTTTTCACATGGTGACCCTGGAGTGTTTTTCCTCTTTTCTGGATGGAAAGAAGGGTCCAGCTGAAGGTTTTCATTGTATGTCCTTGATGATGATTTCTGGTTTGCAATTCTTCCCTTTTCTCCCTTAAACACTCAGCCATGAGGGAATGTTACCAATGGCCCATTCTATTCTTTCTCCAGCTCATCAATATTAATTAAAGAGGAATCTACCAGCATTGGTTAGGAAAATGCTCCCATTAGCTGCACAAATGAACACCAAAGGAAAATCAGCATGGACAGCCCTGTGGAGCAGGATGCCACAGTCAACACAGGGTTCAGTTCTGAGTAGGGAACAATGAATGTTCTTGCTCATCAGCCACCCAAATATTCATATGCAGCAGAATTAAAAGCAGACAGATTTCCTACAGAATATTGTGCACAATATTTTGTAAACAACCCTGCCACAACATCCTCAGCTCTCCTCTCATGTAGAGAACCATCTCCTCCTGCTGAGATACACGAAGGACCTTCCCAAGTCCCAAGTCTGGCAATGCGTCAGCTTTGCAGATCCCTGCATTTCCAGACCTCCACAACCCTCAAAAACTCCCCAAATCCCTCCAGTTCTTCCAGAGAACCACTGAATTCCCACCCACACTATCTCCAGCCCCTCTCAGGTACCCTCATGACCTGTTTAGCAGGAAGCAGAGAGGCAGAAATGCCCTCAGAATGGACCAACAGTGACTGATGTGCCACCAGGGCAGGAGGAAAAGGTAATTCTGTCTTTCATGCTGAAACTCTGCCTTCCAAAGGTTCACAGATGAAGTTTTCTCTTCATTTCTAGGAACAAATTCTTGGGAATGTGAGTAATTCTTCCAGTATCATTGGAAACGACAAGCAGACAGAAACAGTTCTAGGAGGGGGAAACAAGACTGGCAGTCAGCTAAGACAGATGGACAGTTACAGTGTGATCATGTTAAAAATGAAAATCGAGGTAAAAGCCCATTTCTGAAATGTATCCAGAGGTTTAGCCACCTGTCACTCCATCTTCAAGTGCAGTTAAACAGTTTTGAATCAGTTAAACCTCCAGTGGGATTGCATGGTGTGATCCCTGCAACTGCAGGCAATGAAATGTGCAGCTGAGAGATCATCTCAGGGGAAAGGAAGAATTAAAACAAAAGCAGCATTTCAAAGTTTGAAATCTTCCAGGTGGCCACTGGTTCTAATCACCCAAAGTTAGCATTTTTCATGGTGTCATAGGAAAGAGGGAACCCCAAGAGGAGCCCTGGAATAAAAGGACTTTGGGACACTGGTGGATGAAAGACTGGACATGAACTGGCAATGTGAGCTTGCAGTCCAGAAAGAAACTTGTAACTACTGGGCTACGTAAGAAGTAATGTGGGCTGCAAGTTGAGGGAGGGGATTCTGCCCTCCCTGGCAGGAGTGCTGCATTCCAAAATAAGGAGGATGTGGAGCTGTTGGAGAGAGTCCAGTGAGGTCACAAAGATGATCAGAGGGATGGAGCATCTCTCACATGGAGACAGACTGAGAGTTGGGATTGTTCATCGTGGAGAAGAGGAGGTTCCAGGGAGACTTTAGAGCCCCTTCCAGTTCCTTAAGGGCTCCATGAGAGCTGGAGAGGGACTTTGCACAAGGGATGGAATGGCAGGACAAGAGGAAATGTTTTTCTTCTGGGGGAGAGTAGGTTTAGATTATCAATTACTAGGAATAAATTCTTGACTGTTAGGGTGGTGAGGCCCTGGCACAAATTTCTCAGAGAAGCTGTGGCTGCCCCATCCCTGGAAGAATGCAAGGCCAGGTTGGATGGGGTTTGGAGCAATTTGATCTCATGGGAGATATCCCTACTTATGTCATGGGGGTTGGAGAAGATGATCTTTGAAGGTCTCTTCCAACCCAAACCACTCAATGTTTCAATGTGAGGGAATCACCTCGTGTTGCTCGTGCAGGACTTGGAACGTGGGGACAAATTGTCCCTACAGCTGCCTTTAACAGCTCAGGTCACTGATGAACTTCCACAGAATTCCTGTTTATTGTATGTGGAGCCTTGACCTCTCACTCACAGAGAGAGACATCCCAAATACATAATATGGGATTTAATCACCTCAACACAGGCATGTTCAAACCCTTCAAACACTGATGATGCTCCAGAAGAGAGCAGGTCTCCTGTAGGTCGTGTGTCACCTCTGCCAGCCCTCTCCAGACCCCTTGGACACACTGGGAACTTCCAGAGTGCAAAACTTCCATGCATTTTCAAGCAAACTCCATCTCTGGATGAGGGTGAGATGCACCTCATGTGTGACACCCAAAATTCTGATGATTTCCAGAATTTCCAGGCAATGATCAAACCTCCCTGCGCTTTGCACAGTGGGATATAAGCCAGGCTTGCAGACCTGGCCACATTATTTTTAGTCGTGATAATACTAATAATGATCACGAGGACTCAGATGTTTAAGTTCAGCCCTCGAGAGACTGTGACCACAGAAGTCTAACAGCAAGAAACAGCCCCATCTGCTTTCCCATCTGAAATTAGCTGGAAATAGTCTTGTTATCCATTCGGCCCAAGCATGTCATCTGAAACAGCTTCTCAGCATATGCTTTTCAAAATATATTAGCTTGGTTCTGCAGGGTTTTTGGCAAAACATTTTCCATCATGATTTGCGAAGTCATCAGAATCTCAACCTTCCCGAGGAATGAGCTGATTTCAATTTGATGTTGCTTAAAACCAGATTTTACATAATATATTTCAGCATTTGGTTGGTAGAGTTATTCCATTTGAAATATATATTTAGGATACATTATTTATTCTGATTTATTTTATGTTAGAAGCTTATTTATTATGTTCTCTTTTATTCTGCATTTATCTTCACGTTTAATTTTATATTCACTTTCTTATTATAATTCCATATTCCATGGTTTTATCTAGTAAAAATGAAATACCAGATGTCAAACAAAAATAAATGTTGGAATAGTTTTAGTGATATATTCTCATTGACCAAAATAATGCAGTGCTTTTTTAAATGCACGAGAGGCAAAAATCAAAATATAACATTATATCACAGATTGCAATGAAAAAAACCATCAGAACTACTGAATTTCTCATAAAGCTGAGGCTCAATAACTCTCCTGGCTCACTATACATGCTGATATATTTATTCAATCATGCAAATATAAAAGACTCTTTTCCTAATACTGGCATTGCCTGTGTCATTAAAAATTGATTTACAAATATTTTTGCTTTTGTGAATAAACACTCCACTTGCTGTGATTTTTTTTTTTTTTTTTTTTGTTTTGTTTTGGAATTACATCATTATTATTTCTGCATATTTGACGTTGCTTGTTTACACTCGCTGGGTTTGGATCCTCTTCAATCTGACTCTAGATACATCCTGCTTCTCATTAGAAGAGCTAAAGAGCACACAGATCCTGCCTAAGCATATGTGGCATGTGCTATTCCTTATCCCCAGGCTGGAAACATTGATTTTCACAGTGAGGGAGAAGCAGCAGAACAGTGCAAATTTTGCTAATTATCCCTACACTGCGAATTCAGAAGGAGAAATAAAAGTCTGAGAAGGACCAAGCCCCAAAAGTTGTGTGAGATTTTCCTCTGCCTGTAATTCTTCAGCAAGTTTTTAGCCGACAAATGCATTTGGTGAGAGTCAGGATTCACCCATCACCAGTGTTTTAACCAAAATATGTGTACCAAACCCATCTCCAGTTCATCTTTCCTCACCCTGCCCACTGCAAACCCCTGAATCACAATAATCTGCCTTCTCCTCTCCCAGTGAACAGAGCATTAGGTAGAGATCTGCTTTTGTTTGTGATTGCTTTTTAATGTCTTTTCACTACAGCAGACAGGCCTGACGTCATTAAGGCTGTTGTTCTTATGTTTTGAGAGGATTACTAAATACCTAATTGATATCAGTTTCCTTTCCATTAAAGATTTAGAAAGTTGGTGGTATTTATAAATTTGGGTTTTTTTTCCAAATATTCTATGAGACAAAAGAACAAAAGTGATTTCATTACCTTCCCCAGTGCTGATAGGTTGTTTTGGGTTGCTTTTGCTTTCATTTTCAGGATACTGAACATTGTCTCATGTTACACTAAACTTTATGCAGATATTGAAAGGCCAATAAAGTTGAATGCTGAGAAGAGCTGATGCAGAAAGATGTCCAGGAAAGCCACTTCCAGCTGACAAGGGTTCTCCTGGTCTCACTAGTTTTTTTGTAAGCACTGATAAATCCTCTGTTTATTTTCTTCCTTCTGATCTCCCTTAAAATTCCTTGTTTCCCAAAATTGCTGATTGGGGCAGTATCCAATCATTCCTTCATTTTTACGATGAGGATCTCAGACAGACAGAAAAGGACAGACAACCACCACAGACATTTTGTAGGAACTCACACTGGAATTGCACAAATTTTTCAATCCAGCATAGCATCCAGAGCTGATCCTGATTTATCTCAGCACTTTCACCATCAAGCTTGGGGAAATGGACTTTTTCTGGTTCAGAGGATGGGCTTGGGTTGGATGAGAGGGCAAAAGGAGGCTCTGATACACCCAAAGTAAACCTAGGGCCATATCCAGATGTGACTTTTCCATCTCTCCAGCAACGCTGCCTCTGAAGGAGGCAAATCCAACTGCAAAAATGTCTGTATTCTGCTTGATCTCTTAAAGATATTTGGAAAGGTGTCTCTTCCATATTAGACAGAGAGGAAATTGGAAAAGAGAGCAAAAATCATAAAAACCAGCACCAACCCCTCAAGGCAGGAGTGAAATTGCACAGAACCAGATGTGCCCAGTGCAGAAACACCTTTGCAGACCTCCAAGGATCATCAAAATGTGTCTGAGAGAAGCAGCAGGAGATTCCAGCAGCAGCAAAGACAGCTCAATGCAAAGCTTGTTTGTGTCTCCTCTTCCAGTCTCACTTTGCAGCCTGGGGAGTGAAGTCCCAAACATGTTTGTCACCTTTCCTTTTCCATTTCTCAAAGCCAAGCTTTTCACACCGTCTGATCCACTGGCAATATTTCCCCAGGGCAAATTGGAGTCACCTGCCCCTGATAACCCAGGAGGAGTCCTCACAAAAGACACTCAACAATGCTTTAATTTGTGGGACTGCTCGCTTTGGTCCCAAGTTGGGACCTGGACTGTAAAAAAATGGAATTATTAACACTGATCTGCATCCTCCCTCACCTCACTGAGCTGCATATTTGTATTTGCCTCAGGATGGTGGAAATGTCTTGTGCTCTGAATCATACCCAAGTATTTATCACAGGAGTACTGAGCCTGCTTTTGAATTCTCCACAGCGGTAATTTCCCATTTACTCGGATTTGGTAGGTGGAGATCTTGGAGGTCTTTTCCAGCCTTAATGATTCTATGATTCTTTAATTGTTTCCATTACACTGAGTATACAAAATTCTTTTGCTTATCTCCTCCTTTGCTTTGATTTCCCTCTTCTTTCTGAGTATTTCGATCAGGGACACAGCCAATTTGGATGCAGTGTTCTCCAAAGGAAATGGATTTGGTAGCAAGGTAAAATCAGAATCATTTGGGTTAGAAAAGTCCTTTAAAACCATAGATATTATATATCATGTGAGATGTATTCAACCCAACACTGCCAAGTCCACCACTAAGCCATGTCCCTAAGTGGAACATCTACAGGTCATAAATACCTCCAGGAATGGTCACTGAGCCACTTCCCTGGACCACAGTGACCACACTGAGGTCCTCACACAGAAGTGAGCAGGGACAGCCCATAATACCTTTGGAAAAAGTAAAAATTCCCTACAGTGGTATGCACAGTGAGTGTTAAATCATAGGAGTTGGGGACTTTTCAGAAATCATCCCCAAATCATTCAATGCAGGAGACTTTCATTCCCTGAAGGGAGAAGCTACTGGTAAATTATCTGTTTAACCAGGGAGAAGCTGCCCATTAGAAAAAAAGGTGATCAATCATCCTGTGATTTAAAATCTGAATTTAATTTCAGACACATGCAGCAAAAAAAAGGGGAGGAGGGTAGATGGAGCATTAAGAAATTGCTATTTTGTCTCCAAAGCAATTGAGCAGCGTGTAATGAGGACCAGCAGGGACAAATATTCAAGGATGCAGCGCAGTTTCCTGAAACATGAACAGATGGAAAGCAACTCCTGTGTGTTGCTGACGACTCCACCCAGATGCCTTTGTGCTGCTTCAGAGCTTCCACTTCCAAATTCAACATTTCCAAGGAGGGACCAGAACTGCAGCCCAATCCATGCCATCACCTGGAAGAAGCCCTTAAAGGGAGGGATTGCCTGAACGAGGACATGTCTTGGTTTGGGAGGCAACAGGTTCTTTGTCTCCCGAGAAGAAAGTCAAATAACCATAAAATGGGTTGGAAGAGACCTTAGAGATCATGGAATCCCGACTCCCTCCCATGGACAGAGCACCTTCCACAAGACCAGGTTGCTCCAAGTCCCATCCAGCCTGTCTTGAATTTTTCCAGGGAGGCTTAAAGTCTCTTCTCTTCGCTTCTCTGTGGGCAATCTGCTCCAGAGCCTCAGCACCCTCTAGGAGCACAGCAAGGTTTGGAGGTGGAAATAACCTGGGACCAGAGGGCTCTATCTGCTCTATCAAATTACTGAGATACCAAGTTTACTCTTGAGTTCTGATATCTCCAAATCTCTGCCAGCACAAATGCAGACTGAGTCAGGGGCAGGACTGGTTTTTTCAGAAAGAAGATCTGCAGGTAGCTGGACATGGGCTCACGCATGAGATGAAGAGGTTTCCCCTGTCCTTCCCCTTACAGGAGAAAGGTTTGACCTTGAGAACAAGGACACTGTAAAATTCAAACATCTGTACCTGTCTGTTTTTTCTTTTTGGCTGGGTTTTTTTGTCGGTTTGTTGGTTTTTGGGTTTTTTCTTCCCTGTGAAACGTAACATGAAACTGCTCATGTTATTTTTTTTTCTCACAATACTCTCTTGTTCCCTCCTAAGGTGGACTGGTGAAGGCCAAGGCTCAAACAAATTGAAATCTCCAGGTATCTAACAGTCATTTCAGCTTCTCCACATGGTCCTTTGCCTTGCTGGGGCTTCTGCAGTCGGGTTGTTGTTCCACTTGACATCTCCAATCACTTCTATTTCTTGAAGAAGTGGAAATTCCAAGCCCTGTATCCAATGGGTACTGATAAAGACCATGAGAGCAGAACCTGTCTGCTCAGTGTTTGGTGGCACAGGCAAGACAACCACGAGCAAAATATTCCTTGAGAGTCATTTCTGTTCCAACACATTCCAATTTCCCAGCCCCACTGCTTCTGCATGAGCTGCTTCCATATGAGTAAACGAGAAAATTCTGCTTCACAAATTACCACCAGCTAGTGGATGGCTCCTGTGCTCAGCAGCTACCCACTCACATGATGTCTGAAGCTGTGTGTACATTATTCCCCCAAGTACCAGGAATGTTCTTATACATCTAAATTCAGCTCAGAATTTGCCGTGCTTCGTTCGTGCAGCGATTAGTGGAAGGCCTGAGCTTATTTCGTGCTGCAGGCACTGTAATCATTTTACTTGGGGATTCACCTCGGGGATTAACAATCTTGCAAAGATTGGTACATCAGATACAGTTCCCAGAGGTAAAAATGCCATTTTTGATATGATTAACTGAGGGAAGTTGCAATTATAAATAGACATACATGGGGCTGGCAGGAACCAAGGAACTGAGTTGCAAGGGGATGCTCAAAGCTTGTTTTTACCCTACCTGATGCTTTCTGTCACCCTTAGGAGTACTGTGGTTCTTGAGCATTGCCAAATATCTGTTGAACTCCTGGGGCCAGGTCTTTTTCCAGTGTAAATTTAAATCTCTGCCCAGTTTGCAGTGGTAAAGGCCAGTTGATGTCTTCACACCAAAATATTGCACGTTGCATTGCAAATTGCCCTACACTTTAAGCAGAGAAGAACTCCAACTTATTTCATTGCTGTTACACCCACTTTCATGTGGTGTGAAGTGCAGCAGATTTCAGGATATTTCAGTTTAAAGGACTGAATTTTAATGAGAGTATCTGTTAACCTCTCCAGTCCCAGCTATTTCAAACACTCTGTAATTCAATGCAAACTCACTCTGACAACTATTTGGCCTCTTCAAAGAAATCCCTGACTGTTGAGAGGTCTAAGAAGGCTGTGAAATATCCTTCATTATTTTTTAAGAACCACATAAAGGTGTCTTTGTCTGTCACTTGCTGGATAACACTGTGCCCATGAGGATAGGTGCAGGTTTTAGATCGCCTGGGATAATGGATCAAAGCTCCCTGGACTCAGCACATGTCCAGAGTGACCTCTCATCCTCCCAAAAAGTTTCACGGAAAGTTTTTGGACGGAGGAATTTATATCAAGCCATTTCTGGGAACCCTTTCTGCAATACAAAAAAAGTCCTCTGTCATTCATTTATGAAAAACATGTCACATAATGGATCTGAGTGTTGGATGAGCTTCCCTGCTCTCCTGCAAACAAAAATAATGGCATCTTACACACACATAAAAAGAAATGTAGGTGTAAGGAAAGCTGCCCAGACCCTGGTTGAGATACAACAATTTCAGAGCCTTTCTTTCTTGTTTTTTCACTTCCAGGTCGCTTCCTGGACCTTTACACACATTTTCTTCCATCAGCTTTTGCTTCAGTCACCGAGAAAAAAAGAAAAAAAACAAACAGAAACTCGATGGCCAGGGTGATGCTGTTGAGCAGAGCCCTCCCTGCCAGCTTGCTATTTCTGGCTGGATCTTTTTAAACTTGTGGACGGCTCTGTGAGCCTTATTTACACTTATTTACCAAACTCCATCTGACAGAAAACACAGCAGCTTTTCCCCCCTCCTCTCCGTGGCTCTGCAGAAGGATTCACGCAGGCAGAGCCACAGTGCCCACTGAATGGCAGAAAATGTGATGGGAATGGGTGTGAATCCTCGCTGCTGCAGGAACAGAGGAAGAAAAGGAGCAATACAAGTTCAGACATTTTTGGAGACACCTCTCTAAGTGACCCCTGCAGACTCAAATGAGGACAGCGATGTTTCACACTGGGTGAATAAAACACCCTCTTCTGATTTTTTTTTTTCAGAATGGAGGGTGGCCCACTTAGATGTGGGACAGAGCAGCTGTTTAGCAACTCAGAGCAACACCCAAAGCTGGTGCCAGGCAGAAATTCTGCGGAGAAATTAAATGCCTGGGAAAACTGAAGCAGGTAGGATGTGATTTCTTGGCAGTGTGCAATCGCAGCACTAATCCAATAAAAAGCACCACCTGGTTTGCTGAGCTCAGAAAAACCTCAGCATCATGCTGGGACACTGAAGTGAAAATAACATGAAGCCACTGCACTCCCAGACAGGTCCTAGAGACTCCAATCTTTGGGTTTCTCTCTGTAGACCTCATCACACATGGATGAGTTCCTGCAATATGGAAGTTTCTGAGAGATAAATTCTTTCAACTCATGGCAGGGATCTGTCAGCTTTTTCAGCCTTGAAAATTAAATTAAATGAGTGTGGCCCAAACAAATCATCAGAGAAGGGACAAGATGTGCCATCACTAAGCTTAGAACAGCCATGAATGAACCTGCAGAAGGATCATTAACATTTAGAATTTGGGCTTTGGAACAAGATGATCTTTGTGGTCCCTTCCAACCCAAACCATTCTAAGATTTTATGATTCTATGATTCATGGACTCATCAGCACATTCCTTGCCAAAATTCTTAGGTCTTTTCCTCTGCAGAACAGCAACATCTTTATATCTCTCCCACAAGGGCTTTAGGTTTCCTTGTTATTTAAGGTGGGTGTAAACCCAGAGTAACTATGATTAGGGCAAGGAGAAGTCACAGAGAGATTCTATGACTGATCTGTTTCCTCTTCTCTTCTCTTCTCTTCTCTTCTCTTCTCTTCTCTTCTCTTCTCTTCTCTTCTCTTCTCTCCTCTCTTCAGTCCAATCATTGCAATTTCAGACAGAGCTGGTACTTACCTGCATTTAAAACACGATTACTTTTGGCATAAGGGGCTTTGGGAGTATCAGAGCAGCTTTTGAAATCAGAAGGATGCTCTTACCTTCACAGCACAGTGACTTCCAAAGGGAAACTGTGGCTGGTGGATTTTGAAGCAGCTCACACAAGGATGGGAGAGTTGATGGTACACTGATACATGAACCAATGCAGGGAAGGCTGAAGGATACTGAAAAATAATAATTATTGTCCCTGACATGACTTATTCTCTCTCTAGAAACTCTAGGAACTCTAGCAACTACCTCAACCCCTTGAAAGTAATTTCTTGCACATGGAGCTTCTTCTAGGAGACTGTGGGGGAAGGACTTGAAGGATCAGGAGCTTCCTCCCCTCTCCTGGTCTTCACCCTCTTGGCCAAGCTGAAGGATTTCAAACACACATCACAAGTCATCCTCCTGATGAGATCCCTGAGGAGAGCAGACAACGGATTTAATTTGAAAACAACTTTGGATAACTTTTTAAAATAACCAATAACTAATGAAAAGTGCGCTGGCCAGAGAAATTGTGAAACCACAGAAACCCCTGGAACAAACAAATAAATAAATAAAAGCCCTGCTTTACTGGAAACGTTTCTGTAGTGAAACCAACTGCAGTGAGACGCAGAACAATCTTGCCAGTAATGGATAACATTTATCACATTCACGGATTCATGGAGCCATTCTGCACACCTGAGGCTGCTAACAACGTGGGGGATGGAGGGAGCTGCACTAAAGGCCAACATATGGCAGTAAATCTGGAACAGCTGAACACTGGGATAAATTCACAGTCATAACTCCAAATTTTTAGGGCCCTGACTTCCCAGTTGCCCTGTAAAGAGTTATCAATGTAGGGGATAAAAAATGCCTTTTCATCAGTAAGTTATGTGGAAAAAAAAGGTGAAATTCAGTTTTAAGAGCAGATATCCTGAAGTTAATTCCAATAATTGGGCATCTACTCTAAGGCAGGTGTCTCCAACAGCCAGCAGAAAAAGTCACCTCTGGACATCACTTCCCAATTTGCCTTCCATGGGGAGCCTTGTTCACCAATCACACAGGGAAACAAAATTGTGTGACAATCATGGAGCTGGAAAAGGACACAGGATTGAAGTTGCTAGACAACAGAAGAGAAAATTGATGCCTTAATTTTCATTTTACTGATTATTTGTCCTGGCCCTCTGTTTGCCTTATTCCTGCAACTCTCAGAGGCACGTGAGGAAATAATTAAGGCATAATCTCTTTTTGCTTGGTAAAATATGGAGTAATAAATGGCTGCTAAGATTGATTAGGAGCTGAAGCAAAGCACAAGCCCGGGGTGGACATCACCTTGCTGTTTCTCAGGATGATGCAAAGAAATTGAAGTCAAGCCTTTTGCAGGTAAATCACAGTCTTAAATTGGGAAAAAATAATCTTTGTGCACAGCTCCTTTCCTTAGGGTGACTGAATGGTTCTGTAGCGTTTCTGCTTTTTGTTGTCCAGAAAAATTGGAGCAAAATCAGTTTCTTTGAATGGATGACCACACTTCAAAGGAAAATATAACTGAAAAGCCAGTGTGAAAGCCACATTGAAATATAGGATTTTCTGAGCCAGCTAAGAGGCTGGAAAACCACTTCTGTCTGCCCCAAAGCAGCACCAAGGAGTTGTAGGGCTGGGATTGATGTCAGAAATCAATCAAGAGGTTTAACTTTCAGGCTGAAGTGAAAGTGGGGCCATGAATAACCCATGGAGGATGCAGAGGACACAAGGAAGGTTGCACAGGGCAGACTTGGCTGCCAAACAATGCAGGAGAAGTCACTAAAAATGTGAAATCCCTTCTCCAGAAAGATGCTTAGTCTTGCAGATTAACAAGTAATGGTGCCATAGAGCCAAACTGGTTTTCCCCTTTTCCTTTTCCCTATCTTTTCCCCCTTTCTTTTATTTTTTGTTTCTATTCCCTTTAAATTTTCTGTTGTTAATTTCTTTTTCTATTTCCATTTTCTTTTTCATTTTCTCTGTCTTTCACTTTTCACTTTTTCCTTTTTCCTTTTCTTTATTTTTTCTCTTTTTCCTTTTTTCTTTATCCTTTTTGTTTTCCTTTTTTTTCCCTTTTTTATATTTTTTATTTTTTAAGAGTTTACTAAGCTATTCCATTTCGGAAGGGGGTATTAGTTCATTAGCTGCCTGCCCACATGGCTGAATATCTGCTTACCTGCCTTCTCCTCCCACTCTTGTGTTGGCTGCTGCTGCCCAGCTCCCTGCCTGAAGGCAAAAGTGTACATGACAAAGATTGTGGAGGCTGGCAAGCAAGGACCATCACTTCAATTTTTGCTGATAGACAAACAGTGCTTTTGTTGGAAAAATAGGTGTGAAAAGTAGTCACACAAATATTTCAATGTTAAAAATATAAAAAAGAAATTATTTTCATTAGAAAATCATTCCAGGTAAGTTTTTCCCCTACTGCATGGATCACAGGGAATGGTTTCTCCTGTGGTCAGAGGCAACTGCAAGATTGGCTGAGATTAGATTTGGATTTAGATGTAAAAATTAGATTTAAAGATAGGAGATGCAGGAGTCCAATCTGAACATGGGCATGAGTGTGGCTGAACATTCATTCCCCTCTCGGTGTCCACTGATTTTTCCACCCCTGGGCACACCAGTGTCAAATATTCCATCATGAGAATCCCCATTCTATTATTTTGATGCCAGGTGATCCACAAGTTCATAGCCAGAAATCTGGGAATGTAGTGACCAGTGAAGTGTAGAATGAATACAAACTGATCACAAGCCAAGTCGTGCTGGTAGAGCAACATTACTGTGTAGAACAGACCTGCAGTTCTAAAAAGGTCATCATGCAACAAACAGTGACAGTTGGCCTTTACCCCTCCTTGATCCCACAACAACCATAAAATGTACTCAGCTGAAATATTTAATGCTTTACTTGTGGAAGGGATGATGCTCAAACCCAGAGAAAGCAGCTGCTGAGGAAGGTGAGCACTCTTCAAATGCCACTTACGGCTTCATATTTCCCTCCCTCGTATTCTTGTCATGTTTTCCTTCTTATCTGTAGGTCCAGTATTAATATGAAGCAATAAAGACAAAGATAACTTCCTATTGATCTGGAAAATAAACTGGGAGACACAAAGTGGAGAGGACAGAAAGACAACCCTGCTGTAGTGCCTTTGAATGTTAACTCAGCACCTGTGTTTGGACCTTGTGGCAAAGGAGGAAGCTGAAAGGAAAAGGAAGATGCACAAAATTAACTTTAAAAATACATTTGTCCCAGGTCTGAAAGGATGGAGACACCAAAAAGAGGGACATTCATCTTGAAGCCTTCCTGGAGATTGATGGAAGCAATCTTTTCTAACACAAGGAAAGCACTCGGATTTGATCAGTGGCAACTTAAAGACATCCAAACTGAATCAACCTTCTGCTCTTTTTGTGATTTTTACCTCCTTCTCCTCCTCCTCCACCCTTTTCTGATTCCCAGGAAAAGCCCCCAGGAGCAAAAAGGAGAGTCCAACCTGCTGCTGGTGTAACTCAGCTTCACCCTGTGGGTCTGGGGGGACCTGGCCTGAATTGTCACTGTGAGATTGGGTTGCAAATTCTCCAAGCAGAGCAATTTACTCTCTCAAAGGAGGAAAAAGCCTTGCTGAAGGTATGGAAAGCTTCTTACAACTTGTAGTTTTCTATGCACTCCTGCCAGACACATCTGTGGCTCCACTTCACTGAACTGCATCCTTTAAAACCCCTTTGACTCAGTGGTTTTTTAGTCCATAAAGGGTGTAATTTAGCATTGACTTCCACTAACTTCAGGGGAGCTACACAAATTGTGCCAGCTGAGATCTGGCCCTCAGCAGTCCATTAGCCCCCCTAACCCAGGTGGGAAAATATTCCTACCTCAGACTCACTGTCACTACACTCTTCATCTGCCCTTCTTTTATACAACACCATCTCCACCATGCTGGATTTACACTGTTGTGCCTGAGGAAAAAAACAAACCCAGACCTCTACTTGAAAAATAGGATTTGTTTTCTCTCCTGCTTTTCTTTCCCTTGCAGGCCCAGCACTATCATGGCATTCTGAATTGGAGATGAAACAAAACCAGCTCAGGAGCATGGTACATGAGGAAAAGACAGTTAACCTGCAGAGGATCAAAGAGATCATTTCTCACAGAAGCATCCACAGAAATGAGAAGTAATGAGCTGAGACCTCCTCAACAGCTTTCCATAATGCAAAGCATTGGGCAGCTGGTCAGGTGGAGAAAAAGAAATAACCAACCAACCCTCTTTTTTTTTTCCTTTTTTCTTTTTTTTTCTTTCCTTTTATTTTTAGCCAGAAGATGTGTTTAGTCCAGGGTGAACAAATCTGTCATGTTAGTGAGATCCTCCCGACCACAGCACCACTCTGAAAAGTTCAGCTTCTCCAAATGGGTCATTCCTGCCATCAACCACGGGGTGAGCACAGCAGTGGCTGATTAACAGCTTGGGGTAAAAGCCATGTAGGACAAGGATGAGGTGAAACCTTGCCCTGAAACGAAGCTGTGGGAGAAATGAAGTGGATTTGGTTATAATTTTCCAGGAGCCTGCAGCCACAGCAGCAGCAATGAGCCCTGGAGTTCACAGCTCTGGGCTGTTTCTGTCCTGCTTGCAATGCTGGGTACATCTGTGCCCTAAGATAGTCCAGAGTTGCTCTGTTCATTCGGCCTGTGAGGGTGGAACAGGGTTAGGATAGAAAAGTGTCACTCAGATTGAGAGTCCTCAGAGAGAAGAATGTCCCTGCAAAGGCCGCTACACTGGGGATTGTTTTATCCATGTCATGACAGATGAGGGAGGAATAGTAACACCACCAATTTTAGGTATTCTCTTAGATCATAGAACCATGGAATGATTTGGGTTTGAAGGAACCTTCAAGATGATCTTATTACAATTCTTTACTAGACCAGGTTGTTCAAAACCCTATCTATCCTGGCTTTGAACTCTTCCAGGGATGGGGCATCCACAACTTCTCTGAGGAGCCCATTTCAGTTTCTCAGCAGCCTCTATTGACCTTAATCAAGAGATTTTCACAGTCTCTTTCTACACTTGACAGTCAGAAAATATAGGTGGGATTCATCTTACCTGTTTTCAGGTGTCTACGTCCGCATGGGATTTCTGGCCTCCTATAATAGTGGAGGTCAAGTCATCAGACACACAAATCTGAAAAGGAAAAGTTTCCTCCTGCAATGAATCTTTTTTTTTTTTAACAAGACATGCGATTTATTCCAGTATGACCCAACTACTCACCACACAAATGAGTAAGAAAGGAGTAAATATAATCATTCAAACACAACATATGTAGATCAGTAAAAGAAAACCAGAGGAGAGATTCATTATAAAACTAAACTCTGAAATTTGGAATCACACATGAATCTTGAAGTACCCAGGGACTAGATCTGCCTGCATTGAGAGGATGATTTCCACTTGCAGCCTTTATTTAGAAGAACCAAGCACTGATGACCAGCCAGCGAGATGCGGATTCATGTTTATGAGCCGCCTGGCAAATACTTACGCACCTCCCACAAAAACCCTCTAATTAAATGTTAATTAAATGCAACACATTAGGCTTAGCAGACTCTCTGCTGCTGAGTTATATACATACACTGCAGACACTGTAATGAAATACTTGACTTTGATTTACGAACATGAATGCAGCTAGAACTGGGGCTCTCGCTGCTATCTAATTTTGCACAAAACAAAGGAGGCTGCCTTGCCTCTGCTAATGGTTCCAGCTTTATAATGAATACTTCCATCCGTGATGTAATTACACACTAACTTACAGGCAGGGAAGTGACACAAGCAGAGAAATGACTTGCAATGGAGAGGACCTCCTCTCCTGGCAGTGGGAAAGGATTTTTCCAGGTCTCCAGCAGCAAACGCCCTTCAGCCACCGCAGTGATCTCATTTCAGTCCTCATCACTCTCACTGCCATCACTAAGCCTTGCTTGATCCGAAGGGATGGGAACAGCAGGTGAGGCTCAGATTGTGTCATGCCCGTTACAGTCAAGATGATGAAGGGCCACGGGTGGAAATCATCAAGGGAAAATTAGAGGTGTCACTTCAGGTGTGAACTCGTTTATGCAGATGGCTCCTGATGGAGCTTCTCAGTGCCACATTCACTCGTTTCACATGCTAAATAATCAACACATTATTAACCTTTATTCAGCTTCAAAGTAAGAAAATATCACAGAAAAACTGAATATTCTGAGTTGGAAGAGACCCACAAGGATCACCAAGTCCAACTCTTAAGTGAATGGCCCATATGGAGATCAAACCCACAATGTTGGTGTTATCAGCACTGTGTTCTAACCAACCCAGTTCTGGCCCAAGTACAGAATTGCCTCAAGTTTGCCTTCTTTTTATTTTTATTTTCCACCTGACCCCTTAAATTTCCAGTGTAGACACTACTGGCAAATTTAGAAATTCTGAAGTACTTCGTGTTCCCAACAAGCAAGGTGCAGCGTGGCATATGGGACAACTGAAACTCTGTAAGATTTATAATATTACTCATTTTCTCCTGGGCTTTTCAGTAGAATTCTCCCTTACTGCCCAGAAATGGATGCAGATCCTGTCATGCCATGTAATGCAACTCCTCAGTGATACTCAGCATCTGGCACAGGGTATTAATCCACGTGGAATCCAAAAAAATATCCTGATAGAGGAACAATATTTGTAAAGTTTCCACACAAAAAGCCCTCCAAAGCTCTGAGGCTACTGGAAAGTGTCCACCTGCCAGGGAAACCTTCAGTATTCCTTCCCAAGGACTCTTTTTGGCTCTTGGGCAATGGCCCCCCAGCAAAAAGGCAGATTAAACTGCCCTATGAATTTGTGAAGCTTTGTAGTGACTTCAGGCATAGTTTGTGCTGCTGCACTGATGTCAGTAACTGGGTTGGGACTTTTAATATTGGCTGAGGTATCTTCTCCCTACGCTGTGAATGAGATCTTTTAAAGCCCATAGCTCATTCTCCTTAAAAATGTGTAGATCATTTCTCAATGTGGAGAAAAGTATTGCTCTGCAAGCAAACCCAGCAATACAGAAAGAGAAAATTGAAAATAACAACCCTTGCTGCAGTGGCACGAGGCTGAAGTCGCTCATGTTGTGTAGTACTTTGAGATTCCCAGAATAAAAGGCACGGCTGAAACGCACATTACTGTCTCAGGGACAAAAAAAAAAGAGAGATGAGATGAAATAATGATAAGAAAAGGCAAAATAAATGAGTTACTCGCCTACCTGAGGGCAGGCTGTGCTGATTTTATGAATGTGAGAAGCTATTCTTGGCCTTACACAGGCGTCTGTGAAAAATGTGCCACTGTTGCATCCCTCTGCGCGTAGTGAGCGCGGCAAAATTCAGTGCACCTGACACGTCCTGCAGGACGGCGTGAGGAACTGACCACATCTTTCTGGAGGGCTCCCCGTGCGCTGCAGCTGACTAAAGGACCAGCAAGGTCAGAGACTACCTTGGATGCAGTCCTAGAAAACCATCCAGGCGCACTAAATAAAACAGAAGCCAGTAGGCATCTGGGGAGAAGTGATCTTAATGCGTTCGGATCAGAGATGTCGCCAGCAGAAGGCTCAAGCAGCAAAGCTCGGGGCAGAAGACCATGGGAAGCTTTACCTTAAACAGAGGTCCTTACCTGTGAGGAAATAAAAACTGATGCTGAAAACATCTCTTTATTCCATATTGCTAAGTGGAAGGGAGGGGGCTTTCCTTGAGAAGTCCCAGACATGGTGACAAGTTGCTGTTGCATGAAGAAAGCAGAAAAAATGGACATTCAGGCACATTACTTGTTAACACAAAGCTGCAGAAGATCAGAATACTTCATACCAATGGAGAAAATTTATTTTTTAGGTATTACATGACCTATTGTAGGCATCTCCTCCAGGATGAGAATGTTCGCACCAGGCAGTGCCTCTTCACTGTGTTTGGAGGGCAGAGAAATGTTACCCCTCAGACCCTATAAATCTCTCACCTCCTTTTTGCATTTTTAGGGCCTTGAATCCTTCAAGGGACACCATACTCTGGTTTTGACTCCAAAAGAAGTACAGAACTCCATTTTTGGAGCTCAAAAGGCACCCAAATTAGCTATAGTCAGCCAAGAGATGAACATAACATTGAATTCTACTGATGATCTACAAAGACCAGTTACAAATTATGCTGCTTATTTAGGAAATTGAGTTCTTGTTTCATCCTAGCCTTTGTGGGTTGAACTATTCCCCAGCCACAGGAGCTGAAAACATTGAATGAAGTTGACACAGTCCCAGTCTAATACATAAAATCTGAGGTCATGCCTGTTTCAAAACATCCCTTGATTTTTGAGATTCATGGCCTGAATATTTAGAAATTCCATTAAGTTACCTTTTTGTTCCACTAAAAATCATTACTTCTTTCCTTCTCTACGTGGGACAACTTATAATTTTTTTTCCCTTTGAAAAGCATTATAATATATTTCTGGATCTCTGTCCTGGTTTCAGCCAGGGTAGGGATAATCTCTTCTCAGGAGCTTTTACAGTGCTGTGTTTTTGTTCTTGAATGAGAGTGGTGTTGATAACAACTGATGGTTTTCGTTGGCTTTTTTTTTTTTTGTTTAGTTGTGCTTAAAAAGTCAAAGACTTTTCCCTTGTCTAGTGCTCTGTCAGAGGAGGTTTGCAGAAAAACTGAGAGTGAGCATAGCTTGGACAGGTGACCCAAACTGGCCAAAAGGATATTCCACACCACAGAACATCCTTCCCAGTAGATAAACTGGAAGGAACTACCAGGAAGAAGTTAATCTTGGTTTAGGAAGGGTGGGTCTGGCATTGGTCAGCAAGTGCTGAGCAATTCTATACAGCACCACTTGTTTTTCCTTTTTTGTAAACATTCAGCTTTATGACTGCATTTTACTTTATTTTCAGTTATTAAACAGTTCTTATCTCAACCTACAAGCTTTACTTTGATTCTTCTCCCCATTCCACCAGGGTGGGATGGAGAATGGGAAGGCTGAAGCAGTGGCTGCTTAATTTCCAGCTGGGCTTAAACCATGACAATCACAAATTCTTAAAAGATGCATATAACTTACAATATATTTCCCTTGAACACACTTCAAGAGAGGAGAACAGAGTCAGTGGCTTTTAAAACTGGCTGGTCCACCTACAGCCCTCACTGATCTACTTCCAGGGTGGAAAGAACTGAGAGAAGCAATTAAGGGTGATAAAATCTAAGTTAGTTCTGCTGAAACCTAAATGTTAAACACCAAAATGAAAGTAATGCTGCTTGTCAGTCTTTTGAGGGGGACTGTGAGAAATTGAGTAGGAAACTATAAAACTTGTAAGAAAATGGACAAGGGAGTTGCCCACTATGAATGAAGTATGTGAACAAACCAATGGTGACCAGGACTTCAGGTTGGCCACCATGAAGTTAAATTTGTAGCAGCAGAAAAGACTCAAACAAAAGCTGATGAATGTTGGATTAGGATGTCAGTGGCACAAGAGAACAGGACAATTCTTTACCTGTAGAGCCTTTGTGGTCCACAGGGAAGAGTTATGATCCCAGTGGGTTGGAAGTAGATGATCTTTAAGGTTGCTTCCAATGCAAAACATTCTGTGATCCTTACCTGTGAAGAAAAAGTGGATTTTGTAAATGAGCAAGCTCAAAGAATTGTATGAAGAGAAAGTCACTGGGCCCATGGACATGGGAAATATTAAAACCTGGTTTCTTGGGAAACTCACACTGTCTTTAGAGGATTATGCTAAAATTGTAGTTTGAATTCAACCCCACTGGATGTCAGACAAAATGAGATTTTCTTAATGCCCAGCAGAAGTGAACAGGAGGAAAATCACACTTTGGCGTCTGCAATAGTCAGGACCATTCTCTCAGTGGAACCAGCAATTCTGCCTCTGTTTACCTGGAAGTCCATCCATTTTCACCCAAGTTGTGAGAATTTAATGTTTTCTTCCTGTCAGATTTCACTTATATTGGCCAACAGACTCAAAAGTCATGAGAAGGGAACAACTGACAGGCGTGAGTGTGCAGTGCCAGCTGAGTAAGTCTAGAACTCATCAGTGGTGAATTATGACACCCAGAGCTGCGGAGGCTGCCAGGACAAGGAAGATGAGCTGAGACAGAGATTGTATTTGGCAAATTATAAATAAAACAGGAAGTGTGTGTGAGTAGACGAGAATGAAGTGGAAGGAGTGAAAAGGAGGTGAGTTTGAAGAAGATGCAAAACTGGGAGGAATGGCATCTACGTCAGGGGAAAGGATAGTCATGGGAATTTTTGTAGGTGTTAAGATTGTCTTTCCCATTTTAAAGGAGTAACCTTTAAAAAAACTGGTTGGCTGTAACAATAACACACTGAATCTTTCATGTTGTCCACAACCAATTATGCCCAGAACTGGGATCATTTTAATAACAGAGGTGTCAGCTGCCTGCAGACAGCCTGTGATTAGGCTTGGCTTCGTCACACCTACCTATGAAATGGGCACCCACTGAACCTGCTGGTCTTGGCTCCTCCCTCACTCAACAGGACAAGAGCAGCACCTAGAGAGGTGATTCATCTTCCTCTCTCCCCACATCACAGATTATGGGGGGATGAATCACCCCACAGAGGTATCACTCAATTTCTAATAGATATTGAGGAACCCTGCTTGGTTTTTTTAACAAATAGTACAATTCTTAGTTGGCTTAAAGTGTAAATCCAGCCTAGAGAATGACTCCTGCAGGGGCTTCTCTGCCTCTGGGAGTTTTTGGGGTTTATTGGATGGGGATTACTCCATCACAGCAGTATTCCAGGTAGCAGGAGCAGCCTCCAATCCAAACACAGCCCCATGCCTGCAGGAACAGCACAACTTTATCCAACTCCAGCTGAATCTCAGTGTCATGAATGATCAAATTTCTTGATATTGACAGGAAATCGTTTAGAGCTGCAGGAAGGAAAAAACCATCAATTTTTTTCACTGTGAAAGCCAACGGGTTGCTTGTTTTTCCAGTGGTTACCGGTGTGTGTTATGTGGATATCAAATTTTGGGGAATGAGGGAAGACACAGATGACTTCGGAGACTCATCTTCACTGCAATTTGCTTATACTTTGCATGAATAAATTCCATTCAAATGACCTTGAGGAAAATATTAATAATATGATAATGGAACATTTGCATACACTGCTGAATATGTTGTCAATTCAAACAAGAGAATTTGTCCAGAGCTTTTTGTCTGCAGCAGAGAAACAGAACAAGTCACTCTGAGAGTAACTGCTACATCAAACCCCACAACTGATATCTGAAAATATTGGTCACAAGCTTGACTTTTTTGTAAGATTTTTTGAATGGCAGACCACAGCTAGAGCCAATAGGACTTGGGCATTTTAAAAGTATTTCTCATTTTTCAGAGCTTGATTTCATTCTATTTTCACTTTTCTTCTCCTGATGATTTCTTGCATGCTTTAGCATTCCCTAAACATCAGAAAAAAATATTACCTGACTGTAAGACATGAAAAATTCATTTCACTTGTGCTTTTCTTAAATTCCACTAAAATTTGAACTTCCTTTTATCGTCAGTGAGTTATACACAAAGAACAAAGCACAAACCCAGCCTTGCCCATAAAATTTTAGGTGTTTTAACTGTGCTGTATCACTCCCTGAAACAGAGCTATGATAATTTATTACAGGTGATTTAGAAACTTGAAAATTTCATCCAAAGTTGAAAAAAATCTGCACTGTGGACTTATCATTTCCATCTCCCTTCTTGGTGTAACTTCCCAGGTAGTGATTACATTTATTATGGTCATAGAAAGGACAGTTTCAAACATGAAATATGTGCTTTGTGTGCTAAAAGGGCTCATTCCTCAAAGCTGAGAAAAATTTTGAGAGAAATTGACACAAGTGTAGACAGGAAATGGTGAATGAAAATTGAGAGTCTTTTAGGAATAATTTATTAGATGGCTCAAAGCCAAGCATCCACAATCAAGGCAGGATAACTTCGACTAAAAACCCATTAGCATTTCCTGATAAAGTGAAAGCCTCAAGAAGTACCTACATATAGTCCTGTTATCTTTGTGTCTGTGGGCATTCATGATGTCTATGCTTCCTTACTTCTTCTGTGCATACTGGACTTCTTTTCCATGCAGATGGGAAAAAATGCATTTATGTATTTTTTCATAAAATCAGGGAATGGTTTGAATTGGAAAAAGGTCTCTAAGATCATTGAGTCCAACTGTTAACCTAACACTGTCATCTTCACCACTAAACCATGTCCCTAAGTGCCACATCCACATGGTTGACTTTTGAAATCTTCCAGGGATGGTGATTCCACCACTTCCCTGGGCAGCCTGTTCCAATGCTTGACAACCTCTTCAGTGAAGAAATTTTTCCTGATATCCAACCTGAACCTCTCCTGGTGCAACTTGAGGCCGTTTCCTCTTGTTCTGTCACTTGTTACCTTGGGACTTTGTTATCAGTTTGCTCAAAACCTCAGCAAACCTGGCTCTGAAACCTTCCCATGATGGGGCAACTCCAGCTTCTCTGGACAGCCTGGTCCAGTGTCTCACCATGTTGCATTACCCAAATTTCCATCCACCAGTATCCCCAAGTCTTTCTCCATAGGGCTGCTCTCTATCCAGTCTGTATTGATAACCAGAATGACTCTAACACAGGTGCAGGACTTTGCACTTGGCCTTTTTATGCAGTTTTTTCATTATTTACTTCACTTGGCATTTCTTTTTTTGCTTAGAAATCCCAGATGGGAGGGCAAACAGAAAAGGACAATGTTTTAAGAAAGATAAGTAAGGTGGGAAAATCTCAGACTGGGAGGAATTTGAGATAAGAATGAAGCCAAGATTGTGAAAGGATGAAAATTTAACTGTCTCCAAAAAAAGCCATTATAGAATATCCTGAGCCAGAAACAACCCAAAAGGATCATCAAAATCCAGCTCTTGACCATGCATAGGACACCTCCAACAATCCCACCATGTGCCAATGTTATCCAAACACTTATTGAGCTCTGTCAGGCTGAGGCTGTGACAACTTCCCTGGGGAGCTGTTCCAGTGCCTGACCACCCTCTGGGTGAGAAACCTTTTTCTGATATCCAACCTAAACCTCTCCTTCAGGCCATTCCTGTGGGTCCTGTCACTGGTAACCAGAGAAGAGATCTTCCCTCATGAAGATGTTGAAGACCACAATGAGGTCTTCCCTCAGTCTCCTCCAGGCTGAACAACACAAGTGACCTCAGCTGCTCCTCCAGACCCTTCACCATCTTCACAGCCCTCCTTTGGACACTCTCCAACAGCTTCATATCCTTCTGATATTGTGGTGCGCAATACATGAAGGAGAGTCCTTGAATAAACATTTCTGTTCTGTTTTAGAACATCTCAAAACTTGCTGAGATTTTCAGCCTTGGCAAGGTTAAGTTTCCACACACCTTCGGAATCCCAGAGACATTTCCAAAGGCAGTCAGGGCAGAAGTCAGTAGGAGTTTTGGCCACAGCAATGGGTCATGGGGTTGGGGAAGTCTTATAGGACAGCCTGGGATGATTCCAGCGGCTTCATCCAGCCAAATGCCAAGAGCAAGGAGCATGGGCTGTGTCACAAAACAGGATATGATTTTCCAGCTCACACGGGTTGCAAACAGGGATTTGGGAGCTGGATGGCAACCAGCCACGACCTCCCAACACAATGTTGTGGCAAGAGCAGCCTTTGGCTGGGTGACCAAGGGAGAAGTGAGTGGGAGTGAAAAGCAATGCTCTATTTACAGAGAGAGTTGGTCAAGCTGGCATTGCTGAATTTGCGTCACTTTGTGGCTGATCTTTTTCAAAAGGTCATTGGAGGTTGTGGAAAATACTGCACTGGAAGTTAGGATGAAGAGAAAGTTTCCTTATTAAATGAGACATAAAGAGGTCATGATGTTTATTAAAAAAATAATAAAACGAAGAAAAGCAGTGCCTAGGTTGTGGCATAGACCTACCTGCATCAGAGGAAACAGTGGCTTTTCAAGCCTTTTAATCCAGGAGAGACAGGCAAAACAAAGCTGAAAACCACGAGCAGAAAACTGAAGACAGAAAAATCCGCATTAGAGGAAAGACACACATTATTAACGGTGATTAATCACTGAAACAAACTATCCAGGGAGGAGACAGAATCTCATCTCCTGGTGTTTTCAGAGCAAATGTATTTGCTTTCTCAGGCAGTATGCTTTCAGTAAACATATGTTATTGATCTTGATACGGGAAGAACCAATAGAATTTAAGAAAGTGTTCAAAAATATGACTTAGTGACCCTTATTCTCTTATCTCTTCTTCTAAAGCTTTTATGAGTCTAAGCATTCTACCTAATTAGCTATATTCAGTCATTACAGAGATAATGAGAACACCCTGGTTACATCAGAACCAAGATCATTTGCATAAAACAACTCCAAACAAGCACAAAATCTGCCAGACAAAAATTTACTATTAATTGACAAGGGATGGAGGGAAAATATCCTTTTTCTCTGTAACAATTGATCTTTATTCTCATTTTGTTCCAGGGATTTTCTCCTGGCCTGGACATCTTTGCTCTGAGACTCTTTCTGTTTCCACACCTGTCATTTTGCTTGCAAACCTTTTAAAAAATTGATATTGTCTCAAAATGTATGATCTCCTCAGCTCGCTGTTTGTTGCAGAGGCTGAATGGAATGCTTGATTTACTTTTCAGTCTGAGTTTTCAACACTGCTTAAAAACATCACTTAGGAGATGTCCCAGATGGCCCCCAAAGGCAGTGGATATTCAGATGACTGAAGGAAGAGTCATATATTGGTATTTGATAGCAGCACGAATATTAAGGGCTGTCATATAATGTCTGTGCAGGAGTTGGTTTATGTTAGCATGATCTCAGAGTGAATTATGCAGTCCAAAATTATAGCATCATTGTTATTATTATGACATTATTAAATAATGCCAAAATTAGCATTTTAAGCCACTTTCTTCCCTTAACTAGCTAATCTTCACCCAGAACATTGCCCTGTAACAATATATAATGCAAAGTCTATCAGGCTGGGAACAGAATGATTCTGGAGGTTGGAGCATTAATTAGGAGCAACAGGATTCTGATTTATTCTATTCCTATTCATCAACACGGCTTGGGTCCTCTTTTTCCGATGCTGTTTCTGTTGTTTACCTGCTTTTCTTTGTCTTGTTAGCAAAGCATCCAGGGTTCCCAAGCAGTCTCCCACCTAAACACTGCCAGACTTGGAATGGGTTCATTTCCAAGAAGAGATGAAAGCAGCACAGTTGTTCCAAAATGGGCATAGGCCAAAACATTCAATGCTCACAGCCAACTGCTCATGAACTGTCTACACACCAAGAGTTATTGGCAGGCAGCGTATGGCAAATGTGCTGCTCTTCAGAAAACTGTGATCTCTCTGTGAGCCACTTTTAAGTAGATAAACGGACCAAATGGTTTGTTGTGAATTATACACGCCATTTCTAGATGTCACCAGATGTGTTTCAGTGTAAAATCACCAGTCTGCAATGATTAGTTATCAAGCTGGAGATGAAGAGAGCTTGGACAGGCATTCTCAGCTTGCTGGCTTTTAAACCCTCGCCAAGCTAAATCAAATTATGCCCAGATATCAAATTGTGCCTAATAAACTCCAGTGCTGATAATGAGCACCTGTATTTTTCCCTGCTGTATCCCACTGTTGAAACAAAGGTTCATTGGGAAGAGGAATTGTTTTGTGAGAACATAAAAGTGACTTCTGCAATTGCTCTAGTAATTTTTGGCCACCACCATGTCATTGATGGCAAGTCAGATGAGGAAGAGAGGAAAAATCACAGTAAGTTTCAGCAATTTTTTCTCTAGATTTGTGCCCTGTAATTAACTTCAGATCAAATTTTACCTCTTCATGCTTGAATTCAGGGAAATATCCTACAATTTGGGAATATGGATGGACAGTCACACACAACCTGCAAGCTTCTCTCAGCTTTTTCATGTAGTTTTCTCTCTACAACAAAAAAGATCATAGAATCATTTAGGTTGGAAACACTTTAAGATAATCAAATCTGACCTTTAGCAGCACTGCCAAGGCCCCTGCTAAAACATATCCCCAAATGCCACATCTACATGGCTTTTAAATCCCTCCAGGGATGAGGATTGCACTACTTCCCTGGGCAGCCTATTCCAATGCTTGATGACCCTTTCCATGAGAATATTTTCTTAATATCCAAACTATAGACTTGTGGTCCAGCCCCTCCCCAGCTCTGTTCCCTTCTCTGGACATTCTCCAGCCCTTCAATGTCTTTCTTTCAGTGATGGGTCCAAAACTGTCCCAAAAGGGCTTGAGGTGTGGCCTCAGCAGTGCCCAACATCAAGGGACAATCCCTGCCCTGGTCCTGCTGACCACTCTGCTGCTGATCCAAGCCAGGTGCCCTTGGCCTTCTTGCCCACTTGGGCATGTGTTCAACCAGCTGCAAACCAACACCTCCAGATCCTTCACCACCAGGCAGCTTTCCAGCCATGAAAGCCTTTAGAAGAGGTTTGGCTCAGAAGAGGTTTGGCTCAGAGGGGAATAAGTTCAAGCAAAAACTACCAGGGAAATTCATTGGGAAGGACAGTGGGAAACTCAGTCCCTGCAAAGCCAGCTGTACAGAACACAAGAACCTGTAAAAAACCCCAGAATTCTTTCTCTCTCATACCACACTTTCTGCTCCAACAGCAGGCTGATTGATGCTGGGGTGCTCACCCAGGCTGGAAGGTGAACTTTGTCTTCGTGCTTACACAGCCTGATTTTAATTTAACGTTTCTCTTTCTCCCTGGTGGGTTCATCTCCCTGCCCTGCTCTGTGAGTTCACTGGGTTTTATGAGTTATATGCTAATCATTCTGCCCGTTCTGGGCTCATCCATCATCTGGGCTCCAGCAGAGGGATGAAGCTGGGTGGCTCTTCTCCTCACTCCATACCCCAGAGCCTCCAGCAATCTGGAGGAACAGGCTGCTGGGTAGGGTTGGACCTGCTGGGAAAAGGGGTGGAGAGCCTACTTAGCAGAGTAGAAAGGGCAAAGAAATTCCCATTCCTCTCTCCATGCAACTTTTCCTCAAAACAAAATGATTCTCCTGAAGTCCAGTATGAAGATAAGATTCTGGGGAGAGCTGAGAGCAGCACCAGTGTCAATGAACTGTCAGGAACTTGCCTTGCTCATCACAGGGTTTGGGCAACTGCCAAGGACCCTACAGTAATTCAGGTGAGTTTCTTGCCTGCTAAATGAGTTTACAGTGATGAATAGTGTTTTCTGGGTAATTTAATAATATTAATGGGATCTCATTAGGCTGGCATTCATTAACATTCTTGAAGGTGTATCCCCTGCTGGCAGTCTTTGGAAAGACTGGCATGGAAAAGGAAAACCAATATCCTAATTCATTCACATCCCTAAATACTTCCAATGAGGCAAATGTTTTAAAGCACTTTATTGGTTCGGTTTATTTAATTTACGTCGCTCTTTTTGTACTGTGGTTTTATTTCCTACACAGGCAGTAAAACCAATACTGTTTAGCTGAAAGTGCCCTCAAGAAAGATGATATTAGAATTAGAAATAGATATCAAATGGCCAGAATTATTATTATGACTATTATGATCCAAGAATCAGATGATGGAAATGCAATAATTTACTCAAAATAAATCTGTCTTCGGAGCTCAAGTAACCTCTCTGCATGAGATAAAAGAGCTGGTGGCACTGGTAGCTGTCAACTCTGCCACTGCTCCAACTATTGAAAAGAGAACTGGCAGAGAAAAGGTATTCAGTGTTTGTTTTGATCTCTCAAAACGAGATTGTCTCCATGATTTGCATTAAATTACACACCTAGCTCTGTGGAACTCTCTTCTCTTTTTTTGCTCCACAGGACACATGAAGGTACAATCACCACCAGCAACAACCAGAATAACAGGATCAGGACAAAGAATCATTCCAGAAATTAAGGTGTTGTCAGATTGCTTCTGAAAATCCACAGTGAACACTGAAAGGGGAATAAAAGTTAAAATTTATTTTCAAAAAGAAATATCTCAAAATATATTTCTGTACTTCATGTTCTCACTCTTGGGTGAAGATGGCCAAATCATAACATTGGGTGCAGTTTACTTTTCTGGGAAAATGAGAGTTTTCTGCAGAATTTTTGTTTGGAGACCAGTGCAGGAGATATTAACTTTCACCCATGTGCTCCCTGTTTCTCACCTTATTGAAATTCTCCTGAATTTTCCTATTCACAGAATTTCTCAATTCCTTTAAAGAATCCCTTATTCCCAGAAGTTCATCTAGTCAATTGAAAAATGCTTCATTTTAGAGAGAATCTTTCAGTAAATATTTGTTTCTCTTTTTAAAAAAAAACCCAAGCAACTCATCCTTTACAAAACTGAAATTTCAACTTTTAAAATACTTTAAATTTTTTTAATGTAGTGTGATGATAAGTATAATTTTGGATGGTGAAGACTTAAACAAGCTGTTTCTGTGTTGGAATGCAAAAAAAAAGGTGGAGACAAAAGAAGTGATATTTTTAATAAAATGAGTTATTCGACAAAAATACTCCCACGTTTTTCATCACAAATTTCTGATAGATTTTTTTTATTTTTTTGCACCAGCTGTAGTTTACCTCTGGTACCAGAATAAAACCCCTATCATGATAAAAGCCTCCACATCCTCAGAGCTCATATTTCATGCCATTTTTGCACCAGAAGAGTGAATAATTCAGCAGATTGGAGTAATGAATCATTTTCTCATCCCAAGGTGGCTCCTGCTCACGATGATTAATACTGATTTATATATTACTCATGACAGTCTCAACCAGGTCAGGGCCTCTCTGTGTGACAACCTGGATGGGAGACACTGAATAAACAGTTCCTACCCCAAATTGCTCCCAGTGTAAGGTTTTGTTCTTTTGGTTCCTCACCACTGGATAACTGACCTCAGTGGGCAGCCAACCTTCACCCACACCAGCCTTGGAGAAGAGAAGGGAAGAGAGAAGAAGGGAGGGAAGAGAGGAAAGGAAAAGAGCAGAGAAAGGATAAAAGGGGAAATATCATCTCATTGCATAAAAACATTGCCAGTTTTTCCTACCTTTGATAAACACCACTTATCTTTTTTTCAGCAGCTTCACTTCATGTCACCTGGGAAAAAAAGATGATGAGATGTTGTGGCAAACAAGGAACCCAGAAAGAGGCATTTCCAGGCTTCCTGACTGTTGTTGGGAGTTGCAATTACATTATTCAGCTCCCCATGCTGGGATGTGTTTAGGCTTTTTGACAGGCTGAAGTCCCTGGCTAGCGAGGAACAGAGAGATGAATCACAGGTTATGCACAGCTCCATTTCTGTGCCTTTATTAATCCTTTTAAAGAAAAAAACAATGGATTTTCCATATGCCAATGCCACAAATTACATGATGGTCTCCCTGCAAAGGTAAAAGTTTGCACCCAGAGGAAGAGGTGAACACTGGACAACTGTGAGACAACCACACAACCACTGCACCTTCTCAAAACAGCAAAGTGGACTGGACTTTCTAATAGCAGGCTCTCTAGAAGCTGAAAAAGAAAAAAAAATTTGCTTGTAAGTGGAAATTATGGCTTAGGACCTCCCATTTTCCCACAGACATTGAAGCCTCTTGCTGCTGTTATTGTTATTATTATTGCAGTTGTTGCATTATTATTACTAGAAAATGATTGCATTAATATTACTAAATTAAGCATTATTATTATTCTGTCCCAGGAACAGATTAAAAAGGCTATTGTCAAACAAAAAAGATAAAGATATAGGATTTCCCTGCTGTCCCTCCAGCCCATCCAGATGCTTTTTCCACATTAAAATGGGGAGAATAAGGTGATTAGCACCTTTTGAAGAAATGCTGTTTTACTTCTGATCCCAATATTGTGCTCAGCTTTGTCTCTTAACTCATCCCACCTCACTCATGACACTTGGGAATGCTGTACTCAGTGATGTTGTTGCCCGAACCGAGGAAACACAAAACAACCGAAGTTATTTTATGCGGTGCTTTATTGAGGGCCCTGGGGACCTGAGGACTAATGTCCAAAGTCAGAGCCCCAAACCTGCTACAAATCACTGAGTATATATATGTTTTCTTTCCAAATTGCTTCATCTTAACGAATTTGATTTCTAGACACATCAACCTGATTTATGATTACATTGTGACTTTGTTTTTCGTTAACTGAACATTCTTTATCATCATTAATCTACTACACCCTATTAGATAAGTCACACACTCCACTTAGCAGATTACTTAAATAAACAAACTGTTCTATAGCTACATTCCTTAGACAAGTCTTTCTCCCCTCATCAGTATGCTCTATTGATCCTTTTGATCGCTACTGGCAACTTCGCTACACAACAGTGTTTACACTCAGGCCTACTGATCCCTCCAAGCCTTAGCATGACTACTACTAAAGTTTTTATTCATAGTTTTGCAACAATGTGTGATATTTTTTAACCCCAAATCTCATCCTTCTGCCTTCTCTGAGAGGTGTTTATATCCAGTCAACTTGGGGTGGGGAGGGAGGTAAAAATTAAGCTCATGCAAATTCGAGATAGTAGAGTTTACCCACAATTCTCCTTCTCATCCCTGTCACCCCACAGTGAGGAACGGGATTTCTTTTCAGGAATCCTCTACGATTTTCCCCCTGAAGGGAAAAATTAACTCAAGGGAGCCTGACTCACACATGCCCAGCTCAGATGTGATGTGGTATCTACAGACTGGGATCAAGCCTCATCTATAAATAGGATAGTTTAGCTGTGGAATAAAGTCCTCTTATCAGTGGGTGATGCCCCTGTAAAGACATCACCCCGGAGGAGAGAGATAACTTTATGATTCAAGAGTATTTGTCCCAAAATATTCAGGGGCTGCAGCTGCAGGGCTACACCAGTGATGCATCGATAACGGCAGAGTGTCTCCTCCACTCTTTCCTGCTCCAACAAGCATCATTCATCATGTTGTCCTACACCAGGGAGGGACAACCCAGCACTGCAAATGCCTCCAGTCAGTGATTAAAATAACAGGGATATCATTTCTTTAAAAAAAAAAAAAAAAAGAAAAAGATAATTTCAGCCTGCACTTGCTGCCAGAGAGCCCCAAAGCAGTGGTGTCAATTTATCCTGGTTAATAATTTCTCCCTAAAAAGAGAAGTGCTGTCCCAAGTCCATGCATACTCTAAACTTGATGTGTCCTGTATCTTTGTGGAATGGGTAGGTCTGGGACTACCTTTTTGTTGTTTTTTATTGCCTGTCTCCTTTCTTTGCACTGTGTGCAATTACAAAGTTAAGATTTTTTTCTGGTTTTAAGATTTTGCTTCTTCCTAGAACTTGATTTTTTTTTTTTAAATAATGGACAATGGGACTCTAGACCCCTTCTTACTACTTTTCTCCAGGAAAATTAACTTGCAGACATACATTAAACCATTGTTGTTATGCAAGGGTCCCATAAAAATATTTATCTTCGCCAGCTACATTCCAAACAGAAATCTAATCCTTTCTCCTTGACATCAACCCATAAATGTCCCATTATCTGCTCAAATCAGTGCTACAGACTGTCCCCCTCTCAGGGGCTGGAAATAGGTGATTATTACAGTCCTTTCCAACCCAAACCATTCTATACTTTTATGATTCTCTACCTTCCTTCCTGTCCTGAAATCTCCAGATTAAAACTCAAACCACAGAAAACCAACACAGTATTTTCTTTTGGCTCCTTCCTCGATGTCTGTGGCAAACACTATTTTCTTGACTGACATACACACCTTGAATGTCCATCAGCTCCAAACTAGATTTGTTTCCCATCCACCCACCCATCCATCCATCCATCCATATTGTGCCTTGGCTTTGTAGATTCACCCCGGCTAACAACTCCACAACCTCCCATCTCTGTCCCCTCTGCTAACCCAGTGGGCCAAGGCCTTTTGCATCTTCCCTGGGGCATTTATCTCTGCATCCCTCACATATAAAATTGGGAAAGTCACTTCCTCAGGCTATTTTTACACATCTCTGTGGACTCCAGCAGTTCCCTGGGTACATAAAAGGTGCTGTGCAGCTTGTCTTGCTTCTCACCTCCCTGATCTTCTGCTGCCAAGGTGCAAAACCTTCCTCATGGACAAAATTCCTCTCCACCCAGTAACCCTGCGGCCTTTTCTGGTGTGAGCATCAGCTTGAGAGCCCAGCAGGCACAGAGCCCTGAGATTCAGGGCAAGATTCATCTCACCAATCCTGCAAAGCCTATCATAGAAACATCTAAACCACAGCTCACTGCCTGGAGGTTCCCTGTACAGTCAGTGGGGGGAAAAAAAAGAAGATACTCCAGGGTTTAACTGACCCACTTTGTTTTGGGATGATTATTCTTAATGACAAAAGGAATTCTATCCAGCTCTACAATGTTCCACTGACTGTATTGACTGGATCTCTCCCAATTAGCTGAGGGCAGGTGTTTCCTGTGAAGATATCACAAGTAGATGAAACCTGCTTATATTACCAAGTGTAAAAAGAATTTGCTGCTGTCAAGTGCACCTTTTTTTTTTTTTTTTTTTTTCTTCCTTTTTTTTTCCCCCCACAGTGAGGTGAAAACATTTAGCTTCCTTGCAGGAAGAAGCCACTGGCAAGGTGTAGGCTCTGAATACCAATCCAGAAATAACACTTAAAGAACTGACTGCTTCCTTGGGAATGAAAGTGCAGACGAAAAATTTATGTGCATTCAGCCTGGGCCTTTTATTCAGCATCCACAACAATTTCCACACAGGACATTTTGGGTTAATTAGGTCAGCTCAGATTAGTCACAGCTCTCTTAACGAATGTTTTTAAATAGGTTTCCCTCCTTAGGGCTCTGTGGAATTAGTAAGAGTCTCGTCAAAATACATGGACATAACAGCCTTTTCTGGGCTAGGGTTTTAGAAAGTTTATTTAGAGAAAGCTATTTAAAAAATCCAAGTTCTAGTTCAGCTCCCCGTGAGCACGAGGAAATAAATAGTGTCCCTGTAGTGCTAAGCTGTGTCTCTGGAAGTAAACAAAATAAGGGATACTTGCCATCTCTGCCCTTTGACTTCAGACCTCCAGACCAGACTGATGGCAGGTTGCCCAAAGACTCAATAAAATGTGTCCATTATTGCAGTCTGTAAAGTAGAGCACTGAGGTCACACTGCCCTGCAGAAAATACCCAGAGGAGGGGAAAAAAAAAGTCTTTTTTCTCTTTTTTTTTTTTTTTCTTTTTTTGCTGTGAATGCTGTTTCATGTCACCCATGCCAGCCCAGCCCAGCCACCCCTTGTCCCCAGCTGTCACACTGACCACTGCAACTCAGAAATTTCCTGAACTGATGGGAAAGGTTTTGTGGGATGTTATAGGCCAATATCTAGTGGTGATTTCTGTGTGTTCCCCATGGCCCTTAAATCTGGAAGCCAAGCCACCACAAATCCCCTCAGGACCATCTCCTGGAGATCAGAGGTTCCCATGTTCATAGCTGGTCACTGACACAATCGGGATATATGGAATAACCTTCAAACCTGGCTGCCATCAAACCTTTATCCATCAAAGATTCTCAATGACAATGGTCCTCCTGCTCCCTGGGCTGATCTTGAAGATGTTTCAGCATGACCTAGAATTTTTCAAGTGTCCATGGGTGCTGAGTGAAGTGGTTTTCCTCATGGCACACTTGATGGACGGACACAACGGTGGCCACACCAACTCTGGCTGGCCAGAGCTGCATTATTGTGCTTTGCCTCAACCCCACCCAGTGATGGTCAAGGCCATTTCAAGTGTAATTTATGTGTTTCTAAACCAAGAACATCTTGTGCATGTTCTAGAGGAGAAAAAGACAAGGAATGGGGCTAAAAGTGAAGTTTTGGGCACTTTTTAACCCATTGCTCATTTCTGTTCCCTCTGACCCTCTGGGTAACCCATGCCTCTGATTCCTCTTTTTATTCTGCTGGGGATCTCCCAGGTTCCCCTCAGTTTTCACTGAGATTATTGATCCATAAAGTGACCCTGCTTTGTCTTTGTCTCTCAGCATTGGCCTAAGTTTGTGTCCATCTCATCCTCAGGGATGGAAACAGGAGGTGGTGGCTGTTAATGCTGCCTGAGGTAGAGGATGAGGAGATAATAAAAAAATAATCTCCCAGGGGTCTGCCAGCTCACCTACTGTGGCTCAACACTCTATGGAAGAAGATCCCTCAGCCTGAGAAGGAATTATCAGTCTTGGCTTCATTGTAGGTCTCTCTCCCATGTTTAACTCCACTCACATGCTGGTTGCAACCTTTCCAAGGCCTACTTTAATATGTGTGTGTTCTCTTCCAGTAGCTGTGATCCTGTGAATGGTTTTGTTCCCAAATGGAGAGGAGGAGATAAGTGTCCTTCTCCCAAATCAGCCTGGGTTACAACCTCCTGGGATGGAGATGCTGCGTGGAGGTGAATAAAAGAGATAAATGTGTTGCCTTGACTCGGAAAATTTGAAGTCACTAAAGATGATCAATATTTTCCAGGAACAAGAGGTTCTTGGAAGAGAGAGGGGTCATTGTCAACCCTGAGTGCAGCTCTTCTCTGCTTCATCCCTGCGGATGAGCACCTGTGCACAATGGCACAGAAATAAAGCTCCAAGACTTATATTTGTTCTTTCTCTCCCAGAACAGAGTAGGAACTCTCCTGAGATCATCACTGGGAGTAATTCCTCTAGGGGCTGATGTTCTGAGATTGCATAGCTGCAATCCTCAATAACCCCTATGGGGAACAGGTCATCCTGTGTTCATCTGAAGGTGATTTATTAAATCCCAAACACTCCTGGCAGAGCTGGAAAACAGGACATAGAAGAGAGGGAAGTCTACAAAGTATCACCTCCCCTTCCAAATGGGTGCAATGGAGCCAACTGAAGTGTGAATGTCCTTCCATCCTCACTCCTAAAATGTTTGGAACAACAAAACTTTGCCTTTAAAAGAGCCTTTTCACCCAGATTCATTGCAGCAAGGAGAGGACCCCTCTGGAACTGACACTGCTCTTGAATCCACTACACACTTTGGGGGTCTTTTTCACAGGAAGGAGTCAAAGAGTTCAGATACCTCCACTCCTTCATGCTACAGGCATGTTCGGCATGGTAAAACAACATCAAATAAAAAAAGGAAGTAAAATGCATAAATAAAATGAACAGAGATAACATGATAAGAACCGATGTTCCGAAAATATGCAACACCGTTTATGCAGCTCTAAAAATTATGGGCAATATTATTGTGAGCTGAAGTGGTTCCCTGAGTTCAGTTTTACATCTACCTTGTTTAATGGTGGCTACTCCTATTACCTGCTGGTAATGGTGCACAGTTCACAATAAAAGAGCTTGGGGGGTGTTCCTGAAGAGAAGAAGGTGGAGAGAAAAGAGAGATATCTCCAGATTTATTGGAGCCCTTTGTCACTTTCTGGAAAACAGAAATTATGTAACTTCTAAAATAAATTTCTACTTCTCTCACTGGATGATACGCTGACATGAAATTGTGCAGGTTTAGGGCAAAGCTGGGTAAACACAAACAAGATATTACAGCTCAGCAGCTGTGTGGGAATCCCTGGACAAGAGTTACACAAATGTCCAGGAAAAGGCTTTTGGACCAGCTTGGACCAACCTGAGTGCTGCAAAGCCCACCTGAAGTTCCTAAAGGGATCAGGCACTGGATGCAGGTGAAACATTCCAGCTCCTGCTGTGAATCTGACACTTCTCAGACTCTTTTTCAGACCTTGAGTTCTCAGACACATCAGGGTGCACTGCCACCAGGAATGACAGCTTTGGGACACCTCGGGAAACTGGTTGGAAACATCTGAGATGTGTTTTTTTTTATCTGGGAAATCAGCTCTGGGATCTGCTGCTGGGAAGGCAAAGGAAGCATGGAAGCAGAGAGAGGGGAAAGTGGAATTAGTCCTGGTAAAGAAGGAACAGCCATCAAATTACCATAATTTGGGTACCTGAGCTCTGATGCTGCCCCTCAGCTTTGGCATCTTCTCCCCTTCTTGCACCAGCAGAAATGAGGGAGAGGCTGAAGTAACTTTCAGGGTTGTTGGGCAGAGAAATAGACATTTTGGGGAGGGAGCCCTTGTCCCCTTAGACTCCCTCAAATTCTCATTCTGAATTTTCCACCAAGACTTCTGTCATTGCTGTCATTTATAAAGGGAGCTTTGGGATGGGGTAGGAATGCACCAAGCCACTCAAAACCCTCCAGACAACAACATTTGAATGGTTTTGACCCAGGACTGATGTGATTTGAAGACCTGGAAGGTGTTTGAGCAATGGGGTGAGGTGTCAGTCACCAAAAGAACAGCCAGAAGGGTTTAAGCCCCCCTTGGATGTGCATCAGATATTCTGAAGTCTCACATGTAGATGAAAGATAGGGAGAAACCCCCAAAATAACATCTTGATACCAAGTAGGAATAAAACTTTGAGCATGTTATAAATTGAAAATCACTCAAAATGCCTTGATGACCTTAGAGGTCTTTTCCCCCCTAAATGATTCTACAATTTTAAGTCACAGCCAGTTTTTGTGGGGATTCAGAGGTAATGGTAGGGTGAGAAAAAGAACTATTTGGAGAGTTATTTCAAGTGGGTGGGATAAAGCCTGTGATGAAGACAAGACACAAGGACTGGTGGGGATAGCAAATGGTCCATGAGAGACACTTGGGAAGCAAAGTTTACACTAAATGGAGCAACTACAACCTCCTCTGAAAACTGGGTGTTCCTTGAGCTTGAGAAAAACCCATCAGAGCCCTCTGTCTTCCAGTCTGCCTCCACTTCTTAGTTATTAACCGTGCCTGGAGAGTTTGGGAAGTCCTCAGAATACCTGCAGCTGAGGCAGAGAATTTCAGAGCTTTTCACGTCATAAAAAAGTGACAGGAGGGGTGTGAAAATGAGCCACACATGGTGTTTTCATAGCTGAGGCTAGATGTGCCTTGGATTCAGAGGCAGTCTTGATTAATACTCATCCCGCACTCACCAAATTAAATCAGGCTGCTTAAAATTAAAAATACATATTTATTTTAACCAGTCTGGGTATTCCAAATGAACTGAAAAGGCAAAAGGATGGAATATTACAAATGAGACAATTAAGCAAAGCGAGCAGGAGAAATTGTATAAATTACAGTCCTGTGATGAAACAGGGCTTTGATGCAAGGGAGGGGAGCTGGCAAGGATTCCAGAGATGGAGAGTGGTGGGGATGGTGGTGGGAAAGGGCTGGAAGTAGAAAAAAAAAAAATTAACTCTGAGAAAATCCATTAGTATTGATTTAAGGAGGTAATCAAGGGGAAACAGTCTCAAACAGGCAGGATGGAGTGTTGATGGTAACACATGAATGCTGTGATGCTCAGGAGCCTCACAGAGCTCTTTCAGCTGCACGATTGCACTTCTGGGAGAGCCTTGATCCATCCCTGGTACCTCCTGACCTGGCTGGATTCCCAGCGCCTGCCAGGTGTGATGAAACTCCTGGGTGTGAGAAAGGATTAGATCAGACCTGAAAGCTCTTCCCTTGGACAATGCTCAGGGTGGAACCAGGAGCAAAATTAAGGGCAGGAGAGAGGATGGTTGCTGCAGTCAGAGGGAAGCCAATGGGAGAAGAAACAGCTTTCAGAGCAGCATCTTGCCAAATTTTGATATTTTTGGAACAAGTAAAATTAACAAAAAATCTAGGAGGAGAAGAAAAAGTTGGCCATGGGCAGCATTGACAGCTTGCTGGAAACTGGAGATGCTCAGCACTTTGAAGAATCCATCCCCAGACAGGTGAACTCCTCCTGAATACAAAGCAAACAAGATTTTCTCGTGAATACGTTGAAAATGTTTACAAAACACACAAATTTTGCTGATGTGAAGAGGATCCTGGTTATTGTGGGCAGGGACACCTTCCACTAGACCAAGTCCAACCCATCCCTGAACACTTCCAGCCACAGTTTCTCTGTTCAAAGCCTCACCACCCTCACAGGGAAGAATTTAATTTCCATTGTGTGTGTGCTGCTGTGCAATTTCTATGCATGTTTAAAATATATGGTTTACATTTATTTCTTGAACAATTCAGCACAGTAGTATTTCGGTCACAACCAAATCAAATCTCTTTGGGATTAGTTTTTTCAAAGGGAAAAATAATTTCTATGCAGAGGCTTGGGCTGTCAGTGGAGGAGATTTAGAGACTCTTGAGTAAGTCATGAGCTGGATTAAAGCAGTGAACAGGCCTTCCATACTGATTTTTACTTCATCCACCTGTCAAGCAGGCATTTTCACCTTTCACAAATCCTATTGAACCTACAGAATCCTAAAGTCACATTTTTCACTGCATCCACTGGCTGCTCCATCCCTGGGAGTGTGAAAAGCCAGGTTGGATGGGGTTTGGAGCAGCCTGGTCTAGTGGTAGCTGTCCCTGCCCATGGCAAAAGATTTGAAATTTGATAGTCTTGAAGGCCTCTTCCAACCCAAACCATTCTGTGATTCTGTGAAATCGTCCTACAAAACCACTCTTTAGTCTTTTAGTCCTTCAATACATATAGGCATATAAGTGGTGCTTTTGTTTTGGTTGGTTGGTTTTTGGGTTTCTTGGGGGTTTTTTTGTTTGTTTTCTGGGCTCTTTTTTGTTTGTTTGGGGGTTTTTTGGTTGGTTTTGGGGTTTTTGTTTGTTTGTTTGTTTTTTGGTTTTGTTTTTTTCTGTGCTTCACTGACTTGGGAAGTAGATTTGATTGACTCTAGCCGTGTTACACATGAAGGGGAATTTAAGTGCCCCTTCAGTTTCTCTTGGCAGGTAGTTCTTTGCAGAATTGTTATCTGTAAGTCTGAGGAGATCAGAGATCTGATTGATCACTGAATATCAGTGCTCTTGAGCACTCCATTCACTTTCCTTGAGAGCTTCCTGCAAACCCCAGTTTAGCTGTGTACTGCAGAATTATACATCCAAATACATCTATAACTACTATATAAATGCAAAGTGGCTATTATTAAGGGGAGAAGAGAATTGCTGTATCCATCTAAATAATATGCTGCTATTTGTCAAAGAGCAAATACACTTTCTGCTAACAGAGTTTTTCTAATTCTAGTGGCAGAATAACAAGGCTGGAGGCTGGAAGACATTTAGCAGCAAATATGAAAATGGGTTTGTTTGTTCTCCACCTTTGTTCTGTTAAATTCTCGGTGCTTTGCTGCCTGACTGTTTTCCAAAGCTCCAAAGCACTTCACCCTGCAGCAAGCTCTGAAAGCAATTTCACATGGCCAGCAGAGCTGAAGGAGGGAGTGAAGGGGAAACAGATTGACTTTTGAATACAGGAAAATGGAACAGGGCATGGAGAGAGACCTGAGAGACCTGACAGGGAGGTGTCATGAACCAAGACAGCAGCTGCAGGTCTGTATCTCCTAAAGCATGGATTTCCCTCCCTTTAACTGGTTTGTGTTGACATATATATATATATATATATATATACATACATATAGATATATATATACACATATATATATATGCACACACACACACACATATACATATATATGTGTATGTGTGTATGTATATATACACAAACAAATATATCTATATTTTTTTACATATATATATATGTTCACTTGGACGTTTGGATGCCTTTTAGGGACAAATACTTAATGGAAGAAGTATTCTCCCATTCCAAATACTTCTACTGAGTCCAGCTTGGAGTCTTTAACACAAGAAACTGTGGACTTTCTAGAGAAGGTCCAGAGTTAGCCATGGAGATGATTAGGGGGTTGGAGCAGCTTTGTTTTGGAGCCAGGCTGGGAGAGCTGGGAATATCCAGCCTGGAGAAGAGAAGCTCCAGGGAGATCTCAGAGCCTCTTCCAGTGTCTAAAGGGGCTCCAGGAGAGCTGGAGAGGGACTTGGGACAAGGGATGGAGGGACAGGACAAGAGGGAAACATTTCACACTGCTCTGTCTTCATCAGCTGAAAGCCACAGAAGAAACAAGGTGAGACTTAAACTCTGCTCAAGCAGATGAATGATAGTGTTTTCTTCTGGATATGCATTGTACACTCCTATTTTTATATCTAATTTTTTCTGTTTAAAACAGGACATGGTGTTGATCAAAAAGGGAGTTTTTATACTTTTTAATACTTTTTTTTATTTGATTTTTCACTTTCCATTTTTTGGGGGTTTTTTGGGGTTTTTTTTGCTGATGTAGTGTTCAGGAAGGAAAAGGAAGCACTGCTGCAGTTGAGCAATGTGTGTTTACAGATTGAGGCAGATAAAAGGTGCTGTCAATCATTTTCTTTCATGAGCAACAGGAGGCTGAATCAGTGCTCTGGAGAATTTATGGGTATTTTCTGTGATTAAATTGCCACACGTCCAGTGCTACATGAGAGCACTGAAATGAAACAACAATAATGAGAAGGCACTATAGATGTGTCCAGCTCAGATCCAGACATGGTGTAGCACAAGTGGTCAGTGTTGTATCTGATCTTACATACCCTTTTTAGGCTATTCTGTCTTCATCAACACCTCTTCTCCATATTTAAGCATCTTCCTGATATTTCAGGCAGGGATATCCCATCTTTATATCCTCATAGGTTAGAGGGGTGAATCAAATGCAACATCCTTTGACACATGTGGGACTTGTAGGGATGTGCAGCAGAGTCCCTGTGTGTATGGAAAAGAGAAGGTCTGTGGGAGAACTGAGGTGCTGTGATGTGAGGACCTGCAAGGCCCAGCTGGTGGTGATGCTCCTTTTGGATCTGGAGGATATGCAGGATGTTGATGCCTGCAGTGGGATGTGTAAAGCTTTGTTTTGGACATATGAGACCAATCTGAGGTCAGCCATGAGGAGATGTCAGAGGGAGACAGCCTGTGGTACTGTTTTGAATAGAAGAGTTAGCATTCATCTAATTTAACTTCAGATTTCTGTACTACCAACTTCCCTCTTCTCAGTTCAACACTGAGAATCCCTCCAGCCACTGGAGAGACACAAATATTTCCCAGTGCTTTTCACTACCTCCTCTGGGAGACCCTGAAGTACATCTGAAGAACTGTGTTCCAAAAGTACCTGTTAATTCTCATTAAGAACAAAAAGACTTTTCATCAGTAGCTCAGATGCAGAAGTGTCTCTTGTACCTGTATAAAATCGGGTAAGATTAGTCCCACCTCAGGAGACATCTGATGAAAGGGAAATTCTTGAAGCAGCTTCACTGGGATGGCAATTGAAAGGGCAGATGAGAGGAGCAGGACCAAGAGCTGGTGGAAATCTCCAACCAGCTGGAGGATAAGGAAAATCCCTCACAAGAGCCTTAGGTGGGGTAGAAGAAAACAATCATGGAAATTAAAAGAGATCAAGAAGAATCCATGATGAGTAAAGACAAAACGGAGTGCTGATCTTAGCTTTGGCTTGGGAAAGGCCATTGGAGATTTCTGAAGGAGCAAGTTCAGTGCTTGGGGCAGGCACTGGAAAACAGATTTGCAGGTGGAATTGGCAGAGAGGAGATCTGTACCTTATGAAAAAATGGCCAGGGGCGTTGAAGATGAGGGGTGATGAACAGAGAACCTTTTCCTGTGAGAAAAACAAATAAAATAAAGTCTTCCAATCCATTATCACAAATATATATGTGAAATAAATAAATAAATAAATAAAAGTGGGGTCAAGTACATATCGTCTTTCTACTTTTGAAAATCACTGATTGCACAGCAGTTGGCCAAACTCTGGGATAATGGCTGGACTTGGGCAAAGGACAGGGTAGAAATTCCTCCACAAGTGTAAGCTGGGTTTTTCAAACTTTATCAGAACTGCTTTGCTCAAATGGCCCCTAATGTGGATATCATCAGTTATATCTCATCCCTGGGGATGCTCAAGGCCAGGCTGGGTGGGGCATTGAGCAGCCAGGTCCAGTGGAAGGTGTTCCTGCCCATGGCAGGGGGATGGAGCAAGATGCTCTCTGAGTTCCCTTCCAACCCAAACCATCCTGAGATTCTATGATTCTGTTTCACATAGTTTTGGGACACAGTCTCGAACAGTGTTCTTATTGAAGACTCTGATCAGGAGTAAAGAGATGAGAATCTACTCACTGACTGTGGCACCAATTCCCTCTGTAGTATCAGCTTACACTTATTAAAAACCAACTGCCTCAGTTTCCAGTTGCTAAACAGCTGAAAAACTGCTCTTTGCCCTGCTTGCTCAGAATAGAAATTCTCTGGGTTACTTTAGGATGTACAGAAGTACAGTCCTGATCTCATCTGGGGTCCTGGGAGCACCTTGTTATAACCAACAAACACAATTTCAATTTCACACAAACCTCAATTTCACTAAAAAGACTTTTTCTCCTTCTGCCTGTCACCATATCCATACACATGAATATTAATCCTGCCGAAAGAAAAGGAGGGAAGAAAAAAAAAGCAGAGAGAAGGGTGATAAGAATTCAGTACATCAAACTGACTCTTCTTGATTTACAGTGGGTAATTATCATTCTTCATGCATGGCTGGTCCCCTGGTGTGGGAAAGCAGAGCAGGTGGAGCAGTGCGTGTCCGAAATCTTTCCTCCCGACAATCACCTCCACCTGCAAACTCCCCACACACCTGCAGGAGTCAGAAATTGTCAGGACCAGACAGAAGGACAGGTGGGAAAGATAGATGGAAGTGGCTGAACAGAGGCAGCTGGAAAAGTTGAGTTTGTCCACATTTGAAATCTTCCTAAACATCCACTTTTGTATTTAACGTGCCATGGCAATGGTTCTGTCTGGTAACTGAGGGGGTAAAAAAGAATAGCAGTAAAATTAAAGGCCATAAAGTAGTATGAAATGATAATTGGAATTATTCAAGTAATGGATTAAAACTATTCCAAGTACCATTATCTAAATCTGAATGGTGAGGGAGGGGGATGAGGGGAGTAAACTAATAGAATTTGGAATTGATTTTCAAATACCAAGAATTATTACTGGTAAAATTTACAAGCGCTGTAGATCACGCTCGCTGCTGCCTTGTTTGTAACAGAAATATCCAATTCCAAAATGAATTGGTTTCTGCTCAAGCTAACTCTTGCTGATGGTGGCAAGTTGTTAATTAAATGACATTTTTGCACTGTTCGTTTCGAAAGTCTATGGAAAGATAACCCGAAGTTCTCAGTTTCTGAAATGAGTGGGGAGAGGTGAGCAAGCGCAGATTTTTAAAGACTTCAGGGGTAGGAAAGAAAAAAAATTCCCTTCAGGGATATGCTCACCAGGAGAGGATTTTATCACATAAGCTCTCCATGGTAGGATTTTATCACACAGCTTGAGTTTGGCTCCGGCCATGTAGCTGTAGATGTCTACAAAATTGAGACTGAACATGTCAGACCAAGTTGTCTCTATAATTAATGAAGAGATATAGGCACTTTTAAGGAGTGAATCACCTGACCTTTTTTATAAATCTGCTTCATGATCCAATGAATCATGTCCTAAATTCCACTGTCTGTGTTGACTAGCTGTCCATTTACTGACTCGATTTATTTCCCATTCATTTTGACAGAGATGTTTATTTAATCAGATGTACTCCAAGCCAGGAAATGTAAGAAATTACCTCCTTATAACTCCGATTTCATGCTCTTAGCCTAACTGTTCATGATCTCCAGCTGTCACGGACAGGGCAGTGGGGCTGATGGACAGAATGGTTCACTGGAACAGATCCTACAAGCCTCTTTAAATTATATTTCTGGGGAATTGGCTCAAGTCCTGAGTAACAAGGCCAGGGAGATTGGAATGAGGGGATCTATAAGGTACATTCCAACCCAAAACATTCCATGGTTCTGTGATTCTCCACCAAGTCATCTACATTTGGAATGTGGAAATCTGATATTGTGCCAATGAAGAGGCAATGCCCCCTCTGAAGAGAAGCAGAAACAAAGGTCCCAGTTTCCATTTCCACAATTGCCCCCTCTCAATGCAAATCCAAACCAGAACTGGGCTCACAATGTCTCATCAAAGACATTTCACAGAATCATTGTAGAATCATAGAATCTTCAAGGCTGGAAAAGACCTCCAAGGTCATCGCGTCCAACCAATTCCCAACAGTAGATGCAGGTTTCTGACAGGATGATCACATATTCACTTAATTACCTCTACTCATTTTTCCCAAGCCCATGAGCAGAGCAAGGCCACCTGAACTGGAAGGCTTTACAAGTTGGATAAATCTGCTGGGAATTTTCTTCCTGCTCTCTTTAGAGAGTCTGAGCCTAAAGCCCCAGGTTTTGGAACATGTGATCCCCTGCAGGGACATGAGGTCTTTCACTCTGTGGAAGAATCCCTTTTTCGAATCTCCAAGTCACTCTGCAGGTTTACTTTGAAGTTCAAAGTAGAATTATAGAATTATAGAATCATGGAGTGGTTTGGGTTGGAAGGAACCTTCAAGATCATCTTGTTCCAATCCCCTTCCACGAGCAGGGACACCTTCCACTAGCCCAGGTTAACCAAAACTCAATCCAGCCTGGCCTTAATTATAAAAGTAGGACTGGAGTTATCCTATTGCATTTTGTAATGGTCAAAACTCCTTATCCTTCAGATGTCTTCCTCCTTCCCATGATGCATTCTCCCAGTCCAAACAGCCAAAGAGAACCAGCACAGGGCAGAGAACTCCTTGGAATGTGGGAATGGGAAGGAAGAAGGGGACAATTTCACTCACAAACCTGCCACCCTGATTATTTTGTGAGCAGGACCAGTCCAACCTTTCTGGTGAGAGCTCCATGCACAGAAGTGTGGGGTGAGGGAAATAACAACACCATAAAATGTGTCACCTTTGGAGTGGAGAGCAACAGGGGATGGATGTAGAGGGATGAAAGGAATTACAGCATGAAAAATTGCTTTCTTTGACAGAATTATAAAATTATTGGGTGAAGGGAAATTTGCAGATTTAATATGCCAGTTAATGACTTGACATTTGAAACAACCTCACACAAAGCACTGCTCATGATATTAATTGATATTGTCTGTGAGAGGACTGCTGAGTTTAAAATTGGTGGGAGCAGAGAAAACAAAGGATAACCTTTACCCAGGCTGGTGTGCACCCACAGAGAGGTCTCAATAAACTTCAGTTTTGGTAAAAAGCACTAATAATGTCCTTAATTAAGTACTAAAATCCAGGGGGTTCTTTTGCCATTTTTAAAAAAACAGATAGAAAAATCAAGTTCCTGGGAATTTAAAGTACTTCACTGTACACAGAATTGGCAACACTTGCCCTCTCCTGGTGACTGAGGCAACAATAATAGCAGAAGACTGATGGAGTCCCCTCAGCTCTGGTCCCTTTAGCTCTAGTGACTGGAGGAGGTGCTTCACACAAATACATAAGATGACAAAAATTCTTTTTTGCCATTTCCTTAGAAATTACAGGATAATAAAATCTCTGGTTTTGTGATAAAGGAAATCAATTCCAGACTGGCCACCAGCTCAGCCAACCACACAGTCCTCAGTGTGGATATATTCATGTAGCCACAGGTAATGCCCACAGGAAATTTAATTAGTATGTCGTAAAAATTCTTCCCTGTGGGAGGGCAGTGACCTTGTCCACCCTGTATCAAGGGAGAAATAGTTCAAAGGAAATAAATCCCCTGTGAAAGCACAGCAAGAAGATAAATGAGAGAGAGATGGGCAAGTGCCAGACGTCCAGAATCCAAATCCAGTGCCTTAATTGCACCATGTCCTGCTTTGGGATATAAGGTACATGTGAGTCACAAGGAGCTGTCACTTGGATCACAATGTGAATCAATGTCAGATCAATCTGCTTAAAAGCCTTATTAGCAATATGGAAGACAGAGGTTGGAGAATCCTAATGGCCACTGCGGGTTGGAGAGTGGTGCAGAAGTCAAGACATCACCCACAAGGGAGGAAACACCAAAATGGGTTTTATTTGTCAGGAGTTAAAGTCCTGTCAGGAAGCCTGCTATGGTGAAGGTCATAGAATCATAGAATAGCAGAATGGTTTGGGTTGGAAGGAACCTTAAAGATCATTTAGTTCCAATCCCCTGCCATGGACAGAGACACCTTCTACTAGCCCAGGTTGCTCCAAGCCCATCCAACCTGGCCTTGAATACTTCCAAGGACAGGGCAGCCAAAAAATCTCTGGACAAGCTGTTCTAGTGCCTCACCACCCTCAAAGGGAAAAATTTCTTCCTAATATCTAATCTAAATCTACCGTCCTTCAGCCCAAGGCCATTCCCTGCTGTCCTATATCTCCATGCCCTTGAGAAAATTTCCTCTCCAGCCTTCTTGTAAGCTCCCTTCAGGCACTGGAATGTTCTCTAAGGTCTCCCATGAACTTTCTGCTCTCCAGGCTGAGCTCTCCTAGCCTATCACCATAACAAAGGCGCTCCAACCCTGTGATCAATTTGGTGGCCTCTCCTGGACTCGTTCCAACAGGCCCAAGTCTTTCTTGTGTTGATGATGTACAAGAAAATTGTGAGAAAAATCAGCCCCTGGTGCTCTGCACAAGTGTTCAACACAGGTGAGGTGTCGAAGTCACGTGGAAAAAGGCTTGTAGTGAAGAGCCCAACTTGAGTGTCTTTGCAGAACATCACCAGAACCTCTCTTTGGAGAAGGCAGAGGCAGAAAGGTGGGAGAGACTGCAGGCAGGGAGTCAGGAGCAATCCTAACTGCAGGACAAGTTAGGTAACAGCCTGGTTTTTTTTCCTCCCAATGACACAGCATTGTAAAAGTCACTGCTATTGCACAAGATGTTCAGTAAAACACAATAAACCCCTCATTGTGAGCGACCTGAAAAATGCTGATTAGAGACTCAAAAGCAGTGTAATAACTTGTGATGAAAAAGGAAAATGATAACAACAGAGCTGAATAATGATATCTGAAGTGTTGAGAAGCCATCCAGGAAAAAACGAAGGCATCAATTAAAAGGCCACTCACTTCAGGATAGAAAGGAAAAAATAGCAGTTATATGTGACCCAATGATAGATGGAGATGGCTTATGATGTCTAAGAAAAAATGTGCAGTGAGTGTTTCTTTTTATCCCTTTGGAATAACAATAACGTTAGAAAATTAATATCACCTTTGGGTGTCAAAGCCTTCGCAGATGTTCAGAAACCAAGATCATTGTAATGCATATCTGCTGATAGAAATACATGGAGTGTTTAGGCAGAGTGATTTAAACCCTGAAATTCTGAAAGAAGGGGGCAAATGGCTGCATTACATTTGGGGTCAGCTTTTGAGAAGCCTTTAAATGCAGGAGAAAATGCAGAAAGCGTGGGAGTGTGGATGTCACACAGCTGATGAAGTGGAATTAAACTGATCTGGGGTAGCACAGCCTCCTTGTGCATTCTTCTGCAGAAGAACAAACCTTCCCCAAGCATTTGATGTAGCAGGGATGACAAAATCAGCAGATGGAGATATCGGTAAAACACACGGCAAAAGAGGAAATAGAGAATCAATAACAAATAATCCTCAGTGGGGAAAAGAGGAGTTTTAGAGGAAGAGGTAATTTCTCCACCTGATCTACACAATATGTACACCAACAGCTATAGCATTAGTAAAGACGGATAAACAAAGGATAAATAACAACAAAAGGATTCAGTGAAATGTTTATGAAGAAGAGCAGCCCAGCCCTGGAGGTTGTTCCATCCGTCTCTGGAAAAGCCACTGACCATGAACTGCCAATGCAATGCCGTGGCAAAAAGACTTAATTCAGTTCTTACTTATGGAGTGGTGAATATGAATTTATTGATGTCTCTTGTTTCTCTCTTGCTTCTCCTTATTTTAATTTTTTTTTTATCTTTCGGCTCAGGCAAAGAGGAATTCAGAGAGAAGGAAAGGATGTGTAAAATGCATATTGAATGCTGATGGATTTTTCAAAAGGTTTCTCCAGATATCAGTAAACCCAGGAAAATGTGAAAATTACAAACAGTCGTGTTTTGTGTTTGTTTGAGGAAAAAAGTCGTTTTTATCTAAAAGAAAACTTTAAAAGAAAATATTGCAAATAGCTCTATTTAGGACTCTGGAAGCAAGACTGAACTTAATGCCAAGGAAGGCTCTGTAGAAAGTAAATGAGGCACCAAAAGACTTTCTAACTGCTCCATTAGCCCCCTTTCATCTTCTCCATCTATGACACAGCCAACAGAGACACCCTGAGAGTCTCAGAGCAGGAATTTTACTGGCTTGCAGAGGGATGCTATCAACTAACTATGGTACAAACCATCCAATTTGCACTGAACTCTCCCAGCCCAGTTAATTTCTGCTGTAATGGGACAGACAGAAGCTTCAAAGGGATTTATCATTTCTTTCCTTCCATCCAGAAAAATACAGGAACGAAGGGCACGGAGCTGCTGCCAAGAAGTTGGACGGTTGTCATTTAAACTGTAATTCACCCAGAGCCACTGGAGAAGCATCAGCCTTGGTGGGCCTGGAGCTGCAGGATTAATGGAGCTGAAGCTTTTTGCATGCAATTCAGGAAATGTCTAGACTTTGTGAGAAACCTGCTAAATTAGAGTGGCAGGATTTTGGGAACAGGGAAGCTCTTCTTGCTCTTGGCAAGAGGATCGGTTGGTGGAGGTGGGGGAAGCTGTAGGATTGATAGCTGGGGGGTGTCTGTGTTTGGAGAGCGATGGAGTAGTTGGCAACATGAGGCATTATCTGACTCAGGACTCCTGTCTCTAAATAAAAGTGGCAAAACTGCTGTGGAGCCCAGTAACAGCTGAGGAGGGAAGAAGTGTTAAGGCTGATTGATCAGAGAAATCATTTTAGGGTCTCCTTTCCACAGGAAACCATCCTGCTTTATCTTGATTTCTGTTCAAGCTCTCCTCAGGTGAGGTTTTATAACAAGCAGAAGATAAACAAGTCTCCAGAAGCCACCTAGAGCAAAGAACTGGCACAAATGGCTGCCCCATGAGATCTGAAGGTGATCTCTGTAAGACAGGATGTGTAGCAACCTTCCAGATTAATCTAGCCAGGAATTTCCACTGTTTCAGCCTGTGTTTGCTGCCTGAATTCCCTCACTTCCCTGTCATCCCTGCTTAGCTCCCAGACTCATGTTATTATCCTGGTTCAAGTGCAAGCTCCAAATCTTCAGTTTATCAGAACCAATTATGTCAGACAATTGCTGCTGTGTTCCCAGGACAGGGTGATGGGTCTTGGGAGCAGGAGAGAAGCAGCAGAAGTTATGAGCTGGCAGTGGAAAGGCTCTGGGTAGTGTTTTACATGACATTTTCCTAAGGAAGATAAGGAAATGTGGTGACGATGGATGTGGAAAAGTGGGTGCCTGCAGAGGGACAATGCTTGTCCTGCTGTCACAATGAATTTGTGCATCCAAGGGGAACCTGCAGGAACCTGCCAAGATACCCATGGAGGAGGAAGGCTTTTCCCACCAATTTCTATCCCGTTTTTGAGCCCCAGAAAGATCTCTAAAGCAGCAGTGGTTCTGAGCATCTCACTTCAAAAAATGTGGAGTGTTGGCAGAAGCTGATTAGGGGTGAGCAGAGAGAAGAGAGAGAACTTCGGGCATCTTCCGGTGCCTAAAGGGGACTTACAAGAAGGATGGAGAGAGATTTTCCACAAGGACAAGGGGAAATGGCTTTGAACTGAAGGAATGGAGATTTACATTAGACATCAAGAAGAAATTATTAATTATAAGGGTGGAAGTACTGGCACAGCTTGGTCAGAGAGGTTGTGGACTCCATGGAAATGCTCAAGGCCAGGCTGGATGGGGCTTGGAGCGACCTGGGATAGTGGAAGGTGACCCTGTCAGTGGCAGGGAGTGGGAAAAGATGATCTTGAAGGTCTCTTCCAACCCAAACCATTCCAGGAATCAATAAGAATTAAATGTCAGAAAATTGTCTTCAAGGTGTTTTGGCCACATGATTCTTGGTCTCCTGACCAAGTGTGGAACAATGAACCTGAGATGACCCCAGAGTTGCCAGAGCTGCTTTTCTGGGGGTTGGAAAATGAAGTGAGAGGGAAGAGGATGGGAATGGGGGTTTCTGTGGAGCTTAAAAAAGCAGTGAAAGATGTCATTACACCCATTTTTGGCTGCTTTGCACAATTTGTGCTCTGGCTGGGGGTGGGGAGCCCAGGCAATGCAAAGATTAAAGCTGGTAATCACAGGGAGGAGAATTTTTGAGGGCTTGACAGACCCACATAGTCTCATCTACCACAGAAATTGGTCATTTCCTAAATCTTTTATAGAAGACACCAGGGAATGGGCCTCTTTTTTCACCACCTGCTCTCATTCTGTCACTGCTCTTTTAATTTTCTTTATCTATAACATTAATAATCCTAAAGGTATTTTTAGTGGGTTCCCTAGGAGATATATCTCTTCCAGTCTATGTGTTTCCTTGAATACCAACAGTTGAATATCCTGATATCATAATTATCTGCTAAAAATGATCTAACTTTTTTTTCCCATAAAGAGTTTCCCACTAAAAATATCCAATAAAATTTGTTTTCTAAATTACCTCCATCCTGTGAAAGTGCCTGTGACAGAAAATAGTTTTTAAAATGTCATTTGTTGCTGCTAAATTTTCAAATTAACTGCAACTTTAATGAGAATTATTGCTTCAGACAATCCCATATGAGATCTTCCAAACTTTTATCTGTTGATATTTGCCAGCTACGATCATCTTTCATAAATCAGACAACAAAACTGTTCAGTAGTTTTAAGTGTGAAAGCTCATTTGCTTGTTTGTTTACCAAAAATATGTAAAGAAGAGCCTCTATTTTACTGAGCAGGCATTTATTCAGCAAACCATTCAAACCTCTGCTGTTCTTTGCAATTTTCTCATCGTGCCCAACTTGAACAACTGCAAATTTTGTCACATTGCTGCTACCTATTTTTGCCTCCACCTTCTTGAAACTCACCCCTCGTTAACACAGAGCTCACAACTGGATACACTCACAGCAAGAATCCCAAAATCACTGAAGGCTTTGGGTTGGAAGGACCAAGATCTTTGCTTGTTTGTTTGTTTTTTTCTTTGGGGTTTTGAGGTTTTTTGGTGGCTTTTTTAAAATTTTTCCAATTTTTTCCTTTTTTTTTATTTGATACCAGGCTCATTTGATACCTTTATAAATCTACACCTTAGTACTTAAGATACCTGCTTCATAAAATCATGAAATCATATAATTATAGGATGGTTTTTGTTGGAAGGGATCTTAAATATCACTTAATTCCAACCTTCCCACCACAAGCAGCAAACCTTCCACTGGACAATATTCTGTGCCAGAATAACTACAATTAGTAATTCCAGGAGTAAACTGGAACCCAGAAATATTCTTTCAGTATACTCTGCATGAAAAAAGTCTGTTGCCTCTCATTGCTGTTTTATTAATTCATTGCATTCAGACTGCAGCAGCATCCAGACACTATATCAACATCCTGCTAAAGGACAAACCCTTCCCCAAAGAGCTTAATACTGTACCAGTTTTATCATATTGCTGAACATCAATTATGCTCCAGCTGCTCTCTCCACAAAGGTAATAACTCTGTTCTTTACAGGCAGGGTCTCAGGCAACTTTCTCATATCTCAAATAAAAAGTCTTTAGAAAACTGATCTGATTCCAGATTATTACAGGACTGGGGAAACACTGACCTTGCACTTTTAAGTATATGGCTTAAAGAGGAGTGTGAAATAACACCCAAACTTGTCCAGGGAGTGCCTATCTTTGCTTTTCCCTCACCCCCCTCCAACAAAGCTTTTTCCACCTGATATTTCCTGAGCAGGCAAAGACTTTCAGGAGAAGGAAGAAGGAACAGGTAGAGCGAGGGAGATAAGACAGCAGTGATATAAAATGAAGGTACAAGGTGCCCCCAGCCCTGCATAATCAATGCCCTAAATCAGCCAAAATATCCTCTCCAGGTTCAGAAAACGCAGCACTTTCAGGAGGTGTTTTGTTTGCCTTCTGCTTGGCCAGGGAGAAATTTGACAGTTTGGAGCAGTAGCTCAAACTAATAAGTGTCTGTGTCCTCACTCTGCAGGAGAGGCAACAAGCAGGCAGTGAATTTATGTGCTGGTGAAAAGCACCTTATTATTTTCCGCAGTAAATTAGACTCTGCAGACGAAGAGCTCACATATTTTGGCTCACGAGCAGCAATTCACACTTACATGTGAGAGTGAAAACATATCAATGTAGAAATGTTTGCGTAAGAGCAGAGATAAACCCTGAGAAATGCATTTATGGAAGGAGGGACCATCAAGATCATCTCTGTCCAACATCCTGCCATGGGCAGGGACACTTTCCACTATCCCAAGTTGCTCCAAGATGTGTCTGACCTGGCCTTGGACACTTCCAGGGATTGGGCAGCCACAGCTTCTCTGGAAAACCTGTGTCAGTCCCTCCCCACCCTCCCAGTCAAGAATTTCTTCCTAATATCCAATCTGTAAATGTAAACCTGAACCCTTTTGGATTAAAGCCATTACCTCTTGTCCTATCATTCACAAAGCCATGTACAGTTAAGGGTAAATACCTGGGTAAACATGGAAATCAGTACTGCAAAATCTCAAACAACTGCAATGCAGCTGCCAGGCTGTGGGGAACCATCTTTCTCTAATAGAAACAACCAAACCAATGCCTTCCTCAAAACAGGGGATTCATTAAACATGGGATGGTTTCTTTAACAAAAGTTATTATTTATTTATCCTAATAACTATCCAGACTTTTTTCTTCAGATGTCTGCAAATTCCAGAACTTGTAAGGATAGAAAAAAGTGGATTCTCATCTCTGGACAGCAGTGGCTGCATCCTTCAACTCACATAATTAAAGGAAATGCTTATTTTCAGAAGCATAAGGCTCAGATCTGTGGTTCTTTCAGCACAGTCCCACCTGTCAGCTGGCTGTGGTGGCTATCAGACTGTATTGTTTCTGTGTTCACTGAGCCTAGGGCTCAATCACAGCAAATCTAAGTGGACTGGGCTATGAGCAATCTCAAAAACAGCCCCTGCAGCTGAGCTCATGGATTCTCTGCTCCCCTGGCTCTGGGGACCAGGCTTGCTCAGGGACCTCTGCTATCTCAGATTCCTGATGGAGGAGATGCTGGAAGGTGACTCAGTAAAGGAATTGGTAATTCCCAACTGTTCAGATTCCATTTTCTTCACCAGCACTCAACTCCTTCCACAACGCCCAAACAGCCAAAATGAGTTGGTGGCAGCAGAAGGGGGTATTAGCATCAATATGTGGCTTTAACTGATTTTTTGCTTTGTTTTGCACCAGAATAGCTTTCCTACATATGGCAGGGCTCATCCCAATGATTGATCTGCCTCATTTGACTTCCCAGTTCCACAGCTGATGAAGATTTCGGGGAGGAAGTCCATGCAAGCATCAGAGAGAGGCAAATTGGGTTTTCATGGCCCCATGCTACTTTATCCAATTACGCTTTCCCATGCGAGGGCATCCCACTGGGGGCTCACCCTTGGATCCACTCTTCTTAATGACATTCAATCATTTTGTGCTGAAGACAGTCATTTTCATAGCTGCTTGCATAATAAATTCAGAGTTACATGCTCACTGGTTCTCTAATTACACCCTGTTCCAGCAAAACAAAATGATTAAACCGAGTTTTCACTGAAAAAAAAAATTGCGAGTCAGCATTTTTATTTTACTGATCAAGTTTGACTGTGTTTGGTTTTGTTTGATATTTTCTTCTGCAAATTGGAAGCTTGTATTTAAAGGTTAAAACATAGAAAACGATTGGGCCAGCGAATAATTATCCATTGAGTTTGTAGGACATTCTGAATTTCACTCCTGGCCTAAAATGATCTCAGTGACCTTGGGAAAGTTAATCTGCATTGAGTTTGGAGTTTGTGATACTTGGTTACGCAGAGGTAGCAGGACTCACTTAGACTAAAGGAGTTTCAGACATGGAGGCACCAAAAAAATTCAAGGAATTCATTCAGGAACTGTCTGGTAGATAATGGAACATGAACTATTCCTCTATATTTAGATCAGTCCAATCACACACCTTGACATCAGAGAAGTAAATCTGGGAAGCTCCAGAGGAGGTGGTGGAAACCATCAGACCTACAATCACAGTGATTAGAATTCCTACTATTTTAAGTAACCAGTGCTGAGTATTGCGAGGGACTGCTGGCTCAGAGGTTTTCTGGGCCTCTTGGGTTGACAGATGTTTTTGAAATTGACTTTTCAGTGGGTGATTGAGGTTGAGCATGTAATTCTGGGTGTAGAACCACTGAAATTGGTCATCGCAGGTGTTGATTTTGCCAACTCATTGCAAGGCATAAGATAAATGTAGTTCAGATTCTAAATAAAACTGAGCATGGAAAAAAACCCAAAACCCCAAGAGATTGGCATGAACAATAAAGCTCCATCAGGAGGGGTCTGAAAGCCTTCCTAACACATTCCCCAGTGCCCCACCAGCCTTCTGTAAATGGCCCCAAAGCCCTCCAGCACTGCTGGCTACAGGAACTCTGGGATCTGGGACAGCATGGTCCCAGTGAAAGCAGAAAATTCTCCTCTGACCTTGCTGTGGTCACCCAACCAGTCCCTGCCACTTATATCATGCAAGGGAACATCTTCATATAATTATTGGTGTACACATCCAAGGAAGTAGAAAAAAAGAAGATGGATCTCTAATTTACAGGTTTTCCATGCATAAACAAGTGATAGGCTTTCCTTCCCAACCTGAAAATTTTGGTAAAACCACCTGTGCAATCAAAATTTAATCTTATCCTAGGCACAAGCCACACATGCTGACACAATTTCTATTGCAGCTCAGGAAGACTCTTCCAAAATATCATTAAATTATCTCACATGGGTACAGCCAGGAGTGTGTCTGTGGTAGCAGGGAGCTCAGCAAGGGATTTATCTCCTAAAATCAATTAATTTTTCCCAGAAAAAAATACTGCAGTGTCTGTACCTGAGCAAACCTCTTTGGTACAATCCACTGCAAAGGCTTGGCCTGAGGTGGGATTCATCCCACCTTACACACGGGACAGGTTTTTTCTGATCAAATAAAGATGGAGATGAGGTGATTAATGTCCTAAAAACCCCTGGCTCTGCTGACTCACTCTCCCTTGACCTTAAAGGGAGACACTGATGGCCTCAGAGATTTGCACCTCCAGAATAGACACCTCTGTTTACTCATGCAAATCCTGCCCTGAGCAACTCCAGCTCGCTTCACCCTCTTCTTCCCACACCCACACAGAGCTCATCTTCCATCACACATCCATTTTGCTTCTCTCAGCCCTGGCAAAGACATGACTGCCTTGGTAGACATCGACATGGGGAAAAAAATGCATCTCCTCCTCCTGCTGGCAGAGAGCTTGATCTGCACAATCTGCATCAGTGAGCATCTGCTGAGCTCAGCAGGCCTGATATAACTCAGGCAAATGGATCAAAAAGCAGTTTTTCTTCTGGAAGGGCAGGTGGTACAACTGCTGTACATCACCTTGGGTGGAGCTGGTTGTGGTTGCAATGGTGAAATGGTTTTGCTCATCCTCTCTTTGTCTCATTGCTGATCTCCTCCCTGAACTTCTCAATCCCAGCTCCTTCATTTTTTAGACCTTACTGGAAAGCTCTGTGGTCCTTCAGGGCATGTCAATAAATGAACAAAGTGATTGTGATCATTGCTGTGTGGATGGAGGATTTATGCCACCACTGCTTGTTTCCTACTGCTGGATTCTGTCACCTCCCATCCCTCATCTTTGTTGCCTTCCAACGTTGTAAATTCTTCCCAGCACAGAATTTGCTCTCTAATTTTTCTGTTAAATGTCTTGTCTACAAATGAGTCCCAGCCATCCTCATTAACAATACTTTGTACTTATTCCTTCATAAACTGATGGATGAAAAGCTCCATAAAAGCACAAAAAAATATTATTTCCCCCAAGAGGAGGGTTTGCAAAGTCATTGCTCAAAAGAAGCTAGCAGACTTTCCCATCTAACTCAAATCCACCACAGCACAACTCTGTCGCCAGAAGCATATCTTGTTTTCCTCTCCTTTTTTTTTTTTTTTTGTAATTTTACTTTATCTGCTGGTTGATTCTCTTATGAAATTGAAGGAGATTATAATTTTAACTCTTTGGTTTTAGAGCCACGAGCAAGGAAAGCTACGAGAGCTGCCATCTGCAAATTGCAAGAGACATAAAACAGTGTAAAATAAAGGCAAAAATAATTGTTTTCCACTTAGCAATATATTCCAGCAGAAGATTAATTTGCTGCCTGACACTTGATGCTTATTGTTTGCAAACTCCAGATCTGCAACTGCAAATCAAGCTGAAAAGCATCATCTAATCAAAGAGGGAATAATTTAGCAAGAAACCACTCAGATCTGTCTTCCTTTCAGGTTATCCGTGTGCATAAACATGGAAACAGAGATCCACTAACCCAGGGCTCATTTGTGTCCCTGACAGCCTCCTCGGACAAACTGTGACTCACTGACCTTTATTTCAGGTGAGACAAAGAGGTGCTGATGCCCTTTCCCAAAGGCTCAAGGAAACACCCAAACCTTGAGCTCTGCCAGCTCACATTCCAAAGAGATGCATCCAAATGGAAACAGAGAGAAAGAGAGAGCAAGTGCAAGGGAAATCCTTTGCCTGTTTTTTTTAAGGTGAGATGGCTCAGGTGAGAAGCTGATACAGTGATCCAGGAAATTCCTCCTTCCCCCACCTTTCCACACATGTAAGATGTTATTAAAAGTGTTAACCAGCAGTACAGCCTTGAACATACTGCAGAAAAAGCAGTTTTTTTAAAAATCTAGACTTATTTGAACCCTATTAAATCTTTGCTTCACTGGTTCTAAGCCTGTCCAAGTCAACCTGAATGATTATTGTTATTATTAACAGAGTGCAAAGTGAGAAAAGAGAGGATTTTTTTATTCAAATAGGTTATTCTGCCTGCAGCTGGCTGTGCTGCAGAGGCCTGGCACCAGTTCATATTACAGGCATTACCAATTCCTTGGAGCTTTTCATGGGAGAAGCTTACTCTGACATTCTCATCGACTCTTCTCTCCCCTATTTATCACCCATAGATTGGATGATGTCCTCTCACAGCAATAACTGCAGTTTTAGAAGCCATCTATGCACTTCTGTCCTCGTGTTGGGACTTTTCTGTGGGATTTCTGTTTCCTGCTGTTTACCAAATAAATAATTTTTGTGATTTCAGTGAGACTTTCCTTGCCTTTCCTACCTAATAAAGTCAGCTGTGGCTGTATAAACCTGTAAGAATTCAACAAGAAAACCTTAAATAAAAGTACATTAAAATAAAAATACTGTGTCTGATGAAAAAACAACTTCAGCCCATGTTTTGACTGAGACTGGTTACAGAGTAAAAAAGCAAGGCAGCCAGACTGATACTAAACAGTGTATTAATAAACTTCAATGTATTTTTTTTAACATTCTTTTTTCCCTAGAAACAGCCCCATCCCCTGGCAAGGAATGCCACAGCTCAACCACACACTGCCTGAGAAGAACATGATCCATTCCCCCATCCCTTCTCCACACCCATCACGACTTTAGCCTGAAAAAAACCCTCCCCAAAATGTCTTTTTCAAGACAATCTATTTAATCCTTTTCTGTGCTGCTGCAGCTGTTCCTTATCAGCCTTCTGGCATCTTCCTAGAGCCTTTTCCAGGGTCACTAAAGCCTTTTGAGAGGGGAGGACAAGCACCAGACACAATATTCAAGCTGCAGGTCCAAAATGCATTTCTTCAGTGGCATTACAATGATTTCTGTTTGGTCTTCTATTCCCTCCTTAATAATCCTTAACATTCAATTTCCTCTTTTGATTGCTACAGAACAATGAGCTCATAATTTCATTCAGCTGTTCATTATAAGACCCAAATGCCATTCCTGGGCAGCAATAATCAGCTCAGAGCCCATCACCAGGCACAGAGTTGGAACTGTTGTTTTCCTTGGATGTAATGCCACTGAATTCCTCCTCATGTTTTATTAGCCAGCAATCAAAAATTCTTCATGGGTGGTGTCAGCCAGCTCCAAATCTGGGCTGATCCACAAGGGAAGGTGGGATGAAACACAAAGGCAGGCAGAGAGTTCCCCAGCAGGGTGAAGGAATTGTGAAGAATCATAGAATTATTAATGTTGGAAAAGATTTCCAAGATCATTAATCAATCCCTAGGCCATGGTCCATCACCAAACCATGTCCCTAAGAACCATATCTACACATATTTTGAACACTTCCAGGGATGTGGATTCCTCCACTTCCCTGGGCAGCCTGTTCCAAACCTGACCACCTTTTCAGTGAAGAAATTTTTCCTATTATCCAATTTAAACCTTCCCTGGAGCAAATTGAAGCCCTTTCCCTATATGTGAGACTTTCTGAACAGAATTCACTGCCCCCTCACTCCTCCCTTGGGTTATGATCATTTCTGGTCCAATCATTCCTTCTTAATTTTTTTGCTAGTGCAGCCCTTTTTAAAGGTGGGTGTTTGAGCTTTGCAGCCTAATCAAGCAGTTTACAGCCTGCCCAGCTGACAGCAATAATTTGGTATCATAAGTTTGCAGCTCCTTTCAATATGTGTGATGCACCAGATCCCAGAGTGTTTCTGCTGAAGTATCTTAGAGATGTTTGCTTTTCATATCAAGAGTGTTACAGAAAAAATCTGAGCTCTCCCAACTCTTTAACCAAGACAAGAAGAAAATCTTTCCATGCAGCCAGCTAAAGTTATGTAAAAATTTATTCCCTACAGAGTTAGCCAATTGAGATAGGTTTTATTAGGACTGTTCCAGGCTCTTTTCCAGGTTGAACCTCAGGAATTCTTGAAGGAAGAGTTGTGCATGGTGTCTTCTGCTTGGTGATGTGACCAGAAGTTCAAATAAAGGTTTCTCTTGGTAGCAGACCTGTCTGCAAAGCTGGAAAATGGGGTATGGATGCCAAAAATGACCCCACTGTGGTCCTTTCCAGCCTGACCCATCCTGTGATTCTGTAATTCTGTGCTACCAGGGCCCCTCTCCTCTTTGGTGCAGAGATTCCAGACCAGCTCCACACAGCAGGGCAGGAAAAATCTCTGGCAAACAGAGGTAAAAACAATGGTCAGAACGTCTTCCACAGGGAAAAACTGCCATGAGATTTGCTTCTATAAAAACCTCACATTGTTCCTGCTTTAGTAATAATGCAAGATTCACCCCAGGGGAAGCAGAACAACATTGCCCCAGCACCGTTTAAAGGGATTTGGGAGAACAGGTAGGGAAATTATTCTTATTAGAAGAAAATGCACAAGGAGATGGGCATTTGGAAATGTGCTGAAAGCTGGGTTATTACAGTGCTGTTACTAATGACTGCAATACATCATTTCAACTTGTTGACTTTTCTTTCTTTAATTTCCAGATTATCCGGCTGTTGCTTATCCACCACCCATTCTGGGAGTAAACAGAGACATCATGTGCTTGAGCTGCAAAAAAGTTACTTTCAGCAGAAATTAACTTGTGTGGGTTTTTCCTGGTTTTGTTTGTTTGTTTCTTTGCTTGTTCTGTGGTTTGTTGATTTGGGTTTTTTTTTAAGAAAATAAAATCTTTCAGCTTTACTTTCCGGTTTTACATTTTCAATTTCATCTTTCAATTTTCTTTTGCCATTTCACCTTTGCAACATCTCAGTGATTTAAGAAAACATTACTTCCATTCTAGAAATAAGAGAAATTCTGGCAAGGGGCAGTTGAAAATTCTTGCATGAAGTCCCAGGAGAAGTCTCTGAGAGGTCTCAGAGGGGAAGCTGCTGCTTGGGAGTTCCAGCTCAGAACACTCAATACAACTGAAACGATGAGTTCAAACCAGAATCCAGCAAGAAGGGATTTTTTTTCACACTTATTGAGTTCTCAGACATAGGAATCTTCTGGGATTGCTTTGGGAAATCTGATTTTCTTTTCCTTTAGGATCATAAAATGGTTTGTGTTGGAAGAGGTCTTAAAGATCATCTCATTCCAACCTCCTGCCATGGCAGGGACACCTTCCACTATCCCAGGTTTCTCCAAGCCCATCCAACCTGGCCTTGGACACTTCCAGGGATGGAGCAGCCACAGCTTCTCTGAGCAACCTTTGCCAGGGCCTCACCACCCTCCTAGGGAAGAATTTCCTCCTGTTATCTAATCTAAATCTATCCTTCTCCCAGGGTCTTGCAGAAGTCTTCCAATGCACTGCCAACCTCAGCTGCAAACACTGCGAGGAACTGCATTTCAGAAGAATATGTCAAGAAAAATATAGGAAAATCCCCCAGAAAACTCCAGTAAGACCCCAGAGGTCTTGGCAAGACTGCTCAAAGGTCCTTTAAGATATAGGGAAGGTCTGGATCTATCTGCTACTTTTTCCTTCTTTGCTCTGGGAGACAACCCAGGGGGTTGGAACTGGATGAGCTTTAAGGTCTCTTTCAACCCAAACCATTCTATGATTTTATGATTCTCTCACTCTTGATAAAGCTCTCACATTTTTGTCAGAGAGCAGCTCTGTTTTGAAAGGTCCATGAATCACATCCATCAATCTTCAGGAGAAAAATAATCAACAGATGGTTATTCAAGATCACATGGTGCCACTCAGATCAGGAGATGCAGCAAGAAACAAACTCTCTTTCCCTCTTGGTTATACTTTTCTGGAGTCAATTTAGTCACATCTAGCCTGGCAGGAAACACATGAAACCACCAGTGCTTTGTGTGGGGTACCAAAATCAGGCCACAGAACTCCAGCCCCAATCAGAGAAAAGTTTTTTTCCCCTTCTAACTACAAGGGGGAAGAGAGGAGGGGTTTCGGGCCAAATGAAAGAAATACTGGATTGCTGAGAACCAAGTAGTTTGATCTCCATACTTGGTGTGCAACTTGCAGTTGTCTCTCAACCTGGCATCTTCCATTCCTAACAATATCAGCAAGGCCACCTCCATTTTTAATGCCAACAGATGTAAGGGAGACTCCTCAAAATGCAAATTGGACATCTCCTATGTAGGTATTTTAGATTAGCTATTAGGATTATTTTATTATTATTTTATATTATTTCTTTATGGTTTTTTATTATTTAATTTTTACATAATTTATGTTAGATATTAGGAAGAAAATCTCCCCTGGGAGGATAGTGAGGGACTGGCACAGGATGCCCAGAGGAGCTGTGGCTGCCCAATCCCTGGAAATGTCCAGGGCCAGGTTGGATGGGGCTCGGAGCAACCTGGGATAGTGGAAGGTGTTTCTGATTTTTTTTTTTCTGGGGGGTAAAAAAAGGCACTGTATCCGCTAAAATTTTCTCTCAAATATATTTTTTTCACACATCTTTTCTGGGCTGATGTCTAAAGAAGGAAGAAGTTTGGGGTCTGGAACACACAGACAATGTCATGTAAATCCTGTGACTGACAGTGTTCGTAATGTTGTGTGGAAATATACAACAATATCCCCACACACACACCAAAAAAAAAAAAAAAAACCAAAAAAACCCCCAAAAAACCAAACCAAACAAAAATAGTTACTAGAAGGACAGAAGGAGACCTGTAGAATTGCTTACTTAGGGGAATTAAAGCAATTTCAGGGGATATTTTTGAGCCCTTTCTTGGGAAAATAACCTTTCCTTTCCAGCATTAATTAGAAATTAATGTATGTCTTGAAATTCCATGTCCTTCATTTATTCCATTACTCATGTGGAGGATGAGGAGCACTTCCTGGACACACCATTGCACTTTGGCCATTTGTTTCAGCCAGAGTTTTCCACCTGAGCATGGAAAACCTTCAGTGTGCAAGTATTTAACCCCAACTGTCACCTGCTCTTCCCACAACTGTGGGGTGAACACTGCAATTCCAAGTCCCTCAGAGCTTCAGAATTTTTATCTTCCTCTTGCGAATATCATTTTTGTTTCCTTCATGCTTTATCTTCTCCCAGCGACTCCCTGCTTCGAAATGCACATTGGAACAGGGCAAAAATTCATTCCAGACAAGCACTCCCAGTTCCCAAAGCCCACCTGAATCACCCCAACATCAGTGTCATGAGTAATGCATGGGATGGAACCACACACAGTCTGTTCCAGACACTGAAACCATGGAAACCCTCCTGACGTGAGCTGTTCCTTGGGATGATCATAGCAAAGGGTGGCTGGAGGAAGCTTGTCTTGTCTGCCTCTGTTGCCCCAGGCCAGATCATTATGAAATTTGAGGGATTTCAGGTGTCAGATTTCAGCCCCACAAGGTTGTTGACAGTTGTGGTTAACTGGAAAACTTAAACCAGGCCAGAAGTGGGCAACTATGGAGTTTCTGCAGTGAGATTTAAACACTTTGAAGTGACCGCATGGATATTGGGATGAAATTCTTCTTGTGTGGGTGGGGAGGCCCTGGCACGGGTTGCCCAGACAAGCTGTGGCCCATCCTGGAAGTGTCCAAGGCCAGATGCGATGAAGTTTGGAAAAACCTGGGATAGTGGAAGGTGTCCCTTTTCATGGCAGGAGGTTGGAACTTGGTGATCTCTAAGCTCCATTCCAACCCAAACCATTCTGTGACTCTGTGATCTCTGGTCTGATTCCATGGGACCAAGCCGCCTCCACAACCTTCAGCTGACCTTGGATGCACAGGAGAGAAGTTCTTCCTCATGTTCTTGAGGAACTTCCTGGGCATCAGCTTCTGCCTGTTCCTCCTGTCCCATTTCTGGGCCCCACAGAGAAGAGCCTGGTCCATCCTCTCACCCCTCCCTGTAGATATTTCAGGCATTGATAAATTCCTCTCTCACTTGTCTTTTCTCAGGGCTGAACAGACCCAACTCTCTCAGCCTGTGCTCCTAAAAGAGATGCTCCAATCTTTTGGTGATGCTCAGAGCCCAAGTGAATCCTGAACCTCTTACAGTAACAAGAACAGCTTAGATTTAATAACCCACTCCTCAATGTCCCACTCCCCCCAGCCTCAAAATCAATTTTCCATCCCTTAACATCATCTTTTCCATGCTCAGAACAGAACACCCACTCCCAATGCACCTGATACCTCCCCCATCTATCTGAAGATGCAGATTCCACTGCCCCCTTCTATTTTTGGGGAACATTTAAATGATCCAGAGCAGCCAATGTGTCTAAAATCATGCAGATTGGATGGACAGACTCCCAAAATATCTGCAGGCTTTGATGAAAGACATTCCTTCTCAACATTGCTGAAAGAAAACCTGTAGCAACACCAAAGGCTGAGTTGGTGAACCCTGGAGTGACTTTTCTCACCTGAATAGGTTCAGAAGAAGTCAATAAAGAGCTTAAATAACACACTCTTGAATGAGTGGCTTCCAGAAACATCCTCATCTGTGCAGTCTGGTGATGTCTCTGACCACAGTTGGGAATAAACCCCAAATCTGGATGTGAACCAGTGCTTGGTCAATAGTCCTTGCTTTTTTTTCATGTCTCACCTCTTTCTTTATCTTCTGCCACTGGTGTTCATGAGCACAGCCCAACTTCTGATCTCACTCCAGCAAAGTAATTATGTCAATTTTCAGTATGTAAAACTTGAGATGAAACAAAGCAAGACACAACCTTACTGAATAATGGACATGTCTAGCAATCATCTGAAGTAGTTTCTGCTCCTGTTTAGTCACTTAATACCCAAAAACCTCCACAATTCTTCATTCAGGAGACACAGTGAAAGAGTGCTGCAAATTCAAATTATTCCAACAAAGATGTTTTCTAGGTAATTACTGCTATTTAAATTATTCTGCATATAGAGCATGAGTGGCAGATATTAAAATGAAGAGATGACTTAATAAGTTCTAGTTATCCAGATGTGTCATTCTTGCAGTAAGATGAAAAAAAAAGTGTGGTTATATTTCAGACTTACCAGGTGTACAGTAAATAAAATTAGTTTATTGTATTTCAAAATCCTTGTAAGCAATATTGCCCCTGCTAGAATTAAGACAAATGACACCAATAAAATGAGCAGATTAGGATATATTGGTTTTTAGGTGTTGAATCAAAACTGTGTGTAACTTGTTGACATGCACATTAAAATCAATGTGAACAAAAAAGTCAACTCCCAGTAAAATCCAGTGGAGGGTGTCCCTGCCATGGCAGGGGGGCTGGAACTAGATGATTTTTAAGCTTCTTTCCAACCCAATCCATTCTATGATTCTATGAAAATGAATGATTAAAGAGGCAAAATCACAGTGAAGGAGAATTAGGCAGCTTTGAGAGAATGGAGAAAAGAATTTCTGGTACCTGAGTTTCTGTTGAGGCTGCACAGCAAATATTTTTTAAAACAGGGATTTTAGCTGCTACTCAGATGCACTGTAGCTGATCCACTGATAGGCCTCAAGCAAAGCAAAGACCCAGGGTGTAATGGCATTTTAAGACTCTCTCTTGCAGCTAGAGCCGAGAATTTATCTTTTTTGATCAGTGGTGAACACAAGAAAAATAGGGGATTGCTCCTGCACCTCGCAGCTGAGGCTGAAGCTGGTGAATAACCAGGCAAGCTGGGTTTATCCCACTACAGTGTGTTTAGATTTGTCTCGTTGCAAGGTCAGGTTTTAACAAAAAATGACAATAACAGACGGGGAAGGGGATTGTGCCTTGCAAACCACGTTCAGCCAGGCAAGCAGAGTCCTGATGAACAGGGTTGAGATAAAATAAGAAATGCTATCATGGATGTCTGGCCAGGGAAACCCTGAGTGGAGAGAGTTATTAATGCACCCAGCTCCAAAACACCGTGTCTGCTCCTGCTGTTCCCCACTGCAGAACAGGCTGAGAAACACAAATGGGCTCAGACTGACAAGGTCTTCATAGGCATGACCCCAAAATCTGGAAGGATCAAGGAGATTGGAAGAAAAGGGGAATTGAATCATCCATGTTTTGGTTTGCAAGCAAACCTGCACTCCTCTTTTGGATGAGATAAAGAATTTGTTCTTTTTAGGCAGCTAAACATGTTATGCAAGACCTACTGCCAGGGTGTGCATCTTTTTTGGGGTGGTTTGGTGGAGCCATGGAACGAGTCAGATGAGTGTCTGTCATTCAACACATGCATGGACATAAAAAGTGAGTTTTCTTCTGCTTTCTCTGTTTGATGCAGTCATGGATGTCAGGGTTAAGAATTTTTAATAGTTTCTTTTGGAAAGCTGGATGCCCTCTTGAGTGGGATTGAAAAATCTTCAAATACATCTTCACTCAGAGGGATTGTGGACTCCCCATCTCTGGAAGTGTTCAAGAGCAGGTTTGGAGCAGGGCTTGGAGCAACCTGGTCTAGTGGAAAATGTCTCTGCCAATGGCAGGGAGTTGGAACTGGATGATCTTGAAAGTTCCTCTAAATCCAAACCATTTTATGATTCTATATATGAAATAGCAGCATCATTTCCATTTAATGCACAATGATTTAGAATTATATATAGATATATATGCACATACATATGAAAAACTGGTATTTTCACTAGAATTATTTTATCTGAGAAAATTAAGTTTATAGAATCTCAGCTATTTAACTGTGGGAAAAAATAATCAATTTTCCCCCAGTTTTCTGCAATGTTGTGTTTGGCTTTAATTCAGGGTTTTCAAGACTGCTTGGGTTCCCATCTTTTCCAGAGCTGGCAGATTGGGTTTCAGGCTCCTCAGAGAGCTTCAGACATGCTTGAAAAATATTTTAAGGGAATCCCTTCACAACTTTGTCTAAACTGAGTGTGAGAGTTCCCATTCCACAGGAGATTAGAGTTTCATTCTCTCTCAGAATAATTATCTCTAAAAAGAAAACAGAGGGGATTTTTAAGTGGAATTCCCAGGGAGTTCCAGTTTTGAGCCAAATCTATAGATAGACTCAGTTTATTCTGTGCTCAGAAATAAACTGTGAATCTTTCTAGCCAGTATGGAGAATCCCTCAAGACTCCAACTTCATACAGGAGTCCAAAACACACAGAAATAGATGGGCTGCTCCTCTCAGTTGAATCCTTGGCAGAAATCCCACCTTTAATTCAACAATATTTGTAGTGAATCCACCCCTTTCTAGATCGCAGCCTTCTCAGGAGGGCAGAGCAGACCTGGCTGACAAAAAGTGTGTGTGTGAACACAACTTTCTTCCATTTTCAATGTATTTTTTTGTTTAACAAAGGGTGTTGCCTTCAAATGCAACTTATGTCTTGCCAGCAACAAGGATGGCAGTACTGGGATACCCTATTTGGGCACGGAAGTGACTAAATTTGAAATGGAGGCTACAAGAGATGGAGGAGAAAGAAGCCAAACTGAGCAGTGACATCTTAGCAAGAAACTTAGCAAGAAACAGAATAGAATCACAAAATCATTAAGGCTGAACAGACCTGTGAGATGAGATCATTGAGTCCAACCATTAACCCAGCACTGACAAGTCCACCACTAAGCCATGTCCCCAAGAGCCACATCTCCATGGCTTTTGAATAATTCCAGGGATGGTGATTCCGTCGCTGCCCTGGGCAACTTGGTCCAAAGCCTGATCCCCTTTCTGGTGAAGAAATTTTTTGTAATATCCAATCTAAATTTCACCTGGTGGATCTTGAGGCCTCTTCTTCTCATCCTATCACTTCCAACCTGGGAGAAGAGACTGATCCCCATCTGGCTCCACCCTCAAGTCATGGAGCTGTGGAGAGCAAAAAGGTTGCCCTGGATCCTCTTTTTCTCCAGACTACATCACATCTTCCATTGATTATTGAGTTTTGAAGTTTGTTGCTAAAGCTTCAGACCTCAGGGAGAGCTGAGGTCTCAAAGCCTGAAGTCTCAGGTGTGTCCATCAGGATTTCAAGTGTGAGTCTTCTTCTCCTCTGCTTAGAAGCCAATGGTTTTAATCTTCAGCCCAAGTCCAGTCAAGACACTGCAGTGAAAAGAAAACTTTGAGTAGTCGAGTTAAAGGAACCATAATGATGTTCTTGTGCTCCTAAACCCTTAAGCCCTTACAGTTTAAGGTCTTAGCTGAAAGAGGGTAGATTTAGGTTAGATATTAAGAAGAAATTCTTTACTGTGAGGGTGGTGAGTCATTGGAATAAGTTTCCCGGTGATGCTCTGGGCTCCCAATCCCTGGAAGTGTTCAAGGCTAGGTTGGACAAGGATTGGAACAACCTGGGACAGTGGAAGTTGTCCCTGGCCATGGCATAGGGGATGTAATGAGGTGATGTTGAAGGTCCCCTCCGACCCAAATCATTGCACGTTCCTATGATTTTATGAATTAAAAACACCACTAATCAGCCAATAAACCCCAACACCTTTATACAGACAACTTTCTGGGTTGCTGGAGGTGGCTCTGCCACACAGCCAGACTGTGTGGCTGAGAGAATAAAGGATGAACTCTTTCTGCCTGTATTTGTAGTTGGTGAGGTGTTGCTGTTGAGCCGCTAGCAGAGTAAGAAAACCCGAGTTCAAAAGGTGGCATCCAGAAGAAGATTTTATTATTTAATTCCATCTTATATAGACTTTTCAAAGATCATCCAGATTGGTCAGTTCGAAGCCTCCCCCAAGGCCTGATTGGCCAGGCCTGAACTGTCCATATCTTGAGAAACTGTTTTTAATAACATCCAAACTTTATCTTTGTTTATAAAACACAGAAAGAAGAGAGAAAAGATTCCCATGGGAAAAGTCTGTGCTAGCCACAGTGAGGGATAAGTTTGCCTCTGAAAACGTCCTAGCCCAGTATTGTATGCAAGTTTTGAGGCCCATCTCAGGAGACACAGACCCAGGATGATGTAGAGCACCAGGCTGACGTGGCTCTGTGCTTTCTCCATCTTGCCTGTGTGTTGCATGAATGTCTGCTTCTGTGTTCAGGAATTTCCTGGGACAGTTCAATTGATGGAATCATAGAATCAATGAATGGTTTGGCTGGAAAAAGGACCTTAAGCATCCTCTCATTCGATCCCCCTGCCATGGGCAGGAACACCTTGTACTAGACCAGGCTGTTCAGAGCCTCATCCAACCTGGCCCTGAACAATTCCAGGGAGGGGAAATCCACAACTTCAAATTCCTCTGAGTATCCTGAAACCCTCAGTACTAAAATCATCACCCTCAATGCCTTCTGTTGCTCAGCCCTTCTCCGAGGGCCTCCCAGCCCATTTGTTGCCTCCTAGGGAGCTGATTTGTCTCTCTGCCTCAGGCAACAACAACTTCTGATCTCAGCAAAGCTTCACTCCATCTCTCAGCTTTCTTCAAAAAGGCCCTGGCGAGGGAAAACCAAACAAATCAACAGAGGCTCAGTTCACCTCCACAAGAGCCCCACCTGACTGCTTCTCCTTGCACCGTGATCCACATTAAAAAACCATGGAACGGTGGAATCAAATCATTCTTTATTCCAGAGTCACGCGGCCATGCCTGTCACAGGCGGCAGAGCCGGGATGGGATGCAGAGGCACAAACAATCCCTCTGTACTGTATGATAATCAACAAAAATTAGCTGCCTAAGGGAACCAGGAAACTCTGCCATGAATGCAGCAGTTAGAGACTGAGCCTATTTATTTAACAGGTGTCCCCTGAGCTGGGATGCCAGACTCTGTTTGCCAAATTTGCAGAGAGAGGAAGACAGCTTGAATAAATACGGGCGAGAAGAGAACAGTCCTGAAGCCATTTTCTTTGTGGATTGTTGTGTTGTTTTGGTTTTTTTCCTCCCCCAGCAACTTTTTATTGTAAGAAAGTATATCCTAGTTCTTGGCTGGGAGTATTTAGGCAGCAGGAGCTGTGCCAAAATGCAGTTTTCCTCCTCATAGTGGTGCAGAGTCCAGCTCAGCCACAAAGCAAAGTTAGCTCTGCTGGATGGCTTCGTGATTGGTTTGTTTGTTCAGTTTAATTAAAATACAGTATGGGGTACATTTTGGATGAGAACCTATCCCAGGCTGTCAGGGACCAAGAGCCAACAACAGCTGTGCTGAAATGATCTCCTTCCCCATTCCTGTGCAGTGCAAACACAAGTTGCCATCTCTGGTGCTGCAGCACTGAGAGGCCTTGGATTCTGTCCGATGTCACAGCATGAAAAATTTCACACAGAGCATCTGGGTGGTCCTTGTTTAATTTTTGGAGTGTTTTCACACAGTCTGGAGGAAAGGGATAGAGAAGGACATGGAGGAGCTGCTGTAGGCATTTATTCCACCTCTCAAATGGAGTACAGAGCCAAGCAGCTCATAAATGGGTTTTCACAGAGTCACAGAATCACAGGATGGGTCAGGCTGGAAGGGACCACAGTGGGGTCATCTGGTCCAACCTCCCTGCTCAAGCAGGGTCATCCCAGAGCACAGGGCACAGGATTGTGTCTCCAGGCACTTCTTGAATATCTCCATTGGGGGAGACTCCACACCCTCTCTGGGTGATCTGTTCCAGTGCTTGGTCACTGCACAGGAAAGAAGCTCTTCCTCATGTCCAGGCAGAACCTCCTGGGCGTTAATTCTTGCCCTTGGTGCCTCCTGTCCCATTGCTGGGCCCGACTGAGCAGAGCCTGGTCCATCCTCTGACCCCTCCCTGTAGATATTTCAGGCATTGATAAATTCCTCTCTCACTTGGCTTTTCTCAGGGCTGAACAGACCCAACTCTCTCAGCCTGTGCTCCTAAAAGAGATGCTCCAATCTTTTGGTGATGCTCAGAGCCCATGTGAATCCTGGACCTCCTTCTGGCAGATCTCCCCAGGGTGGTTTTTTTCCCATATTTTCCCTTTTGCCTTTCATTCGTGCCAGAAAGCCAAGGCAAGACAGAAGAGTCAGCAGAGACTCATGGAGAGAAGCTTGCAGCAGCCCTGCCTGGCAACACAAGCTGAAGGCAGTGAGTGGAGTAAACAATCTGCTCATCTGGTGAAAAAAGCACAGAGAACATCCCAGACAACCACACCAAAAACTCTGTAACAGCAGGGGAAAAAAAAAACTTCCTCCAACCAGATGTTTTTGCCTGAGAAAGAGAGAATTTCCTGAGACTGTAGAAACTTTTACTGGCTGCTCCTTACAAGCTGAAGTAAATATTTGCCAGCTGCACTGAGAGATAATCTGATAAACAAACAAGACTATATTCTTTTCACTTAGTTTTTGTGTACAAGGCATTGCCCCAGCAATATCAGCTACAGAAAGCACACAGATTTCCTGGCTGATCCAACCATTTCCAAGCCATTCCTTGCTGATTTCAGTCACGAACCAGGCTGACATTTACATCTTGTACAGGCAGGGCAGACAGCTGGGAGATGTTCATCCCCGTGGTAAGACAGAGATGTGAAGGTCCTGCTGGTGCCTCCTTCCTCCAGCAGCTGTGAGCTGAACAGGCAACAGAGTGAGCCAAAAGCTGCCCCAGGTGTCACTTGGTGGTGGCATCTGGGGTTTGCAGCAGTGGACAGAGGGCAGCTCACTCCAACCCTGCCCCAAAACCATTTGTGTCACCAGGTCACCCACGGCAAAGGGGGATTGAAAGGCATTTTCAGTGGTACAAAGAGAGGTAAGAGCAGATTTTGCCTTTCAGCTGTGCTGTGGACACAAGCTTGAGGCACATGATTCCCTAAATTGTTTATGTTGCTCCTCCAATTTCTACCCTAAAAACCCAGCAAAGTCTGCATTCTTCTTGAGCCCTACTTGCAGGGGAGAGAAATGAAGATGTCTCCACAGGAACAGAAAGCTAAAATAGCTGTGTTTCATGGACCTTGCTGGAATGACATTGCCAGTCCCAATCCACAATCCAGTAAAGGGCTCTGTAATTAATTCAAGACACCCAAAGTGTTTTCACACAAATTATCAAGCCTACGGGAGAGGTTTGTGACAGCATTACAAATTCATAGGTCTGAGAGAGAACTCAGGAGGTTGCATAGTTTATTTTCCTGTCCCAAAGCAAGACACAGTATTTCTAGGTCACTGTTGATGGATCTTTGTTTAAAGTGGGTTTTTTCCAAGGCTTCCCATGATGGAGATGTTGCAGGCAATTAATTTCAGTATTTTGCAGTCCTGACCATTGTAAATTCTATTATGGTATCACAGAATCACAAAATGACTTAGATTGGAAAAGATCTCTGAGCCTGAATTTAAATTTTGGCTGCCTTGTCACCCAGCCCAGAGCTCTGAGTGCCACATTCAGGCCTTCCTTGAACACCTCCAGGGATGGGAATTCCACTGCTGCCCTGGACAGCCTTTTCCAATGCTTAACAACCTTTTCCATGAAGAAATTCCTCCTTATCTCCAACCTGAACCTCTCCTGCCACAGCTTGAGGCCATTTCCTCTGATCCTGTCTCTGTTCCTTGGGAGCACAGCCTGATCCCAACCTGGCTGTCCCCTCCTGTCAGGGAGCTGTGGAGAGCCAGAATATCCCCCCTGATCTTCCTCTTCTCCAGGCTGAGCTCCCCCAGCTCCCTCAGCTGCTCAAACACCCCTTTTCTCCAAAGCAGCTTAAACTTTCCTATGGATTTCTGCTCCCATGATAAAACAACCCTTCACGGATTTGAACAGCTCTACCACATTCTGCTCAGCCCTCTGAAGGAGATAATGATTTTAATATTTCCCCACAGGTAGTTTTTCCCTGTTGGCTACTCTTCTGGTTCCCACTAGGTATTCCTGAAGTAGGACAAACCTTTCTGGAAATGGAGTGCCCCACTTTATATAATCTCCTCCAACTGAGGTGTTCCCAGGGGTGAGCAGAGCATCTCTGGCAGGTTACACAGCCTAGAACGGTGTTCATCTTTTTCCTGACAGCACAATGTGTTTACTTGGGGGCAGGCTGTGATTCATTACAGCCTCCAGATGTGGGTTTATTTCTTTTTATTTTTTTTACTGAGATCTGATGTCTGATCAGTTGTTCCCAGCCCTGAAATTAATTAGGAAATTACTGAAGTTAAACTTCCTGACTAAGGCCATACTGGAATAAACCAGGCTATAGGGTGAATGTAGGAACATTTGTTTCCTTGCTGTAAATTTGCCATCATGGTCAAGACCTGAATCTTTTTTACTCAGTCACAGATCTACTGATAATGGGACTTTGGGGGAAAGTAAGAAAGAGCGTATAAAGGGAATTTCATCTTTGCTCAGTGGTTTTGCCAGATTATTCTCAATTAGTGACATTGTTTAACCCCAGGCAGTAACTAAACCCCACAGAGTTGCTCATTTACTCCCCTCCAGCAGGAAAGGGTAGAGAATTGGAAGGGCAAAAGTGAAGAAGCTTGTGGGTTGGGATAAAGACAGTTTAATAGTTAAAGCAAAAGGCACACACATGCAAGCAGAGCAAGAGAAGGAATTAATTCCTCACTTCCCGTGGGCAGAGAGGTGTTCAGTTATCTCCAGGAGAGAAGTGCTCTACACAAATTCAAACCATAGCCCCACATTAGCTACTGTGAAGAATATTAAATTAACAGCACCTTCTTCATTCATTATTCCACACCATTTACAACACTCTCAGGTCCAACATTATCCAACACATTGTGTTTCCCTCCACCCCCCTTCCCATATTTCATATAATACACAGGTATAATTCCTCTAATCTATGGACCAATCCTGTAAAATGCTCATAAAATGCCCATAAAATGTCCACAAATATCCACAAATGTCCACTGAGTTATTTAGTCCATGACTTTGGGCTCCAGATATGATGGTGGTCATTCAGCAGTGGAAAGGTGGTTTGTGGTGTGGAGTTTTTGGGCACCAAACCCAGTTGAAGTCAGGTCATAGCTGCACTTTCTGCTTATAAAATTTATCCTCCACTGATTTGGGTGGTTCTTGCCAGAATAATTCCTAAAAACACACAGCCCAAATCACGGGTTACAAAAATTTTAAGGTATTTCCATTACCAGCTCCATCCAAGGATTTACCAGCTCCATCATGAGCTGATCCATGGCCACAAGATTTGGGGAGATGCAGGGTGACCTCGTGCACAACCACTGATGCTTCAAGAGGTGCCTTTTCCAGCTTGGACTTATATTTTTTGGCCACAATCCTTCTGGAGGTGTGACACAGACATAATCTCTGTCTGAGACCCTTCAAGATGAACCTGCTCTGGTGTGGTGCAATCACAGTTACAGATGTTTCAGGGTGTCCTGTTCTCTCATGGACTCATCCACAGCTCATTGTCCCTTTGATTCTGGTTCATGCTGGAGTTCCAGAGTGTCCAGAAAAGCAGCACAGAGACAGCAGTGACTCCCTGGCCATCTGCCAGGCCAGGCACATCCCTGCTGCTGTTATCAGAGCATTGCCAGGCACAGCACAGGCAGATAAGGAGCAGAGCAGCACCACAGCGAGCAGTGGAAGGAAAGAGCAGCCACTAACAAGCACCGGGCTCGAAGAGACACTCAGGCAAACACAGGGGCTGCCAATTAACAGCTGAAGAGCAATAATAGCCATAAATTCAGTCCAGCACAAACCTAGTGTTGTTGCAAACTCTCTTAGCCCCACCTTGGGTGCCAAAAAATACTTGGGTTACAAATGTCAGTGAGACAGTGAGAATGTCTCCCCATTCCTTCTTTTTCATCCTTTTATATCCTGAGCATGATGTCACACAGTGTGAAATCTCCCTTGGGTCATTTGGGGTCAGCTGTCCTGGCTGTGTCTCCTCCCAAACACTTGTGGACTCTCAGCCCACTTGCCCATTGGGTGAGAAGCAGAAAAGGCTGGGCAAGGATTGCTCAGCAATATCTAAAACATCTCTATATTATCATCACTGTTTACATCTCAAATCCAAACCATAAGCCCATGCTTGCTACTATAAAGAAAATTAACTGTATCCCAGCCAAAACTATAACATTTTGGTCTTTAGCTGCTATCCATGAGACTTTTCTTCACTGCTTTTTCTAAGCCCTTTCTGAAAAACCTTGTATTTTTAACTCCCAAGTTCCAGGATGTGAGTAAGGTTAGTTCTTAATGTTTGTTTTAAACCTGCTATCTGATCACTTCATTAGTGTCCCTGGGTTGTCATGGTATGAGAAATAATGAATAACCTTTCCTTACTCAGCCTTTTCGTACTCATCATCACTTTGGAAATGGCTGTTGGTGCACAGAAACACTCTCAGCTGCAATGAGAATTACTACTTAGCCATTCCTCATATTAAAACTACTCCACATCTCTGATCCTCCTTCTTTTCACCTTTTCTAGCTCTACCCCATGCTTTTTTATATGGCATGAATGGAAGTCCACACAGTGCCCCAGATTTAGGTTCACCAGGGATTTATATACACAGATTTTAAACAGAAGTTCTGTTTTTTCTTCATTTCCTAGTAAGTTCCAGGATTTTATTCACATATTTTGCTTGTGCTGACCACTGAGATGACACATAAAAGCATTATCTGCAGTGACTCCAAGATCTCTTTCCTGAGGGGTCACTGCTAATTTAGAGCAGATTATTGTGGATGCAGTTATCACCTTTTCATTTCCCTCCTGGCTGCTCCTTGGCATTAGCTCGGGCTCAGAGCGGTCGTAGCAATATTCTGAGTCACAAGACACCCTGGGTCCTCCCCAAAAAAAGATCTCATGCCCCAGCTGGAGCTTCCTAGTTTATTATATGGGCTCAGACTGAGCAGTTGAAAGGGTAGACATATGCTGGGTACTTACATGCATCCTTTTTACTGTCATTAATTGAAATTAAAACCCAGAGATAAGAGAAGGTGCATCTGTCCACAACCTGTGCCACTTCAACTCAAAATCTGGTCAATTTAGCTGTTTTCACTGCAAGGTGAAAATTCTATTACCACTTTCTCCCAGAGATGGGAGAAATCCCACCATCCTGTGCATTTCCCAGCCCAGAGGCCACTTCATGCAGCTGGGGAACACAGCAGGAATAAGCACAGCAAAGATTTCCATGACTCTGAATCACATGTTTGGTGGGGATATGCTGCTCCTGGTTCAAATCAAAAGAGGAAAAAAAACCCTCAAGATGTATTCCCTCAGTTCCTTACAGTGTCAGTCATCGCCTGCAGAGGTGACAAACTGGCTGTTAGATATTGTTCTGTCACCTCTGAGGAGGTAGGAGTGATGTGGAGGAAGAGGGAGCAAAGGAAAGGTCACATTTACCCAGCAGTGGCTCAACCCCAGCCTGACAACTCAGAACCACTAACTCCCAGACAATTTCATCATCCCACATTTTCCTCTGAATTTTCCCCCCTCCCATGAGGAATTTGAGATCAGATGGGCACTTCTTTGTTTAGCATTCAAAAGATATCAGCCTTTTTGGCTTCAAACTTCACTGAGTTTTCTCCTCAGCTCACCAAGTCCTGGAGCTCAAGGTTTGCTCCTCCCTGGAGGTTCATTAATCAGCCCCACAGCAAGAAGCCCAATTAGTGCCACTCATGGGGATGTTTGTTTTCACAGACACCTCATCACTAATGCTGTGACATGATGTCCTTCACCAGCACAGCCTGGCCAAGGTTTCAAATGCCACCAAAACAAGGCAAGAGATCCATGGAGATGAACTACAGGACCTCAACCAAGCCATGGAACCACAAACCCCAAGTTTGTTCTGCATTCATCAAGGTGAGGTGACTGTTCATGGAATTCAGGTTCCTTTCCAAGCTGGCAGAACTGGCATGTGTAAGATACCTAAAAACCATGATTTTTTTAGGCTCATGCTCCTATGTCTTGCTGTCTTACAGTTCCTGAGTCACTGATTTCTCTCCATAGCTTCTGCCAACAGTGGCAGGAGTTCCTCTCCATCCATCCCTGACTGCCTTTTTGGACCTCCTTGGAGTGGAGAAGAAAAGCTGAACTCCATCCAGGGATGTTCTCTGTACCTCTGGGCACTTCTGCACACCCACCATGGGGAAAACACTCAGAGCAGTGTCTGGCATTTGGAATACCCAGTTCAGCTGTTGAGAACCACACCATGAGGACAAATCTCAGCCCCAGCTCCTGGGGACACAATGTCATTGCTTTTTTTAATGGCCATTTCTATTCTCTTGCAATCAGTTTTTCACTTTTAACTTGAAACAGATGGGTGTGTTATAGCTGTAGAGCAAAGCTACGAGTCCTGATACATCCCAAAAAGCATTTGGATAATGCTCTCAGGCACATGGTGTAATTCTTGAGATGCAAGACCAGGAGTTGGATTTTGATGATCCTTTTGAGTCCTTTTCAATGCAGGATGTGCTATTATTTTTTAAAAAAAATTCATCATGCTATTTCCATTTGTGAACATAAGATCCAGCCATGAGTTTCAAAATGCCAACACAAAATGCACCTCTGTTCAGAGGATGCTCAGCATCCCTCACTGCCCTGGTTTTCTGCATATTGAGAATCTCAGCTGTGATGTTAATAATCTCATTTGTTTTCAGAAAGTCAACCTTCCTAGTCAGAATCTCTGCAACTCTGCACAGACAGATCAAAGAGGTATGGGAAAATAACTGTATTGTTTAGGAACAGAGAGACATGTGATTCCTAGGATCACAGATATCCCTGAGTTGGAAAGGACCCATGAGGATCATCAAAATCCAAATCCTGGCACTGCACAGGACAACTCCAAGAATTCCACCACAGCCCTGAGATGTTGTATAAAACACTTCTTGAGCTCTCTCAGGCTTGGGCTGTGACCACCTCCCTGGGGAGCTGTTCCAGTGTCCAACCACCTTGTGGCTGAAGAACTTTTTCCTAATATCCACCTAAACATTTCTTGACACAGCTCAGACCCTGCCACTGCTCAGCAGAGAGCAGAGATCTGTTCCCTGCTGCTCCCTCTCGTGAGGATGCTGAAGAACCTCAGTTCCCTCAGCCTCCTGCAGGCTGAACAAACCAAGTGGCCTCAGCCACTTCTCCAATGGATTCCCCTCCAGACCCTTCACCATCTTCATCACCCTCTTTTGGATGCTCTCTAACAGCTTTATATCCTTCATATATTGTGGTGTTCCAGCAAGAATCCTCAAAGCTGACCTGGGGCCAAAACAGGATCCCTGGCTGGCAGAGTGCAGAGACATCACAAAATCAAATTCTGAGAGCAGATCAGAGCTCAGTGGAGAGAAAGTGGCTGGAGTGTCCCAGAGAGACAGGAGGGGAATAAAATATGCAGAAACACTCGAGTACTTGAGACAGGAAACTGCTAATGGGGAGATTTAAAATCTCTTCCTAACTCTTTCCTGGCAAGAGGCAGTGAGCATTAATCAGTCATGCCTTTCATCCCTCCTGTGCCTCTGCTTCCCTGCCTGGCAAAAAGCGATGGTGCTGGTCTTGCAGGAACCTCTGCTTGCTCACCTTCCCCCTGATGAAATGCTCTGTCAACAGTTTCAATATGAATCTGAGTGATTTCCTTTTCTTTTTAAATACATAAGCAGAACTTCTACCCAGACTGAAGCATCACTGTGATATAAGACAGCAGCAGCACAGAAAATTAACCTAATTTCCAGGCTGAATCCAAAGACAGAAGTGATTTCAGGTGTGCCAGCCTGAAGATGAGCTCCAGCCTGTGCTAAGACATCTTTTTCTGGTGGTGAAAACTCCCCTGAACAGAGCTAGCAAATGGATTTGTATTTCTCACCTTTGCTCTGTCAACAAACACGAAGAAACCCACATCAGAGCTCTCAAAAAGTCAATTTTCCAGGGCTCCATGTTACAAGAGCCCAAGTGCATCTACTCGTGGGTGTGAGGATGTAGGTGGTAATTTAAGGGTCTCACCATAATCAACTCTTCTGGGAAAATTTAAAATACCATCCTGCTGTGGGTGGGGATTGGAGGACCTTCTCCAGCAAATTAGAAGCTTTTTTTTTTTTGAGTGCATGCGTGGGTGGTGAAACTGGGCTCACCTTCGGCAACTTCGCTGTAAAAATAAAACTTGTAAGACATTTAAATCTTCAGAGAGGATTTCAGACCTTCCTGCAGACAAATTAGCAATGAACATCTTACGCATATATAGAGTACACAGAGATACAGAGCTGGTTATTATTAGCACAATATTAATATCTCTGGAGGTTCAAACTTAGACAGAGGTGTTGGCATGCAGGACACTGCAGACACCGTAAGTGGGACTAGCCAATTTTTATTTTAATTTAATTTAGTTTTGGTTTTTTACCTACTGATTGACTTTTTGCTTATTCTTCATCGCCGCTACACATTACCCATCTCACTTTTGGTCACACTGACAAGCTTTATAAATCTTGGTCAAGGTTCCAGATCAATTTTAAGTAAAATAAATAAGTAAATTAGAAGATAATGGAACTGTCAATCTTGTGCTCAGCAGCTCGCTGGGAGGGGGAGGTCCTTGGGGTTTGGTCATGGAGACATTTATCTCAGCAGAACTTTCTAACTCTTGTGCTGCATGTAGACATGGCCCAGGAAGAAACACAAAGCCCCCATGGTGACAGCATGGTGGTCACTTGGAAAGAAAATAGAGAAATATTGAATCTATAAGCTGCAATTTTAAATATTACCTGAATTTAGTCATTGTTTCATCGCTGACACACCACAACTAAGGCTAGTCAAGAATCATTCTCCCAAATAGCATTGTTATTGGAACCTATTTTTCCATGAAAAAATTCCAAATTATTTGTGTTTGAGTCACTGTGGAACAGGTGAATCACTTTTTGCGTGGCTCTGGTACAGCTTCTTACTGACTAATTTTGGCATTTACAGGTTTAGAATGATAGTTTTGAAATGTATCAGTGGCACAAGTCATGGCTGAAAGTCATGGTAATGCTAAGAACATGGTAAAAGCAACATTAATTAATGTTTATTTCAATAATAGGAAGTTGGCAGGACATGTTTTAGAACCCAGAACTGAATTACAGAAAGTTATCTTTAGAAGGTTCAAATCACAATTTCGAACTGAACCTTCTCTCTTCTTTTGGGGATTTTGAACTTTGGACTTAAACTTCATACCAAAGACCCATTTGGGAAACCAGGCAAAAATATTCCTCAGTTCCTGGGCAAAATTTCATATGGCTCTAGATCATTTCCTAAGTGAGGTAAGTATTTTCGAGCACCCTGGATGAGACTCCCATGCAGTTTTCTCATGTAGAAAATCCTATGAGAATTAAAAGCAATGTAATGCTGAAAACATAACCCATTTCCCCCTCCTAAGCACAAATGCTCTGCCCATAAAAGTGCATAAATTCCTTTCCAAAAAAATAGACTTATCCAAGAGGTGAATATTTGTGCAAAGAGGAGGCAGAGGAGTGGGAAACCAGAGATCCAGGATTGTTCTTTTGGAGACTTATAGAGTCATGGAATGGTTTGGATTGGAAGGGACATTAAAGGTCATCCATTTCCATCCCCCTGCCATGGACAGGTACAACTTCCACTATCCCAGGTTGCTTCCAGCCCCATCCAACCTGGCCTTGGAAACTTCAGGGATGGGGCAGCCACAGACTCTCTGGGCAACCCGTGCCAGGACTTCACCACCTCCACAGTAATTTTTTCCTAATGTCCCATCTAAATCTTCCCTCTTTCAGCTTAAAACCATTCCCCCTTGTCCTGTCACAGCAAGCCCTTGCAAAAAAATTCCTTTTCCATCTTTTCTCAAGTAATGGAAGAGGCTCTAAAGGTTCCCCAGAACCTTCTCTTCTCCAGGCTGACCAATCCCAACTCTCTCAGCCTGTCTCCAGAGCAGAGGTGCTCCATCCCTCTGATCACCCTAATGACCTCCTCTGGGCAGATCCAACTCTTCCTCTGGAGGTCCCAGAGCTGGACACTGCTCCAGGTGGGGGTTTATGAGGGCAGAGGGGCAGAATCCCATCCTTTAACCTGATGGCCACCCTGTTTTAGATACAACCCATGATACAGCTGGCAAATAACACCCCCAGATTTGTTGGCAAATTGCCTTTCCCAGTTATCAATTTGTGCCAAGGTTATCACTCACAGAAATGGAAATCTCTGAGTGGCACAAGACCCAGCAGCACCATCACCAGCATTCTCCATCAGCCAGAGATGACTTGGAACATTTGAACTCCACTCTCATTCTGGAGATCATCCTGTTGATCCCAGGTGAAATTCACCCTGGACGGAATGCTTTCAGTGCTTCTGCTCATTTCACATCAGCCTTTGCTAGGATTCTTCTAAGCAGCCTTATATCTTTAACCAGCCACTCTTTTTTAAAGTTAAAGCAGAGAGAGATGTTTTCCAGCGGGGTTTGCAGTTTCTGATGAGCAGAAATGGACAGCCAATGGGACCATCTTTAATACCTTTAGTCTGCTCTGCTCTTCTCCCAGAACACACAAATGTCCTGTAGCTATGAGCTAAAGCTGAATGCCTGAGTCTGGCTACCCAAGGTGACTCCCACCTTCGTGAGGGGAAGATTATTTCAAAGCAAAAGTCTTGCCTAACATTTCTGTGAACTCCAAAGTTTGAAGGCAGAAAGGAAAGGAAAGGCATTTCCTTGAATTTCAATGGACACACTGCTAAGCTCCAGAGTTTCTCCTGGAGGATTGTCAAGGTTTGCTGCATCTTTGAGGTGCAGAAGAACGACAGTGCCTCAGCTTTGTCCCCATAATGTAGCTTCCAGTAAAATCTGTTTGAAATTCAGGCGTGCATGGCATGATAAGGTCTATTCCTCACAGTTTATTTTTCTTCCAGATACATTCCTGGCAAATACAATTAAATAAATCAGCTCCTCCTAACAAAGAGAACTATCATTAATGAAGGCAGTTATGACAACTGTAGGAAAAAAAGGGATTTCAGAGGCTTTTATTTCATTGTTACAAAAACAAACAAACAAACAAACCTCAGAAAATACTGCCAAGAACAATGTCTCAGTATTTGGGAAGGTGGGGGGAAGTAGGAAAGGAGGAAGCAGAAGATGGCATTGACTCCAGAGGACAATAACATGACTTGGAGGAGGAAATGAGGGACACCATGATACTGCAGATGGCTTGGAAATTATATTTTTTATTAAGTTTTCTTAACTTCAGCTCTGCTATCCTGGGCTACATCCAAAGCAGTCCAGGCAGGAGGTCAGGGGAGAGGATTCTGAGCCTCTGCTCTGCTCTGGTGAGACCTCACCTGCAGAGCTGCCTCCAGCTCTGGGTTCCAGCAGAACAAAGACATGGAGATGTTGGAATGAGTCCAGAGGAGGCACCAAGGTGATCAGAGGGATGGAGCAGCTCTGCTGTGAGGAAAGGCTGAGAGAATTGGGATTGCTCAGCCTGGAGAAGAGAAAGCTTCAAGGTGACCTAGTGGCAGCTTTCCAGTGCCTGAAGGAAGCTGACAGGAAAGATGGAGAGGGACTTTCTACAAGAGCCTGGAGTGACAGGACAAGGGGGAATGCAGGTTTAGATTGGATATTAGGAAGAAGCTATTCCCTGTGAGGGTGGTGAGGCACAGGCTGCCCAGAGAAGCTGTGGCTGCCCCATCCCTGGAAGTGTTCAAGGCCAGGTTGGACAGGGCTTGGAGCAACCTGGGATAGTGGAAGGTGTCCCTGTCCATCTCAAGCTGGTGGAACTGAATCAGCTTTAAGGTCCTTTTCCCAACCCATTCTATGGTTCTCTGTATGAGCACCACTTAACAACTCCAATATTTTCATTGCCAGTCACTGTTCCCTTGCTCGACTGGGCTGTTTGACAATTTTCTGTACAATCTGTCCTCCTGCATCCAGATGAGAGATTCCTGAGGATCAGGACCACTTTTCTATTTTCTGAGCATGCCACTGCTTGTTTATGAGATCCTGTACCAACCTGGTTTCCAGAAAAATATCTGGTAAACATTAATCAGTAAAAAAACCTCCCAAAAGATGCTCAGGAGCTGTTATTTTCCATGAGCTGTTACTGACAACTTGGCATCCAGAAAAATAGTTGATCTTGTATGCTAAATAAAAAGGGATTTATTTGCACCTAGTTAGATAAGCCAATAATGGAAAAAAATGAGCTATAGGAAAGAATTTGAACTATATTGCTAAGTGTGTAAATCAATTTTGAGGACCCATGTTCCTAAAACAGCATCAATTTAGGATACTTCACATCAGTCACCTAAAAAGTGAGCTATTCCAAAAAAACCAGCATTTTAAAAATTATTGAAAATCCTTTGGACAACTCAGTATAAGTCAAAGTTAGAGGAAGGGGAGAGAGCAGGCAGTTTGCTCAGGACAAGAGATGAGCTATAGGCAGAAAAAATAGGGAGCTTGGCTGCACAATTTAGACTCCTAGGGCACAGCAGACTCTTAAGAAGTCTATCTATAACAAAAATATTTTAATTTCATATATTGGCAGCTTATTTCTTGTCAAGTGTCTTTCCTGTCATGCAACAACCCCTTCCCATGGGATTTCCTTCTCCAGAATTTCTGACCAACTCATTCCTACTCCACACTTGTTTGTCCCTTTGTGTTCCCTTGTTTTATTTTTATATTCTGGAGAATCAGGAATTTGAAAAGGGGACAGAAGTGTCTGAAATGCTGCATCATCTCAACTCACCTCCACAGGCTTTTGTGTCCCAGGAGAATTTTCCCATAAAATACCTGTGTTTTCCTTTCCATCCTCTCCTCAGCAGTTTATGAACCTGATGTGCACAAACTCCAGTGAGCAAAGACCAGTGCCCAGTTCAGAGGCTCAGTCCCAGTTAACCCTGGGTAAGGAATGGCCCCAAATGGCCCCAGTGCTCCTGATTTGGCAGACAAGGTGCTAAAATGGAATCACAGAATATTTCAGATTGGAAAAGTCCTTTAAGGTTATCAAGTCCAACCATTAAGCCAGAACTGCCAAGGCCACCACTAACCCATGTCCCCAAGAGCTACAACACATATTTTAAATCTCTCCAGGGATGGTGACACCACCATTGGCTTGGGCAGTCTGTTCCAACATCTGACAATCTTGTCAGGGATGAACCTTTTCCTAATAACCAATCTAACTCTTCTCTGGAGCAACTTGAGGCCATTTCCTCTTGTCCTGTCTCTTGTTTCTTGTGATTTTCCAAAGCTGCTCCTCAGGTACCACCATCCCTTCCTCATTAGCATATTTTTGTGTGTGAACTACTGGTCCCAACTTCTGTGGAGCCTGTTTTGATTAATGATTTCAGCAAAGCTTGTCTGTAATTACATGCTCTAATCAATGCTTCAGGCAAAGCACACAGAATAAAGGACAATGCTTTGTTACAAGAGGTATTTTAGGGAAAAACTGCTTCTGTTAAAGTATCAGTTATCTTCCTCTAAAGTGAATCTTATATTGCCCTCAAACAGGCCACTGCATTATTACAAGCTATGCTTTTTTAAATAACAAAAGGTCTCTAAGATATTTCATAAAACATTAATTTCAGAATCTATTACAGTATTTTTTTTTACACAGATGATGGATTTGACTTTAATAGAATAGGTATTTATCAGCTTCTGGAACTTGTTTGCTTGCACAAAGAAAAGATGCTTTTCAGAGGTGCTGTGAATAAATCAAACTTCATAATATTTTAAAAAATTGAAAAAAAAAAGGTTCTTTGAAGAAAAAACATGTGATTATTTCTGAGCGGATGTTTCTTGAGCCATGTAAACACACTCCACTTGATCTTTCACTTCATTCTATCCTTTTGCTGATCCCACTTATTTCATAATGTTTATGACATCCTGAAACAGCAAACTTTTTTTCTTTAAAGAACATCGATAAATTAGATTAAGAACACAGTGTTCCATGAAAAACAAACATTGGGTATTTCAGGAGTAGTTCATGTTGCTGAGTAAAACCTTTTCATTTATTTTTTATTTCCTGTTTTGCTATAACAGTCACTGTAGGTAAGATACAAATATATGACCAATTTTTCAGAATAAGTTTTCATTTCTGTTTTCTCTCTCAACTTCAGTGAAATTCTAAGCTTTAATGCTGAACCATAAAACTCAGATAGTCTTTTAACACATTTCAAAAGACACATTTAGGGTGACTCTGAGCAACTCTGTCCTCACTTTTGTCTTCCTTAAAGAACTTAGAAAATTAAATCAAGAAACTATCCTAACATACCAAAAAAAGGGGTTTATGGCAGGAAACTACATTGAAATTGTATTGGTTTGAAAACAAACCAGTGGGAGATCACAAGTCAAGATTGAAATTAAAAATAAGTGAAATAATACAAGGCAAAGCACTGACAAAGCCAGATACAACCTAACACCCTGTTAGGGTGGTAGTAGCAGTCCAACTGAAGTAGTCCAGTTGAAGCGGTGATCCTGTGAAGGTCTAGTCTCCAGCTGAAGATCCAGTGGTAGCTCTCGTCCTCTGGGAACCCAGTAGACAGGGCTCTCAGGCAGTTCCAAGGCCAGGTTATATCCAGGTGGGAACACCTGGTCCTCCCTCTTGGCAGAGCATCCCACAATGGGATAAGTCCATGAGTCACACGGTGGGTCCCTGATGGCCCATTGCCTGTCATGCGGGGTGGGTCATTAGCAAGTGATAATAGCTAACGGATGGCCCATTGCCTGTCATCCGGAGTGGGTCATTAGCAGGTGATAGCAGCTAACGGCCCACAGCTGGTGGTAATAGAATACTTAACTACATCTATATTGCAACCTAGGACAGAAATGTATCACAAATCATGAAGAAAAGCACTTTTTGTGGATGTGTATAAATGTTTTCCTTGCTTCAAGAATTCACATGATGAAATACATCCTGTAAATTCTAAACTTCTTTTGGGGGCTGAAGAAAGGTCGCTAAGAAATCCTGTACAGCATTCAAGGCCCAGTTGATGTGATTGAAAAATAAGTTTTATGGGCAGATCATTGATAACTGAAAAAATCTGACCTTAAAAGAAATCACCAAAAGCAAGTAAAACACATAATCGACAACAATCATTGTAGTAATGAGGAAAATATTCGAAAGTATAAGTCACTCCAAGTAATTTAGTCTCTCTGGAAAAATCCTGGAGTTCAACCAGAAGGGCAAAGGGTGATTGAGAGCCCTAATTGCCTTATATGACAAAACTGGATGGCTGGTGGGTGAAAGAAGATTGTCAAGTGTCATGCCTTGGGCTTAATATGACTTTAGATATCACCTCCCACTGCATTCTCATTTGGAGGGAGCTGTGGAAGAACAGGCTGTCAAGTAGGCTGAAAATTGGCTGGATCACCTTGTTGGATGGACAGGGATCAAGGGCTGAGTGTCTGTCAGGCAGCTCAGAACAAGAACAGCCAGGGTTGACATTGTTCTTCCCCTTCCTCAGTGTCCTGATGACACAGTGCACCCTCCACAAATTTAAGGACCACACTAAATGAAGGAAATCATCAAACTGTTTGGGTTGGAAGGGACCTTAAAGATCATCCAACCCCCTAAATGTGGTCAGTGACATCTTCCACTATCCCAGGTTGCTCCAAGCCCTGTCTAACTTGGCCTTGGACACTTCCAGGAATGGGGTAGCCACAACAACAACCTGTGCCAGGGCCTCACTGCCTTCACAGGGAAGAATTGCTTCCTAATATCTAATCCAAACTTACTCTGCTTCAGCTCAAAGTCATTCCCCATTGTCCTTTCATTGGACAGTCCCTCAATAAACCCCAAAACAACCCCTGCACTAAAAACTCACTGAATCTGTTCACTAGAAAGGTCACAGAAGTGTCAAGGCTTGACTGGGAGAAGCTATTGGTGACTTGAGGTGACAGCCCTGTTTCAGGCAGGAGGCTGCACTGAATGCCTGCCCTGAGTGTCCTCCAAGCAACATTTCTGTGAAATTCTCTTGCAATCCAAGATTAAAATAAAAGCAAAAGCCTTGAAAACCAAAATTCTCTCAAAAAACTAACCTAGGGATAAATTTCCTAAGTGTGGTGCATAACGATGTTGAAAATTCACTTGACATATCATGCTATTTGCTGTCTCTATTTTTAAAAGTTTCACTATTCAGAAATTTTCTAGAACTCGACCATCAGTGTTTTCCGTGAATTATGAACACCCTCTCTTAATATCCAGGAGATGCCAAGCACTTTAGGATCTGTCCTGCTTCCCACATCACTCTGGCTCTGCTAATACTTCCTAGCTTTTCTTCCTAGGAAAATAGTTAAAAATAAATGAGTTTAACTTTGAATAATGATTGCCCTCTTCTACTGAGCTTGGCAGGCTGCTGATTCTACTCTGTATTTGAAGAAGACTTTGTGCACTAAAAGTTCATGGGGTTTTTTGTTTCTTTCTTTTTCTTTTTCCTCAGTTATGTCACAGAATCACAAAATCGTTGAGGTCAGAAAAGACCTTTAAGATCATCAAGTCCAACAGTCAACCCAGCAGCACCACACTCAGCACTAGACCATGGCATCAAGTGCTTGTTTTTTGAACACTTCCAGGGGTGATGACTCCACCACTTCCCTGAGCAGCTTTTTCCAATCTTTTTACAAGCCTTCCCACAAAACAATCTTCTTAATATCCAATCTAAACATCCCCTGGAATAGTTTGAGGCTCTTTCCTCTCATTCTGTCCCTTATTCCCTGGGAGCAAAGCCTGACTCCTCCACAGCTTCACCCTCCTTTCAGGGAGTTGTGGAGAACCAGAAGGTTCCACCTGAGCATCCTTTTCTCCAGGCTGAACCCCACCAGTTCCCTCAGCCTCTCCTGGTGCTCCAGACCCTTCCCCAGCTCCATTCCCTTCTCTGGACACTCTCCAGCCCCTCAAAGTCTTTCTCGCAGTGAGGAACACAAAAATATCAGCTTGTCTAAGAAGAGATTTTATTTCTGACTAAGAAGTTTGTTTATTTCATATTTCCTTATGACCAAAGACCAACAGCCTCACTCATCCCATGGATCCATCAACGTGAGCTTTGTCATCTGCAAACAATGACATGTTGTGAAGCCAATTGACTTTAATATACTTCTTGCAATTTCAAGCATTTCTAATGAATTTTTACTCTGTTATTAAAAATAATTAGGCAGACAATTTATCACTTCTCTTTCTACTGTATAGGAATGAGCAGCTGCCAGGAGCATTTTAACATTTCCATGGTTTAAAGCACCAGTGGCCACAGAGGAAAATACACTCCTTCCAACCAAGCCTTTAATGATTCTTTTGATTGAAAATGGAGCTAGCATATCACCCAAAATATGTAATGCTTTTATTCTGCCAATATATATTATTTAACAATGGGTGAATTTTTCAGGAGAACTCATTTTAATTTGTTCTTTCAATCTAATGACCCGTAGGAATGATTGTAGATACAAGTGTGGCACATGAGTTGCTCCTGTCAAAGCAAGAATGTGTAATTTTCTTCACATCTTCATTAGGGAAAACATTTCAAATGTTTGAGGCCTGTACAAAAATTGTTTATAAGTTGCTTTGTTTTCATGTTGCCTTATTTGTGACAGTCAAGTAAGGAGAATTTTCTCAGTCATAGAATCATGGAACCGTTAAGGTTGGAAAAGACTTTTAAGATCATTAAGCCCAAATGTTAATCCAGCACCATGATCATGTCCACCATTGAGCTGTGTCCTGAAAGGTCATATCCATACATTTTTTGAACTCATCCAGGGATGGTGACTCCACCATTTCCCTGAATAGCTTGTTCCAATGCTTTACAAATTCTCCCATGAAAAATAATTTCCAAATCTGTATAAATTTCTCCTGGAGCAACTTGAAGCCATTTCTTTTAATCTTGTCACTTGTTTCCCTGGGAGAAGAGACCAACCTGGCTACACCCAGGGCTGGGTCTCAATATTGCTTTGGTCAGGGATTTGTAGAGAGCAATGAGATCCTCCTGAGCCTCTTTTTCTCCAGGCTGAGATCTTCCCCTCCACAACTTCTTCAGCTGCTTTTCATCAAACCTGTGCTCCAGATTCTTCCCCAGCTTTGCTGCCAGTCCCAAATTGTTCATCCCACAGCTTCTATACACCTTCTATCCTTCTCCTATTCTGAATCAAGATCACTTCTTTATGTAGTTCAGAGATGTTCCTGCTGGTCCAGGCTGGAGTTAGACTCATGTTGCATCCATACTGGAGTGAAGACCCAGCAGCTACTGAGCTGGGAAGGAATGCTCCCAGGACTGGATACATCAGAAGGATCTCACTTGCCATCACCCCTGGAGGATTTAACCCACAGATAACCTCACTGCAGCCTTGCAAAGAGACTAATCTGCACATCTGGTGAGCTCTGCTGCCTGCCAAGCTGCTAATGGGCCTTTCACAGATCTGCTTCCTTGCATGCAATTTCTCTGCTTGAGTAAAAAGTGAAAAGGCAGAGTTTTATGGGGTAATAGCACATTTTGACAGGCAAAGTCCATTATTTTTATTTCAAGAGTGTAATTCAGCACTGCCGAGGACAACATGAATGGGCTTTTCTTAAGACTAATTTGTCCAGGCTTGGGCTCACTTTTGTTAAAAGGTTTCTCAAGGCAGGTTTTGCACTGAGAAATGCCATAAACAGCCACTCTGCTTCAGTTCTGTCCTGCAAAAATGTGGTTGGTATTTAAGCTGATCTTTTACTTACCTAGAGGAAATAGATGAAATAGAAGGTGTTCCTGCCCATGGCAGGGGGATTGGAACTAGATGATCTTTAAGTTTTCTTCCAACCCAAACCATTCTGTTATTCCATGATTATTTCAACAAAGGGAGAGCTTGCCATCTTTAGGTCTTTCAGAAATAAGGGATAACCCCTTAAAAACAGGGCAGTTAGTCAAGTTCATGTCTTTTTGCTAACTGAAGACTCCCTAAACATTTAAAAATGTATTTTAGTCTCAAATAGCATCTGTCTTGGAGGACTAGCAGAAGGCTCAGAGCCTGGGTGATATTTTGTACCCACGTTTCTCACCAGAGTCCCACCTCAGGGGGCATTCTGTACTTGGAAATACAGAATCACAGAAACATTGAATGGTTTGGGTTGGAAAAGACCTATAAGATCATCCAGTTCCAACCCCTGCCATGGGCAGGGATATTTTCCACTATCCCAGCTTGCTCAGACCTCCTTCCAACCTGGCTTTGAGCACTTCTAGGGACCCAGGGGCAGCCACAGCTTTTCTGGAAAACCTGTACCAGGCTCTCACCACCCTCACAGGGAAGAATTTTTTCCCAATATCCAATCTAAACCTATTCTCTTTCAGCTTAAAGCCATTTCCCTTTGTCCTATCACACCCTTTCCAGCTTTCTTGGACCCCCTTTAAGTACTGATAGGATGCAATGAGGTCCCTCAGGAGACTTCTCATCTCCAGTTTGAACAATCCCAATTCCCTCAGCTTTTCCTCATAGGAGAGATGTTCCCTCTAATCATCTTCGTGGCCCTGACCATCAAAGTTCACTGCTCCTTTAGGAGAGCAGTGATGGATGTAGAAACTCCTTAAACACTCTCATTCAGCAGCAGCTTCCCACACATCCCTTGAAGCACCAGGAAAGCCAAGGAGCCTCTCAGGAAGGCACTAATTCCCAGATGCAGCCCTGGCTGTGTCTGTCTTGGCAGTTTCTGCTCTGTTTGGGACTCCCTGGCTCCACTGGCAGTGGGATGAGATCATCTGTGTGTCCTTTGCCATATTCCAGAGTGCCTTGCAGACCACCTACACCATTGCCAAGTTCCTCCAGTGGCTGGTCTGTAGAGGAAGATGCCAAGGAACCCTGGAATGACCAGAAACATTTGTGATTTTCATCCAACAGGACTAAAACCCTTTGATAAAAAAATCAACAAAGATAAACATTCTTCTTCAATTCCTGTTTTTCAGCTTTTAGATCAATTCAGGTCCCATCTTCCAGCCTCTTTTCCCCAAAATTGAAATTAATATTTTTGTTTTTATTTTATTCTATAGAAGCTGAGGCTGTTATGTACTAATTTGTTTTTGAATCTCAGAAGAAGCAGGATTTTAGCTCAATGCTTGGCAATGTTTTGATAATAAAAGCCCATGTACTCAATGGGGTTTGTATTTGAGTCACAATTAGGATGCAGAATGTGAACACTTAAATTACAGGACATCTAAACTTTCAGTATATTAATAATATAACTGGCTCAAATGAGCTGATAAACAGTAGTTTGGTCCTTGTTTTTCTAATCAGTGTACAAATCTATTTTTGCAAAAAGGATAAAACCTGAATGACTTCTTCATACTGGAGCTAATTAATATTGTAGGTGGAATGGTTTGGCTTCATGTTTTTTTTTTCCTCCCTCTGTCAACAAACCAGCTCATATACCAGCTATGATTCTCCTCAGCAAACTAAAATAGAAGCAAATACATTGGTATCATAAATTCTTCTGTTCTGAACACGTATCATATAGCCTTTAATCTGGGGGGTTTTTATATCTCTCATGTACAAAAAATTACTCAAATAACCTAAACATTTTCATTTGAATGCCTCTCATAGTTGGGGAATGAATGTGTCATTCTGAACTTTCCTGGTTTTCGAATCTGGATGGAAATTCCTCACTTTGAATAAAAGAGATCAACAGGTTGGTGTTTTGGTAGCACCTGGATTTGGAAAGATCTTTCCTGGCTCAAGATTTCCACAGTCAAGTGAAGTGACCACGAGGGAGTCCAAGCAGGGCAATAGAAAGTTTAATATGTAAGACATTGAGTCTGGTAGAAATGTGCAATCACACCCCAGATAAAGCTGATATCCACGTGGGAAATAATCATGATGAGAAATAAAAATATTTTCAGGTGCTAAAAGAGCCATGCTTTTACAGGATGGAATCGATCTGATGATAACATGAAAGATCAGCAAATACTGCATGAGCAGAAAGACAATGTGAGTTTAAAAGACCAAAATATGTGTTCCACAAGTCTTTTTTTTTTCCTAACTGATATCATCTTACCACTGAATAAGTCATTCTGATTTACATCAATGCCTACCAGTTCTCTCTAAAAGGAAGATTTTCTAGGAACTCTTAAGAGATAAACATCTTGGGGAAAAAAAAAAAAAACAAAAAGGAAAAAAAGGATTTCAAGCATAAGTTCAGTTTCCTTTGGATTTCCAGGCAACTAATTAACTCACATGGAAAATGGGAACCTGGCCACATGGAAAAGTGACTGAACTGTGTGATAACACTTATTAATATGAGCCAAGGCCAGTGGCACAATGGGATAACCTTTAACTAAAAAGACCTTTGCTTTTTGTTACATTTGCCCACTGCAGTTTCAAAACACATTTTTTCTTGATTTGAGTTTTCCTGAACAGTTTAAATATGAAATTAGTATGGCAGGAGGGTTGGAAATACATTCTCTTTAAGGTTGCTTCCAACCCAAATCCTTTTAGGGTTCTGTGATTCTGTAAAATAAGTGACTGGATTTTATTTGGTGACCTCAGATGATAGAGAAGGTGTTAAAAAAAACCCACCAAAATAAGGATTATTGGGACTGAATTGTCAGGAAAGGGCATGCACTGGCATGAAATTCTCTTTGCTGGAGTTGTAAAGATGAAGATGAGCTTGGGACAGAATTTTTGGATGTTTAGCATCATATTGAACTGTCTGGGAACATCCCCAGACAGCAGAATGTGATCCATCTATCTCAGCAAAAGGTTGGAGAGGCCCTTGGCATGCCAGGGGAGCTCTCCAAACCCCTTCCAGCCCCACTCCAGCATCAGAGCATTCCAGGGTTTTGGTACTTTGCTCCTAAATAAGTTCCTAGCACGGAGGCAGCCTGGGATGTGCCAGTTGCCCTTGTTGCCCAGGAAATTTTCCAAGTGTATTTAATTTTTGAGCTCAGACAGTCTCCCTGGAAAAAGAGCACATTGCATCTGCAGCTTCTGTCTCTGCAAGCCGATGGGAATTTCCACTCTCGCTTTGCTGGTTGCAAATATCTGCAAAGGTCCCTAATTCAGGAAAGCCTCCGTTCATGAGCATAGTTAAACCACAGCCCACAGCTCGTACAGATTAAATCCCCTTAGGCACTACCTAACTTTTTTTCACATATTAATGGCAACTTGAATTATTTTTTTCCTCGACAAAAGCTGACAGCAAAACTTGAGGAGTGAGAATCGCAGAATCATGGAATGGTGTGGGTTGGAAGGGAGCTTGAAGATCATCCCTTTCCAAACACCCTGCCATGGGCAGAGACACTTTCCACTATCCCAAGTTGCTCCAAGCCCTGTCCAGCCTGGATTTAAACACTTCTAAGGATTGGAAGCCACAGTCTCTCTGGACAACCTGTGCCAGGGCCTCACCACCCTCACAGGGAAGAATTTCTTCCTAATAGCTAATCTAAACTCACTCTCTTTCAGTTTGAAGCCATTCCCCCTTGTCTTGTCACTCCAGGATCTTGTAAATAGTCCCTCTCCATCTTTCTTGCAGGCTCCCTTGAGGTACTGGAAAGACACAATTAGGTGCTCCAAAGCCTTCTCCTTCCCAGGTTGGAAAAACCCATTTCTCTCGGTCTTTCCTCACAGGAGAGCATCCCCATCCCTTTAATCATCTTGGTGGCCTCTGGAGTGGCTCCAGCAGCTCCATATCCTTCAGAAGGCTGAGGATGGTGGGCACAAGGGGACCTTGCAGTTATATCTCTTATTTTACTTATTTTATTTATTTTACTCATTTTACTTATTTTACTCATTTTATTCATTTTACTTATTTTACTTATTTTACTCATTTTACCTACTTTAATTATTTTATTTATTTTACTTACTTTACTTATTTCACTCATTTCACTTACTTAATTTCCCCAGTGTATCACAATTCCAAAGGGTCAAATCCTAACAGTGTACTGAGGCTGAGCAGGACTTAAATTATTTCTATAAGACTTCTAGGAATAAAAAGCACCACTCAATGGATCGCTGCGTGCAGCTAGAATGAATCACAGCTATGTCTCAGCCAGGGCAGAGATACTTTAGACATCTTCAGAAGAAGACAACCAGCATTATTAGAGTCCAGAGCTGTATTTTCCATCCTGGCAGCGCCCTGGTCGTGACAGCAGTGATTCACACACACAGTGGGTTACAAGACCTCCTCCAAAAATAGAAGCTGAGGTCTCCCAGACTGCAGTAGTAACCCACCCAGGCTAATGAGGGAGATTTGCTCGGTGTGTGTAACATTTCTTGTTCTGTGATTAAAGGAATGATTTGGCAGTAAATGTGCTGTGAATGAGCTGACAAGACTCTGAACCAACCAGCAAATGACTGCAATATGCCGTTTTTATTAGAGCATGCGTCAGGCAGCAATATTTATTTAGAAGTGGATTTCCAAGGGATGCAGTGGACCTAAAGGTCATCAGCTCCTGAAGCTTTTGGGCTTTTTAATATTGAGCTATCCTTTTCTAGACTAGCTGATTAACCTCTCTGCTTCACTCTTCTTCCCAAATTCCCTTGAAAATTATTTTGTTCTTGTCTGGCTGTTTACATTGGTTAAAAGAGAGGAGGCTGGAGGTGGTGTGTGTGTTTGTTTTTCTTCATGCAGCTTCAAAAATAGAGGCTTTGGGCATAGAGGCAGCAAAGAGCAAGGCTGAAAATAATTTTCTGGGGCTCCTCACCTTCTCAGGTACATTCTTTGTCCCCAAATCGTGAACCTCTGTCCTAACCCCCTCCTCTGCACCAAGGCAGAATCAAGGACACCTACACCACTCCACAGCTTGTTTGCCTCAGGTCTCCTGGTAAACATCCAAGGAGTTTTCACAGCCTCTCCAGACAACATTCACTCTTCATTTTCTTTTATGGCATTTAATTTCTTTTCTTTGCTGGAAGTTGAACAGATTTCATGTTGTTTTAGTCACCAAGGGCACAGAACTATTGATCTCCACAGCCTCCCTCTCCTTTGCTGGAAGAACACACACCTGGTTTCCTTTAGGTTTCTCTTTTCTAGGCTAAACAAATCCAACTGTTTCACTTTCTCTTCACATGTTGTTTTCACATCCTCTTCTCATTTTCACTGTTATTCTCCAGGGGTTTTTCAGTACCTGTGGACTCTGTATTTGTACTGTGCCTTTTCAGCCACTGCTGAAATTCATCACCTTACCCAAGTCTGTGGCTTTTCTATTATCCAGTGAAAGGAGCAAAAAAAGGCATACTGACCTCCAGGGAATTCTGGAGCTTAACTCCTAGAAATCACCTCTAAGGAAACAGAAGGTAATTTCATCTTGATGGCCTGAGTTGGAAGGGACGCACAAGTGTCATCAAGTCCAATTCCTGGCCCTGCACAGGACAGCCCCAAAAACCCCACCATGGGCCTGAGGGTGTTGTCCAAACTCCTCTTGAACTCTGGCAGACTTGATGCCATGACCACTCCTCTGAGGAGCAGGGACATTAGGCTGAGACTGCAGAGAGAAGAACCCCCAAACTCACTAGAAATCAAGTTGTCCAATCCCCTTAGCTCAGGAGTCTTGGGGAACTTATTTTCCCCTCTCCAGTGAGGTAGAAAATCAAAGCTGGGATGTAGGCAGACTTTAGCATCCCAGGGACAGATACTCCCACTGAGTCCTCTCCGCCCAGTGAGTGGGTTGGAAATTCTGATCCTCCTCCCTCATCTGTCCTCCAAGGCCTCTGTGGAGAGACTTTGCCTTGAGAAAGATCTTTGCTAAGGAGCTCACAAAATTTACTGAGTTCATGACCTGTTGTCTTTGGTGGGTCTCATGTGAAATGGGACAGTCATCTGCACCATCAGGTCAATTAATGAAAGTAATTATTCTTAATTTTGATGATCAGGTCCATATCTGCACCGAGGCAGGGATATCACCCTCCATGGCACCTGACCAAATTTTAAGGGTCTCTACTTGACAACAGCAAATTTGGGTGGAAAGCAGAGTTACTTGGCACTCCAGCCCAGATCCACTTCTGCTTCTAGACTGAGGAGGCAGCCTACAACCCATGGGAGAAAAAGTTGTTGCTTTGCCCATTTGAAGGACTTTAAAGGGGAAAACCCAACCTCATCCTGCCACTGCCAAACCCAGGTTCACCTCTTTTCATTGCCCCAATGCTGACAGAAGCCTCCTCTCACAGTGGGCTCAGGCAAGCTGGAATGCAAGGAAATGAGGATTTTTTTTTTCTTAGCAATCCAGGTTTAGAAGAAATCCTTAGGGGAATAAAAGAAAATGTTGAGGACAAAAATAGAAGACAATTTTTTTTTTCCAAGACACGCATCTTTTCTAGAACATCGTGTTTAGTGATGCCTTTGAGATATAACAGAGGAGGATAAAACCCTCCAGTTAAAGCCCTGAACACCTTTTTTATGCTTGCTGGCTCAAGCCCACCCCTTGTATTCAGTGTCTTTTTTCAGTTATAACAATTTATGTAAGAGGAGGTCAGTTTTAGAAGGGAGATTTTCAAATCCCATCCCTACCTTGAGGGAAAAAAAAATAAGGAAAAAGAAAAATGAAAAATAACACGACAGAAAAGCCTGACCATGAGTGGCATGAAGATTTTCTTCAGCCATCTGGAAAAAACAAAAAAAAAAAAATCAGGTGTGCCAGGTGTTTTAAGGCATCAATCTAGCATGAATCTATTTACAGCAACGAAGACAGTCTTGCTAAAACTTTTCTCAGATGCTGACACTGAGCAACATTAAGAAAATTCTTCTTCCCCAGATAATTTTTCTTTGATTTCCCCCAACCTGACACAATATTTCTCATTATTAAGTGCCTCAGAAGTGAGCACTATTATCCAGGTAAAGTCAGCCCAGAGGTGTGGAGAGAAGGAATAGCTCTTCATGGAGCTGTTTGCACAGGCAGTGAACCATGATGGAGATGTAGTGTGCCAAAGTCTGAGATATTTATTATTCTTCTAATTAAATTCAGCTATGCTCTGCAGATACCATTTGCTTCCTCTGATTACTGGACACAGATTTGTGTCCCAGGCATTAGGCACTACTAAGTGGGGATGGTTTCCAACACAGCCACCTAAGCCAGTAGGGAACATCTGGATCATGAAAGTTTTAGGGAGATAAAGATCATGAAAAGTGACAGAGTTGGAAAATAAGTGTACATCCCAAATTCAGAGATGACAAGTCCTAGTTCACTGCAGAGGACAGCAAGGCTGTGATTCAGAGAGATGTAAGGATTTAACCCCTTTCTCTCCACACAGCACATGATGGTGGAGCTACCCACATCTAGAGGTTATGAAGGTGCTACAAGTGGGGGACCAAAAAAAAGAAAAAAAAGAAAAAGAGGAAAAAAAAGAAAGGCCACCACATCTTCAGGAGTTACCCATTAAATATCTTTCTTATAAATCAGGGTGTATCTGAATCTGGTATAAAATTCCTTTTGACTCAATAATGTCTTCACTAAAGGCTTTAAAATGAAAGAGGGTAAGTTTAGATCAGATATTAGGCAGAAGTTCTTCCTGTGAGGGTGGGAAGGCCCTGGCAAAAGTTGCCCAGAGAAGCTGTGGTTGCCCCATCCCACTGGAGGAGTTCTAGGACAGGTTGGACAGGATTTGAAGCAACCTGGGATAGTGGAAGGTGTCCCTGCCCATGGCAGGGGGTTGGAACTGGATGATCTTGAATGTCTCTTCCAACCCCAAACATTCTATGATTCTAGGATTGACTCTTAATAAGAAGCAACACTTAAGTGATGTGCATCAGTCACAACTGATCACAGAGCTTTCAAATGCTTCTCCTGATTTTTGTGGCAATTCCCACAAGATCCTTTCCCTGAAACAAGAACCTTATTGCAAGTTCAAGAGGTCATTTTCTTTTTGGGAAACTTGGACTCTGTTGTGAACTTTCAATGAGACTCTAGAAACAACCTAAAAGTGGAGCTGATAAGATTGCTGTTCTGGGAAAACTTCCTGCTCACCTTATAATTACAAAAAAACCCAAGAAAAGCACAATTGAAGTCAAGCACTTCTGCCCCCTTACGGAGCACAGAGGACACTGTTATTATAATGAAAGATGAAGTCTTAAGCTTTCCAGAAAACACATAATAAATCAATGTCCTTTCCCTTGTTTTAATTTCTCACACAAGATTTATGAACCTGTATATTTAGACTGTTTATTTAGAGTTCTGGCAAGCAGGCTACTCTTGGCACAATAAGAGAGCTTTCTCTGAATATATTCTCAGAAGCTGCTTTGATTTGGCTTTATTTTAATGATTTAAATTTAAGAATCCATCACTGCCTTCCAATGATCAGCTCAAAGTTAGCAAGGCCACAGGAATATTTGGTGTTCGTCTCAATTCTGCTGCAGCGTCATGTTTGAACCACATCTGATTCCACAAATGGCAAAATCTCTCCTTTCTTTGCAACATCCCTTTGTTCCTTCATTAAATCTCAGTCCTCAGTCAGTTTTGCATTTCCTCCCTACCCTCTGCTCTAATTTCTCCTCTTCTGCAGGGAATTCCTGGCTTGCAACCAGGTGCCACCTTGGAGCTGAACCAGGGGAAAACAGAGTTGAGCTCTTCAAGTCCTCCCACCAAAGAGCATCCCTCTGCTTGACTCACCAAAATGAGAATAAATAGAGACGTGTGGATAGTTTTTGAATCATTTGTGAATTTCTGTCATTCCCTTTAAATTACTAAAGCTCTCTGCTAGTGGCTCTCAGCCTTTTCTGTATCACGAATATTCCTTGCTTACACACACCATGGATACCAGCAAGGGCTGCCCTCTCTTGTCACTATGGGAATACCAGGCAGTTATCAGACGATTTTCTCCTCCACAAACCTTTTTCTCCAAACAAGGACTGATATTCCTCATTGTTTCCAGTCCGACTGTTCAGTGGATCACTTCTTTTCATATGACATGTCCCAAATACAGGTGGACTGTAATATCACCAACTGTCACTTGAATGTGGGCTCCTAAAGAAAATTAATCATATCTAAATACGAAGTTACATTTATTATTTTTCCTTTTAGGGTTTTCCTTTTTCGCAGCCCATGTTATAAATACATCCTGGTGTTTTGAGTGCTCCATAAACCCTCCTGAGATCTTCCCAGGATAACTGTGCTGTCACTCCCCCATGTCACTCCCCCATGGCTGTGTCTATCAGGTCACAGTGACCTGGCAGCACCCAGCTTGCAGCAGCTACAAGAGAGATAATTTCCCTCAAGACGCCTCTGGTAACATGGCAGAGAATTTGTTAAAATTATTCCAAAAGTGACACTTTGATCTCTGTGACAGGGGAAAGCCTCTCTCCTTGCTCTCTCACAGCTGATCCCACTTAAGGAGGACTCCTTGACTGGGATGAACTGTCAAGAGCAAGGAACAGCACATTGCTGTTAACTAACCTGTGGAATACATTTTTTATGTGGATAAGACACTGCAGCATAAGGACATATACAGTTAAATTATATAAAAGAGAGAAAAATGTTTCTTTTCCGTATTGTTCATTATTTTACTGTTGAGCAAACACTCAGTGCCTTAAAGAAATGTGTTTTCCCCTTATCAGTGCAGGGGTTTGTGTAATTTCAGGAGGGCAATGAGGAGGTTATTTTTGGTTCTAGGTGAGACATTTACCCTTCTACTGTATTTCACTCACTCAGTAAACTGTGTAAATTATCCTTTACAAGATCGAGAGTGCAATGTCACTGCTGAGTAAGGTGTCCTGCCTGGTTCTGAACATTTCCTCTGGATACATGGTGTGAGTGAGCATGTAAATGGTTTTGTGCAAGTACAGCAGGTTGGCCTTGTACAGAGAAACTTCGTGTTCTGCTGAAACATTTACTCAGAGGAACTGTGAAAGGACAGCTCTGTAAGGACATGTCCTTCCCTCTTGTTGCAGAAATGTCCTTCAGTTGCAGCTGCAGTTGCCTGTAATGCTTAGTCTCAACCCAGCAGGTAGAAATTCAAAGTACAAATGAGAGATTCTTCTCCTTCCTTACAGAGGTCTGGTCATTAATGACAAAATCACGGAACGGTTTGGGTGGAAAGGGATATTAAAGGTCATCTAGGTCCCTGCAGTGGGCAGGGACAACTTCCACTATCCCAGGTTGCTCCAAGCTCTATCCAACCTGGCCTTGAACACTTCCAGGGATAGAGCAGCCACAGATTCTGTGGGCAACCTGTGCCACTCTCACCATCCTCACAGGGAAGAATTTATTCCTTAAATCTAAATCTATCCTCCTTCATTTTAAAGCCATTCTCCCTTGTCCTGTCACTCCAGACCCTTGTGAAAAATCCCTCTCAAACTTTCTTGTAGTCCCTTTAGGTACCAGATGGAGCTCCAAGGTCTCCTTGGAACTTTCTCTTCTCCAGACTGATAACTCCCAAAATAGGAAGCACCCTGGACTCCCAGGTTTCTCCATATAGAAAAAGATTTACCTTGAGAATGTGGCTCAACTCATTTAACCTCAAGGTTATGTCCTTTACCTAAAGGTGGGAAGGAGAACACTTCATGCAGGGAACCAGCAGCAGACCTCAAAGTCTCACTCATCTAAGATGGGGTTGTACCATGAAACAGAGAAAAATGAAAATGCCCCAGCTATGCCAGAGTTCAGGAAACATTTGAACAAAGCTCTCAGGCATATGGTGGGATTCTTGGGGTGTCCTGCACAGGACCAGGAGTTAGACTAGATGATCCTTGTGGGTTCCTTCCAACTCAGGATATTCTTTGACTCTGTGATTCTGTCAGAGACACAGAACTGTCAGTGCAGCATCATCCCAGTTTGGGACTGAAGGTGACACAGCTGAGCTCAGAGTATCCAGGCTCTTTCTGGGCAACCAAAACCCATTTTGTACAACAGCAGGTGATTTCTTCCAGTTTCTACCTCATCAATCTACCTGTAAGTAAGGTTTTTTGTTTCCATTATTTGCATTAGGACACTGTCCCAGACCCTTCTGTCTTCATTCTTAAGACTTTCCAGACTAAATTAATCCATGTCCAATATAAAACAATTTGTTCTTGCCTCACTCTTGCATCATTCTTGCGTAAGACCTCTCAGCATCCTAATCTGTGGGTGGCATCCTTGCCCATGGATGGGGTTTGGAACTTTAACATCACTTCCAACCCAAGCCTTTTTATGATTAAATGGTTCCATGATCACTGCTCTCCCTCTGCTTAAAGAATCCTTCTCTGTTCCTGGAGTTCACTTATATTAAAGAATAATCATATCCCATCTGAACTGTCCCAATCCCAGGCTGTATAAAACACAAACAATCCTAAGTTTTCCTACCTGGTAACCTCTCAATGACACTGGTATTTGGTCCTTCAGGACCAGTTTGAAGTCACATTTGTTGTTTATGGGAGCCAAGGATTTTGTACCCTGTTCTTTAAGAGGCCTCATTGGAATGTCACCAAAGCCCTCTCTGGAGAACCCCTGAGCCAAGGCAGCCCTGGAATGTTTGCTTTTCCAGCTCTGTATCATTCTGTGATCAGCAAACACAACATGCCCTTTTTACGCCCTCATTTTCCACTGCTCCAGCTTTAGAGCCGATTCTCTTGTTATTAATCCCCACACACACGACCTTACTCTTTGTCCCATTATATTTTTCAGTTCTCCATCCAATTCACCTCACTAATACACCAATCCTCTCCTGAATTGCCTGTTCCTCCCAGTTTTGTGCTGTCTACAAAAGTCATTAGTAAAGCTCTATTTTTTAAGGCAGGGTCACCAATGGCAACATTAAATAAGATTAGTCTGAAGACAGAGCATTGTGAAACTGTGCTAAAAACTGCCCTGCAAACTACAAGTTCTCTTCAGAATCCCAGGTCATTTCTCTTTAGTAGTTACTTACCACATTAGTATTTTGGAAATGATCCACATTTTCTCCAGTTAATAATATCCCATGTGGCACAATATTGATATTCATTGAAGTCTAAGTGGATTACGTCTAAAGCATTTTTCTCATCCATAAGAATTGGTTATCCTTTTTAAGGAAAGATATCAGACACAAACAGCCTTTGATAAATCTGTATTTCCTCCCATCTTGATTTATTTTCACCTCCTTTGGTCGTTCCTTTTCTTTAATTATTCATTCATTTTTGTTTTCAGGAAGATTTATTCTAAAGCTTGCACATTTCTGGGGCTGGGTGGTTGCTTTTCTGCACTCATATATGGACGCTATATTTATTATTTGACACACAGATGGAACCACCCCCAACTTCATACATTTATTAAAGAGCTTTGAGATGGAGCACTGATTTCCTGAGCCAGCTCTTTCAAATATCAAGGATGCTGATTATCCAGCTCCATATCTCCTCCCTTCTCCCTGGCTAAATGAAACCAGTTTAGAGAGTTTTGTTTCCACTTTGGTAATAGAAATTTCCATGTCCACAGTCCTCTTCCCATTAATCATCTTGTCTTTCCATAGCAGGTTCCACAGCAGAGTCCTTACAGAAAACAGAACTGAAGTACACCTTAAACTGCAGGGTCATATTTCCATTATCCTCAGTGTCTGCCCTGTATTTCTTATTCCACGTTTTCTTTCTGTTTTGATGTTTAAGTACTGAAGACTCTTTGCTCCATCTTTTAATTTTCCTTGTGAGGATTAATCTGAATTAACTTTCAGGAATGCTTGTGCTATCCCTGTATTTCTGAGCTCTAAAATGCAGTTTGCTCTTCTGAGCTTTTTGCTCTCTGTAAGGTCTTTGTCCACTTCTCTATTAAGGTGATTTCAGTTGAAGAAGTTCCCCTTTCGAGGAGCCTAATGAGCCTCATCTTTGCAAAACACATGTGATGCTTTGGGGGGTTTTTCTCACCTGCCAGGGGACAGATTTTACTGAACCTTGAAATTGTTGCCTAAAGGACACATCTCCATCCTCTCCCATTATGTTATATTTCACTAAAGTCTTATACAAATGTTTAAAATAGAACCATAGCATATCCTGAGTTAGAAAGGACCCATAAAGATAATTGAGTCCAACTCCTGGCCCTGCACAGGACATCCCAAGAATCCCACCCTGTACCTGAGAGTGTTGTCCAAACATTTCTTACACTCTGTCAGGCTTGGGGCTGTGATCCTTCCCTGGGCAGCTGTTCCAGTGCCCAACAGCCCTCTGGGTGAAGAACTTTTTCCAGATATCCAACCTAAACCTCCTCTGACACCACTTCAGGCTATTCCTTCAGGCTCTGTTCCTGTCCCTGGTCCAAGCTGGACCAGCCAAGTGACCTCAGCCACTCTTCACATGGCTTCACCTCAAGACCCTTCACCATCTTCATTGCCAGTGAATTATTTCAGTAGTAGGAATCACCTTGAAGACAAAAAGAAAGCAATCACTGTTTTTCCTTGGGAATATATAATTTTTTTTATTTTTGCTGAAATAAGTTACCACTGCACCACCGAGGATTTTCTAATTACTGAAGTTCCCATAACCACATGTGGCTATGATGCCATTCAGAATTCAGGTTTCTTGTCACTCTTACTTGGTGTAGCTCCAGGCTGCTGCTAGAAGTGATTCCCATTTTTCCTGCTGCCCCCACCTACACAGCTGCTCCAATGTGGGAAGGCCAGCTGGGAAGTGGAAGGAGCAGGACCAGCTGTACTCCTGGCAGCAGCCCACACTGAAATCAGAGTATAACACAGATCAGAGCACTAAATCAGGGGCATTTAAAACAATCTCAGGCACAGGGTGTGATTCTTGGTACTGTCCTGTGCAGGGCCAGGAGCTGGACTCGATGATCATTGTGGGTCCCTTTGAGCTCAGAGTATTCTATGATTCTATGAAGTTCTATACTCCCAATAAATGGATCCAGTAGCCCACATTTAATTCTGCTGTGTTTGAAATTATGCCACCCTGAGATTAAGAGGTCTGGCTCATTCAAGCACCAATTCATTAATATCTTAAGCTAGTGGACTATGAAAAACATTTTCCAAAGTTAATCATTCTCCCTTTTTGCATTTATCATGCTGATGAATGTAGGTATCCTCTCTCCATTTCTTTATCCCACCACAGTATTATCTCAATGGCCTGCAGGTGTGTTGATTTGTATCTCATTTTATCAAATCCATCTGAGAAAAATAGAAAGAATGCACTAACTCATTAAAATTAGAATGCCAGCCTTATTCTGATTGCACATTCTTTAATCAGGCTGATCAATAGACTTCAGCTCCAATCTCCAAACAGATAAATAACTAAGTAAAACAATTTCCAAAAAAAGTTTTATTCTGATGATATGCAAGTAAATGAAAACACTAATTTCGATTTTATATAAAGCCTTCAGGATACATTATTCAAAAGCACTTTGTGAACTGACATAGGGAATTGATCGAGGGATTATTGACTCAGTAGAAGTTCTTCCACTGACTTCACATTAACTCTGGACCAGGACTGGAATGCAGCTGATCCAGTGCTGAGGTGAAGCCACAGTGATATTTGGTGAGTGTTTTCTCCCTGTCCTTATCTCAAACCATGAGCCACTATATTTTTCTCTCCCCTGTCCAGTTGAAGAAGGGGAGTGACAGAGTGGCTTTGGTGGCCACCTGGTGTCCATCCAGGGTCAACCCAGCACCACAGAGTGTTCCAGATGGGGTCTCAGCAGAGCAGAGAGGGAGAATCACCTCCCTTGAGGAGAGTGAAGCCAGCTGGCAACACTGCTTTAGATAAAGGGAACTTTAACTAATTCAGGATCCAGGGATTCCCTACAATACAGCAACTTTCTGGCCACAAACTGGAACATCTGTTCAGCTTTGAAGCAGAGAAAGGTTTACCTCCTGGACGCCTCTTTTGCACCATCCAGCCTCCTCCTTGGAGGTCTGCCATCGATGATAGCTTTGAAATGACTGAGTGACCAGGATATTTTAAGGAAATAAATTTACTGAAGGTGGGGATGAGGCACTAAAGATGCCCAGACACTGCAGCACAGCCCCAGGTGTAACATGTCAGTCCCAGTGCTGCTGCGTGTCCTCTCCAGTTAGAAGCACTTCATAGACCTGTGCTCATCTCTCCCACTCATATAATACACAGAACAAAGCTGTCCTAATGAGAGCAGGGTCTATTTGCACTTAGCATTTATTTCCTTTTTGAAAAAGGATGCTCAGGCTGAAAAGAATCAGTGATAAAACCTGTCCTCTGAAACATACAGCTGTAGCTCACCACAATAGTTAGTAAAAGCTCATTTTTGAGAAGAAAGGCAAAGTAATTTTCCAATCCCTGGGCAATCTATTCAAGAGCAGGGATGAGGCTCAACAACATTACAAAGGCCATCCACCGAGGGAGGTAACCTCTATTATTTTGTCAGACACCCTCTAGGAAAAAGCTCTTCCATACGAGGATTAGGGAAATTCAAGCAAATTCCCTCGTCTTTATCACGTCAGACATGAGTGTTTTGTTTAACCTTAAAGGTCCTCTGCTGTATATTTTTACACCCTTTTGACGCTCTCCCCCAAGAGGTTGCCTAGGATCCCTTCTTTCACAAGCTGCAATGTCATGTCGCTTTTTTGGCTGTTCCTTCATTGGCTTTATGGAGCTTTAGGGCCCTTTTTCCACACAAAAGCACAGCTTTGCCTAGTAGGATAGAAAGCAGCTTTAACCCAGCTGCATGATTAGCACATTTTTCTAGGACATGGGAATGGTGGATTGGAAACTTCCCAACCTGAGCGACTTGAGTCCAAACCACCCACTTCCTACGCAAGGAAGATAATCTCTATTATACTGCAAAAAGGACAGATTTTGCATTAGCAGGCAGTCAGGACTGTGTCATTGGTGATCATTACATGCACCCAGAACATGGTTTTGAGATGAGCTTCCCTGGGGTGCTGGAGAAGAGAAGCAGCATCCTGAATCTCCTGAAGTGCTGGGAAGGAACTGCTCAGCTCTGCAGAGAGAGTGGCACCCCTGGATACACACAGGAGAAAATTTTAGATATCTAACATTTAATATTTCCTGTCTCTGGGGGTGTTCAAGACCAGGCTGGATTGGGCTCTGAGTCACCTGATCTAGTGGAAGGTGATGTAACCCATGGAACCAACATGATCTTTAATGTCCCCGTAGAAACCTAGAAGATAAAGGGAGTTGATGTTTATCTCTCAAAAACCAACAGTCAAATAGTGGCAGAGAAAGCCAGGAATTTTGGCTGGAGGAGGGGGCTATTTGGAGGTAGGGCAGCACTTTCCTGGGACAAACATTCTTGTTCTGGCTCCTGGAGAGCAGCACAATGTGGCACAGCACAAGCACAGGAATGAGGTTGAGAATTGGGCATGGATTGAAGGGGGGATCAAGACCATCCAAAATCCCTGGAGTCTCCAACCCATTTCCAGGCAGGTCTAGAAGGACAGGCAGTGCAGGATAACTAATTTGCATCGAAAGTGAGGAATTTATCTCCAATGTGGGGAAAACTTATTTATAAAATGGTATGCCCATGCAGCCTGGGAACATGCCAACACCATAAGCTGGATCAGTGCTGGAGCCAGGACTGGTGATTTCCCCTTCTCCCTTTCTTCATTTGTTTCTCTCTCCTCCTCTTTAATTAATCTCTCCCTCTTCCCTTCCACTCCACCCATTTATCCAGACCAAACTGTTTTGTTCTCACACATGAGATCACGGAGTAATCAATTTCCATGCCAAGTGTGTGATTTATTAATAAAACTTCTCAAACTTTTATCTGACTATTGTTGTTCCTTTTGCCCAGGAGCATCTACAAATCTTGAGTGCTCCCTTTCCCTTCAGTGTGGGACGTCACAGTTCCTTCCAACCCCAAACATTATAGGATACTAATAGAAAAAGCACTGGCATTTATGGACACAGGTGCCTAAAAAAACCCCAAGAAACCCTTTTTCAGACAGTTTTGCAGAGTATCCATCCCAACCTTCTTCATGAAACAGGACCTAATTGCTAAAATTTCTTAATTTGGATCTCATTTCCAGTGCTAGAAAGCAACCAGAGATCCAATCAATATTGGCAACCTGTACTACAAGCACCTTGTTAACCAAAGTGCTTCGTGTGGGTCTGGGTGATATCTTGTTTTCTGATTTCTTGCTCCCACTGTTGCTATATGCTGTCATGACACTGAGAAATTTTAGGAGGAATTTTAGCAACATAAATAAGGGCAAAGGAAAGCATATTTTCCTGATCACAGACTATCTGCCAGCCATTCAGATGGGAGGGGAGGAGCTGATTTAGGCTGCTAAATTTAATTAAAGCATATGTTCTTGGACTTCTCAGTGGGATATCCTTAAAACTCTCTTACCTTGTCTCTTTTCCAGGTCATTACAAAGTTTAAATCACATTGAAAGGTTCTTGTTTCATTTTCATGTAATATTTTTTTCTTCACTTCCTCCAGAGAAACCATATAGAAACTCTCAGCAATAAGACATTAAGACCATTTGCAAGAGGACAGCAAAATTAGGATGCTTGGAAGATCAATCATGAAAGCAGTTATCACCTATTAAAGGTATTAAGAAATACAAGATAATGCCACTTATTGTTAGAACACATAGAAGCAGATGGAAGATTAGAAGAGGTAGATGATGAGTAGCATGTGGTCACTGTCCAAATGGGCATCAATGACACAGGAAAGGGACATCCTGTGTGTGGAGGCAAAAATTAAGCTCCTGAAAGAAAAAACAAAAAGAAGGTGATGTTCTATGAAGTGTTTCCTTATCTCTTGCAGGTCCAGGGAGACCAGTGCAGAGACAGAGTATGAATGTAAGACAATTTCAGGCTCATATGACATATGTAGAGTGTCAAAATCCAGTACAGGAGAGACAGAGTTCACCTGAGGTGTTGTCACTTAAAATCAGGGAGCTTTTAGAGTGGGGAGTGAGGGAAGCCAAACCAGAGCATATGGTCTGGGATGACATTTCTAAAGATGAAGACACAAACGTAGGTGCCTCTCAAAGAAGAATAGGTCATGGGAAGTAAATAATCAAACAGAAAATGGAAAACAAAAAGATTGACATTTCAAAAGGTTGTCAAGACAGGAGCTAACGTGGCAGTAGGTGTTGTACTATGTAAATACTGGAAACCTCAGAAATGCAGACTATGGAACTGGCCTTTTTGAGCCTGAATAAGAGATGGAAATACACGGATCAAAAACTTGGTGGAGGGAAAACAATCAAAGGGACACTGAATCAAATAAGCCATATGCTGTCAGGAGAGAGGAAAACACATCAACAAGAATCTCTATCAACTGAAACTCTAAGTCAAGATGGAACAATGCACCCTTGGGGCAACAGACCTTCCTACACACCTGTACAGTGATACTGAGTGATTAAAAAAAAATAAAAGGTAAGAAAGGGAGGAAATGCAATTATCAAATCACAGAATGGGTTGGGTTGGGAGTCATCCTAAAGATCATCCAGTTCCAACCCCCTGTCGTGGCAGGGACACCATCTACTACCCCAGGTTGCTCCAAGCCCCATCCAACCTGGCCCAGAACACTTCCAGGGATGGGGCAACCACAGTTTCTCTGGACAACCTGTGCCAGGACCTCACCACCCTCAAAGTAAAGAAATTGTTCCAAGCATCCAGTCTAAATCTCTCTTCTTTCAATTTAAAAGAAATATTTCTTGTTCTGTCACAACAGGGCCTGCTAAACAGTCTCTCCTGTAGGCTCCCTTTAGGTACTGGAAGAAGCTCTAAGGTCTCTTCAGAGCCTTCTTTACTCCAGGCTGAACAATCCCAGCTCTCCCAATCCGTCTCTATAGCAGAGGGGCTCCAAGTCCTCTGAGCACCTTCACTTCCTCCACTGGATTCTCTCCAAGAAGTCCACATCCTTCTTATGTTGAGGTCCCTGGAGCTGGAAGCAGGAGTCCAGGCAGGACCTCACCAGAGTGGGGTAGATGAGTAGAATCCCTTCTGTTAACACACCAGCCATGATTCTTTTGCTGCAGCCCAGGACGTGGCTTATCATCCACCAGCATTCCAGGTGATTTCATTTCCCTCCATGGAGACTGAGCAAAGGTCACATGTGAGTCTGAAGCAGCAGCTGGTGACCGATCCCAGAAGAAGATACATAACCCCTGGGTTGCTATAAAATTCTAGTTTGAGATCTCATTGTGAAGTCAGCATCCTGCAGCAAATTCCATGATGTACCTTGCATCAACATCCCGACGGGAGCAAAGGGGCAGAGCATCCACCAAAGCTCTGTTCAAATCCAGCAGCAGGACTGGGTAAAAATAAGCTTTTAAAGAAAAGTTAAAAGGGGAAGTTGAAGGAATTAAATCCTTAGAGGTGTTGACAGTACTGTCAGGGTGTTGAGTAGGAAGGAAGCCACTGGTGTGCTGCTGGTTTGCTCTTGGAGAACAAATTGAGCCAGAGTGGTTGGAAAGGAGGGTAAAACTGATATTAGAAATAAGAAGAAATATGGAGGCAACAGGGGTGACAAACATCCCAGACCCTCTTTGAGAGGATTCAGGAAAGAACCTGTCTGGAAAAAAAAAGTTCAGATTAAAAAGACAGAATAACCACAGACAAAACAGCAGGGCTGGATATATGTACCCAAGAGTTTTAGAGCAAATAAAAAATTAAATATCTGAATTATTAACAACAATGTGCAATGTTTCACTTAAAACTTCCCTGGTATGTGAAGACTGGAGAGGATCCAGGAGAGATCCAGGGAACTGCAAACTTATAAACCTGACATCTGAACCAGACAAATTATCTGAAACTTTGATGAAGGAAGGTAAAAAGGCTTCACTTTTGGTTAATTACAGCAATTCTTGGGGTCTTTTAATGGGTTGACAGGGTGGCAAAAACCCAGGGAGTAAAATTATTTTAGATGTCCAAAAAAAGGTTTGACAAAAGGTATCTAAAGGAAATAAGCAGCCTTGGGATAAGATCATCCTCTTATCTGGTCTTGACTGATATAAATAATCTTTTACAAGCAGGAAGCAGAGGGTGGGAGTAACAATTTGGTTTCTTCTAGTGCAAGGACTCATGTCTTCAAATGAAGGTAATGGGAATTAAAATAAAAGAAAGAAGGTTCTTCATGGAGCAGGTGTCAGACACGAAAAATATAAATGGACATTTTTATGATCTTAAATCTGGGTGGGGAGCTGGAGGAAGGAATCAGCAAGGACCTCAACAGGAAATCCCTGAGCTGAAAGTAGCTCTAGACTGGCAGAATAGTCATAAGAATCTCCCCTTGATCTTTTGGCACCCACTTTTGTTGATGGGAGGAGAAGATGGGTCATATGAACCTCGGTCTGAAACAACACTGATTTAAAAAAAAATGTTTATTTTCAAACAGAATAGGTTTGAATTCCTTATGGGCTTAATCAATCCAACCCTTCCCACTGAAGGGGGAATCGATTGTCCAACAGAATTAATTGTCCAACAGAATATGTAGGGCAGGGAGAGGCTTCAGGAGATTGTTTGGTCCATCTCCAAATCATGTCAACCATCACACAAAGAACACTTCCATTGATGACTTGTGATTCCATATGGTTTTGAAAACTTCCAGCAGCGAAAATTCCAGGCCTTCCCAGGTACTTAATACAAGTGCTTTACAAACCTTAATACCAGATAGTGGTTTTTCATATCTAAATTAAATCTTCTCCCATCAATCCAAGCCAATTTAAGCCAATGGCTTCTTGACCTATCCTCAGCGGGCATGGAGAAGAGATTTTTTGTTTCTTTTTGCAGCAAGGCTTCAGGTATCAGAAAAGTTATTCGCATTTCCCCAGATCTTCTATTTTCTAGATTTACCAAGCTCATCTCTTTCAATCTCTGTTCATAATTACATTGTCTAGATCTCGGATCTTGCAGTTGGTTTTTGGACTTTCTCTCACTGTCTTATAGTGTGGACAGAAATTTCAACATAAGTTCTGCTCAGTCCTTATAAACCCTGGAAAAAGCATATTTGCTTTTGGCATTGAATCCCCAAAACTTTGCGTTTGTCTTTTGGGCACTTTAAAAATTTTCTTTAGGAGATGGAAGATTTTATCACATTTCTCAGACCAGTGTTATTATTTAAAACTGATTCTGCAGTGGCACTTGCAGTTTGAACAGAGCTATAATCTGTTGTGGGACATGAATAGAATCATAAAATCAAAGAGTCATTAAGGTTGGAAAAGACTTCCAAGATCATCAAGTCCAACCATTGACCCAGCATTGCCAAGCCCATCACTACACCATGTCCTTAAGTGCCATATTATGTAGCACAAATGTGTAGAAAACCTTTTACCTTTGAAAATGTGCAATTCGGGGAAAAAATCTATTAACTGGGTGAGAGCAGAGGCAGTAAGAACAATTCTTGACTAATGAGTGGTAGTAACTGCAGCTTTAATAACAGTAACCAAAAGGAGACTTGATTCTGGTAGAGGGAATTGAGCCTTAAAACCAGACAATGAATTAAACCAGAGTTAGATGCTTTAAATCCAGATGCTTTTCTTATTTCCTATTTTCTAAAAACTGTTCTTATTTTTCTCTATACCTATTTGTACCTATATACCTGCTTGTATTTCAGGGGTTCCTTGATCTGGCTCATTATTTCACAAGTGCACCATAAAAAAAGTTTTCAGCTATTCCCTGGACACTTTGATGCCATTAGATGTCCCAGAATTGTCTGGGTTGGAACAGATCTAAAGATTGTCCCACTGCAGCCCCTCTGCCATGGGCAGGGACACCTTCCACTCAACCAGGTTGCTCAAAACCACATCCAACCCAGCCTTGGGGAAGAACTGTCATAACGAGGACAAGGCATTGAGATTTTCAGAGCTGAAATCCTCATCAGTGGTGCTTTCTTTGCATCCTTCATACCGGCAGCTTCTAGACCACAGCGCCTCTGCATCCACCGATTTTTCCTCCTGATTATCCAGGTGCAGCACTGCTGAACCGAGCGAAAGGTCAGCGGTGTTTTGTCATGGAGTTAAGTGGAGTGAGGGATTTGTTCCGACCTCTGAGTTTTCCTCGCCACCAGCCTGGTTTAGCCCTGTTCCCCTCACTGTTGTGTTACATCTGTTGCTCTCAGCATGGGCTTCTTTAGCACTGTCAACATCGCTTTCAGTCGCCACTTGTCATCCCTGCTCCGAGCTCTATTTAATATCTCCAGCTTCCATAAGCAAAACTGATCACTGGGATTACTGAGAGTATTGGACACGCTTTATTGATGAGGTGATTGACTTATCACTGCCTCGGAGACAATGTTTTTTATATCGGCTCGTGGCTTTTATTTTCCTAATTCAGATGCAGTCAGATGTCTCTAGAAAAGGAAGGGTCAAATGTAGCAAAGCTCAGATAAATCCAGGCAAAATGCCACTAAAATCTGCAGCTATTGCAGCTATAACCAGATGTAACTGATGCAGGAATGCACAAAGTATTGAAAATAATATCTTTATGGCTCGTGATTCCTCCTTGTGACGTACCAGACCTGCCAGGCAGTCACCAGCTTGGGACATGTATTGCTGCCACTGCAGTACTTGATGAAAACATCTGTTTTATGCCAGAATTTGCTCAGTCCTGGAATTCAAGTCTCTCTTGGACTTTAAATAGACTGAAATAAGGTTGTTCAGGGATTAGCTGGCTTTTTCCAGACTCCTTTTATTGTTGCTATAATATCTTTTTTATTAAATTGCTCACAGGTAACAACATGTGGATGTGTGCTGTGATAAGCCCTCTGAGCTGTGCTGTTTTCAGGGAATCTTAGGTCACTGGATGGATGTCTGGAAATAGGAAGTAAGATTCAGCCTTGGTTCCATGCAGCATTCAGGCTGACTTCTGTTTGTTGCTGTGCTCCTTGCAGTTGACTGGTTTGGTGTATAAGGCATTTGAGTGGAAAACAGCATTTTTATCAAAGAAAGAAAGCACTCTGGGAGATGGGCAATCTCGGTGAGATTAGCCAATTAATTCAGGATTGAAGAGTTAAGTACTGCTAAAAAAAACCTTTACATTTTCCAGCAGTCTTCAGGAAAACCACAATTACTGAAAATATAAAGAAAAAATAGTAAAATAAGGTAGGAATCTGGGAAGGAAAGGGGGGAATGATTTCTCATCTCGATCTGAAAAGAAATTGGACCAAATAAAGAAAGAAACTTCTGAAAAGAAGTTTTGTGGGTTTTTGTTTGTTTGCATGTTTTTTTTCTGTTTTGGGGGGGGTTTGTTTGCTTGGGATGGGTTTTTTTATTGTTTCTGTTTGGCATTTGTTTGTTTGTTTGTTTCTAAGTGGAGTCTCCTTAAGCACAAATGAAAAACTATTCTGAATAAATAATTCCTAGAACATTTTAAAATCTTGAGAAATTTATTAGTACATACTCCAGACAAATATCCAGGCATTCTCCTTCACAAAATTGCAAGGATAAGATGCTCTTTGTTCTTCCCTTATGTTTACATGGATATTGGGAATATTGGATATTGGGAAATAGCAATTGTGTGCTATTAGGATAAATTAAGCACTCACTGAGAATTTCTTGTGATACTTTTTTTAGTTATCTCACTTTTTCTGAACTTATCAACACTTCCAGTCAATCCAAAACAGGAGAGAAGTTAAGTGAAGCTTAGATTACATACCTGATGTTAAGAACATTATCCAAATTATAACCTAAAAACCCACACTTTATTTAATGCAAATTATTTGTTTGGGTTCTCCTGCTTTGTAGAGAAGTCCTGTAGTAATAAGGAATGAAACCCCACTGAGTTATTTGGAAGTATGTAATGGGGTATAATACAAATTGTTACAGTGAAGCCAAATCCGAACTACTTAAGAAAAAAGTAACCAAGAGGACAATTGGATTACCTTGCCATAAATACTTCAATAGCCCAGCTATTAAAAGGTTGTGATTTAAGATGATTCACAAAACAAACCTGTGAGCCAAAAGGAAACTCCTTCCAACGAGTAGAAGAAATTCCCTAAAGGCGCAGCCAGCCTAACCGGATAATCATCTCAGCAGGGATGAGGTGAAAGCATGACAGCTGTTTATTTAAATTCCTGTAGAGATCCTCCATTTCATCTTCACTGAGGAATCAGGACAGTTTTCCAAAGCAGAAACCACTGACAACTTTACCCCAAGTCACATTTGCCAAATCTCTCCAGGTACACAGGTCTGACCTCCAGGAGTTTTGCTCATGTGGAATGAAATTGCTGCTTCCACCTCGGGAGACACCAAACAGCAGCTGGCAAACGGGCAACCTCCTCGCACCAAAAGACAAGAAACATGAAGATTAAGCTGTTTTAATAAAATTTTGGCCCCTGGAGCTTTTGGTTCCCATACAGCTGACTGTATATTTTTGAGATTTATAGATGTTATCACTGTGGGATGGAACAAAGCTGTTAATTATTTGGGTTTTTCCCCCTAAATTCAGAGAAAGCAACATCTTAATGATGCACAATGCCTTGCACTGCTTGTCTAAAAGACCTGACTTCCATGCTGTGCCATAAACCCACCCTTGCTCCTTCTAGAAGCTGTTACAGATCAATAAGCAGCTGTTAATAACAAGGACCAGTCCTGCTGCACACAATGCAAAGGTTTGCAACAGCTCAAATTCCTCAGAAGAAAAATGTCCCAAGAGAATATGCAGCATTATTATTGTATGAATAACGCACTTATTGATTAAGCAGTATTTCTCCAGCTCCAAAATGCAAAACCAGCAAGATGCAGCCTGCAAACCAAAGCAGTCATATGAGATTTATCCCACTGTAATTTTTATGATTGCTGTCCCTTGGAATACTTGGGCTGTTTTATATTGGCACGTGTTTATATATTTCTTTTCTTATTTACTTTCATGAGGCTCACGCTGGAGGTAAATATGATTTGTACTGAAAATTACTGCAAAATTTTCACAGTGGTTTTTGAAAAGTAATCTATGCTTCTTTCAGGATTAACTTGCTCTTCCTCCCCACCCTCAAAAACCACCCAGCAAGACACATTGTGTTGCACATGTAGCTGTAGTCAGAGGATTTTGCAGACGACAAGCAGACAGCTGTATTTCGTTATCAGTATATTTTTACGTCCCCTCTCCTAAGGGATTTTCTTCAGAGTCCACAGAAATAAATGATTATCAATGCAGCAAAAGATGGAGGAAACTGCTCCGATAGCAGTTCGGTGCTGTAAAACCCTGAAGTTTATGGAAGCTCAGGTGGCCCCTCAGCCCTTTTAAAGCTTTTTTTTAGCAGGGCTACTGGTGCAGAACTCAATTTCTGAACAGGCAGCTGGCTTGTCAGTCCCTTGTTAAAATGAATTGTTGGTTAAAGGCTCTATCAAGAAAATCCTCTTTATAACTCCTTTTGCAAGCCAACCACCACGTAAAGCTGCTGCCGCTTCGCAAATAAAAAGCAAAAAACCCCTCGCAGGTACAGTTGTACTCCAGACTGCTCTATCAAAGCACTTTGGCTGGTTGAACCTCCAGTCTCAGGCTGCAATTTGTGGTGTTTTGGAGAGAATAAGTGGCTTCAGTAGCAGCGAGTTGGTGAGGTTTATTAATTTATTTCTGTGAGCACTGCTCTGGGCACTGTGTGACTATGAAGGAGGGCAGACTCCTCTCAGAGAATCATGGAATCATTAAGGTTGGAAAAGATCTCTAAGATCATTGAGTTCAATCATTAACCCAGTGCCAAACTAAACTCTGTCCCCAAACGCCACATCTACCTATTATTTGGGCATTTCCAGGGACGGTGAATCCACTACTTGCTCTTTCCAACGCTTGACTGTCCTTTCAGTGAAGAATTCTTTCTTAATATCCAACTCGAATCTCCCCTGGTGCAACTTGAGGTCTTCTCCTTTTATCCTATCTCTTGTCGTTTGGGGGAAGAGACCAATCCCCGCCCGGCTGCACCCTCCTGTCAGGGAGCTGTAGAGCGATGAAATGCCTCCTGAGACCCCTTTCTACAGAATAAACACCCTCACCTCCCTCAGCCGCTCCTGAGGCTCCCCACCTAGGAGGGGGAAAGTGAAGAGGGCAGTGAGGATGGGAAGGGCGTAGAACAGGGATCATCCCTGCAGCGGCGGCATGAGGAGATCACCTCCTGAGGGGAACACCTCCTGAGGGGAACACCTCCTGACGGGGAACACCTCCTGAGGGGAGCACCTCCTGAGGGGATCACCTCCAGAGGGGAGCACCTCCTGAGGGGATCACCTCCTGACGGGGAACACCTCCTGACGGGGAACACCTCCTGACGGGAACACCTCCTGAAGGGAACACCTCCTGAGGGGATCACCTCCAGAGGGGGATCACCTCCTGAGGGGGATCACCTCCTGAGGGGGAGCACGTCCTGAGGGGGAACACCTCGTGAGCGGATCACCTCCAGAGGGGGATCACCTCCAGAGGGGGATCACCTCCTGAGGGGATCACCTCCTGAGGGGGAACACCTCCTGAGGGGATCACCTCCTGAGGGCGAACACCTCTTGAGGGGAACACCTCCTGAGGGGGATCACCTCCTCAGGGGAACACCTCCTGAGGAAGAGCCCCGGCCGCGCCCTGAGGAGGGAGGTGCTGAGGGGAGGTGGGCGGAGCCCCCTCGGGCTGTCCTCTCCTCCGATTGGCAGCCGCGTGAAGGGGATGGACGCCCTGTCGCCGTGCACTATGGGAGTTGTAGTCCAAAGCGCGGGGCGCTGCCGGCGGCACCTGCGGGATGGGGACTACAACGATGGGGGGAAGGGAGGGGCACGTGGCCGCGGTGGGCGGGGCCTCATCGGTCACGTGATGTTTGGGTGCCGGCGGTGACGGGCGCGCGGCGGCAGGTGAGGGGCGGCGCTGGTCGCGCTGTGGGGACACGGCGGTGACACGGCCTGGGAGCGCGGGGACACGGCTGGCACCGGGTCTGCGTGATAGAGGATCGGGGCTGGCCTGGCGCTGGGTGTGTGTGTATGTGACACGGGGACAGGGCTGGCCTGGCACAGGTTGGAGTGTGTGTGTGACAGGAGGACAGGGCTGGCCTGGCACAGGTTGGAGTGTGTGTGTGTGACAGGAGGACAGGGCTGGCCTGGCACTGTGTGTGCATGTGTGACACGGGGACAGGTGTGTGTGTGTGACACGGGGACAGGGCTGGCTTGGCACTGTCCGTCTGTGAGACACGGGGACAGATGTGGGTGTGTGTGTGACATGGGCATAGGGCTGACCTGGCCCGGTTTGGGCTGTGTTTGCTATACGGCAACAGGTCTGGCCTGGCACAGAGGGTATGTGACATGGGGACAGGGCTGGCACGGTGGTTGTGAGACATGGGGACAAGGCTGCCACAGAGAGGGTGTGACAAAGGAGACAGGACTGGCTGGGCACGGGTGTGTATGTGTGTGTGACATGGGGACAGGGCTGGGCTGCTGTAGGTTGTGGGGTGTGTGTATGTGACATGGGGACAGGGCTGGCACAGTGGGATGTGTGACATGGGGACAGGGCTGGCACAGTGGGATGTGTGACATGGGGACAGAGCTGGCACAGTGGGATGTGTGACATGGGGACAGGACTGGCCTGGTACAGGGGGCAATGTGTAACATGGGGACAGGGCTGGCCCTTCACAGGGTGTGTGTGACATGGGGACAAGGCTGGCACAGGGACTGCATGTGGAATTAGGGTCTAGGACTGCTGTTGCACAGGGTTGTATGTGTGCAATGAGCGATTTGGGGACAGGGCTGGCCTTGCCCAGGGCTGTGCAGGGAGGGACACACATGCCAAGGGTGCTGTGGACCACACCTGTGTCCCATGTCACCGCTGACTGGGTGAGGCTGGGATGTCCCTGCACCCAGACTGCCACTGTCCCACAGTAGCTCAACACGAAGAAATCCTGAATTACCGATTTCCAGCACAGTGACAACATTGAGAACTGCTCCTGGGCTGTTACCTGCTAGGTTTTGGCTCAATTTTAACCTCACAGAGGGCATGATGTTGTTTATTTATCACTTTTTCCCCCTTCCAGGCTAATTCAGGGAGCTTGAGGCAGTGGGATAGATTTGGAAGTACAAGGAGAGGAAATAAAACCGCTTTTAAATGTACAAAGCGCCGCTTTCTGCAGTGGTCTTCGGCTGACTGCAGAAACTTTTTTTGTTGCTTTTGTACTTCGAAAAAGTGTTTGTGGTTTGAAGCTTTTAATAAAAGCTCCCCTGAGCTGTGGGGTACAATTAACCTCCGGCATCTGGCGCTGGAGTGGACTTTGCCGGGGAAACCTCGTGTTCCCATGGAACTGCTCCGTGTCTTTGTCTGCATATCAAAAAGCAGAGGGTTTTGGAAGCCTAAAAGCACGTTTCATTCTGCCACCAGCACGCAGAATATGCTCTGCAGAACCCTCTGCTTGTTTGCATTTGAAGTTTTCCGTGGCATTTTGGAGCTTGAGGTGCATCCTTGTGTCTGGGGGTGCAGCAGGAACAAGCGGTTGTTTGTTTGCACGCCCTTGCGTGGGGTGGTGGCCTCAAGTTTTGCTTTGTGCTTCATTCTGCACAAAGGATTTAGGATTCAGCAGACTGAATCCTAAATTTTTGCTAGCTGTGTGTGCTGTGGACTGGGAAGAATTGATGGAATTATGAGTGTTTTCCCCCACCCTTTTTTTTTTTTTTTTGGTTTTATTTTTGTGTTTAGCTGTAAGTTTTATAGTTTATCAAGCATTTATCCCATTTTCCAGGCTGGTTTTTCCCTTTGCAGTGAGGCTGTGAACACACAGGGCCCCATCCTGCCTTGCTGGGCTCTGTATTGCTGTGGTCCAGGTGTCCATGCAGGTGTTTCTGGTCTTTAAATCATCACTGACTCAGGCCAGCTGCTGTCTGACCCCATGATGCTCTCCTGCTGTGCCATCTTTTCCATCTGTGATGTTCTTTTTTATCTCATCTCCAGGTTGAACTCTGGCTGTATTTTGGAGTGTTAATCATGGACTTATGGAATGGTTTGGGTTGGAAGAGACCTTAAACACCATCCATGGAGCACTTCCAGTGATGGGGCAGCCACAGCTTCTCTTGAGTGTCTCACCATCCTGGCAGGGAAGAATTTCTTCCTGATATCCAATCTAAACCTACCCTCATTTAACGTAATGCCATTCCCCCTTGTCCTATCACCCCATGCCCTTCTGGAAAATCCCTCTTGATGGTGTTGATGCAAATTCAGTTTTTTTTAATCCTGGATGACTCAAGGCAGTTTGACCCCTTGTTGCTTTCCTGCTCTGCTGTGTTCACCAGCTGCAACATCCTTTTCCCTTTGGTCCTCAGGTTTGTCTCTGGACTTTTCCTGGGGTGTTAAATGTGCTGATTCCCACTTTCCAGTTGCCATACAAGCAACAAATAACCCTTCTTGCTCTCTCCAAGGCCTCCCACCTTGCTGGTTTGCTTTTGTTTATTAATGCAATTAAAAATTATCCTGACCACTGGTGCAGCTTTGATGGCCATGGGAGAGGCTGAGCAGTGCAGCCATGTGTCCTGCATAGTCCAGGCTCCTGATTCAGATTCCATCCCTGTTTCCTCCTGTTACTGTGTTTAAAGCAAGACTTGACTCAGAAGGTGGTGAGGCCCTGGCACAGGTTGCCCAGAGAAGCTATGGCTGCCTCATCCCTGAAAATATTCAAGGCCAAGTTCGATGGGACTTGGAGCAATGTGGTCTGGTGGAAGATGTCCCTGCCTATTGCAGGGGGTTGGAACTGGATGGTCCTAAAGTTGCCTTCCAACCCAAAACGATCTGTGATTCTATGATTGCAAGTTATTCAGTTGAGATTGGCTACAGGGACTGGTAGAACAGAAATTTCAATATTAAAACCTTTATTCCTACCCTTCTCTTGTGTAAGCAATCTCAATAATTTTCTCACAACTCTTGATTTATTGTTTTGGGTTTTTTAAAAATATTTTAAACCTCTCATCATTTGCTCCTCATCAGGTGGGATCCTCTGGTGTGAGCAGGTCTCCCAGCAAGTGAGATACCTGCTCTGGATCTGGAGGATCTTAACTGGGAGTGGAGGAGAAATAATTATTCTGTGTCTCAATAAATTTGCACCTTTATATTAAAGCACTTAAAATCTAATTGAAAAAAATAAGAGGGAATCTGAAGATGAATGAGTCTGTGCTTCCCCTTCCTTGTAAATATATATATCAAATGGTATTTTGAATTGTTAGCTCTTCTGGGATTTCAGGAATATTTAAATAGCAAGTGTGAAAGGGTAAATAATATCAAGATAAAAATAAAACTTTCGATTCTCTGCCTGTACCATAAACACATTCTGCTCGATGAAAGTCAAATGAGCTGTTGAAAACTTTTAATTTGCTTTGCCCATCCTTATTATTCTCCTTCCTACAGCTCACCTACTTTGTGCAGTGGGGTGAGCTGGTGGCTCTCACTAGGATTTTTATGGACCTTCCAAGGGTTTCTGCTGCTTTGGGGGACTGCAAATTGGTGACACCTGAGGGTTTTGGGGGTGCAGGAGGAGCCTCTGACTGCTTTATTTAGGGCTGGAATTGGGAATTGTCACTGTCAGGCCAAAGGCTGCTTGCACTGGAAAGATGGATGGATGGATGGATGGATGGATGGATGGATGGATGGATGGATGGATGGATGGATGGATGGATGAATGACTGGGTCTTTCCACCCAGGACATGGTTGGTCCTGTGTTTCAATCACTGATGTCAGTCCATACTGGGGGATGAACAGATCAGGAGCAGCCCTGGGAAGGACTTGGGGGTGCAGGTGGAGGAGAGGCTGGACATGACCCACGTGCCCTTGGAGCCCAGAAATCCATTTGTATCCTGGGCTGCATCCACAGTGGGGTGGGCAGCAGGTGAGAGGGGATTCTCCCCTCCTGCTCCACTCTGCTGAGACCCACCTGGAGAACTGCATCCAGGTTTGGGGTCTCAGCACAGGAAGAACATGGAGCTGTTGGAGAGAGTCCAGAGGAGGCCACAAAGGTGATTAGAGGGATGGAGACCCTCTGCTCTGTAGACAGGCTGGGAGAGCTGGGATATTCATCCTGGAGAAAGCTCCAGGGAGAGCATGAAGTCCCTTCCAGTGCCTGCAGGGGCCCCAAGAGATCTGGAGAGGAACTTTGGAGAAGGGCCTGGAGTGATATGACAGGGGGGAATGGCTTCCCACTGATAAAGAGTAGGTTTAGATTCAATACTAGAACAAAATTCTTTACTGTGAGGGTGGTGAGGCCCTGGCACAAGTTTTCCAGAGAAGTTGTGGATGCCTCATGCCTTGAAGTGTTCCAGGCCAGTTTGGATGGAGCATGGAGCAACCTGCTCTAGTGAAGGAGCCCCTGCCCATAGCAGAGGAATTGGAACTGCATGATCTGGCAAGTTCTTTCCAACCCAAACCATTCCATGATTCCTGACCACTAGAATGTGTGTGTTTGCCTATGACAGGATCCACTAGGTCTAAACTTATTCTAGCTTTTTAAGCATGAGCCTAACTCTCAGCTGAAGTACCAGAGTGTCCTTCCATGACAGTGCTTGCAGTGGAAATGCTGCAAAACTTGATCCTCAGTGGCATCACCAACCTGCACTGTATTTTTCAGAACACTTTTTGCCACGTGCAAATCCAAATTTTGGCCCCAAACTTGCGTTGGTGTTTTTGGCAGCAGTGTTGGGCACAGCAAGGCTGGAGGGAAGCTCTGCCCATCACTTTGTTGAGTGCTCAGAAAGCTTCATAAAATATTTGAGCTCTTTTCTTGCTGCAAAAGAGCCAGAAGTGTCTGTATTTTGCTGTCAGAAAGGTTATTTGTGGTTTTTAATAATGCACTGTGTTTCCTAAAGATTATGGTCAAGATAAGAATCCTACTCCCTATTTTTTTTTTCTGCTTGCCTTGCAAATGGCGATGTCTAAGATTAAAATAACGCAAGAGTTAAATTAATCTGGTTTAACACTTGCAGGGAGGTTTCTATTTAAAACTCTTTTTCTTCATAGTGTCACTAGTCAGGAAATTCAGTAGGCAGGTGCCATCTCTTTGTTGCAGTGCATGGGCACATCTCTGCTTTGCAGTGTTTCTGATGATGGAAAAAATAGCATTTAACTAAAGTAAAAAAGGGACACGATGGATTATCTTTTTTTTATGTCCATTTTGTGTGCAGCTTCATTAGAAGAGCAAAGATTGCATTGGTGATCAGGTGCTTTTTAAATATATCCTGAAGATTGCTACAAAAAATAAGAAGAAATGGTGTATCAGCAGGTGTTCTTGAAAATGTTTTTTTCCTGGGATGCAGAGCTGTGGGGAAAAGCTCTCCCAAGGGCAGTTTAGGTGTGTTGGCAGTTCATCTGCTGGGTTGCTGCAAGCAAAATCTGGAAAATATTTTCCAGCTTCTACCTGAATGAAGTCAAACTCGGCTGCAATACCTATATTTACCTTTTTTTTTTTTTTTTTTTATGCGTTGCCTTTTTTTTTTAAAGTAAATACTAATATTGGGTTAGGTGGTGATTTCTCTTCACTCTCTCTGTCATCCCTTCCCTAAATAAAAGCAGAAAATAACTGCAAAATGTTTGATGCTCTTCAATGTGTAGCATTTGTTTTGTTCTCACTCCCCTGTCCCCCCTGCTGCAAAGCCAGGCATTGCAAAAATACGATTTTTTGAGGTTATTGAGGACTTTATTTGTCCTCCTTCTCCTCTCTGCATACATTTATTGTCATTCTAGTCTTGAATAACTTGGCCATGTATTTTTTTTCCCCTTGTAGGACTCCTCCATCATCTGGTGCATGGAGTAAAGGAGTGCAGGAGACAGCCGTGCTGTAGGATTTTATTCCAGAGCTGTTGCCATAGCTCTTTATTTCTGTAAAATAAAACATTTTCTTCTTCCACGAGAGACTTTGATCACACTCATTGCTGAAACCTGTTGCTTTTTTTTCCCATTTATAATGAATAATCTTGTGATGCTCCTGTGTGGAGGAGAGAGGTGCCTCCTTTATTTTTCTACATGTGAAAAACCAGGCAGATTTGGAGGTGTTATGACCCAAATTTTTGGATTAACCCATTTCTTGGCAGTGTGAGATGCCAGAGACTCAAATATGGTATGAGGGAATTCTCAAACTTGCTATTAATGGCTGCTATGTAAAAAATCCCATATACAGCCGGGAATGCTGTTTTTCTTCATCTTTCTCCCCGTGCTTTGAAATTCCCTTATTTATTTGTGATAGGACAAGGGAGAATGGCTTTCAGCTGAAGGAGCTGAGCAACCTGGTCTAGAGGAAGGTGTCCCTGCCCATGGCAGGGTGTAGAATGAGACATTTAAGGTCCTTTCCAACCCAAACCATTCTGTGATTCTATGATTTCCCAACATATGACATCTCCTGAGTGTTACCACAGTCCTCATGCAATGGTTCTGCCTGCCCACCTCATGTGCCCCAATTTTGGGGTGTGTTACGTGAGCAAAATCCTCTTGGGCTGTTTGGGGAAGACTTGGATGATGTTTCACTGGGTCTCTGAGTTGTGCAACAATGGCTTCAGTTTTAGGATCATTGAATCACAGAATGGTTTGAGTTGGAAGAGACCTTCAGGGTCACCTCATTCCAACCTTCTGCCATGGGCAGGGACACTTTCCACCAGACCAAGTTGCTCAGAGCTCCATCCAACCTGGCCTTGGACACTCTAGGAATGGGAATTTTGGGATCAGAGGGAGCAGTGTTTTCAACTCACTGTAGGTAATTGCAATTAGGTTTGAGCTGAATTATTAGTAAATGCTTTGGAGCATCCTCTGTCCCAGCACGGAGATGTTTACCATGCTCCAACTTCTAATTTTGGAGATAAAAATGCTGCTGTGCATCTGTTTGGAGATGGGGGAAGTCGATGAGGCTGTGGGAGCAGTGCTGCCTTGCTGGGTAACACTTTGTTTAATATAACCCTGTACATGACAGAAATTCTTGTTGGAAGCTGCAGATCTTCAGATTTTCCTTCGTGCAGAGTGAATCAAGAGCTAAACCTTAATACAGCCTTTTACTATATTTTTCCCCATAAAACCAATTCATTTGTGATCCCTTGTGACACTATTCACTTTGTAGACTCTCATGAGAATCTCCTAATTTCCAAAATACCTGATTTATACAAGTTTAGATGTAGTGTCAGAGAGCTTGAGATGTGATTTACCTTCCCCAAATGTTTTGATGTCTTCTGTTGTGTGCCTGATAATCCCCAACCTCTCCCTTATCCGAGTGCCTGTCACTGCTGGTGTCAGTCTCATCTGCAGGTTGTGGATGCTCAGTGAAAAAGTATGAAAAATTAAACTTACAAATATATGTTTTTTATTAAATTAACAAGTAATATCTATAGTGCATAAGAACATATATATAAAGTTAATATATATATAATAATAGTAGATGCTGTTTTGTTTGCTTTTATGCTCTGTTTCTTTTGGCTTTTGTTTTAAATAATTAAAAATTTAAGTATTCTCTCAGCCAAAGGTGCTGTGGGATTGATGTGGGCAGGATGAAGCCATGGTGAATACTCATAGCTGTGATCAGGGAAGTTTGTCCAATGTCCTGATTCTCCCCATCCTCTTACAGAGCATCCCTTGCAGATTTTAAAGCTATCTTCAGCTGTAGCAATGGTGAAAAATCAAGTCATTTTACTAAATCTACTTTTACTAATGATAAATAAGGTAAAAAGAATGAATTATTAGAATAATGGTGCTTAAATTGTGTCGAGGCCACTGCATGTTAGAAGTTCTCAGATTTCTTGGTGTCAAGGACCTTCAGCTTCCATTAACAGCAAGTGCTTAAAGTTGGATGTAGGTGGCAAAATGTGGGTGTGGAAGCCCCAGAAATGCTGTCCAAAGCTTTTTGACACTTCTATTTTAGAGAAGAACTGTGTGCTTTCCAAAGCCCTCAGAAGTTTTGATCCTGCGCCACAGGGAGGTTTTGTAGCTCTGGGTTGTTCTTCTAAAAATGTAATGGATTCTGTCCTAGCCAAGTGCCCAAACTGGCACATTCGAGAGGCATCTTAGTAAATGGTGAAAACAGGATTGCAATATTTGAATAAAACAAGACACCTTTGAATTTGAGAAAGCAAACCGAGAGTCTCACTGCAGATATTTTCCTGTTGATTATCTTCAGAGCCTGAAGCAGATGGGTTTCAAAGAATTCTAGAATGGTTTGGGTTGGAAGGGACCTTTTTCCAAGCCCCTGCCATGGACAGGGACACCTTCCACTAGACCAGGTTGCTCAGAGTTCTATCCAACACTTCCAGGGATGGAGCATCCACACCTTCTCTGGTTTCTTCTCCTTTGTCTCAAACACAGCAATCATGAGATTGGAATTCTGGTGGGTTGGGCTTTTTCTTCACCTTACAGTAATACTGTCAGTTTAATTGTCAAAATCCTCTTCCCTCTGCATGGAAACCAATGTTATTTTCTTTTTTCTATTTCTTTGCATACTATTCAGAGGTACCTTTGTTTTCTTTCATAGAGATGTCCCACAGGCTCTGAGGTCTTCAGGCCAGCTCCTTTCCTACTGCACTGTGCTTGCCATCCATTCTAAAATTAACTAGAATTTAGCATAATCTCATCTTTAGAAACAGGGTTGTGCATCTCAATCCTGTTTGGGAGACATTTGAGCACAGAACATAAAGAGTGTGTGCAGAAAATAATCTGGAGGTCCTGCTGTCCCCAGGGGCACTCACTGCCTCTCTGCTTGTACTTCCAGAATTTGATCATCTCTTTTCCTTTGGTTCCTGGTGAGACCAGAAAGAGTTTTTGAGTTTTCCTTGGTGGCTGCTTTGTGGGCTTGAGATGCTGCTGGCTCCTTCAGCCCCATCGGGGTCTAAGATCCTCCTGCTGGGAGAGTTTGGCTTTTGCTGCTTTTCTCCACCAGCAGAAAGGAAATTACTTTTCAAAATTTGTGGTACTTCCTGGATTGGAGCAAAAATCCAATTCTTTGGAAGCAAATCGTGGCCTGCAGGGTAAGGGGATGAGTGGTCTCCCCTGGTCATTTGCATGTAGATCATAGAATGGTTTGGGTTGGAAAGAGCCTTCAAGATCATCTTGTTCCAATCCCCCTGCCATGGACAGGGACATCTTCCACTAAACCAAGTTGCTCCAAGCTCCATCCAACCTGGCCTGGAACACTTCCAGAGAGGGAAGTCCCTTGGCTGCCTCCCTCTACATCAGGTAGAGAAAGACTTACGGGCTTGATGTCCTCCTTGTTCCTGTCCCCCACCCCAGAGAGGCGGGTGGTTCTCATGAGTGGATGTCATCTCCATGAACATCATCTCAAAGCCTACCAGCGTCATGATAAAGCCGTCGTTGGCTGAAGCAAAGTCTTCTGGTGGTTCTCCACCCTCCATTTCCATTTCCTTGCCATCCTGGGCAGACTGAGCCTGGTTATTTTGCCCGGCTGGCTGCAAACCACTTTGCAAAGTTGCTCTCCTGAGCAGACCCAGGGTGACCTTGCACTTGCTGATTTGGTAGCCAGGCTCCGATGCCGACTCCCTGCGTGGAAACTCATAAATAGCTCCGCTTTTCCGTTTCATTTCCCAGACCTGTTTACACCTTGCCAGAAATAATTACAACCTCTGAGCCTGCGGTTTACTGGGCAAAGGGGAGGAGGGCAAGGAGAAAAACCTGCAATCCATGTTTTTTCGTGCGCTGTCATCAACATGGTGCTGCCAGCGGGATCAGCATCTCCCTTCTGGAACATGAATCAGGCTGTGCTCGCATCTGCCCGGCATCGCTCCTGTTCTGCGCTTGAGAATTCTTTCCCTTCCTCTGCTCAGCATCATCTTAAATTCATATCCCAGGCGGTGCCTCCCTCACCTGCTTTATTACCTCTTAATGTGTTTTCCCAAGAATGTCTCGCTCGCGGATAAACCTCTCCTGCTTCCCTTGTAAAACCAGCACTTTCCACGCTCTTCCTCCTCCGGCGCCTGTGCGTTTTTCCTCCATCCATGCAGAGCTTTCCTCCTTCTTACCATGTTTTTTTGAGCACCTTGGAGCCTGCCCATCCTCCTGGAGAGGCGGGTGGATGCCACCGCTCCCGGTTTTGCATCCAAGTTGTGGTCATGTGTAGAGCCAGTGGGGAAAGCAGGAATATTTTTAGCCTACACTTCTGCGAGCCGCTCAGGGGGCCGCCCACAGCTGAGTATTAAAATAATAGCGGGGACATTGGGTAAGCTCTGCAGCAAAATGTTGATATGCAAATTGCCATCTTAAGAGCAAACCTCAAGGCGATTTTTGGCAATGCATGCAAGGCTCCGGAGCAGTGTGTTTTGAATAAAGATTACAGCAAAGGGATTTTGCCTGGAGGCCACGCTCGTCTCATTTATTCTGAAGCTTAGCAGAGCTGGTAATTCAGTGTTGGAAGCCAACAGGGTGAAACGTATGCACCTTTAAAAAGGTATTAGATTAGCATTGGCGAAACAAAATGTCACGTCACCTCTGTAACTGAAATTTCCAGGCTTGCAGAAGCAATAAATTCGGTTTGATTTCATTTGCAAGTAGTTCCTGGGCACTGTCCAAGGAAGAGGTGGCTCTGATGGCAGCAGAGTTGGTTTGGGAGGTTTCGAGGCATTATTTGATTATAAATGAGCTTGTGCCAGCTGATTCCATGCTGCTTTGACTTTTCTCTTCAACCTGGTGATGGACAGCTTGGCTGTTGGAAACCTTGCAGTAAGAAATCAGATCACATATGAATTCCTTATTTTTGTTGGGGTCTTTTTTGTTTATTTTCTTGGTTATTGAGTTCAATGTGGCACTACTGGGAAGGAAACAGCAGTAAATTCATAAAATATTAGAATTCTTTGGGTTGGAAGGGACCTGAAAAGTCATCTCATTCCAACCCTCTGTCATGGGAGGGGAAGCTTCCACTGGACCAGGTTGCTCCAAGTCCCATCCAGCCTGGCCTTGGACACTTCCAGGGATGGGACATCCATATTACCATATGTAATATCATGTCAATATTCCCATCCACCAATATCCCCAAGTCTTTCCTCGGGACTTTTCTCAATGAAGTATTTGAATTCTTTCATTTATTCCAGTTCTTGAGGAGAAAATACGAATTTGTAGGTGTTTCCATTAGTCTTTGTTTCCTTCACCCATCGATGCCTGGTCACTGATGGGTGAAGGAAAGGTTTGAATCACAACAAATATGTTGCTCTAGGATTGGAAACTGGCAATAAATGAAACAACTTATTGTGAATTTTGGGGGTTGCTTGGGTTTTTTTTGTTTGTTTGGGATTTTTTAACTCTTGAAGATGGTTATAAATCCCTCCCTTTTAGAGGCTGGAGAGGGATGATTTTGAGTGGGAATAAAAGTAGTTGGTAGCTAATTTTACTCTCTTTGAATGTACCATGGAAGAACCAGGTGGCTGAGCCTTTGTGGGAACACATTCTGACTTTGATACAAGTTTGTGTTGATCTTAGTTCACTTGTATCCTCTTACTTTAATTATACGTTCCAGCACCATGACACTTTTAAATATCAGATTCTGAGAATGTTCTCTGCCAAAACTGCACGCTTTAAGTGCAGATCCTTTTGGCAAGCATCTCAGGAGCTGTTGACTTCCCTCTCTGGTAACCCCATCCTCTCTTGGCGAATTTTTTTCTCCTTAAAATTCGAACATCGTTTGGTAAAATAGCAAAGCTCAATGGGTGTGTAGCCCTGTGAAGATCACTGTGTCCTGCTTGCATCCCAATGGCGCTGAGTGAGTACAAGAAAAGCATCTTTCAGTTTGGTTCAGGCACATCTTTGGATTGCCTTTATGTCTGTTTTTTGGTGCATCCTGCTCCTCCCTGGCCTTAAACACAAGATGCTGGTTTAGTCTTTTTGAGCAACCTTGTGCCTTGCTGAGATGTTGATTCTTCCCTCCAGGGTCATGAAACTCTACTTCTGATTTTGAAATGCTCCAAGTCTCCAGTTCTCCATTCTTCTTCCTTCTTGATGATTTCATCAATGTAGGAATGTTCTTAGTTTTCCCCAAAGCTTGTTTTTTGGTGGAGTATCTTCAGGGAACATCACAGCTGACTGTCATGCCAGTGTTTTTGTCTTTCCAGATTGTGTTTCCTGAAATTTCCCATCAAATCTATGTTCAACTCCTTCTGCGTTCAGTCTCCTATTTTAAGGTCTTTACTGCAGGAATTATCTCCTTACTCTGTATTTATACAACATTTTGTGTGATGCAGATGTGATTCCAAAGTGGTGCCTTTGATAATACCTTCAAAATTTTTGTTGTAGCTGTCAAAAATCTTGAGAATGCTGTCATTTTATATAAATATTTATATATATAAATAGGCCAGAGACAAAAATTAAGACACTGTAGATGTTAATACTTAAATACTACTAATAAAAAAGAAATAATTTTTTCTCGCCCTACCGGGGTTCCTTTGGTAGTTATGGCATCAGCTGCTTTCTGTGGGCAAACTGAAATACTGAACTCTGATCTCAGCAGATAAGAAATATTTTTGTAAAGCTGTGCATTTAGACTAATTCTGTCTGCCGTAGAATGTGCTGAGGATTTGTGATCCTCAGCAGGCAGTTGACAGATCTTAACTAGTTCTGCTCTGTCTTGTCAATCAAAATTAAACACCCACCTCACTCCTTCCTACTTTCTCTCTCTTCCAGCCTTTTTTTATTTAGGTTGGTCATTAAAATTGCTCCTAACCATAGAAACGAGGAAAACCCGCCCCTTACTTTCCAGAGCCTTAGTGTGATATTCCTGTACTGACATCATGTGAGTTACATACACGATGGCTTAAAAAAAAACCCCAAAAAACCTGCATGTGGGCAGAGTTGTCATTAATTCCTCCCTATAATGGAGTTGTTCCTGTGGATGCCAACCAAGATCATGTCTCTGTTGCATTCCTGTGTGGAAAATGCAAGAGGGACACAAAGGAGAGGCCCTGCTGTGGAAGAAAAACACCAGAAAAAGATTGAATTGGAGAAGAAAACAGATCCATCCAGGGGATGGAACTGGTGGGAGGATGAGATAAGGAGAAGACAGCTGGGCAAGAAGGCTCATGTGCAATGTAGTGCGTTTCTGATCATTTCAATATTGGTTTTCATCCTCCTAGGGCTGCCTTGGGTGCTCTGGGAGATGAGCATAATGGTATTTCTGGGAAATTTGACCAGCAGATTTCTATGCTTAAAAACCCCACTTGGCAGGATGGGGTTTAGCTTGTTCTGGGAAATTTAAATGACCACTGTTTTTCTGCTTGTAAGGCAGTTTAAAAAGGTTTGTTCCAATGCCACCTGAGGGTGATAAAAACTTCTACCTTAGCAGCCATGAGCATCCTGAGATTTCAGTGGTGGAATCTGTGTTTGACAAATAATTCTGTTTTCATTTGAAGCAGGACTGCCTCAATTTAAGACAAATTTTGTCATTTCCCTGCCTGCCCCCCACCTTAAATTGCTATAAATCCTACTTAGGAAGGTCTCCAGGATGGAGGTGTGGATTGTTCCCGAATTAGTTGCATGTAAAAGTTTCACCACTCTTTTTCTGTGAAGGCTTGTCTCTTGGGAAGTGGACTTGTGACCTTTGGCCAGAGAAATAACAAAGAAGAAGTGTTGTGTGATGTGGCATGACAAGGTGTTGCTGAGCAACATCTTAAAATTTAAAGGTCTTACTTATTTATCCTGTCTTTAAAAGCTGGTTCTGGGTACTGTGCTTTAGCTTAGAAGCTCTTAATCATTATTTTTCCCCACGTATTGGAACTTCTGCTGCTTTTGAGGGTGTTGAAGTTGATTGTGTAATCAAAGAGGAGAAAAGGGTAATTGGGTGGTTTTTCTAAGGGTAGAAAAACTCAAGACAGGAGCTCCTTCAGCATCCTTTGCTGCTCTCTTTGGCCCCAGTGTCATCCCATGTGATTTGACTTTCTCCACCACTCCATCATGAGGAGGGATTAGAAAGCTTTGATGATTAGTTTGGAAGGCTAACTCTTGTGTGGTGATGCTCCTCCTGCTCAAAACAGCCCCAAAATACCAGCATTTTGATTAAAACACTTCCTCTGAGGAATAAGTGCCGTAAAATTTTGTAATATTTTTATTTCCTTACTTTGCATACTGTGTAAGTGCCTCTACCTGTGTTGCCTCAGCCATTCTTGTTCTTCTTTTCTCTTTTATTTTTTTATTTGAGCATAATAAACTGCGTTAAAAGCATCTTAAATTCCTTCTGAAGCATTAGTTTCCAAATTTGGACCAAAATATAAAAATCAGTTGTGAAAGTCTGTGTGTGGGAAATGAGTTTATGATATCAGTAAAGTCTCCAGAGTTATCTGAGTTGTTGGATCCTTTTAAATGCTATTCCTGATGAGAACAAATGGCCTCAAGTTGCACCGGGGGAAGTTTGGATTTGATGTAAGAAAAATTTCTTCACTGGAAGGGTGGTTGAACATTGGAACAGACTGCCCAGGGACGTGGTGGAATCACCATCCCTGAAATTGTTCAAAAGTCCAGTTCTGGGTCCACTTGGTTGTCTCAGTTGTGTGGTTCTCTCTCAGCAATCCCTTTATTTGCCCAGGCTTTCTTTTTGTAGGAAATGTAGTAAAAATGTGCTAAAACCAGATCCTGTTTGACTGGCTAATACTGACTATAAAATATGACATTGCTAAGCAGGGGGAAATGACAATAATGTGAAATCACAAATTGCAGAAAATAAAAATTACTTCCTGTGTTTTGCTAGGCATCCCCTTATGTTTGCACCCTGAAATTAAAGGGAAGAAGTGGTTTTTTGTTTCCTTTTTTTGGTTTGTGTTCCATTGTCAACAGACATTGTGTAGGCCAGAAGCAAAGCTTGCCTAATATATGAATATGTTTAACAAATTCACAGGGTGTGAAAACTCCCAGTTGAATCTAAAGATACGGCTAAAACCTCAGTCTTGGGAATCCCTGAGCTTCAGACTGAAGGAAACAGAGCAGATAAAAGCCTGTTTGTGCTTTTCACATCTGATTTTCTTTCTTTTTTTTTTCTTTTATCTGAACAGAAACAATAGTGCCAAGCTGGGCCTTGGGTCTGTTGGGCTTTTGCTGCCAAGTTCCCAACAAGTGGCTCCACAACACAACAGAATAAAATTGTGGGTGAGGTAATTCTTGCTGTTTCCTTTCTGTGATAATCCTTCTCATTTCAGTTTTTTTTGTTTTTTATTTTGGTTGGTTTTCTCCATATCTTTTCAACTCATTGGAGGTGATGTTGCATGTTGTAGACCCAGGCTCTGCAGGTGGGGTGTAGGAATGTTGTGGATTGCAGATGTTCCCCTCTGGATGCCATCTTTTGCTCTTGCAGTGGTTTCCTGGGTTTAACTGGGTGATCTCCATCCAAATTCTCCCCCTGCCATCTGATCCTGGCTGTTCATTAAGCTCTGGAATGTCCCCTGCTCATGGTGTGTTGACTTTGAGTTGGGTTTTCTGGCCAAAGCCAGAGTTGCTGGGTGTTCTCTGCTAGGAACAGATGGTCAGTGAAAGTTCCATTTTTCAAGGTGTAACAGACTGTGTCTGTAAAACCTATGGAGTTCTTTAACAGCAATAACAGTTTTCTTAAACTGCATCTGTTTTTCCCACCTGGAATATCGTTAACGGTAATTTGTATCATGGCTGGAATGGTTGTTTCATGGACTCCAGCTTAATAGTTGGAAATAAGTATTTTCTTGGGTATTTTTGGTTTGGTGTCTGTTTTTCCTTCTTAGGATGTTATGATGGAATTAGTAAAATGGATGGATTTTATATATTTATCTGAATTGACTGGTTATCTTGCGAGAAGTTAAGATATTGAAGAAATTTCTAACTTTGAAATAAATCCTAAAAAGGTCTTTTTAATTTTTTAATATATTTTTCATTTCTCTACCTCCATTTTCCAAAGCACGTGAAGCATTGCCACGTTCCAGCCCCGATTCATACCCAGAGCTAAAGAGATTTGTAACATTCAGTAAATAATATGCACAAATTGTGCCTATTAACGTTCTGAGTAATTACCAACAACAGAGTAAATACGAGGTTAATGAGATTAACGGGGCAGAGGAAGGAAAGCTCTGAGTGCTCCTCCCCGTGGCCCCAGAGCCCAGGGTGGCCTCGTTTCTGTTGACAAGCCCAGCATGGCTGGAGCTGCAGCAGTGATTTTGCTGCTGTTCCTCATACAGAGCCTAATGAGTTCCTACTGCTGGCATTTTGCTTTAAATGCTGTATAATATTATTAAATCCCACTCCTCGTGAGGGTTTTTTTTTTTAATGGTCTTTATTTATGTTTTTTTTCCTCTGTTTGTTTCTGGTCCTGGGGCTCAGTGATAAGGTGCCTGATTAGCCTTAGTCCTCTGACATCTTCTCCCAGACATCTGGTATCCTCCTGGATATCTCCTCAAGGCCACCAGAGGAATTGGCCAAAGAGTTTTCATGTTACTACCAGAATATTGTACTCAGAAGTATATTGAGATTAACCCTTATTTTCTTATCCTAAGCTCTACCCTGACTTGATTTCATTTGTCCTTTGCCTTTTCCCCTCCAAGAGCTCTCTATCACATGCTCTCCATTAAGTCTTGCAGGGACAGACAGTCCAATTTCCAAGCAAAACATGACTTTTATTTTCTAGTCAAGTGTCTCTCAAACCCTTTCTCTTTTCCAGGTTGGTGGGTTTTCTGCTCTCTGTCCATCATCCTCCAGCATCCTCTGGCAGTCTTCAATGTTTTATCAATCTCACTACCTCAGAATTGTTTATTTGAGTTTTCTCCACCCAAAACTGCATCTGCCTGGTTCCCTCAAAGCTCTGGGCACCGACTCCCCTTGCTGGTCACTTCAAAAACTGCAACCTATTTTTTTCCCAATTTTAAATGGAAATGCCTTACCCAGAAACCTATTTCATTTGCTCAAGATGAATGTTGTACTTATGACTCTGGTTTTTCTTGTTCTGGCAGTTCTGATTAAACCATGAACCCTCCATGCAAACAATTCAGATACAATATGGGCACTGCACATTGCCTAAATGAATTATTCACCTCTTAGCTTTTCTTTCCATTTCTTGGGTGCTTGGTTTTCTTTCTTGTGTGAGTTTTCTTTTCTATTTTAATTAATTTTATTATTGCAAGTTATTTTCCTCCTGTTTCAGTTGTATAGAGCAGTGATTTCTCTCTCCTCTCAGTTCTTTTGTATTTTGTGGGAGGTTGAGTGATTAAGGAATAAGGAATACAAGTGGTGTTCTCTTCCCTTCCAGTTGCAGGGAATGATGAGGAAGAACCAGGAGGATCCAATAGATCAATATCTGGCTCTTAGCCTGGTGTTAACAGCAGAATTTGGGTTTTTTTTTATCATGGGATGCCGTTCCAGTGAGTTCCTATGTTCTGTTGTCTCAGTGGAGGTAGGGGATGGAGATCCCTGCAGCAGCAAAGACACCAGGATTATTGATATGTTAGAAACCATGGAAGTGCCTGAGAATGGCCACACAGGAATTAGGGCTTCTTCCCCAAAAAAGGTGTTGGGGTCAACAGCTCAGCTGAAGTGCATCTTCACCACTGCCCACAGCATGGGCAGCAAACAAATGGGAGCTGAAAGCTACTATACAGCTGGAAAACTGTGAAATAATTGCTGTGATGGAAACATGGGGGGATAACTTCCACAGATGGAGGGACAGGGAGCAGAATGAAGCCCCCAAAATCCAGGGGTAAATAGTCAGTGACCTGCTGTGCCACTTCAGCCAGCACAAGGGGTTGGATAGGGTCAGAGAATCTTAGAATAGCTTGGGTTGGAAGGGATCTTAAACACCATCCAGTTCCAATCCCCTTGCCATGAGCAGGCACACCTCCCACTATCCCAGGTTGCCCTGTCCAACCTGATCTTAAATCTTTCCAGGAATGGGGCAGCCACAGCTTGTCTGGGCAGCCACAGCTTCTCTGGGCAACCTGTACTAATGTTCCTCCACCCTCATTGTCAAAAGTTTCGTTCTTAGAAACTATGATGGGTTTTTGATGGGTTCTTGTGAAGACATGATAAAGGATATTCTGAGGGACAATAAAGTTGGTGTTGAGTTTTCTTGGTGGGTGATCTCTCTCCCTTTTCCCTCACTTGCCATTCCAGTTGGTAACTGGGAGAGAATGAACTGAGTGTTTTCTCTCCATGCCAAGGCTGTGGCCTTGAGTCACATTGGTGGTCAACCTGCAGGGAAGCCATGCTGCTGCTTCCAGATGTTGCAGTGCAGCTGGACACAGAGGTTGCTGAGCTACAGGACAGCAAGACCTCCATCAGGCAAGGAAGGTGTTAAACCACGAGGTGCTCATAGTTTCATTTGGATCTCTTTGCAAATAGGAAAGTGATGGAAACAGCAAATGTGTGTGTGTGAGTGCAAGGGAGGGACTCACACATATTCCTGTGCGAGGGCAGGGGAAACGACTCAGCTTGCTGCAGCATGTTACTAATATTTGTGTCTGAGTGCTTAAAATTTCACAAGAGATATTAAGACTTGAGAAATCTATTTTGTTGCCTTGTAAGTGTATGATTAAACCTTCAGCATTTTCTTCTTTTTCACTGTGGGAATCTTTAAGTCATTAGGGTTTGTTTTCTTCAGGCATCATATTGAAAGCAATGAGTGGCTTCGTTATTTATTTATTTTTTGGAACGTGCTTCTCTCTGCCTGTTTTATGGAAAAGCACTTTAATTGATCTTGTAGACGGTCGAGGATAGGAAAAAGAAGAAAATATTTAATGCAGCATAGAATTCTTTCTGGTTTTGCCTCAAAATAGAAAGCCACTTGGCGAGGATTTATGTATCTAAACACGTTTTATGTAGACAGCACAGCTACGTTTTATCTGCCTACTGCAGCAAGCTGATGCAAAGAAATGCCTTGATCAATGGTATGAAGTGGGTTCAGGGTAACTCCCAAACTGTTCCATTGATGAACATGTTGCCACCTTGATTGCAATTGTTGTATCTTTTTACATTTGTGATTTTTTTGACTATTTAATTTGATCTACATGAATGTTAGAAAATTAAAATGATGCAGGTCTATTCCTTGCTGTGCTGTACTGAAGCACAGTAACATCTCATTCAACCAGGAGTCTTTCCTATGCATTTTGCAGCTCCAGGATGCTTTGGATGAGGTGAGGGAACTGTGACTTGTCTTTAATTCTCCTGCTGCAATCCAGAGCTTATTCAAGCCTGGCAGTTGAACACAGATTGCCTGAACTGCAAAGCATCACTTCAGTGTCAACACCTCCCTTTCTGTCTATTTAAGGTGAAACAACTGCAGGGATTCAATGCTGTTGTTCACTTCCCTTCAAGATTTGAGATCTGAATGTCCTCAATGCTGGTGGAGTCAGGAATATTGATGGGCTGGAGTCTCCTTGCTTTGCTTGTCTTGTAGTCAAAGGTCAAGTTAAATAGTGTGTGTCAGGTCCTGATCTGTGTTTGTGATTTGTTGTAGCTGAGATGTGGAATACACACATTAGTGCACACTTCCGTGGTTTGCTCCTTCAGTACTAGAGATTTCTGGGGTTATCTGGACATAGCCTGCAAGAGTCAGCTGAGAGACTGCCTGAAAGCTCTCCCGAAAATAATGAGCTTTGGGAAATCCTCTGTAACCTGGGAAGACAGGAGATGTGGACCATGGGGCTGTTGTCACCTTCCTGTGCTGGAGATTTTGTCCATTTAATTGAGTTAAAATACTTGGAAAATATTAATCGTTTTAGAAGTTGTGTCAATATCTTGAATGTCTTGAGTAAGTGAAAATCCCTCATTGAAATAGCTTTTTGATAGTTTGGAGGTTTTCAGCTGCACTCGTTTGAAATATGCCTTCTGCCATGACTTAAGAGTGCATTTTCAATGTATTTTGGGTCCTTTTTATTTAATATTGAGCTTGAGAAAGAACAGCCCCTGTCAGCCTCCCTCCCCTCAAAAAGAAGGATGAGAAAAAGTGAGAAATAAGCAAGAGGAGCTTGCCATTAAACCTAAATCCACTTATAAACATCTAGTAAAAAGGCATCTTTAGAAGCTCATTCTGTACTTTTATTGCAAGGATGGTGTTATACTGCTGTATATATCAGAGAACTCTGTAACAGCACGTCCTCTGTCCTCAACAACTGCTTAGAGCTGTAGGTTTTTGTGTTCAAGCCGATGAATATTTTAGCTTGGTGTCTCCAAGGGTAAAATGAAGGAGTAGCTGCTCTGAGGGATTAATAGAGAGTGAATTAGATGTTTGTAAAAGGCATTAAAAGCCGCAGTCGCTGTATTGAATCCCAGCACTGGAAATGCGAGGCGAGATGCTGTGGTACGTCCCCCTGCTGCAGAGGGACATCCATCTGGATTGCAGGATGAGGACAGCTGGTTGTTTGTTTAGAGGGTGCTTAGATGACATGAAAAAAGGGGAAAAAACTTACTCCCCACATCCCTCCTGTTTCCCAGCATCGATCATAAAAATAGTTGTAAGAAACCTTGGGGATGTTGCTTCCCTTTTCTCTCACAGTTTCAGCAACCACCACAGGCCAAGTGTTTATGGGTACCATGAGGATGATGTTTTTTGACCCTGGAAACTGAATCCCAACATTTTCTCTCTGTCTACCAGCTATGAGGCAGGAATAACACAGCCCACTGGGCAAGGAGATGCCCAAGGAATAGCTCACAATAGAGGGTGGTGGTGTCCTCTGAATGTCCTGCTCCTACGTCATCACCATGCCGGACCAGGATGGGACCCAGGCACCATCTTTGACCTAGGTAGCCACTAACTGGGGGTATTGAGACCTGTCTTCCCACTGCCCGGGTTATTTTGGGGTCCCAGCAATGCTTGGAGGAGCCCAGCCCTTGTTCTGCTGGCTGGGCTCGGAGCTGTTTATTTTGCCACCTTCTCAGAAACTGCTCTCAGCTCAGCTTGCTTTTTTTAGAAATGAGCTTTCATCATTTGTGATACGAAAGGCTCTCCTGCAATGGAGGAGGTTTGGGCTGTTATTTTTAACTGAATGTTTCATTGATCTGATTTACAGCATGAGCTGCTGGTCCCTGTATTAGCAAGAGAGCAGGGAGGCAGCCGTGATGTGGGGTGGGGAGGGAGTGCTGTGGGGAGGTCTTGAGTTACCTCCCTTGTCAGAGCTAATTCATCACAGAGCTGCAGCCCAAAGATGCCTCTTTACATAATTTTAAGCCAATGAAAGTCAGGGCTCCACTCTCTTGTAAGTGGATTCATGGATCTCAGTCCTCTCCAACATTTTGGCCTTGGTGTGCTAAGCCAACTCCAGAGTCTGATTCATTCCGAAGAAAACCTTACCAAAAATAATTTAAAAAATGCTTAGATTTTGGATAGACAAGATGCAATTTCAACTCTATGAGGCAGCTTGTGCTTTCTTTTGGGCTAAATTAATCTTGTTGCCTTCCCAGCTGAAGAGCCTGAGTTTCAGCTACTGGGACAGGGTGGGACCTTGTCTGGTGTGGTAGGATGGAGAGTGCTTTCTTCTGGGCAGGGTTGTTCTCTCACAGAGAAAATGAGGCTCAGTGGGGATGTTATCACTCTCTACAACATTCTGGAAAGAAGTTGTAGTGAGGTGGGGATCAGTCTCTTCTTCCAGGTAGCAAGTGATGGGAAGAGAGGAAATGGCCTCGAGTAGAGCCAAGGGGAGGTTTAGATGGGATTTTCAGAAAAACTTCACTGCAAGGGTTGTTAAGCATTAGAAAAGGCTGCACAGGGAAGTGGTGGAGCCATCATTCCTGGGTGTATTCAAAAAAAGTGTGGATATGGCACCTGAGGAAATGTTTTAGTGGTGAACATGGTGGTGCTGGGTTAATGGTTGGACTCAGTCTTGGAGGTCTTTTCCAACCTTGATGATTACTTGATTCTCTGATTGTCTCTGATGTGGAGAGCAAAGCCTTCATGGAGTGCAAAGCAGAGCTGGGAGCACCTGAAACCTTCAATGACAGGTTTGAGTTTTCAGCTCAGTCCTAACCAAGTGTGTAAATAAATCTGGAAGCCTCAGGAATGGGTTATTTTTCTAGTTGGTGAACCAGAAAATTAAATACAAATAAAGTATTTGGGGCACCGGTCTGAAAGTGAGAGCAGATGAGCACCACTGGGTTGTTTTCAGAATTTTTTTTCTTTTTTTGATAGTTTGAAATCTCTCACTTCCTTTAAGGCTTTCTCCTTAAAGGTGTCTTTTCTGCCTTTTCCGCTGAAGTGGATTGGTGGAGTTAATCACATCAGAGAAAAAAATACAGTTCACTGATTTTCTCCTCCACCCAGCCATCAATGTATGTGTTCACCAAGCACATAAGGACTTAATATCTCAATGTCCTCAAGGAAAACTCAGGCAAATTCACTGATTATCTATTTTTTTTGTATCATCCAGCCTATCAGTTAGCATGTATCCAGGTTTAGATTACCCATGTGGGTTGTTTGCTGCTTCTCTGGGTGCTTTGGAGAACAAATTGAGGCATGGATGGGATTTGAAGCTGAAAAGGGGGAGTGTCCATGGATACAGAGAGGATGTGGAGAGGTTGTGACAGAGGAATCATGGGGATATGGAAGAGGAGAACAGGAGTTGTCATGGCAGGAGGCTTTTTGTGGGGAACGTGGGTAGGGATTCACCATTGTCTTCTGCAGTCCTCAATGATATGCAGAAGAGAGATGAGTGGGCTTGTCATTGCTAAGCCTTGTGTTGACCAAACAAAAGAGTAGAAGGGATGTGTGTCTTTTTTATTTTTTTCAAGATGTTCTGAAAGTTGGACATTTAGGACATTGTCCTTAATCTTCCTGATCCAAAATAACTGAATTACCTACGATTCCATGTATTTGGAGTATGCCCTCTCCTCCCCTTGAAGGGGAACTGAAGAAATGAGAATGTCAAGGAACTCGATTATGAAAAGTAGCCCCTCTGTGAGGTCAGGGTGGCTACCTGTGTTTTAGAGATCCTCAAGTGTTTTGAAATGTGTTCATGTGGATAGTCCAAATTTAGAAAGGAAAGTAGGATGAGATTCAGCCTGTCCTGCTGAATCTCCTGCTGAAGATTGAGCTTCTTCCTATTTTCACACAATCATAGAATATATATGGTTGGAAGGAACCTCTGGAGATCATCCAATCCAACCCCCCTGCAAGGCAGTGTTACCTGGAGCAGGTGACACAGAAGCACATCCCAATGGGTTTGGAATGTCTCCAGAGAGGGAGATTCCATGACCTCCCTGGGCAGCTGTTCCAGTGCTCTGCCACCCTCCATGAAAGAAGTTCTTCCTTGTGTTGAGGTGGAATTTGTTGTGTTTTAGTTTGTGGCCATTTCTCCTCGTCCTGTTGCTGAGCACCATAAAAAGAGCTTGGCACCATCCTTTTGACATCCACCTTGGTGATATCTGTGGGGATTGATGAGATCCCCTCTTTCAGTCTTCTCCAGACTAATGAGGTCTGACTCCCACATTCTCTCCTCACAAGAAAAACTTTTCTCCTGAAAACTCCCAACTGGACTTAGAACTGTGGAGAACCCACTGAAGCCAATGTGTGTCAGTTGTCTGCTGGTGACATAGAATCATGGAATGGTTTGGGTTAGAAGGGACCTCAAAGACCATCCCATTTCAACCCCCTGCCATGGACAGGGAACTTCTGATTGACCAGGTTACAGGCAATGCAGACCTCCATCATATTCTTCCAAAAAACCCACATGAAGAGTCTCTCCTTTACTTGAGAAACTCTGTTTTCATCAGATGATAGTGTTCAGAAGGGAGGAGGTGAACTCCTTACATTGTTTATCTCCTGTATCTCAGTGCTTATCTCCTGCAGTGTTCACAAAAAGGCTGAAAGCTGAATTGTAGCCAGCTCAGGGCAGCAATCCCCTGCACTCTGCAGCAGGGAGATCCTGGCTCCCCACACTTCTGCACTCACAGGAATGAGCCATCTGGGAGGCAGGAGATAACTCCAAACTGTTCTGTTGGTATGGATGGCTTTGCCAAGGAGGAGGTTCCTGTCATGCTGGGTGCTACTATTGATGGCACTGATGCAGATCTCGTGTGCTCCATCATGAGCCCTGGAGATGAGCTCTCTCCTGTTCCTGGGGTGAGGAAGGCTCCTGCACACCCATTCCCTCTCTGGTTGCTCCTTTCCCTGAACACACATTTTTTAAGCTTATTTTTTTTTTTTTGTTGAAATGTTGTTTGTAAACTTTTCTGTTATCTTCTGCTGCCTTCAATTTACTAATGACCTTTCCTGCAGCCTGAATGCAGTGTTTCTGCTACTGTGGGCAATAGAAACTGTCTTAAATTATACCCCTCCTCCTCTATCCATCTCAGTTTGGTTTTGCAGGAAGATCGTGCATTATCACTTGGAGTTTGCTTTCAGAATTGAGGATGGTGATAAATAAATGCTGCTGGTAGCAACTGGAGAATGTGGACTAGCTCAGTATGTGGAAAGGAAAGAAGAATGGATTTTGAATTTTATTTTTTCTTTATGTATGCTTTGTATAGAGCTCTGTGTCTCCTTCAGCCTAGGTTTTCTAGGGTTATAGGCAAAGATGCTCCTGTCAGCTGATTTTCCTGCCTCACATCTGGAAATGCCAATTAGGGTCATTGCAGTGAAGGCAGCTGCACTAATGCAAACTCTGCTAAGTGTGCCTTCCTTTGCATGCTTCCTCTGCACCTGGAATTGTTTCCCTCTCCATGAAATGACTTTTGATTGGACACCTACAGGTGTGTTGCTGTGTTTTTCTTGGTAATCTCTGTCACTCCCTTAATTTTTACACGGCAGTTTAGCGGAAGGGCTGTTGAGATCCAGCTGTGTTGGCATTCATCAATTTTGCTCTGACTTGACTGCAAACAAGACCCTGTGTTTTGTTGGCAGTCAAGATGGCGAGAAATCCTTAAAATAGAAAAGCAAATTCATGCAATGAATGATATAGATCTAGTTTTTGGATTAAAGTGACAAAAATCAGGTCACTGTTTAACTGAAGGACACTTTTCTGCTAATTCCATGCTCTACTTAATTATGGTCCCAGTTTCTTCAAAAGATTATGTATAAGAGAAACCTAAGTTGCTGAATTGTGAAATCATAGAATGATTTGGGTTGGAATGGACCTTAAAAATCTCATTCCAACCCCAGCCATGGGCAGGGACAACTTCCACTATCCCAGGTTGCTCCAAGCCCTGGCCTGCTCCCATCCTGGTCTTGAACAGGAACAGCTTTTCTGGAAAACCTGTGCCAGGGCCTCACCACCCTCACAGGGAGCAATTTCTTCCTCATAACTAACCTAAACACACTCTCCTTCAATTGAATACGTTTCTCCTGTGTCCTATCACTCCATGCCCTTGTGAAAAGTCCTTCTCCACCCTTTCTTAAGGCCCCTCTTAGGTACTGGAAGGGTCTCTAAGGTCTACTGGACCCTTTTCTTCTCCAGGCTGAACAGCCCCAACTCTCTCAGCTTGTCTTCATAGAAGTGTTCCCAGCTTTTGTATTCCCCTCAATTTTCGGGCTGATAAATATAGTTCAGCCTTTTTAAAATTGATTTTTCTTTTTCATCTAATTTGTTTAAGCTGTCCAACAGCTTCAAGTTACAAGAGCAGCTGAAAAGGCAGGAGAATGGGACCAGTGAAAGGGAAGTTCAGCACAGACCACTGATGAGTCTCATATCACTGTCATTCTTTATGAAGATCATCACCATGTTGCTGGGAAAGGCTGAAAAAGTGGCATCTGTCACTCTGTGGTCATGGGGCCATTTTGTTTGAAAATATAGGAAAACTATAGGATGAGTGTCTGGAGGCAAAGCCATGGGAACAAGTAGTAAAGCCTTCTCTCTCTGCTCAAGAAGATCTCTCTCCTGGAGGGGAATGTCAAGAAATGCATCTCCTGTGACTTTTGCATCCCTTGTGACACAGCATCTCTCTTGACTTTTGGTAGCCTATTTGTGGAAGTATTCAGAGAACATATTCTCCTACATATTCTCCCATCTGTCTTTTTCCCAAACTCACTGGCCTTGCTGAATGCTTAAGAATAGATATGCTTTCTGCGTTACGTTAAGAAGGCAGTTCAGAATTTATTTTTTGACCTTTCGGTGTTTAGATGATAATATTTTTAGTATCTTATATTTTGGCTGCTTCTGAGTCGTTTTGGACTCTCTTTTCCCATGTAAATGCAGAGGAGAAAGGTTGATCAGTGTTTTAATCCAAAAGATATTTTGGGTTGTTCTGCCACCTGGACCAGACTGTGCAAGAACCCTTTTCATGGCACTTAATTGTTGTTTTACATTGTTCATAAAACTCTTTTTTTGGGAGTGGATGAACCGGGCTTGTAGCATTTACCAGTTCACAAAAATGTGCAGTTACTTGGCTGTACAGACCCTGAATAAAAACGCAAAAACAGAGCCCAAAATACCCTCCTACCACCAAAAAAGTGTGAAATGGGAAAGACGGAATTGTTTCTCCATGTAAACTTTTTTTTCTTTAATTGGCTTCCCCACCATATCGATGTCTTTTTCTTCTGTTTGCCACTGACTTCATCTCAAGCTTGCAGGCAGAAGACTGTGGATGATCTTTTCTTTCCTAAACAAAGGATAATACAGGCAAGAACATCTCAAATGACCTTAAGATTGTGAGATATGGAAAAAGCTTCCTATGAAATGACATCTGTTGGGGATGTGATGTATCTCTTGAATTCAGTGTAATTAGACCCCTCTCAGCTGTGTAACTTTTGACATGAATTGGCATCTGCTTCTCTGAAGGCTTAATGGTGCCTTTAATTATAAGCAGTCTAGGAATTGCCTCGAGAGCCACAGGGTTCATTTAATTCAAGAATCTCTCTTTTGGATGGCGATCAGTAATAAGAAAAGTAAGCAATGTCCTGATATGTAAATGTGGTGATGATTCCCTCCTGGCTTTCTGCTGATGGTAAATCATTGAGGTTTAACTTCAGCATTTCATGTTGCAACTTAGTTAAGACAACTTTGTCTGGTCTTGTTGTGTGTTTCCCTGTGCCATTGGATCCTGGAGTCCTTGGCCTCCAAAACCTGTGCTAATAGGTCAGTTATTCAAAAAATTCACTTATCTCTTGAGTACTTCCTGACTTTCTTCTTTTTTTTTTCTGAGGAGGATTTCCTGCTTTTTTTCGAGTATGTGGTGGGAAGCTGAGAGATTCCTTGAGTTCTCTAAACTGTTCCTCATTGAGGCTTTTTCTGCTGTATTTGGTGCCAGTTTCCCAACCAAACTCACTCCTTCACTATCTCCTTTCTTCTCCCCAGTCTCCATGGAGCAAGAAGCATTTCTGCTGCTCATCTCTCACCTTTTTCTGAGCTCCTTCTCTATTAAAAAGAATAAGAACGAAATGACATGGCATCACCAATTTTACCTTAAAATTTTCATAGAATTCTACAGTGGTTTGGGTTGGAAGGAACCTAAAGATCACCTATTTCCAAAGCCCCTTCACCTTCCACTCTCCCAGGTTGCTCCAAGCCCCATCCAAACTGACCTTGAACACATCCAGGGATGGGGCAGCTTCTCTGAGCAACCTGTGAGCCAGGGCCTCACCACCCTCACATGGTGAATTTAATTTTATAGTCATCTCTAATAACTATATTTTTCCTAATAATAATCTTGATATTGTTCTGTTTTCTTTCCTATGCATCCCATTGCTTACCTGAAAGGATTAGCCTTGGGCAAAGTTTCTTTTTGAGGTGTCAGTGGTGACATCCAGGTCCTTTCACTGGCTTCTGTTAGGAGTGTGCCTGCTGCAGCATCCTCTCCATCATTGTTTCACATTTATTTGGCCTGGTGTGGATAATTTTAAGCCATGTTGAAGTAAAATTCCTGAATAAGAGGAAAAATCTACTTGCATGCTTGTAAAGCAGTGAGTTGGCATTTTGGGGACCATGAGCTGCTGTGATGGACTTGACATGTCAACCCCTTTCTTCGCCCACCAGCTGATGTCCCCCATGACCACAGAACCACAGAATGGTTTGGGTTGGAAGCGACTTTAAAGATCATCCAGTTCCAACCCCTGCCATGCGCAGACTCACCTCCCACCAGACCAGGTTGCTTATGCTGGTTATGTTCATTTCTGTGGTGAGGCTCAGGCAGTGATGAGAGCAGTGCTAAGGAACTTGAAGTTACTGGTGACACCACGACTTCTTCCATGGCCAGTGGAGCACTCTGGTCTCTCTTCTGTGGCTGTAGAGAAGTTGAGCTGAATTCATGGACACAACGCTTTTGTTACGTGGATGAACTTGGCTTTTTCTCCTTTCCCTGTTCCCTAATATATTCAGGGACTTCAAATTGAATCCATGTTAGTGTTTGCTGCTCTCAGATGTGCTCACTCAGCACTCTGGCTGCTGTTCATACCCCTGCAAGCCTCTTCTTGCACATCCCAATCCTTTGAACGATCGGAAAATCTTTGACAAAGTATTTAATTAGCTGTCTTACAGCCTCGATGCCTGGACTTGGCAATATTTGTGATTCTGCTTATGTTTGCTTCCTTCTTAACTTAAGCCATGCCTGGAAAATAGACAGCCATGATTCCCAGTCGAAGCTCACTGGACCTAGGATCTCTCTGAGCTTATGCATCACCCATGGAGCTGTTCTGAGCCTTCATCTCTGTTTTTTGTGGCGTTTTTTCCACATTAGAAAAACTGAGGTGAAAATTTTCTACCACTGGAAGCTCTAAAATTCATCCAGAAGCATTAAATGAGTTCAAAGTTATGACTTGGAGCAGGTTGCCATCAGTTTAAATGCTGTCTATTTAATTCCTTTGCAGAAAGCATCCCCTTGGTACAATAATTCCCAACCCAGATCCTGCCTAGAAAATGCAACACCAACTGCTAAGGTCATCTTCCCACTTTGGGACAAACTTTGGGATGGTCACATGAAGGATCCTCCTTCTTTCTTCAGTGCCTTTCACTTTGACCTGGGAGAACTTTTTTTTATCCAGCCTCCTGGCATCTTTGTGAGGAAGGGAGGTATTGAGGGAAAATAATTCACAGGACTTGGTGGCATGATGCCATTTTGTTACAGTGTAATCACGCTTGAAATATTCAACAGAACATCGTTCTGGAGTTAATGGGGGAGATTGTTGTTGGATTATGTCCCATGTGATTTTTCTTTCTGTGTGTGTAGAGTTTTCTTGCTGCAAATGAGATAAATAAAGGAATTATATCTACATTCTTAATAGCTGGTATGAGAAGTGAAGTGCTTCCAATAAAATATTCCTATACTTCTTCCCCACATAACACTGTTTTACAAGCTTATGTCCTTCTATATTTTTTTTTTACCCTTTTTAAATAATCTTAAAGTGAGGATAGAAATTGTTTCCCTTTGCCCACACTCTGGATAAAACACTTCTTCCCAAAAATAGCAGACTGATGTTACATTTCATTTGTTGTAAGAAGAAAAATAGCGAGTTGGAGGTGAACAGAAGAGTGAAAGTTCTTAGAGAATATAGGAATTGCATTTTCTCTTCTCTTGGTTTTTATTTGTGGTTGTTGTCACATCTGCAGCAGTGACCTGGTGATGCTATAGGTGCTGCAGCTGCTGGAGAGACAGCAGAGAGACAGCAGTAAGAGCATCAGCATTTCTGGGTGTCAGGAGGCTGCAGGATTCATCTTCCCATCAAAGCAGGGCTGAGAGGAATTGAGGCCCCTCAGAGAACCATTTCAAGCGATTTTCAGTATCAGTCTGAAAAAATCAAAACATCCTTCCATGCAGGTGAGCTAAAATGAAGGTAATTCAAGGCAGCTTCAATATCTCTGCTTTTCTCAGAGATTTTCAGAAAATATTGGGATCCCAGAATGGTTTGGGTTGAAAAGAACCTTCAAGAACATCTTGTTCCAACCCCCTGCCATGGGCAGGGTCAGGACCAGGTTACTCAAAGTTGCCCCATGTTGCAACCCAAATGTTGCCCCACCCAACATGCTCTGTTTTAAAAACTGGTGATCTTCATGGGGTTTTTTTTGGAGATGTGTATACAGCACCCACTGCCCTGTTACTCTTAGATTTGGTATTGGCAGTGCTTTCTTGTTCAGTGCGTTGTTCCTTGTCCTATTTTCTAGGGAAGAAAGTATTCTTGACAGTCACAAAGGACACTGGAGTAGATAAAGTGTTATTGTATGGTAATTCCTGCACTCCAAAGTTATGAGGAACCTTTGATCAGTCCTCTGCATGATTATCTTAATATCATGAAGGCTGATAATGTAAATGGAGATTTCAAGCTTGACCTGATTCATAAATAGGATAAGTTAAAATGATGAACGTGATTGAGTTATTTGCTGCAGCTGCTTCCAGGGCTGGATTGATTTGAATTTCTGCTGACAAGGCGTTGAGACCTCTGGGAAGGACATCCCTGAGTTTATTAGCAGAGTGCTGGGGAAGGAGGAGTTTTGGGGATGTGGAGGGTGGGTGGGTGGTGGGCTGGCTGAGCTCTAAAGCCTTGGGCTGATAGTGAAGTCTTCTGCAATAATTTGGTCTGGTTTTAGCAAAAAACTTCATGTAATAATTTTAATTGGATGGTGTGTTCATGCTACTGCAGTTGGTACATCTCAGTAATGGTTCTTGTTTTGCCTGGTACTGTGGGCTCCTAATTGTTGCTGGTTTGGAGTTTGGGCATTTAAACAAATACTGACTTACTGGTCAAGAGTTCTGTTTGAGTTATTTGTATGTTCTGGCAAAAGCTTGTATTGGCAAAAGATTCGCTGGTCTGTGTTGAGATTTTGTCTCAGACACAGACATTGTGAAATCAGTGGGGTGCAGGAACCAAACTGGATCTGTGCTTTGGAAATCTCTCTTCTGCAGCATCTCAGTTGATTACCTGAACATCAGGCTCTAATCAGTTTTCCTTCTTTTGTCTTAAGATTTCACTTGTGTATAAATTCCATCGGAGTTCAAGTTGGGTCTGAACCCTTTGACATCACAGCAATTCATGGTTGTGAACCTGTCTGGAGGGTTTCTTTCCTCCTGTCTCTTGATGAAGAAGAGAACATCTCAGTGGTGTCACTGTAGCTTTTCCCACTGAAGACTTGAGGCAAAAAAAAATTGAGTCCAGCTTGGAGAAAAGAAAGCTCCAGGGAGATCTTAGAGTCCCTTCCAGGACCTAAAGAGGCTTCAAGAGAGTTGGAGAGGGACTTTGGACAAGTGATAGAGTGAGAGGAATAAAGGAAATGGCTTTAAACTGACAGAGGGAAGAGCTGATTGGATATTTGGAAGGAATTCTTCCCTGGGAGGGTGGTGAGGCCCTTGCACAGGTTTTCCAGAGAAGCTGTGGCTGCTCCATCCCTGGAAGTGTTTAAACCCAGGCTGGACAGGGCTTGGAGCAACCTGGGATGGTGGAAAGTGTTCCTGCCCATGGCAGAGGTTGGAATTGGATGATCTTGATCCTCACCCTTCTCCATATCCTGGGTGAGGGCAGAGAGCTGGCTGTGTGCTCCCTGAGCTCTCACATCTCCAGCTGGGATGTGTTTGCTCTGTAGATATTCATCCCTATCCATATATCTTATCTGCCAACTCTCCTTAACTGCAAAGATTTAAGGCACTTAATTGCTGGAGGCTTTGGCGACATGAATTAAAAACCTTTCATAAACAGTGTTTGGTGGTCTTCACCTCACTGTGTAAAGGCAAACAGCGACTTTGTCTCCTCCTCCTGCTGCTTCAGGGCTCTGTCCTTGTGTTAAATCCTCCTTCTTACTGTGTTTCCTCTGTAAATCCTGCAAGTTGTTACAGTCTCCTAAATCTTGCAGATTGCTGGAGAAAATATCTGCTGTGTTTACTTGTTTGTTAGTTTTAAGAGCGTCATTTGTAATTGAACAGCTTTATGTAACTCTCTGGGTATATACATATGTATTTCATTCCTTGCACAAATACTTATATATATATTTTTTTTTAATTCTAAAAAGCTGGATGAACTTCCTCAGCCTGTTGTGAAGTGAAGCCTCATTTCTATCTGAGTCAAGATCTCAGTCACAGTAGATGTCCCCAGCAAAGGCACTGCAATAACTGTTCCCATTTCTGCACCTCGTTTTTACAACACCTGAGATCACCTGATTGTCTTTAACTTCTCCCACATCCCAGCAAACCTGGTGTTGGCAAATGCAGCAACTTTGCTGATGTGCACTGATTTGAAAAAAAATTAGATTTTCCTGGTGCTTTAGCTTTGGGAAGGGGATTTTAGTGCACCCACATTTCTATAGATGTCTGAATTACAGCCCCATTTTTTAGTTTGCTTTTTTCCTCTACATTTTTCTCCAGCTCTGCTGCTTTTTATGGGACGTTTGAAAAACAAAAATAGTGAATTTTTTCCTACTCAAAAATCAGTGTCTGATGCTGGAAAGGGCTTTTACAAATGTGGTGCAGTGCTGCTGCTGGGAAGAGCCTCCCATAGCAACCTTCAGCTTGAAAGCTAAAATCACATCACCCCATATGACAGCTTTATTATTAGATTGGCATGTGAACCCTTTGGAAGGGGTCTAGGTGGCAGTGAAAAAGTTCCCCTTTTTCTGTATTTAGGATATTTTGTATTTAGGAGGTTTTATATTTTATTTAGATTTTGTGGGGGCTTTTTGTCACTTTGAGTTTTGCCTTTTTTTTTTTATCCTGGTTTAAATTTCCTTTTTCTCAGATAGAATAAATGTTAGGAAAGTGAGAGACACCATTCTAGGCAAGGGAGAAGATCTCTGCCAAGGGGAATGACACATGATCGTGGCTGTCACCAGAGCAATTTCACAAAAAAATAGATTCAGAGAATGATTTAGGTTGGAAAGGACCTTAAGATCATCTCATTCCACCCCCTGCCATGGGCAGGGACATCTTCTACTATCCCAGGTTGCTCCAAGCCCCATCCAGCCTGGCCTGGAACACTTTCAGGGATGGAGCAGCCACAGCTTCTCTGGGCAGCCTGTGCCAGGGCTTCACCACCCTCCCAGGGAACAATTTGTTCCCTAAAATCTATTTAGCCCTGATATCTATTCCATGTTTTCTACTTCTGGCCAAGATGGGAATCCTTGCTGGAAAACTGTGGCAGCTGTTGATTTGGGCTCAGGTTGTGTTTTTTTGGGATTTGTGTTTATTTCAGCGACACATGTGCTCTTCCTTCCTGTTGTTCAGCCTCTCTGCAGACTCATATCACATCTCCATGCTGGCTCTGCTTCCTCAAAACTCCTGGTGGGAGGACTCTAAGGACCTGGAGAGCCAAGGGAAACTCCTGGTAGCAACTGGGGGACCAAATCAGGATATTCCAGATCCAGTTTGAGATAAAACAGATGATGGGAGAGTTTGTCTCCTGAGCTTTTCACTGAGCTTGGCATTATTCATCTGATGGATTGGACAGACTTTCTCCCCACTGGAAAACCAGGTTGGGTGGTTTTGGAGCAATCTGGTCTAGGGAAAGGTGTCCCTTGACAGGAGGGTTGGAACTGGATGATCTTTAAGGTCCTTTCCAACCCAAACCCTTCTGTGCTTCTGTGATTCTCAGAAGAACAATTGCAGGATAGTTGGACATGTGTGGCTCACTCTGAACTGGAGGCTGCTGGGACTTCTCTGGCTGGTAAGAGACATAAAACACCTTGTGCTGTTGATGATACCAACTGATCTGATCTCCTCTGATCATATTTTGCTGGTGCAGAGATAGTCCCATTCACAGTGTCCATGGGAGGAGCAGCATTCCTGCTTGAGCTCTGGATTTCTCTTCCTGAGCTCTCCTGGAGTGGAAGAAAGCTCAGTGGAGGAGAGGAGGTTGTTTTCTGTGCTGGCTGTAAGCAAGGAGACAGCCAGGCTTAGACCCTGGGAAAGCTCTTGTGATGGAGAAAAGGGTTTGGGGTTCATGTGAGGAGTTGCCTCACTTTATCTGTGACGCCTTCAAAAGCTTTTCAAGCTTTCCTAACAGGCTTTGTGAGTCTCCATCCTCCATTTAAATGCTATTCCTCTCCATCCCTTTGCACTTCATCGAGAAGCAAGGAGTGACTCATTACACAGCCTACGAGGAAGCCTTAATGAATAAATGCATTTAAGGAAAAGAAGAAAAGAGAAAAATAGAGTTCTGTCTGGGGCAGACTGGTGCTTTTGCTGTCTTGAACTCTGAAAGAATAAGTTAGGCTGCTTCTTTTTATTTGCTTTTAATTAATTGAGTCACTTTTGTGCTGTTGTTAAGACTAATAGGACTTTGTTTGGACTAGAGCTGTGGGTTTGTGGGTTGCTTTTTCTATATTGGGGTTTATTTGGTCTTAATTTGCTTGAAACATCACGAGCAAAATTTGCAAATCTCCCAGGCTTCTTCCCTTTCTATTTCTCTTCTTTCTCCTTCAGACCTTGTTGCTGGCAGCATCCCATGGGGAGAGGAGCAGTTCAGCACCCTGTGGTGCTCTCTGGTCATCCCTGGCACTAATTGGAGCACAGTGGTGTCTTTTGAGGCACCTGCAGTGTTTTGGAGGTTGGTGGGCTCTCCTTGCCTTTCAGAGGAGCTGTGCTTTCCTGCCAAGTCCCTGAAAACTCTTCTGTTTATTTACCTTTCTTCCTTTGCTGCTGCGATGGAAAGAGCCTTGGTGACACTTTTCACTTTTTCTGCAGCAATAAAATAACCCCACAGACCTGCAGTTTTTAAAACTAGAACTTGTGCATCTCTTTTTTTTTGCTTCTAAAGGTTTTGGTCAGACTGGAATCTCTGCTCAGGACTCCTGAACAGACTCCTGAATATTCAAATTATATATATATAATTCCTGCATTGCATGAATTAAATATATATATATATATATATATATATATATATAATTTATGTAATTCATTCAGTGCATGAATTTTGGAGTACATGGGAACAATAGGGGCAGTTGGCTGGGTCTGGTGGTTATAACTGGGAATTTCACTTGTTTCTATTTAAAGGTGGTGAAAAATGTCTCTGCCCATGGCAGAGGGGTTGAAGCAAAATGATCTTTAAAGTCCTTTCCAACCTAAACAATTCTGTTAATCCATGATTCTCTGATACTTCATTTTGAAGATTCTCCTTGAATTCAAAAGCACATTAGTGCTCCTCTTCTCCATGAGCTCCAAGTCTGGGTTTTTTTTTTATTGTTTAAATACAGGAAAGCAATGTTTTCAAAGGGAGGGAAAAGGGTGAGAAAGAAGTGTGGGTGCTCCTCGGAGATCGAGCCGATCCATTTTTGTCTTGTTATATATCATTTTAACTTAATGCTGTTATATTATTTCAGCTGTGCTTGGTTTTCAGATTGGGTGCAGATATGAAGTTGCTATAACAACATGATGATTCATACAATGCAAGCAACAATCTGCCCGGATTTATTTTTCTATCATGACGACTTAGATGTTTTTGGTGGGGATTTCTGTCTATTTTCAGAGAGGCCACGCCGTTATCTCTCTGCAGTGATTTGTGTTGGATTACCTGGACTGGAGGTGGCAACACCTGTGCTTGGGTAACAGACCCAGAGGTTTCAAAGGACTTCCCAAAGGTCACTGCTGTGGTGCAAGATTTAGGGTGGAACACCTTCCACCATCCCAGGTTGCTCCAGGCCTTGTCCAAGCTGGACATTTCCAGAGGTGGAGCATCCACAACTTCTCTGGGCAACCAGTGTCTCACCACCCTCATGATAATTTCTTCCTAATATCTAATCCAAATTTCTCTGCTTGTAGTTTAAAGCCATTTTCCCTTGTCCTGTAACCCCAGATCCTTGTCCAAAGTCTCTCTCCAGCTCTCTTGGAGCTCCTAAGGTACTGAAAGGGTGCTCTAAGGTCTGCCTGGAGCCTTCTCTTCTCCAGGCTGAACAACACCAACTCTCATGCTCTCTTCATAATAGATCCTCTCTAAAAGATTTGATTAATAAATCTCTTCCTTTGTTATTTCCTTTTAATTGCAGTCTGCAATAACAGAAATGCTTTATTTAGGTCTTTTAATAGAAAAAATAAGAAATACCTAGAATTAGGGGTGGTTGATTTTTCTGTGGAAGATGGCAAATTATACAGAAATACCTACTTCCTGCCAATTTCACGTTGCTTCTCCTCTGAAAGAGCAGTCGTGATGGGAAATGTTTCAAGGTACCTCCAGACACTTTGTCAGCTTCTCAGTTCCGAAACTTGGGCAGTGGAAATAAATGCCTTGAGCTTCCAGAAGCCTCACACTGAGAACTTCCTCCTTTTCTCTCTCCTCTCTCTTTTCTGTCCTCATGTTGGGAATTTCAGATAACAAAATCACAGAATCATGGAAGTAGAAGGGACCTCAAAGACCATCTTATTCTGACCTTACTGCCATGGGCAAGGACACCTTCCACTATCCCAAGTGGCTCCAAACCTTGTCCAACCTTTCCAGGGATGGGGAGTCCATGATCTAAGCCCTTAAAGTAAAGAATTTCTTCCAAATATCTGATCTAAACCTTCCCTCCTTTATTTAAATCTGTAAATGGAGCAATGTGCCTTTGTAACTTTCTTGAAGTTTTGGCTTTTTTCCAGTTTAAAGACGGCAGTTGTTTTTTTTTTTTAATAAAGCATTTTATTTTCCTCCTAACAAATAAAGGATTACTTGACTTTTTTTCCATTTTTTTCCCCCATGTAGAGCTGTAGCAGGGCTTGATGCCTTTTGGAAAAAGGCTCTACCTCCTTTTACAGTTCTGTGCTGATCTGAAAATCATCCAGAGATGACAACAGGCTTTTGTCCAGCCTGTCTGTTGAGCTGGTGTCTCTTTATTTTCCCTGACAGCTGGAATGCAGTTGATCCTGTAAAATGTCTGGGCTTTCTATCCAGCCTAATTGTGTTAAACTGCATTTGCATCCTAAAGAGAGCGACTGGGAGAGCATGTCGAAGCCTTATATGCATTTTTAAACTCATAAATGCCATCAGTGAAGTCTAAAGCATCAGATAACTGACTCTGAAGGCCTTGCTGAAGGGCACTGATGCCTTTATGCCTTTGTGAGTTGTCTTCCCCTGCATGGAGCCTCCAAATCCTACACGTGTTGCTGTCAGCTGTATTAGGGATAAGCAGGACTCATAACTGTGAAAACAGCCCTGGGGGCTGTAAATATCTGCACACCAGCAAGTGAATTTTGCAGTTTTGCAGGGGATCACATCCTTGTTCCCATGGCTAGACTTTTGTTGCAGTGCAAGGAGCTGTTTTCAGGCCTCTCTTCCTGCATCAGAGGAATTATTTTCTCCTGGTGCTTCTTCCTGTGCCCTACCAATCCCCATTCCACCTTTTCAGCAATTGGGTATTTGTGGACCACAATAAAAATGTGGTAAAAGTGGAGACAATGGAAAATATATTCCAGTAAATGGCAGCTTTTTCTGGAGGAGTGTTCCAAAAATTTAAAGCATGTGAAGAAGGCAAGTTAGCATAGGATGTGAGATATTGTGGGCATCGCTAAGGGTTGTTGCTTTTTATTTTGCTCCTGGGCATGGTTTTTATCCATTGGCCACACTGATCATCCTGACCTGATCCCACAGCCTCTTCCATGCAGAAAGTTGTAGATTTTTCCTCCTGTCACCTTCTCTGCGCATGGGATGAGGACCTTCATGGTTGGCTTGGTGGCTTCTTGGAGGAAACCTCTTTCTGTTCATCACAGCCGGGAGAGTTCTACAATTTTAGGTTTCAACTCTTGGTTCTGTTGCTTCTTCTCTTGCCTGTGTTTTCTCCTGGACACATCACAGAGCTGTGCCAGTCTGATGCCCACAGCCTGGAACAGGAGAGGGTCTCACCCAGCTACTTGTGTACTCATGAGCATTTCTGTGATGGGTAGAAGATGATTCTCCCTCTGAGTCATGCAATTGCTGTTTCCTTCTCTAAGAAATGTGGTAAAATCAGTAGAAGGAAGGGGAGAGAAGAAATGGAAAGTGTCTCTGCATTTCAAGAGAGAAAGCAACAGCTCCCCCATAGTGGTTGTTTTGGCAGCAATTTGCATCTCAATTTCATCCCCAAAATAGCCATCAAGTGCAGGCAGCTGTGTTTGCTGTCCCAAAAGGTGTCTGAGAGGGTGTCAGTTTCCTTGCTGTGGTCCTGATGGTGTGATGAGCCATGAAGGAACTGTCAGCCACGTGCACGAGGAAAAGAAAAATCAGTTGGGGTTTGCAGCAAGACTTTCTGAATGTCTTGACTTGCCATACTGGTGCCTTGCTGCTGAGTGGGGTTTTCACTAAGTGAGTCAGTGCCTGTCCTGGTGTTCCCTCTAATAGAGCTGCTCATCTGAGCTGGAGTTGTAGAGTCCTAAGACCAGATGTAGCTCAGATATCAGGGTTTTGCTCTGGTCTGGTGGTGAAGTAACATCTTTGCCCCAAACCTCTCTGTTGGTGTTGCATGGAGGGTGGAGATGATCCTGCAGATGGTTCACATGGAAGACCACTGAGCTGATCACAGGGCTGGAGTGATGGAGACAGGCTGAGAGAGTTGGGGTTGTTTGGCCTGGAGAAGAGAAGGCTCCAGGGAAAACCTAGAGCTCCTTCTAGTGCCTCAGGGGGTTCCAAGAGAGCTGGAGAGGGACTTTGGACAAGGGAATGGAGTGATATAACAAGAGGGAATGGCTTCAAACTGAAAAGAGGGCAGTTTTATATAAGGTATTAAGAAGAAATTCTTCCCTGTAAGGGTGGGGAGGCCCTGGCACAGGTTGTCCAAAAAAAGCTGTGGATTTTCTATCACTAGAAGTGTTTAAGGCCAGGTTGGACAGGTCTTGGAGCAACCTGGTCTTGTGTTCCTGTCCATGGCAGGGGCTTGGAACAAGATGATTTTTAAGGTCCCTTTCAACCCAAATCATTCTATGATTCTCAGAAGCTTTTTCTCCTTAGGGATGCCCAACCTCAAAATGTCATTGTGTTGTTGCCCCTGAACTTTGTCTTTGCTCCCACCTGTTCCCCAAAGTTTTTGAAGAGATTGAGTCTGTTTTCTTCTGGTTTCTATTTTTCACTTCTCTCATGTCAGTGTGATGGCAAAGCCAGAACACACATGAGCCCTTCAGCAATTTTTTCCTGAGGAAAAAGCTCAAGGTTTGCTTTTCCTGCTCCCAAATCCCAGGAATTCACTATTCCTCTGATTCTCTCACATCCATTTGTATTGGACGAAACTTGTGTCTCAGGCAGGGTCTGTTCTGCTGGAGCAGACGTGGTGGTGGGGCTGGAATCCTGCTTTGAAACCTGGCAGCAGCTGGAAATGCAGTTTCCCATTAGCTCCTTCAGCTGTCGGAGTCTCTTGACGTGACACAGGGAAGTTTCTGCCTGATGGATTTCAGGGAGTGAGGCGAGGGCGGGTGTACATTTTAATTTTAGTTCTGCATGATGGAAGATGCTCGTGAGCCCATCATATTAATTTCAAAACTCTTCAGGATTGTGCTTATTTTGCTGGAATAATTCAGTGGGTTGACTGGGGAATAAGCAAGCAAAGCAGGAATTTGGGGAGCATTAAAACCAACCACGCAAACATGAGTTAGTTTGCACAGCCTGTCAGTAACCACCTGCATGTCTTAACCCTAGGAAAAAAGGTTCTGACCCTGAAGGATCTTTGCATCCTCAGCCTTTTGGGCTGGATTGGAAGGACTCCAGTTGTCCAGCTCTCCAGCTCAGCCATCTTTCACTGGTCCCATCTGCTCATTCATCCTCCAGGGTCAATGCCATGCCAGCAGGAACTGTTGTTAGCTATCTTCATGTCTAGCGTGTGGGCAAAGAGGAAGGCATGGAGAATTCCCAAAAAGGCAGCTGAGCGTTGGAAGGTGAGCTGGAGCAGAGACATCTCCACAAAAAGGCTGCTCTTTCTCCTCTCTGGTTTCCTTGCAGCTGAGCTTTGAAAGCATTAAAACTTCAAGTAATCTCATTATGAAAGCCTTTGCTTGCTCAAAAAGGGAGAGTTGGTTGCAATCCAATGATGCCATTTTGGGCTGGGAGGAGGAAAGTGGCATCAGGAATGGATATGGATGAGAGATGGCTCAGCACAGGGAATGAGGAAGCCTGGATTCATCTCTCCATATCAAAAATATTGGTACAGCAGAGGTGTACAGGGGAGTGTTTTTATTGATTTGTCTTGGTACTATCTGGGTTTTCACCCCAGAGGCTCTTTAGATTTTGGGGATATTGGGTGCATCGTGGTTGTGATGGAGTCTGGGGACATTCCTGGAGAACCCAGCAGGGAATTTCCTCTAGACAGCAGTTGATTGGACCTTGTACAAGTGAGATGCAATCTGTGCCTCCACCTCACGAATTGTGTTGCTGCTATTTTTTTTTAAAATAAATATTGTGTTTGTGTGCTTGGATGACATTTCCCATTCAAAAAGGGAGGGAAGGAAAGAATGTGTCACCCACACCCAAGGTGCTGGGCACATAACTCAGGAGAATTACTCATAAAGCCACAACCTCATTATCCAACTATGAAAGATTTCTGCCACCAATTTCCTCAGTCTGGCTGCAATCCTGAAATTAATCTCACCTAAACAGTAAAGGAGCATTTCCTCTCTCAGTGCAGGCAGAAATAATTTTGTCCCGTGGTTGAATGCTGAAAATAGGCAAAGTAAAAAGCCTACCGAGAAAGCCCAAAGTATAATAATAGAGCTGGTGCATTTGTTTGGGATGTTAGAAACATGTGTTCCCATCCCAGTACCAGGCAGATGATGGAGTGCATAGCATAGGTGGAGCAGACTGGGGAAGACTCGCAGCACCAGTTGGGGAGCTGAGGTGGTTTGCCCATTGTAAACACCTCAGGAAGAGGGAAAACTTCCCCTTTTGGGGAGCAGATGAGATCTGGAATTACAGTGTCCTTGTGGGCACTGGTAGGATGAGCTGAGTTTTGGATCTGCTGAAGTGCCTGATGCTGTATTTCTTTTTCCTGGTGGAATCACCTGGGTTTTAACTCCTCTTAGTCATACTGTGCAATAAACAGGGATAGTGAGCCTGTGATGGCTGAAATCCTTGAAATCCAGACCTAAATGCACCTCTTACTTGCTCCTCATCATAATCCTCCTACTGGTTTTTTTTCCTGGAGCAGAAGAGAATGGCATATGAAGTCACAAATTCCCAGGTCTCAGTCTCTGCTGCTTGTTTTCTTTCCTAAAGAAACAGGGTGAAGGAAAGGGAGCTCTGGGATGTCCAGGAGAAAAAGCATCTTTATAACCAGAGCAGTGATGGTGTGGCTCAGCAAGAAGGTGGAACTGGGTTGTCCTGGGCAATACAAGGGAACTGGCAGGCTTTTTCTGGACTTTTTCCCAGTAACAAGCAACAGAACAAGAGGAAATAGCCTTGGTTTGCACCAGGGAGTTTTAGATTTGATATTTGGAAAAATTTCCTCACTGAAAGGTTTTTCAAGCATTGGAAGAGGCTGCCCAGGGACATGGTTGAGTCACCATTACTGGAGGTATTTAACAGATGTGTGGATGTGGCATTTGGGGACATGCATTAGTTGTGGCCTTGGCAGTGCTTAGTCAATTGTTGGACTAACTGATCTTAAAGGTCTTTTCTAACCCAAATTATTCTGTAATTCTAGGAAGCTGAGAGCATTTCTTCTGTCAGCTGCCGGCTATGACTGGTGGCTTTAAAAACTTTTGTGTTTTCCATGTTATTTTTATCTTGCCAAAGGACATGGAAGTGCTGCTGGACATGTCCCAGGTGTGAGATGCTGAAGCATGAGGTGAATTAGCACTCATCTGCTAATGAAGACCACAGCAAACAAGAAGGGATGGAGTGGGAGGATTGAGCTGAGTTGCCCCACGGTGATTTCCATAGGTTAAACAGGCAGATCGTTGGGAATTAAATCCTCCAGATGTAACAACTCAATGAGATGAATGTTTACAAAACCCCTCACACAACTGGATCCAAATCTTGATTAAACCTCCAGGCTGGTTGTCCCCAGCCTGCTCAGTAACACACACTCACTTGTTGCACTACCTTTTGATGTTTCTCACATCGAGCAACAAGAAGCTGCTGCTCCAGGGAGGCAAAATCTTCTGTCACACTGTGTAATTGGCTCAGTGTGTTTGCACAGAGGTCACCAAGGGCTGGGATTGCTGCTCTGCTGCTGTGGGCAGATATAAATCATTGCTGCAATTTTATCTCTGAATTTTTCTCTCTGGAGAAATTGCATCCTTTTCATTTTTTTTTCCCCTTTTAACTGAGCTGTCTGTATGTAGGAAGTATATGGCATTTATATAGAAGTGTTTATTAATACAGTAGGATTTTTAAAATATTCAGCCTACAGTGACCAGAGCTGAAGGCAGCGTGTGAAGGGCTTCCTCCTCGGTGTTAATTGAGCAAAGCAAGTAGGCGTGTTAATTAAAAGGCCTTTTGTGAGCTCTTGAGAGCTGCCTGGTGCTCGTCTAATGCAGGTCCTGCCTCTTGGTGTTGCACCAGCGCTTTTTCCTGGCAGGAAAATTGGCTGCTTTTGTAACCAAGAGGTGTTGTTTCTAGAATAAAAGCTAAAATTGGAAATTCTTGGAAGGTAGGAGTGTGTGGACGTGTTTGAAGGCCAGCAGGAGAGAGAAACAAGCAGCTGGTGAGAAATGCCAAGACCTTGATTCAGCAGGGTTCTCTCTGGTCTCTCAAATCTGACACACTGAAATGCTTAACTGGATTCTTGCCAGAGTGTTCCTCCCACAGCAGGTTCAGGATCTTGAAGAAGACTGGACACTTAAAGACAGAATTCTCTTTTTCCATTGAAGGTTTTTAATTTATTACTTTTGCAGGTGTCCTGCAATTGCAACCCCCTACTTTTATACTGTTGCTAATCTGGAAATATTAAAACCTTTTAGCAATTTTAGAGATCTATATCAACTTCCTTTTGAAAAGGAGGTGCTGTCCTTGTGCTCAGCAGGGATGTTTTATGAGGAATCAAAGGTTGTTTTTGTTGTTCCTACAGCCCAGCTCAGAGGCTGCAGGTTGTGTCTGGATACCAGAGCTCCTGGTGCTGATGGTCACCATGTCCTTAACCATGAGACTGAAATTGGTTTTTTTCCAGTACTAATCACATTTCTTGCTTTTTCTTCCAGATTAGAAGAAAGTCTTGTGTGCCCAGGAGAGCAGGACTTGGGGAGCAGCTGGTAAGAGCATCTCTTCAGCAGAGAGCCACCTGAATGATGGGGCTCAGGCAGATGCAAATAAAATTTTGCCCTTGAGAAACTTTTTTTCCCCCCATGACATTCATTTAGAGGAGTTTCACTCTGCTTTGGATTGATTTGTGAAAGGAGAGCTGGTTTACAGAAGTTTTTGCTGGTGAGGCTGGGGAGGGAGTGCTTTATCTTCACTCATATGGAAAGCAGCCTTACCCAAGAGTCATCTCAGAGCTTTGGCCATATTTTAATGTTCTCCCTGTGTTCTTGTTGTGCTGATCCTTTGCTTCCTCCACATCTTTGATCTCTAGAGCAAACCCTGCACAGGAAAAGAATAAATATGGAGAGTTGGCAGCATTTTGAAACTTTTGTGCTTAAAGATGCCACACAGAATTTGAATCGTAGAATAGCCTGGGTTGGAAGCAATCTTTGAAGGTCATCAAATCTCACTCCCCTTCAATGAGCAGGAACATCTTCAACTTGACCTGGTAGCTCAGAGCGCCATCCAACCTGACCTTGAATCTTTCCAGGGATGGAGCATCTACCACCTCTGTGGGCAATCTGTTTCTGTGTCTTCCTACCCTCGTGGTAAAAAATGTTCTTCCCTCTGCCTACCCTGAACCTCTACTCTCTTTCAGTTTGAAACCATTACACGTCCTACTAAAAAGTCCATCCCCAAATTCTCTGAAATCACTGAGAACCATATTGTTCTGGAGGTCTTCAGGTTTAACTTCATGTTCCTCATCTTGGAAACTCCTGCCAGGGTGGCAAAGCCTTCTTGGGCAGTTTGAAAGGCAAGCAGAGCAGTGTCCCATGCCACACTGGTGGGATATTTGTATGTTCCTTGGACGCTCAATGGTCTCCTCCCAGGGAAGTTCTTTTTGCTCCAGCAGCAGATTCAGCAGTGGCAGATCCATTCTTGGGCAGCACAGCCACAGCCAAGCTCTGCTGGCTTTTTCTGGGACTATTCTCTCCCTCCCATCTGGTTCACCTCCCCTTGGAGGTGTAGGGAGATTTACAGGATTCCTCCTTGGTGTCCCTGGAGACAGAAACTGATTCATCACCCACAAGGCTTGTGTTTGGGGAGGGAGCAGTGCTTTGTGTAATTCTGCTGTCACCTGTGGTGGCACTGGTGCTGAATCAGTGTGATGGGTGTCCCTTTTGATCCAGGTGATGTTTCCCTAAACACCAGTGCTCATTGCCCCTGGATCTCACAGCAGTACTGAGCAAAGAGCTTTAGTGGTGTTACTGCTGCCCTGAATATTCCCCCAGCAGCACATCTGGCTGGAAAGAACATAAATTGTCCTCCCACAATGGTCTGGACTGAAAACCAGAGGATTTGGCTCTCAGTATGAGCCAGTCATGCCTTAAAACAGATTTTGCTGAGGGCATCTTTCTCAGCTTTATGGCTTTCCCTTCCCATCTCTTACTTTCATGTGCAGTTTCTTCTGTGTGGCAGAAAGGAAGGGCTATGTGGGAATGTGGCCTGTGGGAGAAGCCTGGACCAATGGGTTAGGAAGGTGTAGTCAGACAGTTGATGGGGAGATTGTTTCAGCAGTGAAGGGGGAAATAACTGCTGTGGCATCTCTGTGTCTGTGACCAGCTTGCTCTTGCTGGACCTGGAGTCTCGAGCCCAGTGCAGGTGGTGGTGCTATGAATTATGAAGAACACCAAGTCTGATGAATATGAAAGTCCTCTGGTGCTTTGAGAGCTGCATTGATGGTGTCAGCCAAGCTGTCACGGTGGTCCTTGACTGTGTTGACGACATTTTAGCCCCCATCAATTTGTGGATGTGTTAGCCTCATTCCTGTGTTGTCTTTGTGCTCTTTCACACTCACTGATTGCCCTCTCCCCACTCCATGTGTTCCATTGGTCTGGTGCTCTCCCTGTCCACGTGCTGCAGGATGAGGAAAGTGGGTGAAAACTCTTTGGGAAGAGTCACCCCAGCTCCAGGTTGGGTGTGGGATGCTCTAAAGTCTGTTTGGTAGCTACATGTGGTGCTTTGGGAGCAAAGCTGCAGAAGGACATCTTGCAGCTGAGAGGCCAAATCTCTTCCTGCTCAGATTTGTTCTTTTTCACCTCCTGGTACCCTGAAAATCCAGGCAGCAGAGTTGTTTTTAGCTTTTAAATGCTCTGTGCCAAGTGACCACTGGTGATGAGGGCACTTTTGCTGAAGGGCTGTGTGGGGCACAAGCACAAGGTGCTCCCTGGCCTCAGTCCTCCATCCACATGACCAAGTTTTTGCCAGAGGCTGCTGAAGTCTGGAGAGGTCACTCCTTGCTAAGTAGTCCAGGTGGTGCCCCCTGGGGACTTTGTTCAACTGGTCTGACCTGTGCTTCAGCCATTCAGGTGATGCAAGGAAGAGGTTGACTGGGGCTAAGCCTGTGCCTGGATTTGTGTCCAGCATCAGCTTCACTGCTCAAACTTTTCGTGTGTCACTAAGTGGTTTTCTGTCTTTGTCTCTGGCTGGTCATTGGTGCTTTCAGTTAGAGGCGCAGTGATTGGAAAAGTTGTGTTTTTATCAGTTGTAATAATACATCTGTGTGCACACAATTACATATAAAATAAACCTTTGTCTGTTAGAACAAAAGGAGATGTAACATCCATTTGTTGATGGCTCATTGTGCCCAGGTCCTTGCTAGATCTTGTTGCTTTTTCTCCTTATCCCCATCCTTCTGATCTTTTCAAGTGCCAATGTTTAACGTCACAAATGCTGCTTTTCACAAACTGTTTCATCATGTGCTGATTTTGTCTTCAGGGGTGTGAAGGAATTGGGAGCTTTGTTTGTCCAAGGGCTCAGAGCTGGTGATGGGACAAGAGGAAATAGCCTCAAGTGGTGCCAGGGGAGGTCTAGATTTGATATTAGGAATAATTTCTTCACCAAAAGAGTGGTCAAGCATTGGAACAGGCTGCCCAGGGAAGTGGTGGAGGGATGCAGATGTGGCATTTGTGGACATAGCTTAGTGGTGGCCTTGGCAGTCAATGCTTTGTTAATGGTTGGACTTGATGATGTTAAAGGCCTTTTCCAGCCTAAAAAAATTCTATGATTCTGTGTGAACTCCTGGTGGACTTGGCTTGCCATTGCTCCTCTCCTGGTGAGCTGCTCTGGGTCCTCACCACACACAATTCCTGGTTGTGACACTGCTCTGCAGGATGCCATCGAGTGTGTGTGGAAGGGAAAAGGAACCATTATACATCACCCTTGTGTGGCTCCCCCAGCTGCCAGCACGTGATGTGGGCACTGTGGTGACCCAAAAACCCTTCTCCCTGGGTGGTGCCTTAATCTGATGACTACCCACGCCTGCCTTCGTCGGGATGTTCTGGCATTCAGTGCAATGGGCAGTGTTGTCAGGCTGCTGGCACATTTTGTGTTTTCTCAGCCCAGTTTCTTGGCCAGCATTCCAGCACTGGGGTGGTTTCTGGCCAGATTTCCTCCATGTGGTGGTCCCTGCTCAGTGCTCAGAGCTGGCTTTGCCTCCACAAAGCCTGCAGCTCCAGTCTTGCTGCTTTCCCCCTGCATCTCAATCCTTGCATTCCTGCAAGAGAACAAGATAATCACTGTGCTGGTTTTGTAGCAAACTCTCCTCAAAGTGACAGCCGTGGGCAAAGCCGTGTGGATGTGGTGTGCTGGGATTGCTGATTCCCTGGGCTGCTGTCCTAATCTCCTTAGCACTGAAAGACTTGCTGCTCTGAGCTCCCTCGGTTGTCTTCCTTGAGAAATGCTGCCTCCAAGTAACCAGGGATCTGCACAAATTCCCTGGTCTTCCCTGAAGAAGTAGGAAGGTGTTCTCCCACTAGAGCAGCGTGCTTTGTTTTTGGCAGAGCTGAGCATGCAAATAGAGGGAAGATTTCCATTGTTGGATGTGAGTGCTGCTGTCTGCCTGTGGGAGGTGTCTGCCGTGCCACATGGGAAGGAGGTTTCTTGTGATTTGGGAGTTCTCCTCAGATGGGGAAAACCTGGGTGTTAAGGAAGGATTTCTAATCAGAGGACTGGAGCATCTCTCACAGGGAGACAGGAGGAAAAAGTTGGGGTTCTTCAGCCTGGAGAAGAGAAGGCTCCAGGGAGACCTTAAATCCCTTTCCAGTGCCTAAAGGAGCTCCAGGGGAGCTGGAGAGGGACTTGGGACAAGGGATGGAGTGACAGGACAAGAGGGAATGGCTTTAAACTGACAGAAGAGAGATTTAAATTAGAGATCAGGAAGAAATTCTTCCTTGTGAGGGTGGTGAGGCCCTGGCACAGGTTGCCCAGGGAGGCTGCCCCATCCCTGGAACTGTCCAAAGCCAGGTTGGATGAGACTTGGAGCAACCTGGGATAGTGGGAAGTGTCCCTGCCCATGGCAGGAGGGTGGAATAAGATTTTCTTTAAGGTCCCTTCCAACCCAAACCCTTCTGTGATTTTTTAATGTTTATTTTCTTTGAGATGTGGGGGAATACAGAGAAGGGAAATTAGAGTTATTGCAGTAGCTGTTGCTAAGGGCAGCTCCTGGATGTTTGTAATCTTCAAAAAATGAGATTAATTTCTGCTGCATATTAAGGGATTGATGGAAGCTTTCCTGTGCTGATGCAGGTGTTTGGACCAAGCACCAGCACCTGAAAACACAGGGATATGGAAATTAATGTTGTTCTCATGTCTCACACTATGCCAGCATCACAAGTCACCTCTTCCAGCCTACCAATGTCCTCTTTTGCTTCTAAAGTGCAGTGAGGGAAAGATGAAACTATCCTTGCCTTCCTGCTATCAAATGGCTGCCAACTTCTGGTTGGTATTCTATAACAGTTTTTAAGCTTTAGCTTGGTTTATTTATGTATCCATTTTTTAAAGAAGAGGGATTAATTTTTCTCTTTTGACCTGGAATTTACAGCAATTCAGCTCCCACAATCAAGAGCAGGTGCCTCCTTGTCTTAAGGCAAAGACATCTGTGCAACAACCTTAATTTCGACAGCAAGCTGCCAGGGAATCTGTCCTGTGTCAGGCTGGACTTTTTGACTGCAGCCTCCATTATTCAAGGCACATCAGTATATTTTGAATTATCTGCATCCCTGGGCCTTGCAGTTTTCTGTTTGCTCCCCATTGCCAGGTTTTGGATTTTTTCTTTGTGTGTTTTAAAAATATTTCCTCCACACACAGGCAGGTTCCTGTGCTGCTTGGGGTGACAGCCTAGAGCTGGTGCTGTGCAAAGTACCTGCAAAAGAGGTAAATCCAGATATCCTTTTATTTTCCTGAGCAGAGAGGAAGAAGCTGATTTGAGTTACTTATGCCTTTAGAGATCCAAGAGGCTGGGTGTATTTATCTTTCAGCTGAATTAGGTGACAGTTCTCCAGCTTGCTTGCTGCAGATTTGAGGTTATTTTATTGAGCCATGGTTGAGATCTTTCCTCTATTTTTCTGTCCTCTCAGAGTTTGTAAAGATGGAGACACCATGTTAGGGGTGGTAGAGCAGGCGCTCTGGGAATCATAGAATCCATAAAATGCTTTGGGTTGGAAGGAACCTCAAAGACCATCTTGTTCCAACAACAAAATCCTCTTCCAAACCTACACACAGTTCAACATTGTGACCAGCATCCCTCGGAGATGGATCACAATGTTGAACTCTGTGTAGGTTTGGAAGAGGATTGTGTTGGCAGCTCCAGAGCAGAGGGAAGGCAAACAAGCAGTGATTGCACAGGAATGCTCTCCAGAGCCCAAAAAATACTTACCCAGCATCAAAACAGTGAGAGAAGTAAACTCTGTGGCACTATCCAAATCTGTTATATGAATTCCAAGGAAAGGACATCACTCCCTTCTAAAATGACACGTTTTCTACCAGATTTGAAATGCTGATGTAACTTTGAAATTCTTTGTGTCTTCCCAACTCGACTCCTCTTCCCACTCTCATTTTCCAGATAGCTACAACCCTTAACAGGGCAGGAGAGTTCATCAAGTCAAGGAGGGTCAAGATAATGAAGGGGAGAGGCCATGGCACAGTGCCTGTCACTCAGGACAAGCATTCCTCTGTTTCAAGATGTATTGAATCAATGTTTGTTGTTTAAAGTTGTTCTGCAGGTTGGCTAACGTCATCAGTCTCAATCTCCTCAGCAATTTAAGTGCCTGAGATGATCTGCCCAGGCTCAAGCTGGCCAGCCAGGAAAGCTCTTGTCTTGAAAACTTTTGAGTTAGGACTGTATTTTGAGTTAGAAAAAGGTGTTCTCTGTCTGTTTTGAGAGAGCAGCTGGAAAACAGATAAAGAAATCTATCAATTTTGTTTTGTTTTAAACAGAACATAAAAATAAATAAATGCAGAAACAAATAAAGAAAACCTGCAAGCAGAGAACTGAAAAGCTCAACTTCAGTGCTCTTGTGTGTGAATATTATTCCAAAGGCCTCACTGGGATCAGAGCACCTTTGCCAAATGCAAAATATTGTCTGTGCCTGGTGGCATTGCTCATTCCCATTGAGGTGCAGTTGTTCAGTAAGTAGTTACAATTTGGGGGGGTGAAATATCTAGAAGTGATTAAAAAGCAATTTAAAATATCTGTGCTTTCCCATTAAGCTGTTGCCAGGGGCATTGAACAGTCTGTTTCCTCCCCTGCACTTAGAACCAGCCTATTGTCACGCTGGAGGCATTTTTATGATAAAAATATATAAAATTACGTCATGTATTGATCAAAGCTCAGTTGACTAAAGCATGTATGAGACCTGTATTGGTGAGCAAAAACCTGTGGACACTGATTTTTATAGGAATTAGTAAATTTGGCATGTCACTTATATTTGGCATGTATTTTTAAATAGCTTCATACCCTCCCAGTGCCAATTAAGGTAAGGGTGGTATTTTCATTCTTTCTCTGACCCTTAACGTGGACAAGGAAAAAGGCTTTATTAGATATTTATTCTCCTTCTCCTCCTTCTTCTTTCACCTTTCCTTTCCCTTCCTTTTCCTGTTCTTCTCATCCCATTTTTTTTCCTTTCCTCTAGTGTTTACAGACCTGCCATAGTTTGGTTTTTGTTTTTTTCTTTTTTCCCCCCTTCTGCTTTCTTCCTGCTCTTCCATTTTTCTCCCCCCTCCTTCCTTTTCCTTTCCCTACTGTGCCTACAGTGAAAGCAGATTAAACAAAGAAGCTCAATGCTGAAAAACTCCACAAGTCACGAGTCACAGAATATCTCAGGTTGGAAGAGGCCATTAAAGGTCACCAAGTCCAACGATCAGGGACATCTTCAACCAGATCATGTTGCTCAGAGCCCCTGACCTTGAATATTTCCAGGGATGGGGCATCCACCAACTCTCTGGGGAGTCTTTTCCAGTGTTTTACTACCAACATTGTAAAAAACTTTGTTCTTATAGCTAAACTTAATCAACCTTCTTTTAGCTTAAAACCATTACCCATTGCCCTATCTCAACAGGCCCTGCTCAGAAGTTTCTCCCCATGTTTCTTGTCAATGCAGTGGGGGATTTTTAGAAGAAAATGGTTCTGATAGTGTTCAAGGCCAGTTTGGATGGAGCTCTGAGCAACCTGGCCTAGTGGAAGGTGTCCCTGACCATGGCAGGGTTTGGAACTGGATGGTCTTGAAGGTCCCTTCCAAATCCCAAACCATTCCTGATTCTCAATGCTGTTCCTTGGCTGAGGTGAAGTTTTCCTAGACCTGCCCTGCAGAATCTGTTGGCCTTGGCTGGAGTGTGTTTTTCTCTCACAACCACTCTCACATTAAATTTCTGATAAACAGCCCAAACTGTCTTTTAAGAACTCTATTTACAATAACCAATGCAGTCTCTGCTTCCATAATTCAAAGCAAACCTTTACTGTCTAATTTTGCAGGTACTTAAATATGAGAGATGAACATGGGTAGGGGGAGGATAATCTACAGGCTGATGGGTAATATTTGCAATATTCTCTAAAAATTTGCGTCTGTTATTATTTATAAGGGAACAAGGGGAGGAAAGTAGTTGGGTAGCAGAGGAGTGGACTCATGGTATTGAAACAATAAACAATTTTCTCCTTCAAAAAACCCAAAAGATTGTGGTTTTCAATAGCTTTTGAAAGTTAATATTTTACAGGACTGAAAGCTGATAGACTTTCTATTATGTCATAACTAATCTTGATGGAAAAGAGTTTTCTGACTCTGTCACACCCAGTTAAATCAGCTTTGGCAATGCTCTGACAGGGTTTGCAAGGATCTGATGTTATCCAAGGAGAAGTGCACTGGCACAGACCCGTGCTGTGAACCCACCCATAATTTTTCCATTTCTGCAGTAGCATCTCCCTCTAATGAGAGCAAAACAAACAAAATCCCAACTTTTGAAAAGTCATGACCTGGATAAAACTAACCTTGACTTTTCTGTCTTCTATGATTAAGTTCTCCTGTGGCTTATTTTGTCCTGTTTCTGCCTGCAGATGTTCTGAGGAAACCCTGGGCTTTGGCATAAAATACTACTCTGTGTTTTAAAAGCTCTACACCTGTTTACTTAAAGTAATTCCACCTTTATTTTAAATACATTAAATACAAATATATCCCTTCAGATAACATAATAGCTTTACTGGTGGCACTTAATCTCATTTCTGAGAGAGGTGTAGCTACAGGGCTGCTTTGTTTGTACATATAGTTACATGAGCTTTTCAATCCCTCTGCCCAAATGGAAAACTGGGAGGGTTTGTCCTCTGTGGAAGGAAATCAATGAACATGTGAGTCAAAAAAAGAAATTTGTGAGGTTTAGTGAGTATCCACTCCCTTATTTTTTAGTTGGCAAGAGTTTGGATTTCTGTTCGGATCTTGCTGTTTCTGAATTTTTTAATTTGTTGGCAAAGTCTCAATTTCCCACATGTCCTCAGCCAGCATCTTGGGTATCTAGTAGTGGGGTTATGATGAAGACAAAGCTATTTCAGGTCATGCTATTGTGACTACATCTTCAGGTCCAGATCTTCATACCTTTCCTTCTGGTTTAGCCCAGCTCTTGGGAAATAACTGGGCTCTTAAATCCAATGGTTTGGATTGGAAGGGGCCTTAAAGATCATCTCATTCAGCCTGGTTGTCTGTGGCAAAATGTTGGTTTTTTGAACTCCTTTTCCTGTGGCTCATGGAAGTGTGTGTTCCATGAGTTTAAGTTTGCTCATCCTCTACCCTGCATTGGCTCCATGTCAGAGGGTTTTCATCTCCTCTACCCGAGGAAAAGTGGTTGGAGTGAAGTGGTTGAAGGTGCTGAGGGAGATGTTTTGGGCTGGACATGCAGTTGGACACCCAGGAATCTGCTCAGAGCCTTCTGGAGCCAGGAAGGACTGCCCAGCCCTAATTCTTTCCTTCAGACACAGGCACAGTGCACAGTGCTGTCTGCTTGGCTGAATTTCCTCCTCCATATCACAACTTGGCCACTTCTGCCTTGCAGCTGGACACAACATAAATTTATACAGAAGAGAAAAGAACTCCTGTGGGAGGTGTGAGGCTGTGGATTTTTCTCCTTCTGAACAAATTTCTGGTTTGCAATCCTCTAACCACTGTCCAGTCTTCCCTGTGGGCTCAGCAGAGATGTCTGGACCAACAGCCTTGTTTTTCTTGGCTCTTCCCTCAAAGTAATTGAGGAAGTAATATGAGTCTCTAGGGTGTCTGGGAAAGAGAAGCTGGAAGCTGCTGTCCTAACTTTCAGTGCTGGATTTTAGGACTGGTGTGTGTGTGCAAGAATGCTTTGGTACTTCTATAGGCACACAGTGGGATTCTTGGGGTGTCCTGTGCAGGACCAGGAGATGGATTTTGATGATTCCAACTCAGGGTATTCTGTGGTTCTACTGCTGTGGCTCTTGCCTGTGTGGTTCAACCTCCTCACCTGGGCATGATGGTGGGGGTGCACATCCTTAATTTCCATCATCTCCCATTGGTTTAATCTGGAATTTGCTCTTCCCTTTGAGCTGGAATATGGGGTTTGCTGACCCATTACCTGTGGGAGTGCCCTTAGCAGGAATGTGTCAGGATATCAGGTGATTGTTCATGGCTGAGCATTTCTCTGGCTGTTCATAGGATGAGCTTTGGTGTTTTCTCCTGCTGGAACCTTATTTGAGACCTTTCTGAAGGACTTTGGTCCTTTGGTCAAGCCAAGGAGTCGCTGCTAGAGTTGTGCCACACAGCTATACTCTCATTTGTTGATGCAGCACTCTTTGAAATATTCCCATTTAATAGGAATGCAAGGCATGGCTGAGCTCTGAAATGCCATGGAGAACCAAAAGAGTGGATATGGAATGGCAGCAGAGCTTAACACTCTTTGGCTTTTGTTCATGTTGAGCTCTCTGGGTTTTTTATGTTGACTGATCTGCTTGCTTGAGCTGCTGACATTCATCTCTCTTGACTGTCAAATTCAGTGTAGTGGAAATGTTAATCTGACTACAGTCACAATGCAAAGAAAGATCTTCAAGTAAAAACACACACAGAAGCCTTCTTAGAAATGTGTTTAGGTCTAAGGAATAGATCTGTACACGATGCTGGTCATGTTTGCTCATGTTGTGCTGTGAAGTCCCACCCCACCAGCCTGGTTTGTGTTGTCTCCTCCATGTAGAGAGCCTACACAAGGCAACTTCAGAGGATCCTCCTCTTTCCTAATTCATGGAGTAAGACTTTCACTGGGATCCAGGGGGTTTTGGTGGTTCATATCCTACCACATCTCCAGTCTGGGCTAATCTACATCCCATTGTTTAAACTTGCCAAAGGCCAAAGACCTCTCAGAGATATCTCTCAACACTTAGAAACATGAAGATGTCCTTTATTCCCAGGACATACCAGGATTTAAGCCACAATCACAATCATGTGAAATTTTAAGCAGCTGTCTCATTCTGTGTGATCTCCTGTCTGTGCTGTCACATCTGCCTGCCAGGTTGTCTCCTGCTAAATTGGGGTTCCATGCTGATACAGGATTTTCTGGCCCCCTTTCAAAACACCTCATCTCCTTCTCCCTTTCTCATTTACATGATATTAAACCTGTTTCTTTTTTTTTCTTTTTTTTTTCCTGAGAGCTTGAACTCTGCTTTGTTATTTTCTCAAGTCAAATTCACTCTGGGAGAGGCAGAGCTAAAGCTAAAGTTGTTGTTGCTTTCTGAATTTTGTCTTTTGTGTCCAGGACACATTTGTAAATGGTGGCATTCTGCTGGCTCCATGCTTTGTGGAGAGCACCAGAGCTGTCCTGCCTGTGGGATTGTCCATGAAAATTTTGCTAGACCTCTGCTGGCATCATTTACCTGTTCAAAAAAGCTTGGGAATCACTGTGTGGTCCATAGGGCAGAACTTTGCTGGAGGAGAAGTCTCAATGCAGACATGGATAGCAGAGATTCCTGTGCCAGTGGGGAATGTGGAGTCTCCAGGAAGGACAAAACCCCAACCAGTGTCTTGCAGGATGGTTTTTCTCCTGGTCTATCTGGTGGGGGTGGAGGGAATGTTTTTTGGTTATTTAAGTGATGGTTCATTCTGCTGAGATCTGCCACAGGGAGGGGAACAGGACCTTAACCTTGAATATCATCTGGGGTGGAAGTTTTTTTTGTCCATGTATTTTTTTTACTGCTTTTTGGATGGATGATCTGGAGGTCAATGAGTCAAAGGATACTGTGTGCTTCCAAGTCAGCAGTCAACTGACTAAGTTGGGATATTTAATATGAAATTAAACTCTTCCAGTCCCAGGACCCATTTGTGCTGCTCTAGCTGGGTGATGCTCTGACTCTTAGGTGGTGCTCTGGCTCTGGTTTTTCTGTCCCAGAGAGGACACAGCCTATCAAACTGTTCCAGTTGCTCTAGATGGAATTAGAATAAAGCTGTCCCACACAGGGAAATTATGCCAGGCTCATGGTGGCACATTTGATGTGTGTGTGAGACATTGAGCATCCAACCTCTGCTACTCTTCTGCAGAAATATTTTGTCAGGATTTGCCCCATATTTGATGAAGAGTGTTAAATTCAGCACGTTTGATTGAATGGTAAGATTCACCTCTGAAATGGAGCTTTTGGGTATGAACAAACCTGTGTGGGAATAGTTGGAAGGAAAGCTCATAATGCCACCAAAATCTTTAAAAACTATAAGCCTGAGCCTGCTGTCCTCCCTTCACCTCAATTTCTCAGGTGTGACAAGCTTGAAAGCCAGAAACCTCTCTCTGACTGCACACTAGACATGACACTGTGAGTATATTTTTGGAAAATGAAGAACAATTGGTGTGTTACTGAAGGAAAAATACAACTGATGCTGCTTCACTGAAGGAAATCCCACTGCTGCCTCTTTTTTATTTTTTTTTCCCCTGGAAGCTACAGAATTTACTACAGTGTTTATGTGCTGAAAGAAAATGGTGATAAATTAGTCCCTGTAGCCAATCATACTTGTACCACAGAAATAGTTGTATTTATGGAAGTGGTCAAACATGCAGTAGTGTCCAGAGATGTATGGCAATGTTTACCTCAGACCAGAGCCCTGTGTGATTTATCCCAGGACACACTGCAGGCCATAATATGTGTCCTAATTAGTGTAATGTACCTTGTAATGGCTGTGAAATAAATTCTACACTGAAGCTTTCAGTCCAAAACCACCAGATCCAGTGCAAATTCCATGAGGATACAAGGGGAGAAAAAAAACATCTAATGTTGTAAAGGCCTTTGGGTGAAGTCTGAAGTCCATATGTACATAATTAGGGAATCACAGAATGGTTTGGGTTTTGGAAGGGACTCTGAAGGTCATTCAGTTCCAACCCCTGCCATGGGCAGAGACACTTTCCACTGGACCAGGCTGCTCCAAGCTCCATGCAGTCTGGCCTTGAACACTCCCATGTTGGGTGGGGCATGAAGAAATATGTGGGTCTCAAGTTTGTGGGCAAAATGCGTGTTAACCTTGTATTTCTGACCCTTTTCCTTCCATGGTACAGGACTTTCCTCTGCCCCACAGGCTCATGCTTACTGTGTCAACCCAAGCAGAACTGGGAAGTGTTTATTGATTGATTAATTAATCAGCCCCACATCTTTGCTTTCACCCTTTTGGTGTGGCTCTTTTTAGCACTTGGTAGTTTTAGAGAGTGAGGATGGCTGAAGATTGTGTTTTGAAGCTCTGTGAGTATCTTCCAGTTCCTTCTCTCCCTCGCAGATGGTATTTAAGTGTGCTGAAAAACAGAATTCTCATGTGGGAGTGGATCTCCACATGGACTTGTAGAATTTCTTCTGGTGTATTGCTGAATGATGCAACCAAAATCAGCTTTTTTTTTTTTTTTTTTTTTCTCATGGAGCTCCTGGAGGACTGTCAAGTACTGCTGTTACCAATTCATAGAGAAGGAAAGTGGCTCCCCAAGGGCTTTTGCTGGGAAGTGCTGTCAAGAAGGACTAAGCTGGGACCTTTGAGCTTTGCTACCCAGCTGAGATGCCCTCCAAGGGCTTGGGAAAAAGTAATTTCCTAGTTGATATAGGATGGAATTTACTTCATTACTTGCTATCTATCTAGTGTAAAAGCTGTATTTCTTATTTTTAATTTTATAAAGAACCTTTATTATTCAAATCCCTATTAGGACAGATTTTAATTTTTTGGGGCTAATGCTGTTTTTTTTTTCTTTTCTCATTCTCTTTCTGTTCTCCCCTTATCTGTCTTTTTCTCCATAGATCATGTGTATTTGATTGGGGGTGGAAAAGTCAAACCAAAACAAATTTATTTGGTCTGTCAAACTTCCTCTTCCTAATATTCTTCTCTGTGTAAAAGATGACACAAAATCAATCTCCTGGTTGGCATCATCGTTCCTCTTCCAGCAGCTTTTGCTCAGTGATCGTTATTTTTTGTTTGGCCGCATTTTATTCTTTAATGTGTTTTCAAATACATCATCAGATAACAATTCCTGAGACCCTCCTTCCCTTTGAAGGTCTGAGTGCAGATGAGAATCCACATGGCCTTTTTCTGACCTTCTGTGAATGTGTCATGCTGCTTTGTTTGAGAAGGGATACCAGGGCAAGGAATTGAGTGCCAGTCAAGAATGAAGAATAGGGATATTATACTGTGGAATGGGAGGTGACTTCCATGATCTTTTTCAAGCCATACACTCGTGGAGGCTTCTTCCAAATATATTTTCCTTTATGCTCTGATTCTCTTAACTTTTCTCTCCCATCATGCTGCCCTTCTGTCACTTTTTCAGGCTCTCCATCATCTTTGTGAGTGACTGTGAAAGCAGCTGTCTGGTTTAAAGTGAAGTGAACCAAAACATGGATTCTTAAAACTACTGTTCCACTGGTGAAATTATTTTTCTTCCTGAATACTTTAATTCTGCACAAGTTCTTTTATACTATATTTTTTTCTGTTTCAATAGACTTTTGTTTAGAGCCTTTGTATGTGTAGAATTCTGGATTCAGGGAAGAAAAAAAGAAAAAATAAAACCAAATTGACATAATTGAGCTTCTGATCTAAATTGAATGGACATTTAATATTTTTTGTAGTCAAACCTTTTCAGGGACTTCTCTTTCCCCTTGTCCACATAATAAATATGAAATATGAGTTCCATGATCTGAGGTACTGCTCTGTAAAGACTGGGGAAAGTTATTTTTGTTGAGAGAGTATTGAGGAATCAACTGATGGCAAAGAGTGATGACCAGGAGGACTCAGAGCCAAAGTGAACCTCAACAGTGAGAAGACAGAGGCTGGTGATTTAACCTCCAGCTGGTTTACTGGAAGGTCGTTCTTTGCCCAAAAGTCCACATCAGTGAATTTTTAACTCCAAATTTAGGATGGGAATATAAATCTGAATGTGAGTCAGCAGAGGGTTCGCTGTGCCAGAGAAGGTCAACCACATCCTGTGTTAATAAGAGTGTAGCCAGGGTTTGACTGGAGCTTCTTCAAGGAGAAAGGCAGACTTAGAGTTTGTTTCCAACCTAAACTTCTCTTTGAGTTTGTCGTATTTTAGGGGATAATGTGGAGTTCCCACCCCACAAAGTGAATCTGCACAGATTTACACTGAGTTCAGTAGGAAATTGCAGGTCTCTGGAACACCTCTGATGGTAACTGTGAAATTACCCATCTTGCAGTTCTGCCATTAAGCTATTGAATAGATTTGTTTCTTGAACAGCTGTTCCCAGACTGGGATTTTAATTTCTCTAAGTAGCACTGGAAGCTGGGCAGAAAATGGAGCTGTTGGGTTGATGAGGCAGCAGCCAGAAAATTATGAACAAAACAAGAGATGTTTTCTTTAGAGTGCTCTGGGAACAGATGACGTGTGGTACCTTCTTCCTCCTGCTCCAAGATTTTTGCAATCAAATATATTTAATGCTGTCTTCAGTTGTGTCTCTTTGATCTTTTTGGTGAATGCTGGTTGCATTTGAGTTTGTGGGTCTAAAAAGTTTCTCATGACAGTTTTTTTGCTTTTGTTTCATTTTATTTTTCCTTATCGTGAAAGGATGATAGCAGTTTCTCTAAAAAGACAAGCTAGAATCTTATAACTTACCATTTTTTCAAGATGCCTCAGCTCTTGAGGAGACAAACTGCTCTCCTAAAGGTGTTACAACTCACTTCTGTAACCTCAAGATTTTCTTGAGATGGCTCCTTTCTCCAGCAGTGATTGATTTCTGCTCCTGTAACCCAGTGGATGGAATGGCCTGGTGTAAATCCAGACACCTTTGCTCATCTTTAATCATCTGCTGTCCAGTGCCACGGTGGAATAAATTATTATTGTTATTATAGGAGCTGCAGTTTATCTTCAACCAGGTCTCATGGCTACATTTTTTATTTTTATTTTGTCTTCCTTGAGGCACAGTGGATTTTTTTTTTTTTGGTTGGGTTTCTTTAATATCTACCAATAGAAATTAAATTAAGAGCATTTTAATGTCTACCAATATAAGTGAAATTAAGATTATTTGCAGTGGTACTGTAGCCACACAGTTACTGCTCATCACAATCCGATTGCAGTGATTTCTCTTCAAAATGACCCAGAGCAGAATAACTCTGGGTATGTTTCCTTCTTGAATATTTGATTTCCAAGCACACAGCCCTCCTTTCCCTTCCCCATATCACTTCACTTGATGCATTGGCAAGAGCTGCCTAGAACACACAGGTATTTTGTCCTCATGAGATATTTGGCAGCTCTTTATTGGCTTTTTCCGTGGCGTTCTCCTGATGTGAGCCGAGGATCAGAAGCTGGGTTTATTTTAGGCAACTTATAAGACAAAATATAAGCTGCTTCAGTTCCTTTTCTTCCTCTGTGTAGGCACAGGCTAGGCTGTGGAAGCCGCTGGAATTATATCTCTTAACAATACAGCCTTTCATCTTTCTCAGACTGCAGTATATATATAATCCGACTGCTTGGTTTATTACATTTTTATTGCTGTCAAATTTTTCCGAAGATTAGACTGGGAGGAAAAATACCTTCAGAGGAAGATCTATGAAGGTGTGAAATGGCCTCTGAGGAGGAGCACTGGGAGCACCACGGCTTGAGTTATGGCAAGGCAAACAGCCCAGAGGATGGGAAAATACCTCCTGGAGGTGTTGATGCCTGGGTGACCTGGCTGGGATGGATTAGCCCTGGCTGGGGTTCATCTTTCCCCATGCAGGTGCTGGCAGGGTGGGTGGATCCTGCTGGGAGCAGAATTGGCTGTTTCCAGTGAGTTTGTGGGATTTGAAAACATCTTTGAGATGCATTTCCCATGAAACAGCTGAGGTTTCTGTGTGTTACTGGACTGTAGAGTGTGTTCTTTCTTACTGGTGGCCTCTGAATGGCTAATTCCAGATATTCCCTTGCTTGTTTAAAGGATTTAATTGCCCCCCCCCACACCTTTTATTGGAGCCTTTCAGTACTAAAGGGAGCTTATGAAAAAGTGAGGACAGGTTTCTAGTGGGGTGTATATTTATAGGACAAAGGGTAATGGTTTTAAATTAAAGGTAGGTAGTTTTAGACTAGAGATTAGGAAAACAATTTATGCAAAGGGTGGTGAGGCTCTGGCACAAGTTTCCCAGAGAATCTGTGGCCTCCCCATCCCTGGAAGCTCTCAAGGTAACATTGGACAGGACTCTTGAGCAAACTGATCTGGTTGAGGATATCCCTGCTCATTACAGGGGTTTGGAACAAGACCTTTAAAGGGTTTTTCCAACCCAAACTATTCTACATTTCTGTCATTTCTGGGTACCCATTTTTGTGTCTGAATAGGATTTCTGCGGGAATATAAAAGGTTGAGCAGGTGGAGGTCTTATGGCTGAAATGAAAGTAACAAGTGCTGATTGGTGCAACAGAGCTCTGAAAATCAAGAGCTGATGGTTATTTTTCACATTTTTAAAGCTTTCCTGATGGACCTGCTATCTTTATCTTTATTTCTATTTTATTTTTTTTAGTAATCTGTGCAGACACATTCCCATTCTGCTCACCAAACCCCCCCATCCTGCAAAGATTGACTTTCTTTTCCCATTTGGAGGAAAGAATGTCTTTTCATAGGCAGTGGGAATGTGGGGAGGAACTGCTGCAGCAGAAGATTTGAAAACTTGTCTCTATAAATGGTAAGGGCAAATTCAGCATTTTGAAAAGAAATAATAATTTTAATGTACATCTTGGTGGAAGCTTGAGCTTCATTTGCGTGGCTGTACGAATGCAAGCAAGAAACCAAGTTATTTCTAAAGAACTCAACAGCCCAGCTTTGCTTTTTTCCCTAGCAAAGCTAAATATATTGTAACGTGTCCAAGACCTCTTTTTCTTTCCACCAGAGAAATTTCTGTTCTTTATACCTTCCTCCACTCCACCACAGAAGGCTTCCTTTGAATGACACAAGGCCTGATTAATTCCTTATTCCCACATAGATGTGAACCCTGGCTGGATCAGCTCATCCTCATATTTTAAGCTAATAATTTGAGCTCCATGGAGGTTATCTTGTGGGGTTCTTCCAGAGACAATCCTTGCCACGTAAAGAAGTTCCTTTTGCTTTCTGTGATTATTCAAAGATCTGGGGCACCATTTGCAAGAGTATGTCCTGGATGCTTTTTAAAAACACATTTTCCAAAAAAACCCAACTTCCCCAGCTCTCTGTATTATTTGATCCGTTATCTGTTACCTTCACTGTAGAAAGTGCCTTGCTGCATTTCAGCGATAACCTTATTGCTGTGTATCTGAGGCAGTGTTTAGGTTTCTGTAGTGCCTTTCATTGTGGAGTTTCCAGCAGCTTTGCAACTCTGCTGGAAAGTAGGTCAGTGTTATTCTCGTTTAGAAAATAGAGGCTGAGTCTTTAGGTTTCTCTGTACCCAGTTTTTTTGTTGCTCGCAAGTGGTTCTGGCTGTGGAGAAGTTGCTGACTTTTCCTCTTCACTTTGCAGTTCTGAACCTCCCCCTCCTTTCCCCAAAGAAGTTACAAAACCACTTCTGGGGTGTTTGAGAGAGATCTGCTGGCATAGCTGGTCCCAGAAATCCATGTTGAGCTTTTTTTTTCCCCCATAGAATTGTTTGGGTTGGAAAAGACCTTAAATATCTTCTCATTCCAACCTCCTGCCATGGGTGGGGACTCATTCCACTAGACCAGGTTGCTCCAAGCTCTATCCAACCTGGCCTTGAACAAATCCAGGGACTGAGCAGCCAAAAATTCTCTTGGCAACCCTTCCAGTACCTCACCACTCTCATTTTTGTTCTCTCCAAAATCCCTTCATCTGTGTCTCCAGGAACGCTCAGCACTGCACAGTGGGAAGATGAATGTGAAAATTTATCTCCAATGCCGTAATTCAGCTTGACCTTTTCTTGGGTTTTAGTTTAGCATTTTACAATTTCTTTTCAGCATTTTACAATTATTTTTATTTTACAGTGCAATTGTTATTAGTTTAACATTTTGCAATTATTTTTTTAAGTTCTCAGAGTTTCCCAGGAGGGGCTGATCCAAGAGTGGGAGGCAAAGAACCAGTGCTGCAGGAGGGCTTGCATCAGTCCCTGTTATAACTCATGCTCTTATTGAATTCATTGCCTTTAACTAAGTGTTCCAAAAATAATTTTGGATGGTTTACCCAGAAGATGTCTGCTTCCCTCACATTCACATCTTGAAGTGCCCTTGTCATAGAATCATGGAATTGTTTGGATTGGAAGAGACCTTCAAGATCTTCTCATTCCAACCTCCCTGCCAGGGACACCTCCCACTTGACCATGTCATCCTTTGAGTTGTCAGCTGCTAAATCCAGGTGTCCCCCAATGTCTCTGTACACTCTCTGAAATAAACCAGTGGTTGCCTTTCCTTGGAGATCACAAGTGAAATACTGGAAAATAACATTCTTGTGGCAGATACCATGCCAGAAGGATTGGTGTTTTTGGATTTCTCTTGGATCTGTGCAGCTACTTTGATCCCTTAATGTTTTTTAATCCTAATGGGTGTGTAGGGAGGCTTTGGTTTATTGAAAGATGACATCTGTGGTTCTCTCTGCACTAGTCTCTTGGAAGAGAAAACGGAAAACAGCATTTTGGTGTGTTTGGCACCTGGTTAGGCAAAATACATGGTGTTTTGAGTAATTTTGAGTGGTTCTTGAAAAGGCAGAAGAACTTCTATGCAATTTGTAGCTGTTTAGGCACAATAGAGTAGATTTGGGTAATTGTATCCCATTTGAAACTCCTTTTATGGCATTTTGTAGACATTCAATGGCTTTCTACAAGAGCCATCAAAAAGGCCATCTGCTTGTGTGGCTCTACTCTCTTTCTGCCCTTTTCCCACCTACTAAATGCTACTAACCACCCAGTTACCCTGGGAAAGGAATGGGAAGAATATTTTTAAGGGTTCCATGTCTATGGGATAACAGAGATTTTGTTAGGTGAAAGTGTTTGGGTAAATTTAGGATGTGGATTGTGCAATCAGCCCACCCATCTCACACTACCTCTGACTCCAAATCTGGCAACCAGAGAGGATTTATGCCTTTGGATATGAACTCTCTTCTCTGGCTGGACTTGATATGTGACCTAGGGGAGCTACATGGAAGTCCTTTGAAATCCTAGATGCCTTTAAAATGTCATGGCTTAGATGGTTTGGCAAAAAACCTCAGGGTTGTGGTGTTTTCAGTAAAAGACAAAGTCATCCATAGGGCACAGGAATTAGCAATGAAGGGGAAAGCATTGAGTGCTCAGTAAATTTTGGTGGAGGCTCCTGTTGCCTGTAAATAACTCTGTGCCACTGCTTGCAGCGAGGTTGGGAAGTTGGGCTTTGAGTGCCTTCCTGAGAAGCAATCTGCTTAATTTTCCAGCCAAAAGATATCAATGTCTAATCCATTTTTGGTCCATTTCTGCTTCTCCTAGAAGCAGTGATGATGTGTTGATTCCCACAGCGTGTACTTACTGCAGATTCCATAGGTGTGACATCTACTGATGCATCAAAATGTCCCTGTTAGGCATCAAAATGTGCTTTGTTTGGATGTGTGCATTAAAATTGGTCTTGTCTCCTTTTCCTCCAACATTAAAAAACTTCACAGATGTACAAAGTTGTAAACAGCTACAACTCTGTTAATGACTTAAATGGCAAATAATTAAATCTAGAGAAGTTTGCTTAGATCTAGAGAATGAATAGAAATTAGATCTAGAGAAGTTTTCTTTTCCCTGTTACAGTTGTAGCTGCTTTTGGAGTGGGGCCTACCAGCAGTGTAAATTAAGAAGTTTCTAGTGATTCCTAACCTGTTTTGAAAATTAATGCATGAAAATAAGAAGTAGAAGCATCAGACTCTGTTGAGGTAGGTTATACACACAGTCCTCTCCTTCCATGCTGTGGAGTTAAAGTCTTGGACAGGAAAAAGTTGTCCAGAGTGGTAGAACTCAGCAACAAGTCTAGAAAGGATATTTAATGAATGTAATATTATATGTGTGAAGGTCAGCGGTGCTGCACTGAAAAGAATTCAGATCATGCTGTTTCAAAGGGCTGCAAGAGATGTTGCAAACTACAAGTTAGGATTTATTCCTCTGAAAATAATTATCATCCTTGCAGGTAAGAGAAGGTGCCTGCAGAGAGCTTTGGCCGTGGCAAATGTGCTGTTTTAAAGGCTCTGCACTCATCTTAAATAACATCATTCCATGCCAAAAAGCTACTGCTCTTAGGTAGTTCTAAAGTTGATTTTATTTTTGCCTCTTTTTTTAATCAATTAGCAGAATAAAAATGTCACTGCTATATATGGGATGTAGAAACTTAATGCTGCTTTTTGACAGGATGTTCTTGTAGGAGCAGCTAAGGAACACAGCTATGGATGCTGAGCTGACTGTAGGAAATGGCAGAATTCAGCCTTTGATTATTATTTTTCACCATATTACGTCATTTCGCCCAAACTTCAATTCCTCTGTCCTTTGTGGGCTGTAGATTGTCACTGGATTTAAATAGCAGCCATTTTGTGCTGGGAAAAAGGGGGAGGTTGAGAGAGTCCCCTTTGAGTTGGGGTTTTTTTTTAGATCATGAATACTCAGTCCAGGGATGTCTGTCAGGAGGGAAGTGGGTTTGGTGGATGAATATAATATATTTTCATTACAATATATTTGTTTTTTAATTCCTAATACAAAAGGCTTGTTCCTGCTGTTAAACACGTGGGGTGTTGGCAGCACAGCCACCTTTGTGTGACAGATAAATGTAAATAAATGCAAATAAAGCTCAAGGGCAGGTAGTGAGGGATTACTGCAAACAGATGCTGTCTTCAGCTCCCCCAGAATGTTCTCATTCAGCAAATAATCATGGAATCACAGAATGGTTTGGGTTGGATGGGATCTTAAACACCATCCTGTTCCATCCCCCTGCCGTGGTCAGGGACATCTTCCACTATCCCAGGTTGTTCAAAGCTCCATCCAACCTGGCCTTGGATGATTCCAGGGATGGAACCATCATAGCTTCTCTGGGCACCCTGTGCCAGGGCTTCCTCACCCTCCCAGGGGAGAATTTATTTCTAATATCCAATCTAAATCTCCCCTACTTCACTTAGAAGTCATAACCCCTTGTTCTGTCACTCCAGGCTTTTGTCCAAAGTCCTTCTCCAGCTCTCCTGGAGCCCCTCTGGGCACTGGAAGGAGCTCTGAAGTCTCCCTGGAGCTTCTCTTCTCCAGGCTGACACCTCCAGCTCTCCCAGCCTGTCTCAAGAGCATCTCCATGGCTTCCTCTGGAATTAAATTTCACTTGTATTGAAAATGTGAACCTGAGTCTGCATTTGTTCCTCTGCTTGTGGGGGAAGATTTTGTTTCCCACTTGGAAATGAGATGATTTCTGCTGAGGAAATCAAACTGATAATGGATTGGCTTTGGAAACGCAGCTCTTGAACCTTTCACCTGCTATTCCACAATGCTTTTGGCCATTTCCCTTTTTTTTTTTTTTTAAATCTCTACAAGTAGATAAATATAAAATTATGGGAAATAAGTAAAACAATTTGCTGGAACATAGCCAGCTGTTCCCCACAGCAGAAGGGATTAAAGTGCATCTGGCTGTTAGTCCCTCTCTGGTCTAGAAAATGATTCCTTTTATTCCAAAGCAGATATCCTAAATAAGGTGCTTGACTCCATCAAAGGTTGCAACCAGTGGAACAAAGCAAGAAAAACAAGATTTAAACTATCTGGTATTATTCACCTTCCTCTCTGGTAGTCAGACTCATGTATTTATAATTTTCGTGTTGTATGGTGAACAAGAGGGGTTATTCTGGGAAATATTTCCTTGTTAGAAGGAGAAAAATGAATATGAAAAGAATGTGCTAATACTGTTTCCATGTGGGATGTTTTTATGGTTTTCCCACCCCCACCAGGACACACACACATGCAGAGCCCCAGCAAACAATGAAAACACTCATTTTTCAGTTTAAAAGTCAAAGCAGCATTTATCCACTCTTCAGGGAATAAGGAATTTGATATTCTGGTTTTGGATGTTCCTATTGCATCAGTATCCTTGTTACCCCAGAGATAAAATCTAATCTTCCTTAATCAACTTAAGGAAGAAAAATAGAAAAAGAGTTTTCAGTTTGTATATTTTAGGTGGTGTAACTGATGTCTTGGTGGGAAAATTATCATGACTCCAGGACACCTCTTGCAAGTCAAAATGTTTCTGATGCCAGAGAATGTCCTTCTGGACTTACGCTTTTCTCTCAGGGAACTTCCAGCTTGGTTTCTGCTGCCTGTGGACAGTTTTGTAACCATCAGCTGTGCTGGGACCACTGATGGCCTCACCTGATGGAGCTGTTGAGTGGCTCTTGGGGTAAACCATGTCCAGGGAGAAGTGTCTTTGGATGGAATCAGAAAGTCATAGAATCATTAAGGTTGGAAAAGAGATTGTTGGCAAAGTCCAACCTTTGAAAGAACATCACCACAGCCACTAAACCATATCACAGAGTGCCAGGTCTGCTCTTCTCTTAAACACTTCCAGGGATGATGACTCCACTGCTTCTCTGTTCTGATGTTTAACCACTCTTTCAGTGAGGAAATTTTTCCTTATATCCAGCCTGAACCTCCCCTAGCACAATTTGAGGCCATTCGCCCTTGTCCTGTCACTGGAAGCCTGGGAAAAGAGTTTGACCCCCACTTCACCACAGCCTCCTTTCAGGTAGTTGTGGAGAGAAATAAGGTCTCCCCTGAGCCTACTTTCCAATTTAGACACCAGCAAGATGATGATGATTGCTGGAGGACAACATCATGAACTCACAGGACTTTATTGCTCAAATCAAAATAGAGAGAAGCAGTAAATGTGATTGGATAAGTGAAGTTTATTAATTTATGGTTTGTTTGTTGTTTTCCCAAGTGTAAATAGGCAGGATTTTTCTTTAAGTCCTTTTTGAACTTGGTTATCCTCAATTGCTTCCTCTAAAAATTTCTCGGAGCTCATATCATGACCCATTATTTGTGAATGCTTCACTGCCGGTAGCAGACATCTGAAAAAGGAAACATTTTGCCTGGAAATGTAAGTGATGCTGCACACTGGTGTTGCCTGGCTGGACAGACAGGAATTGCAGTTCTAGGTGGCTCTTGACCTTGTGGTAGGTGCCTCACTGTTTACTGAACCTTGGTGCTGCTATGAACGATCCTGCTGTTAAAGGAATTTGGGAGAATGTTGCAGAAAGCAGGGTGGCAGGAAGGTTTCCAGAGAAAGGCAGCAGCCCCTGGGGGGTGTTTGCTCAGAAATGTTGTCCTTTCCTTGCTTTTGTTATTGGCTTGTTCATCTGTGTTTTTATTTTACTCAGAGTTCACTGCAGGCTTTACTGGAAGAGCCCCTTCAGCCACAACCTTTAAAACTGCCACGTGAGCTGTGGTGGCAATCAGAAAAGCCACTCTCTGGAAGTGACATGGTGGCATGCAATCGAGGGTTTCATCCCTCTCCCTTCTCTTTTTGTGCAATGAAAATCTCAATTCAATTTGTAAATTCCCCACTCCCTTCTACAACATCAGTGCTTCATCCACCCTGTGGTCATGGCAGTTCCTCCCATGAAGTTCCAGGTGAAGCATCTGGAACTTCCTGTCTCCTTCGTGGCATTCACTTTTTCCTGCTTTTTTTTCAAAGGAAAAGTTAATTTCTCTGACTCAGAGGAAGGGTAAATGCATTTGGTAAATGTGTTTAACACGGACTGTTGTTGGTCACACATGTCCAGAGGCAGCAGCATCCAACCAGCCCTGAATCCTGCAAAATTCACCTCTGCAAAACAACTTTCTCCCACCCCCATCAGCTGGATGTTTTTATCAGTTCTTCTCTAATTAAAGCTCAGCTTCATCTGCATCACTCTTGGCCAGGGGCAGCAGGACATCTTCCCATTGTCCAGTCAGCCTAAGCTGTGATGCTCAGAGCAGGCAGCTCCTTCTCCTGGTGCTGAAGGTGTTGGAGGCTGGAGCTGAGCTGGTGAAGCCCTCGGGAGTAGCAGGAATTATTCACGACAGGATCTCTCTGTCCTTGTCCCCTGCAGCTCTGTAATAGATTGGTTTAGGTGTTATAATTGCATTGCACCTCCCTCCCCCTTCCATTTCCCTCTCTGCTCCTTCCACCCTTCTTCAGTGTTTAATTTATTCAAGTACTGCTGCAAAGGAAACTCAGAATTAAAAAAAACAAACAAAAAAAAAAAGAAGTGATAGGAACAGGAAGGGAATCCCATTGCTCTTTGCATCATTCCAGCCTGTATTTTGAGAGAGGATGGAAAATCTTGCAGTTCACCTTGCAGTTTTCAGCTTCAAAGCAGAGATCTATAAATGTAGCCATGAATGGGGTAGGAAGAGAGCTGGGATATTCCCTTGCTCTGTGGGAGCATCCTGGGTGACCAAGGATGAGGGGGAGTGGGAAGCATAGGATGTGATTAACCTGGTGGTACTCAAACCTTTAAACCAAACATGTTCAATGTGAAGTTACCAAATAATGTATTTCTATTTGCAGCATGTTATTTGTTATATATGATAAATAGGATATCACAGAGGGGTTTGGGTTGGAAGGGACCTTAAAAAACATCTAATTCCAGCCCCTGCCATGGACAGAGGTTCCACTCCCTCGATGAGGTTACTCAGAACCTCATCCAACCTGTTCTGGAGCACTTAAAGGGATGAGGCATCCACAACCTCTCTGGGCAATAACACGACTTGCTTCGTTTCTTCTGTCCCATCAGCAGGTTTTTAATTCATATGGAAGTGATCCTAAATAAAGCTTTTCTCTCATTTTTTTTCTTCCCCACTCCCCATTTGTCAAACCAAAACTGGTGAAAGCTCCAGGCCATGAAAAACACCCTGAAGATTGGGAAAGCAGCTGGGCCAGGGATGGGAGTTACTTCTCTAATTACTTCTTTTCCATCTCCAATCCTTTGCATATTGGTCCAACAACTTGAAGAAAATTCTGTTGCAGTGTGTTTATTATTTAACTCAGAAGAATCTTTAATAATCTCTATCATTTTATATTTATGCACTACATTTTATCTGGCAGCATCCTATAATTCAGGTATCACATACAGAAATAGTGATTCTGTCACGGAAAGAAACAACACACCAAAAATTGGATTTTCTTTTTAATTGAAGTGTCTAACCTTAATTACAGCAAAAGTCCAGCAAACTTTTTGCTTGTGGAAGAAATCCATCGACAGCATTTTCACCGCATTGAAAGAAATAAAAATAAAGCCCTGGATATTTTGTTCTTGTTTGCTAATGCAGAGAAATAACAACTTTGAGTATGAATAATGTAAAAGGCATGCAGTAGTTTGTGGGAGAAGTGAGTCAGTTCTGCTTGCTGAAGCAGGCTGGAAGTTCACCCAGAAAGAAGCACCTCTTGCTATGAATGAAGGAAAATGTGTTTGGATGTTATTTTTAATAACAGGCGTGACATTTTTGAGCTCCTGGATGGCCATGAGGGAGTCCAAGGCATTTGCAGAGAGAGACTGTGAAATTGAGCTATTCAGTAGTAAAAACTAGTAGTAGAGGTGGACTGAAGTTCTGGAGAGGTTCTTATGGAAGTGAAATGGGGACATTTTGGCTTTTTTGATAATACACCCAGTACTGCATCTTCCCACCAAATACAGTGGTTTGTTTGTTTGTTTGTTTGCTTGCTTGTTTTTCTCCCTGTGCAAGTAGGGCATAACTCATAGAAAGGCTGATGGTTTTCTAAATCATGAATTTATTGATTATGGCTAAAACTTGTGATTTTTTTCAGGGACAGATAGGAAAGAGGGATGATGCAGTGACAACCTGGGGAGACTGAAAGGTTATATGTATTCTTTCCCTTTCCCTTTCCCTTTCCCTTTCCCTTTCCCTTTCCCTTTCCCTTTCCCTTTCCCTTTCCCACTGCTGGTCTGGAGTGTTTGATCCAAATCAGAGCCTTTCTACAGATTTAAACCACTCACTTCAGCTGAGATTTTAACTTCCATGGTAATGTCTTGGGGTTTTTTGAGCATTAAAGGATGGTAAAACTAATCATTTTTATTTGTGTGCTTAATTATGCGAACTTCTGCAATTAATTTAGTTTTGAACAAAACGTTGTTGCACACTAGGTGTTGGTTGGTGGCATCTTCATGATCAGAGTCATCATGAAATCCTCTTTTCCTTCCTCTGCTCTGTAACCTGGCTGGTGGCTCTGGGGTGGAGACAGACAATGTCTGTAGGGCCAAGTGGGAGAGCAGATAAATATCATCGGGGGATTTCATCCTGCTTTTATTTTCCATTCCCCTTTCTCTCCCTTTCTTCTTTCCCTCCGTGGGAAGCCTGATGTAGATGGAGAAGTCTGTGCACTCAGAGGCTGCTGGTTTAAGTGACATAGGATGGAGCCATGCGTTGGACTTCCTGAAGTAACAAGTGACAGGACAAGAAGAAACAGCCTTGAGTTCTGCCAGGGAACATTTAGATTGGATATTAGGAAAAATTTCTTCATAAAAAGGATTGGAAGAGTCTGCCCAGGGAAGTGGTGGAGTCACCATCCCTGGAGGAATTTAAAAGACACGTAGATGTGGCATTTGGGGACATGGTTTTCTGGTGGCCTTGGCAGTGCTGGGTTAATGGTTGGCTGGATGATCCTAAAAGTCTTTTCCAACCTAAATGATTCCATGATCTGTTTGTTGTGCTGTGGTGATGTATGGAGGATAAGTGTGATGAAGAGCAGGAATTGGGGAATTCACATGTTTTTCAGGAGGAATTTGGTAGGACTGGTGTTGTGGGTGAAACTCCTGATGGGAATGTTAAAACTTTTATTTATTTACTTAGCATGGGGTGAGCTGATAAAAGGTGAGTGGAAGGTATCAGATGTCAGAGGAGCCAGAATTTGTAGCGGAGTTTGAGCTGAGAATTGCATGATTTTGGTTGCTATGAGTTGGGTTGTTCAACCTTCCCCTAATGCTCTTTCCCATCCTGGAGAATGCTGAGGACAAGGGAAATCAAAACAGATTTTGCAGGTTTTTTGTCTGCAAGAAAAAAAACCAACAAATGAACAAACAAACCGAAATACCAAAAAAAGACTTCCCCAACCAATCAACCTAAAACCACCCCAAACCAAAAACTAATCTTGTAGCCAATATAATTCTCAGAGGTTTCTGCACACTGTAGGCTACCACATTTAACAGAAAATGTGTTACAACCCACACATGGTAATCATGTGCTTCCTCATGCTAGAGACATAATCAAGCATAAAATTCCTCAAAAATGTGTGTTCAGGGGAAAAAGAAAGGTGATGGTGGCATCTTGGAACAGGGGGACAATGAATTGCCAGGAGAGTAAAGGTGTTTGTGGACCTCCAGCAATGGACGTGAAAACCAGTAGGAAAAATTGCAGGAGGAATGAGTTGATTCAGTAATTTTTGGTAGTCTTGCATGAACATTTCTTTGGGAGATACCTTGTGGTCACACAAATGAGTTAAAAGGCTAAATAGAAGGTTAAATAGGAATTTGACAACTTTTTGATGTTCTAGAGGAGAGCACACTAAACTCTGTGGCTTAAATTTATGAAATTCTGGAGTGCAACTGCCCAGACCAATTTCTCTGGAGCAAAGGACATTGTGCTGCATGTAGCTAAAATGGCATTTAAATAACTTGTTAAATGTCCATGTCTTAAGAATCAAAAGTGCTCTTGTGTGCATTTGTATCAGGGCCCATATCATCACTTCCAGGTAAATGCAACAGAGATGAATAATAAATATGTTTTTATTTACTTCCTTTGAAGGTGGATGAATCTGAACTTGAGCAATTTGCAGCACAGCATAATTTGCACATTAATAACTGAAGTCGAAGCTGGGGTGAATGCAGATTGGTGGATTTTATTTTTTTTTTAATCATATCTCTGCTGTTTTTTTCCTGTTAGTCTTTCAATTTTTTTTTCCCATTTTTTTTTTTTATATAAGGCAACTTGGGGATCCCAGGTGCTGCCCAAACAGGAGAAAAAAAGCCAAAACAAACAGGTTCCTTGTGGAATTGTTCATTTCAGGTGGTTGAAGAACATTTTACAGGGTGTTCATATGTTGAATATTTATTTTGGCGTAGCAAGAGAGGATAGACTGGAAAATAGCTTTGCAAGAGGCAAATATTCTCCTGCAACGGAATGTGGAGCAAGTGGAAGAACAGCAGTGTCAAACCTCAGGATAAGGGAAAAATTCCATGAATGTGTGAGGAAAGAGTTAGGTCAGAAGGGTTAAAGGAACAGGGCTAAGCTTTCGGATGTGGTTGATCCTGAATTTTCTCATTTCACCTTTGAGCTGCTGTGTTTTCCACCTGTTGCTGCCTGTGGTGGATCAGCCTCTGCAAGCAGCCAAACATCCACCCAGCTGCTCATTCCCCTCCTTCCCAGCTGGATGAGAGGGAAAAAATAGGACAAGAGAGCTCATGGGTCAAGATACAGACAGGGAGATCACTGACTAATTACCCTCATGGGCAAAACAGACTTGACTTGAGGAAAATTAATTTATTACAAATTAAAATACATTTGGGTAGTGAGAAATAAAGATAAAATTAAACCCATATCTTCCCTCCATACCCCAGATTTTTTCCCCATAGTGAAGAAAACAAGGAGCTGCTCCAAGCCATACCTAAAATAAAATCTGCATTCTAACTTTTTTGTTTGTTTGTTTTGTTTGTTTGGGGTTTTTTGTTGGTTTTGGTTTTGTGTTTGGTTGTTTTTTGGTTTATTTTTAGTTTATCTTATTTTCTCTCCTAGTGCTGTGTTTACTACACTACATAATGTTAATGGTCTTACGTATTCTTGCATTAAAAATATTTGTTTGTAGTTCTGCTTTCCTGGAAGAAACACCCTCCTAAGGTGAGATACCAAGAATATTTTAAACTCCCATTATCAAACAAAATTTTGTGCAAAGACAAGAAAGATGCATGTTTGTAATACAATAAATTAGGTAGAGCAGCGCTAATGCAGAGCTGAACATGGTTGTTTCTTTGCATTCTATTTCTAAATTAAAAAAAAGAAGGATCAAACAGCAAACATACCCATAAACAAACAAAAAAATCCTTTTAATATTTAATGGAGAAGAGTAAGGCTGTGGTGTATTTGTATAATTTAAACACTTCAACAGAGAGAGAAACAACGATTGAATGTAAATAGCTCCTGGGGAAGAGAATTATTCCTTTTTCCAGGAGTTCAGACAGCAAAGTTGGGGTGCTGGTGACACTGCTCATGACAAACCTCCAGATGAGAGGTTACTGATCCAGGGAGTGTGGCTTGGAAATCCTGAGAACCTCAGGGCTGAAGGAGAATCTTTTTCCTGGATTTATGTGACCTAAGCTCATAATTTTCTGCTGAGCTTCAGTTTTCCACTTAAGTTGTCTTTGGTGCAGCTTTCTTTCAGTTTTTGCATGCCAAGGGAGCAAGTTCTAAGAATCATGGAATGGTTTCGGTTGGAAGACACCTTAAGGTCATCCAGTTCCTCCCCCTGCCATGGACAGGAACACCTTCCACTAGAGCAGGTTGCTCCAAGCCACAAGTTCTCTGGACAGCCAGGGCCTCACCACCCTCACACGGAAGAATTTCTTCCTAATATCCAATCTAAACCTTCCTTCCTTCAGTTTGAAGCCATTCCCTCTCTGTCCTGTGGTGCCATGCACTTGTCCAAAGTTCCTCTCCATCTCTCTTTTTGGCCCTTCTTTCTCTGAATTCTCTTTTGATGCTTCGTTAGTGTTTCATCAAACTTGGCAGTAGAGTTAGACAAGGGCAGACTATTCCAACGCCTAATCCATCCCTGTTGGACTGTTTTGGAATCTTGTCCCACCTCTGGTATTGGCTTGCATGTAATCATAGCCTGATATCTTGTGGTTGAGGAGTTTTTTAACTCTGGGACACATCAGTTGTCTTTGGTCACTCAAGATGATGTTCTGCCTCACAGGTTTCGGTGTCATCCATGTGACATTGTCTCATGGATGAAAATATTTCCTGGGATTCAAGAAGCCACAGTTTCCATAAATCCATACTGATTTGGATATTTAATAACTGTCTCTCATGGCTGAGTTTTCCAGCAGTTGGAGAACCAATGCATTTAGTTGTCCCTTCCTTGAAAGGAAATGGTAAATTGCCCATTGCAGCCAAAAATTAACAAAAATTCTTCTTTAATAATTGAGTCCAACATCAGCTGTTTCTTCTTCTTTTTCATCTTTCCTTTCATTTTTTTCCCCCTCTTTTTCTCCTGGATTTGTTGTTAGGCTGGCAGGCCATTAATGAGCTCAGTATTACCTGCTTTACCCTCTTTGATTCCACGTTAGCTTTTCTTCTGGAATTCCCTTGATTCTTTCCAAATGGTGTCACAAATCAGCACTAATGAGCCAAATCGCTTCTTGCCCTGCTCTTTCACAGCATTTGGTGGCTGATGTTACCCAGGCTTGCTGGATTTAATCACATCTGAGCTGCTATTTTTGGAATTTCCTAAGCAACCCGTGGGGTGGACATAAATTCCCACTGACTTTTAGTGAAATTTTGTGTTTGAATGTTTTTCAAATATTTTCCAAAGGTAGAAATAATTTACAAACACTCCTGATTTATCTGAATTGTTCCTGAGTTCAGTCTCCTGTCCTGTACCAGTTCCACTGTGAAAATTAACTTTTACCTTCCCCTTTTTTTTCCTTAGTTATTTGGGGGTTTTTTCGGTTGTAGATTTCTTCTATCATTTTTTTGTGGTGGCATGGGGGGAATTTTTGTGGAATTTTTCTCTGGCTGATTGGTTTTCCTTCTTTTTTCCCCAAGTATGTATGCAAACATATGCATTGGGAGTGTTTTATAAAGTTCTTTACCCCTTGTAGGAAGGGTTTCCATCTTCCCTAGCTGAGAATTTTGGACATCCAAGAAGAGATACCTTTGAAATTCCTACTTGATGTTGATATTTTTGTCATCTCTTACACCCTTCTATTTTTGGACTTAAATGCCTTTTTGAAATAGGCCTTTTAAAACCAGCAAGGTTCTTAATTTATTTTTTTTTTAATAACTTCTGAGGTTGGTTTTTTTTTCAGTGAGCGAGTCGTGATTACCCAAGCAGTCACTAATTTTCAGTTCTTTGATCAATTCCTCTATATCAAGATGAGGTCTATCACAAAATTCCCTGGAGTGAAGAACAATCTTTCTCAGGTAGGAAACTTGTCAGCTGTAATATTTAATAATTCCAGGGGTGTTTTAGCCCTAACAGCAAGAGGCTTCAAGCAGATGCCAGTTAGACTGAAGTCCCTCAAAAAAACATTTTTCTTTATACTTCATAGGCAAGTTCTGGTCTTTGGTTTGTTTGTCAGTGGTGTGGAAATGCTGTCTTGTGGGTTTGGGTTCTCTTGCTTTTTTGTCACTCCTGAAGAGGCTAAAACATGGAAAAGTCATGTCCTGAGTATACAAAAGCCTCTCCAGGTTTTCAGCCATAGAATCAATGAATGGTTTGGCTTGGGAAGGACCTTCAGGACCATCTTGTTCCAATGCCTCACCATGGGCAGAGACACCTTTTTTGATGCTATCCATCCATATGTGGCTATTCCCTAACGGGACAGCTGACCTTCGCTGTAGAATGGGAATATTTTGACCATCCAGATGCTCTTTTGAGGAGCTGGCAGGTGGAATAACTCAGTCCTGTCTGAAAGGTTGACCCTGATGTACTGAATCAACCCATTTTATGAGATTCTTTCCTTTTCTGCTGGTTGTACTGAACTGTAATGAAGTTTGCATTCCCATCTACCTCGCCGGATAAAAATGTCTTTGTTGATTCAGTAATGAAATGCATCAAAGAATTATTCAAATGCTTTTACATTTTACTTCATTTAGTAAAAAAATCAACAGGTTTCTGCAAAGGTTGGTGAATGTTGTTTCTGGGTTTTTCCATGGGTAAAACAGTGTCAGAGGCTGAGTTATGCTGTGATAGTTGAGAGTTCTGACAGATTTAGGAAAGGAAGAAACTCTCTTGGGACCACAGCTTGAAATTACAGATTGGTGTTCACCATCTCCAGAGGATTTTGGGTTGCAGTTGATGGTCCTTATCTTTATTGAAGATAAAACTGGTTCATTACAAACTTGTTTTAGAGAGGAACAAATAACATAAGTAGAAGTACATATTGAGACTCACTTGACAAATCCAAGTATTTTAAAGAGATTCTGGAAGGTGTCTCATTTTTGAGTTATTTGAGAAGCTAATAAACACATAGAATTGGAATGAATATAACTGTGGATGTTGTAATATTCATGGAATCACAAAATGGTTTGGGTTGGAAGGGATCTTAGAGATCATCTAATCCCAACCCCACCTTTCCAGGGGCAGGGACACCTTCCACTAGACCAGGCTGCTCCAAGCCCTGCCCAACCTGGCCTTGAACACTTCCAGGGATGGGGCATGAATTTAAAATGCAGAGATTGACATACATGCAAAACTGAAATGCTTTTTTCACTGAAGGAGAAACTTGTGTGTGCAGAACTCCTGGAGAAGAGCTGGAGAATGAAATGCCTGAAAACTCATCAGGTCTTCGCCTTGCAGGAAATGGAGCTTTCAGACTATGTTTTGCAAAGTCTGCCTTGATTTACCAGATCCTGGCAGTTCTTCAAGTTTATTTTATCTCTGTTGGCTTCGTTGGCAGGGGGATTCTCCCTCTCTGCTCCCCTCTTTTGAGAGCCCCTGGAGTAGTTTATCCAGGTGTGAGGCTCCCAACATAAGAAAGACATAGACTTGTTGATTCAAATCCAGAGAAGGACATGAAGATGCTCTGAGTGCTGGAACCCTCAGCTCTGGAGAACAGCTGGGACAGCTGGGAGCATCCAACCTGGAGAAGGAAAGGCTCCAGGGAGACCTTAGAGCCCCATCCAATGCCTAAAGGAGCTCCAGGAGGGCTGGAGAGGGACTTTGGACAAGGGATGGAGTGACAGGACAAGGGGGAATGGCTTTAACTGAAGCAGGGGAGATTTAGATTAGATATTAGAAATAAATTCTTCCCTGTGAGGGTGGTGAGGCTCTGGCACAGGTTTCCCTGAGAAGCTGTGGCTGCCCCATCCCTGGAAGTGTCCAAGGCTAGGCTGGACAGAGCTTGGAGCAACCTGGGATGATGGAAGTTGTCCCTGCCCATGGCAGGGAGGACAGAGCTAGATTTCCATCCCAAACTATCCTATGTTTTTGGGAGTTTGGGGTTTTTTTTTGTTTGTTTGTTTTTGTTTTATTCTGTTTGGATTTCTTTTTCTTTGTTTGTTTTTGTTTTTTTGGGCTTTGTAAGTGTTAGTAATTTCTTAGCCTTCAACTTGCAGAACCATCACCGGCTGAGCTTGAAGAGTCTCCTGTGCACCCATCAGGCATTGTTAGCTCTTGTACCTGGTTTTGGTAATTAAATAAGCACTGAAGGAAGGCTGTGCACACTCCTGCAAACCACAGTCTGTAACACACAGAATATCTTGTTCTTGTATTCTCGCTTGGACCAGCATGGAAAGAAACACCTTGAGGGTTTATCTCTGTTCTCTTTATCCCTCTCTATTTATAAATACACACACGACTGGGAAGACAGAAATAAAAAGGAATTTTGCAAGGGAGTGAGCTAAATCACAGAGTAACAATACCAGGGAGGAACATGAGCAGAAGCAGCAAGGGTCAGCCTGCCTTAATGAAATTACACCGTTTGAGGTTGTTATTTTAAGAGCTTTTCCATCTCGCTGTACCTGAGCACCAGTGTCATGCTGTTAAATCCGGGAGGCTGAATCTCTTCAGTGTGCTCTGGGACAATGTCCTGATACAGGAGGGAGGCTCTGATGGTTCAGGTTAACTCATACCAGCAGCTATTGTTGTTTGACAGCTGAAGTGCTGTTCCCTGTGCTCATCTTCCCTTGGATAGGAAAATATCAGGAGCAGAGGGTCTGTGGTGTGGATCTGCTGGTTATTGCCATGTTTTAAGCAGTAGCTGTTGTGTGTCTGGACACGAACCAGTGAGTGCCCAGGTGGGCAAGAAGGCCAAGGGCAGCCTGGCTTGTGTGTAAAGAGTGTGGCCAGCAGGACCAGGGCAGGGATTGTCCATCTGTGCTGGCCACTGGTGAGGCCACACCTCAAGTGCTGTGTCCAGTTCATTTCAAGAAAGATATTGAAGGGTTGGAGGATATCCAGAGAAGGGAACAGAGCTGGGGAAAGGTCTAAAGAATAAATCCTATGAGGACCAGCTGAGGGAACTGGAGGGGCTCAGCCTGGAGGAAAGGAGGGTCAAGGGTGATCTTCTCACTCTCTTAAAACTCCCTGACAGGAGGTTGTAGCCATGTGGGGCTTGGTCTCTTCTCTCAGGAAATAAGGACAAGAGGAAATGGCCTCAAATACACCAGGGAAGGTTTAGGTTGGATCTTTGGGATGAAGGATTGATTTCTTCATGGAAAAGGTTGTGCACTGGGAGCATTGGAAGGGGCTGCCCAGGGAAGTGGGAGAGTCCCCATCCCTGGAGGTGTCCAAGAAACAGCTGGAAGTGGCACTCAGTGCTCAGGTCTGGTTGACAAGGTGGAGCTTAGTCAAAGATATGACTTGATGATCTTAGAGGTCTTTTCCAACCTAAATGATTCTGTGAAATAAATTGATCATAAAGTGCTTAGTTAAAATTGCTGCTATTTCTTTCCCTTTCCCCCCTCTTTTTTTTCCCTCTGAGTAAGTGATGGTTTCTAACAAGTGCACTTGAATTTGGTTGCCATGGCATGTGCCTGAAGCTTGGTACAGCTCCTAGAAAGCACAGCCTTGACTTTAAGAATGGATTTCACAGCTGAGATTGTGGATATCCGACTACAGCCCTCATCTGCCTGAAGCATCTCTGGGAGCAGGATGCTCTCCTGAGGATACATCCATAATGGGATAAAAGGATAGCTTTTCTGAGGGAAGCCAACACGTAGAGACATCTCTATCTCTGTGTAATGCCTTCCTCAAGATAAATGCCATGGAAAGCCTGCAATGCTGGACAAATTTGCTCTGCCATATGCTTGTGGAGGAGTGTTTTTCTGAAGCTTTTATGTATGACTGGTAATCATAGATTGGTTTAGAGAGACATTTCTGAAAGTGTGAAGGGAAAGGAAGGGCAGCATGGTAATTTGAATTAATTGTAGTGTTTATCAAGTCAACATCCAGTGGAGACCAAATCATTATGTAGTCTCTTATTTTGCTTGTAAAAAGCATAATAGCTGAGTAATGAATCCAAGGTCAGATTGAAAAAAGAAGGGATACACCTCCAATGTCTAAAACATTATAAGTTCTTATCCTATAATACATGAAATGGCTTTGGAAGCAGCTGATAGTGGGGTGGGTTTTGCTTGTTTGCTTGTTTTTCCCTTTTAATCTGCAAATGGATGCGTGGAGATAGCTCTTTGTGCTGCACGGAGCTGAGAACAGCCAACAAAGACAAAAATTCTGGTCTAGCACATGCATTAGGAAAAATTTCTTCACTGAAAGAGCTGCCAAGCATTGGAACAGGCTGCCCCAGGCAGTAGTGGAGTCACCATCCCTGGAGGGATTTAAAAGATGTGTAGATGTGGCACTTGGGGACATGGGTTAGTGGTGGCCTTGGCAGTGCTGGGGGGAAAAGTTGGACTGGATGATCTTAGAGGGCTTTTCCAGCCTTAAAAAATTCAGTGATTCTCTGATTGTTGTGGTAGGAATTCCTGTTTTAAGACCTTTGGCTCCCTTAGTGGATGCAGGGAGAAGAGCAAAGATGCAGAGCAAGAAATCTGAGAGCTGTGACTTCACCCTTCACCCCCTGCTTTCAGCCCACTCTTAATTTTAACATCAAATCAGAGGTACCAAACAGTGCCTGGATGCACCCCTGAAACAAACGGGTTGAGTTGCTGATGTTCAGTCAAATCCTTCTCCAAAAGTCCTGCCAGGACTGATGGGATAATTGGCAGCTTAAAGCACTGCTCTGCTTCCCTCTGCTCCATCACCTGCAGGACCACGACAAGCAGAAAGTCAATCAGCATATAAACTTCCCCCTCCTCCTCGGGGAGCTGAGCTCTGTCAGTCTGGATGTTGGAAATTGGAACGTGGAGATTTAGGAGCAGAAAATTGAGAAGTTTCTTGGCTGATCTGAAATGAAAAAGTGGATATTTTACCCCTGTGACACATGATGTAGTATCTTTTGGTATCTAGAGACAGCACTGTCACGGGGCTAGGCTGTTCATTTATTATGTGAGTGATGGTGGTATCAGGCTGTGCTTATCCGAGTTAAGCCTATTTTAATGATCAAAATCTTGAAATTGGAATTTAGAGAACAATTTTGGACTAAATTAAGCAAAGGGACAATCTCTCTTTTGTGTAGAATTTGTAGACTCCACATTGATTAATTGGAGTTGCAGTAATTACCTACTGATTAAAGTCAGTTGGGTTTTGGTGGTTTATTTTGGTTTGGGGATTTTTTTCTTTTTATTTTTCTTTTTTTTTTCCTCCTAAATAATTTTATTATATCTTCCATGAGGGTTTAAAAACAAAAAAATGAAAATAAGACAGGTGGAGAGCCTTTGCTTTCCACCTCATGAAAAAGAAACGTAAGTTTTGGTGACAGAAGATCTGTAAATATTTTATAGAATTCAGCCGGGAATCCATCTGGACCAGATTTCTTTTTTTAGCCTTTCATTCTTTTATAATTTCTCTTAATTTTATCTGCAGAGAGCAGCTATCTCAACTTTTTTGAATTGAGTATTTGAAAATGGATTTTAAAGTGTTTCCCTGCAAAATAATGGCCTGGGAGAGGCAGGTGTTTCCTTTGAGCAATTTAAAGTGGGACTACCCCTCCCTCCTGGGGCTGCACATCCCCTGTTTGTGCATTGAAACAATTTATTCTGAAACATCTGCAATGTGTACAGTGCCTGACAAAATTTAATTGATGCAGTAGTTTATGATACCTGCTTGAAACAACAGCAATACCTTCTGATTTTTATGGGCATGTAATCATTAGGGGCCAGGTTCTCATACCTTCCATAGAAAATATTTTAATCCTTGGATTAAGGCAGCACAAAGAAGGAGGCACTGCTTGTTTTGAATAAATATTTCTGGTCTCGTTGTGGAGCCCATTAGACACAACTCCCTGCACCCTCCCAGTGCTCCCATGATCTTAATTGCCTGAATTGTTTGAGGTTTTATTTGACCTTAAACTATTTCCTTTATGCTCCAGTTGCAGTGCTTTTATTTCCCTCTTAATAGTGAAATTGGGGGTTGATTTGAAAGGTACAACAGATAAGCTTCTCTATCTTCTCTAAATTTAAAGAAAGTTTTCATTTTTGCATAGCTGATGTGTCTTTTGAGCATTGTTCTTTCCAAGTTAAATGTGACTTAATCAGGTTATTTACCAAGGGGAATGCAAATCATGGAATGGTTTGGCTTGGTGGGGACCTTAAAACTCATCCAGTTCCAACTCCCCTGCCACAGAAGGGGACACCTGCCACTGGACCAGGCTGGTCAGAGCTCCATCCAATCTGACCTTCAACACTTCCAGGAGTGGGACAACCACAGCTTCTCAGGGCAGCCTGTCCACCCTCACAACTAAGAATTTCTTCCTAATATCCAACCTAAACCTGCCTTTCAGTTTGAATCCATTACCCCTTTGTCCTATCAGAACATGTCCTTGTGAAAATCTTGAAGACAAGCCATGAGCTTGTGAGTGGTTTTGGAAACAGAGAGGTTTCCAAAAACTGCTTGGACAGTCTGTGATGCATCTTCAGAAGAGCTTGATGTGCTCAGGGACTCAGCAGCCACCACATGCCCTCCCCTCAGGCTCTCCTAGAGCCCTTAGATCCTCCATTGAGATAAGAGGGGAAGCAAAAACCTCTGGAAAAGACAAAAACTCCTCCAACTTTTGTCCAATTAATTTTTGCACAGGGCTTCTTTTATTGCCCTTGTCACTTTATTTTTTGGGGAGTAGTGCTGGTGACAAATCTCAGTTCATCCTTTCTTTTTTAGACATTTCCCTTCCTGCATAAGCTGTTCCATGCTTTTCACCTCGTCCTTCAATTTTAAGTTTCATTTTCCCCATCAAAACACTTCTGGCTGTCACTGGCACCTTGCAGCTGTAATTTCCATGGATTATTTTGTGTCTGTGCAGGTTTGGATGGCTTCCCAAAGCTTTGAATGTAACACAAGCAAACGGTGCAATAAAACATTTGAAATACAAGTTCTTTTGGTCCATGTCCCAACTCCATTAGAGAAGTCTCCTTCCTTTTATGTTTTATTTATTTTCAGAATGCTGCTTGCTTCAGGGTGGAAAAAGTTTTCTGAGGCAAAAAAAAATACAAGTTAAAAACCTGTCTGATGGCTACAAAGGGCAAGGGGAAACAATTCCCAAATGTGGATCCTATTTTTTACATAGAGTCAAGTCACTAAAAAACACCCACCAAACAATAAAATAATGGGACCAGTGAGATTGGACAAGCTTGGAGAGAGAATAAGAAAAAAAAATCAGGTGTGGGAGTCTGTATTTCTAGTCAATATTGCATCTCTGTCTAATGATGTTGGAGTGGGAATTCCTGGGTGGGGAAAGTGCTGTGGGCATTGCTGTCACCAGCTGAGAGCAGATACAGCAGAGCATGGTCTGTCTCTCACCTCACCTTAGTGGGACCTAAACATTTTTATACCTTATAACCACCTTAATTTGCATTCACGCCTAACAGGGATGCAATTATACAACCTAATTACAGTGTTTCTGTGCAGAGCAGTAAAATGAAGCACAACACAGATGCATCTTCTGCAGGCTCTTCATCCGTTGTGAACTTGGCACCTGTTGGTGCCTTGTGCCCATTCCTGACTTTAGTTTCCCAAGTGTGTTTACCTTCATAAATTCCCTGATGGATTTAGGTTTGATCCTGCCTGGACACAGAGGGATGCTCAGCCATGAGCTCTTGGTATGTGACAGGGCTCTGCTAATGCTCTTGCCTTCTCCTTTATCCTTTCTCACTTCTCTTGGGTGATGCAGATCTGGTTATGTTCAAACCTGGCTCTTAGGGAGGGTCTAATGTTGTTTAAAAGTCCAAGTTACTGGGGTTGAGTGGAGCCATCCTCACCATGGCCATGGAAAGAGGTGAGAGAGAGCAGCTGACCAGAAAAGGTGAATTTCAAGCAGCCTGGCAGCTCCTGAACTGCCTGTTTTTGTGCTTTCCAGAAGGATTTCCTTCTAGAATTGTCATGGCAAGAGATGAACTGCATCAGGACAGATGTGTCCATGCAAAATGAACCAAATCCAGGCTGTTTTGTGAAGAGCATGAGAAAAGGACAAAGAGGGCAAGACTTCTCCCAGTGTTTTTCCATGTTCTTCAGTCAGAAATGGTACCTTTAGTACCACACAGTATATTTTTGTTCTTCCTTTTCCCCCTCCTTCTTTTCATAGTCCTGCTGCATTTTTTATCCTGTATAAGGTTTCAGGATGCACAACAGCCTGGGGCATGAAGTTCTTGCTTACTTAGATGTTACATGGCAGAGTATCTTTCTTCCTTCCTTCCTTCCTTCCTTCCTTCCTTCCTTCCTTCCTTCCTTCCTTCCTTCCTTCCTTCCTTCCTTCCTTCCTTCCTTCCTTCCTTCCTCCTCTCCTTCTCTCCTTCTCTCCTTCTCTTTTTCTCTCTCTTTCTCTCTTTCCTGTCTTCTCCTGGATTTCCTTAATTACCCCCCAGTTCTTGCACTGGAAAAAAGAAGAGGAGCTTTGCCTTTTCCAGGTGACTCAGGAATTAACGGAGTGTTTTTTTATGGGCTTTTCCCCCATTCCAGCAGTGCTTCCCAGTCTGATGAGATGTTACAATTTTAGTTCTTCTACTGTATTGGGAAGAAAGTAGTAGAATTGGATAAAGCATTGAAAAGACTGCTGAAAATGATAAATGTAAAGGTAAACTTTAAGGGATTTTAAGATCTGTTTTATGTCTGTGCTTCCCAGGAGCTGCAGACTTCCTCCACTCGCTCTCTCTACTGGAAAGTAGGCACCTCCTGTGTATTTTGACTTGCTCTCCACTCTTCACTGTCAGTACTGAATGAAGTCTCTCCTAGTAGCTGTTGGTGCACACTAAGAAGTGAGGGTCAATCTCTTCTCCCAGGTAACAAGAGATAGGAAAAGAGGAAACAATTTCAGTTTGTACCAGCAGAGGTTTAAATTACATATTAGGGAAAATTTCTTCACTAAAAAGCTGGTCAAGCATTGAAGAAGGTTTCCGAGAGAAATGGTGGAGTCACCATTCCTGGAGGAATTTAAAAAATGTGTAGAGGTGGCACCAGGGGACACGATTTTGTCGTGGGCTTGGCAGTGTCCAGTTAATGGTTGGACTCAATGATCTTATAGATTTTTTCCAACCCAAAACATTCTATGATTTAGGTGCCTTCATTTGCAGCTGGCTCCCACTCTCCTGCCAGCACACAAGGCTGTGCATCCCCAGTCAGGTCTACCAGCCCCACCTGAGCCTCACAGGGCATCTGAGATTGTCCTTGCCACCCACATTTCGACAAATGCACCCCACAGCATCCGTCATGTCTTCACCAGGGTCTTATATACAATTCATTCTATGAGAAATACATCTTTCTTGGTGAAAAAAATGCATTCTGCATTTTTAAGGGCAACTCCTCTCCCCTGTGCAGGGTTTGCCACTCAGCTATTTTGCTTTGGCTCACTCGGGGCTTGGCATTCCTCTCTCATGAGTCACTCACTGGAGCAGAGCTGTTCTTCCTCCCTGATATTTGCTCTTGGTTCCCTTTGGTGCCATCATGTGCTACACGAGCTCATCAGCAGGGAGGAGGAGCCCTACAGTGCCCAGTGAACTGGGAAATGGGCTGAAATGGGGCTTTTTAGGGTCTCTGGTTCATAACTGATCAGAGGCTGTCAGAGCAGACCTGACCGACATGATTTTCTCAGCATGAAGGTGGAGGAACCCCAAAATATCTGTCATTAGGGAGAAAGAAAGATAGGAAGGTGATGAATTTAGCTCTCCACATGCTGCCTCGGGCTCGTAGCTGTCTCTGCTGTCTCAGTGGCAAATGCCTTGTGAGTGGAGCTGGTCTGGAGAAGACGAGCTCCTTTGACAGCACATATTTACACATCCAGATGCTCCATGTTCACTGTCTTGTCATCCTTGCCTGTAAAGCCTTCAAAGGAGGTGAAATCTCTTTTCTCCTGCAGTGCTGATCCTGTGCTCTCCTACCACACTGTGCTGCAGGCAGGAGATGTGGCAGGAGGCTCTGCTCCATCCTGGAGCATCCCTGGCTGATGGGGGTTGGTTGTTAGCATGTTTTCTGAGGATTTGCTGTTGTGTTTTTCTGCTGTATCCCTCTGGTGAATGTCAGTGGTGAAAAACATCTCCATTGCTCGTTCCTCTTCATTCCATGTTAATATTCATCCCTTTGCCTTGTTGCAAACAAACCCAGCAATTCCTTTCCTCCCTGAGACTTTCCTCCTACTCTGGAGCAGCCCTTACTTAAAAAATATATATTTTTAATATTTTTCATTTGAGGAGGGGGAAAGTTGAAACAAAGATAATCATGGTGCTCACCTTCCCTCCTGTCTGAGGGAGATGATGTGATTTAAAAACACAGGCAGAAAGTCCTTCTGTGAACAGCAGATTGGTGGGATATTAAGAACCACTTGAAACAATTAATGTTCTCCATCAGTGAGAGGTTGTGGCAAAAGGTGAATGAGTTGGAAAATTTATTGTGGTTGTTTTTCCTCAAATATGTACAATGGCAGGTTCAATGGAAGGGTTTTTTTAGCAAATTCACTTTAATCTGGCTGGAAAATTGGCTCACAGTCACTGCTGACTCTGGGCTGTGATTCATGAAAATTTCTTCACCGACAGGGTGGTCAGGCACTGAACAGGCTGCTCAGGGAGGTGGTGAAATCTCCATCCATGGGAGTGTTCAGAAGGCTTGTGGAAGTGGCCCTTGGGGATTTGGTGGCTGTGAACATGGTGGTGTTGGGTTAATGGTTGGACTCAATGATATTAGTAGATGTTTCCAACCTTTCTGATTCCATGATTGTGTGATCTGTTGATTGTATTTACACTGGACTTAACTGACTTCCATCTTCTCCCATGGTCTTGGTAGGAAACCTGAAATGAAGTTCCAAGTTGTTTTGTGTTTCTTGTCGAGTCACAACCAAAGGTAGAAGCAGATTCTTTATTTCCCACTGTGCACTGTGTCTTCACCAGACAATGCTGCTTCTCATTTACCCTCTGCAAGGTTTATTTTTGATGTGACTGGTGAGGAACACTGGTGTAGGTGAGAGCATATTCTGATCGTGTGTGTTGAATAGCAATATTTTCGCTTGGGGAAGTGGAAACAAGTTATGTTTGGTTATAGGGGAGCAGGATCATGGGATTTAGGAATCTATTACTTTATTAATTCACCCATTTTGCCCTGCATCTTCCTCCTCTAAGCAATCACAGCACTGTCTATCAAGATGTTCCCGTGGACTCAGGATTTGTTGCCATCCTCAGATGCATTTTTCATTATTCTGTTGAAATCCAATATAAATTTATAAATGCCATTTCTAATTTTGTTAAGCTGACCTAGTGTGGTGCAGTTGGTCTCTGTCCGTTCGTGCGTGTACATCTTTTATAATTAATAAGTTTACTCAAACGTCAGAGTAGCAAACTAGACACCAGTTCCCTCTTTCCTGTGTTCCTCCTCCCTGTTTTTTATTACAGCAAATAGACATTAATATTCATCTTTCGTAACCAGTGAAAAGGCAGATGAAACCTGGATTTTGAACTGACTGGAAATTTAATTTTGCTGTTCACTGAAATATGTAATACTTCTGTGTTTGTCTAGCATATGGATAGATTAAGAATGCTCTACATGCAAGGTTCACAAAAAGTAGACAACATGGCACAAAACAGCCAAATATAAGAAGGCAGTACAGGTAAAAAATAGATGGAAAACCCCCAAGGTAGAAGCAACAGAGTTTTGGAGCATTTGTACTCGGGCAATTCAGGTTGGAAGCTGTCTAGATCATCTCCTGCAGGAGCCAGAAGAAATATTTAACTATTATATTAATGTCAGTTGAAAAAATAGGAAGGGTGACATCACATCTTGATCAAAATGAGCTCAGAGTGACCTGGCATTAAGTCATGTAAGCACTGCCATGATATAGCCTGGAACAGCAGAAAACATTACACACAGCTCAGTATCTAAAAAATCTTTGGTCTCCCGAAGACTCAGGAGTCTCCTTTTCTCTTGATCTAAATCCCTCAGCATCAGAGAAGCCTGATGGCTTCTCTACAAGTAAAGATATTTGGGTCCTGAGGGCTGGCCTTGCTTGTGCCATCATTGTCATTTATCACCCTCAGCAGCTGCTTTGGGGAACCAAACTGCCTCAGGTTTTGCTGCCTCACGCTTTGAGGATGGCAGGCATCCATTCTTCCATGGCATCTGTGATCCTTTTGATGGAAGACTTTTTCTAGCAGGTAGTTCTGCTCTCTTCTTTTACAAAAAGAAGTTTATACAGTTTAAATGGGGGGGGGGACAGGGAGGGTCTATGAATCTGAGATTCCCAACAAAACAAAACATATCCAGCCCTTCTTCTTGGCGTTTGCCTAAGGCCAGCCTGTCTCTGGTGCCACGTAGCAGGATTTGAAGGCTGTCTTCTGTTCTCTTGTGAGAAGACGTGCAGTCAGGTAGATGTGGAAGAAAAGTCTGTTTGTTGAAGTGGCAGCTGGGGCTGACATGAAAGGAGCACAAACAGCTTCCAGATTGCTTTCCTCGCCTCTGTTCTTCGTGTCTGATGTGCAGACATTGGTGTAACGTGAAATGTGTGCAGACAACTTGCACCCAACCCTTCCCATCTCTGTTGTTTATGGTTTCCTTCTCCTTTATGTTACCTGTCAGTCCATCAGATCTGAGGCCCTCTGACATCAACAGGAGATCCTGGGTGGAGGCTTCATGAGCTTGGTAGGGATGAAGGAACCTTTTGATGGACAAGAAAGGGTCTGGTCTACCTGAGGACTGCTGCTATAGCTGCAAATCTTGGGGATGACTGAGTGATGAAAGAAGGGGTTAGACAGGAGCTGTTCCTGTTGGCTGTGCGTGGTGTTGCTGAGCTGGATGGAAAATAAGATTGAGCAAAGGCTGCAATCAGATGTTCTGAGAACAGCCAGAGCTCGTGGTGTCATCACAATTAGAGGCACAGTGAACCAACTGTCTCTCTTTGTGGCTCGGTGTATATCTCCATAAAATGTCATGGATGTCTTATCTCGCTGTCTCTGATTTCTCAGCCTGTCCTGATCCTATCTGTTCCTGGGACAAAATGCTCTGCTCCTGGAGACATCTCCAGTGGAAACGATTCCGCAGGGAATAGAAACCAAATCCATTAGGAAGCGATCGGATGCTTTCCTCAAATAAAGAATTCGACGAGGAAGAATGCAAAAAGAGGATTTTTGTCATTATTTCTTAGCAAATCTCGAGAAGAGCAGGAACAGCTCATTTCTGATATAATCTCTGCTGGTTTTACTTTGCACCCACTCCACGATGCCTCCGGGCCGTGGGCGTTCACTTTGCTCTGTCGTGCTCTTCACTGGAGGAGGGGAGACGAGAGCACAGTTCAGAGGGTTGAGTCAGGCTGTTTACACTCATCAGTGATGTCACGCTAGTCAAGTACCACTGAAGTGTCTCTAGAAGCTTCTGGAAGTCTGTTTAATTTGTACAAGATTGTGGATATAATGCCCTGGGGGTTTTGTTGTTGTTTTTGTTGTCATATTTTGTGTCTTGTCAACCTAGGCTAGACAGTGAGGTCCTCAGGCTGTGGGGACAGAGATGACTTCACTCTCCAAGGACCTTCCATCAGCTTTAGAACTCAGTTGGGAAGCAAAGAGGGAGGAAATATCCATCCTGCTGCACCCCCAGCTCTGCTGCAGGCTGGGTTTTGCTCCCAGACCACCCTTCTGCCAGGAATTTCTGCAGCTCCTGAGCACTGCTCTCCTCTCCTCTCCTCTCCTCGCCTGCCCAAAGCCACACAGGAACATGACATTAATATTACAAACTACACAAAAAACCCAGAAGGGAATGAATTACCTCAAAGGCCCAGACTGAAAAGAAGAAAGTCATCTCCTCCAGCTGCTCTGGTTGACCTCTGACAGTTGTGTTACGAGGCACTTGGGGGTTTTTGCACTGACACCAACTCGATGCTAAAACCATTGAGTAAAACCCCAACAAAATAAAACAAAACAAAGTGATTCAAAAGCAGAGCTTGTTCATAAATTCAGGCTCTGTGAGAAAGAGGAAAGGGAAATTTTTTCTAGGTAAATTACAGTTTTATTGGGTTTTGGTTTTGATAATTGAGAAGGGCCCTAAGAGAAGAAGCTGAAAAGCAGCATGTCAGTGACACGAGTAAAAAAGTCAACCCTATGAGCAGAAGGCTTTGCAAATATGCCCTTTGATCTCATGACTTTGAAAAACATTCATATTAACCAAGTCAGTCCTGGCTGAAGATGTCCCTGCTCCTTGCAGGGGGGTCGTTCTAGATGACTTTTAAAAGGACCCTTTCAACCCAACTTATTCTCTGAGTCTCTGGAGCTCTGCCAACAGGAGAGTTCTGCATCTCTCTGTCCATTTACATGCAGGGAAATGGAGGCAGCTGTATGGAAAGCAAGAAAATGCTGAGAATTCTTCCTTGTGGCTCATGTGTAAACAAATCTCCCCGTGAGAAATGAAAGGAGGTCAATCTGTTTAGCTCATCTGAAGGGAGGTTAAAAGGCAAAAGAGAGATCCAAGATCAAAGTTCAAGAGTTGAGAAGACACTGCTCTCCTAACAGAGTTGCTGTTGGTGACTTTTCATTAACTGGAGCCTCAGGAAGTCTCTTATGGAAAGAGGTGACCTGGGCTGAACAGAGTCTGTAAGGGTTTATGCATAAAGATGATTTATGTGAAGTGATCTGCACATTCTTTATGAAGGTCAGACTGGTTGGTCAAAGGATTTTATCAGAAAAATATACCTCAAGTGGGTCATCCAGAAGGTATCATCATCATTAATCAGTTCTGAAGGCCCCAGTGAAAGCACCTCTCCATCAGCAAGGCGCTGACAGAGCTGGGAATGGAGCACCTGGACAGGATGGAGAGATAGGGCTGTGTGAATCCAGTGAAGGCCAAGTGCAAGTTCCTGCACTTCCTGGGTCAGGGCAATCCCAAACACAAACACAGGCTGAGCAGAGAAAAAATTGAGAGCAGCCCTGAGGAGAAGGACTTGGGAGTGTTGGTGGATGAGAAGCTCAATGTAACCCAGAAGTTGTGCTCTGGCAGCCCAGAAAGTCAACCCTGTCCTGGGCTGCATCCAAAGCAGGGTGGGCAGCAGGTGAGGGAGGAATTCTGCCCCTCTGCTCTGATCTGGTGAGATCCACCTGGAACTCTGGGGCTACCAACATGAGAAGGATATGGAGCTGCTGGAGTGAGTCCAGAGGAAGCAACAAAGAGGATCAGAGAGCTGCAGCACATCTACTCTGGAGCCAGGCTGGGAGAGCTGGGGGTGTTCACCTGGAGAAGAGAAGGGTCCAGGGAGACCTTAGGGCATCTTCCAGTGCCTAAAGGGGTTCCAAGAGAACTGGAGAGGGACTTTGGATGAGAGCATGAAGTTATAGGACAGGGGGTAATGGCTTCAATCTGAAAGACAGATGGTTTAGATTCGATAATAGGAAGAAATTCTATATTCAGAGGCAATGAGGCCCTGGCACAGATTGCCCAGAGAAGCTGTGGCTGCCCCATTCCTGTAAGTGTCCATGGTCAGGCTGGATTGAGCTTGGAGCCACTCCTCTGAGTTTGGTAGCATCAGCAATTGTGCTGGGGATAGACTCTGCCCAATCATCCAGGTCATCAATGAAGATGTTAAACAGGACTGGACCCTGAGCAGTGTTGGCTGGTTTTATCACCTCCAGGTGTAGGAAGACCTTTTTCCATGTTGCCAGTTCCCAGAGATCCTCTATCCTTCTCATAGGCTCTCCCTATGTCTCAATTCATCTTTCCAGCTTTGGTTTAGAGCTATTCCCTTGTCTTGCCCAACAGGAATGAAAAGAATGTTTTCCTCCCTGTCTTTTTGCAGCAGCCTTGCAGAATTGAAGGATTAAGTCTTCCAATCAATCTTCCCTTCTATAGGAAAAGCAACTCCATTTACTCAGTCTTTCCTATCAGTTAAGTTTTCTTGACCTGTTGTCATTCTCTGAGTTCCCTCTAGATTCTCTTCAGTCTCTGACAAAAATCTTTGCTGGGGCTTGTTGCCCACAGCTGAGGATTCCACAGTGTGAGGTCAAGCAAAATGTTTGCTTTCCTTGTTGAGAAGATTGTAATCCTATTTATACATCGCGTGATGATGCCTGCCACTGTTACAGGAAATGTCACTGCAGATTCGTGTTCAGCTTGAAGTCTGTGGAATCCATCCATCCATCCATCTATCCATCCAACCATCCATCCATCAGTCCGTCCATCCATCCATCCACCCATCCATCCATCCCTCCATCCAACCATCCATCCATCCATCCCTCCATCCATCCATCCCTCCATCCAACCATACATCCATCCCTCCGGCTGTCCATCCATCCATCCATCCATCCATCCATCCATCCATCCATCCCTCCATCCATCCCTCTCCACAGCACTGGCCAGCAGCTCCCCATCCTCTGTTGGTGCTCTTGTTTGCTCTTTCTAAGTTCAGGCCCCTGCAGTTGACCTGGATTAAGCAGTGCCTTATTTTCTTTGTTGAACATCGTTTCTGATTTTGTTAAGATTGTTCTGGAGGTTTGAGCTCTCCTCTCATTCCCCTGTTGGGTGTTCTGTGTGTGTTTGATGAGGGTAATTCCTATTCCATCACTGCTCAAGATTCACACGGGGAGAGCAGAGCTTGATGGCACCTCATAGATTGATCTTTGGTTATGGCAACTGTTCACTGGGAGCATTTAACGGCTTTAAACTGAAAAAGTGTAGGTTTTGATTAGGTATTAGAAAGAAACTCTTCCCTGTGAGGGTGTTGAGGCCCTGGCAGAGGTTGCCCAGAAAATCTGTGGCTGCCCCATCCCTGGAATTGTTCAAGACCAATTTGGATGAGGCTTGGAGCAACCTGGACCACTGGAAGATGTCCCTGCCCATGGCATGGGGTTGGAACTAGAATCAAAGAATGGTTTGTGGTGGAAGGGCCCTAAAAATCCCTTCCACCACTAACCATTCTATGATTCTATGATTTTTCTAACTTAAAAAATAAAAATTTCCCTGCACCTCCAATCAGTTTCTTTGGCCATGCAAACATGAGAGCATAACAGAGCAATCACAGCCATTTCTCAGCTAACTCCACTCCTCTGCTAACTTCTATAAAGAGTTGAAGGTTGGTTTGATATGACTTCTTGCCAGCTGCATAGTGACTGTAATTCTGGTTTTCACAATCACATATTTCAGTGGCTTAATTCCAGTGTTTTTACAGGCAATGGGGAAAAAACCCAAACAACTGGTGGGTTTGTAATTTTCTTGCTCTTCTTTTTCTCCACCTGTTTAGTAAACAGGCACAGTAAGGGTCCTCCAGTCTGCCAAGAGGACCATGGATGACTCTCATGCTGTTTCAGGCATCACAGGAGGAAAACTGCAGAATCCCAGAGGGAGGAAAGAACCTCTGGAGGTCATCTTGTCCAACCCCTCCTGAGAGCAGGGTCACCTAGAGCAGGTCTCTCAGGCACATGATCAGTCAGGTTTCAATATCCCCAAGAATGGGGACTCCACAATCTCTCTGTGCAGCTGTGGTGATGTTTGGTGACTCTCAACATTAAAAAACCCCACAAACTAAGCAAAAAAGCCACTGCAACCCCAAAACAAACAGTTTTTTTTCTTTTTGAAGCAGAATTTCCTATATTTCAATCCCTTGCCTCTTGTCCTGTCACTGAGCACCACCAGGAAGAGTCTGGCTCCATCATGTTTGCTTCTTTCCATCAGATATTTATTCACCTTAATACCACCACATCCTTCTCTTCCAGGTGAACAGTTCCAACTCCCTCAACGTCTCCTCTTACAGGAGATGCTCCCATCCCTTAATCACCTTTATGGTCCTTTGCTGGATTCACTCCACTATATCCATGTTTATCCTCCTTTCCCATTTTTTTCCAGTATGCTCATGTCTTTCTCAGCCAAAATAACTTTAAATACATATAATTTGTCCAAAGTGCTGTTGTGGTTTAATTCCAGCTGGTAAATAAGCTCCCCACAGCCACTCCCTCACCATCCCCAGCAGGCTGGTGGAAAAGAAGTGGATGAGTAAAAGTGAGACTGCTTGTGGGTTGAGATAAGAACAGTTTAATGATCGAGATGTAATAGTAAAATAATAGTAATAATAATAATAATAATACTAAACAACCTATTTTTTCCACGCTGAAATCTCACCTTTCATTCCCACTAATGCTGCTTATCTGAGTGTCTCTAAATGGAGAATGAATAGGTGTAGAACTCTCAAATTATTTTACCTTCTTGGTTTTACTTGCCAGTATACTTCCCCATCCAAGTAATATGGACCAACTCTTTCCTTGAGATCCTACATCCTACTATTCTAGTGATTGCATGATTGACTTCTACAGGATATACAAAGCAAGAAGTAGTTGCATTCATTAAAATACAAATTCATGCCCCTGGCAGAATGGATGTCCTTTAAGACTGTCTTGGATGTGGTTATTTATTTGTATTTTAGGTGATGAGGATAAAGCTGTGATAAAATCTTTTTTTCTTCTTTCTTTTTCTTTTTCTTTTTTTTTCCCTCCTGTGTCTACTACGTTAGGAAATGCTTGTTCCAATTTGTACAAACTGCCTTCACAGTAAATTGGACAAGTGTCCCCAAGGAGCAGTAGACAAAAGACTTGGGAAGTGCCATGGGGATGGGGAGGGAAATGCTTTTATTGCCAATCAAATTAAAGGCATTTAGATGTGCTCTTAAATTTTCCTGTAAATATATTACTGTGGGATAAGGATGTGGCTCCAGAGCTGTGTGAATAAGGGACATTTCAATAGCTTGGTAGGATGGGGTGGGAGGTGGCTGCTGCTAAAAACATTGGTTAAGCTACAACAAAATACTTCGTTTTCAGTTTTTCCTTCCTTACAAGGAGAAAAAGCTTTAGAATGGAAACACATTCTGAAAATGAGAAATCAACATGAAATACTTAGAGTGCTCTAAAAGCCGTCCTTCTCTCCCCCTTTCACACCACTCTGTTGGAGAAAAAATAGACACATTCACTGTTTGCCAAAACTACCCTTGCCCAGTTGTAATCAAATCATTTTACAACAGGGTGTAGACTTTCACTCCATGTTTGCTGTCTGTGGCCTTGGGGAAGTCATAGCAGGAAATGTTTCCACTTGCTTATCTCCAAAGAGGAAGGATGGCTCAGGAGAAATCTCTGTGTTTTCAAGCTGTTTGGTTGTCCCACATCCCTGCTTGCAGTGGTCTTAAACTGTGGGAGATAAAGAAAATAAAATGATTCCTTACCCCTGCCCAGAGACTTCCCTGTAACTGTCTTCCATGTGCCCAGATTTTCCCAGGTAAGAGTTTTGCTGGATTTCAGGTTGCATTTTGTGATGAAGGTTGTGTTGGTAGTTCTGAGCTCACCTGAGACCTGGGAGAGGTGAGGTTTGTTCCCAAGTCTATCACAGACTCCCCATATGAATCTTCAACTGATTCTTGTAATGTTCAGTGGTTGTGATCAAGAATTTCCACCAAGACACCACAGAATCATAGAATGGTTTGGGTTGGAAGGAACCTTAAAGATCATCCAACCCCACCTGCCATGGGCAGGGACACCTTCCACTATCCCAGGTTGCCCCAAGTCCCATCCAACCTTGCTTTGAACATTTCCAGGGATGGGAGAGCCACAACTTCTTTGGGAAACCTGTGCCAGTGACTCACCACTCTCTGAATACAGAATTTCTTCCCAATATCCAATCTAAACCTACCCTCCCTCTGGCTGCTCAGGTTCTCACAGCTTGGCTGCCATAATTCTGGATTGAAGGCTTTTCCCCTAAAATGAAGGATTTCTGGCCTGGGGGCACCTGCAGCCTCAGATGCCAATTATGTGTGTATGTGGTACACTGAGGCTGGCTGGGGAAGCTGCACTCTGGATTTTCTGTACTTTTAATGGATTTAGCTCCCAACCATTGCTCTCTCAAGGCAGTTGCACTTTCATCCTCTTTCATGTGTCTGGCCCAATTAAAGGAGGATAGTGAGTGATTTCTTTTAGTCCTGGAGTTTTGCTGTCTGGTGAATCTCAGTGCTGATTTTTTTTTGCTTGGTTTTGAAACTCTGAAAGAAAAAACGAGATTGAAGTACAACAGGTGCCTGAGGCCATTTGGCTGCTCCCAGTACAGTGCAGAACTGGGATGTTCTGGTGCTTTGCTTTCCATGGAGGACAAACCAAAGGAACAGCTGTGTCAGTGTCATTGGATCCCAAAAGAGACTTTAGCTCTTCCCTGAGATATCTGTGAATGTGCCCATCATGTGACACATGGTCATGGTCCACAGAAACTGGAAGCCATTCCCAGTTTTTTGCCTATCAGAGGGACACTGGCTGGCCCAGGACATGAGAAATCTGAATATCCAAGCCCAGAATGAAGCATCGTGGATCATGTCATCCAGCCTAACACCCCAACATCTTTCTCAGTACAAGAAGAACATGGATCTGTTGGAGCAGCACTGGAGGAGGCCATGAAAATTATCAGAGAGATGAACCAGCTCTGCTGTGAAGAAAGGCTGTAGAGTTTGGATTGTTCAGCCTGGAGAAGAGAAGGCTCTGGGGAGTCCTTAATGTGGACTTTCACTACTGAAAGTGACTTATAAGAAAGGTGGGGACAGACTTTTTTGCAGCACCTGTAGTGACAGGAAAATAGGTTTAAACTAAAAGAGAGTAGATACAGAATAGTTATAATGATGAATTTTATTTTATGGTGAGGTGAGTAAAAGGCTGGACCAGGATGCCTCATCACTGGAAACATTTAAGGCCAGGGAGGTTGGACTGGATGATCTTTAAAGGTCTCTGTCAACCCAAACCATTCTGAGTTTGCCATCACACCAAAAGGGTTGCAATGCTTGTTGGACTATAACCATTTTTGGGGTAGACACACCAATTTGGGGTGTTTTGTCATAGCCTTGGAGTGAAAAAGCAGCAGTTGCATTTGGTCCTTTATCATGTCCCAACTGATGCAGCACCTTTATCTCGTCTCTTCCTTTGCTGCCATCATCTCCTTGCCTCAGAGTTGAACTGTTTTGGTATCAAAGTCCTGGGGCTCTGTTGACATGCTGGAGGATGTCTGAGGCCATGGTGAGAAATTTTTGTGGATGAGGAGGTGGGAAGGAGGAAGAAATCTTTCTCTGACTGTTGCATTTATTTATTCATTCATTATTATTTATTTATTTATTTATTTATTATTCTGCTGCTGCTACCTCAGGCCTTGAGGGGATTTTTTTATTTGTTTGGTTTGGTTTGGGTTTTCTTGTGATTTTTTTTCTTTAATTTTTTGTTGGGGTATTTTTGGATTATTTTTTTGTTTGTTTTTTTGGTTAGTTGGGGTTTTGTGGGATTTCTTTGTTTTGTTGTGGGTTTTTTGTTGGTTTTCTTGTTTGCGTTTTTTTGTTGGGTTTTTTTGTTTTTGTTTGGGATTTTTTTGGTTTGTTTTTTGTTTGTTTTGTTTTTTGGTGTTTGCTTTTTATAGGGGTTATGGAGGTGTTCCTTTTTTGTTTCTTTTTTGGTTTTTTTTGTTTTCTTTTTTTTTGTTTGTTTGGTTTAGTTTGTTTTTTGTTTTGTTTGTTTTGTTTTGTTTTGTTTTATTTTGTTTTATTTTTTTTAACCAGCAAGGCAAAGTAACTCCAATATTTCTATGGGAAGCCCAGGAGCTTATAGCAGCAAACTGTCTTTTTTGAGAGCTCATCAAGACTGCAGTGTGATGGATTGACTCCAGCCAGCTGTGTACTGGTAATGTTCCAGAAGACAACATTACCTTTTCTTGATCGAGTGCTTAAGTCTTTTCCTTCCAGCTCAGGATCTCAAAGCACTTTGTGAACAGCAAGGAATTAAAAGTTGCCCTTTATCAGTGGAGAAAATAAGACACAGGGAGGTCAAATGACTTGCTTGCCCTCAAGATCATTTGTAGTCCAGAAGATCTGGATTTTAGTGCTTTTAATTTTTTTTTGCAGGTGGGCATCCTGAAGTTTGGAGATTGCCCTGCATCTTCTATTTGCCTTTGTCCTCTTTTTTCTTAGCCTGTTGGGGTTTAACTGACTTTTAACAGGGCTGTGTCTGTCTTTTTCTCTGTTTTTTAGGTTTGAAGTGTAATCCCACATCCATCACCAGCCAGAAAATGTCTTATGGATCCATTGATGGGAGTGGATTTGGGAGCAGGAACCCATTTGGAGGCCCTTCAAGACAAGGCTATCAACCTCTCGGTGAAGTATTGATCCCTTGCTGTAATTTATTCCCCCTGACTCCCTGAGGACTGGAGTTTCACTTGCTCAGGTTCAGCGTGGCTGCTGTATAAATATCCCACCCACACCAGGGGTCATTTCTGACCCTCATTTTCAAAGGTGAAAACCAAACTTGTTGAGTTTGATTTGTGTGATTGAGGCCCAACATCTCACCGTGCTCAGGATTTGAGGCTGCAACATGGGAGAGCAGCACTGACGAGGATTTTGGAGGAATTTTGGGGGATCAGAAGGAGAAATGCAGAATATTCTCTAAATTGGCTGGTGTCTTTTCTCATCTCCCCATCCCCTTCCCAAGAAATTCATCTCAATGGTTTTTCTAGGGCTGGCTGATGGTGGGAGTAGATGGAAAAATGTACAAAATGGGCTGTGCTTTCCCAGAGAACAACTTTGCTGTGGAAACTGCTTGAACCTGGGAAACATACTTGGATGTGGCACACAGGATCAAAAACTCACTCAGGAAATGCTGAAACCATAAACAGTGACTTGCAAATGCCCATGGATTCTTTCTTTGTGTCATTTTTTTAAGCTGTAGGGCTGATCTGAGCTTATCTAGTCTGCCTTTGAGAAAGTCTTTTTATCTGAAATTTATCCTTCATTACATTCCTTGGTCTGGTTTGCACTGGAAGGTGGCTCTGGTGTAGACACAACTGGGAGTTCAAACTGGCAGAAACCTCAGGAAAGGAGCTCTTGGAACAATGCAAAGGGCTCTGTTTTCCTTTTTTCACCAAGGAAGAACATCACCCCTCTCTCCCCTTCCCTTTAGTTTCAACTGGGCTATTCATTGACACAGCCTGGTTTGGTGTTCATGTTTTGAGGGTTGCAAATGTTCTTTGGGAAGCATTTCTTTATTTTGCAAATAGCTGTTCTTCCTGGATGGAAATATAAAAAAAACCTCATAGAGGTTTCTCTTGGGTTTCTGTTTTCTTACAAATTTGGGGTTTAATTTTGATTTTTTTTTCAAACAGGAAGAAGGTATTGAAGTAAGTATAAGTTGTCTGTTCAGTTGTAAAAAGTGATTTTTAGGCTATTCTACAAGGCAAAATTAAAGGCATAAAAGCAAGGAAGAATGAGATACTTGGGCACAATCAAAGAACCATGAGAAAAAGGAATTGAAATGTGGACTAGACAAATGATGACTGTCAGTGCATTGTAGCTTAGGTTAAAAAAAAATGAGTATTTATTGTGTTGTATGAAAAAAATACTCTTTTTAATGCAAATTCACAGAATAACTCAAGACACTTGAAATCTCTAAATATTTGAAGAGATCCCTCATTGTGCCCAGCTTGCCCATGGCTTGGCAGTCAAAGCTGTAATGCTGAAGCCACCCTTAGTAGATAGCAAAGAGGAGCTGGTGTGGAAAAATCAGCTTTTTTGGAACAGCCACTGAGTGTTGGCTGCCCCACCAGTGCCTGTTGATGCTCTGGATTATGGCTGGGAGTTGAGTGCTGGTTTCTCTTCTCTTGCACACATTCTGTGCAGTGACATTGCCATGGACACATCTGCAGGGTCTTCCAGGGTGGATTTTCCCAGCCAGCCAGAATTGGTTGGTCCTTTAACTAAGCATCCTTGTGGAAAGGGTTGCAAGGGGAGGGACTTGTTAGCATTGGCCAAGGCACTTTCTCCAAAGGAAACTTTGGAGAAATTTCCTTTCTCTGTGTCTCAGTCAGAGGTGGGTTCAGTCAGCCCTTAGAAAAGAAGATTTTAGACATTATCACTGTGTCCCACTGTTGAAAGGGTGGCTACAAACAGGGTGAAAACTCCCTTTTCACATGGAAAAGACAAGGGGTAATGGATGCAAGTCACTCCTGGGAAAATTCAGTTTTCACAGACTCAGACAAGTGGAAAATTTTTTGCATTGAGAGCAATCAGCCCTTAGAGTAATCTCCCCAGGGAAGTGATGAATTCCTGAATGCTGGAGAATTTTAAAGTTCAGCTGGATAGGGTGCTGAGCCATCTTGTCTAGGCTGTGCTTTTGCCAAGAAAGGTTGGATCAGATGATCCTTGAGGTTCCCTTCCAACCTGACATTCTGAGATTCTGTTCCATGCTCATCTGAGCCTGCATCCCTTCACCACGGCAGGCTGAAACATTGGATGCCTTTTGTCATAGCATCCCCAAATATTGCCATTAATTAAGTGTCAGGAGAGGGTAATGCAACACTAATTATCTGCCTCCTGCTTCTGGACGATGGATGACTGGTTTGCTAAGAAAAGCTGCTTTTTGTATTAGATCATGGAACAAAGGAGCATGGCCTTCCTGTCAGAGTTCTGTGTCTGCTCTCAGCAGGGGCAGACCTTGATGGGAATGTTCTGGGTGTGCTTTAAACCTGTCCCTCTCCCTATAAATAATAAATAAATAAATAAATAAAGCCAGGTATCCCTGCAGGAAGTTAATGTCCAACTGCTGTCCAGCTGTTCCATGGCAATACTCAGATATCCAACAGAAAACCCTTAGATACTGCAGAAACAAAACTGATGGGTGTGGAACTGCTTCATCTGTAATACAGAGAGCAAAGAAAAGGGATATTAGGTTTTGATTGATTTTGATTGGTTTTGTTTGGTTTTGTTTGGTTTTGTCTGGTTTTGATTGGTTTTGTTTGGTTTTGTTTGGTTTTGTTTGGTTTTGTTTGGTTTTCTCTGTTTTTGTTTCATGAAAATTGATATTACCATGGGGGTTTCCTCTGTCCTTATGCATCTGTTTGTCTTGGCTCTGTTTCTTCCATGCTCGATCCAAATGTGCTGCCAGGATGGGAAAGTTTAATTAGGTGAAGGTGATCCCCTTGGCTCTGGGCTGATGTGATGATGGATGGATTTACAGCCCATCCTGAGGCCATGTGGAGGTTAACCTGACCAGCCTAATTAGAGAGATCCACAGATTTCATCTGCAGCAATTTGGAGAGGAATCCCAAGACAATGCTTTTGGCAATTTGGTTTGCCTTGGACACCTCAGTGTCAGAAAACTGTAATTTTCTACAGTCAGAAAACCTCATTCTGCTCCAAAATATCAGCCATTTTTCTCTGTGTTCCCCTGTGTCCTTGTAGGAGCTTCTCTGGGCTTCAGCTGGGCATTGGTGTTGCATGAACAAATTGGAAAGCAGGAAGTAGAAAGTTATTGTTCAGGGATTTTTTCTTTTTGTTTTTAAGTTTAAACCTGAGAAATGGGAAAGATTGACTTCAAAATATTATTTTTTAAGTTGTGTGACATGTCTAAGATAAACAGAGGCCGAACACCATACAGCAGGAGGAATTAAACCCTGGATTCTTACTGTTTTGATGTGTGCAACCCGCACTCTCCACCATGTTCAACCTGTCTTCCCAAAAACCATCTTTTTGTGGGGAAAATGAACAAAACCTGCTTTACAATGGGAGGCATATAGATCAGAGAATTTAAATTGCTTGGATTAAAATGCCACAAGCCAGGAAATTTTTAACACTGCTTTTATTAACCTTACTGTAACCTGGACGGTAAATGCCAGCTCTGAAAAGGTGAGGTTAATTTCATATTCCAGCAGTGCGTTGCTTCCAGGTGAGCTCAAGGGACTGCTGGGTCACTGCTTAATTTGGCTGTGACTTCATTTAGACCATTTTCCCCTCAGTTTCTCCTGAAGGTTTTGTGTGGGACTCTGGCCAGGGTTGTACTGAAGATATATCACAGGTGAGTCTTTCTCCTGGTTGGATAAGGTTGGTTATCTTGTCACTGAACAAAATGAGATTAGTCCCTGCAAGATATCCTTGGCATTGTTCTCTAGGTATAAATCACCTAATTATCATTTCAATACTTAGCAATTGTTAAATGACTATTTCAAACATTTTTTTTCCCAGGGATCAGGTCTATCCTTTTTTTTGCCCTCCCCTCTCTACCACTCACCTGCCTTTGTGATGCACCAACCAGCCTTTGGGTGGAAAGTCATGTGGCAGAGCTGGCAGTGCTGTCACTGACCTGTCATTGAATCATTTGGTGGTAAAAATCCTCTAAGATCCTCAAATCCAACCGTTAACCCAGCACTGCCAGTTCCACCACTAAACCATGTTCCCAAGTGCCACATCTGCATGTCTTTTAAATCCCAAATATCCAATCTAGACCTCCTCCTTACTGATGAAACATCCTTCTGTCCTCTCCAATCCTATTTTCTTCTTTTTCTAGAGGTTTTGCCATCTCCACATCTCAATACTGCACAGTGCTGAGGCACAGAACAAACTCCTGAGCACACAAGGAGTCCCCCTGAGGTTAATTAATTAACATTAAGCAGGTGGTTAATCCTTTTGCTATATTGGGGCCTGAAAACTGCTTTAGTTTTGCATTGGCTTCTTAAATTAATTCCAGTACTTGGGATGTTTTGGTGAAGGGAGCTTGAATCCTGTGGTCATTGCAGTGTAAGGCGTTGTCCAGAAAGTCTGGTGGGAGCTCCAGGTCTAGTTGTGGCAACTTAAATGGACTTAACTATCCTTAGAAAAGAGTGCTAGAAAGAGATAAAAGCAGTGAAAGAATGCAAGAAAAAAATTGTTGAATCTTTTGGGAGATTCGAAGCTGCTATGCAATATTAGGGGTGTTTTTTTCAAAGGCTAAAAGTCTTAAACTGAAGGGCTGGATGAGATCCCATTGAGTAATTTAACCAAAATGTGCTTTTGGGATGGAGTCCTGTCAAGGGCAGAGTTACAGAATCATTAAGGTTGAAAAAGATCTCCAGGATCATCAAGTCCAAGCTTCAAAGAAGGAAGGACTGAAGATGTGACCTCCTGCAGAACCTTTTCTCTGCCATGCAGGGATGGATTCACAAATATTGCTCCAAGGTTACCTCCTGGACTTGCCTCTGGTTTAGAGAGATCTAAATAATAACATGGCTTGACAAATGTTGTGTAAAACATTTCTGAGAGTCTTTATGGTTGACTGTGGCTTCAAAGTCTTGGGTCCTGTCTTGAATGTATGGTCCCACAGGAGCTGAGGAGTTGGGTCTCATATTTAATAAGTTATTAATAAAGGTCAGCTTAAAGTCTAAATGCAAACAACACCGAAAAAAAAATTACAATAAGATGCTCTCTTTCAATAGACAACCCCAAAAACATTTTTGTGGCATCTACAGAATTACTTCATATTGTTTGTTTGCTATTGTGCAAGGCTTCCAAAAGTTACAGATTTATTTTCTTAGTCCATTTTCACCAGATTTGGAGGATCTTCTCTGCCTTACATTCAGTTCTTAATAGATCTTAGCAATGATTTAATGAATTAATAAGCCTAAACTTAAGAAAACATATTAAAGAATAATGAACAACATGTTTTATAGCAAAAGGAATTGCCAAGAGAATTAACTTCCATACAAAAACTGACTTTGAAACTGTTTGTTTTGAAAACCTCTGCCCTATCCCTTCTGGCACTTTTAACATTATAATAAAACATTTTGCTATAATTTTAGTATTTCAGGAAATGTAAGTGGTTATGCATTTATTTATATAACTAGGAAAATCAGAACGCACTGTTGGAATAAATAAGTATTTTAATGAAATATGTGAGGGTGAGCTGACAACTTCTTAGCAGGGAAAAAAATAATCAACAAAAACAACAAACCAAAAAACTCTTGGGTAAAGATAAACTTTTTTTTTTTTCTCTCTCTGCCAATTTTATTTATTAGTCTTGGTTATCCAAAGCAATTTTAATGTAAACATGTAAAAATCACGCTGGCAGTCCCAATCTTTGACAGAAAATCAGAAATCAAAGACAGTGCCCTTTCCTTAGGCATTTCAGCTGGAAATGCATTTAAACATCCTCTCAGAACAGCTTGCTTCATTTTCCACTCAATTACAGTGGAATTAGAAGTAGTTTAAGAAGATCCTCTGCCTGCAGCCTTCTCCTCGTGTGGGTAGAGGTGCCTTGGTGGGGAAAGCAGAACAGAATGAATGTTTCTGGTAAAAGTTGTCCAGTGGAAAGAGTCCCTGACCATTGCAGGGGGTGAGAACCAAATGATCTTTAAGGTTCTTTTCCTTCATTTTCCTTTCATTCACTTTCCTTTAATTCATTTTCCTTCTTTTCCAACACAGGCCATTCTGTGGTTCTATATTTCTATGAACTTATGGTTCCTTTATTTTCCCAATGTGTGCCCAGACCTGGAGCTGCCCTTCTGGGATTTCTTTCCACATGGATGTGTTTTCCTAAACGAGAAGAGACTGCCTTGTGCTTTGATTTCAGCTCCTGAAATTAACACAGCTCAATGTTCTTTCTTCTTTCAAAAGCTTTTCTTTGTCTTGGATGCAGAGGAAAGGGAAGTTTTATTAACAAAATAAAACTCAGCTACCACCTCATTTGAACTTTGTTCCAGCTCTTGTTTAAACTGTTCAGACCTGGACAACACATCAGTGATTTTAAACTGAAGGAGGGAAGGTTTAGGTGAGGTGTGAGGAAGAAATTCTTCCCTGTGAGGGCGGTGAAGCCCTGGCACAGGTTGTCCAAAGAAGCTGTGGGTGCCCCACAAGTGTTTGAGATCAGGTTGGATGGGGCTTGGAGCAGCCTGGTCTGGTGGAAGGTGTCTCTGCCCATGGCAGGGGATTGGAACAGCAGGATCTTTAAGGTCCTTTCCAACCCAAACCATTCTATATTTCTATGATTCTCTGATCAATGCTCCCAAGATTCTTTAATTCTGTAGATTGAATCCTATTGTATTTTTTTGAAACTTTCTCACTTGCTTAGGAGCACTTCTGTTAGGAGAGCAGAGCTCTTCTCCAACAAGCTATAAGGGAGTGCTTGGCTGTATTATGAAATTCCTTCAAGGGCTTCAAGGCTTCCTCAGCATTTCCTACCCCACTGGGCTTCCACCCTGTCCTTTGCATCATGGCATTGTCTAATGCTTGGATCTAAAGCCTGTTTTTCTTGATCTGTGCCTGCAAATAAGTCCACCTGAAACAAGACACAGCTGAAAGTGAGCAGTAGGATTGCTGCATGACCTTGTATGAACATCTGTCCATGTTTGCTGAATGGGGATCCATGGGAAAGAGGATGAGGTTGGAGCAACCCTTCTGCAGCTGTTTGCTTTTCCACCAGAGATGTTTCTCTGTGCACATCCCAGTGCTCCCCAGGGTCTTGCTGTGCCAGGCAGATGTGCTGCCAGGATGATTTCACTCTGAAATCAGGGGTAGAGCAGATCAGAGCTTATTTTGGGTTTGCTGGAATATTTCCAGCTTCTGGGGTGGTGGATGCATCCCAGTTTGGTTCATCGAGTTGTCTCCCCAGGGAGGAAGCAGAACCAGGCTCCAGCCTGGCTAAATACTCAGCATTTTTCCTGAGGTTCTGCAACTCCTTTCCTGCAATATCAATGGGAGAACTCCCAAAGTGCACTGGAAAAGGTGATGTCCAGGAGCAGACTGTCATTTCTAGCACAGCTTTATCCACTCCCTGTTGTATTCCCTTCTTGGGAAGGTGCTGGCACTTTTTATTGCCTTTATGGCTTCTGAAAGGTATTTTTTTCTTCTTGCTTTTTTTTTGGCTTTTTTAAAAAGGAATGTGCTCATCAGGAAACCAAATGAGGTTGATATTGAATTCAACCTGGTCTGTCCTAGTTTGGATTGCAAGGATATCCATGTATAGTGACTAAACAAGTGCATGCTCTGTCTCCTCTACTATTGCTGTAGTAACCCCAGTAAATTTCAGATTTTTTGATTTTTTTTTTGCTGTTGCAGAATTCCCACTTGGGCTTTTGGCTGTGAAAGGGAACAAATCCAAAAAGTCTAAAACCTGGGAAAAAGTTTAGGAAGGAAAAACGTCTCTGTTGCCTGTGCTGTTGTGATATGGGTGCTGCAGGACACCCTGAGGGAGATGGAGCTCTGTGAATTTGAGACGTTCATATATGAATAATATTAAAATCATTAATATTTAAAGTAATAATAGATAAACTAGCAAAACCTCTGTGCATGAATGCAGCTTGTAGCCTACCAAGTCACTGATTTTTGGAGAGCAAATCCTTGTCTTGGTCTCTGTCACTACTCTGTAGTGTGGCCATGTGCAAATCGCTTAACTTCCTTGTTTTCTTGTTTCCTTCCCCTCCTATCCTTGGTCTTATCCAATTAATTTAATTATTAAGAATGTAGAATATGCCTTTCTTAGTCGATTAGAAGTAAAAGAATTTAGCATCCTTTGTGTATGAGTGCATCTCCCTTTTCCTCTTTGAAAATGCAAGTGGAGTTTTATGGCATTGCCTTCTGCCAGGAAAATGGGAATGGAGATTTATAGAGAAATTGAAAAAACGTAGTTGTGGATTTCTGTTCTGCAGCTCAGCTCTAAGGATGTATTTATTTGCAGAACATACACAAATCTCACTTCTGTACGTAATGGAGGGCTAGACACAGCTGACCCAAATATGTATGACACAAACAGAATTTGAGTGGAGGAAAAAAAAGGAATAAAGCTTTTATCCATGCTGTCAGTCCAGAAATATTATTTCTAAATATCTCTTCTTCCAGGTTGACATTTGCTTGCAGACTGACACTGGCAGCTAGAAGTGGGCAGGGATTAAAGATCAACCGTGAGGAAGGACTCGACAGATGTAAGCAGGTAGATTGGGGATTAGGGTGAATTAGTGTGGATGGAAAGCATTTAGGAGCAAGGAAGGATTTGAAATTGGATGTTAGGATGTATGCTTTGCAGATCTTCCCCGAATTCCTGTTATTCTTGGATATTAATGGTTGGGATTTATGAGCACATTCGGTGGCTGTGGATGTGGTGAAGGCAGTGGCGGTGCTGCAGGTGGTTGGAGTGAGGTGGAAAAAGCAGCTTAAAGAGGTTTTGAGGTGTACAGGTGGTTGTATAGGTGTTTCTCAAAACAATTTCCCATTATTTCCTGATCCCAAGCTGGAGAATCAATCAAAGTCCTTCTGATTTGTACATCAAGGAACAAATGCAATGAGCTTAGCCAGGAAAATAACTCCTGCTCACAGACTGAGCCCTTTGCCAGCTGTGCTTCTCTTGGGGGTTATATCCTAAGGTTTGGAGCTGTCATGATTTCCCTGGAAAAACCTTTCTCTTTCCCATTCCTGAGCCTGGGGGTTTTTCTTAGCCAGAATACCTTGCTGTTAAATCTTGGTTATTTCCTTAAAGCAGGGAATGTTCAGACCTGGGCAAAACTTCAGTAGCTTTAAGCTAAAAGAGGGTTGGTTTAGATTGGATTTTGGGAAGAAATTCTTCCCTGTGAGGGTGGTGAGGCTCTGGCAGAGGTTTCCCAGAAAAGCTGTGGCTGCCCCATCCCTGGAAGTGTTTGAGGATGGAGCTTGGTGAAACCTGGGATAATGGAAGATGTCCCTGCCCATGGCAGGAGGTTTGGATCTGGATGATCTTTGAGGTCCCTTACAACCCAACCCAACTCATTCTGTGATTTAAACTCACTTTTAAATTTTTAAAGGAAGCACTTGAATGAAGCAAAACTTGACAATGAACACTTATATAGACATAGATTTCCTTTTCTCTTTGAATAATCAGTGATGCCTCCCATGGATGCAGCTCTCCCTTCTGCCTGGATGGTGTCTTAGGCTGGAGAAACACTTGGAGAAAGTTTAATTTCTTCTGTCCTGGAGCTGTGGGGGTTTGGTTCAGGTTATCATCACAGACACTTGGACTTGTCTACAACATCTTCCCTTGTCCAAGATGGAAAGGAAGCAGCTGGAGAGTGAAGTAGGGCAGGTCTTGTCCTTCAGGGTTTCAGAAGGAACTTTTGAAGCACCTTAGAATATGTTGTTACTAATGGTTTTCAAGAGGTGAAGGGTAGGGTGGTCTCTAACAACCCTTAGTTGTGACATCCCAAGCAGTGGGTGCATTTTATTCCCTGTTTTCCATGCTTTTCTGCAATGCCCAAGGCTTTCTTGCCCTAAATTATTCAATTTTTTTGGTGGAAATCAATCCTGAAGTGGTAGGCAGGTGATTCATGGGAGATACAGTACCAGGGTTAAAATACTCCAAATGGGCTTTTTGACAGCTTATGTCCTATTTTCAGAATCTCTTTCTAAGGTCACACCTCACTGATCTCCAGGTATTGAGGATGCAGGTGGGGATGTGGGAGTGGATATTCCAAGGCACTTTTCTACTCTGGAATGTTTTTAAGGATCTCTTAAAATTTCAACCAATGTTGATTGTTTGTTGTTTCTTTTTTATAGCCAGTCAAACCTGATTACTCCTAAATCCCTTGGTGCCCAGCAATGTGCTGAAATGCAATATTTCCCATGAATATTTCTGTGTGTTTGGCCATTCCTTGCCTTGAAAGCTTCACCAACAGATTTGGGAGTGGATTTTCAGAGAGACAAAGAATATCCCATACATGTGAATACATAGAGCCTTATTTGATTAGGTAAGGAATTTTATTTTATTCTATTTTTTTTCCCTAAATGCTTTGCTCTGGTCCTTAGTGGAGAGCAGAAGACCGAGGATCTGACCACAGCCATGCTGCATAAAATAGAATATCCTCTATTCCTTCTCCTCTCCTAATAGAGATACAGAAATGGAAACAGGGATACAGCTGGCAAAGCAGGGGGACAAAATTATATAAAGAAGATTTTTTGAAGTCATAAATCCATCTGAAGATTTTTAAAGTCATAAATCCATCTTTTGGGAATAGCACATGCCTTGAACTTGCATGTGAAACAGTTCTGTTGTGTGTGAAGCTGTGTGGAGACAAGACCACTGGGAAGCATCCCATTCTCCCCTAAAAAAGAGGTTTTGAAGGGATAAACCAGTCCTGGGAGTCTGAAAATTTCAGTCCTCCTATGCTTTTCCACATGCATGGAGGCAACCAAAGTGATGGGCTGAGCAAAATAAGATTTCTCTATCACTTTCTCCCACTCATTCCCTCCAAGTTCTTTATTATTATTATTTTCACTTCTGTGACATGGTGTAAAGCAGACATTTAGAAAGAGGGTTTGCTGTAAAATACAGTTTGCAAAGAACTTGGGTTTATGACAAAATGCAGGGGAAAAAAACCCTTTATTGCAATCCTGCAGTAGTCAGTATTTTAGATTTATTTCAGGCGCTGCAGGAGTTAAGCAGGTTGAGAAAGAGGAGGTGTCTGCTACTTTTCCTGAAGTGCTTTACCAGCCAGACTGCAGCCAGATGGTTTGGACTTTGAACAATACACAGATAATTCCAAGCCACGATCTAACAACAATAAAATCACTAAAAATATCCAGGATGTGCATACCTGGGGGGAATGGATGCCCAGTGTGTGTGTTTTTGAAATGTAATTTGGAGGTTTCAGTCATATTGGCATTTCATACTTCTCCTTTTATAGTCTTACTGCTCAACCAAAGTGCTGTCAATACATACTTTTAAATTCTGTATCTATTAACTCAATTTCAGTATCTTCAGTGATTTTTAAATTTTTTTTTTTCTTCTCCATGGGGTTTTCACATTTATTGCTCATTAGTGAAGAAGAAACCAGGCTGTATTGACATCCTGACAAGGAGAAAAAGTGCATGTTTGTGTACAATAAGAATAAAACACCGAGGCAAACAAAAGTGGGAGATTTTTTAGGGAGATTGAACTTCCTGGAAATCATAGAGGTTGGGCCAAATAGCATTTGGGGCAATGCCTTGCACCCTCTGCTCCCAGTGTCAGTGCTGCTTTTTTCCTTCCATACCCTCAGATTTGACTTGGTAAGAATCCAGCTTTGCTTCATTTATTTTTCTACTATTTAATTTTATTTTTTTATCTTATCTTCTTTTATTTTGATGATGTCTAGTTGGTGGGAGGAGGATTGTTTGTCTTGCTGCTGCTCACCAACTGCTTTGTTTTTGGTTTCTGGTTGAACGTCCTGTCCTTTTTAATCCACCCCCTCCCTTTTTTGTTCTTTAATTGCTGTGTTTTACTTCTTCCAGGCATGTCTGAGACATCCCCAAAACTGAGAGGAAGGGGATGAGGACAAGGCCAGCATTTCAGCATCCTTTCTTCTAAGGAAAGCCTTAGGAGAGCTCCTGGTAGCATCTCTGCTCCTTGGCATTTGCAGCAGGGGCTGTGAGTCAGGCAGGAGGGATTCCCTGCCCACGGCTGGGGGCTTTCACTGCTGGAACACGCTGTGAATGCCTTTTCTTGGCTAAAAACAAAAGCCAGCCTTGCTTTTGGGGAGAATTGCTGGGTATTCTGCTTGATTTGCTGTCCTTCTCTTTCTTATTTCTAAAACCTCCACCTCCTCCTTATCCATTGGTTCAGACACAGCAGGGACTCAGCTTTATTCCCCCTGTAATTGTTTTCTTTCTATTTCTTTTCCTCAGTTGTTTTCATCTCTCTTCTCTTCTCTTCTCTTCTCTTCTCTTCTCTTCTCTTCTCTTCTCTTCTCTTCTCTTCTCTTCTCTTCTCTTCTTTCTCTTCTCTTCTTCTTCTCTCTCCTCTCTCCCCTCTCCCCTCTCCCCTCTCCCCTCTCCTCTCTCCCCTCTCTCCTCTCTCCTCTCTCCTCTCTCCTCTCTCTCTCCTCTCTCCTCTCTCTTTTTTACATAAGCTGTAAAAAAGCCCATTGGGAATATTTTAATCCTGGTACTGTATCTCTCCTTTCTCCTCTCTCCTCTCTCCTCTCTCCTCTCTCCTCTCTCCTCTCTCCTCTCTCCTCTCTCCTCTCTTCTCTCCTCTTTTCTCCCTCTTGCTTTCCTTGACCAGGTTTCCCAAAGCAGAGCTAATGACATTGTTTATTACATTGTTTTTGATGCTGCATAAATATTTTCCCTAGTTTGGCATGAACATATTTATGCCCATTCCCTGCTCAATGCAGACTGAGGAATTTCTTCATGCTCAGATCCAGCTTTTACCCTGAGATCCCCTGGAGCTCCAGCTCTGACCTGCATCTCTGTGGCAAGGATGGGCACAGCCCTCAGCCACTTTCCTGGGCATTCTGCTTCAATGCTTGACAACCATTTTGCTGAAGAAATTTTTCCTCATCTCAGATCTAACCCTCCTCTGGTGCAACTTGAGGCTGTTTCCTCTTGTTCTGCCTCTTATTAGGTGGGAACAGAGCCCAAACCTCACCTGGCTCCACCCTCCTGTCAGGGAGTTTTGAGATCAGGTTCCCCCTGAGCCTTCTTTCTCCAGGCTGAACATCCCAACCTCATCCAGATCATCAGTAAAGATATTAAATAGGACTGGTTTAAATACTGAGCCACTTCTGACCAACCACCACCTGGATTGAACTCCATTCATCACCAGCCAGTTTTTTTTCACAGGAAGCCTGTCCAATCCATGAACAGCCACTTTATCCAGAAGAATGCTGTGGGAAGCAGTGTCAAAAGCTTTACTGAAGTATCCTCATGTGTGTCTTGCTTCCTTGACATGGAAGAGGGGAGGGAGGAGAATATTATCAGCAGTTCCCTGGAAGGTTTCCTTTCCTGCCCAGGCTGCAGACAGGACAGAGATCAGGAGACCAACTCAAGAGTCTGGAGAATTTTTCTGCTGTTACATTTCTTCTTCTGATCTTTTCCAAGTCATATTTATTTGCTTGGAATGATTTTTGGATGCTGATTTGCCTTTCAACAGTGACTGTGTCAGATCTAAGTTAAGCAGGAAAGGAGGGGAGATCTCTACAGTGAGTTAGAAAATAAAAATTACTTACTGACTGCTGGTCCTAAAGGGTTATAATGCAGAGGTCCTAAGAAATCCTTAAAGGAGAGAATATGTCAGCTTCCAGCATGAGAAGTAGCTCAATTCCTGGGAGGAGATTCTAACAGGCCTTTTAATGACCCCCAGTGGCCGAGATCAGTTTTATCTGCAGCTTGGCAGAAACACATGCCCAGGATGAAAGGCTTTGCAGTGAAAGTCATGTACAGAACTTGGCCAAGTGCTGGGAAATAATGTAGAGATTAACCCAAGCCTGGGGCCCAGCTGGAGTTTCCTTGTGGCAGTGATGGTTCCTGGGCTGCAGCCTGTGAATGTTTCCCTCTCAGCTCGAGCTTGGCTTCCTCTGGCTGTGCCTGCATTTAGAAGATCAAAAAATAGATCAGAATATTGACTTTGCCTTCTGGGAGGAGCATCACCAGGTCTGAAGATGCAATCATTTAAAAATAAACAAATTCATATTGGTGTGCTCTAATGCAGGAGCTGCTCTGTGCCTTTTTTTTTTATTTTATTTTTTGTATACTTCTGTGCTTCAGAGGAAGTCTGAACCAGTTCTCTGTTTGGATGTTCTAGTGAGATAAATGCTTAGGTTTTTTTTAGAGAGGATGTTTTTAGTTCTCAGTTAAAATTTGGAAAGAGTTAAATACCGATCGATACTTACATTGATATCAAACTACTTGTGACTGCTCTGCTCACACATAATTTGTAAAACTTTCTGTTTCAGGGACTGAAAACCACATTTGAGCTGGAGCATTGAGGGTTGAGAGACTGATGGAGTGCTTGACTGTGTTTGGAGACACCTTGTTTCTCCTTCATGGCTTGCACACTCGAGGGTCACTAAAACACAAGGCTCTAGAATTACATACTCTGCTATTAAGCCATGTGGAGAACTTACTTTTTATGCTTTGGAATATAACTGTTAGGGAGTTTTTCTGGTTGGTTAGTTGGTCCAAAGTTGGTCATGGAAGACTCCAGCTACCCATCAGTGAGTGAAAGTTGCTGTGGGAAGGCATCACCATGGCCAAAAGTTCATCTGAAAACACAGAGGGATCAACTATTTCTGTCACCCCAAAGAATGTAATGGGGAATAGTGAAGGGGAAAGAGATTAAACTCTTCTCCTTTAGGATATTAAAAAGCCTCATAAAAATAAAGGCTTTGACATACCATTCCCATTAGGTAACCTCTCCATTTTGTAACTTCTCCATAGATTCTGGAGAAAGGTATTCAAACATGAATTTCTGTCCTGATCCATTGGCTCAGATCTTGTATAATACCTGTGCTTGCCTTGGGAAAAATTTTATTTGGGGAAAAATCTTCTAAATGTTCCGCTGGAAGATGTTTTGGAAAGGCAAAGAGGATAAAGAGGATAAAGAATCAGTGGATGTCTGTAGAACAGCACCAGATAAGTTTAGGGAGATTAGGGACAAGGCAAAAAGACCCAAAAAACATGTTTTACAGAAGTGTTTATATTATCTGGTTGGGACTTTATGAATGAATTAACAGATTCACAGAATCTCTAGAATGTTTTGGGTTGAAGGGGTGGGAAGGAGATGATCTTTAAGGTCCCTTCCAGCCCAAACCATTCTGTGATTCCATGGCTCAGGAAGTGGGACTGCCATCCTCAAGGCAGAAAAAATAGAGATCAGCAAGTTACCCTGCGTGCATATTTTAATTTCTTTGCAGTAGTTAGGGACACACAAAGGTAAAGTTTAAGCCCCACTTGGGTAAAAGTAACTTTCCTGGACAAACTCTGCAAACACTGCTCAGTGTTAGTGTGAGATCAAAGGAGAATTATTTTGTGCATGGTGAGTTTCCCACCCCAGAGACTGGAGCAAGAATATATCAATGACTTTGCTAATAGGAAAACAAGACCATCGTGGAACAGAGCAGAGGGCTCATTTAGACATGATATCCTGACATTTCCAGGGATTGCATTTTATGCAGGATCAAATACTGACCGCCTTTTGAAGCTTTCGTAGTAATTTTTCAAGGTCAACTTCTTGTGTCCAGAAAGGACCCAGCTGAATGGTAAATTCTGCTTGATTGAAATCTGCAAAACAGAACCCATGTCCTTGCATTTGCAGGGACAAAATTCTGCTCTGGGATTTTGGAGCAGGCACACACAAATGGATTGTAATAGAGCAGGCATGTTTGATGTCCTGTCTTAAATCCCAGACTATTAACTTAATTAATGTTGTAGGCTCTTAACACCTTTCCCTGCTTGTGAGCTACCTTGTGTGAGACTGGAAAATGATGCTGCTTCACCTTTCCTGGCCTTGTTGAGGTAGAAATCTGTGCTTTTTGGTCTGTATTAATTATTTCCCTCTCGAGGTCCTGATCAGTCTTTGATGGAGTGCTCCACGTGGGCTTTAACTCTGGGGTTAAGCAGCTCTCTCTCCTCCTGCCAGGGGCAGCTGCACTTTGCTAGTGTGTGGAGAGGAACATTTGTAGATATACAAACCAAATTCCACTTTTTCAGTGTTGCAAGGGAGGGTTTTTTTTCCCCCACTGTAAAGGTGATTAATATAATTCTGCAGTCATTTTATCTCCAGTGCTGTCCTCTGACACAACCAGCCTAGTAATGTGCAATTGTTTGTTCTTTAAGGGATATGCTGGTGCAGAAAAAGATGCAAAATTACTCCATTTGATTTGCTGTTTGTTTGGACAAAGAGAAGGATGAGATGGTTTAGCTGCCGTCTGATGTGGATGGTAAATTCTGTTCAAGCAATGCAGTCATGTGTCACTGAAACAAACCTTATTTTGAATCGGTGATTCCTTAATCAGATGCCTGTAGATATACCCAAAGTGTTCAGTTTATATCTGCAGTTTTTCTGAAAATATATGGGGCCCAGAAGAAATCCCCCCCATTTTTCAATAAGAAGGTCTCTTTCCTCCATAGGAAGAGGAGATGATGGAAATTGTAGAAACTTTTATTCCTGGTGTTCAGGACAAGGGTGAGGGGTTGGATACCCCAAGGTCTTACCTCAGACCTGACACTAATTCCTTCTCCATTTCTGGGCAGAATCTGAAGCAGCACTTCTTTCCCTAATGATGTTGATAGTTTGTGTTCCACATTGCTCTTTCCTTTGTAATTTTGAAGCCTTTTGAGGATCTTGCTGTGATTACGGAAATTGCAAAGAAACAACTTTGTGTTTTCGAGTTGTCAGACTGCGCAACAAGGAAAGGAGAAAAATTCTGCTTCTTCTTTGGGACCAAAATGCTAGTAGAGGATGGGAGGAGAGCTGGGGTGTCCAATCTCCTTCCAGATATTTTGCCTCTTGTTAATTCCCTCGCTCACAAGTGCATTTCATCATTGTAAAGGTCTTGTTGCAGATTTTGCTTTGGTGCTAAAAGCTTTGCTCCCCTCTGCCTTCCTCCATGATTTAAAAGCCCCAGATGCTGATACATCTCCAAGACAGAATCTATTACACTTTTCCTGCCAAGCAGAGCTCTGGCACTTGCTTTATTTCCCTCCTCCTAACACTCAATTTGCTCTTTGCTGAGCACCAGCAGGGCTCCCCCCTTGCACTGCTTCCTATTGGCTGTGTCCTTCTTAATTTCATTATCCATTCCTAATGGATATTTAACATCTGAGCTGAATTTACAGCACCAAGGACTTCATGCACCTTCTGCTTCTCCAGAAGGGTTTTGGAGAGGACATGATTGACCATCCACTACTTGTGCCAGAGAGAAAAGCTGTTCTTCAGGGTGGGAAATGCCTTTATTTAGGGTTTTTTTCCCTTTTTTCCTTGTAACTGAATGCTAGAGAATTCATATGTGTGTCCTGAGCTTCCTATCACTTTGTAGCAATTGCCAATTTTCCTTCATTATTCATAAATTATGGGATGCTTGGTTAGATGTGTTGAGAAAGGCATTGTCCATTTGGATCTATTCAGGTGCAAGAATGTTGCCCAGAGAGGATTTCTGGGTTGCCCAGAGAGGATTTCCAGGTTGCCCAGAGAGGTTTTGGACTCTCCATCCCTGAAAGTGTTCAAGACCAGGCTGGATGGAGCTTGGAGCAACCTGGGATAGTGAATGACAGCCCTGCCCATGGCAGGAGTGGGAATGAGATGATCTTTAAGGTCCTTTTCAACCCAAAGCATTCTGTGATTCTCTGATAGTTGTGTGACATGAATGTAGGGATAACTGGGCCTGGGAATCATAAGGGAAAACAGAGAAACCTTCAAATTTCTGAAAAAGAGGCAAAGACAGCAAGACGTCTCGCTGTTGGCTTTCTGACATATTGAGGGATGTACCAACTGCAGTTCATCATCTCTTCCCTCTCTCACTTCTTTCACAGGAAGGGAAAGGAATGGCAAAGATGTAATTTCTCAGCCATGAAACTTTGTGTGCCCATATTTGGTAGGGTTAAAACAAACAAAACCACAGAAAGTGAGAGCTATTTGCTTTCTGGGAAATGTCTTGCTTTTGCTTCACAGCTTCACCTGGGAAATTCAGATGTAGTTTAGAAGGTGGAGAAATAGTTTCCTCAGAGGGGTGTCTGCCATAAGGTGGGAAACTAGTAAATGAAAACTGCTAATATTTATGTGAACACCAGTCCCCACAGCTCATGGAGGGGGATCAGTCTCCATTCCCTGGAAAATAGGGATTAAATCTGTCTCTGTCATCCCTTTTCGGATGTGGTTCTGGTGCATTTATTCATTGCTTTATATTCTCAGCAAGGACTTTACACTTCCAAGTTGTGTTTTCCCACCACAGAGGGACAGGCAGTGAGAACAGAGTAGGACAGGTTGTGCAGTCTTGTGGGGAGGAAAGGACAGAGAAGATCTTGCTGATGCTTAAGGTGTGCTGTTGTGATACTGGGGTTTGCTAAAGCAAAGCCTGGGAATGTAATATGTGTGATCTGTTCCATCAGGCATTTCCTGGACCGTAGAGGGGATTTAGCTGAATTCCTCTGGAGGGAATTACTGTTTCCCTCTCCCAGTATAGCTGATACTCATGTACTGAATATATGTCTTCCTTCTTTTCAAGGACAGCTGCAGTAAAGGGAGCTTAGGGATGAATTTACCCTTCTCTCACCTCCAATGCTGCTCCAGAGCAAGAGGGGGTAGAAGGGTATCTTTTTTACTTTTCAAACACTATTTATGTGAGCTGTTGATATGCTCAGCAGCATTTGTTAACTCTTAAGAAAGCCAGGAGTGTCAAGCACTCAACCAAAGGAAGGCACTGCGTTGCAAATGCATCTCTCCCTCTGGAGAGAAGGGAGCAAGGGTGTAAGTGGCTTTATGAGAAGCAATATCGAGTCACTTTGTGCACTTTGCTGGAGGCTTGCTCTGAGAGATTGCAGAGCCTGCAGCTCTCACTCCTTTTTCATGTCTTTAGCCACTGGAGAGGATAATTCAATACATTCTCCTAAAGGGGCACGAGGCTCTGTGAGCCACCAGCTCAGCTGCCTGTTTAGGATGGCTGGATTTAGTTTAGTGCTGCTCCTAAGCTGATCCTGGCAGGGTTATTTAGCTCAGACACCCTGTCCTGATGTGCTTGCCACCCCTCAATCTGTCTGGCAGGCTTTGGTCTCCTGGGTGGATGTGGCTTTGGGTTACCTGGTCTAGTGGAAGATGTCCCTGCCCATGACAGGAGGAGTTGGAACATCATGATTTTGAAGGTTCTTTCCAACCCAAACTATTCTGTGATTCTGTGGTTTTTCATGTATTGTAAGGAAGGAAAAAGGGGAGGTAAGAAAAGTGACAGCAGCTCAGTGCAGGTGTTTCCTCACAGTCTGCAGCAGTGCTGACAATTCAGTCCTTGCCTGTGAAGCCTCCAGAGGATTCCTTGGAGCTGGCTAGTGTTCTTTCCCATGCTTCAGCAATGCAAAGGAAATGGCAGGACACCAATCACAGGAATCTGCAAAAAAATACAAGAACTTATAAGAACAGCTAAATTTTGGGGGCTTAATTTATTTTCAGCAGTGGGGAGGAAAATTTAGTTTTAAAATCAGAGTGGCTCGGGTTGGAAGGAACCTTAAAAGTCAGTTAGTTCCAACCCCCTGCCATGGTCAGGGACACCTTCCACTACACCAGGTTTCTCAGATCTCCATCCAACGTGGCCTTGGACTCTTCTAGGGATGGGGAATCCACAGCTTCTCTGGGTAACCTGTGCTAAGATCTCATCCTCCTTACAGGGAAGAATTCCTTCCTTATATCTAACCTGAATCTCCCCTCTTTTAGTTTAAAACATTCATTCCTTGCCCTATCACTGCCTGCACATGTTAAAAGTCACTCTCTCTTTCCTATAATCCCCCTTTAATACTGAACACACATATTTGGGTATATCAGATGTACATATCTTGCTTACCAAGCTTTGTTCTTTGCAGAGAAGGACTGGTTGGGCTTAAATGTGCTCAAAATAGAGAAGGTTGCCTGTGGCTAGCACAGGTTTTTCCCATGAGAAATTTTCTTGTGTTTTATAAATAAAGATAAAGTTTGGATGTTGTTGGAACAGTGTCCCAGAACTTGGACAGTGCAGGCCTGGCCAATCAGGCCTGGGGGAAGGCTTCTGACCAACCAATCTGCGTGACTTTTGAGAACTCTATATATGTGATGAAATCAAAACAATAAAGGTCATTCCTTCTTGCCACTGAGAACTGATGCATTCATTACTCTGCTAGCTGCTCAACAGCGACAGTTGCCCATTTCTTCCAAACTGTAGTTTCCAGGAGAGGGTTGTATACCTCTCCTGCCCAAGGACACCAGTGTGGTGTGAGCACAATTTCCATTTTGAGAAAACAGAATTCATGGACTGGATGAAAAAGACAGGACTAAATACCACAGTAGAATAAACACCACAGTGCTGAATGCCTGCCTTTCATCCCCTCCATTTGTTTTGGGGCTCCAGCCTTGCTTCACACCCGAGTGAACTGTTTATTCTTGGAGGAGCTGTTAACAGACACATGTCTGAGTCTGGGACAGGCCCACCCCGAATGAGCAGATTTAATTACACGCCTGGCAAGTTCATGTCCTGGGCTTGAACAAAGAAACAACCAGAGTGGGCTTTTCTGGGCAGGAAAGGTTTAATCGTGCATGTTGTGCACAGCGCTCGGCGTGATGGAACGTCAGGGAGAGATTCATCCCCAGCAAAAATGGTGATTAATAAAATTATAACCGTTTATCCTGCTAATACTAGGGTTTAACCAGGCTGGTTGTGCCTTTCCCTGATTCGGGAGATGGTGCAATTATTTTCGTGTATGCGAAACTCGGATAATGTGATAGCTCAAGTGCTTACTCTCTGGTTGCAGATATAATTATATGAAATGTCAAGTTAGTTTAAGAAATACTTGGGGAAACCCCTACCTCTGTCAACCAGGAATGTGCCAAATGTTTCAGAAGACAACTTGTACCTTACTATTAAAAAAATCCATGCCAGAAAGCAATACGGTGTGCTGTGTAATATATCTTGAGCATTATAGTAAATCTTGAATATTATAGTAAAATTGAAGCAATATATGTGATTTTTTTTATATTTTGAAAGGCGAATAAAACAGCTTTGTATTGCTCATGGTGTGTCTCAGAGATGCCTATCTTATTCTGCAAAATTTCAGATATGGTGGATAAAGGTAGAATCAGGACTTTGGTTGGGGGAAAAGGTGTAGTTAACTCTTCCCACAATGTGAATCTTCTGCCTCAAGGAAACAGATTTCTGATTTAGAAGAAAGGCCTGGCTGAATATAAGGAATGGATGTGCTCATTTCTGAGATCAAAGAGTGTTGGGGTTTTTTTATTCTCTTGAAGGCTTTGAATTGCAGAGAAACCACATCAGTGGAACAAGTTGCTGTGGTTTGTCCAGTGAGCCTGAGGCAAATGTGAGATAAAACACACACACCAAAATCTTTCACATGGGTGTAAACAAGGCAGATTTATCTTGGTTTGTTGTTGACTGAGAGCACATTGGTTTCATTGGCTCAGTGGTGTAGTTTGGCGTGCATTGAAGTCATCAAAATACTGACACCAATCACTCTTGCTTCTCACCAAGAATTCAGTTTAAAAGTGCACAGGCTACTCTGCAAACATCCCCGCTGGATCTCATTTTCCAAGAATGATTATTAAATTTCACATGTGCATTTATGGTTGTGTTATTAAATCTCAGATGTGTTTTATGCTTGGATATAGCCTCGTGCAAGACGTGGATGGTGACTGGGTCACATCCCTCTGCAAGAGCCAGGAGATTCCATCAGCCTTCAGAAGTTTACTTTTGATGCAAGCTACTTTTGAGATGCAAAATATTTGGAAATCTCTTTTGAACATAAGGCTGGATTTAGCAACATCCTTGTGGCATTATTGGATCAACAAGCACTTTGCTCACCAGTGTCATAAGAGTGTTTGAAGAAATAATTGGCTGCTATTTTGGGGTAGCTCAAGTAGAAAAATATTAATATGAAGTGAGGAACTTTGTCAGTATTTAAGAAATACTTTGCTAGACTTGGGAAGATAAGTGTCGTGTTAAGAAGAGCAGACAATAGCTTCTTTTACTAATTACGGACAAAGACTGACTGAATTTTAAGAAAGCTATCTAGAAAAAGGGAAAACTTTTACATAGGCATTAAGAATATTTTTGGTACTCTTTGAATAACAGTTTTGCCTTCTTGGTAGTTTTCTGCAAGATCAGTAATGTCTGGATGGAGACTAAATATAAGGAATAGCTGCAATTTTATTAATGGTGGAATTCTGCATATGTCCTGATATGACATCCAGCCAGGGTTAGAGGAGCCCTGAGCAACCTGATCTGGTGAATGAATCCCTACCCATGGCAGGGGCTGGAATTTGATGATCTCTAAGGTCCCTTCCAACCCAAACCATTCCGTGATTCTACTTTTCTGTGAGGCAAAGGTGGTTACAAAGCTCTTCAGCATGCAGGGATGTTCTCTGCATGGTAGTGTAGATGCTGAGACCAACTCCAGATGGATCTTGAAAGTCTTTTCCAACCTTAATGATTCTGTGATATTCTAGTCCAGTCAAACCTCTGGAAAAGGTGTTGCAAATTCTACTGGTAAGGGAAGAGGTGTGTTTGTCATAATAAACCAGTGCTGTTCCTCTGAAGCCTCAGGTTTATTTTGTGGAGCTGAGAAGATCATGTTTCTTTTTCTCAGACCTTTGGAAGACATGCAAAGCCAATCTTCCAGTTCCTAAAGGGTGTACAGGAAAGCTGAAGAGGGACTTTTTACAAGGGCATCTAGTGATAGGACAAGAGGGAGTGGCTTGAAACTGAGAGAGGCCAGGTTTAGATTAGAGGTGAGCAATAAACTCTTTCCTGTGAGGGTGGTGAGGCCCTGGCACAGGCTGCCCAAAGAAGTTGTGGAATTCCCATCCCTGGAAGTGTTCAAGGCCAGGTTGGACAGGGCTTGGAGCAACCTGGGATAGTGGAAGGTGTCGCTGCCCATGGCAGGGGGTGGATTTAGGTGGTTTTTAATGTCCCTTCCAACCAAAGCCATTCAGTGATTGATTCCATTTAGCAAATTCTGAAAACTTTGCAATGGGAAGGATAAACAGTCCTTTCCAGTTTAAAATATCAGGTTCTTCATCATAACAGAGAAATTTAAGGCAAGTTGTTCAAGACTCTAATAAGAGCAAATTTGTCTTCCTGGACTTCTGCAGGAGTTTAAGTGGGAACTTCAGTTCTATAAATCAGGGTTAATTTGACCCATTTATGAGAAAGTAAGTTATTTGTAGGAGCACAATACACATCAGTCTTGTTTCTGCCAGCATAAGATGTTCCCAGCAGAGAATGTGCCTTTTGCAGGTCTCAAGTGGTTCAGGAGTCGATGTGATCGTCACTGGGAACTGCTGGGGGTCATTTCTGCTGCTGGGTGTTTGTGTCTGTGTGGGATGTTGCTGTTCTCCCTCTCCTTACAGTTCTTAAATCATGGACAAACAGCTCTTTTTGGTTGTTATCTCCTTTAAATATATATAAGGTGTTGTGAATCAGTTTCCAAAACTGACATTGCAGAGCTTTTCTGTGAGTATATAATTCTGTGGTATGGATATATGATTTTTTTTCCCCCTTTGTTTATCATGCATTTTCTGAATTACACAAAATTACATTTTGTGAGTTTGTTTAGGTGCAATTCCTTGGAACACTGTATTAAAGCTCCTGTTTCTTATCCTGAACACCCTGGCAGGATTTCTGTCTGATACTTGACTGGGCTGAGTCATCCTCACAGCCTGTGCCTATGACCAGCATCGTGGAGTTCAGCCTATTTGTACAGGCAGCTTCAGGGGGATAAAAAAAACCCAACAACTTTTTTTTTAAGTCTGTGGTGATGGCCAAACCTATTAAAAAAATGTATTTTTCAACTCTGAAGTAATGCAAAATCCTGTTAAAAATTAAAGAATGTTTAATTTTGACCTTGGAGATTGACCTCAAAGAAATTTTTATGCTTAGGTTATACATATATAATTATTTAATTGGTAGTCACCTGAGTTCAATCAACGAAGCACAAAAGAAACTCAAAAACTTCTATTATCTACTTTCCCTCAGAGCTCTTTCACTCCTTTTCCCATCAGGTCAGTTTATATGGTAGCTGAGTACCTGGTTAATACCTTTAGATATTTCAAGCCAATTTTGGGGACCTGTGTGTGTCAAACATCTCTGCTCTCACAGCCATGGGCACTTCCAACTTCGCTTTTGTTCTGCCACTTGGAGAATTCATGGAGAGCACTTCCATAGCTTGAAGTGCATTTTGGACAGACCTGCAAACCCTTGGAGGAGCCTGGAAATTTGGTCTGCTCATCAATGCCATGCTCCATAATTAATTAAATGACTCCCAAATTATGCCATTTTGGCCTCTGATTGACCTCGGAGAAATTCTGCCTTGTTTTAATTCATGGATCCCAGCTCAGCTCTGGAGGTTGCTTTCCCCAAAGTGAGCACTGTAACCTGTGAGATCTTAAAGGACCAACAAAAGAGGGTTTAGATAAATTTTTTTGTTATAAGCACACATTGGGGCCAGCACTTGCTGGTGTAAACCAATGCGTGCTCCTGCCACTGTTTGCTTTAGTGCCTGTGAGTCAGAGCCTTTAATTCTCTCTTCTACAATTCCCGCTGTAAATTAGGGATAATTATTGCCTTCCTCACAATTCTGAGGTATATTGGAAAGTGAGGTTTGGTCATATATTTTGTTTTTCAGAAACAGATGTTTTAAGATTAGAATTTCCACCTACTTTTTCTCATCATTCCTGCATCTATAGGTGTTGCATTATCTGATTAGCCACCCTGGCAGTCTCTGTGGGTTTTGTTGTTTGGAAAGGTATCTTCTTTAAAGGGAGGAATTTCTGGAAAGGTTTTGGGCAGAATGGATGTGGAAAGGCTGATCCCATGTTCCCATGGTGGTAGCAACATAGAATGGTTTGGATTGGAAGTGACCTCCAAGATCACCTCATTCCACCCCCTGCCATGGGCAGGGAGAATTCCGACTATCCCAGGTTGCTCCAAGCTCCATCCAACCTGGCCTTGAACAATTCCAGGGGTGGGACAGCCACAGCTTCTCTGGGCAGCCTGTGCCAGGGCCTCACCACCCTCACAGTAAATTCAATTTCTTCCTAAAATCTAATCTCTCTGCTATTTTTGTTTAAAAGTTTCTGATTTTTAATTTATGGCTGAAAACATAGACACACTGATGAAGATGAGGTGGTGATTCTGTCTGCCTTGGTGATTTTTAGCATTCAATTAATCAATTTAATCAATTTTAAATGCTTTTATATTGATGGAGAAAAAGAAACCTTTCCTTCATGTTATTGTGTTATTCTCTTGTGGCAGCAGAATCTTCAACTTGTCTACTTTTCTTTTAGATATACACATATTTAATATTAATATTTGTTCTTTGGATCTAGTGTTACAGCAGGAAAGTTCACCTTCATGTGTCAGGTGCAGGTCCCTCTGAGGGAACTGGTCAGGAAGAAAATATCCTTCCTGTGTCTGAGGAATTCAGCAGGGATCAGCAGCCCTTTCAGCAGGCAGCAGCAGCAGCTTCAGTCCTGCAGAGCTGTCTGTCCTCAAGGTGGAAATTTAATGTTCCACAAGACTTTCCATTGTGCTAAACACAACCCAGAAAGGTTCTGGACTGGGTACTGGCTGGGGTGGGTTGACTCTGGCTGAATGCCAGGTCCCTTCCAAACCTCTTTATTACACCCCTCTTCAGCTGGAAAGGGGAGAAAAATATATTAAATGCTCTTGGTTTGATTAAAGGCAAGGAGAGAATACTGGCCAATTTCTGTCACGGGCAGAACCGTCTCAACTTAGGGAAAATGAATTTAACATTGCCCATCAAAAGTCGGGTTGGGGTAATGAGAAATAAAAACAAGTCTTAAAACATGTTTCCACCATCCCTCCCTTCTTCCTGGGCTCAAATTCACTCATTATTTTTTCTTCCTCCTCCCCTCCAGTGGTGCAGGGCCACAGGGAATGGGGCTTGTGACACATCACAGGATGTCTTTGCTGCTCCCTCCTCTAGGGTTGGGCTTCTCACACCCCTCCCCTGTTCCAGCATGAGATCCCTTCCATGGCAGATAGTTCTCCATGAATGTTTCCAACACAAGTCCTTCCCATGGGCTGCAGTTTTCATTAATTTCTCCAACGTGGATCCATCCCACAGGGTCAGCCCTTCAGAACCAGGCTGCTTCAACGTGGGTCCCCCATGGGGTCACAATTCCTGCCAGAAAACATCCAGGGTGGGCTTCCCATCAGTCCAGCCTCCTTCAGGCTTTCCCCTGCCCCAGTGTGGGATTCTTCACAGGCTGCAGATGGATCTCTGCTCCCCTCTGAATTCTCCTCACCTTGGCGGGGATCAACATCTGAGAGATGCTCAGCAGAGAGAAGTAAAGCTGGGCACTGCTGATTTTGGTGAGCCCAGAGTGATGATATGATTTATCAGGAAGAGGCCTCTCAACAAAGCATGAACAGAAGACCAGCTCCAAATAATGTCATGGTGCAGAATTTGATTTTTCCCTTTGCTTTCAGCTTTTCTCTGCCACCCACTCAGTGTCCTTCAAGCTCTAAGTGCTGGGAGCTGAATAATGCTCTGGTGTTTATCCTTTGCTGTGTCATAATGAAAAGTGGCTTTGGTTCATTGAAAGTGGAAGTTAAATTCTCATCAGAGGCCTGAGTGGTCTCAGCCTTCCTCAGAGTCTTCTCATTTGCACCATCTCGTGTTGGTTTTAACAAATAGATAATATTTCACGATATAAGGAGGATATGAAGCTGTTGTGAGGATTCCAAATGAGAGCTACAAAGATGGGGAAGGAGGTGAAGCCATGTGAGGAAGGGCTGAGGTCACCTGGTCTGAAGGGGAGACTGAAGGGTGACCTCACTGTGGTCTTCAGCATCCTCCCAAGGGAAAGAGGAAGGACAGGCACTGATCTCTTCTCTCTGGTGACAGTGACAGGACCCACAGGAATGGCCTTAAATTGTGTCAGGGGAGGTTTAGGTTGTATATCAGGAAAAGCTTCTTCAGCCAGAGGGTTTTTGGGCACTGGGACAGCTGCCCAGGGAATGGGCACAGCACCAAGGCCACCAGAGCTCAAGGACAAAGCTCTCAGGCACATTATGTGATTTTTGGGATTGTCCTGTGCCTGCAGGAGTTGGACTCGATGATCCTTGTGGGTTCCTTCCAACCCAGGATATTCTGTGATTCCATGATTCCCTTCTTGGCAGACTCCAGCAGAGGGTAAAGGCCTCCCTTCCATTTCTTTATTTGTTGCCATTTTCACAAAGGCACTGCTGTTTTGCCATGCAATGACAGGGCTGGGATGGGATAAAGTGTCTCAGACAGCTCTGAAAAGGAAGATTTGCTTTGCAGAATGCTTATTATTTGATTATTTAGCCAGGCAAGAATTGTCATTTGGAGAGAGAGAGAAGAGAGAGATGTTATCAACAAAACTGATTGGTTTTTTACTTTTATCCTCTCCTCTGTCAGAATAAAATGAATGTCTTTCCTTGAAGAAATATGTATTTTTCTTGATTTCTAGAGGATAAACTTGAAGTTTAATTAGATTCAGCGATGCACTATTACTTCTCATCTTCTGATCACTTTAATTAAATTATTGCAAGGATTGGAAAGAATTAATCTAGTAGCTGGAAAAGTGAGCAAACACATGGGAAGTTTTGTGCAGTGATTCTTACCTTGAAGCAAATTCTCTGTAACCATACATGGCTCCATAATTCTGTTTTCCATCCTAATAATCTGCTAATAATCTGTTTCCCTGGGTTATTCAGAAGATGGTATAATACCTAGAAGTGTGTGAAACATGTAAGACATTATGGAAATTATGTTCTACATTCATCAGAATGACATGTACATTAAAAACTCAACAATTTCATTAACAGCACACTTTGAATTTTCATGAGAAACTTGGAGGTTTTAGCAAAGATTTAATAGCAGGTGCTTTTAATGTTCTTGCTTTGTAGGACATCTCAGGAAAATATTTACATTTAAGCATTAATATGCTGTAAAATGTGTTTTATGTGTGTCTGGTATGTACATAGCCACATCACATCTGTCTAACTACTGTCAGGTGAAGAATTATCACTAATATTCTAATGGTAACAAATGTACAGAGGAATTTAGATATATTCTTTAATTTGCTTGCTTTGACATTCATAAAATAAAGTGTTAGGTGGGTTTGGGGGGAATCTTTGATATTTTTTCACGTGTTTTTTTGGTTGTGGTGTTTTATTTGTTGGTTTGTTTGTTTGTTTTTCCTTTTAAGCAGTGAGGGAAGAACAGGTCCCTTCTTCATACTGGTGAAATTTCAGTCTATATGGCTGAATACTCTTATCATGCATCCTGCTGTTGAATGTGCCCTGTATAGGTTAAATCCACTGGAACTAATGGCAATATCTCCAGGGATTTCCAGGTTTATCACAATATAAAGCCATAGAGCCTGTGCAGTGCCTGGCTGTGTGCTCACCCAAACCAATTTACCATGGTTCCCTCTTCTGCTTTTCAGAGATTCTTGTGTCTATTGGGTAGGGCAGATGCCTTCTATTTTATAGATGCAAAAGAATGCATTTTGGTAATAATAATAATAATAATAATGCATATTGGTGGCATTTCCCTCTAGATATTTTTTCAGCTGATCTCAAATCCCCGTGGTTTCACTTGTTTTCTCTTGTGAGAAGTTCCGTGTTGTGGTAGAGGAAGATTTTCTCCCTCCCAAAGGAAACTGTAGCTCACAAAAAAAAAAAAATAAAATAAAAAAAAAAAATCAAGGCTTCACTTGTCTCAGTGAAAGGGAGCTGCACCTGTAAACCAGATGAATTATTTTATATCTATTGATGTCAGATGCCAGGAAACATTTATTACTATTGATTTGGACTAAACACATTTGCAAGGGCTGTTCCCTCACAGCCCTATGCTCTTTCCCACTGGCAGCAGCAGGTTTCATGGACATCCTGTCCTCACTGGTGTGCAGCCAGGTGGGAATGACAAGCTGTGAGGCAGCACTGGGAAGTGTTCATCTCTCTGCAGCAGCTTTAATTAGCTCATTCTCTTCAGCCAGTTGCCTGTCAGTGAATTTCCTACATGGCCTTGCCTCCTGAGCTGTGTTCACATTGCCACGATGGACAGACTGGCTTGGCACAGCAGCACCTTCCCAGCAAGGTGGATGGGTTTGGCTGTGCAGCCTAATTGAGGTGTAGGAATAAAGGGATGCATTGTCCATGAATAAAACTGCCTAATTTAGGGAGAGCATGAATGGGATCATTGCTTAATACTCATTTTGGCAGACAGAGCACCATTTCCCTCCACACGTGGCACTCAGGCAGTGGCCTTTCCTCTGTCCCCACCCCAAGGGCTCCCTGGCAGGGCTGGGAGTTGTCTCTCAGACAGTTTGATCAGTCTGTCCCATCCTCAAATCAGGCTCAAGTCAAAGATGCTTTATTGACTTAACTGTAATGCGAGTATTGCCAAATCTAACACGTGGGAATTAAATGGCAATTATCCATTTATCTGAGCTGGCTTCTTCCTCCCTCTGTGTTTCAGCTCGCTCTCAGCTCTCCTAATTGAATGCTGCTCAGCGCAGCACTGACAGCTCTGCTGGGTGGAGGGATGGGGGCAACTCTTGACCCCCTAAGTGAAGGAAAAGGCTGTCCAGAGCAACCTGAAGGGATGTTCACTTGGAGGACTTCCAGACCCACCTATGGTGTGAACATCCCAACTCGGGAATATTTGCCTTGTGCTGCTTTCCACACACAGCTCAGGTGTGTCCTCCAGCCCCTGTCTGAGGTGAGCTGGTGGCTCCAAAAAAATTGCCTTCCATGAGATGGGTGAAGAGGAAATGCAGTCAGATGAGTTTAGCAAGGAACAGGAAATATTTGCCAGTTTTTTAGGGCATCCTTATGGGTTTTCTCTTAAGAAGACCAATATTGATACACATACTTGTGTACTGGAGCCTGGGCTGTACCAGGTCACTGTATGAAGGTTGTCCAACACTGACAGAGCGAAGATCTGACCTGAGTTCAGACCCCAGTGGGGGTTAAAGAGATTTTTTTGTTATTGTGTGGCTTGGAGCTCACCAGCTGCCAGGAGTTGTTTTGTAGCTCTGCCAAAATGCACCCAGGGAAGGTGGGGCTGTGTCTCCTTCATACATGCAGCAAATGTATTTTTTGGAATCATACAGTCCTAGGATGGCCTGGATTGGAAGGGATTTTATATATCATCCAGTTCCAACCCCCTGCCATGGACAGGGACACCTTCCACTATCCCAGGTTGCTCCAAGCCCCATCCAACCTGGCCTTGGACACTTCCAGGGGTGGGGCAGCCATGACTTTTCTGAGCAACCTATTCATACCCAATGACCAATGTCACAGAAACATAGAACTGTTAGGACTGGAAAAGACCTTTAAGATCATTGAGTCCCACCATCAACACAACACTGCCAAGTCCACCACAAAATCATGTCCCAAAGGATAATCTTTGTGTACTTTGAACAGGGAAACAGAAGACAAAACAGTCCTCAAAAAACTCTGTCTATTACAACCTTCTGAGTAAAAATCTACATTTCGACCAAAGAGGAAAAAAATGATAATGAATTATTAACAAGATGAGCCTTGCTAATGGCCTTTGAGCTTTGTTCTTAAAACAAGCCAACAACTGCTTGAGAAATAGAACCCTCCAACTTTTTCATGGCAGCACAAGAATTTTAACTTTCCTTGTCCATGAAGCTTGGTTTTTTAAAATTTTTTAATTTTACAATATTTCAAGACAATGGCATGGAAGTCCCCAGACGTAGTTCCAGCCCATTTAGACAGAGAGTGCTTTTAGTGACGCATTCCTGATGGAAGATGCTCCTTTTAAAAGTGTTGTTTTCCACCTACTCAGTCTATAGGTGCAAAACTTTACTGTAAGTTTTGAAATTCTGTTATTTAGCCATGATCTTGGGTGAAAATACATCTAGGCTTGGCATTAACAGTTAAGTAGCATTATATATATTTTTTTCTGGCGTCTCTTTCAGCTCTCGCAATCATGGGTTTTAAAGCCTGAAGGGATCATGAGATTATTTTGACAGTCTTTTTGAATTACCTGTATGCTAAGAACTTCCTGTGATATTATTCAATGTATATTCAGCTCCTTGCATCATCCTTGCAACTGGGAAGACCTCAAAGATTATCAAGTCCAGCCTGTGACTGAATACCACCATGGCCACAGGGATTCATTTTCTGAACTCTTTTGGGGATGGTGACTCCACCACTGCCCTGGGCAGCCTTTTCCAATGCTTAACCACTCTTTCAGTGAAGAAATGTTTTGTAATATCTGATCTGAACCTCTCTTAGTGACACTTCAGGCCATTTCCCAGTGTTCTTTCAAGAATTTCCTGGGAGAAGAATCCAACTCTCACCTTACCACCTCCTTTCAGGCAGTTGTAGAGAGCAATGAGGTCTGTCCTGAGCCCCCTTTTTCTCCAGTCTGAAAAACCCCAATACCCAGTAGCATTTGGTGGATGAAACTCCCCAGCAAGCTCATCTTGCCTCATTTAAATATTTGGGAGCAGAATTGGTGTGGGATTTGGTAGATCAAAATGCTCTTGTTTTGGAGCAACATTGATACCAGCATGGTCCGAAATGCCATGTGCTCTCCTGTTATAAATCTCAATTTGTATAAATTTACCCCCCAGCATGCTGGCTGATGTTTTGGTTATTTTATGTGTATCTGGTCTTTGACTAAGCAAGCATGACTGAGGAGTGTGTGTAAGTTTGCACCTGTGTGTGCCTATGTGGGGTTTTGCTTCTTTTTTTATGACTTAGGACTGTTAGGCACTAAGAAAAAAAAAAAAGCAATTAAGCTTTCTAGTTAATGTCTAGTGGCATCAGTACAGAGAATTTCCTCCTGAATATTCAAGCTTTTCCCCCCAGACATGCAGGCAGCACCTTTATGAGAAAGACAAGTTTTAGAGATGTCATTTTCCTTACAAATTGCTTCTCTCTCGGTGTGCTCTAATTATAGAAGCCTCGACGGCGTTTGTGCATGCAAGGAGGTGGCAGCAGGAATTTCTGATAAAATCAACTCGCTCAGAGGAACTGCTGTTCACTGCTCGGGCTGCAGGGTACAATGAACTGCAGGATAAGTGCTGATTGACCTCTTCAGATCTCTGGGGGAGGTTAAACCATCTCAAGTGTGGAATTAGGATATTAGGATTAGTGCAGGGAGTGGGATATGACAATGAGTCTGGCTGCTAAACTCCCATTTCCACCTGTTTTGGAGGAAACCACTTGATGATGAACTTTCCAACCAGACTGTGAACTCATTGGAGCTGGATGGGTGTTGGGGGGTGATCTCTACCATCTCAACAGGCCTTCAAGAGCTTCAAGATGTCTTTTCTTCATATCCAGCAGGAGATATTTTCTGTTTTCAAGAGGAATTGGCCGTTGTGATTTTTGCATACCCAGTGTGGTTTTCTTGGTGCTCTCTTGGACTTCATTCATCCAGTGCAGGCCAGCAGTGAAGAATTCGACCTGCAAAGCCTCTCCTTCCCCAGTAGATCCATGTGTCCCACCTAGGGTGCATGATCTGTCTTGTGGTTACGAGACAGGGCTGGTGCAGGGGTAACATCTGGGAGCTGCAAAAAGATGGAAAACCAACTTCTGACCACCTAAGGATCAGTGAGCAGCACCATTTTACCTGTTTGAGCAGCAATGTAGACCATTTCCTGCAGGATTTTTTGCTGCCCAGTGCCAGTCCCCTCTGGACAGGGAGTTGAAAGGAAGAAAGGCAGGATATGACCACAAAAAATCATGGAATCATCAAGGCTGGGAAAGACCTCCAAGATCATCAAATCCAACCTTTGACTAGAAAATTACAGCACTCCTGCTCCATGGATCTTCATCACTGTTTACTTTAAGAAAAAAGAGGAATGGTCTGTCGAGGAGCTGTAGAATGATGGAAGATTGGGAGGAACCTCTGGAGTTCATAAAATCCAAGATCTCTGCTCAAGCAGGGCTGGCTGGATGAGCTGAAGTTTTCTGCAGATGAACACAGGCACTGGGGATGCACCATCCTGGCAACAGAGACGGGAGGGAGTTTTGGGGACCCCTTGGTTTCAACCTTCTCATCCTAAGAAGCTATGAGAAGGAAATTTTTCCCAGGGAGGAATGTGACACATGTCAGTCATGAGCTCTGCATGGCAGCAGCTGCTGCTGACTTCAAAAAGTGGTGGGTGGAAAAAGCAAGTAAGGGGGTGAGGGAATGAAGAAAAGGAAAAGGAGGCAAAAAGAGGTGAAAGAAATCACAGAATCGGTTGGGTTGGAAGAGACTTTAAAGATCATCATCTCTCTCCAATCCCCTGCCTTGGACAGGGACTCCTTTCACTAGACCAGGTTGCTCAGAGCCCCATCCTGCTGACCCTAAACAGGTCATCCATGGGGCATCCATGAGAAAAGAGAAGGCAATCCAGCATCTCCACACCCACATCCAGTACAGGTCCCTGTTAGGTAGCCACTATTGCCTCATGGGTGAATGAGTCCCCTGCCCAGCCACAGGCTGTCCCCACCTGTTGTCCCCACCATTTAATGCTGGTGGCTGCAAGAGCAGCACGAGAGAACATGGTGGAACAGAGATTTGGCAGCAGTCCTGTTTCTTCTGCTAGAACATTATATTTTATTATTGCAGTCCCAACGTCGACAAAAATCCAGAGAGCCATTTGATGGCAGCTCTCTGCTCACATGTTGGGATTTACTATTAATATAGGTGTGCACAGAAGGGAATGGTTGTAGGTGTGCTGGAAATCAGGTGTTAACCCTTTGGTAGGCATTTGGTGGGGAATAGGTGTGGGAAAGGGTTTTCTTTGACCTCAGTTGCAGCAACATGCTCAGAGAAGTCATGGCTGTCCCATCCCTGGAAGTGTCCAAGGCCAGGATGGATGAGACTTGGAGCACCCTGGGATAGTGGAAGTTGTCCCTGGACATGGCAGGGGTTGGAACTGGATGAGCTTTAAGGTTCCTTCCAACCCAAACCATTCTGTGATTCTATCACACGTTGTGGAATAAGTGTCAGAAGATTCCTCTCGCACTTCTCAAGAATGTTTGAAGAGAGGTTACAGCAGGAAAAGGGACGTGAAATAGTTCAAAATGGAATCTGTTGGGTTTAGTAACAGGATGGCTGCCTCAGTCCTTAAATTATTATGCACTTTAGGATTCCCTGACATTTTCCAAAGGGACTAAAGCATTAACTCCTGTGGAGGTTGCCCATCTCCCAGAGCTTTGCTCTTGGAGCCAAAACCTTTCAGATGTATTTTGGTTTTCCCTCTTTGCTATGTCTTGTACATGAATTTATGCATTTCTCTCTGCATGAGCACTGGTGCTGGTACTCAGGAGGGTGATATAAATGATTTTTATTTAATTTTTAAGCTTTTCCTCCTCATGGCTGCCAATTATGTTTAGAATTTTTCTACAAATGAAAAATAAAGGAGAGTTTCACTGACAAGTATTTGGGGAAAACCCTCTTTTTATATAATTTTCTTTCTACTTGGGTTTTTTTTAATATGGGCAAATTTTGAGAGCACACAGTATTTCAGTTCAAAATGCCAAAACATTTCCCTTTGAAGGATTTCAATGGGCTACTTCAACTGTGGTAAAAGGAGAAAGAAAAAATACTTTCAGCTGAAACCAGCTTACTGAGTTTGGCATTTGTATCTGTTGATCTAAACCAGAATGCTTCAGCTAATAAACCAGTTGTCTTAAAAATTTAATTCAGCCTTTTCTTCATCAGTCTCCTGTCACTTCCACTTTCTCATACTCATCAGTATCACAGTGCTGTGGAATTTTTTTTTTTTAAGCAAATACTTCAAGCCATGTCTCAGTTTCAGTTTGAAAGAAAAGGAGAAAGTCTGCGCTCAAGTACATAATAGAGTCTTTTCAATTAAGATGAAGAGCAAAATCTGGTCTGCAGATATTTAATGACTCATGCTGAGAATGAGAAACAGAGCAAAGTTCTGCTGAATTAAACAGCAAAAAGCCACTTTTTGTCTGGTAGCTGAAGGCACAGTTGACCCTGAGGGTGGATCAGTCCTCCTGAACACAAGGGCTGAGCCCCAGTGCAGTGAAAATGCTGCAGGTTTACCCATGAGGAAGGGATATTCTTGCTTGTACAAAGGTGCAGAGGGTAATATAATAATGTCTAATAAATGCTGACGCCCATACAGTAATTTTCTCTTCTTTTGTGTGCAAATATGGGAATAAAGTTCATTGTCCAAGTCACATCACACATAGAGTAACTACTTTTCTTCTGTAGCTTTGCATAAACTTCTAATGAACTTCTATTTTATTCTAATTTTATTTTTTAGCTCTGTCTTTTTAGGGCTGTGCTGGGTTAGAGGTTTCCTTGTACAGTAAGAGGTCTCTGAGATTATTTTTGATAAAGGCGTGTAGAGGACAAGGGAGAATGGCTTTAGATTAGATATGAGTCAGAAGTTCTTCCCTGTGAGGGTGCTGAGGCCCTGGCACAGGTTGCCCAAAGAAGTTGTGGAATTCCCATCCCTGGAAGTGTCCAAGGCCAGGTTGGATGGGACTTGGAGCAACCTGGGATAGTGGAAGGTGTCGCTGCCCATGGCAAGGGGGTGGAACTGGATGATATTTATCATCCCCTCCAACCAACCCAAATCATTCTACAACTCAATATTTATGCCTGAAATTGTCCGTGGAACAGCAAAGTAATTTTTTTTCTATGTCATACATGGCAGTAAGGTGATGTTCCCATCTACTCCTGCCTTGGGAGATGGGGAGAGTGTGTTCCTGAGTGAATGTGCTTCTGTGTACAAAAAAATTAAATACTAATTCCATAATGTTTCCCCATGTTGACCATTTCACTGTGATGAACAATACAAGGGCTCAGCAGTAACTTGCTCAGGGTCTGAGAAGTCAAAATTTGGTCCATGTGAATCCCAGGGAGAGGCAGCTGAGCCTGTGCCTTCTGTTCCAGTCCTTCCTTTCCAGGGAATAACTACAGCAGTAGTTGTGTAACAAGAAACAGGACATTTTATGGCATTTGCTACAACCTCTGCTGACCAGTTGCAGATCCTGTAAGGTGTGGGTGACCAGATATGCATAAAATATCCCACAAAAAAAAAACAACAAGAGACTTCCAGAAGCTATGGCAGATGGCACTTCATCCTCCTGAACAACGTATGGGGTTTGGTACATATGGATTATAAAACCCTGGATAGGTTTTATGATTTCTTCTGAAAGAGCTGATTCTTGGAGCCAGATGGTTTCTATTATGGTTAATCTTAAGCAAACAAAAGTAATTTTCCTTCCTCCATTCAGTAAATGTTGAGAAGGTATATAAAGTATTATGCATAAATTAGCAATATAGTTTTCTTATTTAAACATATAGATAAAGATTACCAATAAATGGCAATGGGTGTATTACCCTTTTTCATTTCTCTTTAAGATGTCCGATAAATCACCTTGCTCCTTTTCTTTTTGCTGGAGAATTGAAGCTCTCCGGAAGAGGATGGTCTATCAGTTGGAACTTTTATTCTGAGTTGGAAAATCTACTCCAGCACTTGCAGTACCACCCGTGCACAAAACTCTTTTTCCCATTGTTGCATTGCTCCATTGCTATTTTCCATTGCATCCACTTTGTCTCAGTTTCACTCATTTCTGCTGTCCTGTCATCCCAGATCTCACTTCATCTCTCCGGGGCTTTTAGTTTGTGAAAACTCTTCATGCAGGTCTCAATGACACTGCAAGGTCTCTCCAAGATTTTTGGTTTTGCTTATAACGGGAGCAATTTGTCTTCTGTGTCCTTGACATGGACTGAAATTTTAGTTGTGAAGGAAGTTATGAAGAGGAAGGATATGGAAAGAAAAGGCATTTTCTATACTCCAACTTCTTCAGCCTTGAGCTGCAACAAGTGTTGACTTTGGAACAAGCTTGAGGGTTCATCATCACATTTACAGGAATGTAGAAAATACCTATTTACCTGGATCCTGGAATGGTTTGGGTTGGAAAGGACCTTAAGGATCATCCAGTTCCACCTCCCTGCCATGGGCAGAGACACCTCCCACTATCCCAGGTTGCTCTAAGCATCATCCAACCTGGCCTGGAACACTTCCATTTGAGTGTTCCACACAAATTGTGAACAAACACAATGGATGTGTTTGTTCAATTGAAAAGCTGTGGCAACATCATATCTTTTAAGGTTTCTTCTTTTTTGGTTCACAGGGCTGATTTTTCTGATACCACTGCCTTGCATCACATGGACTTAATCAGGGGATAAAAAAAAAAATCATCTCCATTTTGTCATTAATAGCCTGACTCTTTAACAAGATATTTTCTAAGGCAATTAGTGCTGAGCTCATTAATAAGACCAGAAGAGAGGCTGATTAAGTGCTAGTTTAAAAATAAAAACAGTATTTTGTGATTTATATCCCCAATAAATTTTTAAATAATGACATTTCAAAAATATTTGGATTCTTCATCTTTTTTGCTGGCTGTTTTCACGTTACACTTCCAACAGCTCGGGCAGTAGTGTAAGATTAGTCATTTCCACTTTGCTTTTCCAGTCAATTCCTTTACATTTTCACATCCTATTGGTGGTGTTGTTTGTGTTTGCATTAGCACAGGACTGCAGACAGGAATATGGCAGTGCAAACAAAACTTGCTTTCACTCAGGTTTTATTTAAATCCTCATACAGCATCAATATTAAAAAATGAAACAAACTCTCAAATATCTTAAATTGCAATTTTTTTTAATGACTTGGGTATTCTTTTAAAAATACAGGCAGACACTGTCTTTAATGCTTGCTTCTGCCACTGCTTGGGAGCATGAAGGAGGGAACATGATTAGACTTTCCATCTTGGAAAGCAAGAAGCAATAGGATTTGATAGGGAAATTTCACAAATTAATTGGTGTTTTCCAGTACATTGATTTATTTCAATCAAAAATGAATTGTCCTTTTAACTCTATCCTAATCCACTACCAGTAAAAAATAATAAACCCCTCCCACCCAAAGTGATTTGTTTCAGTTAAAAGGGAATTAACTGCATCTTGGTAACACATCAGAATTATGCAAAACCTTTTAAAGTTTGTCTGCCCATTGCTTAAAAATGGAGAAAAACTCTTAATTGTAAAACTGTCCAACCAAAGCCAAAATTTCTACACTGCCGGAATTAGCAGCTTCTTAATCCACTGCCCAGCTCTACTCTGGATTTATTCCTCATAAAATTTTGCTTAAAATCTGAAGTCTATTTTTGCATTTAACCGTCACAGAAAATCAACGTTCTCCGTAATTCTCCCATCTGGAGAGGAGCACTGCAGCCCATGTGGATTCCTGTGGTGAAAGTGGGAGTTCTGTGAATTACTCTGTTCATTTTGTAGAGGTTTGAGCAGGTGAAACAGGGCTGATGATCCCACCAGCTCCTTCCCCAAGGGCTGCCAACCTCTCCTGACCTTCAAATCCCTTTTAGCCTTCGTGTTGCCCCCGTGAAGTGATTGGCTCTTTATTTTAGTAACAGCCTTGTGAGTCTTTGACATTTCCTTCTACTAAATCAACAAGAGCTGCTGTTTTTCTTGTAGAAATTAGAAGGCAGTGTGGTTTGGGATTTTTGTTTTTGGTTTTTTTTTCATGCTGGTTGGTTTTCTTTGCTTTTTGTTTTTTCACTGCTTCCCAAAAAGGAACATAGGATGAGAACAGGTTTTTCTGGCAGATATTAATTTTTAATTTATTAATGCAGATGTAGAGAATATCAGGTTTTGAACTGAAGGCTGATGTTACTTTCTAGCATCTTTGACAAGCTCGAGAAGAAAAGAGTGAGAAGCACAAACTGCTGGGAAAAAATCTGATATATTTATAGTAGCCTTCCAAAGTCAGGCAATTTGTTAATAATAAATTGAAATAAACTGTTAGGGTAGTAATGTAGCAAAGTTTGATGGTTGATTGGGACCTTTTTATTGAGTTTTGTTGGGTATTTTCCTCCCCATCATGAGTTGGAAGCAACATCTCTGCTTCATCTCATCATTTTCCTTTTCCTGTGGGCTGTATCTCATCTTCTGGGTGAACAACTCTCTCTCGTGCTGTTTCTGATCCTGTCTGGCATTTCTCTGCTCCTTGTCAAGACTGTATGTTCTGATTTTCGAGGATTTTGGTCATAGATTTGCCATTCACTAGCAAATTCCACCTTCAGAACTGGAGTGAATTTGGGGAGGACTGTCAATTGCTCACCTCTGTGCACATGGAACTTGTGATGCTCACCAAGGAGGAGCCTCTACACTGGGCAAGAGTCAGTGCCTGATGTGGAAGAGTGTTTGTCTCAGGGTTGGCTCTAGGAACAACTTCTTCTCTTGCTGGACAGTTTGGATATTTCTCTTTATTTCCTTAATACCACATGGGTCGGTTTGGAAGGCTATTTTTGACTACTGCTGTGAGAAAGTTAGAGATGTACCCTTGGGGAGATGGATCCAAAGTGGTTTGGCAAAGCTGAACAATAAGTTGTCAACACATTTCTCTGGTCATGGCAGGGAGTTGGAACTGGAGGATCTCAAAGGTGCCTTCCATCCCAAACCATTCTATGATTTCTATGATTTTAACACAATTGCAGATCTCCTACATGAGCTGAGACTCTGGCACTGTCTGTGCTCTCCTGGACACACCAGGTGAGGTGCTCTTCACTACAGAGTATTTTCCTTTCTTTTTTAGCAGTTTGTTATTAGCATATGTGCTAAAGAAGGAAACCAAAGTGAAGAAAAACATCTTAACCAGAAATAATGCAAAGCAAATCTGATTGAATCTGGATTGCACTGTAAAAACATAATTAATCATTGAATCATAGAATGGTTTGGGTTGGATGGGACCTTCAAAATCATCTTGTTCCAACCCACCTGCCATGAGCAGGGACACCTTTCACTAGACCAGGGTGCTCAGGATCCAATCCAACTTTTCCTTGAATACTTTGATAGATGGGGTATTCATAGTTTCCCTTGACAACCTGTGCCAGTGCCCCACCAATCTCCTAATATTTCCTAGTATTTCCTTTTCTCTTTGAACCACTTCTTGGGTACGCACAGATTTGCGTTTTTGTGGCTGAAGACTTGGTGTTGTGTTTGGAATTGCATGGGGAGATTTCCCTCATGGGGAGGATGGGAATACACGGCAAAGCACTCCTGGGTTGAGTGCTCCTTCCAAGTGGCTTAGGACAAAAATCATTTCTTGGCTGATTTCAATGAAAGTGCAGAAATTGTGTGCAGCCTTTTCCCTCAGCTAGGTCATGGAGGAGAGAGTTTCTAAACTCTTTCTAAATCTTCTTGAATATCTGAGGATGACTTTCACTGCCAGTTAATGCTGACCCTTTGCCTTCTGGAATTCCATGAGGGATGATTCTCCATGGCTGGACTGCCCCTTGCAATGCCTCCTGTGCCACCAAGCTGCAGAAATTTGGTTCCACTTCCCTAGGCCTCACCTACATGGGAAACTTTTCCCTGAATAACCTTTTCCCTTGGCTTCCTAGACTTTCCTTGGGCTAGGCACTGTATTTATTATTTCTCTCAGAAACATGGATTGCATCTATATTCAAAGCTTCTTTTTTATTTTATTTGCCATGCTTCTCCAAGAAAGAACCATGCTGAGCTCCAGTTAAAACTTACAAGCTCTACCAGGAGCATTGTGCTGGGGACATGCACTGCAGGTACTTCTCTGCGAATGTGGTAATTAAGCATAAATTTAAAGGCTTGGAAAAGGCTGATGTATTGAAACTGCTGCAGAGAGCCCAAGATAAAAATTCATCCCTAGGTGAGGTCCTTGCCAACATGAAATGATTATCCTTGCCTGTTTTACCTCCTTGGTCTTACCCACTTGTTGACTTTAGGCCCTGAACTTGACTTAGTGATCATGAAACCTCTGTCTCCTCTGGTCAGCTTGCTATAGCTGTGATAGGACTTTAAAGAAAAAAAATCTGTTTTGTGAAGGTGGATGTGTTGGTTTAACTCTCATTTTCTCTGTAATTTTTCTGAGAGTGTATCTGGTGGGGATGTAAGGTGGGGGCAAGGCTGAAGTGGATGGGCAGCACTGATCTCTCCTCTCTGGAGACAGTGACAGGACCTGAGGGAATGGCCTGAAATTGTGTTGAGGAGGTTGAGGTTGGATATTAGGAAAAGGCTCTTCCCCCAGAGGGTGTTTGGACACTGGAAGAGCTCCTCTGGGACGTGGTCACAGCACCAAGCCTGTCTGAGGTGAAGAAGATTTTGGACAATGCTCTCAGACACGTGATGGGATTCTTGGGATTGTCCTGTGCCTGGCCAGGAGTTGGACTTCAATGATCATTCTGGATCTTTTCCAATTCATTAAGTTCTATGATTTTTGTTTTTTCCCATGGGGAGAGGAGGAGAAGGAGAAGGATGAAGGTGCTCTACTACCTTACACCTCTCCCTTTTGGATACGTGGCATGAAATATGTTCCTCTAGCTTAAAAGAATATTATCTTCAGGTAAAACTTCATTTCCAAAACCCAGAAAAAATGTATTTTGTACATTCAGGAGAACTTGAATAAATCAGGGAGATGATTAAAAAAAGGAAAATAAGAACAGGAGTTTATAAGTGTTAATGCAAAGAGAGACCTTGAGTTAACCCATAGGGAATTGAGTTCTTGAATACACTGACCCCGCTGTGTCAGAAGGGGTTTGAGGGAGGATTGATGCAAACACCAGCTTCATCCCAATTTTTACACCTGTAATTCCACAGTTGCCCCTTCTTTGTGCCGTGGCCATGCTGGGGAGACCCAGGCCTTCTGTAAAATGTCACTGCACAAATTTCTAACAAAGAGCTTTGGAGCTTTTCCATGTGAAACAGCCTCACGTTTTCCAGTGCTGATGAAAATCATGTAGCCTGATGAGTGTGATTTTTGCTTACATTTCCCTTTATCACTTATTTCCCTCAAATTTCATCAGGAGGAAATAAAAAACCTCCCAAGCTTGCACGCCAGGAGCGATTTCACATTAGACATTATGGTTCTTCTTTCATTCTCCTCCATTTCCTTTCCTATTTTAAGCTCTTAGTTTGGAGGAAAGAAACTTTGTTCAAACACGTCCTTGGCCAATCCTTTCTATCCTGGTGTTTGTTGGAGCTTTTTTTGACCACTTTCAACAGGAGAGCAGAGGTGAAGAGGAGAAATGAGCATCCTGTTGTTTATATGAAGTGGAAAGGCAGTGGAAGACCAAAAGAGTTCTGGCAGTGGAAGAGACCAAAGGCTGTGTGAAACATGGGATCAGACAGCAGAGAATTCACAGAGAGGAACACCCTAGGAAGCTGTTGAGTACTGGGGACTAAAATAACTGTCTGGGTTGGGTGTGTCTGTGCATCCATCACTTCTTGCTTGTCTGTTTTCTTTAGCAATTTCTTCCTCATGTGACAATCTGCTTCTTCATCTTTACCCTTTCTTGTCCTTGGCCTCCCTCACCTTCTTCCACCTTTTGGCTTCTATGTCAATTGTTGTGGAAAAACTAAAATAAAGACATAACTTTACCATTTTTCTCCAGAGCAAATCTCTTTTCCTCTCTGGCCAGCAGCCAGAAATCAATCTCTTCCTCTCCCTTGAGTTCATTTCCCAGTGCCAGAGGCACAGGGCTCTTGTTGTGGGTCACAGTCTTCAATTAGGAATTATTCTCTTGGATAATGCTATGAAAAGGGGGGAATTGAAGCTTTGCAATGTCTCCAGTGGTCCTGGAGGAGGAACAAGGTCCTTGGCTCAGACTCATCCTCTCAGCTGGGTTCTGGAAGGGTTAAGCCACAGGGCTGAGTGTGGTGGTGCTTAATCCATATTGGCAGAGATAACCTGAGGATTTTGGGGTGTCTGGTTTGAAAGCAGAGTGAGCAGGCTGCTTCCTGCCTGCTTTTTACTCCCTGCAGACATTTCGTGGTACAAAAGAGGAGTTTGGAGACCAAGTAACTTTCTGTGGGAGTTCCTTTGGCAAAGGATTGTGCTGTAACTTCAGTTAAAGTTTTCAAAGTAGAGATGCTGCAGGAAATCTGTGGCTTTCTTTTACAGAGCACAGATATAATTCTTGGTGATGCTTTGGGGATAAATAAATTACAAGTTGAGGTGCTGAGTTGCTTTGCTATAGCCACATGGAATATTGTAAGTAGAAGGATCAAATTCTTGTCCTGTTTTTCCTCTTTTCCCCCTTTTCTACTGGAGTTACTTTAATTACAGCTTCTTCTTCCTCTCTGCAACTTTTAGATTATTTTGGGTTTGCTGCAAAATTGAGTTCAGGGAGGCAATTGACTTCACCTGGCTGCAGAAAAGCCATTAGGAGCTCCAAATTAGTGTGAAATAATTAATAGGAAAGGAAGATTAACGTGGCAAACACGGGCACTTTTCATTAACATTAAGCAAAAGGATGTTCCTGCAGGTATCTTAACCATGTCTGTTGTCCTGCACCTCCAGCAATTCCCTTTGCACATTAATTATATCCAGAACACTCGAGACAAGACCTTATAAACCTGGTCAGGCATCCTATTTGGCTTGTCTGGAAGAGGAACTGAAAGAAATTCCTGCTGGGATTTTTCCTTCCCTGCCAAAGCCACTGTTTTTGGTGCTTGGAGCTGTTGACTGTCCCAGCATCTCAGAGCCCCAGGGATGCCCAGGGGCATCAGAATTATTTTTGTGATTGTGGAAGCAGCCCGTGTGTTCCTGGGTTTTATTTTGCTCCAAGCACAGCTACAGCCCTCCATTGTCCTCACCCAAATCATCTCACATAGGCAAAAGTGTGAATTAAAGATTATAATTGCAGTGAAACATGGAAAGTGATGCACTCTGAGCGTTCTCTGGGATGGTGGTTGCAAAAATCATGTGTAAGGCTTGCGTGGCTTTTTTAGCTTCTCTCCCACTCCTTATAACTCCCTGAAAGGAGATTCCAGCCAGGTTGGGGTTTGCAACTTCTCCCAACAAGGTAGAAAAAAGAGGAGATTTCCTCAAGATTCACCACGCGTGGTTTGTATTGGATATTAGGAACAATTTCTTCACTGAAAGGGTCCTCAGGCATGGGAAGAGGCTGTCGGGGAAGTGATTGAGTCACCATCCCTGAGGGTATTTGAAGGATGTGGCACTTTAGGCACGTGGTTTAGTGGTGGATTTGGCAATGCTGGGTTAATGGTTGAGCTTGATCTCAAAGGTCCTTTTCAAGCTAAGTAATTCCATGACTTAATTTCCTTTTTCTTTATTTTTCTCCCCTTTCTTTTTACATTTTTGGCATTGATCCAGAGTGTGACAGGTAACACAGAGGTCTAAGATGCCACCTCCTCACAGATTTTTTACCTAGAGGAAGCAATTTCTGGGATAAAACTCCACACCCAAGTCTCAAAATTCCTCAAGATCCAATTCACAGCTGAGTGTGCATTGACACACTTTGCTTTGGCAGAGCAGCCATTGAAAAGCTCTTCTTTCCATCTGTTGCACCTATCTGGCTTCCTGTGGGGCTTTTCAGGCTAAAGAAAGAAGAATTAAATAGGCAAATTTCAGAAATGCCATCGTTAGCTGCTGCTGCTGGTTTAGGAATTGGATTGGTTTAGGAACTGGAGTGACCTGGTGTAGTGGAAGGTGTCCCTGCCCACGATGGCAGGAACAGATGATATTTAAGGTTTCTTCCGACCCCAAATGTTCTATGATTTCTATGAGTAAAAATGAATATAACACCAATAAATATAGCATCACTGTCTGCTAGGCAGGCAGAAGGTTGAACTGATAGCAGAGGAAGTTGGGTTGTCCTGGGATCCAAGGGGATTTTCCTGGAAAAATAAATAAATGGTAACAGAACAAAAGTTTTTGGAATTGCCCAGTTAAGGAAGTAAAGAGAAACAATCTGCTTGTGGGATTCTGTAACTCATCTACAGCAAAACCTTCTCAGCCTTGAGGACCCACAGTGTAAATAAAAGTAATTGTTTCCCCAGCTGTGGTCCTGAACTCTGTTAGTGTCAGGGCATGTATTTAATGCACAACATCATTTGATACATATCAGAAACCTCCTACTCCTTCTTGGGGATTCATAATATTTAAGTATTCACTTGATGTAATCAAAGATGTTTAATTTTTTATCAGACTTCACACTCGCTTTGCTTCTCAGTCTTGGTTTGTCTTCCTTGGCTTGGTAGTGGAGATGCAGTTTTGCTTTGCTTTCTGCTGCTGTTTTTAAATTGTTCTGCTTCTCTGCTTGAACTGCTGCATCCTCCACGAATAGTTACAGCGTCTCGGCTTGATGTGTTGAAGCTTGAAATTGGAGTAGTTAAAACAGCCTCCTTGTTACTATTTTCTTTTCTTTTGCAAAATAAAAACTAAATAAAGCCAGAACTAGCAGCATGCTGTGACATGAAATAAAAGTCCAGGGGAAGGAAGCTGCCAGCCAGATACAGTGCAGTTTTCTCAGAAAAGCCATTCTCTGAGAATTGCATTTTCAAAGTAATTGTTTGGAAATTTTGAACGAAGGTTTCATTTGCCTTTTTTTTTTTTTTTTTTTAATTTGCATTTTTTTTAGGTGTGAGGGTGATTGTGGGTCCTGTTAGATAGGAGTGGATTGAGAGTCCTTTGAGGGGGAATTCATAACCACACAGTCCTCTTCCATTTAAAATAATTTATATTATTGACTACAATGAACACATGGAGGCTCAAAAAATGATTTATTTCCATTACTTCAGAGCATGATCCTCATGCATTGTCTCTTTCCCATTAGGGAATTTTGGCACAGGATGAGAAAATTGGTCTCTCACCAATAAACATAAATAAATCTCACCCTCCCAGATTAGCACCCAAATTTCTGGATAGTTTTTACCTTCATGGAACAACTCTGGACTCTCAGTGTTGCTTGGTGTTTCTTTCTCAGGTGTGCACAGTCCATGAAATGAAATTGGTCCTTCTCCTGCCTTTTGCAACATTTGGGATAATTCATCTTTACTCCTGGTGTGACTTTGGCATTTTAAATGACTCCTCAGAGATACCTGCAGGATGCTGTGCAGGATTGTCACCATGTGGGAACACATTGAAATCTGCAGTCTGGATTATTTGGGGATTTAATGCAATACTGTTCCCAGCTGGGTGATTACAGTTGAGGTCCTGAGGGAGTTCCCAACCCTTGGTTTTTTTGCATCATGGTTCTTCTGAGGCTTTGTTTAGTACCTAAGTGAATTAGGACTCAGGATTACTGGGCCAGGCTAAAAATCTGTTGAGGCAAATTCAGTGTTTCGAAGGAAAGAATGGAAATAAAGAAGTTAAACAAACCCTCCCCATTAAAAAAAAACCCAAAAAAACCCAACAACAAAAAAACCCCCATCCATCCAAAATCAGTTATATCCCAAAACGTGCAGATCAGTCCTCTCTGGAATGTTAGCACTGAAAATACAAGAAAAACCTCCTAAAATGGGGGTCATCACAGCCTGTAAAGATCTAAAAATCTTATCCTGTGCTGCTCTTTTGCCAGTGATTTAATGAGAGCTGGATCTTGTTAGTAACAAGTGGAATTCCAGGGGGACAGGTGAGCCCACATTAATTTCTGCTGTTCTACAGCCTCATCTATAAAGCAAAGGAAAGGAGTGTCTGGGACAGCTGATTTAGGAGGAGCTGCAGGAAGAGAAGAGTGGGAAAATCTCTAGCAATGAGGCTCTGTGCATTTGGATTAAACACCATTTAATACCCTGGATTTGTGTCATCCTGACAGGCTGATCCATGACTTTATTTACAGCTGTTACAGGGCTGAGCCATCTCATGTGAGTGTGAGAGGCAGTGAAAAATCTGCTCTTTGGGTGTGCAGCTGCTCCTCCAGCACTGGGAGATGCATCCTCAGCCCTAACCTGAGCAGTGCACCCAGCAGGCTTCTCATTTTGCCCAATTTCCCTCATTTTTGCCTTGCTCCATTGCTGTCTTTCTGCCCTGCCAAGTGCAGGATGGGTGTGTGGTGTTTTAACAGCTTAGGGAAATCTGGATGAGGATGCAGAGAAGGTCAGAGTTCCATTCTGCTGACTTGAAAAAAAATTAATCTCAGCTCCTGTTTGAGTTTCAAATTAATGTTTCTTTGGTGACTGTAATCAGTCAAAATTGAAAAGCCTGGTTAAATCTTATTTACGTGATATATCCTTTCTCTGTCATATGGACTTAATACAGACATAATTAATGTTGCTAAGCTGAAGGAAGGTAGATTTAGATTGGATATCTGGAAGAAATTCTTCCCTGTTAGGGTGGTGAGGCTCTGGCAAAGGTTTCCTAGAGAAGTTGTGGCTGGCTCATCCCTAGAAGTGTCCAAGGCCAGGTTGGACAGAGCTTAGAGCAACCTGGGACAGTGGAAGTTTTTCCTTCTCATGGGGGTTGGAACTGGATTATCTTTAACGTTCCTTCCAACCCAAACCATTCTGTGGTTCAACAATATAGCTCAGTTCAACCTCGTGTCATTCCTTCTCTGGGGATGATGAAAATGTGGAGAAGCTTGGTATAGTTTCAGGGGTTTTAAATTTGGGAAATGATTATAAAAACAAACAAATAGAAAGAAACCAAACAAACAGCCAAAACAAACAGACAAACAAAATGCGACAACAACAAACAATCAAAACCGAGAAAAAGAAAAAAAAAATCAAAGAAAAGAAAATCCCACCTGCCACCAAACTGAAACCCCAAAACCTTCAAATCCTCACTTCAGTGTTCTTCTTGTAGGGCAGATTTGAGTACTTTGGCTCAAAAAAGTGGGATCCTGGGAATAAAGTTGTGAGAATTTTTCTGGGCATCAGCAGTAGAAATTCCTGGCACTGACTCCTTGCCCCTTGCTTTTGAGCTATCAGGAAGAAATAGGAAGAAAAGGAGCCTCTCTTGGGGGTTAGGAGAGGAATGTGTGGAGGTCCCATCTGAGCTAAATTTCTGCAGCAAGGAGGAACCTACATCCCCCCTTCCAAGCACCATCCCCCTGTAAAAGTAATTGGTGGCGTCCTGTATTAATATATTTTATTTCTGTTTTTCTCTTCACAGCCACCCAGATTGATCCCAGCGAACTGCAGGAACTTTTTCAGGAGACTTCAGCCAATGTCTTCCGGATTAACTCCAACGGTGCGTAAAATGAAAGGTTTCCTGGTGGATTCTGTGCTGTCCTGCTGATGATTCCTGAGCATGGACACAGCCCCTGGCTGCTCCTCTTGTCGGGGAGCAAATATTAATGCAGCTTTGCTGCTGCTGCATCTCATGAGCAGCAGCACATGTCCAATACACAGCTCCTTATAAGATGTAAAAATATTCCACCATATGTTCCATCCAACAGGCACAGATATATTCCAATCCTTGCTGAGACCACATCCTTTTTCTATTTTTAATTGTGTCATCTGTTACAATAGAGAGTTAGAGCTCGGAAAGGTGGAACAAGCCAGGCTCGTTTTCAAATATGTTGCAGCACTAGTGTGTTCAGAGCCTGTCACATGAGCTTGCAAAACATCTATCTCATCTATCTTAGAAAAACACCAAAACTCTGCTGTTCTTCGCTCTGTAGGTTGAGCAGGGAGGCTATTCCTGCTCATGTCTCCCCAGCCCCTAAAAATGCAGAGTCTTCCCTCCTTTGGAAGCTCTGCCTCATCAGTTTTGTTGGGTTAGGCTGAAGGAATTGATCTTGCAGACAGATATGAACTAACATTGCTGAATGGAAGGAAATGTTGTGGTACCCAAGTTCTAAAATACACCAGTGTCAGACAGGGAGCTGAAATTATTGATGCTGATTTTATCATAGACTTCGAAATTGCTCTGGAATCACCTGGACAGCTTCTGTGTCTGTTCTTCCTGTGTCTGTAGGGATTGGCTGACAGAGAGGCCTGGCCTAGGAGTAGGGAAGGGATTTTAATGCCTCCTTATTTGTGTAATTCTTCCCCAAAGTGTCCGAGGTGGACACTTTTGTAGAGCCTGTTAGTGTAGCAAGGGATCCTTGTTCGATGAAGGATGGGAATTAAAAACTTCTAAAACACAGTTGTCTCTTTTTTAAAGAGTTACATATGCTCCATCTACCAGGAAAATTCAAGCACCAATTTTTCCATATCTACAAGGGATTGGTTACCCTTCTATTGGTGACACACATCCCATGTCAAAAAGGGATTATGGCCACTGTGGGAGCTTGAACCTTCCAGCAGTGACCACAGGGACTTGGCTTGTAGGTGTGTGACCAACCCTACAATAAATAAAACACAGAAAAAACACAGAAATACCTACATTAGCGCCAATTTTGGTTGCTCCAGCAACAATAGTTTTAATTTGCCAATGGTAGTGATGAGTGGTAGTAGCACTTCTGCTGCCAAACTGAGGGCTCAGTCTGAAGTTGTGCAACATTTTTGTGAGTCTGTGGGTGCTGTTTCTGTCCAAACTGACCCAGGTTAGGGCTGACTTGATGTGCTTTAAGCACAACTTCTGTGGTGAAGTTTCTCCTGAGAAAACTTAAAGGTGAATGACACATCTTTTTTGGAGGGCCACAACTCAATTTCTGCTTTCATTCTTTGTCAGAATTGCATTAACCCCTTCAGTTAGTGTTTGACAACCTCTGTGGTTGTTGTTTCTCCTCTTGAGATGGTGATGATGTGTTTTCTGTTGAGTTGCCTGAGTTGAGTGCTCTGTGAAGCAGGTAATGACAATGCCTGTACTTAAAGCTGTTTTGCAAAAAATGGAGAGGGTGCAGAGAAAAGCCACGACTTTTGAAGTCTGCAAATGAGACTTTAAAATTAGTGCCATCCAAATTTCTGGTTGAGACATCCAAGAGGACTCGATCATGGTGTGTAAGTACCTCTCTGGGAAGAAAGATGTCAAATAAATAGCATGGGGCTCATTAATCTATCATTCTCACACAGAAGGAGATCAGGAGATAGGAGCTGTAGCTAGACAAATTCAGTCCTTCTGTATGAGGATAACCAGCCATTAGAACTGCTTACAGAGGGGGCTTGATGGATTTGGCTTTGCCACAAACCTTTAAATCAAGATTCAAATGTCTTTTTATAAGATATACTTGGGTCCAGCTGCAGTCTACAGCCTTGATGTGGGAGCGATGGGACAACATTTTATGGGAGGAAATCAGATTGGATAATCAGAATTGCTCTCTCTGGCCTTTAAAATCTATGAATCTATGAATCTATAATGCCTTTTAAAGTGCTTTCAGGTTGAAGAAATGCCCATAAGATACTCTACTGTTGTTGCTCTGTTCACCACTCATATTATTTTTTGCCTGGGAAGATCAGTTTCATTCAGTTTATTTTTTTATAGTCTTTCCCCCATAAATTGGGTAAAGCTTTTTAGGAGAGGGATGCTGAGTGCACTGCTAAGATTTAGCAGAGCCAATCCACTTTAGGTAAAGAATTTTTAGGGTTAGAAAATGGGGAAGAATGCCCATGATTCTTTCTGTGCCATAAAATCTCTTCAGGAAACTCAGCAATCTCTGACTTGGAGCACGGAAAATAAGTCAGTGCTGTTGTTTGTGTAGCACCATGCAAGTGGCTGAGCAAGGAACGAGAAGCTACATTCCAGATGCTCACCAGATCATGGGGTTGCTCCTCTTATGCTGGGCGTGGTGTGTTGAGCATCCTACAAATTGCATAAATCCCACCACAGCTCCTCTTTCCCTCCTTTTCCTGCCTTGCCCCAGCCTCTCTGGAGTTTTTCAGGTCTCCCCATTGTGTTTGGAGATCAAAATGTACACCTGAAAGGCTCTTCTCTCTCTTGGGATGCTAAAGATAATCATAGAATCATGAAGTTTGGAAAAGACCTTCAACATCGCCAAGTCCAACCTTTGACTCAAAGCCCCCAAGGCCACTAAACCATATTGTGAAATGCTTTGGCAATTTAGTTCTGAACATTTCAGTAATTGTGACTTCACCCCTTCCCTGGCCAGGCTGTTCCAAGCTGTCACAAGTTGCCCAGGTTATGCTTTTTTTGTTTGGATTCTAAAAATCCCAAGCTGTGGGCAATCTGAGCAACACTTTTTACGTCTTTGGGGAATGACTATTTTTAAAGAAACAAGAAGTCAACTTTGAACCAGGATTTTAAAGCACCATTGAATTTTATTGAGTAACACTGCAGAAGTGATAAACACTGTGTGCTTTGTCCCTCTTTGCTGTCCTTATTCTTTCTACAGGATCCTGAGCCCTTGGAGTGATTTAAATTCTTCTTGGGCACTTCAGCACTTGCTTCCTCACCAAGGGGGATTTTATAGCTCTGAGTTGATCATGACTGTTCTCACCTGTCAATGCTTCCTGCTCCCTTTTCCTGCCATGAAAATGGAAATCTTCCTCATTTGTGGAATAAAAATCTTAGCCAGGACAAATGGTTCTCTTTATGTGCTGCTAGATCACTCTCCTGCCAGCTCTTAAGCCTACAGGCTTTTTTTAATACCATCTCTTACAGAAGTGTGAAGGGGTAGAGGGAGATTTTTCCTAATATTTGCATCTGCATCTCTTAATCTTTTGGGGGTCTTACTGTTGAAAATAGGGAAAGTTAATAGATTCACAGGAGTCACAGAATGGTTTGGGTTGGAAAGAACCATTTTGTTCCAGCCCCTGCCCTGGACAGGGACACCTTCCACTATCCCAGGTTGCTCCAAACCCAATCCAACCTGGCCTTGAGCACTTCCAGGGATGGAGCAGCCACAGACTCTCTAGGAAACCTGTGTCAGAGCCTCAGCACTCTCACAGGGAGGAATTTCTGCCCAATATCTAATCTGAACCTCCATCAGTGCAAATCCTCTCCCCCTTGTCCTGTCCTTCCATCCGTTGTCCAAAATTCCTCTCCAGTTCTCTTGGAGCCCCTTTAGACATTGGAAGGGGCTCTAAGTTCTCTCTGGAACTTTCTCCTCTCCAGGCTGGACATTCCCAGCTGTCCCAGCCCAGCTCCAGCCCCTCTGAGCATCTCTATGGCCACCTCTGGATTTGCTCTAACAGGTCAACATCCTGCTTGTGTTGGGGGTCCCAGAGCTGGATGGAGTCCAGCTGGGATCTCATGGGAGGAGAGCAGAGGGAGAGAATCACCTCCGCTGACCTTCTGGCCATTCCTCTTTTGATTCAACCCAGGATTACTTTGGCTTTCCTGAGATTCAGAAGAACGTTGGAGTCTTAGTCCTGCTGATTTTCAGAAAAGAGCTTTATCAAATGGTGATATTTGGCTGCTCCAGAGTGCATATCTTGTCATTTTAGGATAACTGACATGTATTTAGTTGTCTAAATACTATGTTTGAATTGGAATATTAGGTAAAATTATTGGATAAGGACTTAAACCCAAGTCACTTCCTCACCTGACTGACAAGTGCCTTCCTCATCTCTTGTATTCATGTTTCAGATTCTTTTCCCCTGTTTGTAGGTATTGCAAAATACTGAACAAATCTGACAGCTCCTGGATTTGCCTCAGTGTGCAATGGTGTGAGTGTGAATTCTTGAACTGTTTGGTGTGGTAGGAAAACTGCTTCTACTCCAGTATTCTTCAAAGCAGGCCACAGCAAAATTCACTTTGAATTGTCCTTATTTTTACAGGTTAGAAAGGTTCATGGATGCTGTAGCTGCTGTTTTTCCTTCTGGAGTTGCACACATGACACTAACTTGTTCTTACAAATTCAATGCCCACAGAGGTCCTTGCTGTCCATTCTCCAAGGACCACACTCTGCTTTGTTCTGCAGGGTTGATGAGCCCAAAAGTATTTTTAGTTGATGCAAAATTTTGTGTTTGATCTGGGCAGCATGTAGATTCCAAGGGAAATTGATTTGTTAGGATTGTGGAGAGGGAAAGAGGGAGTTATAATATCCATGAGATCTCTGCAGGGTCAGTGCTGTCCTTCTACAGAAGCAAAATGGTTATTAGTGAAAACTTCCGATTTATTCTTTAAAACATTCTGCTTCCAGCAAAGAAGAATAATTATTATCTCAGTTACAGACAATTCCTTGAGGCTTTATCTTATTGAATCTCCAAACTCTGCGGTAAAATCTGTTATTGAGATCTAGCATTGGTAGAAATATATGGTTGTATTCAAGGTTTTATTGAATATTCATGTAGTTCAGGCACATTAGTTTCTTTTTATGCTGTTTAGAGACTTTTGGTGTCAAACCAGCAGAGCCCAAAAGAGAAGGGAGGATTTTTTCTGTCAGTGGAAATATAATTAAATGACTTGTTCAAAATTACAGGCCAAGTCCAAGTCTGCAGAGTCATTAAAACAGAGGATTTCTTAAATTTCTGCAGAAATAATTGAGCCAAGTTTCTAATCTGTTCTTCTTTCTCTCCTTAAATATTGAAGCGTGACTGATAACGGGTTATGGGTTTTTAGGATTGGAAATGTCCTGAGAAAAATCCCACATGTAAATATCAAGAATATAATTTATTTCACATGTTCCATTGTGGGAAATCTTGAAATGCTTTGCATGCTCGCTGTGCTAAGTCCAAAAGTAGTGACCTGTTGATAATTTGAAGGTGAATTGAGACAGTGAAATTCAAGGGTGGAAAAAGGTAATAATACTCCTAGATTTCTGCTTTTTCATACACACTCATATAAATATATTTTTTTTTTCTTAAATCTGAAGTAATTGCAAGTTACAACTCAAACCACATTTTCACCTTCCAGCTGCTTTTAGGGTAGAGTATTTTCTTCTCCTGATGGAAAAGCCCAAGTAGTTGCTGAGCACAAACACAGGAGATGATCACAGCTCCATTTTATCTGAGACAAAAAATAAAAAACATTTTGAGTGTTAAACAAGGAGATGGAGGATGTCAGAGTGGACATCATATTCTGACTCTTAATTATTATTCAGAGCAATAAATAGTTTTTGTTCCATTTCTTGCCTCTTCATTGGAGGCATATTTCCGTCTGTAGCTGCTTCATGCACAGTTCTGTGTCACCTCAAGGCTGGAAGAGTCAGAGATCTCTGAGAGGTTCATGGAACTGAGGTTTTCCTGACAAGGAGTCACATTCCATCATGTCATGGCATTTTCAACATGGATTCACCATTTAGGCTTCCAAAGGACCCAATTTATCATTCTGTGGTAATGGTTATTAGTAGATGTTGTCCCCTTTGTCTCGTAGGTTACTTGTCCAAACACTTCGTTACATTTTTTAAAAAATAAAATAAAAAGACAAACAACTGAACTAAAATCCATTTGATTTGTTTTTTTCTGAAAAAGTGAACTGCTTCTTTATCTTTTCTTTCTCTGCTGTTGGCAGTGACCTCTCTGGAAAGAAGCCTTCGATCTCTGGGGACCTCAAATGATACTCAAGAGCTGCAGGATGGACTGTGAGTTTATTTTAAATCGTTGCAGATCTTTCTTTGTCCCAGCCTTTTCATTTTTTCCCTCATCCATCCTCACCCTTTCTTCAGGCCTTTTATTACAGCTGGACACCTTTTTGTCAGGATTACTTCGTTTTTGTCCATTTCTGTCGGTGATTAATGATGGTCGGATGTGTATTGATAGTGTAAAGCTTTGCTTGTGTTGGTTTCAGGTGGAGAGAATGGTGTGGAGATAACACAAAAAAGATGGCCCACGGTGAAAGAGGGCATTTTGTGGTTCTGTAGGTGTTGTTATTTCTCTGTTTGTTGTTTTTTGGGGGTTTGGGGATGGTTTATTTTATTTTTAAAGCAAAGCCGGAGTAGGAAAATGCACTGGTTTTGGCTTTCTGGTTTTCAGCCAGTGTGAGGCTATGGTTTGGATTAATAATGAAAACAGTGTTGATAAACCAGGGATTTTTTTAGTCACTGCTGAGCAGTTCTTATACAGAATCAAGGCCTTTCCTGCTCCTCACCTCACCCCACCAGCGAGCAGGGAGTGAGTGAGGGGCTGTGGGGGGTTTAGTTGCTGGCTGGAGTTAAACCAAAACAGGTGTTTGTGTAGCTTTTCCTTTTCTTTTACTCCCTCACCTCTCTTCTACTTTGTCAAAGTCCATGAACCCAAGAGAAAAGAGAAAAGGGACTTGTGATGAGGACATGTAGTGACAAGGGGGAATTTTTCAAACTGAAAGAGAATAGGTTTAGATTGGATATCAGGAAGAAATTATTTACAGGTTTTCCAGAGAAGCTGTGGCTGCTCCATCCCTGGAAGTGTCCAAGGCCAGGTTGGATGGGACTTGGAGCAACCTGGGATAGTGGAAGGTGTCCCTGACCATGGCAGGGGATTGGAACCAAGTAAATTTTAATGTCCCTTCCACACAAAACCATTCCATGATTCTATGAAAAAAAAAAAAAATAAAAAAAGAGGGAAGAGGATATTTTAAAGGGAGAAAAAGTGTGTTGTGGTGTAGGAAGCTGCATCACAGCATCACATGGCACAACACTGACAAAATGAAACTTGACTTGCAGTTGCAATGGATACAGTTCATTAAACTCCTTCTTCCAGAGCTGTGTACACACAAACATGCACAGTTTGCTCTCATTTTATGTGTGCTAATTATCAAATTCAAATGGCTTTTCCAAATGCAGCACAATTTATTAAAGGTGCCTCCCTTCAGGCAGCTTGCATGCAAAAATCAGCTGTTTAGGATGTGGCTCTGATTTTGTGTGTGTGACTATAGTTCCTGTTGAGATTGTGAAAAAAGAGGAGAATTTTGGGGTTTATTTCCTCATTTGCCTGATAGACTTAACTAACCTTCCCTATGCAATATAAACTCTCAGACCTGCTTGCAGTATCTCTCCTTTTCTTTCCAATCCATTGCTTTCATCAGGGCGTCAGATCTGCCCTAATTCACATATACTCTGTTTTGCAAACCAGAGGATTAAAAATAGTAATAGTAATAATAGTCAGAAGATTTGAAAGTAAATTTAGGAGATTGGAGAGGATGTAAGAGTAAAAACTCAGCCTGTGGAGATCGATGTAATCAGGAAAGATGTTTACATGTACAAAATTATTTGCAGCATAAACCACCTTAATAACTGCTGGAGATCCTTAACCCAGGAATGCCTCTATATCATGCAGATATTGTGTTTGCTCTCCTAAACTATTCTGGTTTTCAATTGAAGAATCAATTCCTTGACTCTTCAGAGCACTCCAGAAACATGGCTAGATAATTTTCCTCTTCCCTGAGCAGTTGCATAAATAGATGCATAAATCACTAATTGCACTAATTATTTTTTGATCACGGAATTATCATTAATCGTCCAGATAGTTAATGCAGCTTTTTTAAATTTTAACCATGCTTCCCTACCCCTGTCATCAGCCCCAGAATTCCTCCAGCTTTCTCCTGGTTCATCCCCTCTTCCCATGCTCTATCAGCTCTCCCATTTGACCTCTTGTATCTCCACACAGAACAGTTCCAGGGTGCTCTGCTGAGGAGGACCAGCAGCTCCTTCCCCTCAATCCTTTCTGCCATAACACTGCTGTGTCCTTCCACTGCCCCCCCTTTTTCATCACCACGTGCAGGCAAACAGCCTTGAGTGCTCCACAAGAACCTCTGCTTGTCTCTTGTGAGAGCTGCACCAGCAGAAAGCAGAGTGCCATGAATCACAAGAGCTGGCAGGGCTGCATAGATCTCTGCTCAGGAGGGTCAGCTCTTCAGGTGAGACCTTTGGGGCACTGCTTTCTGCTTCTCTGGCTGTAAATCATGGCTTAATCTTCCTCCTCTGCCACTTGACCCCTTTCCTTCAGAGGTTGATGCATGTGTCTCCTTGAACACCCTCTAACTTGGAGGATGGGAGCAGTGAGGGAGCATTTGGCAGGTTTATAGCCCTGGCTATTAGTACAAAGGATAATGTTTTTGGGAGTCTAAGTAGTAAAATTGCCACGCTTTCTTCTTTCTTGTTAAGTGGCTGTCACTCTGCCTAAAATGAGGCTGCCTAAAATTAGGCAGATGAGGGAAGGCAGAATATTTGGGAATAGGAATTAATGGTGAATAGTTTTGCTACACAGGACATTCAGCTGCTATGATCTGAATACTGCAGAAGTGTTTGCTTACCTAGCTGCAGGGTCCTGCTAAAACAGAATGAAAAAAAACAAAGCAAAGTTACCTGATTCCTTCTCAAATTCATGCAGACTTTCTGCCTCTTAAGCACAGGACTCACAAAGACATCAGATGAAAGGAGGCTCCTTACTGTCAGATTGGGCTATTCCCTATCTGAAATGGTTTCTCTGCTTCTGAGAGCTGAGTCTTTCAGAATAAGGATTGTATCTGTGGCCAGTAAATTTGGGAGAGTTCATCCCAAATGAAGTGCCAGCTCCAGTCAGTGAGACAGACTTGGCTGCTGATGTGAGCAGGGTATAGATGAGACCCAAAGTGAATAATCCTGGTCGAAGCTCTTCCCAGAGCCAGCACAAATATTTGTGTGCTGCATGCTTGGAGCTGGATGTCCTGGCAAGTGAAATGTAAATGCCCAGACAAAGCTCTTGGCTGAATGCAACTGACCCTGGATTAATTGGGAGGGGAGTGGGAGCAAAAGGAAAAAAGGTGCATGGAGCTGGGACGAGGAGCTAAGGCCAGGAGGCAAAGCTGAGGCTTTCTCCAGTGATGCAGGAAAAATCGACTGATTTGGGTTTTTTTCTCTGACCTTTGGTTTAATAATCCAAGCTTCTGAGGCATTTATCTACCTCCTTAGCCAGAGTGTGTGGGATGAGAGGGTTCGCCAACACTAGGCACTGAAGGAAATGAGCTTTTAATTTAGGCAAATCAAATTAAACATCCAGGTAGATCACTGTCTCCAAGAGACAGTGAAAACCAATCTCTTTTCTTCTGACTGGTATGGCTGGTTGGTCTCCCATCCTCCACAAAGTGTCTGGAAATTAAATCCTCCATGTAACCTGGACAAAGCTCTCTGAGGAGTGTGTTAGATCAAGAAGAAGAAGAAGAAGAAGAAGAAGAAGAAGAAACAAAAAGTCGTTACTTTTTGCACAACCTGACCCTATCTTACTGTGATCTCCAGAAAAGCAAAGTGGCCATGCAGGATGCAAGGAACATTTGCTGACTACCTGAAAGCCATGAGACTGAGCCTGGAGTGGCAATGGAAAGTCCTTGATGTCCTTTCCTTGGAGGCTGGGTGGCTACAGAAGTGATCCAAGCTTCCCAAACAAGGCTTCCTTCATTGCTCCCCTCAGAGAGGAGTTTGTCACCTTATTGGACATTTGACTTTGTGTCATGGCAAGGTCAAGAGGAATGAGGACACTGAGTCACAATCACAGATTATTACCCATTTTCAGGTGTATCTGGGGTGTAGTCCATGAGTCTTCACTCCATAGCATTTTTGGATCCTTCACAAGTCACTAGCAGAAGAATTTGCCTGTTTAAGGAGGAGTTATAAGCAGGATATTTTTGGGGCTTTTAGCACTGATGAGATTTTAGCACTGATGAGATTTACAAAAAAAAAAAGTGTTGATTTCTCCTGATTTGAACAAAAAAAAAAAAGACTTTTAGCTTTCACCTCACTTTTCCCACTGGCATTAATTTTTTTTTAAGTGCATATTATTGAAATACGTAGGATTTTTTTGTGCACCTCAGTGAGGGCTCAGCTCTACACTGTGCAGTGTGAGAGAATAAACCTGCTTTTGTGATTGAACTGATAGAAAATCTTGGCTAAGGTGGTGCATGGCAGAGAATTCCTTTGGCCACAAAGGAGTTTCAAAGTATTTTCCAAGTGGAAAAGCTGAGTTTGAGATCTCAGCTTCTTCAGAGTGAGACAATCCAACAGCCCTGGAAGAGACTGAAAGTGCAGCTTTTGTATTGCTGCTTTTACCTCTCTTTTGGACAAACATTATCCTCACAGGGCACCTCTTCTCCTTGGTCATGAATATATAGATTGCTAGATTCTCTGCTGGGATTGAAGGGAATTCCACCTTCCTCACCCTTCCCCAGGAAATTTGCATGATCGCCAGAAGATTTTATTTTGGGGGGAAGAGCAAAATCCCTTCATCAGTTTATTTTGCCACCCTAAAATCGATGGATGACAAATATTGTCAGTTTGGGGTGCTTTTGGGAAGAGAGACATCCCTGTCCAAGCTGGAAGCCATTATGAACAGTCTCCCTTGTCCTGTCCCTCCATCCCGTGTCCAAATTTCCTCTCCAGCTCTCCTGGAGCCCCTTTAGGCACTGGAAGGGGCTCTAAGTTCCCCCTGGAGTCTTCCCTTCTCCAGGCTGGACATTTCCAGCTTTCCCAGCCTGGTTCCAGAGCAGAGGAGCTCCAACCTTGGAGCATCTTTGTGATCTCCTCTGGACCTTGTCCAGCAGCTCCATGTCCTTCTGTTGTTGATGACCCCAGTGCTGGACACAGGTGAGGTCTCACAAGGTCGTAGCAGAGGGGAAGAAATCCCTCCTTTGACTTTCTGGCCATGCTGCTCCTAGTGATGCAGACCAGGATGTGCTTGGTGACTCCTGAGGCTCCTGAGGTGCCCCAGGGTGTGGGGGACACATCTGTGGGGTTGGCAGTTTTGGCACAGGACTTCTTGTTCTCTCACTTCTGAAATGGCAGCATTGGGTGTGGTGGCACACTGGGACATGACAAATTACAATTTGTGACCACCAGAATCAAACCAGGGAACTGGCACTGCTATTTCACCTTCAGGGGGAATGATTAAAGTGACTCAGTTTCTTCCCACCTTACTCATATTAAACTAAGAAATGCAGTGACCCTTGGCTTTTTGGGGGGAGCTGTGGGGTCATTTGTACCTCAGCTGGACCAAAGTGATCTTTGGACATTGCCATGTTCCTCTGGATGCTCCAGGGATGTTGAATAGCTCTCCTCATGGCTTGAAGCCTCAGCAGAGGTGGATGAATCCATGCCCCTCAGCCTTTCTGAATTGACATGGAACAATGAAGGGTTTTTTTCTCAGTTAATGATATAATTTATGTCTATTGTTTCCTTTTTCTTTTCCTATTTCACCATTATGTTTGATAAGTTTGAGGTAAAGCTTAAAAAATATTTTTCTTTTTAAAAGCGTCTGTTAAAAAGGTTTTAATTCCTCTGGAAGGCAGATTCATTTAAAGCAGAGTGATATTTTAAAGTCATAATTTACGGAAAGAAGATTTGTTAAAGTAAATCAGACAGAAGCTTTTAAGTGTCAGCATGTTTAATTAAGGCTAGGATTTAATAATGTTTTATATGGTTTTGTTATACTGCTTGTAGAAGCTTAAAAAAAAAAAAAATCCATAAATATTTTGAAATGTCGTTTTGATTCCGTTAATATGTTAAACCCTTCAAAGTAATACCTTTCCTGTTCAACTCAAAGCAGTCGGATTAACTTTATCTATCCCCCATTTATCGCTGCTGGCATCAATTCCTGACAGGAAAAACCTTCTAGGTTTGGCAGTAAAAATGGGTTGCCAGATTGCAACATTTGCATTTAACTGTATAATACACTCACTGCCTTAATAACTGTATTTATGTGACAGATCTCACCCTTAAGAATCCCCGAGCTCCAGATATGTGACATCCCTGTGATAAATTACAAAAGCTGGTGATGAACTGCAGAATTCTCCAATGATGATAAATGCATACACTTTTGAACTGCAGTCTCTGCTTAGAGAGGTCCTTGGAGTATCCCTTCACATGGCTGAGCAGTTTCTAATGGTCACTACAAATCAATCTGTCAGTGAAGTTTCTCCTTTCAGTGTTTTTCGCCCTTGTCCGATTGTCCGATTGTCCAATTGTCCTTGTCAGAGGTCTGAGGTGGCCAGAAACCAACATCTTCCCACATCAAGATGGCCTTTGGATGTCGGCAGGGGATTTAAACCCTGTGGTGATGGAGCAATGATTATTTATTTGTGGTGAGGGATGGATGCTCCATGGGATGACAAGGAGTGGTGGCATCTGGGGGATAACCAACAGTCTTCTCTTGGAGGTCTTTTACTGCTCTTAGTCTTACTGCTGCCTCTGTTTGTGTAATTTTTTAATTCCTTCAGGTCTCATCCCATGGTTTCTCTCCTCTGCTCACTGTAGTGGTGAGTCACAGAATCACAGAAAATCAGAGCCTGAGTGATTAGAAGGTACCACAATGTGTTGTCTGGTCAGAGGAAAGAAGTTCTTCCTCATGTCCAGGTGGAACTTCCTGAGCATCAGTTCCTGCCCATTCCTCTTGTCCCATTGCTGGGCACCAGGAGCAGAGCCTGGTCCATCTCTGGCTCCTCCCTGCAGACACTGACAGAAACTAGAGGTTCTTTCTCAATTTCCTCTTCTCGAGGCTGAGCAGCCCCAGCTCCCTCAGCCTTTCCTCATAAAAGATATGCTCCAGTCCCCAAATCATCATCACAGCCCTCCGCATGTCCCTCCTGTCCTGGGGAGCCCAGCACTGCACACAGCACTCCAGATGTGCCTCACCAGGGCTGAGCAGAGGGATCACCTCCCTTGACCTGCCGGCAATGCTCCTCCCAATGCACCCCAGGATCCTATTGACCTTCTTGGTCACAAGGGCACATTGCTGGTTCCTTGTTGTCCACCAGGTTCTCCTCCACAGAGCTCTGCAGAGTCAAGGAGAAAAGGGCAAACTCAATGCTGGTGAAAACTGCGTTGCTTTGCAGCCCAAGCTTTCCCACATGTCCTTGTTCCCATCTCCAGTTTGCAGATTTGCCCACTGGCTTTAGGTCCAGCTGGTTGAACACCAGGGCTGCAAAATCTCCAGGGGAGATGAGGAACAGGAGAAGTTGATTGCCACAGCTGGAGCCCAGGTTGTTGCACATTTGCTCCAAGGATCTGCAGCAGTGTCCCATGATCTTTGTGCTATTTGTGGAACAGATCTGGGTAAACAATGAGATGATTTTTGTCTTTTGCCAATGACTAGATACTGGAAAAATAAGCCTTCTCCTCACCCCATTATCCCCTTTGGCACCCCAGGTGAAAAATGTTTGCTCCTATGGTACACTTCAGGGGAAGGGACCACCCAAGATTTGTGAGTGTTCATGATCTAAAGGAATGGCAAAAGTCAGAGGGTGCACACAAGCTTACAGAAATTCATTAGTAAATTGCACATTTGGCATGGAATCAGTATAAATTAGTCCCTGACTTCCTGCCTGAGCAAAAAACTGGGGTTTGGATAAGAGGGTAAAGTGAAAGGGAAGAGAAAGAGATGTATTAAACATGGGGAGGAAGGAAGGAAGGAAGGAAGGAAGGAAGGAAGGAAGGAAGGAAGGAAGGAAGGAAGGAAGGAAGGAAGGAAGGAAGGAAGGAAGGAAGGAAGGAAGGAGATATCCCCAGTCCAGGCTCCAGCATTAATCCAGCTGATGGGGTGTCCAGTCCTGGAGCATTTGTGTGCCCAGGCTTCATGGGGGCACCTTTAATAGATAATTTTTCCCAGCTATTTTCTCGCTTTCTATGTAAATCAGTTGTCATGCACAGTCTGTCCTTCTAGACCTGTCTGGAAATGGGTTGGAGCCTTCAGGGATCTTGGATGGCCTTGATCCCCCATTCCCTTCAGTCCCACTCCCAACCTCATTCCTGTGGCTGTGCTGTGCTGTGATGTGCTGATGTCCAGGAGCCAAAACAAGGATGTTTTTCCCAGAAAAGTTCTGCCATGCGTGGCCCCTTCTCCAGCCACATCCTGTTTTTCCTCACAGCACATTATTACCAGCAATCCTTGGCTCCACAACCATCCAGCTATCAGTGTTTGAGACATTCACTTTACTCCCCTTATCTTCCAAGCTCCCATTTTGGAAGCCAACTGCATCCCCCAGCGAGCACTCTATTTGTAGCAAGAAAATTTTACACTACCAGAAGTGTAGCTGGATATTGCTATGTGTAAAAATACTGTCATGTTCGGTTTTTTTCATAAATTTATTCTTAGATGTTTATCTGGGAAATGCTGATTTCACACTGATTTTTTTTTTTTGTTTTTTTTGTTGTTGTTTTATGGGTGACAGAAGGACGAAGAAATAAATAGTATGAAACATTCCCTCTCTTTTCATCTCTTGGGCCACCATGACAGTTTTGCTAATTTTTCAGGAGCCTTTCTGAGATTAATCATTAAAAAATATGCAAATTTCCCCTTTTAATATTACCAAAATAGCAGCTTTTCAATTTGGGGTTTATGTCTTTTGACATTTTCACGTATTAAGAATGAGATGTGGGATCTGATTAGGTTAAAAATCAGTGTTGCAAGTCAACAGAGAAAAATTCATCCTCCCTCACCTTGAGAAACAAACCAACTTCACATATTTTGCTTCTTTCCTCCTGCAGAGTTATAGAAAGCGCAAGACGAGATCACATTCTGTTAGCATAGCCTGCAGAGGACAAATAATTTTATATTTGGATTGAAATATCCACGGGCAGGAAGTTTATCTAATGACTTGAGATCCTGATTGGAGCAACTTCCCTCTGGCTTTCTAAGTCTAAGTTTTGTAAATTTTTTTTTAGGCCCCAAACAAAAAAATACTCTTGGAGGGGGAATAGGACAACTGCAATCCAAACATGCTTATTGGAATTCTTCTATTGGCTTTGTGTAAATTCTGATTTATCCTCTGAGGCTGATGCTGCCCATAAAGCCAGGAGCAATGGTCCCATCACAGTGAGGGACGTTTGTTATGACCTGTGGCTTTGGCTGATCCATCCCACCTTCCTGCAGGATGTCTGTGGAAGCAATTAGCATCCTCTGGAAGGTCTGCTGTGCTCGAGGGGGAGAAAAAGAAAGACAAAAAGTAGAGTCCAACCTCAGAGCAGAGTACGAGGATTTGCTGATCTGTTGCTTGGTGGAGAGGTCACTCTGGGGTGAATATCTGCATTTTTTCCTGCAGTGATTTAATAGAGGATTCTTTTCACACTGAGCTCAATCAGGAATAAACCCTCTGAGCAGAAACTCCTCCATCTGCCCACTGCAGGAGGCACATGAGGGGTTAAGCAGATCTTTAGGTCGTTTGTGTGGACTTTGGGTGCTTAAACTGAGTATTGAGTTGTTTTTAGGCAAATAACACCTCCAAGTTCAGCCCTGTTGTGAGGTCAGATGGAAATCATAGAACCAGAGAATGGTTTGGGTTGGAGAGACCTTAAAGATCATCACATTGCAACCCCCTGCCATGGGCAGCAGCACCTTTTACTAGAGCTGGAAACTCATAGGGGATTTGGTTTAAATGTCCTTTACTGCAAGGTTTGAAAGGAAACTGAATAAGGCAGATAAGGATGGTCTTTGAGAAAATGTCTTGGAGAAATAGAAGTGAATAATGTCATGTGGAAAGAGAAAATAAAACAAAATAAGAAGAGAGAGAAGGAGAGAAGGAGAGAAGGAGAGAAGGAGAGAAGAAGAGAGAAGAGAGAAGAGAGAAGAGAGAAGAGAGAAGAGAGAAGAGAGAAGAGAGAAGAGAGAAGAGAGAAGAGAGAAGAGAGAAGAGAGAGAGAAGAGAGAAGAGAGAAAAGAGAGAAGAGAGAAAAGAGAAGAGAGAGAAGAGAGAAAAGAGAAGAGAGAGAAGAGAGACAGAAGAGGAGAAAGAAAGGAAAGGAAAGGAAGGAAAGGAAAGGAAAGGAAAGGAAAGGAAAGGAAAGGAAAGGAAAGGAAAGGAAAGGAAAGGAAAGGAAAGGAAAGGAAAGGAAAGGAAAAGAATTTTAATGCAACATTGACTGTTTTTTACTATTGTCACAACTTTTTGAAATTTAGCATGTGAATGAACAGATTTACTCCAGAAAATAATTGTGATCAGCCATGGGTCCACACTATCTTCTTGAATGACAAAGCTGAAGGTCAAGTGTTCAACAAACAGATGTGTTTTATTTTGAAATAATTGAATCCTCGAGGGGATTATATGTGTTTACCAGGATATTTTATATTGCTGTCTACTTATATTCTCTTTGTTCAAAAAACACAGATGCAATTTGTACATGGAGACTTTCCCTGCTCGCATCCTGTGATCTTCATGCATTCAGTCTTGCAGAATAATGAACAAGTAATGTCACGCTCCTTTCCTAGATTGCAGTGTCACAAAACAGGAATTTTCTTTCTAGATTTAAGATAATGAACGGGGGGAAAAAAAAATCTTAGTTCCCCAGTGTGCATCCTTAGGGATTCAACTGGTGAGGGGGAATTTTCAGCCTCCTTTTAAATCTGGGTTGTTTTTTTTTTTTTTTTTAATTGAAATAGTGAATAATTACAGAAGGTTCAAACTGTACACTTGACTCCCTGCTCTTTGCAGCAGTAAACAGTTCCATGAAGTTTGAGTGGTTTTGAGTTTTGAGTGCCACGAGTGCTCTGCCACTTGGTCCCATGGCAACACTGATGTTATGGAAGGGGCAGACAAAGCAGGCTTGTGACAACATTCAAGAGTATTTTGTTTCAGCTGTATTTCTCCTTTTCTTTCTCTCAAGCTGCAGGAAATGTTAACCCTGTGTGCCAAAATCTTGTCTAACACCCTTTTGAATGGTGTTATAAATTGTAATATACCCCCTTTTGGGCAAAAAATGGATAAATCTGCTGCCTCAAGAGGAGGTGATTATGGCTGGAGTCCAGTCTTGCTTCTTGGAGGCAAATCCTGGGGAGACAAACAAACACAGCAGCAGGAGATGGAGCAGCAGCTTTTGTTTCTGGTGCTGAATCCCAAGAGGTGCAAACAGAAAAATCCTGGCTATGGCCAAAAATAGAATGTAGCTGATCTGTGCTGTGAGGTTGTTCCACCCTTGAGTCAAAATGCTTCTCCTAGATGTGTTTTTGAGATGGCTTTTTGCAGGACTTTAGAGTTCCAGAGGAGGCTGAAGGAGAAGAAAGGCAAAAGGTGTAAAAGAAAAGGAGTTGCTGTTTGATCAACACAAATGATGGTGCATGCAGGATTGGAGGAGGTAAACTGAGTGAGTCCCTCACAACAAAAAAGACATTGAGGGGCTGGAGCATGTCCAGGGAGGAGCAACAAAGCTGGGGAAGGGGCTGGAGCACCAGGAGCAGCTCAGGGAGCTGGGGGAGCTCAGCCTGGAGAAAAGGAGGCTCAGGGTGGATCTTGTCTCTCTACAAATCCCTGACAGGAGGCTGTAGAGAGGTGAGAGATCTCTTGTCCCAAATAGCAGGCAACAGGACAAGAGGAAACAGCCTCACATTGTGCCAGGGAAGGTTTTGACTGGATATTAGGAAAAACTCTGCATGGCCAAGAACTGGAGCAGGCTGCCCAGGGAAGTGGTGGAGTCCCCATCCCTGGAGGGATTTAAAAGACACATAGATGTGGCACTTGGGGACATGGTTTAGTGGAGGGCTTGGCAGTGCTGGGTTATCAGTTGGAGTTGATTATCTAAGATATCTTTTCCAACTAAAATGATTCTGTGATTCCACTGCCCTGACAGTGCAAAGCCACCTGAACCAGGAAAAGCTGGGGTTGTACTGGCAGAGAGCAGTGCTGATTTGGGCAGAGCAGGGGTTTGGGCACTGTTAAAATGATTTTCTGTGGATGGAACCCCCAAGAACTGAAAGATGATGGTGAAATCAGTACTTGGGGAGCTTCCTGCTCCAGTGCAGGATTGCAGCAATTTCCCCATGTGCACTTTTTTTCCCTTTCAGTGTAACTACCCTGTAGCAAAGCCTGGTGCCTGACACTTTGGCTGTGTTTATGGTGCTGCACATGACTGCAGTTGTGTTATTGTACAACCAGGTTAGAGATAAAATCATCTCAGCTGGTTCAGCTGGTGCTGATGGATCATTTCTCTATATCGACCATTGGACTGTCTGAGGTGGCAGATTGCAAATGGGATTGAATAGGGGTTTGTATTAACTGCTGAGATGTTTGAGAAGGTGGGCAAGACAGCTGAGTTGTTTGCCAAAAAGCAGGTTACAGCAGCAAATTGACAGGAGATTTAGATTGTAATGTTGATAAAACTCCTCAGTCTCTCCTGCTTGGTTTGCCACTGGAGTAAGAAGGAAAATCCAGCTATGGCACATTGTCTGGAGAACAGAAATGAAAGGAAGTAAGATTATTGAATTGCTGAGCATGGAAAATTCCCCCAAGCCCTGTAGAATAATGTATTTTAGTGATGCTGTACAGTTGATAAAGGTCAGTTTGCACTTCAATTACAAATCTGGGTTTAAAGGTTGTAAACGACACAAGAAAAAATAGTGATTTCTTTCATTTTTTTTCTTTTGTAATTACCTCTTGGAATGCTGGTAATATTTCAGACTCATTTGTAAAAAGATTTCACAGTACTATAGCAACAGGCATTTTAAAAGCCTCAGAAGAAATGCTGAAAATCTGGGTCCTAGTTTTATTTCTCCATTTTACAGGTGGAGGAAAGAAGCCTTGTGGATTTTTAAGGTTCTACAGTGAATTAAGTTGGGGAGCAGTCTATTAGGAAAGGTTTAGTTCATTACCAAACCAAGTTTAAATAAAAAGAAGCCATGATCTATTTTTTAAATTTTTTTTCTTATACTTTTTTTTTACCAACATTCTGCTTGTTAATCATCTTTATTGAATATGATTTCACACAGACCTGGGAGCTCAGGCTCTTTGCATCCTGGTTAATTCTAGGGATGACTGAGCTGACAAGAGAAAAGGTTTCCCGCAATGAGCAAATGACAAGGGAAAAGAAAAAAAAAAAGGTATAACCTTTTCTCCTGCATAGAAATGATTGGAATAGGGTAAGAAATGTTAGCTTTAAGTAGGTGAGGAGATGCATTTTACCCAGGTGCTCCCTCACCACGCATGGCAGCAGTCCCATCTGAATCTGCTTTTCTTGGCTCTGCCTGAGTGACCACACTGCTAACAAGCCATAAAAAGAGACAGCAGGGTCACAGGGTAAAGGTTGCTACATTACAGGGCCAGAACATGCTAATTACAGCCCTGAAAAGTGAATTTGAGTGGGTCCATGTAAATTACTACATTTCTCAGCCTGAGAGAGGGAGATTTTTTTTTCCCTCTCCCTTGCCACGTGTGCTGCAGTCTATTTTATGTGTTTCTTCGTTCAACCAATTATGCCTGTGAGATGGACGATTAAAAAAGCATCTGTTTTTATGGCAGGAGCACGGCTGCCTCTGGCATTTTATGTGCCATAGAGGGTCTGTAGGTAGGGGAGGAAGATGAGGCATGTCAAACGTGGTCAGAAGGAAATAGAAAAGAAGAAATCTTTGAAAGTGCTCTTCTAAAAGCTGTTGGGCTGGGTGTGCACCTCCCAAGCTGCCTGGCTGGTTTTAAAATAGCAAAATGCTGGACAGAGGGGTGGACAACTGATCCCTGTGGTTTGGGGCTGATGTTCTTGGGATGAGCAGCTGGGTTGTGGCACTGGAAATGTTTTTGGGCATCAGAGCAGGCACATGTCACCCAAAACAGTTCCTAGAACAGAACTACAGACTGAGGAGAGAGAAGATTCTTTCAGCCCTGGGGAAACAAGGAATGGATGGATGCTTTGGATTGAGGTGGTGATGGTGTCTCCCTTTCCTGCCTCGTAGGAAATTCCACCTGGCTCATTGCTGTGGAAGGAAAGAGAAGCCAAAAGATACAGGACAATATTTGTCATGTATTCCCAAGCTCCAAGCCTTTGGGTTGAGGGGCTGTGACATGAGACACCTTCATTCCAGGAGCTGATCTCAGCTTTGACAGCTGACTCCACACAAAACCCACAGCCAAACCCACCTCCTTTCTATACTGCATCACTTCCCACTGAGATTTCTTCTGTACAGGCAGGTTTGGGCTTTTGCATCCAACCTCTTCCCAAATCTGAGCTCACTTGCATGTTGAGCCAGGAGAATTTGGGGAGTGGGTTAGGATGTTGCCACCCAGTAATCCCAATCACACTCAGAGCTGTGGCCACTGCCTGAAGGAGAAATGCTCCAGGAAACATCACTTCTGCTGTTTAGTGCTTATTAGTCACAGTGAAGGAAAAGCCAGCTATGCTTCATCCCAATTTTTATGAAGCCACTGGGGCTCATTTTCTTTCTGCTCAAGCGGTGCAACCAACAAGCATTATTTTACCATTTACCTCTTTTTTTTCCCAAGGTATATAATTAGAGATAAATTATGCATGTAGGTGTGTGTGTGTCTTTGTGTGTCATATGTGTATCTATGTACACTACATAGACATTTTTATATAAATATGTAAAATATCCATAGAAAACAATCATTTTGGTTTTTGTGATTCCAAGTGTCTTGTTGTGGATCTGTCAGACAGACACATAAATTGAGGCATGGAAAGAGAAGAAGTGAAAGAAAGATTGGTATTTTCATTTATCCAAACCCTCCTTCAGCAGGTTTAGGGACAGAGTTGTGAGGCCAATGGAGCAGCTGCAGGGCTGATCCTCCTGCAGCAGTTTCTGCTCCCACTGGAAGGTTTCCTCCTGCTCCATCTTACGATATAGAGGTTACAGATGTAAGAATACCAACTGCTCTAGAGGAAGGTGTCCTTGCCCATGGCAGGGGGTTAGAACAGGACAATTATTAAGGTCCCTTCCAACCTAAACCATTCCATGATTCTGATAAAGAGATAATTTTACGTGGATAGAAACCATATTTAGTCAGAGTGATACACCTCCTCCTTCATTTCTTATATATAAAGTCCATTCAATATTGAATATTTGAGTATTGGGCTCTTCTCTCGTTCAAGGCTGCTGACCATTTTATTTTTTCTCCATTGTTTAGAAGTGAAATGAGTATGTAGTGAGTACTCATGTCATGCTTGTCAACAGGCAAAATGATGAATAAAGAGGATAAAAAAGAGATGCTTGTGCTTGACAGTGATGCTTATATTCTGCTAAAAGCAAGCCACGTGATATTTTCTTGTGAAGATATTCCTGAATCCAGCTGCTGGATCACAGAGTTGCTGTCCAGGTTTCAGAAATCCAGAGCATCTCTTTATTGCCATTGCCCAGATTTCTTTTCCAGAGAAAGTGCATTTTCCCTAGACTGGTCTGAGCGATTTTTCCCAATCTACCCATCCAAATAATGTACATAAACCCACAGAAGCACCTGCTTCCCTCTCTGCATTCAGCAGGGGCTGCGACATGGAGAGGGCTGGGAAGATCTGGTTTATGCATGAGCTGCTGTGCCTGCTCAGCAAAAGGAGATTATTCCTGTGCAGATGGGTAGTGCTCCTGAAAAATGCACCTTGGTGGATTGCTTCTCTCATCCCTTCCCTCCATGTTTTGCAGGACTCAAGGCAGGTGACAGCTGTGATCAAAGTAATTTATTGCTGGGTAATTGCATGGAGTGTGGCTCTATTATTTACCACTTTGGTGCTCATGGGGAATTTTTCCTTGGACTGTGTTCCAATGGATTTTCTTACTTTTCCCTAGATTTTAGCAGGGACTGGTCAAAATCAAGATGCAGTTCTTTGTTGGCTCAGCCCTAACTTCTTATTGTCTCCTAAAGCATTAAGAAATGATTCAGTGCTGATTAGGCTTCAAATAAACAAGCAATGAGCATAAAGCTGTGATGCCAAGAGCTGCTTCCTTTGTTGTGTAACTCAGGATGCTCTGCACAGTTCACCAGGCTTCTCCTGGCTGGATCATGGCCAAACCTGCTGCTTTTGCATGGTGATTAACACCTGGACAGGAGTATTTAAGGAGGGGGATTGGAACCAGATGATTTTTAAGGTCCCTTCCAAGCCCAAACATTCTCTGAGAGGCTCCACAGTTCCTGGTGTGACATCTCCCTCTGAGGTTCCTCTGTACAGAGTCTTATTAACATCAGCATGAGCTTTGGACCTATGGAGGAAATGTGGTAGCTTAATAAATGATGATACAGGCAGCATTTTACTCGTAAATGATGGTGCTGGTGAAGGCACAAAGAGGGGAGTAGGAGCTGAAGGAGGCATTAAATCTGGCATTTGTAGAGTGGGAAAATCATCAGCGTGAGGGGGAGCTGGAACATGATGGACTGTTTATTGTGAGAGAGGAGAGATTTATGATGAGTGTGTGAACGGCTCACTGTTTTCCCCATTGCCTTCTGTTTTCATGGAGGAATGGAGTTCCGAGCTGAAATCAAAGTTTGCCTAAGCAGGAACAAAAGAGTGCTCAGAGAAACCAGGAAAAAAAAATAAATAACCTAAGTAAAGAGCCTCATATTACATTTTGAACTACGCTTGGCACAGTGTAGGATGATTGTAAAATTGCAAAGATGCCTGGAAAACACAAACTGGGAATAATTCCTGAGTGAAACGAAGAACAGGATCAGCTTCAAAAGGATGCTGTACTGCAATGAAGTCAGATAAAACATGGAAAGCTGACTCCATCCTTTTGTTTGTACCCACAAGCATCATGTTTGCTTTTTTCAGGTCCTTCTTCCCTCTCTCATCAATTGGCTTAACAAAAATCACTCCTTTCTTTAATGACTTTTCTCATGGAAATATGCCTTTTATAGCTTGATTCCTTCCACGTTGGTGGATACAGCAGCACATTTACACTCTGCCCTCCCTGCCTGGTCACTTCTATCCTGTGTTTCCTTATTTATTATACTTGTGAATTTGCAGTATTTTCTTTCTTTCTTTTCCTTTTTCTTTCTTTCTTTCTTTCTTTCTTTCTTTCTTTCTTTCTCTCTCTCTCTCTCTCTCTCTCTCTCTCTCTCTTTCTCTCTTTCTCTCTTTCTCTCTTTCTCTCTTTCTCTCTTTCTCTCTTTCTCTCTTCCTTTCTCTTTCTCTCTTCTTTTCTCTTTCTCTCTTCTTTTCTCTCTCTCTTTTCCTTTCCTTTCCTTTCCTTTCCTTTCCTTTCCTTTCCTTTCCTTTCCTTTCCTTTCCTTTCCTTTCCTTTCCTTTCCTTTCCTTTCCTTTCCTTTCCTTTCCTTTCCTTTCCTTCCCTTCCCTTTCCCTTTCCTTTCCTTTCCTTTCCTTTCCTTTCCTTTCCTTTCCTTTCCTTTCCTTTCCTTTCCTTTCCTTTCCTTTCCTTTCCTTTCCTTTCCTTTCCTTTCCTTTCCTTTCCCTCTTCTTCTTCTCTCTTCTTCTTCTCTCTTCTTCTTCTCTCTTCTTCTCCTTCTCTCTTTTTCTCTCTTCTTTCAACACTTTTCTGGCTCAAAGATTTGGTCTCCTGAGAAGCAGCTGAGGGAGCTGGAGATGTTTAACCTGGAAGGAAATGATTCTCAGGGAAGATCTTTTTCTCCCTACAATGGCCTGAAAGGTGGTTGCCAACCTCTTCTCCCAGGTAACAAGTGAGAGGATGAGAGGAAATGGCCTCAAGTTGCACCAGGGGAGATTTAGGTTGGAAAATTAGGAAAAAATTCATCATGTAAAGGGTTGTCAAGCATTGGAAAAGGCTGCCCAGGGAACTGGTGGAGTTGCCATCCCTGGAAGTGTTCAAAATCACTTGAAAGATGTGATTGAACAGTCAACGTGGTGGTGGTGCTGCTTGATTAAGATTAATGATCTTAAAGATCTTTTCCAACCTTAACAACCTGGTAATTCTGCCATCTAATATAATCCCTTATTATGACTTCCTCAATTAAATGCTGATTTCTTGGATACTTTAGCTCCTTGTGACAGCTGAGGATTGGTTTTGGAAATGGTTCACTTGACTGGAGCTTTGAGGTCTTAGCTGAGCACACACCTATAGGTATTCTACTCATCTGTGGATTGTTTGATGCAGCCATTTGTATATTTTTTTCAGCATTTAAGGAGGTGCTTCTTGATATTTAAATGTCTGAGGGTTTGGGGAAGATGCACACTATTTGTATTTTCCTTCAGTTGGGGGTTAGGGTTATTTGTGGGTTTGTTTGTTGGGTTCTTTTAGGGAGTGGAGTGACTTTTAATTCAATTTACTTGTCACAGCTGTGATTACTCAATATGTGAAACAACAATGAACAGATTATTTTTAATCCTTTTTTAATCATTTTCCCTTCTTTAGTTTTTTTGCTGTTACCACAAGGCTGCAGAGTCTGAGTTGTCTGTATGGTGGAATATTTAACTCTGACTTTTGAAATCCAGATTGGTGTGAATAAGGACAAACAAGCAAAAAAAACACCATCAAAACGATCCTTTATTTCCTTAAGACTGACTCCACAGCCATCCCAATCCCAATTTCATTCAGAGGAGAGGTTTTAAGAAAAAAAATGTATATCTGCAGCACCAGAAGGAAGTAAAACAATTCCTTCCTGAAATTTCTTCAACCTGATGCTTTGCATATAACCCAAAATTATTTCATTATTAAACAATTTGTTGCAATGTCTTTAAAATTCCATAGTGCAGAAGTACTAATTTGGTTTCCAAGGGGTGAAAGAGAGGAGTCCTGAGCACTCCCATGCCCCTAACAAAGCACATGGACAATATTTGAGGCTTTAAACTTTTAGATGATGTTGGCATCTCTCTTTTTAAAAATCTGGGTGCAAAAGCCCAAGTTATTTTAGCCATTCAGTCTCCAAGCACAGTCTCCTCTTATTTATAAGAGGAAAACAGGAATGCTTGGATGAAGAAGGACATGTCAAACCTGTTGTCCATCCCTCTGCTCATTCCCAATCTCCAGCTTTGTCCTCTGTCCTCTGGCAGAAGTGTTACTGCACTGCCTGGGTGTAGAGCTCTCCTTAATGTGCTAAGTAGGAGATGCCTGATTTAAACACACGAAAAAAGGCCCTGCTGACATTTATTTACCAATTTATTTTGGGGCTTGATTCATTTGTTTGCTTTGATAAATAACCTGACTCGTTTGAAAATGTGCTACGGAAAAAGCTTGTATTTCTGCAGCCCTTCTGGGGTGTCCCTGCCCCATCATGGGTCTCTTTTATTCCTCAGATAAAAAACTCTGTTATTGCCAAATAGTTTGTTCTGTAAATTTACATTTAAACAAGAAACAAACAGAATAAGTTATATTATACCGTGACAACAAATGTTCTATAAAAATTAATTCGGTTTACCCGTCACCCTGGGGAGGTAGCCAGGCTTAAATTTGGTCTTTGACTCGTGTTCTTGACTAAAGCCAGTGTTTCTGGGTAAAATATTACAAGTGAAGTTCCAGGCTTAAAATAATTCATCTCAGCCTGAGCATTTGGTTTGGCACATCCCTGAATTTATCTCCACCCTGCCTTCATTGCCGCGATGTCCGAGCTCCCGGTATTTATTACGGTTTTAGTCAGCAGTCCTTTGAATAGCAAAACAAGGTGTGTAAAACTCCCTCAGCGTTGGCTCTGCAGGGGCAGCAGCTGTGCCAGAAGCAGCTGTAAGAGTGGTAAGAATGAGAGAGATTGCTGGGAGGTATTTTAGTCACTGTCAGGATCAGTATTTCACTCCCAAAGCAGGGCTGTGTCTCTCAGGGCAGGTCTGGAGCAGGCTGGGGACAGCAGATCAATCCTATCAGTTTTCCTGGCATCTTTTAGTTGCCCCAGCCTTGCAACACCACAGCGTTGTGCCTTTTGTTGTTCCCCAAATCTTGGTGGGGGCAAAAGGGAGCACAAAATTTATATAAAACCATGGTTTTAGTGTTAGCTCAGTGAAATTTTTCACTCGTGTTGTTGAAGTTACCTAATTACTACAGAAAAGTTCATTTATAATACAGTTAAAATTTTATTGCTGCTACTTTTGTTTTTGTTGGGTCCCAGTTATTCAGGTTTTCTGTTCTCTCCTGTCTCTCCAAATTTCTTACCTTCCCTGAAGTTCTGCCCTGGTTCACCATGAGCAGTGATGAACCATGGTGAGTTGTTTTTACAGACTGGGATTGCTGCTCTTCTCCTGCTTTTACTCATCCCTACCTCACTCTAATCCAGGCTTTACACTGAGTAGTTACCTGTTATTTCCGTGAGCTGATGCAAAACCAGAACAAATTTGGTCAGTGGAAATTGTCCAGACAATTGTTATTGCAGAAATAAGCCCAGATGAGCTCAGGTCAGGACAAGTTCACACCAGACCTTGAGACCCTGCACTGTCAGGTCAGGCCAAAAACTGTGCCTTTTGCTAAATGATGGCAAAATTCTATTTTCTGACTACTTTTCTGGCCAGACCAGCAAGCAGAAACAACAAATTTTGGTGTGACTAATTAAAAAAAAAAAATTGAAAACCCAGGTTGACCCATAGAACAAGATTGAGGCTAATTTTGGGACTGTGTTAAGAGATGAGGTGAGTGTAATAAATGACTCTGGGTTCTGCTCAGTCCTCCCAGATGTGGGAAATGATTTTGCAATAGGAAATGAATGACTGAGTGACCAACGAGTCCCAAATTAGAAATCACTTTTGAGGACCAAGCATTATAGTTCTAAAAAAGCCTCAATCCTGATGACAGTTTTGGAGTGTAGCCTCTCTTTTCTAGGGTTATTCACTTAATCTGAGGGCAAGCAACAAATGGTACTTTACTATTTATTATCTATCACAAGCAACCAAAAGATCTTCTGTAGGTTTTTGTATTGTGAAAACCTCCTTCTCTTCTTCTTCTTCTTCTTCTTCTTCTTCTTCTTCTTCTTCTTCCTTCTTCTTCTTCTTCTGCTGCTGCTGCTGCTTCTTCTGCTTCTACTTCTTCTTCTTGTGGGTATAAATAATACTGAATATTTGCACATATGTGTGTCCCTGAACAAAAAGAAGGATGTGCACTAGAGAAAATATGTTAAAGACTTGCACAGTGTAACTAAAGCTGATTTTTTTTTTTAAATTTGGGGTGTAGGCAATAGTCACTATTTTTTCATGCCTGATAAATTTGAAGTTACTCCCCTTAAAGGGAAATATCAAACGGAAAATATCATCTCAGTCATTTTTTCATGCAAAGATTCCCTTCATCCTGCCTGTTCTCCTCTTAATAAAGGATTTTCCTGCCCAAAGGATTATACTGATCATGAGCAGCTCTGAGTAATACAGATTTAACTTGGTTTATCCCCACCCTTTTGTTGTGGATTCAGTTTTGTGCTTTTGTGTGTTTCATCCCATCTTCCCAGACTGGGTTTTGCCTTTGCTTTTATAAGTGGCAAATAGACCTAAAGTGATGGAGATGATTCATGGGGGTGTCTGGATTCTGAGCAGTGTAAGGGGTTCGGTTTTTGGTTTTGGGTTTTTTTTTTTGTTTTGTTTGGTTTGGTTTGGTTTGGTTTGGATTGGATTGGATTGCGGTTTTTTGCTGGTTTTGTTTGAGTTTTGGTTTGTTTGGTTGGGTTTTTTTAGGTATTTTTTATTTTGTTGTTTTTTCGTGGTGGTTTGCTTGTCTTTGTTTTTGTGTTGGTTTTTTCTGTTTGGTTGGTTGGTTGGTTGGTTTGGTTTGGTTTCATTTGATTTGTAGGTTTTTGATTTGGTTTGGTTTGTTTTTTTTAACCTTCAGGGAGTCTCCTGGAGTTTCCTTCACTTTTCTGGTGCTTCTTCCAATTCCTCCTGCATTTCTTGATTTACCTCAAAAGATCTTTCATTGTCCTCTCCTAAGTCTTTTGATTGTCCTGTCACTGAACTAAACTATTGGGAGATTATCAAACTAATGAGAGTTAAAACATTTTCTCTTTCTCTGCCTGGCAGGGTGATATTCAAACTCTGCATCATCATCTGCACACACTGAATCCTAAATATCACATAAAAATATAATTTGTTAATTAAACTTTCCCTGTCACGAACATTGGATTAATGCTGGTGGCTCATTATTTATCTGAGGACAGCCTGGGTGGTGATCAACCACTTTGGGATGTGCAAATGGGTTTGTTGGGATTGACCTCCATAATCCAGTTTTTGAGGGATATGAGGGGAAAAGACTTTTCCTCCCCAGGGGCTACTTGAAAGCAAAGTGTGATTTGATGTGGTGTTGGATTGGGAGCTCTGGTGTTCACAGGAGAGGAAGAGGATGGTGTTGATCTCTGAAGAGGAGGGAAGAGGGACATTCCCAAAACCCAGCAAATCACTGTGGCTTTTTCCATGAAAAATGTCTCCTAGGGAAGCACAGATGGATAACAACCACCTCCAGCCATGGGAATGTTGTTTTTCACCTAAACAAGCCCCGTGGGCTGAACTCAGCTCTTGGTGGAGCAAACCTTGCTTGATTTGAGGATTCAGTGTGTTCAGAGTGGTGAATTCAACAGAAAACTCAGCAGGGCTAAAGCAACCAACCATTCCTGCCTGAGCAATTTTTCATTCCCATGCTGCCTCAAAACCTCTCTCACCATCTTCCACTTCCTCCAAGGCTGTGACAAACCAACAGGGGTGGACTCTAATCTCATGGCTCATGCAGAATGCCAAGGTTTTGTGACCTTGCCTTGTGACTATGCCTTTCAGGGACCAAATCTGAGGTCTCCAGCATGCTGTGTGTTTTCCTCCCCTCCATGCACTGTTGAGCTGTGGTGAAATCCCTGCTCCTGCCAGGAGGTTGCAAATGAGTTTCCTCTGCTGAGCATCAAATTAGAGGTGGCTTTTCTCTTTCCTTTAATATTCTCCTATTAATGGAAGGGAAAGGAAGAGTTGTGATGCTGGGTTTGCAAAGAGAGTCAGAAAAGGAGCTCTTTTTATCAGGGGTATAAAGTGAGGAGGAGGGTTGTGTGAGCAGACTGAGCTTTGGCTTTGCCTTGTAAAGATGGATATTAAAGAGCTGGCATCATTTATTAGGCCAAGTGTTGGAGTTGTAACACTAGATAAATTTCCTTCAGGTGTACAAGAGCTGTCTTGTAGGCCTAGAGCTTCTTCCAGCTCTTGTTTTGATGAAAAAAGGTTACCTCTGCCTAAAAATATCCTACATTTGTTCTCAGACCAGAACAACTACAGCATTTTGCTGTTACCTTGGAAAACGAGGGAGATTGTCCAGGCTACTCTAGAAGAAAAGCCTCTTTTTCCCTTCCCCTTTCTCCCTTTCTCCCTTTCTCCCTTTCTCCCTTTCTCCCTTTCTTCCTTTCTCCCTTTCTCCCTTTCTCCATTTCTCCATCTCCCCTCTCCTCAACAAACTGCAGCTGAAAACTCAGGTATTCCAGGTTCCCTGATGCCTTCCATGCCATTTCCATTTAAAAGCCATTCTAGCTCTCCTCAGGCACTATCTGATGGGAGGAGCAGCTTTGACATTGTCATCCATTTGAGGAAGAAATCGCTGCCTAAGGCTCTCTGTGGATTTGCAGGTCAGGAATGTGAGCATTTAACCTGGTGAGCAGAGGTGGTTCTTACCTGGGCAGTGTTTGGAAGGAATAAAAGGAAGATTGAAGGACACAAAGTCTTGTTTTTCAGCTGGTAAAACTTGGAGGTTTAGAGAAACAGGAAAAGAATTAACGCAGAATTGGAGTTGTACTTGGAAATGTGGAAAAACTTCAAGTATTTGTGTTTGGTAGCTTATGTTGCATCGAGTACTTCAAAGGGCTTCTTCAAATAAAAAATTTGGTTTTTTTGGCCCCCAAGACAAGAAGAATGTCGACCTGTTGGACAGAGTTCAGAGGAGAGCACAAAGATGCTCCAAGGGCTGGGAAATCTCTGCTTTTAGACAAGCTGGGAGAGCTGGGGGTGTTCAGAATTATTTTAATTCTCTCTCTTAACTAAATCCTGGAAATGTTTTTCTTCTCCCACCCCTCATAACCTTCCACAGGAGAGTGCAGAGCCGTGAGGAGCTTGTGGAGCTGATCAGTCTGGTTTGTTCCTCACACTCCATCTGTTTACTTCCACCATCCTAGCTCACATTCTGTTTACCTGTTGCCAATTTAACTTTTTTTTTTTTGGAAATTCCAAGGGTAGTATTTGCCTGGTTTGTGTAAGGACATCAAAACATGAAGACTGTCTAAAATACTGTATTTACTTAAAATAAGCAACCTAAAAAAAAATAATAATTCAACAGAGATGTTCTTTATCTTCATTGTGTGGGGGATTGAGAAACCCTACTGATGTTGCCAAAGCTATTTTAAGCTATGAGAACACAATACATTTGAAAGTTTAATTGCTTGCTGAATAATGTAAGCTGTCAAAATAAATACTCAAGGTCTTGCATAAAGGAGAACATTAGGAAAAGGAAAAAAAAAAAAAAGAAAAAGACAAAGCAGAAATGTGAAGTCAATCAGAAGTGGAATCACACTTTACCCCAGCATTAGCAGCACCTTTATTTCTGCACTCAGCAATTGCAGCAACAAAAAGCCAGCAAAGGTTCCAGGGGCAACAGTTTTTATTTTCTAAAGTATTTAGAAATATGTAGCTGGGTCCCACGAGGGTAACTGCTCAGTGATAACCTCCCTCTCCCAAAGCTGATGGGATTCAGGCTGCTTTTTCCTCTGACTAACCAGAAGGAACAGTTAAGCTCCATTATGCAGATGATAAAAGCTCTCACCCTGCAGGATGCAAAGGAAAAGTGAGTGGAGGGGTGGCTGTGGAAGCACTGGGATGGACAGGAGGTTTTTGAGGCACAGAGCTTGCCAGAGAGGCAGCTTGAGAAAAAAAAATCCCAAAAAACTGTTGCTTGGTTTAGTGTTATTTGTTGGTGGTTTTTTTCCTCGTTTTATTGAATTTGAGGATCAGCTTTTGGTGCATTTTCATTCTAAATAAACAAGATTGCATCAGCAGCACATCAGTTCTTAAGGCAATCCCCTTTCAGTAAGAATAATAAGGAAATCCTCTCCCTGTCCCTTTAAAAGCTAGGGAAACATAGATATCAAAGAATTTGGGGGTTTCTTTGACAGATCACTCCAATGTTGGCTGATGTTGGTGAAGAAGCATAGCAAAGTTGGCAAGGATTGATGCTCTCAGCTAATGGGAAGCTGAGCTCAGAAACGTTTAGCAAAAAACCCACAGAATAAATGAAAAATTTTCACCCTTATCCTGCCAGTGGATTTTAATTTCTAACATTTTGATTGACATTAATTTAGATTCTTAAATTCCTTTAATTAGGTTGAGCTGGTGGTCCATAATGACAGTTTTTAACAGTGAGCTGTGCACTGTGTGTTGTGTTTTCTCATGTCCTGCTGCTGCCAACAGCAGACACTTCCACTTTCCTCATTAGTCCCAGGAATGATAATTTGTCTGTGGAGAGGACAAAGAGCCATATGTCCCTCACTGCCTGCTGGAGGTGCAGTTGAGCTATCAGGGTGTAAAATCCCTGACTCCTGTGGAGGCAGAAGATGATTTCTGTGAAGCTGAGCCCTTGTGAAGGATGTTCATCCACCTCCAGGGATGGGGACTCCAAGCTTTTTCCAATGCTTGACAACCCTTCTGATCAAAAAATTGTTCCTAATATCCAATCTGAACCTCCACTGGCACAAGTTGAGGACATTTCCTCTCATCCTCTCACTTGTTACCTGGTAGAAGAGACAAATCCCCACCTGGCTACTCCTCCCTGTCAGGGAGTTTTAGAGAGGGATAAATTCCCCCTGAGCCTCCTTTTCTCCAGGCTGAGCTCCCCCAATGCTCCAGACCCTTCCCCAGCTCCTTTGCCCTTCTCTGGGCACATTTCAGCCCCTCAAAGTCTCTCTTGTCATGAGGAGCCCAAAACTGGACCCAGGTGTGACCTCCCCAGTGTCCAGCACAGAGGGACAATCCTTGCCCTGGTCCTGCTGACCACACTGTTGCTGACAGAGAATTCCAGGATGCCACTGGGATAAGGCTGTGTCTCCTCTGGTTTGTACAACCTACTTCACTTTTCAAGTATTCCAGAGAAGGATAAATGCCCAGGTCTCACTCTGATGAAGAACTAAACACTCCCTCACCACCTAAAAACATCATTCCTATTACCCAAATCTCTCTGCTCTTCTCCCAGCACAGACACACCTAAGAGGAGTTTTCCTCCACGCTCTGCTGGGTCTGAAAGGCAGGATAAGGAGTGTGACAGCTCTCTGCAAAGTGAAGGGGAATCAAAACTGAGCATTTCTAATGGGTTTTCTCTGTGTTTGCTATCAGGCCTGATCCTCATAAGTGATTTCTCTTGTCAGAGCTAAGTGGCTGTGAAAATATTTCTACTAAAATTTAGAGCTGGCACAAAGACCAGGGAGATGTGTTAGGCTGAGTCCTGCCTAGCAGCATTTTCCTATGGAGCCAGGCAGAAAATGATTGCCAAAAGGAAATGATCTGAAGAATTTTTAGAGCAGGGATGTACAGTGCAAAGCACTGCCCTGATGTGGGTCAAGAAACTCGGCAGGAATTTCCCAGGAATGGCATTTCCAGGTATGAACATTTAACTAGTGAGTTTGGAGAAGGAAAATGATTTTATTTTGTCTCTCTGTATAATTAAGGAGTAGTTAGTTAGTTCCAGCAGTACAGAGTGGAATATTTTCACTGTTCACACTTGGTGGTAAAAGAGTAAAAAAAAGATCCTGAGGAAACTCAAGACATAATCAAGATCTATTAAAAAATAAGGTGATTCTCAGTGGACCTTGTAGCACAGTCTGGTTTTCATTTTTTAAAAACGTATTTAGAGGCTGAGAAATGACTTGTTACAGAGCACAAGCCCCTTCAAGGGGGAGAAGCTCTTAAATCTATCAGGGAAAGGAGTGAAAAGAAGAGAGAGTAAGATGCTGACACCAGAAAAAATTAAAGAAAAAACTACAATTTTTTAAATAGACTTGAGTGTGCTTAACAGGAGAAACCCATCACCAAGGCTTTGCTGTGCATGTTTGACTCCACTTGTGCAATGAAAGAGAGGTTGAGCAGGGATGTGAAAGACTTTTGAACTGCATTCTTCTGAGGAGATGCTCCCAGAACAGCAGGAAATGCTCTCACCCTGTGAAGATGGGCAGAGGCTGGAGGTGAACAGGTCTCCTCTCCTCCTGAGAGGGATTCACACCTTTCTGCAGAGGTGTTTTCACTGAGCTGGTCACACAAAAATGCTCTTTAGTCCACCAGGACCTACATCTGCCTGTATTTGACTGGAATATTCCAATTTTTGGTAACTGTATCCAGATATATTCATTTCTTTATTTTATTACTCCACTTTCTTTTTCATTTACAAAATTTATCTACCACTATATCGCCAAATAATTTAGTAATATTTGCAGAATATGGGCTAAATAATGTTTTTTGATGATGAACTGGAAGCCTTTCTCCCACCTCTCACTTTCTGATCCCCCACCATGTCACCAGTTGTGTTTTCCCTCCTGGACTGAACTGAAAATTTAATAATGTCAAATGTCTCTTTATGCTTCTGCTACATCACAAATTATCTGCAATGCTTCTTTGGATCTTCCTTTTATTAGTCACAAGGTGGGTCATGGCAAGCTGCAATTAAAGGGTGGAACACAAATTTCAGGAGGATAAAGGAGAGCAGCTGGAAATGAGTAAGAGAATTTGTAAAAAGGCCAGAAAGGTGTATTCTGGAGAACCCTGCTCCCTTTTTTGTTGTCAGACTTGTTGGATTATAAATAGAAGACAATGGAATGCAACGTCCTACAGAAACCGTGAATAATGAGATGGATGATGTACAGGAGCAAGTGGAGGTCACAGAGATAAACTATAATAACGCCTGAATTTATTGGGGAGGGGAAAATGAGTTGGAAATGACTTTGGCCGGCTTCTTGTTTGAAATGGTAGGAAAACAAGATGTATAAATCCTGAAAAGCAAAAGTTCAATTCAAGACAGCGGCGCAAATCGAGAGTAATTCCATTAAAGGTAATGGAATTACGTCAGGGTAAGGCCGGAGGTAAATTCAGACCCAATTACATCTTGGTCCTAAAATGAGATTTCGATATTGTTTTACAGCATTTGGAGTGCAGGGAGAGCCCAAATGAGAGCAACATTTTGCTGTCCTGGGTGATGCTCCAAAGAACCTCCAACCCCAACTGACAAAGCACAGAAAACAGGAGAAAAAGAAGCAGAAATTAGTTCTGAGTGCAGCAGAAAGGGGAACTGGAGCTGAAAAGAAGCCAAAATGTTAAAACAGAAGTAACCTGGCTCGTTAGTGTGTTTTAGAAATAAACTATGAAAGGAAAAACAAGTGCTGTGCTCTCTGTGGGAGCAATGTGCACCTGGTCAGTGCTAGCAGTGTTGAGGAAAGCTTGTCCTTGGAGTCAGATGTGGAATAAAAAACAAAAAAAAATAGTGTGTTGAAAGGGACAGCTGATGTGAGACAGTTGAATATTTGGCTGGAAGGGAGCAGGCTTTGGTGACCTCAGGTTTTTGATCTTTGGAAAAAAGAATAAAAATAGAATCTGACAGAAAATGCAGGATAGGTAAAGATCTCCTTTTTAAGGTTATTTCCTCAAGATTTTAAAAAAATCTTTTTGTTCCTCTAGTCAACATCTGAACAAATATCAGCTAGTGCAGTCACAATGTTAAAATTCATCTTATCATGTAAGGAATAGTTATTTTCTTTAACCAAAAAAAAAAAGAAAATCGATTTTGCTGAATAGGGAACATGCAAAAAGCCAGCATATATTAAATAGGCTTTGGTATGGTCAGTACTTTCTCCTGAACCCACAGTTTTATTATTTTTTTATTGTTATTGCTCAACATCTGTGTGGCTTCAGAGGGACTCTAAGATGCTCTGCATTTCTAACAATTAACTGAAATACCTTGAATTTCCCCCAAACATCCCATCTGCAAACAGATTTTCTGAAGAGAGACAGCAGCTGTTGCTGAACTGCTGGGCTCTTCTAGCAGGGAATGTTCACTAAACTCTGGTAAACTTTTTATGATCTCCAGTTTATTGTCCTGGACAGTACCAGGCTGCTTGGGAAATAGTAAAAAGTGTTAAAAATCAGCTTTTCAGGAAGGGAAGGCAGAAGGGAAGAGGGATATTTCTGCAATATTTTCACTCTATTAAGATAAAAAGGTTCTTACTCCCTGATCAGGTTCCTTGCTACACATCCAGACATTTGCCAAGTTGATTTTGCATCATTGTTCGAAAGCTGCTGCTGTGGATTGCTGGTTTTATTTTCTGTCCTCACTGAGACAACACCAAAGACCTTTCTTTGCAGTTATCTCTGACATCTTCCAGCCTCCAAAATAATGATAATAATGAAGCACACTTCTGAAGTGGCATTAAATTAATACATTTATGCAGGAGATTGATGTGGAGTAATCACAGGAATACAGCTGATCCAGCAAGTTCCTCTATGGAGGTTTTTAGGGCAGATAAGATCCTGCAGTGATAGAGATTTTTTATCTTCTGTAACAGATAGTAAAAGGGTCCTTTTCTCTAAGAAAAAGGGGTGGCTGCAGCTGTGTCTGGGACCACTGTGGCCACCATGGTCTGATGAAGTTTATTAGAGGAGACCAAAACCCCAAACTGCCCAGCTAAAAGTTGGTTTAACAGGGTGGGATGTATGGGCAGAACATTCCTTTTTGGGAATGCAGCTAAAAATATCAGTTCTCTTAGCTGTTCCACCTAGTGATGACTTAATTTCTTTTAATTTTTTATCATTAATAAGGGAAAGCAGATAATCAGGAAGCAGTGATTTTTGATTTTTTTCTAAAAAAACTTTATTTTATTTAAGTTGCGTGGTTGCTTCAGGGCTTTCCAAATATTTTGATAAACTTTGGGTTTTTTTTTGGTTTTTTTTTTGTGTTGTGGCGTTGGTGGTTTTTTTTTGGTTTCTTTTTTTTTTTGTATTTTTTTGGTGGTCTGGTTTTTTTTGTTTGTTTGTTTGCGGTTTTTTGTTTGTTTTTTGTTTTGGTGGTTTTTTTGGTTTTTTGGTTTTTTGGTTTTGGTTTTGGTTTTGGTTTTGACCAGAGATAACCCTGAGTCACCCTTGGAACAAAGTGGTTGGGAAAAAGGTGATAACTTCTGGGAAAAGCATCAATCCAGAGATCTGAGCAGAGCTCAACTCATCACAACTCAACACAGTGTTGGCTGGAATGGTTTTCTGGATGCCATCTGGGCAAACAACAACAACTAGGTCAGCTCTGATCAGCCTTCTGGGATCCTCAAGTGACAATAGACCTCAGTTAAGGAAAATAGTGGAATTAATTAATATTTTACCATTTCCCCATGCTGACTTCTTGCCTCCAGTTTCCTTACCTTTTCATCTTCTCAACAATTTTGGGATTAGGGGAAGAGATTCAGGTGAATGCTCCAGCCATGGCAGAATTTGTGGGTTGACAGCAGAAGTGTTTTGTGATGTTCTCTGTGCAGGAATCCTCAGCCTGGAGAGAAAAAGAGCTTTAAGGGCAGCAAATCTAAAAAATGGAGGTGGGGATGTCTAAAACAGGACTTCCTAAAACAGAAGGCTGGACAAAGTTAGGAGAATAAAAAGCAGATTTATTTATTAAAGGCCTTCAGGTACATTTTGGGCAGACAGAGCTACTCAATAGGCTACACCCAAAATAGACAGCAAGTCATGAGTTCTTCACATTTTATAAATTCTGTCCATTAACATATCAGCCTTAATCCTCCAATTACACCTGCAGGTGATGATGTCAGCTACCCCAAGCTTTCTCCCCCCAGTTCACTGTTGTTTGCATATTTTGGGGCTCTGAGGCAGCGAAATGTCCTTGAATTTTCCAACTGAGAAGAACTGTTTTGTCTAAAATCCTGGGAACAGATGTTTTTAGCACTTTATATGGAGCCTAGAGCTGCACAGCAAAACTACAGACACATGAAAAATAGAAGCTAAAAATCAGTTAAAAAATTAGCCAAAATTAAGGTATCAGTGGTGTTTCTAAACCCAGGCACTAAATTCCTACAGGTTTTAAGTAAATAGAGAGCCACACTGTGTTTTGGTACCTCCAGTGCTGGATAAGAGGTGGCTGGCTGTGTGGCTTGGGTGTCACATGCATTAGTAGTTATGAGCCTGAATATCACCCAGTGTTTGTGTTTTGTTCAACTGGGAGGAATCCTGAAAAAAAACAAACCAAGGACTGGTTTGGGATATCTGATATTGACTGATTTTAATTTTATTAAAATTTGAAATTTTAATTTCAATGGTTTTATTCAGAAAGCTCTGGGATTATTGATTCAGATCACTCAAAAGCAGCCCAGAAGTTTGGGGTTAACATGTGCCTCCTGTTGCTACCACAGCACACACCAACTGAGAGATTTTAGTGAGCTGACAAGGAGGGAAAAATCTCTTTCTGCTTCTTCATAATAGCTGAGCCATCACCATTTACCCAAGATCTCATGTGTCTGAAGTTCTCCAGATTTTCATTGTACTCCAGAAGTCCATTTTCAGCTGAACAAACTCTCCTGTCCATTTGGGAAAGAAAAGGAAAAAAAATATATTTAGGATTACTCCCTTTAGCTTCTTGCATTTCAGCCTGACCCTGTTTTGATGTAAAATCCTTTTATTTTAAAAGGAAAGGTCAGTCACATGTTTCAGTACCATCTCTGCTGTGGTTCTTTGGTCCTTTAATGGATATTGCTGCTGAATTCATTTAGGGAACTTGTCAGCTGGATCCATGTGCTCAACTTTCTGGCAGCTGTTGCAAAAACTTAACCATTTTGTATGAAAGCCTGGTTTTAAGCACTAAGGCTGCTCCATCTGCTCTTATGGTGCACTGAGTGTGCCTTTCTCTGTTTTCTCCTCTGTTTTGGGTCCCTACCTGCACAAATGCAATGTGATTTTCAATATGTAATTTCCTACCCTGGTTGCATTCACAATGGCTCATGTTGAAGCAAGGCGACAGAGAATGAGTCTCTGGAATTTTTTATTCTGCACATGAGCCTCGATTCAGGGAGAGGAGAAACATTATTGATCTTTCATCAGGTAATTTTCTTTCAAGCACCTGCATTGGACTTTTAACAGTGGTTCTTAAGCTGAATCTGTTTTCCTCCTGGAGAACAAATTTGCTATCAGCAGCAGAGGTTTCTGATAATGGGGCTTACAGCTTTCACATTTGAATGGATTGGAACACTTGGATATTTCCCTTGGCCCTCCCTGTAAACAGAGAGTTGCTGTATCTGAGTTCATTAAATGCTTCATCCATTGCCTTCTGCCAGCAGAATCTTGCTTTACCTGAAACAAACCTGGGAGCCTGGTGATTTGTAATGGACTTCCTCAGGTCTTTTATTCTGTTTGTTTATCCCTTTATTATCTATTTGTTTCGTACCAGGGCAGTATCTCTTTGAAGTTTAATTTTTTGGACGACCAGTGGTGCATTTTAATCGCCACAAGTCCTCCTGGCCACAAGGATTTTTGTCGTGGACCAGGGATGGTGATTTGCACAACTCCTGTAATAGCAGTGCCTTTTGGGTGCTAGTGCAAAATTTATTGCCCCACAAAATGGGGTCTTCATTCACATGGCTGCTCTGGCGAGTGTTTTATGGGCTAATAAAGTGCCTTGTGTTTTTGTAATCTAAGTGCTCCTCTGCTTTATGGTCTGATGTCACTTGCAGGGTGGTGGGGAAGAGCGACTTCTGGCACGCTGGAAATTATGCATTATTGTCACCTGAGAGCCTGAAGGATCTTTAAAGTAATGAAATGTGGGGCTGATGAGCAGAGAAGTCACACTGGTGGCATTTCTTTTAAGATTTTGCCTGTTTTGGAAACTTAATAATTCCTAAAAAGAGACAGATACATCTATCTGCCTGCTAAATTAAAGTGTTGCTTCAAAAAGCAGTGCCAAGGAGAGGGAAATGTAAGGTGAATGGAAAGGACAATGAAGGAGAAAGAAAAGTACTCAGAGATTTAGACTCTGTATTTTGAGAGTGTTGCACTCTGTGCGGGATAAATATATTAATTTGCCTTGTACTTCACAGCTTGCCCTTCTGTTCAGAAAGTGGCAGAGATGTCAGATTTAAAGAGCCATATGAAGTATAAGGGATAGAGCAATAGGTGGTAAGTAGGCTGCTGAGATCCATTTCTCTTCCCAGCACAATTCCTTCTAGTCATCTCAGTGCTTTTGAGAACAAAGTGCAATATGAAAACAAATAAAACCACAACAGAAAGCCCTGCTCTCGAGCAAACATATTTTAAAGCTGATTCCTGCCTTATATTATGTTCGCATTTTTCTGTTCTCCTGTCTTTTGCTTAAAAAAAAAAATAAAAATCAGAAAAAATAGATCTTGGCACAAGTGCCTCAAGGGAGTGTGTTCAGAAAGCACCAGCACTGTTACCAACATCGACTTTTACGCTTCACTTTGTACTTTAAAATGTCTCTTTCCTCCAGCTGACCTCCCTATCTGCATAGCACTGCACTCCAAAATCCCTTCCAGCAGAGGAAGAGGTGGAGGAGAGAGAGAAAAAACAAAGTTGTGCAGCACTTGATGGTCACTCTTGCTGTGGAGTCGAGGGAGCTGGTGAGGAACAGACTCAGAGTGAGCAAAAATTGCTCTGGTTAGAGCAGAGATCCCCAACCCACAGCACGTGGAGCACTCAGAGCTCTTCTCAGCAGCAATGGAAGTGATCACCTTCAGAAGGAGTCATGGAGGTAATTTTTTTTCTGTCTGAAGCAGCAGCAGTTTGCAACTTCCCATCCTGGTCCCAATATTTTGTACCTGGCAGGCTGAGAACTACAAGCCTGGCTCAGGACATGATAATGGGTGTACAAGTGGGATGAATTTTAGGTGGGTGAGGAAGTGGTTTGGACATCCCCTGTCAGGAGAATTGTGATCAGAGGGCCAGAGTGAGAAGTCCTGCTGTCTTGGCCTCAGCTGCTGGAGCTGGACAGGTGAAGAGTGTGAGTTTTTATATTAAGACCATGTTTTCTGGGGACAGGAAGGGGTGTGTTGTGTACTGAGAGGTCAAAAAAAAAAGCTTTTCTGTTTAGAAGGATATGGACTCTTCGGTTGAGCCATGTTTGAAGCAGGACCTGTCTGTGAAAATGCATTTAAATCCTAGGGAAATAAACCCAAAATCATCATGTCCCATCTGAGTGGAGTTCCCGATGGAAAACAAAGAGATGTCTAGAGAAACCCAAGTTGTGGGATTCATACACATCTGTCTTGGAAGCCAAAAGCTCTGCCATTGCCTCTGCCAGTGATGGTACCAAGCAAATCAAATAGATCAGAAGCTGGCTAAATATTGGATTTCTTCTGCTGTTACTTCACTGTTAGTGGAGTTTGCATCATTTTCAGCACCTCTTGTAAATACCAGTCCATTTGCATTGCACACACAGCTTAAATAATTGATATTTACAGTGCAATATTTATTAACATCAGTGTGGAGGTTTATGAAGTCCTTTTACATTGCCTAAAAGGTGGATTTCTAACAAACCTGCTGTCTGTTAGAACAAACTCGTGCAGTTGTTTTGAAACATTATCTTCATATTCTCCATTAAGAAAACCAGTGTGTATCAAACCTTCCTCCGGTTTGGTTGATGAACTTTACAGTGACATTTCCTTGATTTATAATCTGGGATGGAATTGGGGATCAGGGTAACAAATGTGTTCCTCTGCTGAGCTTCTTCCTCCTGAACCCCACAGCACCCAATTCCTGCCATGGCTGCACTCAAACCCACCATGTCTGCAGTGCTCTGGATATTTGTCTGCTGACTCTTAAAGCTGATTTTCTTGGAGATGATAAACCACCTGGCTTTGCTCTTTGGACTGCAAAAGAATTGCTTGGTCATTGCCTTTCTGTTTAGATTTCCTGCTGGTCCAGGGGTGGACATTTTTCACGGCTCTATGAGACAGCCTGTTTGCTCCACATTGACAATTCCAGTGGCACAATTGCTGCTAATGCCTTTTCCTTCTCACTTAAATCCTGATGGAGGAACCGGCTTTAGGCACATCACTTAATTTAAGCATACACACAGGAGCATTTGGGCTTTAATGCCCCTAACTAGAAATACACAAATAACCACAGCCAGCTGAAAAGCGTCTCGAGCTGTTTGTTCGCCTTTGATTTCTTGCTCACTTCACAAAATAACAAAACTCATCGCAGTTGTTTGAGTGAAACAGATTCATTTTTCAATTAAAAGTGCCTGGGTTTAAGCAATGGTTTTTGGTTTTGTTTTTTGGTTTTTGGTTTTTTTTAATGGAACATATTTTCTGGGATGAAAATGCCTACATTTCAGAAATAGATGTGATTTTTTCCCTGTTTCTCAGATATTTGCTCTGCTCTCGCCACTGAAAAAAATTTGGTGGCAAGAAAACACATGAACCAGCAAAAGCAACTTTTAAAATTCAGAATAAAGCCTAAAAAAAAAATCTACACCTCTCTTCACCAAAACTTTTCATCCTCCAAGTACTGGCTCTTTTATTAACCATAGTTCCATTGTAATTTCTCAAGGAGAGCTGAAGCAATCGATCATTCATTCACATCCCTAAAGCACCCTTCATCCCTGCTTTTCACAGTGCCCTATTGAGTATTGAATGCATGTTAAATGCTAAAACCAAGAGAGGGAGTCTGGGAAGTTTAATAGACTACATTAACCTGCAGTGCTCTTTGTCTCCTGTCCATTTGTCCCTGTCTTTCCTACATACATGTGTGCGTGTGCAGGACACTTTCTGGCACGTTTGTCTACCCTCAAAGCAATGTTTGTGACAGAAATTAAGAGCAAACTTATTTAAACAGATACATCAGTCATCATTTTTAACTTATTGAAGTCCTTGGGATTTGTTATATTTTGGGTTTTGTGTTCTGTGACAGGCACGTTGTAAGAGGAGTTTGCATTTATTGGAGTCCACACACAAATAGGTTTGAGGATTAAACTAAGAGAACATCCACATCTCTGGAATTCCAGGGAAAGGGGACATTTTCATCAGAGAGTCACAGAATGCTTTGGGTTGGAAAGGACCTTAAAGATCACAGAGTTCAAACCCCCCTGCCATGGGCTGGGACACCTAACACCAGTTTCAAACACTCTTTTACAGTATATAATTCTTTCTCTCTGTTTCTGGACCACCTGCAGGACTCAGAAAGCCTTCAGTTCTCCCCATCTCTCACCAGGAGCTGACAGGCTCTGTTAACTCCTGAAACAGAACAATAAAAGCAGCAAAACCCTGAGCTTTCCTTGCTCAGAATCACCAAACCACAGAACGGTTTGGGTTAAAAGCAGCCCTAAAGACCATCGACTTCCAACCCTGAAAAACCTGGAAAGACATCTCCAATCCAAGCTTCAGCAAGGAACTGCAGCAAATCCCTGGAAGGAAGGTGTGACAACAACTCTGTGTGGGTTGTGTGTCACTAAAGTTGTTTCCCATTATTGCTGCAGGAACCTCAGGCTGAGAATTGCTGCGGGAAAACATCACAGTGACCTTTCCGTGACAGATGCTGAGCCTTGGTCCACTCTTCACTGCAGCAATGTGAAAAGCACGACGGAATTAGAAAGCCCTGGCAGAGCAATCAGAGTTGGTCACAGTTTGGTGCCAATTTATCTCGGGGCGCTAAAAGGATTATCGGGGCAATTCTGGAAACTTGGTGAATATTAAGAGCTCACGGAGGTCCTTGGGCTGGGAAGGGAGGGATCTGTTTGCTTTTTGCAGAAATCTGGTGCAGGAGAATGGTTTACCTCAGTGCAAGAGTGGTTAAAAAGGAATAAGCAGTTTATCAGCACCTGGAGGGGAAAAAAAAAAAAATTTCACTATCATGATCAGTAGGCACCAGGGTTCATCCAGATGAAATTATGGCAAATTAAATTAATTTCTGTCTCTCATAAGCTAAGAGGCTTACTGCATAATGAGGGAGAGGGAGGTGTAATACATCTCAGTGCTAGCAAGGTGGTTACAAAGGATTCCAGGGGCTCTTCCGTCAGAGAATAAAGTGAAACTTTCAAAATTAAAACTTACTTGGGAATACTATGGGTGGGGGAATGAAAAAATAATGTGAGAGGTGAGTGATGGCAGTGACATTGTTGAGCTGCTCCCCGTGGGGTCCTGTTTTGAGAGCTGTCAGCAGTGACTTGACAGATGGAGTCTGAGGCGAGGCTGAACTAATCTGGAGGTGATGCAGGGTTAAGAAGGAAGCTCTTAGAAACTGTTCTGGAGATAATTTAGCTGAAAACCACAAATCTGAATTGCTGGTGGTGGTTAATGAGTGACTAGCTGTCTGCAGCTGGTCAAACCCTGCAGGGGAGCAAGCGTTCACCTTATTTCAGTAATAACTGCTTCTTGATTTATTATTATTTAATTTTAAGAAGCCATGATAAAAAGGGTGCTTAAAAATAGGTATTGAAAAAGCCATGAAAAATTTTGCTAAGGCTGGCACTTCTGTGATGAAATTTGTGAGGGCTGCTGACAGAAATTCGTGTGTTTTGATGCAGAGCCACTGAAGAACAGAACTGCAAACCCTGTTCCTCTCTGGAGAAGGTATTTCACCCGTGTCAGGTGGGTTTGAAATACCTCCCCTTCTTTTCCCACACAGCCACAGACCATCCCCTGAGCTCCTGCAAGAAAAATAGTGCCACGTCTCCTAATACTTTCAAGTGACAGGCAAATTGGAAATCCATGATGCTTTTATTTTAGAATATTGTGTGGCTTGAAACCTGGAAGCAGCAGTCCGTATTTCTCCTGGCTTTTACTCTGCTGGATGATTTAGACCTATGCAAAGGGCTTTGCTGACAGATCAGAATTAGAGCTCTTATTTTGCTCTGTTGTAAACTATTCCTCAACATGCACAATTAGGTCTTGAAGAAGAAAAAGTGGGGGGAAAAAAGGCTGAAAAAGTCAGTTTGGAGCCAGAACAAGTAGATTTAAGCTTTCTTCCTTTGATAACTGTAACAGCATGGTAAATATACTTCAGGGCTTGGTGAAACTTAGTGAAACAACTTAGGCCAGTTTGGATGGGGCCCTGAGGATCCTGATCTAGTGGGTGGCACAGGGTTTGATTTTTAGGTTGCTTTCAACCCAAACCATCCTATGATGCCGTGATTCTAAAAAAAATAACCTTTCCTCCTAGCTCATCCTCCTTCTTTGTTTACATCTGCAATAAATGCTTAGAGGTGAGAGATGCCCCATGCTGAAACAGAGCATGCCAGTGGTCCTTGATGGAGAAGATGTGTGCTAATAATGGAGGGGAGACAAACAATGCCATGGGTGAGGGGTTTGGTGTTAACACCTTTGAAATGGGTTTCAATGTCTCTGTTAGCTTCAAGCAGCAGGTTTGTTGTAGAACCCACACAGTTTGACTCCTGAAGCAGACAAGTGGGTCTGCACAAGCCTGAGCTTTGGAACTTTGAGGCAAAATGACGAGTTCAAGGGGGAATATGTGGTAGGTGGACTCTCTCCCTTTATTCAAATAAAGTTGCAGGACTCCTCTGTCTCCTTTATGCACTCTGATTTTTCACAGCAGGATTTTCTGTGTATCCTGGAGAATGAGGTTTGGGGCTTTCTGTGGGCAGAAAAGTCCAGAGATCTAAGGCACCAAAAGTTTCCATCCTATAGGTTTTTCAGCTTCCTCATGATGGGAAGAGGAAGGGCAGGCACTGATCTATTCTCACTGGTGAGCACTGAAAGGACCTGAGGGAATGGCTGGAGCTGTGTCAGGGGAGGCTTAGGATGGATATCAGGAAAAGGTTCTTCCTCCAAAAGGTTGTTCAGCACTGGAACAGCTCCCCAGGGAATGGTCATGGCTCCAAGCCTGCCAGAGCTCAAGAAGAGTTTGGACAACACAGGATGGGATTGTTGGAGTTGTCCTGTGCAGGGCCAGGAGCTGAACTTGGATGTTCTTCATGGGTTGTTCTTCTTGGATGATCTTCATGGGTTCAGTTGGGTCCCTTCCAGCTCAGGATATTCTCTGATTCTGTGGTTCTGCTGTAGGATCATCCTGGCTGTGTGGGATACACCAGAATGGTTGGTCACCACTCAAGTCTGGACTTCTCTGCATCATTTTTGGAGGTGCTGCCGAGGGTTGGAGTGGGAGCTTCAAAGTTTGTTAGAGAAGCTCCTGTTGAGTCACAAGGGGCAGAAAAGGACCTCTTTGCTTTCTAAACTCCTCAGAGAAGAGCCTGGGGCAGCTGGATCCAGGCCTATCCCCAGACTTTGTCAACAGTCTAAGTTTTACAACTTTGTCCCTCAGATTTTAATCAGATCTATGAATCTAAAAATGGATTATTTATTGTGATAAATGATTATATAAAAGAACTCGATCAGAATTATTTATGACGCAGCATAAAAGCTAAAACTACTACTCTAGTATCAGATAGGATAGTGCATTATATCAAAGCAATATTAAAGGAATTATATTTAAGCTACCAAAACAAACACATAGAATCCTTAGAATCCACTGCTGCTCCAGGGCTGTCCCTGTGGGCAATGCAGGAGGTTTTATCTGCATGTGTTTGTGGTTTGCTGGGTCCTATCAGTACCCACAGCCCTCAGTCCTTCACAGAATCCATCTGTAAGACAAGAAGATGTTGTGTGGTGCAAATGATTCTCCTCTGCACATTTGATGCACTCTCATGCATTTCTGTCTCCAGCAACAATGGAATAAATGTAAATGCAGCTGCTCAACCTACTTCTGCCTGAGCCACAGACCCTGCAGCTCAGTGCTCTGCTCCACATACTCTGATTACTCTGATTTTTACCTCTTTTTAGATAAGAAAACTGCAGTAAAAATTACAGCAGCTGTGAAAAAGACAAGGCTGAGCTATCTGGCTCAACTCTTGACCACTCTTAAGTGCAAAAAACTATTCCATTGCTGTGCAGCTGCCCTGTGCCAAAGGGCATGCTGAATGTTGGGATGTTTAAACCACTGCAGCAAAGGTATCCTTGATCTGTACCTGAAAAACTTATTATTGCTCTTCCATTAGGGATCAGATGAAAATAAAATAAGCTGTATCTTGTTTTATAAGTGGAAATGCCATTTCCTGCTGGAGCTAGAAAACAAAGCTCTTTGGGATTATTGTGAATATCAGTGAGGCAGAGAGAACTCCTTCCCTTGTTGGTGTTTGCAGCTGCACTTGGGGTCTGATTGTTTTTCCGTTGACTTGGTCATTCATCAAGTGTCTCCAAGAAGCAGCAGAGGCAGAAGTTCAGCTCCTTCCTGGCATCCCTGCAGAGAAGGGAAGCAGCAGCCTCCTCATCTTCCTCCTCACAGCCCTCCTTTTAAAACTGGATAAATAAATTAGAGAGATGATCGTTCAAAGAACAAACTGGGAGCAGCTGGGGATTACGGATTCGCTGGACTGTGCTGCTCCAGCAAAGGAAACAGCAGCCATAGGGAACTCTCAGGCAGCAGTTTGGCATCTCCTGGATTATTCAGTGCATTGTCTTTGCAGTGTTTGTGCTCAGAGAAATGCTCAGCAGGAGATGTTACTCCTCCCAAGAGATGCCCCCTCTGGTTTTGCTCTTCCAGGGCTTGCTTTCAGGGTAGAGCTGTGGAGAGGCGAATCTTTTACTGTATTTGTATTTTGGGTACTTGGTAGCTCCACAGACGGAGTATTAACTTACTGTTGTGCAGAGAACTCTTTTGAAAAGGAAATTTTATTCTTCAGAGACACCCCGTTAATTAACTTCCACACTTCCATGGGGAGCAGAATATTAAGACAGATAATAATACTAATAATGCTACAACTGTTAATAATAATAATAATAAAAAGAAAAACAACAATAACAACAACATATCTTGTTACCATTACAAATTAAAATAAAATGCTGCAGGAAGCAGAGTTTTGAGAGAGCTTTTTTTTTTTTTTTTAATTAAGATCTTAATAGCATTTAATGTAAATTAAATATAATCATTGTCTGATTCCTGAGCGCATCTCTGAGGCTGAAGAATAAGAACTTAATTGTGCTGACAACACAGTGGGAAGTGCCAAAACCAAGTACCAGCATGTTGGTTAAAGTGCTTTGAATTAAGAGGTGGAAGGCAGAACTTTTATTTTTTTGTACTCTGCTCCCAGTTATTTTGCAGCAGAGTAAAGTTCGTGCCCGGCACGAATTTATTATGTAAGATATCTAACATAAAATTTACATTACAATGCAAATGAAGAAGACTTTATTTAACTTTAGAGATTGGGAAGGATCAGATGCATGAGCCTAACAAGCTGTTTCACTTTGGAGATGGGGAATTACTGGTATGTGAATCCCTGAGTTGTTCTGCGGGCAGATAATTTAATGAGGTCTGCAAAATGGATGTCAACTCCAGCGTCTTGCTTTCCATTAAGAGGAATTAAGTATGGAAATCTGAGTTTTCAATCTGCTGCTTATAGAATTCATGCATTTGGTGGCAAGATTTACTAGATTAAGAGATTGGGGATCAGGCTGACTGTGCACTCCTCAGTGTTAGCAATGTGACAGAGTTCTATTCCCAGCTCCCTCTCTTGCAATAGCAGTGTGGAATACCTGCCTGAGGTAAATACAGCCTCTTGCATCTCAAATGAAAATTGATGTAATTGCTCAGGTGGTGTGGTGAGTCCTGGCGTCATCAGCAAGTGAAGTGTATTTTGATGAACAAACACAGAAATTGCATCTTCAGCTAAGCAGAGATAATAACTCATTACTGGATCTGGTTTTGTCTTCATGTGGGATTATCTATCCTTCCTGAATGGTGCCAGAGGAGTCCATGCCTTCTGTGTGAGTGTTCAACCCTTGACACACATCTGAATTGCTGTTCTGCAACTAAGAGATGTTATCTTCATGGTACACTAAGCTTTCACTTGTAGGAACCATTTAAGAAATCAAGTGTACTTTTATTTACTGGGAGGGTGATGAAGCCCTGGCACAGGTTGACCAGAGAAACTGTGGCTGCCCCATCCCTGGAAGTGTGCAAGGCCAGATGGGATGGGGTTGGAGCAACCTGGGATAATGGGAGGTGTCCTTGCCCATGGCAGGGGTTGGAACAAGCTGGTCTTTAAGGTCCTTTCCAACCCAGGCCATTCCATGATTCAACATTCCTGGGCAGCTTTTCCAACTGAGCTATTTGCACAAAAACTATTTGCACATTGAAGTGGGAAAAAGCCCTGCCAAACTTTGGATTAAGACTTCAACAAGAGAGGTCTCAAAGTATTTGTAGTTTAAGTTGTTTTTGGCAAAAGCTGTTTGGGTATTGGCCTTGCTTCTCAAAGGAGTTGCTGAAAGAGTTGACCTAAGTCTTGAAAGAGCTGCTCTTCAGCAGAAATGACAGAGAAGGAGAAAGGAGCTGGAGAGTCAGGACAAGCCATGGCTCTTCAGGGGGACCATAAATAGCCCCTTGACGTGTTTTGATCAAAGAACCCCCATTCACTCCAAATCTCACCACCCTAGGGAAAAAAAAAAGCCAAAACCAACAAAACTCTGACCTGATTCTTTTCAGTACAACTGTGGCTCAGGTGTGTCCTCTGAGAGAGAAAAAACATTATTTTCTCCAGGTCTTTCTCAAGTATTCCTTGAGTTTTTGAATGAAACCTCATGGAAAACCACTTCTTTTTGACTAAAAGGATATCAAGTGCTCTCTGGAGAAGCTTAGAGGCTGAGAGTGCTCTGGTGACCTTATAAAGCTTGAGAACTACTGGACTGAGCTAATAAATACCTTTGGGAAGCATTTATGTCTCTTCCCCTTCATTTGTGTGGTCCCAAAGAGCAAGGCCAGCAAGCAGTGCTTTCAAGGCATAATGGTGCTGGAATTTGGGGTGTAAAGGAGGGGAACACCCATGGCTGGAGGGGTGACTGGTTTGCCTCCCTCCTTGCCTGTTTCAGTGCTGGTGAAGCAGCACTGCCCTTTCCTATCCCCAGTGCTTTCCTGCAGAAACTGTGTCATTAAGGGGTAGATGACCAGGGTAAGTAAATTTGTCCTGCTCAATTTCAGATTTCTCTCCTGAGTACAATATTTTCCTGGGCAAGCCATCTGTCAACTCCCCAGCCCCATCTCCCTTTGCTGTACAGCCCTTCCTGGAAAATTTGCAATGCCAACCTTCTGTGATGGCCTTGTTCCCTCTCCACTCCCTGTTTTTACCTTATCCCTTCCCTTTGAATGGTTCACAGGCATTATCTTCGTGCTGAACACTGGAAAAATATTTTGGGCAGCTCCTTCCCAGCATTTCCTCCTGGCTTCCATTGCTGGTCAAGACCCAAAACTCCTGTAGCTCTCCTGTGCCTCTGTGGGCTGCTGTGTGTTGTGTTGTCTCGATTGCTCTGCAGCTTGATAAATTTCTCTAAGTGCCTCATTATGCAATTAATTTCAATTGCAATTGCCATCATCTCTTCTCTTCTGCAGGCATGCCACCCAGCAGGAGACTAATAAAACCATCACGACTAGCACCAAAGCCATCAAGCAGCTGTCTGAGATTGTCAGAGGCTCATCCAGGGTATGTGTCACTCAAGATGCTGTTGGGGGAGAGTGATGGGTTATGAGGAAGGAGGAATAATGAAAATAAGAAGTGGCAGTGGGTGCTTTAAAGCTGCTAAGCTCCATGTCTTGCTATAACTTCATTTCCTGTTACACAAGTGTGGTTTTTGCTTAGAAAAGGCCCAGAGGAAAACAGCTGCAGACACCAGTTCTCCTCTCAAAACTGGGTAATGTGAGTTTGGAAATCAAGAACTCGGCAACAAAGCCTTTGACTAGTTCACGTTCTCAGGGTCTCTCTTAGTTTGGGTGAAAATATTGCAGAAATCTTCTGGTTTCACATGAGTTTGGCATTTGTTCAAGACCCACTTGTGAGTTTGGGAATGTGTTAAGTGTCCAAAAAGGCCAAACCTGTGGAATAAATCTGGATATGACACTCCCTCAGTGCTGTCTGCTAGTGCAAAGGCAGCTTTGGGAATAGATAGATACAGGCTGTGGCCAGATCAGAGCAGGATTTTGAATTAGAATTTACCCAACTTTGAACTACAATTTACCCTGGAAAATCCCATGTTTTATGGGCAAACTGGGCTCTCATCTGTAGGTTCAACTCCTATGAGCATCAGTGTCACAGGGTATGAATAATCCCCACACCTTTGTCCCCAGTGCTAAGACTGGATGAAAAGAAGGCTTTTTACCTTCCTACAAAGATTTCATACCCCAAATGTTCCTGCTGACTTTGGTCCATGATGTGCATCATGGAGAAGAACAGAAGCAAACTGTGGAGATTCCAGCTGGTGTGAGAGCTGAGGAGAAATTCCACCCACAGAACAGGTGATTCAGCACCTGAAATGAAAATATGGTCATTTTCTACTTGATTTCTGTTACATTCTTGCATCCAGAATCCATATGGTTTCTAAGTCAGGAACTTTCCTGAATCGATGTTTTATTCTCACTTGCTTCCTGCCATTTTCCAGAGTCCTGTATTACTTCAACTCTATTCTCACTGCCCTTCCATCTAGAAACAAGGCTGCTCTAAACACACAACTCCTCTCTGTCCAAGTGGTTTTTACAGCCTGGATTTCTGGCACTTGCCAACAGGCAGATGAGAGAAGGATTTAAAAGTTGGATCACCCCAGGCTACCTTTGTAATCTGTGAAACACCATGTGCAATTCAGCCTGCCTAAAAAAAAAAAGAATGGGTGATGGTCTACTCCAGAAGATGGGGAGGGAAGTCTGGAATGACTGTTTCCACATGGAGATATCAAACTTAATACCAGGATCATTTTTAGCATGTGGTTTTGATTGGTGATGGACAGCAAGAACTGTTTTTTTTTCATTTTCTTACATAATTACATCTGAGCTTGATGAAACAGAAGATGCTGCCTTGGAGATATTGGGATCTGGGCTCTTGTTTTCTGTGCTGATCTCCAGGCTCTATTTTGTGACATAAATTGGGTCCAAAGGGGAATCAGGCAAGGTCACATTAAACCCAATTACAGTGCCACACAAGGATGTCATTATTTGCTCTTGAAGCCCATGGGGGCTTTCAGGAGAAGAGGATTTACTGTCATGGGGAAAAAAAATACAAAGTTGAAGGGAAAATATTTAAGAGCTGAAGGAAATAGACACACAGACAATTTTGGATGATATGAGGAATAAACTTGCTCTTCTCTATTACATCACATAATAACTTTTTTTCTGCTCACTGGTCAATTAATTTAACAGATTTTATTTTTTTTAACTCTTCTTTTCTAACAGTGTGCAGTTTAAGTAATTAAACCTACAAATTTTGATAGAAAGCCTGTAGCCCCTGTTCCTTATATAGAATAAATTGTTTTGGTGGATATTGGCTACTGGTCAGTAAGTCCCTCTTGGGAATTTGGGTAGCACTGCTAACTCTCCTCCCATAAAATTACTCAGAGCATGAAAAACCTTCCAGAGCTTTATGGTTAGTCCTCACCAATCCATTTTTCTGTGGATTGTTTTGCATGTACACACAAACAACCAAAAAAAAGCTTTTTTCCCCTTTCTTCCTTATTTTCCCCTGGTAATGCACTGCCAATGAGATGCAATATGGGGCTTTCTCTGACTTCCCATAAATCTCCAAGTGCTGCTGGAGCTGTTGGAGTCAGGATGCCCAGCTGAGCAAATTGATAGTATTGCAGGAGCAAAGATGCTGCTCTAAGTGAATCAGGAGACTGATGTAAAATGGCTCTTTTAGGGCTTCATTCTAAACTAACCTCAAAGGATGTAAACACAAAGGTAGCTCTGGAATTCTTTTTTTTTTTGGTAGGGGAAATGCTGGAGCATAAGATCAGCTCTCCAGGATAACAATCTTATCTTATTTTGCATGTGCAACAAACATAAGGTTTATGGACCTTTATCTGTAGAATGGGAATAATGATACTTGCCCTGCTCTGAAAATGGTTTTAAACCTTTGCATGAAGAACTGTAAGTCTGGGATATTCTTCTGTGTGAGAAAATACTGCCATAAAAATTAAAGATGTTTATCCCATCCTTTATGAAATCTACTTTTGCATTCTTAAGCAGTTTTCTGAAACAGCTGAAATGGCTGTAAAGTGAACACTTCTGTTAAGTAGCTTTAGTGTAAATTGGGTTTTGTTTGCCACTTGTTTTTTAAGGTGACATCCCAGTTCCTTGCATTCCCTTCTGTAAAACCTGGACATGTGAGCTCCTGCACATGTGAAATCTGAAATCCAGGGTGCAGGAGAACTTCCATTGCCTGACACTGTTTGGGTTTGGTCATTCCCTCTGGGAGCAGAGATTTGGAAATGCTTTGGAGAGTCACATCAGGCTGACTGCATTCTTCCTTCCAAAAACTTTTTGTCTTTTTTTAAAGATAGAGTTAAATCTTGCTGGAGAAGCTCCAACCAGAAAGGCAGTAATATTTGGGTTCATGTTTCAGAAAACCTTAAGATAAACTGCTTTCCAACAGTCAGACCAAGCAGAAGGAATGTTGTGCCTGATGGACCTCTCAAGCCCAATAAATCTCCCAAATGAGGTGATCAACTCTATCATGAATTATCATCTGAATAAAGAACTTTTTATCGGAGAATCCCTTGGTTCATTTGCTCCAATGCCATCTTGAATATCCAAAGTGACATTTTTTTAGTTGCTTTGGCCTTTAAGGCCAAATTTCTCATTTCCTAAAATAAAATCCTGTTGCATCCTGGCAGCCCCAGTGAGACTGACTTTTTTAGGATACCATTTGTACCCACCTTATTTATTTGGTGTCTCCCAGCAGGACAATTTCCCATGGTCACAGACAGAGGCTGCTACTGGATTTATCTCTATAGACCTGCTAACCAGCCTTCTTTATTTTCCCAAAACAGCAAGAACGGCTTCAGCTGGACAGGTTGAAGAACCAGCTGTCAGATGCCATCCAGAGATATGGAGCTGTGCAGAAAGTGAGTGTTCCTCTTGCTTCCACCCTTCCATCTGTGGATTTGGGAATGTGTTAAGTGTGAGTGAACATAATTCCCAGGAGCCTGGAGTATCTCCACAGGGTTGCTACTGTATAGTTTCCTCCCTCTTTTCTTACTTTGTCAGTCCAGCAATCATAGAATCCTAGAATCCTAGAATCCTAGAATCCTAGAATCCTAGAATCACAGAATCATAGAATCATAGAATCACAGAATCATAGAATCACAGAATCATAGAATCATAGAATCACAGAATCATAGAATCATAGAATCACAGAATCATAGAATCATAGAATCATAGAATCATAGAATAATAGAATCATAGAATTAAGTCTGGAAAAGACTTTTAAAATCATCAAATCTAACCATCAACCCAGCACCACCTAAACCATGTCCTTAAGGGGCAAATCCACACATTTACTGAACACTTGCAGGGATGGTGTCTCCACCACTTCCCTGGGCAGCCTGTTCTAATGCTTGACAAGCTTTTGTGTGCAGAAATATCTCTTAATATCCAATCTATACCTCCCCTGGTGCAACTTGAGGTCATTTTCTCTTCCCCTCTCCTTTGTTCCCTGGGAAAAGTATTGACCCTCACCTGGCTACACCCTCCTGTCAGAGGGCTTGAGAAAGTGCCAAGGTCACCCCTGAGCCTCCTTTTCTCCAGGCTGAGCCTCCCCAGCTCCCTCAGTTGATCAGACTCATGCTCCAGACCCTTCCTCAGCTCCATTCCCCTCCCTGGACACTCTCCAGCCCCTCAATGTCCTTCTTGCCACGAGGAGCCCAAAACTGACCCCAGGATTTGAGGTGTGGCCTCACCAGTGCTGAGTTCAGGGCGATGTATTTCCCCTGGCTTAGCCATGGCATTATTTTGGTGCATCTCCACTCTCAGAGGAGAAGTGATTGCACAGTTCACCTTTTCTGCTTACAGAAAATCTGCAGGCAGCACTGATTATTCAGATTTTACCCCACCTTCTGGCTCTGCTGTGCTATTTGGCTGAACCAGAAAGTTTCCAGGCATGTCTTTGTCTTCAAGATCAAGCTGTTTAATAAAACAAACAAAGCCTGAGCTTCAGTTCCTTCATTTGCCTCTTGCTCACCCTCTTTACCCTGGGGAGGCTCAGCTGATGAGCAGATTTGCTTTGCTTTTAAACACTGTAGTAATGGCTTAAATTTAGCATCCCCAAACTGCTTCTCCCCCCGGCAATGCAAGTTAGGAGATAAATCTGGATTAATCAAAATACAACCTGGACAAACTCTGGTGGCTTTCCTATATCACTTTAATGAGTCTGATGCATGCCTACAACAATGGGGAGGATCTATTGTAATTATACAGGTGTAATGAAATTTGGCTGACAACAGGCATTTAATAGTGTGTCTCTATTAGAGACACTCTGTGCTGATTGATTTCCCAGCACTTGCTGCCTATGCCTTAAAAATAAAATAAATAGGTAGATGCACCTAAAATTGCAGTTCAACAGCACGTCTGTTGTGTAATAGAATTGCATCATCTCTAGTACTGCCTCATGTTTTAAATTATTTATTTGTTCTATTCAAGAAACTGAGTGTGGGGTCTTTGAATGAAATTATTTTGTGTATTAAATGAGAAGTTGGAATGATTTGGGTAAAGAGCTCCACCTCCATATACACACACACATCTTTTTAATGATTTCTTTTCCATAATGTTCATGAATACAATCCATTTGAACTGTATATCTAGGTTGGATTTCTTTTATTTTAAAAACTGTCATCAATTCAGAGGTGCCAAAATTAACCACTGCAGTTTGTGAATGCCCGGCTGCGTCAGGAAACCAATCTGAGTGATAAATTGCTACTTATCCACGTCCTAGCTGTCATTCCTTAAATGCCTGTTTCAGTTTTGATAACCTTGTCATTCTGGAAGCTTTGAAGACTTTTAATGCCTGCAAGACTGAACTTTTCAATGCTTTTATACTCCCTTATGCTCCTGTTTTTTTTCTAAAGAGTAAGAGCTTTCTCTGTGTCCTTTTCTTTAGAAAGCAGAAGAAAATAGCTTCATATGACTCCTTCCCTAAATATTTGGACTCTGTTTTCTCAGCCATTTTCCCTCTTATATTTTTTTTTTCTTTTCCTTTTCACAGAAAATAGCAGAGAAATCCAAAGCTTTGCTTCCTACTGGGCAGAGAAGCACCAAACAGGTGAGTTCACTTGTGTCTCTGTGTTTGGCAGTAAGTACAGTGCTAAAAAAAAAGCTATTTTCTAACCCCATTAATGATGCTGAAGAGCTTGGAGCTTCTCCACTGCCTACATTGAAGCCAGTGAGGTGTTTTTCCTGTAGAGATGTGTGACGTCTTTGGAGGTGGAAGATAACAGGACTCAGGGAATAAAAAGACTTATATAAGACCCTGTTTAATTATTCTCTGCTTTCTGTCCTCATGGGACTGTTTTTCCCTTCTTGATGGGAGTTTTGTCTACTCTGAAATACATCAAAAATCAGTCCTCCACCCCCTTTTCCTGGAAGCTGGGCTTGTAGGCGCAGTGAAATCACATTCCAAGGATAATTTCGTGGAAGGAATGGAGAGTTTTTATCAAACCTGTCACCAGTTTTAAGAGGGATTATGTGTTCTGCTTTCTTTGGCTACATTGCACTGTGGTTAACTATTAGATGCATATGCAAATTGAGCCTTTTTATTCTCTTTTAGCCCATATTAGGAAATTTTTCAATGAATAAATACTATAGGTAATCAGAGTATATACATATATGTTCTGATTTGTATATACATATTCATATGCACTCTAATTACTCCATATATTATGCATAGATTTAGTTTCATATGTATATGCATGTGAATGTATATATAAAATATAATTAGATGCATGTGTGCCTGTGAACATATGCAAATTATTGAGTATAAAGATATTTTGATGTAAATATATATGTATTTTTACTCATATATGTGTAGTTTTTCACAAATATTAATGCAAAATACTATAGATTTAATAACTGTATGTGTGATTTTAAGAAATCTCCAAAGATTTCCAAGAGAGGTTTGATTCCAGGAGATCCTTTGGCTGCAGTAAAGGTCCAACAGAGATTAGGTTGGCCTCTCAAATCCTACATGCTGAAAACCTTGTAGCTATTTGCAATTGATACTGTGCCATCAAAACCCAGAGCTCATGCCTAATTTCAGTGATTATTTCTGATATTCTTGATTTTTTATTTTTCATTTAAGGGGCAGTCAACAGAATTTCTGCTTTGCTAATGACTTTTCTCTCCTAATGACTTTTCTCTCCTCACATTGTTGTGCCACCTGGTTTTCTACAAGTTCTTTACTGTATATAAGAAATACTGAAGACCCCACATTGGGGCAAGTCAATGTCCCAAAGCTTTAATATTAACCACATTTCAAGCAATTACAATTCTGCCTTAGAGCTCATTGTTGCTTATTGGTTTTAGGTGTCAGTGACATGAAATTAAGATACCAAAGGGCTGATGAATTCCTTTATCCTGACTGAGGGTTCCCATCTTTGGGGCAATTTTGCACAGATGTTACTTTTCAGCTCTGTGTTGATAAAAATGATACAACTTGTTTTTGTTCATCTCCTTCTGATCTGTGTTAACCAGGAGCAGAAATAATATATCCTTTAACTGTGGTCAAATTCAATGTACATCAGCTATTTATCAGGTTTGATAGCTGAGCTCAGAGATAAGAAGGGTAATATTGTGCAAATTAGTTGTGATTTGTTTTCATGCCATCGATATTGCAAAAATTCTTGGGTTTTTAGCCAACTTTGTCTGGCTGCTGTTGGTGGAGTGGATTGCAGAGGAGGAAACAGCTCTGTGAGTTTTGTTCTTGCCTGGATTACTCTGTGGTGACCATGGCTGCTCCATGGGATGTGGGACACTGCTGGCCATTAACCAGAGCAATTAAAATGAAGAGTGTTAATTACTGACAATTGCTGGTGCTGGGAGCAAGCCTGGATGAAACCAGCCTTTTTTTTTGGTATGTTGAAAATTGTTGATGACTCCAAAAACAACTTTTTCTGGAAGCAACCAGAGTTTTAATATGGGAAAAAATAGGGTAAATACAAAAATACTCAAATCTCGAAGTGAGTAATGGAAGCAAAAAGAGGCTGGAGGAAGAATGGGACAAAAACAACCCTCTTTGCCTCAAATCAGGTAAAATCCAACCACTGGGAGACTTCAGCAGTATCAGTTTGGTGTGGGTCAGGCAGAATCAGCAGAAAGTGGGTTAAACTGGATCAGCTCAGATTGTTTCTCCTTGTAGTTGCCATTTGGTGGATTACGAAAAAAGAGGTTGTGGCATGTCCTTGGTGAGATGGTTCTGACTCAGAAATAGGCTTGATCACACCCAAGAGCACATCTTTTTCGTGCAGTGACACTTGCTTGGGCTGGGGACACACCAGTCTTCATGCAGGAAAAGGATAAAAATTAATTCACATCTGCTTCAGCTTCCCTGTGTGTTTGCAGCTTCACACATCTCCTCTTCTTCCTCCCTCAAGTACAGAAAAGAGAGAAATTAAAGGTGGAAAACCTGCTGAAGGCAATGCAGTGGTGTGGTTAGTTTCAACTTATTATTATCATTTTTTTTTCCCAGCAGCAGATTGGCCAGAACATGCAAATTTATGGTTCCCACAGGAACTGTAACCTGACCACTATGTGAATATATTAAGGCATTAAAGTTAACACCCTATACAGTAATTCAAAGTACTACATATGTTCAGGAGACCTGATTTATGGGTCTTGTGAAGCTGCACAGTGACTTGGTGCAGATCCAGCCTTGATTCAAACACTGCTTTGCCTGCAGGGCTTTGTTCTCTTTTATTTATACTTTAATTCATTACGGCAAATTGTAAGAGGTCTGAAGAATGCTTGTTTTTCTGGATGCCTGTCCTGATAATTCTTCTCTCCCACTGGTGAGTGGGAAAGGTGGGATGTTGGGTAACAAAAGCTCCAATAATTTCCCCTTTAGGGAGTAATTGATTCCCTAGACCCACCTAACAGGTAAAAATTGCCATGTGAAGCCTTGGGAAAATTAGTTTCCTGCCCGTTGTGGTTTGTTGTAAGTACTCTTTAATTGAGTTTATTTGTTTATAAAGGCAAAATAAAGGCATTGATCTAAAATTCCTTGAAGCCTGAAGTTATATAAATTCTTAATCAAATATGTGTTTGTAGGAATGTGTTTGTGGATAGACAAATCGATGGAGTTCTATAGGTGCATATATTGAGAGACACAACTTTTTACTACACTAAATGATCATTGTTGAATGCACCTTGTGGCAGCAATTTAAAAAAGAAAAAAAGCCTTTTCCCTAGTATGTGTGAATGTAATTTTAAAGATTCACCTACTGGCCAAAATGAGACCTCAAAAGGCTCGTTAAGGGGAATTTTGGAAGGTAGTTTCCAGTCTATGGGAATTGCTGGTGCAGCCTACAGCAGAGAGAGCATTTGGGGATATGGTGCCTCTGCTCCTGATTGTTTTTGGGGCAGATGGGCTTCAAATCCCATTTCTCCCCCTGAACAGACCCACCAAGGTGTTTCAGGTGTCCCCTGGAGCCTGGGGCAGTGTGGTCAGTGGCAGGAGAGGCTGGACAAGGTGTCCTCTTTGGGTGACATCCAGCCCAGAGTGCAACGACTGGATATAATATAATGTAATATAATAAAATAATGTTCTAATAACACAGAATAGATTATCCATAACATTGAAATAATTAATGGTGGACTGTGGAAAATCCACAACAGAGCCAATAATGTCTCTGAGCACAGGAGATGAAAAGAATCCTTCTTTTTAATTCTTGGTAGTAATTGTGCAACCAACATCATCTGCTTCTGATAGAAAGAATCTGGTTTTGTGCCCGTGGTTGAGTGAACTCAAGTGATGGGGCTTGGAGCAGCCTGGTCCAGTGGAAGTTGTCCCTGTCCTTGACAGGGGGTTGGGGACAAGATTTTCTTGATGGTCCCTTGTGACCCAAACCATTTCGTGATTCTCTGAAATCCTTTCTTCTCTGCTAACGAGGAGGAAAGTGGGTTTTTCTCACCGTGCAGACTGTGGGTGGTTCCCCCCAGGGAGTGGGAGAAGGGGAAGCACAGCTCTGTTTGAGCTGAGGAGTGAGTTTTAGTCTAAAACCACATAAAGAATCTGAACAGACTTCTTCTTTTTTTGTTTTTTGAGGAAAGTTTCCTAGCAATATTTAGAAATTAAAATTACAGTAATTGTCATGGTGTAATGGCATCCCTCTTCATTTCCTGCTGCTCACGGGGAGAGGAAAGGATAATTACTGCTCTAGATTGTGGCAGTTGCCAAAAAGATGCCTTTTGTTTCTCATTCTATGGGCCTACTTGACCTGTCTCTCAAAGGTCAGTAAATTATATTTCTTAGGAGCACAAAGATGGGTAATAAACATCTATTTGCATATACAAGTTTGGATTTTTTTTTCTCTTGACTGCATCAATTTATTCTTGCTTTAAATGGACTTCCTTCCCACAGGAAGCATCATTTCTCCCTTTCTTCCTGTGTTTATGAAGTCGTTCTTTTTACGTGATTAGAGTAAAATTCTCATTTGGGGGCAGCAAGATCCACTCCTTGTCTTTATGAGAGAATAACTTTTTTTGGCAATAACATCTGTATAAACTCCATATATGTATGTGTGTGTGTGTAATGACTTTGGTTATTTGGGGTTCTGTTTTCCCCAGGTCCTTGTCATGGCTGGTGCTGTATAAACACAAAATATACTCCCTTGTGCCACCCTGAGGATCTCACAGGCTAAGCCAACATCAACAGCTTATTTTGAACAATAATTAATAAAGAGTTTTTAATGCTCTTTGTGCTCCTCATGTTTGAAACTGCCTTCCACATTTGTGAGAGGACGTGGTGTGTATTTCCCTGAAATGCAAAATTTAGTTTCCCACAATCAAAACAGGGCTTTTGCCCCTACAAATGGAGCTCTTTATTTACACATTTGTCTTATTGACTCTACTATCTCATCTCAGAACTCATCCCAGTTCCTAATGTTCCAGCCTGGCTGCTGTATCTCAGGAAATCAAGCCATAGCTTTGGTGATAATTTATCTTGCATATGTGGTAGTAATTGCTATGTCTTTTCAAGGTCGTTTGGGATGCAGCTACTTCTGTAAAAAGCGTTATTTCAATAATGTCAACTTTGTTTTAAATGACTGTGCATCCATTAAAAGCCATATTGTAATCAACCCACTTCCCTGTTCCTAGGGTTGTCAATATGGAGCATTTAAATCACAGTTATTTTTTCTTGACTTTACTGAAGTGTGGGCTTTTGTTTGGTTTTAAAGAGTTTGGCTTTTTTTAAGGCAGTCATTAAAGCAATTTTCTTAAGAAAATTTAAATATTTTCTTTTCTTTTTCTGCCTCTTTGGGGGTAGAGAAATAGATTTTCATGAAGGGATTTAATAAGTGGATGGAAATAGATTCAGACCTAATCTTTTAATTTGGTCCCTGTATTTTCAAGGGAGGTGGAATCTATTCTGAATGTCCCAATGTACTCTCCTTGCACTGCTTCCAGCTTGTCTAAGGGAAAGTCCTTTCTTCTCAGCATGCCCACAATCTTGAAAAAAAAATTCCAGTGGGATTTATAGGCACAGAACTTCACTAACTAACTAACCATTAAACTCCCTTTGTGTAAGGGATGCAGCATTTGTCAACTGTAAAACTCCAAATTAAGAATCCTGCACCCCAGCTCTTGGGAAAACACCCAGATTACTGCTGCTGCTGGTTGCAGGTTTCATGGGAGAGCTGGGAGAGCCTTGGACTACTTCAGTGTTGCATGTTAAAACATGTAAGAAACACCCCAAAATGCTGCTATATCTTGAATTGAGGGAATTTGCAAAAGCTGGAGGTATGAGGTTCCGGTAACATTCCCATCTCCTCATTCTACAAGAGAAGAAAAACAAGAAAAGAACAAACCTATATAAAAATGAAACATGTATGATCAAGTTTGGGGGGAACTTGTCATTTCCTAAATTGCCCAACCAACCTGAGCATTGTGGATCTTCCCTGGCAATCCACTATGGAATGTCTGCCATGGGATCAAACCCCCTTTTCCCATGTTTGCTGAAAGCAGAAACTGCAGCTTCCTCCTCCAGCATGCAAAGAACTGAGTGTTCTCTAGCTGGGTTTTGGTTAGTTCAGGCTTTTTTTTTTAAAATTTGTTTGTTCCATTGCATGTTTCTCTTTTTTCTTTCTCTCTTTTTTTTATTTTTTCCCTCTGTTTGAGTGAGAAAGGACAGAGGTTTCTGTGTGGGCAGAGGATGAAGGCGAGGGAAAGGTTTCTTTTGTACCAAACCTCCTCCAGAGCAGCTCTCTGGCTCCTCTACCTCATCTCTGAGTCACTGCCGGAGCCACAATCCGAAGGGTTGTTTTGTCTGGAACCAGCCAGCCTCACCCCCAGCTCTGAAAACACTCTTTTTTATGCTCCCAAATCCTGGGAGACACTTTTCTCTCAGCCCACGCTGGCACAGGCCCTGCTGGCAGGGGAATGGTGACACCGAGGTCGCGTGGAGGCGTTTGGGGCCATGGGATGAAAACACTGCCATGAACCAGCCTTGCTAATGGCAGAGAGCACTTTGACAGGGAAAAAATCCATATTGTGCCCAGAGGCTGGGACAGATCACTCAGCTGGTGTCCATATTATTGTTCTCCCAGAGACACAGACAGCTCTGCAAATATTTTTTCCCCGTTGCTGGTGGTGGCTGCCTGTGGTTGCTGTGCTTTCGTCTCGTGGAATCACAGAGTGGTTTGGGTTTGAAGGGACGTTAAAGATCATCTGGTTAAAACCCCCTGCCATGGGTAGAGACACCTTCCACTATCCCAGGCTGCTCCAAGCCTCATCCAACCTGGCCTTGGACACTTCCAGGCACGTGGAAGCCACAGCTTTTCTGGGCAACCTGTGCCAGGTCCTCACCACCCTCACAGGGAGAAATTTCTTCCCAATATCCAATGTAAATCTATTCTCCTTCAGCTTAAAGCCATTCCCCCTTGTCCTATCACTCCATGCCCTTGCTAAAAATCCCTCTCCAGCCTTCCCCTGAACTCCCTTTAGGTACTCCCAGCTGCTAAGTTTAAAGAATACTGCAAATGCACATCTTCATGCCACACCAGGTTCATTCATGGAGGAGGTTGCTGCACCCATCTAGATGGGAAAAGTGTTTTCCACCTGTTACAAGAGATCCAAACATGGTCTCGAGGAGTTCTGAATCCTCTTTCCTCTCTGAGTGTTGCTTTTTACCCAGTGAGTGTGGGCAGTTCATGGTTCCAGTCAGCACTGCTGGCACAGATTTGTTTATCTGTAAATATATATGTATATCTGTAGATATCTACATCAACATAAATACAAATAAAAAAGAATAAAATATAACTATAAATACAGTGGTAGTTTGATGCACACTCACCTTGATCAGAGAGCTCTGTCCTTGCATGCAGCTTTTCTGGGCAGTGAGGGTCACCTCTGGCAGCACTGTCAGATCTGTGTGACAGCAGCTGAAGAGGAGAGGCCAAGATCCCAGAGCTGATGAAATGGAGGTCTGCAGGGTGTGTGTGGCCACAATGGCAGTACTATAATTATTAAAAAAATGAATTAAAAGCTTGAATTTTGTTAACTCATGGGTTTGACTCCTTGTATATTCCTTTTTTTTTATTTTTCCCAGGAGAATAATTATACAGTGAGAGTTTCTGCCCAGTGGAAGTGGTTCCTGCTGGTGTGAGGGGGCTGCTCACACCACCCCATCCAGCTCCCCTCCTTCAACCCCAGCTTCCCTAAGTTGCACTGCAAGAGTCTAAATTGACTTTTGCCCTGGCAAAGATCACATGCAGCAAGTGGAGTAACAAATGTGAAACCTTACTGAGTGTGTCACCTTGCTCCAAAGTGAATGCAGTGTTATTTAATACATTTAAACCCCCCTGTGGAGATGAATTATTGAAAGGGAGGAAATTGTATTCTTCTAAACCCACTTTGATGGCTGCATTTATCACATGATTAAATGGGGACAGCAATGGTGTTTTCCCATGGAAAAAATGTGTTTGGGAATAGGTTAACCCTTGCTGCAGCAGGGTGAAGACAAAAGTAGTATTTATTGACCTTTCTAGGGCACATCTTATTTGTTTTCAGGGTTTAAATAAGCAGTGTTATTTCCACCATAAAACTTAAAGTCTTTTAACCCTTTTCTCTCCTGTGCAGAAGGCAGTGCTGTTTCATGCTTCATCTCAGCTATGAAATCATAGACTCATGGAATGATTTGAGTTGGAAGGGACCCTAAAAACTATCTTGTTCCAACTTTCCTGCAGTGGACAGGGTCACCTTTCACTAGATCAGGTTGCTCAGGCTCTTTAAATTGATCACAGTTATTTCTGATTCAATGAAAATATGAGGAAACACAGAATCACACTTATAATCCTGATTCTTTATTCTGTTCCTCAGTTCTGGTGCCCAGCTGAAAACTGTAATCCAGATTTGTGTTGTTTTTTTCCAATTTAAACTTCCACTGATGTATTGGTTTTTTATAGAGTTTCATCTTCACTTTTAATGACAATCCAGGATGCTGAAATACCTTTGGAGTTAACTCATAAAGCTGGACCTATACCAGAGAGGTAATTTATATATAATGTCATTATAAAATACAACAGGTTCTGTAGGATAAGGCATGAGGTGCAGATAACATTTCCAACAGTTATTTTTGAGCTGATAGCAACAGTCTGTGTGATAAATAAAATGAATGTGTTCACCTAAACACAGATGGAGGTTCTCCACTGCAATCTCACAAACTTGTTGATTTTAGAAGGTGCCTCTGAAGCAAATAATTCCTTTAAGTTTAAGAGATTTTTTCACCCAATTGTCCCAAATGTGAAGTGAGGGACAAACTCTGGTGAAAATTGCCTGGATATGCTTTTGTAGATAAGAAAGGAAAGCAGTTGGACTTGATGGTCCTTATGGATCCTCTCTAATTAGAGTTATTCTATTATTTCTGTGAATGAAAAAACTGAGCCATGAATGTTCTCATCACTGGAGCAAATCAGTGCTGTGTGTTTGGTTCCTGCTGAGCATCACCCTTGTCCCTGCTCATCCCTGGAAACTGCTAATGAATCCTGGGGAAGTGATGCAGCCAAGCCATCCCAGATCTTCTCCTCTTGTTCAAATGGGCAGTTTGTCACTTCAGCACTGAGGTGACAATACTGCATCTCAGTGTCCCCTGCAGTAAAACTCAGTAAGGCTTTGCAGTGTCTCCTTCATTTATCTGCTTTATTTAAAGCTGTGCTACCCTGTGATGCCCTGGGATCAGCATTAGGTCACTCCAGTGAGCCTTGGATTAATTGGGATGGGGAAAGAGGACCTTTTCCCTGATCCCTAAACCTGTTAGGGCCTCAGTCTACCCTCTTGCCTCTCAGTGCTCAACTTCAGCAGTGTCTCCTCCAGATGCTGGAAAGGAGCTGGGAATGGTAGAGCAAAGAAGTTTCTTCCTCATGGGGAAATGAAAGTTGATTTTCTGCCCGGTTTGTGCAACTTCCCAAAGCCAAACTCACACCACAGACAGGAGGTTCCCAAGGTCCTCCTTGGCACAGAGTGTCTGTCATGGAGAAACATTTAGTGTCTCTAAGGAGAAACTGGATGAAATAAATATTTATTTCCATGAACCCAGCTTTCCATGGGGCAAAGCTGAAGATCCTGTTTCCAGTCTGTTCAAGCCCTGGGTTTTCTGTGAGCTGTGGTTTGCACACCTCACTTGGATGAAATGAAAAGCTGCAGTGTTTTATTTTCTACCTTCACTGAGTCTGTTAAGTCCTGAATGTAATAAAACTATTGAGATGGTTCCTAGAACCTTAACTCAATATTACCCTTGGCACAATTGAATCTCTTGATCTGCAACGTTTCTTGCTTTAAGAAGGATTTTCCCTTCCCCTTCCCCTTTCTGTATTGGGTTACATTCCCATGAAAAGCTCAGCAGTGACGTGCTGAGAAACACAGATGATTGCCCTAAAAAAAAAAAACCCCAAAAACCAACCAGCAAACAAACATAAAAAATGAAAACCTCTGCTTGCAATCATAACTGACTTCTGGTGAGTGAGGAAGATGTTTTCTCCCTTTCTGTGCCCAGCAGTTTGTAGCTGGTTGGATGATTTGAGGAAAGAGAATGGGAATGTGGCTTTTATGTGCAGCAGAACACAGTGACCTCTTCTGGAAGCTGAGCACTGGGAAGTTTGATGGCTCTACGGTGGGAGCCTCCTTGTTGACCCCTGTATTTAAGCATGATTAAAAGCACCACTGAAGAGCCACGCACAGGGGGAAAAAAAAAACCAAACCACCTATTTACAGCAGTTGCTGGGAGTGGGGTGAGGGAAGCTGTGGATGCTGCACACTTTGGAGTGCCATCTGCTGGCACAGCTCTCTGTTGGTACAGAGTCCTGGTTTTCCTGTGCTCAGATGAAAACGGTGCCAGGGAAGCCCTGATGAATCACTGAGATGAGAATAAACTCTTGACAGAGTTGGGGTGAAACAGGATGTGTTATGGGAATGTTGAAGCCAGAGTCCCTTGTTCAGTTGTGGAAATCTGCTCCACGTCCCCTCTCTGTGCTAAGGACAACATACATAATAAATGGGGTTGAAATAACTATAATATTAATGATTTAGTGTATACATAGATGAATTCTGAGGTTCCTAGGGAGGAGGAATTTGAGCTTTAGGTCACATCTGCTGGGAGTTTGGTTATTTTCAGTCTCAGCTGATCTGGTTCTCATCTTTAGTGGAGCCCACAGGGCTGTGCAGATCCTCTCTCTACCCAGTTCACCGAATTTTGGCACCCAAAGGTCGACATAGCTCTTACCCATAGATGCACCTGACTGAGGTGCAGAAGGGTCTGGAAGGTCATCTGATAAATGGCAGAGGGTGACATGGTGACACATCTCTGGTGTAGCAGGGAGTAGTGTTAATCTGCTATTTTTGACTTCAAAAGGTTCAGAATTATTTAAATGAACAAGAAAGCTCAGCTCATCTGTGTGAGAGCAGCTATTGGTGATAGCAAATGGTGTTCACCTGTTGGACACCTGCCTGCCTGGTCAGAGCTGCCAGGCAGTCCCAGGCTGGAAAAAAGGCATGAGGGAGAGTTTTGAAGAAAAATAAAGTGGGGAAAGGGCTTTTTATTTATAAAGAACCTTATTTTTTGTTTAAATATTTTGGTGTCTGCCTTTTTTTCTTTGGTTTTTATGTGTTTTGTCCCTTATACAAAGGGATTTATTTTACAAATAAGCATTCTTTGTATGTGGGATGTCATTCGTGTTCTTTTTCTACACCAACCCTGCTTGTTTTGAGATACATTTTGTTCTGAGCTTGATGATATCCAGTGTTATAAAACCTTTTTCTCCTCCTGACACTGCTTGTTGCTCCCAAGCCTACAGGCACTGACCCCTTGTAGGCTTGAGTTCACACAAAATCCCTTTAATCACCTTTTTCCCTTCTTGACTCTGCCCTTGTGCCTTCCTCAATCTCAGATCCCACCAGTGCTGCTTTTTCCCCTTCTAAGCTGTGAAGAGCCAGAAAACATTGCAAATTATTAACTGACCACCACGACAAAGATTTTAAAATGTTTACTACAGAGATTTGTGGGCTATTTTGGGAACTGTTTTATTTGGAAGTGCTTCTTTGTTTACAAACTGGTTGTTGTACATGACACTTGATACAAAACAGGAGGTGAGCTGGGAAACCTGCTGAAAAAAGCTGAATTTTAGTAGATGCCCCTGCAGATCACAAACATTTTGCAAACTGAGAGGCTTCTTCTCTATAGGGGGAAGAACCCATCCCCATTTGTGGAGTGGACACCAGTGCTCACCAAAGCTGCTCTGTCACCCTCCTCAGCTGATCAAGGGAGACAAAATGGAATAAAAGGCTTGTGGGTCAAAATAAGGACAAGGAGAAATCACTCACCAGTTACTGTCACAGGCAACACAGGCTTGACTTGGAGAAATTAGTTCAATTTCTTACCAACAAAATCAGAGTAGGATAATGAGAAACAAAACCCAAATCTTAAAACATCTCTCCTATACTCCTCCCATCTTCCCAGGAGAATTCACTCCTGAATTTTCTACCTTCTCCCTCACAGGAGGGTAGGAAATGGGGCCAATTCATCACAAGTTTCTTTGCTGCTCTTCCTCCTCACCCTGCTCCAGTGTGGGTCACTTCTACAGTGTCACAAGTCCCACCAGCAAACCTGCTCCAGGCTCATCTCTCTACAAATCCAGAGGTCCTGCCAGGGTTTTCTGCTTTGCTGCGTCTGGGAGTTGTTGTTCTGTTTCTTTTGTTCTGATTTCTCATGATTCTCAGAAGGAAGTGGAGGTTGGTGGGTCTGGATGTGTTTATAAAGAGGAATAGGTTGAGTAGTTATCAGATGCAATGATTTTAACATGCAGTCTGCAGTACTGATGAGTTTCCTGGTTTGTTTATCCACTGTTTTGCATGGCATATTGGGTATGGGAATGGGAGTAGACCTGGGAAGTGAAGTCAGACACTTCTGTATGGCCCCTTGGTGAGTTTGAATGCTCCTGTCTCTGAGAGCACAGGAATCAGCCCATGGTTCCTTCATGGTGAGGAGACTTGAAGAACATTCTTTCAGTAGGGTTGTGGTGTCATTTTCCTTGCTTACAGAGCAGGAAAGATGGAAGGGAGGATGCAAGTATTTCAGTGAGATTCATCACATGTGATTTCCTCTTCAGGAAAGTCATGTAGTCATTGCAGACGTTGACAGGAAGTCATTTTGCAAAAGGAGTGATGTGACACCTTCCTCTGTTCATTTCCCTGAGTTTCTACTGAAAAGCCAAGGAATGGGTGAGATATTTCATATTTATCCACATCATTACATTTAACACCTCAGAGCTTTCCTCCTGATATCCTCTGTTAATTCCCAGCATCACAGCAGGAAACAAATCAATCTCCTCGTTCCCCGCTGCAAATATTTGGTGATAAGGTTACAGATAAGCTCTAAATTAGTTTTCATAGTTTCAGAATGCAAAGTTATAGATGCTATAGCCTCACATGCCGTGGAAACTGGTTCCTCTTGGCAGGTTTCTCCACTGCCTATGATAAAGATGACTTTGGCTTCATTTCAGGACAAGTGATGTGAGAAGACCGCTTGCCTGCAAAATCTTTCCCATCAAGAAAATTCCTTGCGCTATGATTCACTCCTGCCATATGTGGAGGAATTAAATTCTGGGTGAGACGCATGAAGGAAACCCCACAGGAGGAGAAATGATTTGACAGCTGATCCATAGAGCTCTTTCAGCCACCTCTAAAGAAAATGCTGTGATGCCAGTGTCAGTTTCATTACACATCTGGGCTTGACTCATCTGCTACAGTGAAAGAAGAAAGAAACCCAAAGAAATAATTAAAGTTCATTATTGAGTGTATATGAAATAGCATTATTAAAGTATCTCCCTCACATTTATTTATAACCCTTCTTCCTGACAGAGCCTGACATGTTTCGCAAACACCACTGAATGATTATATATTCTTTGCCCGAAATCTGAGGATGTTGCTCTGCATTCTATTCATCACTTGCTCAGTCAAAATTTATGTTCCTGCACAATCTGTACGTTTTCTGAGATCTCTTTGTGGAGGTACATTACTCATGAGACCTCCCAGGCGTATTTAAAATAAGTCAGGGTGGAAGGGCTCAAATTTCTTTCAGAGAAAGTCAAGTTCTTCTGAGGGGTGTTGGATTGGGCATTGTCACTGCATGACAGGGTGAGACTGGAGGAGGAGAACATCTCCATCCTCACAATCCAGGAGACATATTTTGGTTGGCAGGATGGAGTTATCAACAATGACACTTATCCAGGACAACTGAGCTATCATAGCTCCTCTTGGACAAACACCTGGGATTTCAGGATGTGGGCAATGTTCAGAACCTTTGGTAAAACTCAGCCAAGTTTAGTGACCAGGGTGGTGATTTTTCCTCTGTACTCAGCACAGGTGAGGCCACACCTCAAGTGCTGTGTCCAGTTCTGGGTCCTTCACATCAAAAAAGGCATGGAAGGGCTGGAGTGACCAGGGAAGGTCAGTGGAGCTGGGGAAGGGCTTAAAGGCTCCTGTGATGAGAGGCTGAGGGAGCTGGGGGAGCTCAGCCTGGAGAAAAGGAGGCTCAGGGAGACCTTCTGGCTCTCCAGAGCTCCCTGACAGGAGGTTGTACCCAGGTAGGGTCACTTTTCCCAGGGAACGAGGGACAGGATGAGAGAAATTGTCCTCAAGCTGTGCCAGGGGAGGTTCAGGTTGGACATCAAGAAGAATTTCTTCATGGAAAGGGTGAGTCAGGGTGCCCAGGGAGGTGGTGGAGTCACTGCAAGTGTTCAAGAAGTGACTGAATGTGGCACTCAGTGCTCTGGCCTGGCTGACAAGGTGATGATTGTTCATGAGTTGGACTCAATGACCTTGGAGGTCTTTTCCAACGTCAATGATTCTATGATTCTCACAAAACTAAAGCCCATATCAGCATCCTTGGGAGACTGGCCCAGGACACACCTCAAGGGTTTGTCTCCTTTTTATGACCACACTGACCTCACCCCCTTCTGTTTGCCAAATGAGACCTGAAAATAGATCCGAGGAGTATGGATTAGCTGTGTGGCTTTGGTGTATTAGCACAGCTGTGTTTGAGCTCAGCAGCAGCAGGAGGAAAAGCACAGGCAGAGGATGCAAAGAGAAGGACTCCAGCAGAAAGGAAATGTAAACCCATCAGGGACTTTAAAATGCTGAGGCAGATCGATGCTCCTTTGCTGATGGAAGTGTCGCCTCCCTCAGCAGGCAGTGTCAGTGGTTCAGGGAGAGCTTCCCATGGAGAAAGCCTCATGATTATGATAAAATATGCAGGGATATTGTGGACTCAGTCACCTTCCACAACTTGGCATTGAAAATTTATGTCCAACACTAACTGTGCTAACAATTTCTTCACTCGGTCTGATCTCAGATAAATGCAGAATTTATCAGTAAAAGAGAGTATTTTCCAATTCTTTCTTTATTTTTTTTTTACCCATTTTTCATCTTTATTATTAGAAGTGCCCTGTGGCAAGAAAAATTATTTTCCAGAGTGTGGGCAGAATGTTAGTTTATCTTCAGAAATTAGTGACAAATATCCCTCCGAGAGAAGAGAGATATTTTTGTCCATAAATGAGATTCCTGCTCCCCAATAGTTGGTCTGTGCATTGTAATGAAGAAGAAACAACAGGAATGTGTGGGTTTCCATAATGGCTACACAGGTTTTGGAAAGATTCTCTGCCTTCCTTCTCTCTCTCTTCCTGCTGAAATATATCAGCACTAGTGAGGATTTCAGTCCCTGTGAGGAAGATCTCCTATCTCAGCCCCTGTCATGCCTGACTGGGAGATCTGTGCATTTTGAAGATAACCTGGATCTGCCTTTGGCTTCCTTTTGATTCACTTCCACTCTTTCCTTACTCTTTTTTTCCTTTCCAATGTGTTCTTCTCTCCCTCTTGCTCAGTCCCTGCTCTCGTTTGTTTGGTTGTCCCTCTTCCTTTGTCACCTTTTCCCCCCATATTCCCTTCATGTCATCCCCCTCTGTAGAATTCTTGACAAAGCATTTGAGAGCAAACAGCTCTGCAGCCATTTCCTTGTGCTGTGTCCCCCTTTTACAGCTTATGATATGATCAGTTACATTTCTGCCCATAACCATAGGATTAGTATTTAAATTGTGCTTATTGACATAATGATACCCATTGTGAGGCTAACAATAAAAATATGCTGGAGGAACAGCTAGGAAAACAAGATAAGAGAGTCTCAATGCCCAGGGGATGCAGACAAGGTGGAGAGTAATAGGGAACATTATGTATTTTGCTCATCAACAATTTTTCAATGAAAGAGGATTTAAAAACTGCTGCAGTTTTCAGTATATTAAGAGTGTGAGGTGAATTGGGATTAGGTTTTGTAGTGACTCCATGTTGTAACAAACTAGTTGTGACTCAAGCTTTGTGAAGTTCCTCACCTCACTGGAAGTCCAAAATCACTCTCTTTCCATCTGAGAATTTGAAGAGATGTGAAACAGGGTTGATCCAGAGTTGGGAGTTTAAATGGTAAAAAAAAGTCTGTTCCTGCCTGATTTCTTCCCTGCCCTTTAGGAGTACAGGGCAGCCTGCTTGGAGAGGAGTGACCTTCATAACTCAAAAGTACAGAGTCATGCTGGAAAGCAACCAGCTGAGAAAATGAGACAAAGATGTTCAGTACAGGTGTCACTGAATAATTAAATAACAAAAGCCAAATAAAGGTGGAAATAACTTTTGAAGAGTCATCATGGGAAGATAAAGGATCAAAAAAGACTGCATTAATAGGCAGCAAAATTTTGCTATAACCTTCACTAGGATCAGAATTCCACCCTCACCAACTAAATCCCAAGAACTACAATTGTTTTCCTGCTGAAGTTCTAGTTCTTGGTCAGAATCCCTCCTTGTAACACAAAAGCTCAGCCTGGAGGGTGGGAGAGAGGAAGGATTTGTGAGGAAGCCAACTTTTACACAGTGGTTTCACCACTGCAGTGCATCCTTCTTGGTCCATACTGGGCTTCCCTTGATTGATTTAAATTGACCTCCAGGATTCTTCTTGCTTCTCCCATTGTTCTGAGCACTAACTCCTGGAGAAGCAAAGACCTCTCCTCTGACCTGAGCCCATTTCATGGATAATCTCTGTGCCTGTTTCTGTAAACTCTGTAAAATCTTCAACAGACACTGCACTGAGCATCTGCTTTCTCCTCTCTCCCCACCACTGGTTTGTTTCTAATGAAATATTTATTAAGAGAATGATATTTGCAGTCAGAGAAGGAGATAATTCATGCAAGCAATCAGCTCTGGGTTAACTGGAGAATGAAAATGTCTTGGACCGTAGCAAAAACTCATAATCAAAGGGCTCCCCAGCTATCCATCAAACAATCAATTACTGTATCCATTAGTCCCCTTTCACCACACATTAGAACAATTTACTAGACATGCTAATGTTCGGGTCATTGCTCCTTAAGGATGAGCAAACAGCAGAGGCATCTATCAAAGTTTTGATGCAGTGTGATCTCATGCAGTGTGGATATATAGCTTAGATCACTTCATATTCTCATGGAGTTAAGTCTATTAAAGACCTGCTCTGGGAGGGAGTTGCCTCCAGATCTCACCAGCTGATGGAAACTTGTCAAAAGAAGTTGAACATTTCAAATTATTCTGCCTCCTGAGTGGTGAGACAGAAGGTCATTCTGTGTGAAAGATGAATAAGCAAACTGCACTTTGCTAAAGCACAGGTGGTTTTGTCACTTTGTTACGCTGGCCAGAAAATTGCAAATATTTTCTAGTCTTACATGTGCCATGTGGAGGAAACAGGATTCTCCCATGAAAAAGGAATCCAGGAGGCTGATTCTAGGGCATCACCCCTGATCTGTCTTGCCTCACTGTCCTCATCCAGTTCCTGACAAATCTACTGGGAACTCAAACCATGCATGCTGAAGGAACATCTGTTAATTCCTCCAGTGCAGATTTTTATCTCTCACTCTTTCTACAGGTAACTGGAAGAAACAAACACATCTTAGTGTACTCAGCTGAGCTAAGTAGGCAATATTGTTTTCCACTGGAAAAAAAAAATCTGTATGGTTTTTGCTCAGGCGTTTTTTGTGTTGTTTTGGTTTGTTTGTTCTTTTTTTTTGCCATAGTCTCACTTGGCCACGCCTAGGCCTTTGTAGTGTAATTTTCTACTTCTGAGCCTGACATTCAAGGCTCCCTTTGTAGTCTATGACACAATCTCGTGTTAAGTAGCTGTCAATCTTTGTAATCTGGAGAATAGGGCTCTTATCTCCATTGACTTTATTGACCAAGCCTCCATTGATTATAGCAGGAGTCTTAATCAGGAGCTCAGAGGTCAGTGCTTCCACTGGGTATGTAAAGCTTGGAGAGGTGGATTTCTGGCTGTTCAATTTGCCTGATCAATTCAAAGAAAGATATCCACTGTGCAAACATCTCAAATTGGTGTTAAGAGGGATCCCACTTACATGTCAATATCATCAGTCCTGAACCAGCATCTGCCTAATTTATCCCTGCTTCTCTGAATGGCTCTTGATATCTGATGGAACAAAGTGGCAGCTTCACTGTGGGTAACTCTGTTAGCAGGATAAAGCTCCTTGTCTCTATTGGCAATTTAGGGAAAAGGCAAAATGAAATGAAGGGCAGAACGATATTGGGTTGAATTACCTGCTGGAGAAACTCTCTTCACTGTTTTGAGTAGACAGGGAGCAGAAGGAAATAAATTTGCTGCAAACATCCTTTCTGTATTTTGCTGTGACCCCTTTGTCTCCACAAAATTTATGGGTTCAGTGCCAGTCTCTGTACCCATGTATGTTAGTGAGGTGCTTCTTGTGCAGTTAAAATCTGAGTTTATAGGATAAAAATCTCATTTTCACACACACAAACTTTCAGAGGAGCAGCAGAAAACTGTTCCCTTTCCACAGGGGGAATCTTGTTCCAATGTGGTTTTGCAGACAGAGGTCTCTTTCAGGGAGTGAAATATGACTTTAATTCAGTGAGTGTGTCCTAGCCTTTCAGAATCCGTTCATTACTTCTTTATTACTGTAGGAGTGGAAAATGATCAGATTTGAGTCCTTTGGGATTAGGTCAAATAGTTAGGGAAATTATAAAGATGGAACAAGTCAATGCAAGATGCAATCAAAGCTCCATGGAGCAGCTTTCAGAGTGGACTTCAACATGTGACAAAATTTCTCCTGTGTTTGGGTGCAAATTTCCAGCAGAAATACATTTTTATGGCACAGGCAATGAACTCTTGGAGTTTACAGCTTGGGAAGGGCATTGGTATATACAGAAAGAATAAAAAAGAGCACGAACAGGGCAAGTAAAATAACATGAGGTATATAGTCTATAAACATCAGATGAGAAAATGAGGGAGCTAAATTAAATAGTCTTGAAGAAAGTATCAATAGAGACATGATTACAGTCTATGAATACTTTCAAGGTGAAAATACAAATGAAGACCAGGTGAATTATTCATGGAGTTAAATGATAGAAGCTAGAATAGCCTGATGTTAGGGAAGAAACATGTAGGTTAAGTGCTAAAACTAATAAAGAACACTTGTGTGCATGGTTAAAACCCCATCAGTTTGCAAAGTCAATAGCACAGTTAAAACAGAAGTAAAATAAATAATAATGATAGTGCAATAAAAATCTGTGGTAGAAATTATCTGAATGTTTATCTCTGGCCTCTCCTGCCTCTGACATAGTTAAGACATTGTCCTGATATTAACTGGAAAAATGGGCAGATTATGGACGATTTTGTTACATGTCACGTTCCGGAGGCGCTGAGCTGAAAACCTGTCAGCATTTTTTTATCTTAATCCCTTCCCTGAATGCTTTATTTTGGAAACATTTTAGGCAGCTTTTCAATCCCCATGAAAGCCTGTATGCTAATGGGGTGGTGTGGGACTGAGATGAGGAAAGGTTAACATCTCTGCAAGTGTATATCACAGAGACAGCACGGAGCACCTGAGGATAATAAAGCTGCTCTGCACTGCTTCCCTTGCTCAAACTTCCTATTTCTTGTCACTGTTTGGAAGGTTAAATTCACTTCATCCTGCCCTGTAAAGAACTCATACAGGATAAATTAGCAAACTGCCAAATTCTCCCTATTTCATTCTCCCTGGGCAAACTGACTCAGAAGCAAAATTTTGTTCCCTTTAGCAATGTTTACACTTCTTATTTCCATTATTTCACTTTGCAGGCACTTTAGTGCCAAATACACCTCTGCGTCTAAATTTCCCTAATAGCGTTAGTTTCTCTTCCTTGAGACATTGCCTAGATCTGTAATAACTATATCACTATTCTTGAGGAAGAATATAATTTTCTTTCTGCTGTTTTGCTGTTTTTCTCTAAACCAGTAAATACCCTGACTTGATTTGACTTGAAATTCAAGTTGTCACTCTTCATTTTTCTGGAGATTGAAGCTTACACCCTCTGAATAAAGTTGACTGTTGTTAAATATTTCCGGTAAAACAATGTCCTCTTGTCCATGTCAGTCCTTGCTGCCACAGCACACAGAAATCAGGGCAAGCATTTCATTCCCTTGAGTTAAATTTATATTTTAAGGCTGTTTACAGGTGGGAAGATTAGACTGAGTTAAGTGTGAAATTATCACTGGTCAGGAGAAAAAAACCATCATCCCTTCCTTCATGGAGAGGTGGGCACTGGGAAAGTCCTCATTGATGTTTTGGGACTTTAGTGGGAGCACTTAGAGGGACAGAAGCCATTTCACCAATTTAGTTGAAAATGTGATCTCTATTTCACTGAATGTATCTCTTTAGGAACAAATGCTGCAGAACATTTTGACTGTAAAAGTCCCTGTCTAACTAGGCTTTGCTGTGCAGTGCTCTGCCATAATTGCTCACTTAAAAAGACAACACTATAATCATATTCTAATTTCCAAGTATTTTTTTGCATCCCAGAATTGGATGAAAAATCCTGGGATGGAATTTTTCCATTGGGTTGGAATGAGATGATCTTTAAAGTCCCATCCAACCCAAACCATTCTATGATTCCATGATTATTCCAAATGAGGCCCCTTAATAGATGGTGACAAAAATTAAGGTGGGATGATGAGGTGTTGCCCCACCCTGCTGCTCAAAGCTCTGCTCTGACTTTCATCCTTCTCTCCCACAAAGCTGGATCCCACTCTCAGAGAGAGACAGGAACCTTGTCTTGTGTCACCATCCCCATTCCCATCAACCACTCACCCCTACAAAGCTCTGGGAAGCTCTTCCAGGTGGGTGGTGCCAAGATTCCTCCAATTTTTGTCCTAATTTGGGATCAGGATTTTGGGCAGAAAGCCTCCTGGGTGCAGAGTGCAGGGGCTGTTAGATGGGCAGACACTTTATGGAGAGTCACTAAATGTGAATGATTCTCAGTCTCAGGTTCTGAACATTTGCTTGGACACTGAGCAGTCCATTAAAACCCTGCAAAAGGCCAGGAACAAAGAGAGATTAAAAAACTGATGCCAATGAAGTTTTGTGGGAGTCAACCATGTTTCTAAAAATTAAAGTGGATGAGCAGTCCCAAACTAAAATACAAAATAAAAAAGCAATCTATTTTTTGAAAGAAGGAGACATACTTTTTATTTCCAGCATCATCCTCCTTTTCCACTGCTCCAGAGTGGCACTGTGCCCGTGCTAGGGGTTTTCTCTGCTGCAGGAAATCAAGCTGAATTTGGTTCTTGACTCCATGTGAACCCAGGAAAAAAAGACTCCTCCCTATTTTAATTTTTTTTTTGGTACTAGATGGGTGCTAAGGGGTGAGCCAGTGACTCATTCTCCCTCTTGTTTGCCTTTCTAGCAGGAACCTGCTCACCAGCTGTGCAGCACATATGTTGGGAGGCAGAGACAACACTGAGCCTTTCTAGACATTCTTGATGTGTCTGTGAGCTCTTTCAAGCATGGGCCATTTACACAAACGCTGGGGCTTTCAGCTGCTCAGAGAGGGAGCTGCGAGGAGGAAATCTCTGCCTCTCATCAGGATCCAGGGACAGCACGGAGCTCAGCTCTCAGACAGCACTGCCAGCCAAAATGTGCTGCCAGCAGAGATGTGCAGAGACAGAGAATGCTGGGAATACAACACAGACAGCTAGGAAAGGGCAGGAACAGCTTTAGGAATGTGTGGCGATTTTGTAAAATAAAAACAGTGAATGCTCTCCTGCCTGACAATCTTCAAGGAATGTTTATCCACTTGCTCTGCGTGTATGGAGATGCCACCTGAAGGTGGTGGCAGCCCAGGCAGTTGGATTTGGGGAGGATGGGTGAAATCAGGCTGAAGTCATTCAGTGAAATGGGTTTGAAAAGCAGAGCATGTTGGATTACAGAGGAGGGAAATAAGTGCCTCTCTTCACTGATGCTGTTTTGTTTCACTCACATCGCCGTGGGACCTTCTATTTGCATGGTAGAGAAAGTCGCCAAATCAAGAGGAAAAAAAAGGGAGAAAGACTGGAAATAGGACCAAAACCAGCTGCTGCTTCCTTCAATCACACAGGGTGAAAGTACATGGCAAAATGCAGCCCTGATGATCAACTGAAGTTTGATCTAGAAGCTGATGATCTCCATGAGCAAAACATGAGTGTCAGCCCCACCATCTAAGCCTGGTAGGAAGGGCATTCCTCCTAAATTTGGTCTTCACTGTGGGGAGAAAATGTGCTGTGCTTCTTAAAAGCACATCAGTTAGCAGAGAGCTAAACCTCGGGCCCCTGGCTTATTTTCTTTTTCTTCATCTACCACAGACAGGTCATTTAATTCTCCCACCCTGAGTGCAGTGAGATCGACTCTGAACTCAAGCAGCCCTGGGTGATGAGGTCAGGATTGCTTAGAATGAATTTGGTGAAGTAATAAAGTCTTGAAGGCAAACTAAAGAAGAAGAAAACAGTAGGAGGTATGAACTAGGTACTCTGTCACTTAGTCTCTTCCAGTTCCAGGAAACTGAAAAGATTTTCTCAGTCCTCATGACTGCAGAGACCTGAATGAGTAAATTTAAAAATGTTGAAAAGCAAACTAGCAAAATAATTTCTGTTAATATGTTTCCCCTAAAATTTGTAATTTCTTGCAGATTCTGTAAGTAGGAAACTGGTAGAAAGGGTCGTTTTCTTGCTCAATTTCACATTCATTCAAAAGTAAACACCTTGATCAGGAGTGAAGACAGAAACACATGAAGGATTCTAGTTAATTTAAATAAAAATGCACTTCAACCCTTCCCTTTATGCAAATTTCCCCATCCTGGTTCTTCCCATGCTACATTGGTGCAGAGTAATCAAATTTGCATAAGTTGAAGAAAATGCTGAATCCATTTCTGTATTTGCCCATGTCAGTGATGCATGCAGGAAGGATTCAACACATTTCACTTTAAAGTTGTCTTTGTTGTGCTAGTTTTAAATTTGGCCATTTATGAGTGAAAAGAAAGAGCAGGCAATGGTTAATTTGTGATTTCTTGTGATGCATTTCTTTCCCAGTTTTTGTGGGAAGCTCCTCTCCTAAGACAGCAGAGCTTAGATTGCCAATCACTGCTGTGATTTTCGGTGTGGAAGATAATGCAAAATTGTAATATCACTATTTCTCTCCTCTAAAAGATTTAGAAGTCCCAGGCTGCTTGTTCTGTGCCTGCCTGAGGCCTTTCTACCTGTAATTGCTTTGGGCTTTTGCTTGGCATGGTGCAGCTCTAAATCTCATTGAGCCTGCAAGGTTAGTTGTTTTGGAAGGATGGTTTGAGAGAGATCATCTAATCCGATTTATCAGTCGCCTTAACCTGGCTGTATTTTGGGGATAGCCAGGCCAAACTGGCTGCTCTGTGTCATTTTTGTCCCAGGCAGCTTTGCAGTGCCAACCTGCGATTAAAAAATGTGTCAGGCAGAGTAACTCCAGCAGGGCTCTGCACTGTGGCCCTCCATGCACGGTGTTTTATTGAACCCTAATGCAGACACTCCAGCCTCATTATTCTACACGCAATAAAATGTGAATTTCTGAGCCTGGGTGCTGCTGAGAATAGGATGTCCTCATAAAGCGTTGCCTGGCTGTTTATGTGTCTATATGTACTATAAAGCAAGAGATAAACATCTCTGCATTTGCATTCTGTTTGAAAGCCGGAGCCAAAATGTTACCCGAGGAGATGGGAGAGTGTTCAGGAGCTGTGGGAGGTGTCTTGGTTGCTGCTGGAGCTTCCCAAATCCCTGCTAGAGGTGCAGGAGATTGGGGAAGATAGAGCAACCTGTCTTGGTTCATTGCCTGAGTCATAGAAGAGCTCTAAAATACTCTCTTTTCGTGGTGGGAGAAGATTTCCTGGGAACTGCCTGCAGTCTGTAGTGCAAAATTAGCTCAGAGGAGGGAGTCTGGTTTTACCTGTGCTCATATAAACCAGGAGGGGTTTGCAAGGAATTTGTGAATGGTGCTGTGCACATCAAAGACATCTCCAGGGTCTCACAGCCCAGCAATGCTCTAGCTGCTTGAAATGTGCATGCAAATGGAGTAGTGGTCAGAAAAAAAGGAACCTGTGCTCTTTCTTGTCCTCCAGAATTAGTTTTCCAGTCCAGGTGAGGGACTGCTGGCTCAAATTGAACTTGCTGTCAACCATGACCCCCCAAATCCTTTTCCATGAGCTGCTCTCCAGGGTGTTGCTCCTCTTCCCCATTCTGACAACAGCTCTGCCACATCCACCCCAAGACACTGTGATGTGTCCTCTTCCCAAACTTTCACACACAGACATTAAACTCTCCTCCCCAGGACACATCTTCTGGTGGAGTTTGGAGTGGAAGGAGGTGTAGAAATGGGTTTGGGTTGTCTCATTCCAGGTTTAATCAAGATCCCTTCTCAACTGTCTTTATTCCAAGGTTGAAAGTAGAAGTTTGTGAATGTCTTCCTCAGCCCTTCATCCTCCTGTCCCTGTGGTGTCACTCACCTGGTACACAGATTCTGTAAATACAGCTTCAATAACTCTTGATTATTTATATCAACTCTTACAGTTCTTTTTGGCAAGACTGTGAGAGGCCCATCTTGTTTCTCACTTTATTATCTTCTTTGTACTAACCTGAGCTGGAGGGAGTGTGTGTGTCTCAGTATTTTTCTCTGTTGTATAATTTTCCTCTATATCTTCAGGTTTTGGGGAGGATTGGAGAGGAAATTTTCCTTTGAAATCACTAAACATTTTCCTGGCACTAAAAGCCATTTCTCAACCATCTCCAGTCAACATTTCATGCCTTGAATTTGCAATAAGGGAACAGCCTTGTAACCAGCAATCAGAAATGTCATCATTAAAGTTAGTGATGTAAAAATAGAGCTGCAGGACTGGGAGGTAGCAGGACACTCTCACTGCTCCAGGAGACTCCCAGCTCTCTGAAGATGAGCTGTAAGGGTTGGTTGGTGTTGAATTAGCTGGAGTTCCCATTAGATTTCTGCTCCTCTGTGGGATAAAGACCATATGGGAGCTGGAAGAGAGGACATTTCAATCCCTTGCGTGGTGATTTTGTGTGACATGAGTTGTCAAACTCGTGATGTTCTGTCCCTTCTGATAGACAAATGGGGAGTGAGGCAGAACCAGGGTTGGGAGGGGATATTTTTGGAGGGGTCTCAGACATGCAACTTCTGAGGCAAAGATTTTGCTGCTGATAAAGTACAGGCACTGACAGAAGCTGTCACCATCCAGATAAAACCTTCCTTTCTTTTTTTTCCCCCTATCAGCAGCTGCATATAGCATCTCCCCACTGGTAGAATAAATCTGATAAAAAATGTAGTTGTAAGCAGCAATGATTTTATCCTGGTGAAAAGATTTTATCCAACAGGAAAAATGTTGTGCCTGGGCATAATTTTTCAGATATGATGAACAACAGCATGATATGACCCTCAGTCCCGAGGATTTAGTTTTAAAAGAACTACTGAGCATATCAGATATACTCAACTTTTTCTCTGCTATCATTTTTTTTTCTCATTGGCAGAGTTCAGTTTATAGATACATCTTGACAAAAATCTGCCAGAGGCAAATTTCAACAAAAGAACAACTTCAAACACATCCAATTAACAATTTATGAAAGGAAATCTGACAGAAAATTACACAGAGATTCACAGGGCATAAAATTTGGCACTAAATCAAATTTATTGTGGAAATGCCTGTACAGGGAGTTATGGCCCCTTCCAGAGCAGTGTCAAAGGGAACTTTATCTGTGGAGGCTCAGGGAGTGCCCTCCATCTGATCTTTTCTTGCTATAAATAAAATGTTTTGTCAGACGTGGCAATGAACATAACTCAAAAGGGAATGAAGACCACTGATAAGCCAAACTATGTGCAGCTTTCCATCAGAAGTATTAGAAGTGATTAGATTTCTTCACAGTTTCAAATTTAAGATTTGTTCACTTTATCACAGAAATGAGGGGCTCTGAACCATCGACAGCACAAAATCGCTTTTATTTTTTAGCACAGCACACAGACCCTGATAGCAGGTCATAGACTGTATTTAATATTATTATGGAGCCATTTTTATGTCTGGAAGGAAATATCAGCCCCCCTGCATCCTGTTGTTTCACTGATTTACTCATTCAGCAGCCGTGGTTGGATTTTTTTTTTTTGGAAGATGTTAAGCATACAAATGCATCTAATTGCCTTCAGCAGCTCTGAAATTAACTTAGGTCACTACTTTGTTTAGAGAAAAAGATCTGTGTCTAGACCTTTACCTATTTAAACACATGAATAGCTGTTTTGTTTTTCTAAGAGATGACTGAGCAGCAGCACTGGCAATGCATTATCTGAGTAATTTGGAGGGGGGACATTTTATTTACAGATACCAGGCCCAGCTAGTGAGGATGACAAATAAAGTTGACACAGGCCAAGACAAAGCATATTTGTGGTACAACTGTGTCATTCCCTGGACTAATCTGATTTGAAGAGCTGCTTGCTGCATCTCTGGCTCTCCTGTGCTCCCACATCGGAGCAGGAAGCATCTGAACACTTGAAAATTTGTCATCTTCCACTGAAATTCAGACCTGCCCAGGACAAGCATGGCTTGGAGTGTCCATTCATGGTCCTTGGTGCAGCATCCTTGCTCGGACCAGAGCACAAATTTCATTAAAACACTTTTCATGCAATTCCATAGGGCAGATTCTTGGGATTTTCCAGCCCACTTGGTGATGTGCAGTTTGCTTCTGCTCACCACTGGTGAGGATGAGAGGACACCTCTGTCACTAAATGAAGCATTAGAATACCCCAAAGGTTTTTTTCCCGAGTCCATTAATACACTCTTTTGGCATTGAAACACTTTACCAGGGAAGTTAGTGTCCAAGGCACGTAATAATTAGTGAATAAAACACCCCCAGAGTATCTTAATCCTATTAAAATATGTCTTTTAAAGTGTAAATGAATCTTTAACCTAATTTTAAATGATGATTTTCTTCCTGTTGCACAGCCTTTCTCATTAGATAACAGATCCCCAGGAAGCAGAAGGTGAAACAAAGTAAGATATTAATGTCAAAGATTTTCATCTTCTGTTCATATTTGGAAAGATACTTGACTGTTAACAGCTGATTTTTCTATTTTCCTTCTACTTCTTCCATCACCCCACTTCCTTCACCATGTTGTGTTATTTTCCTTGTTCCCAGCTAGGTATGGTGATAATAATAATTAATTAATTTCATAAAGCAAAGTCTAAGTTTGGGGAAATGCAAAAATTCTTTTGTTTCTAAATACAGGAATTTCATATTTTAATGAGTTAAAGAACAGTTAGAGAGTTAAATAAAAATTTCCAGACTCAAGTCCTCCCAGTCCTTCCAGTTCTCCAGTCCTGTGCCCTTCCACCAAACTGTCCCATCATCTCTCTTCCTGTTCACTCTGTGGGAATTTGGGGGAATTAATATTTTTGAAGATGTAGCCACAGCAAGACAGCAAAAGCTTTTATTTTTCAGGCATTGCTCCTATTGTTTGTGCTTCAGATAAATCCAGATTCAGAGAAGTGAACATATCCCTGACTACCTAGTTTTCTGTTTTTCTGCCAGTTTTCTGTTTTTTTGGTTTGGGTTTAGCAGCTATTGGGGACATTTTGGTCAAGGATGTGCTGTGGCTACTACCATTTCTTCTTTCAACTTCAGAGCATCAGAAGCACTTGGATTGCTTTTTTATTGTAATTTTTGTTTAGGAGTCAAAGCATAGCTCAAGACCAAGTTAAAGGATCATGAACATTGTTTGAAGTGGAATTCCTGTGCAGTGTAAGGTTGGAGCTTTCAACAGCACTTCACAGTTTAGAACTTGAGCTCAACCTCCAAACCAGCCCTGAGTCAGTTCATTCTCCAAGTTCAGTCAGGTAGGCCATGGTGGGGATGATTTTGAACTGAAAGTGGAGATATTTAGATTAGTTATTATGAAAAATTTCTTTACTCAGAAGGTGATGAGGCCCTGGCACAGGTTGCCCAGAGCAGCTGTGGCTGCTTCATCCCTGGAAGTGTTCAAGGCCAGGTTGGATGAGGCTTGGAGCAGCTTGGGATAGTGAAAGGTGTCCCTGCCAGGGCAGGGGGTTAGGAATGAGATGATTTTAAGGTCCCTTTAAACCCAGAACATTCTGTGGTTCAACGACTGTGATGTGATGTGTCAGCAAAACCAGGTGAACTCTGTAGAGTGAGCACCACAAACCTGTGAGTTGCTCAGGATGATCACTCTACACTCACATCACTGCAATGATTTCCCCTTTTAAAAGCTGTGCTGTTTATCTCATAAATGGCAAAGATTGTAATCTTTGTGTTTTGAATGTTGCAAGATGGATCGTAAAGTTTTCAAGATAAATAGGATTTCTGTATGCCTGAGAAAGTGTCTAATTAAAGAAGAATTTGCAGGAAAGATAAACAAAGCCAATGTATTATTTTTCAGCTTCACACCAGTGTTTTGTTCCATCAGAACCGTGGAGAATTGAAGTTGCTTGTTGGGACCCAACAGTAGCTCAGAAGATCTGACTTCAAGTCCAAACACTTCCTTTGAGACTTCAAACATTTCCTCTCCCGTAATCAACTTTTCTCCTCACATTTCACTGCAGTTTACACCATCTCTTACATATTTTCTCTCCCCACACTAAAGCTATGTAAAACTGGAAAACATTTACACCTCCTTTGCTTTCTTTCCATTCTCCCACCTCAGCAGAGCCCTAAGACCCCCTTCTCTGACCTGCCTGACGATGAGAAGATCTTCAACGGAGGTGACAGTGCATGGCAGAGCCAGGGCCAGGAGCAAGCCTTGCTCTCGGAAATCACGGAGGAGGACCTGGAAGCCATCCGCCAGCGGGAAGAGGCCATTCAGCAGATTGAGGTCAGTAACCTCCTCCCACCGTGGTTTTGGGAGCTGGCAGTGCAGATTCCTTGCGTTGTGCTTTGCTCAACATGAAGGAAATGCTGATTTACATCGCTGTCTGTATAGCATTACTAAAAACCGGGGAAATTATAAAATATTTCTCAACATGGAAATCAGTGAAAAGTTAGAAATCTGTATGATTTGTAATGAAAATGACAAGAGTTAATTAATGTTCTAATGGTTGGGTTCTGTGCAGTGAGGCTTCCACAGCAGAGTCTGTAGTGAGGAGGTTTAGCTGAGCTGAGTTCTGCAGCAAAGCAGCTTCCTCCTTGCATGCAAACTTGAAATGGGAATTTGTCACAGGCAGAAAATACTCAGCTTTACCATTAGAGAGAATAATAGGAAGACAAAAGGAAATAACTTGTTAACCTTTTCAAATTATTCAATATTTTGCAGTATCAAAGTATTTGGACGTGCTTGATGTAGTTAAAAGAGGACATACTATTTTTATTCCCTTTTTTTTTTCCAAAGCACTGTACAAATATGAAATAAAAGGAACAAAAAGAGGCCTGAATAAGTTAAGCATCCCACATTTTTCTTTTTTTACTTCTCTTTTTATGCTTTTGGGGAACTCTTGTTACTTACATTGAAGTGATAAATGGGTAAAACAAGAACATGTTAATTCTTTCTAATTTGTATGCTTTTACAGACCTAAACTCAATGTGAACCAAAAAAAAAAAAAAGAGGGCTTCAGAATAATCAGAACATTTAATTAAGGGCTATACTTTGTCCTTTAATTGGTTTGGGCTAATTTTATCAGGATAGATTTTGGTTGAATTGTGATTGAGTTAAAAGTGCAAAAAGGGGACAAAAGTTCCTGCTGGAGGTTGGTGCTTTGAGGTTGAGAACTCTGTTTGCAAACAGTGATGGCCACACATGACTCAACTCTCCAAGTCAGAAATGTTGACAGTTTTACAGGAGCAGGTCGAGGTCAGTGTTTGTCTAATTTCTGTTGTGGTTCACTGAGCAGAGATGAATGAGCTTTGTGGATTTCTGCCCATTAGTAGGGGTGAAACTGTCAAAGAATGTTCTCACACTGAGCATCTTTGGCTGTGAATTGTGGTTTTGCACTTGAGGGATCTCATTCCATCCACCAGCACAAACTGTAGGGAACTTTGTTGAAAAAAAATGCATGTTTTAGGCTGTTCCTGCTCTTTGTATTCAAGAAGGATGGTAGCAAATGTATTTCTGAAATGATGTTGTGGACAACACCGTGAGCTCACTGGAGATATTTATGAACAGTTTGAGTAGAATCTTGTGCCTTGTTCTCTGGGCTGACCCTGCTTGAGTGGGGATGTTGGACAGACAGCCCCACTGTGGTGCCTCAGCCATTCTGTGGTTCTGTGATTTTGTCATCCTTTTGTTTGAAATAGTCAGTGCCTTTTTTGTTTTCTCTTTACATTACCCCTGTCCTCCCCAGAAAAACCCCACATTTAGTATTTGCCCATGAGGCAGTGGGGAATGACAACCCCCAAGACAGCCTCAAGCACACCAGTTTTGGAAAATCAAGAGGTGCAGTTGTGTCTCCTTGGAGAGATCTTTATTTTGCTGGCTAAATCCCATTTCTGTGCCACAGTCTGATGTCTCTGCACCACATGGCCAGGGTGGGGTAATTGAGGAGGGTTAACTGAACTAAATCACAGTCCTAAATAACTTAAAAAAACCCCAAAAAACTACATTCATGTATTGCTCAGGGTTTGTATGTATTGATTTGATCCTGGATACCTTTCTACCTAATATGAATTTACCTCTGAATAATTTAGTTTATGCAATTAATGATTTAGTCAACTTCAGTAGTTAATGTTGTTTAGGCTTTTGCTTCCTGAGAATGTGTGCACTTTCTTTTTACTTGTTTTTCCCCCATCTCCTGTATCCATTTTGCTTTGCTCTCCAAGATCCCTGATCGTCCTCTGAGGAGAGCTGCATTCCACAAACATTATTTCAAAAGTAGCTTAAACATTTCTCCTCAGGAGGAAAACATCTAGGACCGATGGCATTTTGTTTAACATCTCTTTTGAAAGAAATATAATGAAAATGAGGTTTTTTTGGACAGCATTGTTCCTCTCCCCAGCTGTATTTGAATAAGCAGATGGTGCTTTTAAATAATTTTCAGTGTGTTTTGTTTTTCTGTTTTTTGACCCACATGAACATATTTTTTGTGAAAGGACTCATCTTGCACATTAAAACTTCCCTGTTTTCAGTAGAAATTGTGGGTACACAGAGGATTCCCTGAGCTCACAGTCACCATAACAACCTTTTTCCAAAATATTTCCATAACCAGTGAGTCGCCAAGAAGGTTAAAACAACACATTATTCCTAACTGTCAAACACAACTAATAAACTTATTTTATTGCTGAATTGATGTATAGCATTTGTTGTCCTTTGTTCTTTGGGGACCAGAATGAAGAACAGAGCTGTGCAAAGCTTGTCTTGTGCAAGTAGATTGGTCTCGCTGGGATTTTCATGTTGCTGCACATCCAGCACCAGAAACATGCAGGTCTTGAGGAGCACAGGAGGCATTGAAAGAACATCACATCTTCTGATTACACACAGCTTTGGAGAAGCTCATGGTGCTGGTGCCAATCATGGGGCTTTTTGTTTTTTAAAGAGGCATTGAATCTGCCCTCTTTGCAAGAACAGGTATAAAACCTTCTCTGTTGCTGAAAGAAATAAGGAAATAAATTCTCTTCCTGTCTTGTGTCCTGGAAAACATATAAAATTGTGCCCATAACAGACATTATCTTAATGTTCCAATGCCTTTTTCCCACCTGTGTGTTTTCCACATCTCCAGGATCTCTTCAGAGGTTGGGGTTAATGGGACATTGTTCTCTGTCAGGGACATCCCTCGAGGCACTTTGCAGCGTTCACAGTTTCCACCTAGACAGATAACAGCCAAGTCAAAAGTTCACCTGGCTGTTCATTTTATTTAAATGTGCTCCTTTTGCTATTGCTTGCAGATTAAAACCAGAGACGTCTGCAAGGGAGATGTCTCGCCAAAACCTTACATTTTGGATAAAGATCTTTATTGCTTGGAAATGTCAAAATCTGGTAGGACACAGCAGCCTTGACACAAGTGTTATTTCTTAAAATATTGCTTTGAACTGTTATATAAAACCTATTTTAACTTGAACTGTATTGGCAGTGAATAATAGATGCCATAACAACTTTATATATAGCACTGTAAAATGTGCCTTCAGAAATACATGAGCTGAACTGTAATGTGCATTGTCAGTGCTCAGTGCTGCCACAAGCTCTGTCACAGCAAATATATATAATTTACCATCCCGTGCCTTTCATTTGCACCTGTGGTCATCTGAAAAATGGGAGGTGATAAAAGTTTGAGAAGAAATGGATAAGTACTGAATGGGAAACTTCACAGAATTTCTGCTGGTGACTGGAAAGACTTATTAAAAAAAAGATTCTAAATACTGCAGTGATTCTGCAAGTCTCCCATGATCCTCCCCATGCAGACAGCTTCTCCAGAGCTGATGAGAAAGGAAGATGAGGAAAAACCCTCCCAGATCACACCATCATTTCCTTGGAATTGCCATCAGATCATCCGACCTCTTCCACAACCTTTTCCTCTCCCATGGCACTTTCCCATTCCCGTCCTCTGCTCCCACAGGGTGGGAATTCTACTGCCTTGGAGAGTGGAAGGTGTCCCTTCCCATGGCAGGAGGATTGGAACAAAATGATCTTTAAGGTCTCTTCCAACCCAAACCACTCTGTGATTCCATGATATCCCTAAGAAAGCAAAAACACATCAACAGAGCTACATTTTAGCTGGTGCTTCCCTTGGCAAAAAAAAAAGAAGGAGAGATGGATAGGTTGTGGCAACAGGTGTGAGGAAACTGCTTTTATTTTTAGGAGAGGTTGTTCCCTCTGGGTCGTTGTTGAGAAATGTTGATGTTTATTCCCTATCTGTTTTGAAGAGAAGTGATAGATGCCAGCCTCCACGCCTGTCACTCAAGCCTTTGCAGGCAGACAGAGAATGAAGCACAATAAAAATAAAACAAAAGAAAGCCCCACAGAGTCTGGCAGAGGGTGTTTGTTAGTTCAAACATGTTCCTTGTTCCCTCATTATTCCGTATCATTGCTTGCTGAGGGGTGTTTTTGGTAAAATCTCTCACTGGTGGTTGCAGTTTAGAGGGTTTAGTGCAAGCTATTTTACACCTTTTTTCATCAGCTTCAATAGTCCAGGGCTTTGACTTAAGAGGGCTCTGGCTGTCTCTTCACAGAGGCTTTTTGACTCTGAGTAATGTATAAATAACACAAGATCATGACAATCACCAGTGCCCTGCGAGTGCCAAGCTCTTCTCATGACAGCGTTGGGGAGCCTAATTATCCTGAGCTGCAGAGCTGCCTGCCAGGTTGACATGGCCATCCCTGGGACTGCTATTGAGTTGTTCCCTAAAGATCCCACTCCAGTATCCTGCCCAGTCTCATTTAAAATGACCTGAGCTGCAGGACTGCCACCATTTATTTCAGGAGGCTATTTCACGGTCCAGCAGGCTTCAGTGTTGATGAAATGCTTCCCTCTGTTCTTGCTAAAGATCCCTTTCTCATTCTCGGCTTTTTACACCTAGTGAAACTCTGCTGGACCCTGCAAATAATTCTTCTTCCCTTTTGGCTTTTAAACTCCTCAAATGCTAACAGTTATCCTCCTCTTCACAAGTTGGTCTCCCTGGCTTTTCAGTCACTTCAGTGCTCTCTTCTCAATTATTTCCCATTTCCTAGTTCTTTGCTCCTGCAGCAGCAGACTGCATATAGGATTTTGGTGTTGTACCAGAGCTGAACAGAAGTGCGAAAAGCCCCATGGATCCAATTGAGAGCTTGCAAGTGCTGATGGAAAAATTCTAGAAAATTCCTGCACTAGTAAATTAAACATACCACAGACACTAGCACCTGCTCATTACACTTTTAAATTGTTAGAGCATATCTTGACACACTTTTGACCCAGAATAGCCAGTGCTTGCCCAGTTATTGACATAGTTTGAGCACTAACATATTTTCTAGAAGCAGTTTTGATGCAGCCACCCCGTTCAGAAGGTAAAGGGACTTGATGTGGATGAAATGAAGTGCATACCTGCAATTTCAGTGCCAGAGAACAGGCATCTCCCATGTCCTTGCACATCTGCAGCCCTATTGATTTATGAATTGATCACAAAAGTTTCCTCTAGTCCTCACTGACATTTAGGGAAGAGGAGGAGCAAGGTGAATTAGGGGTGAATTTTGTGGGAAACTGTGCAAGCCTGAGGGCAGAATGAGGTGCATGTGAAAAATAGCAGCTGGCTTCTTTGAAAATTTGGAAAAGCCTTAGCAAGTGTGGAGAACAAAGAGCAATCTATCCCAGTGGAATCCTGCAGTGGCCATTTCCATTGAATATTGATTTTACTGTGCCTCCCTCTCTGTGCCCCTGTGGCTTCCAACACTCCTGCATTGCTGAAAGGGATTTACCTTCACGTCAAAACCACTCACACTAAATCTGCCCATCTTTAGCATGTTGCTTTCAAGCTGCCACTGTCATGCCAGGCAGCACTGAAAAGTTTTGTTTATTTTAGTTTCAGGGGTTCTGTGAGGATCACAAAATATCCTGAGCTGGAAGGAACCCACAAGGGTCATCAAGTCCAACTCCTCGCCAACAATCTCACCATGTCTCTGAGAGCTTTTCCCAGATGCTTCTTGAGCTCTGTCAGGCTTGGTGCTGTGACCACTGCCCTGGGAAACTATTTAGTGCCCAATCACCCTCTGGGGAAGAACTTTTTCCTAATATCCAACCTAAACCCCCTGACACAGCTTCAGAATCCACATTCCCTTGGGTTCTATCACTAAACTAGCAAACACAAAAATCACGTGCTGTATTTCCTTGTCTTTCCATTTTCCCACTATTTATTAAGCGCTACTGTTACAAATAAATCCATCTGTCCTGTAATCCCAAAACATCCAGACAGAGAGGCAAGTGATGAAATACCACTTGGTAACACATTGTGAAAATTCTTTCATCATCTCTTTTCTGCTCACACATCACTTTTGCTACGACTACATGCAAAAGTCCAAACTTTTTCTTATTGCCTACCTAAAACTGTATTTTCTTCCCCTCCTCATGGTGATGATTAAAAGCTTGTATATTTTTGCCATCAGTGTTTCATCAGGGATACGAGTACAGCCTTGGATATCCCTTTGCAAGACAGAGATTTCAGGAATATATCACAAATCTTTTTTAGCCCTAGGCAATTTCTTACGTCTCAGGTGTAACCTTATGACTAAACTGTGTGTAGTGAAGTGTTTTTAACTAAATAGGAGAGGCTTCCACTGTGGGCTAGAGATAATTTTATTTTTCTCACTTACATTCCCAGTGCCTTATCCAAAGTTAGTGTCAGAGAGTCTTGCCCCAAACCCTTTCCTTCGTGCACTATTTCTGAAGTGAGCTTGCATGAAGAAGGCAGTAATGAAAGCCTGGATTCAGCAAATCCCTTATGTGTGTCTTAACAGCTTTGCTGAATAGGGATGGACTTTAGAACCTACTAAAAGTGAAGTATTTCCTCTGCAGAAGGAGGAAGGAGTGCTGAGACACACATAATTTGCTAACAGTCTGAATCTTAGGGAGACACATCTGCATATTTATATCCACAGAAACTGAGCTAAGGTTTCATGTGTGACCTGTCAGTGTGCATTGATAAGGCAGAGAGCTGGAAAGAAAGACATCTCTGGAGCTGGTGATGAAATGCTGTTTAGCTTCTGCAAATCCTCTTGCTTAAGTGTTGGTATTTCTTTTGTGAAAAGAATGTGTTACTTTCCTCCTCCATTTACTGCACTTTTGCCTGTTTTTGCCAGCAGATGATGACTGGCTCAACAAAGGTAATATCTTGCCCCTATTTCTGTTAGCACAGACAGTACAAACATAATCTGCCTCATCCACACAGCTATTTTTGTGTCTGTGATTTGCTGCCCCAAAGGGGAATTACCCCTCTCACCTATCGCTTGGGTTAGAGCAGTTCACTCTCTCTGATGCTAATCAATAACAATGGAGATCAACAGAAAATCAACCAGCTGAGATCCTCTAGCAGAGCTCAAAAGAGCTATTCCAGCAGGTTTGGCTTCTCACCTTCCTGGATTGAGTGCTGTGCTTTCTTCTTTAATTATTTTGGGTAGGAAAATCAAAATTTTCCCCAGTCAGGATGTGGGGGAATAACAACAGATGAGACTTAAACCATGGAAATATAAAAGTTCCTGTTGGCAAAGCTGTGAAGCATCTCAAGAACCCCCTGGAGAGTGAGTGAGACCTCAACCTCCCTCCTCTGAGCTCAGCAGAGAGGGAAGTGAACCAAGGATATTGGAAAAAACCCACAAAGGTAACAAGGGAAGAGATGACTGAGAAGGATAATGGCATCCACATTTCACAGCAAGACCAGTTCCCATTCCCTCCTATTTACCAAAAGGTGCCTGGTCCTTTATAATTTATCCTTGACAGGAATATTCTCCCACATCCTCATGGAAATGAGACTGAAAATCACATTCTTAACATTGTTAACAATGAATGTCAAATTTTAGAGGCTGATGACAAAGACAGTATTAGTTTATGCCCTCTGCACTATGCAGGCTCATTTAATTCAGGTGTTCTTTAATACTTTTAATTGCTCCTTTATGAAAGAGGATGTTCCAGAACTGTCTTTCCCCACCATCCTCTCCACCATTTATCTACCCAGAGTTTCTCCTCTGGTTGTCATTTCCTTCTCTGCATTAAAGTCACCTCTTTTGAGTGTTGAGGCTCTCAGACAGCTCACTCGAGGCAGAAAGACTATTAAGACTCACCTAGGAGCTACGGAGAAATGCAAATTTTAGTATTTGAATATATTTCCTACAGTGCAAAATTTTTAGCTAGACACCTGAGCAACCTGGTCTGACCTCAGCGCTGGTCCTGCTGTGAGTGAGAGGCTGGACTTGAGCTCTCCTGTGGCCTTTTCAAACCTGAATTATCCTGTGATCTCATGATCCCATTATCTCTCCATCTCCTCTAACTGCACCACCGAGGGCTACCAAAAGTTCATGTGTTAATCTTGCTTCAGTCTAAAGCCAAGACATCTCTATTTCCCTGCCTGCAGGAGCTCCCAAGTCAGCCTCATTCTCCCTCCTCTTCCATCCATTGTCACCACAGGCAGGAGTTCGTGCTTTGCTCCCTTGTTCTTACCACATTTATTTGGGGAAATGGTTAGGATATTGTACCCATCAGAAAGATTAGTAAAATCCTTCTGCACCTCCCTGGAAGAGAAATTCCCTGAGGTGACTTTGTGCCCAGTGGATTTGTGTCCTATTGGTGAGGCTGACCATAGAAACTGTGGCTGTCCTGTCCCAGGAAGTGTCCAACGCCAGGTTGGATGGAGCTTGGAACCGCCTGGGATAGTAAAAGGTGTCCCTGCCCATGGCCAGGGGTTGGAACAAGAGGATCTTTATGGTCTCTTCCAACCCAAACCATTTTGTGATTCTGTGATTTTGATGCAGAAATACAACCAGAGTCACATTTCAGAAGAATTCAGATCTCTCTTGTCCAGCAACAAGTGAAATGCAATTGTGGTTGAGGGAACTTTGCTCATGTTGGCATCAAAATCTACATTCTTTGAAAATGTGGACTTTTGAGATAAAGAACAAAGTTGAAATATCTTCTAATTTAAGGCTAAGGTATTGCTGTGGAAGGAAGGGTGATGGAAGGATTTTAGATCAAAGATCAAAACATGTCCAGGCAGGTTTTTGTAATTTTACTCTTAACATCTTCTAGTAAGCTATCAGGGCTAAAAGGACTTCTCTGGGTCACTCTGAGTGTTCCTGTGAATGTCTAAGACTTCCTTCTTTCCAGGTTTTAAACTGTTCCACGGCTTTGAACTGAAATAGAGCAGATTTAGATTAGATATTAGGAAGAAATTATTCCCTGTGAGGGTGATGAGGCCCTGACACAGGTTTGCCCAGAGGAACTGTGGCTGTCCCATCCCTGAAGTGTGCAAGGCCAGGTTGGATGGGGCTTGGAGAAACCTGGGATAGTGGAAGGTGTCCCTGTCCATGGCAGGGAGTTGGAACTGGATTATCTTCAAGGTCTTTTACAAACAAAACCATTCTGTGATTCTCTGCTGTACCTACAGCAATAAACATCTGCTTATTTTTAACTCTGCCTTTGGAGTTGGTGATTTTTGGAATGAATATTCCTGAGTCTCATCTTTCCTTGTCGGTTCTCCCACGAGGGCTAAAAGCTGCCACAGATTTCTTACCGTGCTCCTATTCCCATTTCACAGCTGGAGAAACTGAGACATTATGGATTGTTCCTCTGCCAGTGGAGCTCCATAGAAATGTAAATGCCTTGCTTAAGACCTGGGAAAGAGTCAGGATCTGTGCCAGGATTAAAATGCTGCTTGTTCTGTACTTCCGTATCCAATTCTCTTCAGACTGTGTTGGGTTGAGAGATCCAAATTCAGGATCTGGCATATTTAGCTTTTAATTTTTCTCCCTGTAGTTGAATTGCCAGGCAGAAGGAACGTGCTCCTGTTCAGAAAGCATCCATTCAGCTGGGATGAAGCTCCAGGAAAGCACTGATCATCATTCGTAGCTGGAGGCAGATCTTCCCTACAGGGTGGGGCTTGCTGGGATCTGAAGTTTTGCCCACGATGTCATGATTTTATCAGGAGATGCCAAACAGCAGCCTGTCTCTCTGAAAGCACAGACTGTTCTGTCAGAGACAGAGAATTTCTTGCCCTCTGAAAAATCTTCATATGTGAAGTTGAGGCTACAGGAGTGAGGGCAGGGGGGAAAGAGCTGCTCTGTGCTTGTATGCAGGAAACACACCTGGGAGAAAACTTGCAGGTGAATGTCAGTTATGTCAGACAAGGTGGTGTTGAGGTATTAAAAAAAGAGTTTTTTCTGGGCCTGAGAGAGATGTGCACAAGGGGTGCAGTGCTCAGAGCTGAGTGCTGGGGACTTTGATTAGCATGTGCTGATTTTCTGATGATGCTTTATTTGCTGGCTGCAGGAGGAGCCTGTGCTCATTTTGCTCCTCTCATGCTTCTTGGCAGACCTTATTCTCTCCTGGCAGTGGTGAGAGCCCTGATATCTGCTAGTGTTGAGGAGGAGCAACTTTAAATCTCATACAGCACTGAGAGTTCTTACCACTCTCTTTGAAAAAGTTGCTATTTCCTCCTGTAGGGAAAACTACTTCATCTGCAAGAGCAGTGTTTGAAGGTGGCAGCTCCTGTCTCTTTGCCTGAGCAGTTTTAGGAATTGGCCATAAATTCAGTGAGTTTGAGGAATTATAATATCATAAAATTGTTTCAATTGGAAGAGACCTTTTAGATCATCAAATCCAACTGTTGACCTGACACTGCCAAATCCACCACTAACCCATGTCCCCAAGTGCCACATCTAGACATCTTTTAAATCCCCCAGGGGTGAAGACTCCATCTGTGCCAGGTCCTGACAACCCTTCTGGGGAAAAGGATGTTTCCTAATATCCAACCTAAACCTCCCCTGGTGCAGCTTGAGGACATTTCCTCTTGTCCATTGCTTGTATTTGGAAGATGAGACCAAATCTCACCTCACTGCAATCTCCTGGAAGGGTATAGGACATCACTGCTTGTGCTCCTGATTCGTTAATCAGTCATCCCAAGCCCTTGAAGTCTCCTGATTGTCCTTTTTATTGCAACTTCACTACTACCTAGCAGAAAAAAAAAAAAGGATTATAATCGGAGGGTTGTAGCAGGATAGGAAGTTTTATTTTCATGTCTTTAACCCAGACCCCAGGGAGGCACCAGAATGCCCTAAGAATTGGGTCTATTTGGGTCAAAATGCATATTGGGCATTTTGCTCCCTTCAGAATGGAGTCTTTTCAGCTATTCTGTCATCTGCACCCACCAGGCTTCTGGTGAACCAAGGGGCCTTCAGAAAACTTCATTTTAACAGGGATTGGGTTCATTTTGTGCTTCAGTCTCAGACAAGAAAGTGCCTTTAGCCAATCACTGCAGCTGTAGGGAGCTGCAAAAAGTAACCCATATACTTTCCCCACTGTCCAAAACATACACAACTACTGGAGAGTCTCCTTCCATGGCTTTCAGGGATTTATGTCTTTCTCAACAAAACTCACGAGAGAGCAGAAGTGTCTCTATTTTTGGTGTTTTAAGCATATGGGGAGTGATATTGAAAGGGGAGTGGGAGACCAGTGAAGAGACAAAGTGAAGGATGTCTCGATCAGCAGTGATTCAGCAGAATTTCACTGCTGTAGTTTTGACATTCCCTATAAACATCCTGATGCAAACTTCAGTCCTTCAGCCTGATTTGATTTCTGGGTGCTGTCAGCAGCCAGGACCCAAAAATCACTCTGTAAGCATCAGCCCCTGTATTGGGCATGATCCTTTAAAATATGAACTTTCTGGAGCATTTCTGTTGTCACACAAGGTATTTCTCCACATCCTCTTTTTCCTTGCTAAGTACACCCGAAAATTTTAATGTGGGGATGGAAGGGGTGGGGGAAGGAAATTAAGAGAGAACCCCATGACTTCTCTGCCTCTCTGATTTCAGCTCATGCTTGTAAATATAAATCTCAGCATTGGGGTGCAAGGACTTTTGGGATTAGGTCCTTCTATCCTGAGTGCATCTGGGTGGAAATAAAAGGAAATCCTGCACCTTTTCATGTTGGTGTGGATTGCTTGGGAGGGAGTCACCTCCTACTGAATTCTGACAGGGCTAAGCCGAGTTCCCTCAGTTATTTCCCCCTGAATGTTCTTTCTAATTTACATCTCTGTGAAGGGTTAAGGAAGGTGACTTCAGGTGTTGCCATTAGAAAGTCAAATTGCAAAAATAAAGCATTAAAAATAAATGCCGCAGCGGAATTGCTGAGCCAGGGAATAAAGAGCTTTAAATGCAAACAGGGAACTGGCTGTGCATTTCTCCACCAGTCACCTGTCTCCCTGTCTGAGGATTAAGGACTCTGCGTCTTTTAGTCCTGAGTTTTCCCATTCAACTCCAGGTGCTGCTGAATGTCACAACTTTTTACAGCTTGCCTGTTAAGATTTAGAGGAACTTCCTTCCTTTTATTTGGACGGCAGGAGGAAGATTATTGCTTCCTCTGAGTCACCTCCTAGGAGAGACCCAAGGAGAGTCTCTCATAAAAGAGTAGATTTGAAATATACGTGGTCTTCCCTAAATAAAATTCAGGAATTTGGTGAGTGGGTTAATTTGCTGATAGGGTAGATCCCCAGCTATGGGAAATGGTTATAGATCCACTGACTTCCATGCTGTCCATGAACTGGTGTCTCATTTTGAATGACTTTTGAATTCCTCCAAAGAAAAGCATGAGCAGCATTTCTGTCATGCACAGCTTTCCCCTCCCCTGGGTGTTTTTGCAGGAGCACAAGGTGTTTTACAGCCACACTCAAACACATCCTGCCACACTAGATCATCTTTCAATGTTTCTCTGTCCTTGTCCCTCCCTCAAGGCACCATGTTATCCCCTAAATCTCAGGGTGCAGTGGCTCTTCCTTGTTGTCCCAGTCTTTACCCTGGACCTCTGCTGGGGGGTGGGAAGCAGTCAGATGGGATATTTTTTTTAGGATTCCTTCCTGCTGTGTATTCCTAGGACTGAGAAGACTTCATGGGTTCAACATCCTTGCTGTGAGCAGAGGCGACTCCAGAAGGGTTTTAGGGCTGAAATTTGTGCAACACAGAGAAGGTCTGGACCAGGCTGAGGGGCAAGAAGAATATCTCCAATATCACAGTAGCACCATCATCCCTTAATTAGGGACAGTGCCATATCAGGAGTTTTTACAGCTCTGGTGTCCCCAGGGGCATCAGGACATTCCCACCAAACCCATGCCGTTGTTAAATCATGGGGAACAATCTAAACTTCAAATCTAGCTCAGTCTGAGCTCTCTTTTCTTTTCCTCCATCCCTCCACTCCCCCTGAAGCTGGCGTTGATTAATTTTGCAGCACTCTGTGTGGGAGCACTGAGGTTTGGGTTAAAGACTATTATACAAATACCTCTTGCTATTCTTTTTCTCCCAACGCCTGTGGAGTTGGAGCTCCTATTGTTGTGTGCCATCAGAAAAGCTGCCACAACAGCTTGGGAGGAGCTGTGAGGAGCCAGCACTTTGTTTCCCAGGTGGGATTGGTCTGTAGGTGTCAGGATGGCTGTGGGTTGAGTCGAGTGGGTGCCTGAGCAGATTGCTTTGTCCTGAAGGCTCTCTGATGCTTGGTGACCTTCAAACGAGGTGAGGCAGGACCTCCTCCTCTGAGATCTGAGGTCAGGACTGCCACTGAAGTGCCACCTGCCTCAGCCACACTGTTCCTGTCAGCCACCAAGGCCTGGCACTCCCTGGCTGTGGTGCATTAACTCAGGGATAATTAATCCTCTGCTCCTGAGTGAGGCTGGAGCTGGGAAACAGCTCCAGACTGCCAACCTCGTGTTATTTATTGCCTGCTTCACTGTGTCCTCACAGCTTGCTTGCTGTTCTGGAAGGCACCAATGCATTAAGCAGTGGTTTGCCTTTTTCCTTGGGCTGCTTGAGTCTCTCTGCTGGACTTGTGTGCCAAATGTGGAGTCACAGGAGCTGCAGGAGCTATTTTCATTTCCCCCTCTCACACGCATTCATTGGTGTTGAGCATCATTCACTGCCGCATTATTGCAAGTGCTTAGGACCTTCTGATGTTTGCAACAGCCCTGTCCAGTCTTGACAAGCCTGGCTAGAGAATTACAGCCTGGTTCTGCCCTGAGATTGCCCCCAGGCATTGACTTTTACATCTTTTACCACAGACTGGTACCAAGTCTGTGCTGTTCATTATTCCTTCCATTCCAGACAATGTCCTCTCCCTGCCCTGCAAACTGGGAATCACTCTGAACTCAATCTGGCCTCAACATCCAGCTGGGACATCCCACAAGGTCCAAGCTCAGCTGCCCAAATTCACTCTTTTTGGATTTGGGCACCTCCTAGGGTATTTGGAGACCTGGCAATGTTTAGCTGAGGTTCTGGAGACACCCTGCTTCTCAGCAGTGGCTGACTCAGCTCCATGCTCAATGCATTTCTCCTGTCAGGTTTTTCCATCCTCCAGCCTCAAGGTTTTCCTAGAGATTTTGGCTCTACCTGTAACCCCTGTGTCCTTGGATAGCTGTGCCTACTCTACCTCTGTACCCTCCAGATGAGACTGTTCAAGTTGTCCTGGGTTTGTTGATAGTTCTGTATCCAATTTCTGCCCCAAGGAAACTCACCAAAGGTTGCAGTCTTCTGCTCCTGAATAGAGCTTTCATGTTAATGTGGACTTTGCAGGATTATCATGATGACAGATTGAGATTTTTTTGGTCTTCTTTTTTTAGGGTTTCTCTTTTTTTTGCCCCTCTCCACCAATGATTCGCCTTCCTGGATCACTTATAAATATATTTAACAATGTGGCATCCAGCAAAATTCCTAGAGGAAGCTGGCTGTTAACCTTTTGTCAGAATGAAAACTGACCTACTTGTAATTTTGGGTTCATTTTTTATTATTTTTTTTTCTTTCTTCTTTCTCCTGACCTGCTTTTGCATTTGACATTGCTTTGTACCTCTCTCCATGGTAGTTACCTTCTGTAGTCACCTGAGGAGTGACAACATCACAGACCTCTATAATCTGAAAAAGAATTAAAGCAACTGGTTTGCAATTTCTCTTTCATTTCCACTGAGTTATGGACTTGTTTAAAGGATTGCAAGGGCTAAGTGAGCTGTGATTTTCCTTACAAGGACCAGGCTATCACAGCCTTGCATGTGCTTTGTTGTTTTGTTCTGTTTTAGCCATTTTACCACGATGTGTAAGGTTTTATTACTCTATTCATCACTCAAACAGCCAAGACTTTTTGTAAAGCTCAGTTGTTTGTAACTGGCAAACTGCAACAGGGTTTGTTCCTAAACAGGGATTAGATGTTGCTGTTTACAAGTCTGGGGGATTCTGCAGGTAATTAGGATTTCTTGTCACCCAGAGCAAGTTACTTCTTCCAAAACTGGAGGTTTCCAGGATATAGATGTCCCTGCCTGACTTTAAAGGCTCAAAATAATCTGTAAAAACACACTTTTAGAACATAGTTCATCCAGTATGATTTCAGACATCTGTTCTATCATGAGCTGACCCATGATCAGCTTCTTTTCCTTAATGTACTGCATAAAATCTCCTGTTGTTTATCTCAAAAGCTCAAACATACATCCATAATCAATGATACCTATGGACTGCTTCTTCACCAGGCTGTTTGGACAAAATACTATTTTGTGGATTTTTAAAGATTCCTTTTGAGTGGCAGAGCTGCATCCCAGCTTCTGTCATCCCCATCTCTTAGAGCACTTGCTCACTTTGTGCCTAAATTGAGAAGATTTTTGTCACCTGAACTTTCTGTAATTTGAACTCGCAACTATAGAATCATAAAAATCATCGAATCATAGAAAAGGTTTGGGTTGGAAGGACCTTCAAAATCATTTACTTCCATCACCCCTACCCTCATCAAGGATATCACCCACTAGACCAGGTTACTCAGATCCCTATCTAACCTGGCTTTGAACCCTTCCAGGGATGGGGCAGTCAAGGAAATAACAATTATTTGTTTTTCAGAGATCAATCTTAACCTCTTTGTTTTCTGCTTTCTGTTAAGACTGTAGTATATAACTAGACGGTTTTTAGGGTGACTTCCAACCCAACCCATTCCATGATTCTCTGATTCAATTCTCTTGGTAATCCCAGACTGATGATCCCATGAGCAAATGCATTTATAACCCATCAGTCTGGATAATGAAATCAAAGGAAAACAATGTCCTGATTTTGATGTGTACTTTTAATTGAGCAAATGAAAAGCCTTCCATTTAAGCCTGCCAGGGTTATCTAAGTAATATTCTGGCACGTTGCCCTTTCACCAACGTGACTGTACATTCCAGCAACAAAATGGGGAAAAAATCAATTCTATTGGAAGGAAATCCCAGTAATTGAATCTCATGTTAATTGCAGATCAGAAGAAGAAAATTATTTTTACTATTTCAGAAAACTAAGTGAAAATGTGAGTAACAGAATGGTTGGCTCATGCCAAGATGAAATTTTTTCTTTTGCTCTTGAAGAATGATGCAAGAACACCCTGAATACAAGGTTTAGGTTGGATATCAGGAAAAGATTCTTCCCTCAGAGGGTGTTTGGGCACTGGAACAGCTCCCCAGGGAAGTTTTCATGGCACCAAGGCTGCCAGAGCTCAAGGAGTGTTTGGACAATGATCTCAGGCACAGGGTGGGATTGTTGAGATTGTCCTGTGCACGGCCAGGAGTTGGACTGTGATGATCCTTCTGGGCTCCTTTCAATTCAGAATATTCTATGATTTTCCTACTGTGGCTTTGACACCTAATAGACTTGCCACCCAAAAGATTTGCAGGGTTCACTCCAGGAAATAAAAGATCAATGTGTTCACTTGCACATCTTTGGTATCCAAAGTCTGGGAGATATGCAGGAAAGGTCTGTGTATCTTTTCCAAGTAGAGTGGCAATGAGGGAAAATGTAGATACTTGTTCTGTTCCCACTTCCCCAGGGGACTGAGTTTTAATAATCCTCAAGTTTCACAAAGGCTCCTGTGAAGCTGTATAAGTCCCTTTGCTGGAACACTGAGCTAACTAGGAATTACTGTTAAGGCATGAGCAAACTCAGCCTGAGACACTAAAAAATTTCCTTGGATGGTCATGAATGGACCAATGTGGGGTCAGGATCTTCTCCAAGTGTTGTGGCAAGAAGGGAACTGTCTCAAAGTGGTCTAAAAAACATTTCTTGAGTAAAATTTCTGTCCTCCTGTGCTTTGAGCTGGATTGTAGCGTATTCTGGTTTGATTTAGGTGATTCTGGGTGGCAGGAGGATCACAGCAAGCAAGAATGCAAAATACTTTCCATGGGAGATGAACAGTCCAATTTCTGAATAGCAAGGGAGCAGGGAAATTTTAACCCAGGAGCAATGATGGAGAATTTGTCAGAAAAAAAGGATGAAAAGTCCAATAGTCAATTGAAGTGCAGCTGCACTCTCCTGAATTTTAACAATTTTAGCAAGGAACTGCTAACACACTTCACATTATGGGATTATTATGGGATTATAACATCTCTGTGTTAAAGGGGAGAGGAAATCCTTGTCGTTCATTGCACTCATCGAACTCCCTTTTCTTCTGGAAATAAAGGAGAAGATGGGGAAAGGGAGTGAGGGCAAAGAAAAGGAAAAGAAGAAAATTAAGACTGGAATGAAGCCTTGAAATTGGCAGCTGTCAGCAGCCCTCAGGACAAGTGATAAAATGCTGCATTAAAGTAGCTGCAGTGTGAAATGCCATTGACAGAATAACGAGGATGGGAAATCACTTTATAAATGTGCTTACCAGGATAAACAGATGTGACTGAGGGCGACTCCACTCTGTCACTAAACACTTGAAAGGGCAAAATTTATGGCAAATTATTTTCTGTTGGGGAAAAAAAAAAGAAGAAGAACACAATGAAAAGATACAAAACTAAACTCAGAGAGGCTTCAGACAGAGGTGAAGGTTCAGTGCCCATGTAAGGGTGGGAATCAGGGCAGAAACACTCTCCTGTAATAAACCATTTTGAGAGTCCAATAAATCAAAATGCAGCAGTGTGTGATGATGCTGAGGAAGGGGGAGCCTGGTTCCTGGTTTGTCACATTTTACAAAGGCAGGAGCCACTCCAGGGACATGGCTTGGGGTCTTTCACACACAAAAAATGCAAAGAGATGTTAGTTCAGTTTTCTGCTGAGCTGGGCTGGCTGGACAGTAGCTGCTCATGAAGGTGGCCAAAATTCAAAGGATCAATGAGCCTTTGGACAATGCTCTCAGGAACATGGTCAGCTCTTGGGGATGTTCTGCACAGGGCCAGGAGTTGGGCTTGATGATCCTGACAGGTTCCTTTCAAATCAGGATATTTTGTGATTTTATGGTTTTTGGGTTTGGTTATGGAAATGAAACTTTATTCTGTTTCTGTTCTAAATTGCCTCCTCATGTTAGCAACTAAAGAAATGCTGCAGTTTTGGTTGGTAAGGAGTGGACAGACAGGAAAACCTATCAATTTATGCTAAAGAGTCATCAAAGAGTGAGAACTTATTGTCACCAGCCAAAACCCAAAAAAATGGCTTTTTCCTCTTGATTTTAGAAGTGTTTGAACAACTTCAGTGACTTTTCAGTGTTGCTTATTAAGGCCTGATAAAAATTTCTTGGTATTACTTAGCATTAATAAAAATTCAAATATATATGTAGCCTCAAGTTTCTCCAGGGGAGGTTCAGGTTGGATATTAGGAAAAATTTCTTCAATGAAAGTGTGATCAGACATTGGAACAAGCTTGGTGGGGAAGTACTGAAATCACCATCCCTGCAAGGGTTCAAAAATGAGTAGACATGGCATTTCATGGTATGGTTTAGTAGACATGGTGGTCAAAGGTTGAACTTGATGGTCTTGAAAGCCTTTTCCAGCCTTAGTGATTCTGTGGTTCTGTATCAGACTCTATGACATATCATACATGAGGCATGATAGGTGTAATGCCCAAAGTCCTCTGTGCTGGAAAATTATTTATTTTGCCAATCTGAAACTCCTTGAATGGAGAAAGCAATGAATTATCTGCAGTGTTAACAGCAAAGAGCAGCCTTTTCAAGGTACATTCAGTCTGAAAGAAACTCCCCAATTCCTCCAATTCTCCCCCCATACCCCACATCCTTCCAGATTTCCCAGTGCTTCATCCTTTGAGCCAGAAACACCACTGTGTAGCTAGGAATGAGCTGAGCCATCCCCCCTTCAAGTCTAGACTCTCACCTGCCTCATTTGCAAATTAAAACAAAATTAAAATAGTCCATTGAAAGCTAATCTGAACTCAGGGAGCACAAGCTGAGCGTGATTGAATATAAATGCTTAAAACTTTCTAATAAACCAGAGAGCTGAATCCCAATTCCTCCAAATTAGCATTTCCTCGGGGAGGAGGGGGCAATGCAGGTGGGAAAGCAGGCAGGATAACTCACTGCTCTGCTAAGTGACTGGTGGGTTTATAAGTGCAGGACTATCTGCTCTGTCACTGTAGATGTGCCTGATGGTTCCTAAATGCAGCCCTTGGGACAGGGCTGGCTGTGGCTTGTTGTCACACACAGCTGATAGATGGCACACTGTTGTCAGGATTCCCTGCTGCAGATGCCATTGTTCCTTGCTGAAGGGGAGATGCTGCTGTCTGATTGTTATCTGCTGCTGTTTAATGGCAGAAAGTGTCTTTGTGGCTATTGATAAGTTGGTTAAATCTTATTGAGTTTCACCTTTTGTTTCCCGTGGACGAGGATGTTTAGCAGAGCAGAGATTTGCTGAAATTGTTGTAACTGGGAAAGGCTGAGGGAGAGGTGGATGATTTAATCAGTTTAGTGACTGGAGCTGATGGGAAGTTTGTGGCTGCAGTCTGAAATAGTCCTTCTCTCTCTGATTTCAAGAGCTTGTATTGATTGCATCGAGTATTAGACAAATGGAGTAAAGAGCAATCTTTAAACATCATCAAATCCTTGTCTCAGCTCTAAGATGGGATCAACAACCCAAATAATTATTAACTTCTTATATAGATGTCTCCTGTTGCAGTTTCAGTCCATGAATTTCTGTCAAATGGATGGGGAATATGGAGAACAGGTTATTCCCTTCCTGTTTGCAACAGTTCCACTTGTCAGAAAAGCACAATCACATCTGTTGTGTTCCCCCCACCCCTCCAACCCCACTCACCCTGCTTTTTCTACATTGAAAACCACACTAATTCCTGTTTTTCTGTCAGCCTGTGTTTATAACACCTGTGATTATTCCTATGGCATTCCTCTGAACTGTCTCCAGGTGTTCCTCCTGAGATTTATTGCTCAAAATTGGACAAAATACTGCATCCCACAAGCGCCAGCTTTGTCCCCAGCACCCCTCAACACCTTTCATTTTATGTTTGCTTGTTTACTTCTTGAGGACTTCTGCCTGGGAAGTTGCCTCCTATTCCTCATGTCTAACTGTAGAGCTTTGTAATTTCATTATTTGACTTCATACTTTTTCCTTGCAGTGCTTCCCCATTTTAACAAGATCACTTTGAATTCTAATCGTATCTTCTGACAGGCTTGAAATATTTCTGAGCTTCGCTTCACCTTAATATTTATTAACTGCCTTTTCTACTCCATCACCTAAACCATTCCTGAAAAATATTGGTTAGTCCCCAATCCAGGAAAACCACAAGAACTTAGGGCATCATAACATACCCTCCCTCACTTTCTGCCCACTCTGCTTTTGATTCAGCCCAGGACACAGGGGACTTTCTGGGCTTCAAGTGCACATGGCCAGCTCATGCCAAATTTTTCATCCACCAGGTATTCCCACCTCCTTCTCTGCAAGGTTGCTCCCATTCCATCACCCAGTCTGTTCAGATTCTGGGAATTGTCCAGGAACAGGGACTTGTATTTGTCCTTGTTGAACTTTGGGATGTTGAACTCCTTTCTGTGCATCTTTCAAGTCCTTACCAAAGAGAATTACTGATGGAAAAATATTTTTAAAGTGTCATTTCTGAGCCGATTTTACAGTATTTTCATCTAGACTTCATTTGTTCTACTTGCGTATTTGTCATCTGCTGCTTTTCCCCCTCCTCAGGTGTTGCCCTGTCCCAGAAATGTACCAGGCAATTTTGGACAAATGCACATTTCTTTCTGCTCATTCTCCTGCTGTGTTTTGTGCAACAGCAAATCATACATTGGATTATTTGTCCCATCATCTGTACAACTGGGGCTGCACAGGGCTGGCCTTAACCTGTCTGGCCTCTAATTCCCAGATTTTTGGATTTTGCACTGTCCAGACTGTACACTCTTTTCTCTCTTCTGGAAGCTCACCTGATTCCCCACGAATTTTCAGAGTTTACAGCTCTAAGGTTGTCTCTCTATTTCTCTAAAAATTTCTGTTTAGTATTTATGAGTCACAGACAGTTTGAAAATACCTAACCCTTAATCTCACTCCACAATCCCAGTGTTGGCTCCCCGTGGACTCTAAAGGGAGCCCAGGGGAAATTGCTGAGCAGTAAATGTAGGAGTAGCAGACATCAACATATAATTCACCAACTCTGCACTATAAATAATTCCTCCTTCCTCCAGAGATCAAAATGACCCAGACTTTGTTCTGTGAGAGCATTTCTCCATCTGCCAATGGCACATACACAAAACTCTCCAAGTAAAGTGAATGATTAATTGCTTGAATGATAGCTCCTTTGATCAGAGAGCGAGCTGCTTGTTGTTCAGAACTGTAATTTTAATTACGGGACGGAATTGCAATTCACAATTTTGATCTGAGAACGAACACAAGATCCCTGGGTTTGGGGTGGCAGACACCAGCTGGTATTGTACTGTTTCTGCAAACATATGAGCTCCAATGCCCACAGCATGAGCAACAAACAGGAGGAGCTGGAAGCCATTGTGCCACAGGAAAACTGTGATTGGAAACAGGGTGGGAGGACTGAAACAGCTAAAGGGCTGGAATGGATGGCTGCAAACTCTTCAGAAGGGACAGACAAGGGAGGAGAGGTTTTGGGGTAATCCTTGTGTCCATAGGGCTGAGTTCTTGTGGGTCAGAATCATGGGGAAGGCCAGCAAGACAGATATCCTGGATAGATATAGATATAGATATAGATATAGATATAGATATAGATAATATAGATAGATATAGATAGATATAGATGCTATAGATTATATAGCTATAGCTATATATAGATAGATATAGATATAGATTATATAGATATAAAGATAGATATAGATATAGATATATAGATAGATATAGATAGAGATGATATAGATATATATAGATATAGATAGAGATTAGATATAGATATAGATATACATAGATACATAGATATATAGATATATACCTATATAGATATATAGATATAGATAGATATAGAGTCTGTTATAGACCACCCAGCCAGGATGAAGAGATGGATAAAATGTTCTAGAAGCACCTGGGAGAAGCATCACAAATGCTGGCCTTTGTCCCCATGGGTGAATGCAATTTAACCAGGAGTCTGCTGGAAATACAACACAGCAAGGAGAAAACAGTCCAGGATGTTCCTGGAGAGTGTTGGAGATAAATTCCTGACACAACTGGTGAGTGAGCCAACTACAGAAGCTGTGCCACTGGAACTGTTGGGCAGTTTTAACAAGAAATCAGAAATTTTCACCTGGACAGTGAGCACAGACACTTGGAAAATAAAGTGAAGTGTCACACAGCCTTTAGTGTCTGCCTTAGATTTTGGCACCTTTTATGTGATAGGAAGGTGTGTGAGAAATGAGAGCATTTTGGACTGCTCTTTCTATTAGAAATTTGGAGGTGATCCAGAGGGAAATAAATGAGGAAGAAGAATTAAGTGTAATTTATGAAGAGAGATTACAGGAATTTACCAATTGCAGGCTCAGAAAGTGCAGCAGTGATTAGTTGAGCCATGATGACTGCGTAGAAATACTTGATGTGCAATAGCATTGAAAAAAGGGTAGAATAATTTAAAATATTAAGGTTGAAGGTAGTAACAAATTACCAAGTAGTAACTAAGGACAGAGAGAAATAAATTAAGCATTAAGAAAAAAACTCTTGAACAATGAAATTAATCATTTTGGATATAATGGATATTTTTAAAACAGACAGTCTCTCGTGTATAGAATGGAGAATAAAACCATGTGAGGGTGTTTGGGAGAGTCAGCTTGCAGGAGGTGATAGCCATCAACCTTTCTTTTCTGAGCCTTTTAGCTGCAGCTGTAATTAATTGGCCCTCAGATACCTTTACTCAGCGTTTGTGCCTTTCAGGTTACCTGCATTATTAAATGAAAATACGTAAGAAAAGTGTCACCAGCATAGCTTGCATTCCACAGAGCCAAAACCTGGAAGAGCCAACAAAGACCATAGCATTTGGCTTTGAAATGCACAGGGAAATACAGGGCAGAGAGGGTTTTTCTGACTAGTATGGAACATTTATCTTCTTTTTTGGAGGAGATGTCAACCTTGGGCAGACCTTGGATATGGAGTTACTCGTGGAGCTGCTGCTCCATGGAGCCCTTGATGCCCTGCACAGCCAAACCTCTTTTTTTTGGCTGAGCTCCTCAGGCTCCTGAAGAAACAGGACAAGATCTCTCATCTTGTGAGGAGCTGTGGGAGCTCTAACACAACAAAGACCTCTTGAAACAAGTCCAGAGGAGGCAACTAAGCTGATCAAAGGGCTGGAACACCTCTGCTCTGGAGCCAGGCTGGGAGAGCTGGAGATGTTCAGCATGGAGAGGCTCCAGGGAGAGCTTAGAGAGCCTTGCAGGGCTTAAAGGGGCTCCAGGAGAGCTGGAGAGGGACTTTGGACAAGGAATGGAGTGACAGGCAAGGGGAAATGGCCTTGAGGTGAAGGAGAGTGGGTTTAGTTTACATTTTTGGAGGAAATTCCTTCCTGTAAGAGTGGTGAGGCACTGGAACAGCTTGTCCAGAGAAGCTGTGATTGTTCCATCCATGGAGGTGCTCAAGGCAGGCTGGACTGGGCTTTGAGTAGCCTGGTCTAGTGGAAGATGTCCCTGCCCATGGCAGGAGGTTGGAAATGGATGATCTTGAAGGTCTCTCCCAAACCCTTCCATAATTTTATGATTCCAACCTCCAATCTGTAAAAGATTGCAACTTCCTCTCTGCACCAAACCCATGAACTCCATTTGTAATAAGGACTGAACTGTCTCCAAACTCTGTACAGGGAACAGCAGTTTCAGCCACTTCTAAACAGAGAATTGGCAGCAGAGCAGTGAATTGTAAAAAGATGCTGCGTATTTCCCTTTTCCCTTTGTCTTTCTCCTTTCAGTTAAAGTTAGATGTTCCTTTTTAATTTGCCGAGAATAAATAGTGCACCTAAATGAATCACTCTGTTGATAGCTGCAGATCAGACTCTGCAATCAGTATTTTATTTAAGTAAAATAATTGAGCAGCAATTGATAATACATGACAGCTTAAGATTGCTCTAATTGCTTGGCTTCCCAGAACACTCCTAAAAAGAAAATGAATTCCTTCATTGTATTTTTTTTTCTGGCTCCATGACCCTCATGGAAATAAATCCAGAGTGGAGAATTAATAGTGCTGCAAACAAAGTGTAGAAAGTGTTGAAGTTTTTGTCATAATCTTTGCACGGTTTCTATTTTTGAAGATAACATACCACCTGCAATAAACTGCCTTTCCTGGGGCTGGTATCAGTCAGGGTGATAGATTACAACTACTTCCCTCACTGCTGCTATTAGTTTGTACATTGCAGCCTGGGGCAGGAAGAAGGAGATGCTAAAGGAAAAGTCACCATGGAAGAAACTGAGTTTGGAGTTTGCTTATGGATTTCCATCTCTTTGGTGACTTGGTACTCAGGAGACTTTCTTCTCTGCAGCTGCAAAAAAACATAGCTGTAAATATTAAATTCATTTGATCTTCCTTTTTTAAAAAGATAAGTGTCCCCAACAAACATTCCTATTGCATATAAAAAAATAATAACTTCCTTTTTTTCATAGGTTGCTGTAAGAACTCGTATATCTCACTTTATGCAGTTTGCTGCTGTAGAGACCAATGGCTCATTGGAGCTGTTGGAGAGGAAAATAAATGTGCAATACAGACAAATAGTTCCTATTGGACAGATATCTACCACATGAAACACTCCGTGACAATTGCATCAAATCATTGTGGTTATTGCCCAGCTCTTGCTAAAAGAAAAGGGATCTGTTGCTCATAAAAGCCTTTTTTTGGACAAAGCTGTGGACTATTGTGGGTGGAAAAACTCCTCTGGCTGGTGTGGCTTTTATGTTTACCTTTTTTGTTGTATTTAGTTTTTGCTTTCAGGGTGTCAGGCCAGTGAATTTCACAAACCCTAAGCTATAACCTATATTCTAAATACAAATAGATATCCTCTATTGGGATAATCTTCATCTTCCCTGAATATTTTTATTCCTGGTCTACAAAGGCCATAATGTCAGGCATTTCATTATCTCTGTTCACTTTGAGTCTTCCATGCAATTACTTTTGTGCCATTTGATTAGCCTATATACATATGTGAATTAACTCAGAATGGACTCCTTAATTCAACTCCAGGGAGCTGGGACAGGTGAGTAGGCAAAAAAATCCCACAAAAAACCCTTCCAGCATGTCAGAAAACAGGAGCAATATTTCTGATCCGTGAGTCTCTTTCATATCCAGCCCAAGGGTTTTTTGGGAAAGCAAGGATATTAATCTTTCTTTAGTGGTGAAATAGATAGAAACTTGGCTGTAGGAGAGCAAAAGTTTGGATTTGTAGGGTGGGTGCAGAAACTTTCTTTTGCAACCTTGAGAAAATAAATCATAGAATCATGGAATTATTTGGGCTGGGACCTCAACGATCTCCCAGTTCCATCCCCTCCTGCCATGGATCAGGTTGTTCAGGGTTTTTGCTTCCAAATGTGCACTGAAAAATCCCAGAGTCTTGTTCCAGCTGTGTTAACAAAGTGCAGGAGAGTCAGACCTTCAGTAAAGAGAAATAAAATTGCAGTATATTCCCTTCTGGTGAGCAGAGCTAATGTTCACTCAGAAGAGTAAAGAAATCACTTCCCTCTTCATTTCCTTGGTTTGTGGATTTCCCTTCCTCTTTCACTCTTTGTGGACTTGATGAGTGTCTGGTGGAAGAGAAGAGTGGTGGGGATGAAGGAAGGGCTGCAAAATATGTAAATGCACATGATCTCCTCCATCATGGATGATTTTTGAAGCATATCTCCATTTGTTCTGCACCTCAGCTTTGTGGAATAATTCCTGCATTCTTCACACCCCTCTGTCCCTCTTGTCCACTCTTGTGAAGCTCCAGCTGGAGCTCTGCTTCCAGCTCTGGAATGTCCAAGGCCAGGTTGGATGGGGCTTGGAGCAACCTGGGATAGTGGAAGGTGTCCCTGCCCATGGCAGGGGGTTGGAATGAGATGATCTTTAAGGTCTGTTCAACCCAAACCATTCTGTGACTTCATGATTTTAATTCCCTGATGACCCAACTGTTGCATGTCAGTTTTCTGATGTGACCAATTCCTGCTTACACCACTCCTGCTCTCCTGGATATCAAACTATTACAGCATTAACTTGAAGGCAAAATGGAATCAACACACTTTTTTTTGTTATATCTAATCAAGGCAAACAAATTTTTCTTTTATTTTAATTTTTTGTTTACTTGCCTGTTATCAGATCATATCAGTCTTCATGCTTATTTTACACCAGAGTGTTTAGCCAGGAAAAAGAAGCCTGAGATTTAAGGTCTGTTTTCTGCTACTGTAGACAGAAATAGGCTGTGTTTATATCTCTGCAATCTGCTAAGCCTCAAATGTTCATTTAACACCTGGTGTATGCTCAGGGCAAGTTAATCTTGAAATTATTAGTGTCTCTGTATATAGAGTAGCTGTTTACACAGGTGGGAATGTCTGTGGTACATGAGAATACATGTGTTTATGTGTCTGTATAAATACCCACGTGTACATCCATACAGGAATTCATACACCTTTACAAACTGGCAAATTTAAATGAAATTTAGGGTGTTAATTAATTTGAAGGTCAGGATCAAAGTTGGTAACAAGAATGCTTTATGTTATCTTTGATGCTTTATATTTCCCAAATATGAAGTGAGGATATCTACTTAAAAACAGAACTATTGATGACCTCCTCCTTCAACACAAGTCCTATTTCCAGATCCAAAGGGTTTTCAAAAAGGACCAGCTATCTCTTCCTATATTTGTATTATTATTTTTCCCTTAGACAACCCTGACAAGGGGGAATGACTTTAAACTAGTAGAAGGCAGGTTTAGATTGGATTTTAGGAAGAAATTCTTCCCTGTGAGGGTGCTGAGGCCCTGGCACAGGTTTCCCAGAGAAGCTGTGGCTGCTCCATCCCTTGAATTGTTCCAGGCCAGGTTGAATGGGAGTTGGAGCAACCTGGGATAGAGGAAGGTGTCCCTGCCCATGGCAGGAAGTTGGAACAAGATGATCTTTAATGTCCATTCAACCCAAACGTGCCTGTGATTTTATGATTCTGATTCCATGATGATACAACTGGCAGGATTTGTGACCCTGTGGGAGACCCATGTGGAGAAATGCAGCCCATGGGAGAGACCAAGGTTAGAGGAGTTTGTGGGACTAATTGCCATGACAGAGACCCCAAAATGGAGCTGGGGAAGAGTGTGAGGAGGAAGAAACATGTGGTGAACTGACCACAGCCCTCATTCCCTATTCCCTGTGCCCCAGCAGTGGAGGAGGGAGTGAACATGGGAGTGAAGTTAAGGCCAGGAACAACAGAAGGCTGGGGGGAAAGTGTTTTAAGATTTGGTTTTGTTTTTCATTACCCTACTCTGATTTTGATTGGTAATGAACAAAACTGAGTCTATTTTTGAGTTAGTCTATGACACTAACTTCTGACTGGTCTCTCCCTGTCCTTGTCTCACCCCACGAGTGTTTTGTTATATTTTCTCTGCCCTGTCCAGCTGAGGAGGGGAGTGACAGAGCAGCTTTGCTGGGCATGTGGCATCCAGCCAGGGCCAACCCAGCCCAGGCAGAATGAATAAAACAGCAGCTGGCTGCTTGCAGGATCTCTGTGCTCATCCCTCTTGAGGTGCCCTCTGAAATGGCCTCAGCTCTCTCTGATGATCTCGAGGCATCTCAGCTCCCACAGCCTCTCCTTTTGGCTTTGGGGGGACAGGAACTCCCTGCCTGCTGTGTTTCTTGAGTTGCAGTCCCCAGGTGGGTGCTGGACTGGCATCCCAAAGCTCAGCATGACTGCTTTAATTATACAGCCCAGTTCTGCACTCCCTGAGATGACACAGACCTCTAAGACAGACAAAGAGAGAGGAAAAGCACACAGGCAAGAGAGAGAGAGAAACTCCACACTCTGGCTGTTGCTCAGTCCCAGAGGAGATCTAACTCAGTCTGTAATTGCTGTTCTGGATAGCTTCTGCCCTCAAAACAATTTTCTGCTGGTCTGTTGTTGCTTAGGCTGAATCAGGTTGATTTATTGAATGTCATTTTTTTCCCCAGCCATAGACAAGAGAAAAATATTTGTTGAAAGGCTGTTGCAGCAAGATTTAGTTTCTGCCCATCTTGCATCAGAGGCTTGCTCACGTTTTGTATTATTTTTTCCCTTTCCTTTCCTTCCCCTGTCTCTCAGAACAGAACAAGGACAGACAAATACCATGCTTTGATTTGTTTTTCCATGTCCATACATGGTGGACCACAGGGTAGGAGATGCCTCGTGGGTGTTGCAGAGGGGACAAAACACAAGGAACACCTCAGCATCTCTCTGGTAAAACATGACAGACACTACAAAAGCCTGTTGGTTTTGTTTTGTTTTGTTTTTTTCCTTGTTTCTTTATTTTTTTCCCCCAAAGATAACAAGCACAAGGGTTTTGTTTTGCTTTATTGTGCTTTGGAGTGCTTCCATGTGCAGAAATACACACAGGGGCATTATAGGACATCTTTCAGAATCTCCTTGAGGTTTATTTTATAGCTCTCCTGGCTGCTTGCTGCAGAGTGGATGATGGGTCAGAATGTGACCTCCCTTGTAAAATTCAGCAGCTCCTGCATATTGAGGCAGCAATTAATTTAAATGCTAATTTATAGTCCTTTAAAAAAAAAGGATGGCTGGTTTGTGAGTAAACACAAAAGCACATGTGCTAAGTAGGACAGACCACTGATACTTCTGATCCCATTTTTATACAAACCTAAGGCAAACATTCCTAGAAATAAGTGTGACTCTTCCCTTGAGGACCTGAGCTGACACTGATAGAGGAGGCTGGGATTTGGCTCCATGTGAGAGAGGAATTATTGACTACACAGATTTGTGCTGTGTCCTTCTGAGGAGAGCATGTTCCCCTCTCTGGTTTATTTAACACCATTCCCAAGGCTGGAGTACAGCAGTGTCCTTAGGATATCAGAAAGGTCAGGGTTATCTTGGAAGTTTTCAGTGTGAATAAATCCTCACCCCACAAAGCGTGAGAGTGGAAGAGAAAAGAACATTACTTATTTGGTGTCTTGGAAATACTTCAGAAATGCTCATTCCATGGCAAAATGGGCTGCTGGGAGTTGTTGTTCCCACATCGGTGACAATGTCTGGGCTTTATAACCCAGATTGCTCACAAATTAATTTCAAAGATGTTGAAATTACAGTCTTGTTCAAGTAAAAAAAAAGGGAATTTGAAATTTCTGGTTTATCTGCAAAATCATATTTCCAACCCTTTTTCTGTCAGAGTTGGAAAGTCAAAATTTTTTTTACAAAATCTCAGTACTTTGCAGTGACATTATTCACTTACTGAATCAGGGTAAATGACTCAAATAATCCTGCCATTTTAACCTAGTACTTTCTGTTATGAACTTCCCAAACTAATTTTCCCTAGTGAGAGTTAATCCTCCAGAACGTTAGGGGCTCAAATTCTTCCATATTTTTCATCTTTTCTCGTCTATCACTTCTCTTTTTTAGCCATCTTTAGGTACTGCCATTTCATTTTATTATTGAATAGTTTAATTCTTTTTGTTCCAGAATGGATGATATTAAATCCTGTCTACCAATCTGAACAATGGGTTTCTCGTTTTGGGGGAGGAGGAAAAAAAAATATAGAGGATTTATATGGAACAGTTTAAACGTGTCTCCCTCTTGCTGCAGAATATAGTGAATGAATTGTTGCCAGACAGGAAAGGTGTTAATTAAAACCCAGGGAGCCCCAGCCTAGTTAGCTGGCAGGGAGATAGAATTTTGGGAATGGTGGTGGCTGCTGCACTCCTGGGTTCTGTGGAGTCACAGATTCACGAGGAGCTGTATTTCATTGTGACTTCTGCAAAGTGTGTGCAAACACGGGAAACCAAAGGCAATCTGATTTTCCTAACAAACTCTGATGCCTGGCAAGTTCAGAGGTACTTGGGGATGGAGCAAACCTGGCAAGAAGGAGCAGAATCATAGCTCCAAGGTATATTCCATTATGGAACATCTTTATTTCTGGGTATTTTTCCTTCTTTTATTTCTTCCTTTGTTTTCCTTACATAGATCAAGGACTTTGAAACTTCACATTGCCAGGTTAAATTATTCAACAGATTTCTTGCTTCAGGTCAGATTGTTTTTGTTCTCTGTGCTTTATAACTCACCCCTGTTTGTTTTTCCTTAAGTGCAGTTTTTCCTTCCTCACAACCCAGCTCTGGCTCTCACTGATGCATATTTGCTAAACAGTAATTTTAAGTGTTATTGCAACATTATAGGAAAGATCTATACTCTGCAGCTGCAGATGGCTGGTTCTTCCCAAGTACCTGAATACAAATGGCAAAGCTAAACTGAATTTCCTTTCTCATTCTTTCCTGCCTCACGTGATATCTGGGGATCAGGACACAGACATGGCTAAATTAGCCGAGAAGGACCCTAAAAGAAATCAATGTATCATCTATTTTATTCTGGTGGAAATAGTCGGGGTGGGTGAGGGGCAGGTATAATTCAATATATTGCAATAAACTCTCTAACCAAATGTAGGTGCAAAAATATATTTGTGAGTTTTAAGCCACCTTCACTTAAAAGTGCTGGAAAGGAAGCATAACGAAGTAAAGCAGACTGAAGTGCAGAAAGGATTGTATTTGTGTTGTGAGGAACAGAAACCAAAAATTATGTCAGTGACAATTTAGTCAAGAGAGACAAATCAGCATTCAGGGCTTTTTTAGTTTGTTTTTGTTGTTGTTGTTGTTTGTATTTTCCTTAATCATCTTTTGCAAAGCAGTTAAATGAGAGCAGAACAATACATTAAAGTTAATTCTCACTTCTTCACATTTTGCTAAACTTTAGCTTTTCCCTTTGAAATATTTTTACAAAAAGCTCAGAAAACTTCCCCACTCAAAAAAATCACCACTAATTTCTCCTCATTTACCAGCAAAGATTTACTACCCCAGTGCTCAAGTGCAATCTCCAGTTACTTAAATGTCATTGTTGTGCAAAATATTCTGCAGTATTTACAAGGTAGGAATAATACCATCCATAATTAAAGCTTCATTATGCTTGACAAGTGAAGGAATGAAGTGCATTTTGTGGTACATTTCTCGGTCTTTGGTTGGGGGAATGTTTTTTGCTTTATTATGATTTCTCACAGCTTTTTCAATCTTTCGCTTTTCCTACATCTTCAGTTATTCAACAATTTGGTGTATTCTAGCACTCACAGCGGGACTCCCAGACCTCATTTTAAATTGATGCAATTCTATTGCATTATGTGTTTAAGTGTTATGCCAGTTATATTCTCATTGCAAACTTCAGTAGGAGGACATGGATTCATTTCGCACCATTTTCTAATTTTGCTAGTAGGGAAACTGAGTTCTTTAAAAAGTGAGTGAGAAGCAATTGGATCTTTTGGGATGAGCACAGAACCACAGAGTGGGTCAGGCTGGAAGGGACCACAGTGAGGTCATCTGGTCCAACCTCCCTGCTCCAGCAGGACCATCCCAGAGCACAGGACACTGGGTTGAGTCCAGATGGTTCTGGAATATCTCCAGTGAGGGAGATTCCACACCTTCTCTGGGTGATCTGTTCAGTGCTTGGTCACTGCACAGGGAAGAAGTCCTTCCTCATATTGAGATGGAACTTCCTGGGGATCAGTTCCTGCCTGTTCCTCCTGTCCCATTGCTGGACACCAGGGAGCAGAGCCTGGTCTATCTCTGACCCCTCCCTGCAGACTCTGACAGACAGGGGTGAGGTCTCCTCTCAGCCGTCTCTTCTCAAGGTTAAACAGCCCCAGCTCCCTCAGCCTTTCCTCATCAGATATTCTCCAGTCCAAAATCATCTTCAAAACCCTCTGCTGGACCTGCTCCAGGAGCTCCATGTCCCTCCTGTCCTGAGGAGCCCAGCACTGCACACAGCACTCCAGATGTTCCTCACCAGGGCTGAGCAGAGGGCCAGGATCACCTCCCTTGACCTGCTGGCAATGCTCTTCCCAATGCACCCCAGGATCCTGTTGGCCTTCTTGGCCACAAGGGCAAATTGCTGGTCATGGACAGATTGTTGTCCACCAGGACCCTCAGATCCTTCCCATGGAGCTTCTTCCCAGCATCTCCAGCCAGATGGACTAGATTTGAAAAGGGAGCCAAGCAGATAAAGGACTTACTGTGCCATTATTATCAAGAGAAGCAGATTTTTAGGAAATGTTCTCCCTGCTTTAAAAAGCATCCAGTGTTGTGCTCCCCACTGAAGGGATGTGTTGGGGTTGTGTGGCCAGGTTTTCTATCAGGGACTACAGGGGTGGTGAGAAGCTGCTGGGAGCTTCCTCATGTCCAGAAAAGCCAATTCCAGGTGGCTCCAAGACCAACATGCCTCTGGCCAACCCTGGGCCAATCAGAAATGGTGGTAATGCCTCTGTGATAACATTAAATAACAAAAAAAATTTGGTGAGTTGGAGATTTGGTGAGTGCCTGGAATCCAGCCATGGTCAAACAAAGCACAGGGTTTCCTGGACACACTGTTTGCCAGACAGTCTGTGGGATCCTCATCCTTGGAGACAGAAAAAACCAAGTGGATATGGCCCTGAGCAACCTACTTTAATTTTCTGCTCTGAGAAGGGGTGTTGGGTTAACTGATTTCCAGAATTTCCTGCCCATTTCAATATTTCTGTGATTCTCTGATTTTACAGCTGAAAAAAAACCTCATCCTGCTTGAGTATTTTTTATTCTCTGGTAATGTTGCCTTACTGCTAGTGCATTTAGCAGTGTCTATATTATTATGTCTATTATTGCTGAATTAATTCTTTTTACAAGAGACAGTGTCGTGTGAAGTCAACATATGCTCACATTTGCTCTTTTATATGGTAAGTGTTCAGAAATGAAGGAAACAAACTCATGGGTAATTTGCTGTGTTTTCTCAGAGAAAATTTCAGAGCTGAGTGTAGTTACTTTTTTTTTTTGTTTGTTTTTGTGATTTGAAAACATATAAATGAATCTGTTCATCAAACAGCTCTTTCCTTATTGCCCTACCAATAAGGCAATTTCAAATTCAGGGAGTTTTGGATTCTATCTCCATCAGTTTATGAATATCATCAGATGGATGCTGTGCTGAAAGATTTCCTTTTTCTGTGGAGGAGAAAACAGTCTGGGATGAATGGCCTGCATCAACAGTAACTTTTTTTAAAAGAGAAGGGTTTGCTGCTGTTGTTTTTATTGTTGTTTTTCCTTTGTCCCCCACAATTCTGAAAAGCAGCCATAAAATCTGATCATTCCACTTGTTTCTCTCACAAAGCTTGAGTCAGCTGGCTGACTTAGATCCAGCAAACCATGGCTCTGAGGGAATTTTTTTATTTACTATGGGAGCATTACAGTTTTTTCTTTTTTATATCTCCACAGATGAAGATTTCTGGGTTTGTGTTTTTCCTTGCCAAGCTGGGTGTGGACTGTGCCTTTTTATACTTTGATATTCCCCACTCCTCATTAATGTTGGACTTTCTGTCTTTCCAGAGTGACATGTTGGATGTGAACCAGATCATCAAAGACTTGGCCTCCATGGTGCATGAGCAAGGAGACACAATAGGTAGGTGTCACACTGAAATTATGGTTTTATTACATTCTTCCACCATTCCAGTGTGATCTTGTCCCTCTTGAGCAGCCCTTTTTCCCTGTGTTTTGAGCATTTTGTGCATCCAGAGATGTTTTGATCTGACAAGCTGCCCTGTGCCATGAGGTTCTCGTGTGAAGGATAGTTTGCTGGTATATTTAACATAAAATAGAATTTACAGGGAGATGAATCCATTCCCTTTTGACTGCAAAAAGGACGATGGGGAGCATATAACATTAACTGGAAAAGGATCCAATTCTTCTTTTTACCTGGAACTGTAATTAAAAAACATTAGTAGTGGCAATTAGTATGATGATTACTGATGAAATTAGAGACAATTAAGCAGCTTGTTTCTTCTAAATAGAATTTTCATTCCACATTGCAGGGTGTGTCTAATTAAATTTACAGAAGCCTGACATCATGATGTGCTCATATACATAGTCTGAAGTTTCTGCCCATTAGTTGACCTCCTCTTTTTTCTCCAGCTCCCAATGACTAGGAGAATGTTGGAGAAAACTGGGAAAAGAGATGGCAGTAACTCCTAATCCTATATTTAAGAGCAGCCCATCACTGAGAGCCACCACTTTTTGTGAACAGAGAGATAAGACACATTAGATCAGCTCCCTCTGACTTTTGTCTTTGTCACTGCTCTCTTTGGATGGAGTTAAGAAAAACAGACTTTTCTTCTCTATCTCTTATTTTGTGTATGTACAACAGCAGTGATTCTGTAACAGCTGCCCATTTCCAAATTTGAGAGCTAATAGTCCTAAAGGCTGGTTAAGGGACCTAAACTCCAGGGCAGCAGGATTTTTGGGGTTTATTCTCACCTCAAGGCTCAGCTGGAGTTCTCACTGGTGCTCCTGGGAGCAGGATCAAGTCCTGAGACAACCATATGCAGATCATAAAAGCAGAAACTCTTCTCTGCTGTTTATTAATCACTCTAGATTTTTTTGCCAAGTTCATCCTTTTGCAAATTTCCATTAGCATAAGATATTGAAATGAATGAGCTGCACCCCACTGAGAAGCACCAGGTTCACAGGGGCAGGAAAAAAATCAAGACTACATTTAAAATCAGATTTTTAGCATTTTTCTTTTATTTTTCCTTCTTTTTCTTTCTTTCTTTCTCTTTTTTTTTTCCCTCTTCATGCTGGTTTGAAAGCTTATTTTTGTGCATGGATAACTTTGGAGCCTGATTCATCTCTAAAAGCACATCAGATGCTAATGCCTTGAGGGACATGACAACATACATCAGCTAGCTTCAAGATCCTCACAACTCCTTTTCTTAAGGCAATATTTATTATTTTAAGATGTTACCCATGCATAGAAGCCATCCCAGTATTAACTTCCCTGTGAGAAGCTGTTAGACTAAATAGGACATTTTGTCTTTGAGCTTTCATAAGGTTTTTCTGGGGTTTTTTTGTGGTTCTTCTTCTTCCACTTACACTGCAGCAGATTTTTAACAGGTTTTTTTAGGACTATCTTTTAATCCTGACAGGCAATTGAGGTGTCTTCCCAATCAGCTGCTGAAGGGTCCCTGTTTATCTTCTGACATTCATATCACACAAAAGTAAGTGAGATGAAGAATCAGGAGGCAAGGGATGTTGAAACCCCCTCAGTGAAAATCCCATGATGACAAGAGACAGCTCTCCTGACACTTGTTTTATTTTTTCCAGCCCATTCCTCTCACATACATGGAATGAAAGAATCTTGGGAAGTTTTTGTGTGGTCTGTTTGTAGCACAGGCAGAGTAACCTGTGCTTCTTAAAAAAAAACCTAAAAGGAGTTTTTCTGGCATGTGAGCCAGTTCCTTAATAAACACCTTGATAACACTCCTTAATAAACACCTTGGAAACACTCCCTAGGGGGAGAACAATTTCTGTCATGCAGGCAAGAAACAGAATGCAGACTTGGGAGAGGATATCTCTGTTATTTTCTGTCTTCTGCAAGCAAACTCTGTGCCCAAGTTCCTGCCCATGGCATGGCTTTGATACAAATATTTAATTATGCATTGCCATATCAGTGAGCCCAAGCCTCTGAAACCAAAACAAGGTCTGGGTTAGCTGTGGATCAGCAGAGTCTTTCCAACACAATCCTGCAGGAGCTCTTGGCAAAAGCATCCCAGAGGAGCTTCATCACACAGGCTGCTGGTGAGGGGGAAGAATGCAGGGAGAAGAACTCTGTAGGAGAAATCAATAATTGGTTGCAGAATTGGTGTTGGTGATGTGGTTTTGGGTTCCATGGGACCTTTTTTGCAGATTTCTGCTTGGGAGAGATGGGATCCACCACATAAAGAGGACTTTAGTAACCATAGGGGGGGGAGGGATTGACCAGAGGTCCCATGGGAGGAGAGGACAGGATTGCTGAGAAAAGGACACAGGGCTGTGTGGCAGGAAGGCTTCACAAAGTGAACCCTTCAGACCTGGAAGTGAGCAGGGAAATGCCTACCAGGCACCACCATCATGGACAAATATCCCAAATTCTCTCCAGGAGCTGAACATTCTGGGGTGCTAAAGTATAGGGAATAAACCTGAGGAATTAGAGTTCTGTGTGAAGATGGAGAGCTACAATCCTGCTGGGATCATGGAGATGTGGTGGTTTGGCTCCCATGACGAAGTTTTCCCTTGGAGATTTTAGGTTCTTTTAGAAAGGGCAGGGTAGGAAAATGAGGAGGAAGAGTTTCTCTTTATGTGAGGGAGCAGCTGGAGTGCACTGGATGCTGCCTGGGGATGGATGAGAAGCTGATGGGAAGTTTCTGGGTCAGGATTAAAAAGAGGACAGGCAAAGTGGATGAGGCATTTACAGACAGGAACAGCCTCACCTTTGCAGGGTCTGGGCCTCCTGAGGGATTTCAACCACCCCAGTGTCAGCTGGAAGGACAACACAAAAAGGCATAAATACTCCAGGAGGTTCTGGTGTGGATTGAGGGCAGCTTTGGGGAGATGATGTACAAATGGCAAGATCTCCAGATAGCCAGAAGAGGTTCATCCCCACTAAACTTTACAGTCATGTAGCTTTGGTAGCAGAAGGATTCTGCAGCCAAAGCATCCAAAGATTAAAGGTTTGGCACTGTGAGAAGTAAATTATGTTGGAGGTGATTGTGACAGCAACACCCACTCCTTTTCATACTCATAGATGGCCACTCAGGTGAACAGTTAGTTCCCTGACAGTCTGAAACATTGCCAATATTCCATACTGAAAAATCTCTATTTTACTTGTGCAAGACTGTACTTTGATTGGTTGTACTGGGATATGTAGACAAACTTCCATGAAATCAGTTCTGTAACTGCTGTTAGGGAGAAGAGAATCCTTAAATTCTGAGTTCCTCTGAAGAAAGTGCCAACAGCACAGCTGCCAATATTTATATTGGAATCTGATATATTGGAAGCAAGTGCATATTTGTCCACTTTTGCAGGCTTCTGTTTGTCTTGTAACCAAGAACAAAGTTGACCTGAATAGGAGTTAGTGCCTTTTTTTTTTTTTTTTACCCATGGCAAAAGGAAATGCTGTTCTGTGTTTTAGAAGAGTTATTTTTTCCATCCTACCTGTGTGTGCAACCTTAATAGTTATGCCAGAATAACATTCAAAACCTACATGCCTAAACTACTCCAATTCAACTTTCACCACTTCTGCTGCTGTTTGCAGCTCCTTCGCATTTCTCAAAGCCACAAGGAAAGACCCACATTGTCCTGAAAACATTGTACACTTTTAAAAGTGTCACATTTGTGATTCTTTTGAGCAGTTTTGGAACCAAGCTTTGTGTATCTGTAACCTCCCCAGTTCACTAAAATGGGAAAAGGTCCCAAGCTCACACAGCAGCCTCCTATTTTAACATTTCAAGGGCAGAAATGCAGGACGTAATTTACCAATTCTCTCCCTCTCTGTCGAGACCAAATGTAGACAAATCTGTCTTCCCACAGCAAATCTCACTGGCTGAATCATAGAGTCACAGGAAAGTTTGGGTTGGAAGGGACATTAAAGATCATCTCATTCCAACCCCTGCCATGGTCAGGGACATTTTCCACTATCCCAGGTTGCTCCAAACCCTGTCTAACCTGGCCTTGGACACTTCCAGGGATGGAGCAGTCACAGCTTCTATGGGCAACCTGTGCCAGGGCCTCACCACCCTCATAGGGAAGAATTTCTTCCTGCTAAATTTACTCTGTTTTAGTTTGAAGCCATTCCCCCTTGTCCTGTCACTCCAGGCTCTTGTAAATAGTCTCTCTCCATCTTTCTTGCAGGCTCCTTTCAGGTACTTGAAGGCCACAATTAGGTCACCAAAACCCCTTCTCTTTTCCAGTCTGAACAATCCCAATTGTCTCAGCCTTTCCTATTAGGAGAGATGTTCCATCCTGCTAATTAACTTGGTGGCCTCCTCAGAACAAATCAATGTCCTACTGTGTCAAGCTTGAGAATTCCTCAGACTTTCTTTTTCGACCAGTACTTATCCAGACTTAGATCTTGGTGCTACTGAGCTTTCACTTCACTCTTGAAGTCTGGAATTTTTATATCCGAAAATAACTGGGTGAAAAAAGTTCTTAACGTGGTCTAAAATCGATGCTCCTTCACATAACAAACATCTCTGCCTGGTATCTGTCAGGCTGGAGCCCACAGACCTGGAAAAAGAAGTAAAAACACGGCAGCTGCTGCTTTCCTTCAGTCAGGGACTTCTTGATGGGCCAATGTATTCAGTCCTTGAGCAATGCTGACATTCACTGATGTGCCACATTGTCACTTATTGCCTAGTGAAGGTAACAATAGCATTAAACTTCCTTCAAAGGAAAAGATATTTGCATGAATTCAAATGGATTGCTTATTTTGGAAGCTTTGGAATACAGGGAGCTCTTTTCAGTTTTGGGGTTGTTTTTTTAATTTTTTTTTGTTTGTTTCCTGTGAAATCAAGTCCACTTTTTTTTCTTTCTGACCCAAAGGCTGGTTTGACACGTAAACACTGTCAAGAGGGTCCATCAGCACATCCTCCTCCAGTCTGACTGCCTGGATGGCACAGTCTGTTGTCACACTGCACACTGAGCTGGGAAATTGTTCAACCGGATCCTTAACTAAACCCTCCCGAGTTATGTGTCTCGGATGGGACATCTGCAGAAAATGAGCACATCTTGAGAATAGTCCCTGAATACCTGAATGTAACAGCTTTAATATCTCCAATCAGTCGAATGAGGCCTGCAAAATCTCTCATTTGGTAAAGATTCCTAAGCGATCTCAGAGGAGGCTGTTATGGGAATGTGTGTGTTTTTGTTCTTATTGGTTCCTGGTGGGTTGGGAAATCTTCTCTTGGCTGTGTTGCTTCCAGCCACTTGATAGGACCCAGAGTTGTGTGTCAGTGCAGAGCACAGCCCATGCAGGGAGGGTACACTGGGATATTGCTGAATCAGGGCTGAGATTCACTGCCATTCACTGCCCAGAGAAGTTGTGGTTGCCCCATCCCTGGAAGTGTTCAAGGCCAGCTCAGATGGATCTCTGATCAGCCTGGTCTAGTGAAAGATGTTCCTGCCCATGGCAGGGGTTTGGAATTAAATGGTCCTTAAGGTCCCTTCTAAGCCAAGCTGTTCTGTGATTCTATGGGGTATTTACACCACTCACCTCTCCCTGTTTTTCTGGACTGCAGCAATGGTGGCTCCAGTAGACAACTCCCTGGACAGCCTGGAAGGTGCTCAGTGTGACCTGAGGCACAGCTTGGTGGCTTTGCTGGGACAGAGTTGTTGGAGCCAGGTTGGGCTACTGTGATCTGTGATCAACTCATTTAACTTGAGACAACAAGCAACACAAAAATTCCGTGAGCTTTTGTGTTTCTCTCCTCCTTCTGCTCTCTGTGTGATTTTTCCTGTCATCCTTGCAGGAGGATTTCACATTTAGGAGGTGCTGGCAGTGCTGGTTAGACAGCACATGCTGGTTTACAAGGAGAAGAATAATGGGCAACTCTGCACTTGCAAATTTCCTGACGCCTAAAGATTTGTCAGCCGTGTTTGTTTCTGTGTTTGACCCTCATAATGTGATTGGGCTGGTATAATTACAGTTAATGAGGCAGCTAATTTTGTACAAGAAGCAAGGCTCTTCCTTCTACGAGGTTTATTGCCACCCGTAGGATTTTTCTCACATCAATTTATCCAGAGCAATTTTTGGGAAGTTAGAACTGCCATGGCTGTGGTTCCTAATAATGCTGCAATTGAGCAGTAAATGTCAGGAAGGCAGGAGCTGGCCAGGTGGAGGTTTGTTTCTGCTGGGAGGTGCAAAACTCTGCCAGACTGTTTGGGAAACATGACTGGAGCAGTTTAAGTAAATCAAACCAGCCATGTAAAGCAAAAGAGGTCAAGCAAGTTGTAAATATCAGTGACCTTACTTGGTAGATAAAATATGTGATCTTTCCAAGACAGCGAGCAGAAATAAAATATATTTATTTCTGTGAATCCACACCCCTACCAACCTTATTTACTCCTGTGACAAACTCAGATTGAAACTTCTTTCATCAGCTATAGGACTCAAAAACTCAGCTGTGTGATGGAAAGTGAGTTTTGTGTTAATTATAGACAGAAGTGGACTTCTGAAAAATTCTGCATGCAAATGGCATTAAGAGATTAATCCAAACTGTGTCAATTCATGAGCTGGATTTGGGGAAAAATGTAATTTTGATCTTTACTTCTTTTGGTAAATTTAAAGAAACATATTGTATTTTTCTTTAACTTGAATGTCTAACAGAATTAAAAAAAAAAAAGAACGTTGAGTGTAAATCATGAGGAAAAGGTTGCCCAGAGAAAATATGGATTCCCCATCCCTGGATGTGTTCAAGGCCAGGTTGGACAGGGCTTGGAGCAACCTGGGATAGTGGAAAGTGTCCTTGCCCATGGCAGAGAGTGGAAGTAAATGGTTTTTAAATCCCCTTTCAATCCAAACCATTCCATGATTCTCTGATTCTATGAAAAAAAAGGGTGTACTACAGGAAACTCTTTGTAATTTCCTGTTCAAAGCTATTTGAGCTGTTTTGCTCTGTAAATTATTTGGGGGAAAACAATAAATCTGGCAGACCCCTTAATTGCTTCACCAAAAAGAAAAAAGCTCTTGTTGAAATAACTTTTTTTAAATCAGAAAAAGAAGGAAATGGAAAAAACATAAAAGTGAATCAGGTCGGTTGTAATAATATATATATTAATATATTATATATTAATACATTGTAATATTATAATAATCTTATTATACTATTATATGTAATTATATAATTATATTCAATCATTACTTATTTTATTTATATTTATTGTATTTATAGTATATATAATTAATATCATTATTATATATTATACATTAATACAATGTAATATTATAATATTACTGTAATATTATTATATATATATATAAAATATATTTGCACCTTACACATGCACATTTTTTGAGTTTAAAATGAGAGCCTTGGATTGATTATCCCAGGTCATATGAGAGCATCATTACCTTGGATTATGTGGGAACTGTGGACACCTTGGATTGGTAACTGAGAGTGTGCAGAGCTCACTGAGTCCAGAACTTACACCCTCAGGACACTCTTCACACCCTCACTCTTCTCCTGTGGCAAACATCAGGAACCTGAGGCCACTTGTCTCTCTAAGAAAGAACACTAAATTGCTTTGCAAATGCTAAAGGGATAATATTTCTGCTCTCTGCCATTAGCACCGAGCAGATGATAGGAATTGCCTTATTCTCTGACAGAACCTGTTGTTTTCCAATAGATACACCCAGGACACTCTTTGAATTTTAAATCCCTGGGAGATGTATCCTGGCAGGCACAGCAAACCTCTGGCAGGGCAGTGCCATTTTTCAGCACATCCATATGTAGTAGCAGATACTTGACATTTCCAAGATGCATTTCAAGGACAGTATAAATCATTCGGGAGAAAAAGTGCTGTGAATTTATTCTGCTGTTTGGCCATTGCCCTGTAGCCACTTTTATTCATTCAGACCAAGGGGTTTGGGCTGCTGGCTGAAGAAAACCAACAGGAAGAGCTGGTTGTGACATTTTAGGGTACTCTAAATGCTCTTTCCAGGCCTGCCTGGGAAATGGTGCTGTCTGGTTGTTCAGTGCCTCAGTCCTCACCTCTGAGGGTTGTTTTGGGTTGTTATGTGGAAGAATTAGTGCCTTGAAAAAATCAGCTAGGAAGGTAAGTTCTATCTGCCTTTTTTTGGAAGCAATAACCACAGCTCCTGATGACTCACAGAGCTGAAAATTGTATTTTCTTGCACCGATCTAAGCCAGTGTGACCCGTTTAGCCCGAGTTTAACATATGAGCATGATTATTTTATAAATCCTCTCGTGTGCAGAATTTATAACTCGATGTTTACATTGAAGTTTGCAAATGACTAACCCTGAGCCATTTTAAACTTTGCTCTGGAAGAACTGTCATCGTTTTCCTTCCCTTTAACATCCACAGCTCTGTCTGCACTAAGCCTGAGGGTCTTTTGTTCATTCTATGACACTCACTTAAAACTTTCCAAGTACATGGCAATTCGAATGGGCAAAATTCATTTTCACGCTGAAAGCAATTTCCCTCCAAACTTGGCTTTTAATTAGGAAAGAAACCTTTCTGCATTACCAAAATACTCCCTTTTCCCTCCCTTCTTCTTTTTATTGTGCCTCTCAGTGTGTTATATTGATTATTTTTAGCCAGAAGTTGTAGCGATAAAAAGAGGGTTAAGCTTATTAAAGTGCTAAAAATAAAAGCATACTATGAAAACCTGAAGGGGCTCATTTTGGTTACTGCCAAGTGGGAGCATTTAAAAATTCTCATTCAAGATCTCACTTTCCTGTCTTTCAAGTGGTTTAGCTGAAATTCTACCTTGTGAAACCAATCCATTGTTGCTGCTGTAAAGATTCAGGTCATATGAGTGTTTCCTTGAAAGATTAGGGCAAAACCCCCACTGTCACTCCAGTTATTTTCCATATAAGATTCCTGTTGGCCATTAGAAGGGCTTGACCTCAGGACACAGATAAATAGCTGGAGCTGAAAGATACCCCTTGGGGTCATCATTATTGCCATCTGTGTGAGATAAATGTGTCATAAAATCATAGCAAATTGAATCCAAAACCTGGTTAGCTCTGTCACCTTCACTACTTCTGTTGCAAAACTGTGTTTTAGATGAAAAATTATAAATATTTTCCCAATTCCCTGATGTATTTGGTTGCAACCACCATCTGCTTTGGTGCAGCCCTCAGTTTACCAAAATGTCAGTCTCATGTCCTTAGGATTTTTGTTTTCAAATTGTACAATAAATTAGTCACCACAGTCTGAGGGCAGAAAATTGTCATGGGATTAGATTTCTTTGAGAAATTCCAGACCAGGGGTGGATTATCTCATCTATTTGGGAAGAAAGTCACTGTCCCTTCATCCCAAAGCCAAGGGAAGGAAAAGGCAAATCCCTCCAGCAGCTCTTTTCAGCCTACTGAGGATCTTCCCACCTTTGTTTCTCCATCCCCAAGTGGCCAAGGTGAAGCTGTGAACCACCCTGAGTTCAGCAAAGATTCACTGAAATATCTGTCAGTGACATATTGACATAACTGACTTATTGCCATCACTGACTTACTAACATCATTGACTTATTGCATATTTCTTTGTGATTTCAGCCAAATTCTCTTTCCTTTCCTCACTTCCCTGTGCTAATCAGCAGAAATATCTGGTTAAATTGCTTTACCTATTTATGTCTCATTATTACAGAGTTTTAGAGCTGGTTTGGAAATTTTTTTTGCTTGTTTTAGCTTTTCCCCCGTGCCTCAGGATTACAAGTTGCTTCAAAAATAGAATTTAAATGGGAAATTTACTTATTCCAGGACTGCTATTCCCCCACTGGGAGAACAAATGAGCAGAATTAGTGCCACGAGGACCCAACCTCCCTCTGTAACATCCCATCAGCTCACACAGGACATGGAGCACACATCCTTCTTACTTGGGAAAGCCTGGGCTGGGAAAAACATGGATGATGTTTGCAGAAACAGTGCCTAAGCTATGCTTCTCCCATTCCATGAGGCACTAAGGGGGTGTGCAGAGTGTTTAATTTTATCTAACGAAGGCAAACCTCCTCAGGCTTCCCTGCAGGCAGCAGAAAGCGTTGGGCTCCTCTGGAGGGCCTTTTGAGGGAGCTAAATTAAGCTGCTTCTATGATTTCCTTCTTCCCCAGGAGAAGCACAGACAGATTACTCTTGTTTTAGAAGGATATATTAAATAAATTTCTCCTCGGTAGCTCCTCTCTGCCTAAATGATTAATTTTCTGAGGCCAATCAGCCTTTAGGAGATGTTGAGCAGTGAAGGGTGTCTGCACTAAGATCCCAAGAAACATTATACATGAGCAAGTTCTGTTACCTTGATTAGGCACTTGGGTTTTTGATATTTTTCTCCTTTTTTTGTGTTTTTTCTTTTTTTTATTTCATTTGCTTTTGTAAAATTTATTTCATTTTGAGTGATTATTATAAGTGCATAATTACCTAACAGACTTTCCCACTGTTTCATTTTAAAATGGCAAAACCTGAATGAAACCACTTTCCACAAATTATCTACAAACCCTCATTTCTTTGCCCACCACAAAGATGGCCAAGTTAATCCCTGTTCTTTCCTTTAGAACCAAGTAATAAATTACTTAAATCTTTTGTGGCATGTTTTAATCCAACTCCTGATACTATTAATTGAAGAATTTCCATTGTTTTTTTTAAGGATTAGAGAAATCCCTGGAACTTTATTCTCCAATTTCTACCTGAGGTTGAGTTCTCCTGATCATGTTCATGTACTCTGTGATGTATTTTGTGCTCAAAACCACCCAGAAACAGACCAAGGCCAAGTATTCTCCCACTGTGGCCAGAAATTATTGGCTGCACATCTCTAGGGGGACAAGATGGTCAAGAATTCCAAGATTTCTGCTGGAAACACAAACCCTTTCTTGCAGGTTTCATACCACAGGTGTCTTGCTTTCTGACCACGGTCAGCAGCCAAAGTTAATATTTGTTTTTGATGGAAGTGGGCACCTGTCAGTTGTGATGTGCAACTGAAAATCTTTCTTTTCCAGTCTCATTTTGATTCCTTGTGGCTCCTCCAGGCTTCCCCCAGTGCCAGACATGGCAATCTAGGGTGAGATTCTTCTCCCTTAATCTTAGATTCTGGATGATTATCTCAGTCTGAGCCATTTTACAGACCTCCACTGCAGCTTGGCAATGTGGTCCAGGACTTTGGGTTGTGGTTTTTTTTTTTTAATTTGATCAACTCCAGGAGAATGGGATGAATTACACACCCTGGATTTGCTCTCTGTGATATTGTCTGAGATGATTTGATCAAGGACAGACACCTGGAGATGGTCAGTAACCCACTGGTGAATCTTATCCCTGAGCTCTAATAAGTTAATTTCAGGTGCCATGTCCCTTCTATAATTTAACCCTAATCCAGTAAATCTATCAGTCCTGAGCTGCTTTGCTTTGAATTTCCTGCCACTTTTCCCATTGATTTCAGTGGGAATGGGATGAGAGGTAACCTCCATCCTGTCGGAGCACACTTGAGAGCTGTCAGCCATCCTGCCTCTGACTGATGGGGGGGATGTTCGTCAAAAAGGGTGTGGGTCCTGCTTCCCTGCACAACTACAGGTCACAACCAAGAGGATTCTCACCTCTTTATGCCCATGAGGTAATTTCTGAATTGTTGTTGGCATGAAGTCTTTGTTTTTGGTTTGCACCCTGTAATTATCTTCTGTTTTCTTAATTTGCAGATAGCATTGAAGCCAACATTGAGGCCTCTTCTTCTAATGTAGAATCAGCCAATGAGCAGTTGGCAAAAGCAAGTCAGCATCAAGTAAGTGGAACAAAAAAAACCCTTACAAATGCTTTCAGTAATGGTATTTACAATAAACAAAATACCTGGCAGCTGTGAACCACTGGGCACATGGATTTGTGGTAGCTGGAAAGAGGATAAAGCATATTCTAAGTAAGAGCTAAACTTCTTTATATATATATAAATATATATATCTATATGATTAAATTAGTGTAGAACAGACAATTTGCTTTAGAGTAGTCATTAAGAGATCTGCATATTAAACAGACATTTCCCAGTAGGAAAGTCAACAATTAGCTACTGCTGTTCTTGGAAAGACACCATAAAAAGAACATCATTTGAGGTATATGTGCTTCTGGTTTGTGTGTTTGCCTATAATCAGGCAACAGTACTTTAGGAAAACAACTGAGTTGTCAAACAACATGATGTGGTTGGTGAATAATGGCTCTGGTGGTGGTGTTCAGCACTTTTCAAAGGCAATTTGAGGGGTTTTTTTTGTGAATTTTTTTTTCTGCATTGGAGAAAACCACACACACACACAAAATTAATCTTTTTGAAGACAGCTTGCCCAGGAAGAACTCTTCGATGGTTATAGTTAGTACTTTCTAGGGATGAAGGGGGGTGGGGGAATGAACAAAGAAAAAAAATATCACTTGCATTGTGACTGACAGAACAAAAACTGATAATTTCCTTTTTTCCTCAAGCATAAAGTGTTTTTCATGTGTCTGGAATTTTGACAAATGTAGCTGAGGTCCTTGAGAGCACATAGTGTCTGTTAGTTGGTCCTTGGACACAATGGGTTCTGAAGCTCTGGGGCAAACCTCCAGACCAAAGGAGTCAGACTCACAGGCCTTTTGCCCTGATGTAATGAAGTGATGTGATTTTAAAATCATCTATAGCTCATTTCCTGGTGAAACACATTGTCCCAATTTTGGGTAATAAGAATGAGTTTTGGAGAGCTTTGATATTGCAGAAAATAAGTGAGGTCTTCAGCTACATTTTGGTTTTTAATGTATATAAATTCAAGATAATGTGTGTTGCCCTGCATGTAATCCTGCATTCACTCTGAAAATAACTTGTTACGTACCACATGAAGTCTGAAATGAAACAGGAATGAATTGAATACTTTACCTGACCGTAGAGCTGATTGCAAAGCTGCAAATGAGTTAATGATGACTTTGGCTAAGAAGGTCAAAGAGGAGTCAGGCAGAAAATGAATGCAGCACAGTCTAAAGGATTTGCTTTCTTCAGCCAGCAGGAGCTGCTGAAATAGCCTGCTCAGACAGGAGTCCCTTTTTTCATCAAATATGTTCATCAAGATAAAGATGTAGCCAGTTCTAGCAAGGCAACCCCTGCTAAGGGCATAAATATGAACTGATTGGTGTATATGGGAAAACAGAGTCTCTCTTGCACTTGAAATGAGCCCATATAGACAAATATCACTTAGAAAACTTTGTCTGCTGAAGAAAATGTGCAATCCAGATATCCTGCAGAACACAGGGAGCTGTCCTGTGCCCTGTTGGATGTGGATCACCAGAAAAACACCTGTAAACCCAACTCTTTCTCTGCCACCTCTTTCATGAGGTTCCCTGGGATGTGACCAGAAAACAAAGTGACATTTTTGTCACTTCCACTGCTGGCCTGGGTCAGATTGCATGTGAAGCCTCATGTGTTGTGTGCCACCATATCTGCTCATCCTACATCCAAAGGGACAATGTCCCCAGGGGGTGACAGGAAGGGTTCTGACCCCACAGCCCTCAGGGCTGCTCTAGGGAGGAGCATTGGTGCTCCTTTTGGACACCATTTGGAAACTGGTGTTTTTGTGCACCATTTTGCACACATTTGGAAAATGCAGTGTAAGTACAGATCATCCTTCTGCATGGTTTACCTGACTTTGGCTGCTTTGGAAATATCTGGGATGGGTTTGGGAGTGTGATCAGCCAGATGTCCCCATGGATGAACCTCTTTTAAGGGACCTGCCAGAGTTTTACACAATCTAAATTCTGTCTGTGCTCATCTGTGCTGCTCGGGGATCAAAGCACAGACTGTTTCCTAAATCTTACTGAGCAGTTTTCCATCTTCTGTTAAACTGCTAATTCATGAGTATATTTGCTTGTTACTTATCTTACAGTGTGATAATCCTGTAAATGCAGCCTGGCTTACAAACATTTTTATTTATTACTGTTTATATGTATATAAATTTGTGTGTGTGTTTGTAGTATTTTTATTGGTCTATGTAGTGTTTTTATTAGTCTATCAACAAATGTATACATAAATTGAGAAATCAGAAATGTCAACACCACCAAAACATTCAAGTTTAAGACCTTCTGTAGAACTTAATGGAGGGATTTCTGTCAGGAATAATGATTTAGTGGTTAGTTATTTAACACAATGTTGGCATGTAATCCACACAGTGATTTCAACAATACAACTTGGAGAACCAGACCCAACCTGTACATTAACATAACAAAGCACCAGTAAATAATTTCTCCTTAGCTACTACAAAATAAGGCTTTTACGTTCCCTGAAATGGTAGAAATGTTTAAACAAATCTAAATATCTTCATGCTGAGCTCCTTTGTCTGCATTTTAGATTTGGTGAGGTGCTCATTCCTCTTGAGATGTGTGTGCTAACAGCAGTGAGGGAATTCTCATGTGCCCCATCGAAACTCTAAAAGATTTAGTGGGAGCTGTCAGAGCTTAGAAATAATTTTTTAGGCATATCTATTAGCAATTTTTTTCTTTCATTTTAAATTATAATTGCAAAACAATTGTTTGTGCCTAAACTTATTTTACTACAAGTAGCAGTTAAGCTGGGCCACTGCATTGTCTGTAGGAACACACAGGGTGAAAATGCAGATGAAAGCAATAAGAGTTATAGACTGATACAAGAAGGAGAGGAGCAGAGGCCTTTTTTTCCACATGAAAACCCTCTTGGTCACAGAAACATGGCAATTTTATTTTTTATCCTACTTTCACTAGGAAAGTTGAATTTGAAGGATGACTGAGAGGCGAACAAATCCGGCAGGGAGAAGCCAGTAGAAGTTATCTCCTGCACTGGTCTTGCTTCAATGCTTTTCTTTGCAGTGAAGGTCTCATTTCTCTGGGGCCTGAAGCAGAAGTGATGATTCTTGCCATTTATGGCTCAGATTTGCCTCTTGGAATTTCCTTGTCCCTGTCCCCAGAGAAAATGATTCATCCCACCCATCTCAAAACACCAATTTTAACACAGGTCAAATTGCTCTCTGGAAGAGAGGGATTTATTGGACTGAATATGGGTGTGTTTGGTGGTGATGGGCTTTAAGTGCCTAAACTGCCTTTCCATGACCCAGAGGAGGAATTGCTTTCAGCACATCTGGTCTCATCCCACAGGAGATGTCTGGCAGTCTGGTGGCTTTCTCTCTGGACATGCCTGTTCTCTCCTTCATCCATCAAATTCAGATTTTACCAATTATACCACAAATATTTCAATGCAAAATTAATCCCATGCCTACCACCTGTCTCTTTATTGGAAAAAGGGATTATCTAGACACCCAACATGCCTTTGAGGTTATTTTAGGTAAGCTGGACATCACACTGAAGGGATGGCTGCGTGGAGATGAGCACTTTCACTTTGCTCTCTTTGCTCAGAGCTTCCTGCAGATGGATTGAGAGGGAGAAAGAGAAACCAACACAGCCTCCACGGGTGTGCATTAAACCATTTGCTCTTTTTTTATGCAAAGTTTGGCCTAAGTTCAGCTTGGCCCCACTGACTGAAGGACTCTGTGTGCTGACTGCTGAAGCTAATTTGTTTTGGAAGAGCTGCTCGTGCTGCTCTGGCTAATGCTGGTTGCTTTCCTTCCCTATATCCTCCCTGGAAGTGAAGCTCATTTGGATTCACTGGCATTGCAAAGGCAAACAGCAGTTCAGTGACCCACTTGTGTAGTTGAAGAACAATGAGGTTTTTTCCAGTAAAGAAGCAATTCCTGGGTCTGGCTTTCATGGATACACAGAGGGGCACTTTGAAGGCTGGAGCTCTAAGGAAAAAAGCCTCATAAATCTGTGACATTTGCAGAGATCTTATCACCCAAGGACCACTGATAAGGGACTGTCTTCAACTTTCACACAAATAACTCATCGGTATTTTAACAACAAAAGAAAAATTGAGTTTCAAAAATCACCTTCTCAGAGTCTTTGAAATGATCTGGCATGGTAGCCCCTTGAAGCACCTGTTGCTTATAAATATTGTGATAAGGAAGATCATCTCCTCCTCTTCACTATGGCTATGCCCCAAGACCTTGTCTTTGCTGCCATTGAATAATTTTAAAATTAGTTTTATAATTAACAGCCAACCAGAACCATGATAGGATGGGATTGCACCCTGACGTGTGCAGCACTCATCCAGCAGATGCAAAACCACAGTGGACCAGCGTGGTTGGATTATCTTGATGCAAATGTGGCTGCTTAATCTGGACACTTCACTTCAAGAAAGACATTGTGGAGCATGTCCAGAGAAAGGCAATGGAAGTGGGGAAAGACCTGGATGGGAAGTGTCTGAAGGAGAATTTCTGCATGGAAAGGGTTGTCCAACACTGGAATAGGCTGTCCAGGGAGGTGGTGGAATCACCATCCCTAGAGGTGTTCAAGAAATGACTGGATGTGGCACTTGGGTGAGAAGGTGGTGATCATTAAAGGGTTGGATTCGATGGGCTTAGAGGCCTTTTCCAGCCTAAATGACTCCGTAATTCTGTGATGTCCTAGGACTGGAAATGGCTGTGTGCTCACATGGCAGCTTTGTGACTGAGATGTAATGTCACTCTCCTGCAAACCCTAAAATGCAACATAAACAATCGACCTCGTGTTGCTGTTTGTCTGTGTCTGCAGCCACAGAGAGCCTGGCTGAGCTCTCTGCTCCTCTGGATAATTAGCACTTGGAAGTTTCATTTGGGGGATTACAAAGCTATTCTTTCTCCTGGCAGTTCCTGCCTGTGAAAGTGATGGGAGCTGAATTAAAGCTGCAGTGCAACTCGGGGCTCTGTAAGGAGTCCAAGCAAAAGTCATCACTGAAGTGACTGTTCAATTACATGACTGAGCCTTAATTCTCCTCTTCAGCAGAAGGAGGAAGCTTTGCCGCCATCCAGAGTCTTTGTGGTTCTGTACCATGAACTCCAGTTAGGAAAAATGTCCTACACAAGTTGTTTGAGTCTCTCAAACCAGTTTGCAGAACCCCTCAACTTTCTGTTTCTCAGTCCACAGCAATACATTCACCAGTTCAGTTCAGGAACCTCTGCCTGGGCTTCCCACTCACTGAATTTCTTCAACTTCTAATATTTTTTTCCTCCATAGCCCTTGTTTTAATTCTACCCCTTCTGTCTCCCATTAAAAGGTTTTTTGGTTTTTTTTTGGTTTTGCTTCCAGTTGCAACCTCCCCTGCTGAAGCATAGCTGCCAGCACCACTGCTGCCTCAAACTGTCCATTCCCTTGTCATGATCCCAGTAATCTGCTTGCCCAGTTTCCTCAAAACTTCCCACATTTGGATGTTTGCCTCTGTTTCCTGTCAGGTCTGTCCTGGCTTGGTCTGTATTGCTGCAGAGCCTTGAAGCAACTCCTTGCTGCTGCAGGTCTTTCCCTTCCTTCAGGCTCCTCTTGTCTTGGCAGCATGGTTTGGACAGCAAGCAGAGCTTTCTGGGGCAGTGATTTCAAGGATTAAATTGAATCATAGAATCATTTAGGGTGGACAAGACCACTAGGATTATCCAGTCCAGCCATTGACCCAGCACTGCCAGGTCCAACATGTCCCCATGTGCCACATCTTGATATTTTTAAATGCCTCCAGGGATGTTCACTCCACCAATTCCCTGGGCATTCTGTTCCAATGGTTAAAAACCCTTTCAGTGAAGGGTTTTTTCCCCAATATCCAATTTAAACCTCCCCTGCCACGACTTGAGGCCATTTCCCCTTAACCTGTCACTTTTTACCTGGGAGAAAAGACTGATTCCCACCTGGCTATACCTTCCTTTCTGGGACTCAGAGAGAGCAAGAAGGTCCTCCCTGAACCTCTTTTTCTCCAGGCTGAGCTCCCCCAGCTCCCTCAGCTGCTCCTCACCAGCTGCTCCAGATCAGCAGCAGTTGGTTGGGATAAAACTTATTCCTCCTTTTTTTCCATGCCCACTGTCTCCCTGTGAAAGGCAGGCCGAGTTTCCAGATTTAAGAGTGCTTTATTTTTAAGCAGCTTCTGTCTGTGTGTGTTTTTTTACTGTATTTTAATGCAGCCATTTACAAAACAGCTGCTTTCCGTGGGAAGTGGTGTTCAAATCAGCGCCAGTCCGCGTGATAAATGAACTGTGTGAATGCAGCAACTTAACCTCAGCAAGGTCTGAGCCACAACATTTATTTAAACCTCTCTTTGTTTGCTGTAAATAATGGATCTGTGTGATCAAATATTTATTAAGAAAGGGGTTGTTTAGAGCTTTTGGATGTCGTGCAGTTGGGTGTTCCTGTGGGTAAAAGGTAAAATCTTTCAGGACGATTTTAATCACAGCAGAACATCTCTTCATTTTTACCATCCAAAAGGGAGAGATGCCTGACCCAGGTAGTAGATTAGCTTTTTTTTTTTTTTTCCTTTATTATAAGCCACATCCTGTGAAATTTTTGAGAGAAAAGAAAAATTATCAACTGTGAGTTCATTTTTTATTTAAGAACAAACCATTCAAAGAGGAAGTCAAAGGATGGAGAAAGGGTCCAGAGAAAGGTCCAGAGAAGACCATGAACATGATTTGAGGGATGGAGCACCTCTTCTGTGGGGAAAGGCTAAGAGAAATCTTTTTTCTCTGGTGAGAAGATGAGTAGGTAGGACACAGATTTTACTGACTGTTCAGCTTGGTGGAATGCAGCACTGGGACTGTTGCATGTCAAGAATATTCTTATTTTAAGAATATCAGTTTCATTGGTTGTGATGGCCTGCAATTGGTATTTCAAAGGCAAGAATTTTCTATTTGAAAGCTGAACAAGTCTGATCTGTGACAATTCAGAGACGGCAGAAGGAAATCACAGACTGTCTTTTGTTTTTCTAATTCATTTGTTTAACAGAATCTCTTTCCAGGGTACAATTTCATTTTGAGGGGTCAGAGATTAAAAAGCAATTTTCTCTTGCTAGCAGCAGCATAAACTAGTGAGTTACATTTCTCTTAATGGCCTCATTTAACAGAGGAGTGAATGGAAATCCTTGGTTACTGACTGGAAAACCACACTTAGAGTCATCTTTGTGCCCAGTGGCAGCACATATAATAAATTGCCCTGCTCAAAGGTCAAAGCTTTGAGAAATTGTATTAAACTTACCTCTTAATGGGCTAGGGATACCAAGGAGTTAGGAATATTAGCACTGGAGATGTGTACCTAACTGGGGTTCATGAAAATGAGGAACAGGATTTAAGTATCCTTGAGTCCCAGCTGTGTAGCCTGAAGTGTTATTGCACTGGGCTGTGAGCTTGTCACATCTCATCAGGCAGCAAAATGGTCGAGCTTGGTCAGTGTTCACCCTGGAAACCTCTGCTGAAAATCTGCACATGCAGGCAGTAGTGTTTCCCTGCTCAGTTTTCCTTTCTGGCACAGGGACACTGGCCAGGCAGTGTCACCCTTCCCCAAGGATTTCATGGAATGTCACTAAAGTGTCAGTGAGGCAGAGGAGGTCACAAAGATCCGAGGGTTGGAGCCACTCTGCTCTGGAGCCAGGCTGGGAGAGCTGGGGGTGTCCAGCCTGGAGAAGACAAGGCTCTGGGGACACCTTAGAGCTCCTTCCAGTGCCTAAAGGGAACCAACAGGAAACCTGGAGAGGGAATTTTAACAAGAGCCTGGAGTGGCAGGAGAAGGAGCAACGGCTTTGAACTGTCAAGGGGTCAATACAGATTAGATATAATTTAGATTAGACATAAGAATGAAACTCTTCACTATGAGAATGAAGGTCCTGGCACAAATCACCCAGAGAAACTGTGCCTGTCCCATCCCTGGAAGTGTCCAAGGCCAGGCTGGATGGGGCTTGAAGCAATTTGGGATAGTGGAAGATGTCCCTGCCCATGGTAGGGAGGTTTGGAATGAGATGATCTTTGAATTTCCTCCCAGCCCAAACCATTGGGGGATTCTAAAGATGCCACATTGGTTTTCAAAGCCACAGTGAAACTGATAATTGAATTCTGCCATGGGGATTTATATTCTGATTTCTGTGTCTTGATTTTTAACTTGATTTACTTGATGAGCACTGGTTTAGCAGTTCATCTTTCCATAGGGACAGTGTAGACACCTACAAGTCAGTATAGTTCATCTCATCAGATTTGGTACTTACAATTTAGGCAGCTGGAAGAAGACAGGCTAAACCTCCTTTCCCATGCCTCTGGAAGATTTTTCATCCTCTTTCTCTTGGATATCGAACCTCATTCTGTGATGAACTGTGCCCAGGAGGTGAACATCTTTCTTTCATGCTGATAGACAAGTACCTTCAAAAAAGCACTTTATTAGACAGCGAGAGTTTGACTTCTTTGCCTAAAAACTAATATTTGGTGTCTTTTTGTGCTAAGTGGAGAATCCTGCTGCCTTTCTGGCTTCTGCTATGGAAGGCTGTTGTTCCTCCCCAAATCACATGTCACCTGTGCCAGCTGTGTTTCAATATCACAGAGAGCCTGGGGCATCTCCAGTGGTCAGGAAGTAGCAGAGAAAGTAAATGCTTGTTCCCCTGTTGTGCTTTAATAACTGTATTGATCGTGAAGGGAAAATGATATGTGAGGAGAGAAAAGGTACAGAGAACGAAATTGCTTTCATTTCCATTTTGACAAAGCCTGGAAGCACTTTAATCAAAGGTCTTTTCCATATTCCTGAAAGAAATCACAGGACTGGTAGGACACCTTTTCAGCAGAGCTCTCGGGTCACGGCCTGGCACTATCAGAAGTGGAGAATGGGAATTGTTACGTTCAACTTGTGCTCAAGAGGAGAAAAGAGAGTCAATTATAGCCTTTCTAAACCTGACTTCAGCAACACACAAAGCTCTTGAAAACATTTTGAAATGTGGAATGAAAAGCGAGAGTTCTGTGCAGGGTGGGAGAATTCGGGATTTCATTTCACTTTGAAAGAGTCGTTGCATATCTTTCTTTGTGAGGAGAAAGGATTTCCTTAGACAAAGAAATACTTGACTTCCTGGTCTTCAGAGAAATATTTTCTACAATGCTGTCACATGAGGGTTGTCCTTGCTTAGAAGATTCACAGGAGAAGAAGCTTGTTCTTGTTTGGCCAGCTCTGATGTCTCTTAATTTTGTTCTACATCACATACTCTTAACGAGTTCAGGATTGGCAGCTCAAGCTGTTGCCTTTTTCAGCCTAGAAATGAAACTCAAGATAATTTTAGCATAGGAAGTAATACAAAAGTGGATCTTCATTGGAGCTCCAGGGGCAGTTAGGGAAGAATATCCACAAAAGCTCAACCTCCCACAGGGCTGAATACAATTTTATAGGTTTTTGGAAATTAGCATAGTTGATAAAAAGCACCAATTAGGAGGAAGAGTGGTGATGCAATTTTCTCCAGATCAAGCCTTTTCTCTGAAGCCTCCCACTCTTGGTACTAGCTGTACTTGTTTATGAAAATGTGTCTTGAGGACCTTGTTTTCAGCCTTGGTTCCCAGGAAGAACCAAGATAGGAAAGGAGCCTTGAGCCCCTCAGGGCTTGGAGCTCTGGAATGTGTTTGGTCTTCCTAGCTGGGGAAAGGGTAGGCAAAAATACTGGGAAGGTTACAAATATATAAAAGAAAAAAGGCAAAAATCACTGCAGCATCAAAGCCTTTGACAAAATTCAGTCATTCCTATATTCCCCACTGGAAAATTAAGGGATTAAGATTCTTCTGTGGAATGATCTTAGAATACTAGGAAACATCTACAGGAACCAGGTCCTCCTCTTAAAGAACAGCTTCATTATTACTTGTTTTTAAGATGACTCTAGGAAAAGCAATTTGCACGGTGCACCCAAAATTCATTGTGTTTTTTACATCACAATAAGTGCTGCATTTGATCCATTTTTAGTGGGTTTGGCTATATTCTTCATAGCTTTCCTTTTTTACCTAGTGAGCCACAATGTATCATTCTTCCTTTTTACAGTGCTGTCCATTTACAAGAAACAATTCTTGCATCAGTTCTTTTCACTGTAGAAGACATTTTTCTTACATAGACCTGAACATATAAAAAATAAAATAAGCTCTATTCGTATTTATCTTTCCTCTTTAGAGTCCATCCCAGTGGATATTACCCTTTTCCTGAAACATTTTTTTTTTGTAAGGAGTTTAAAGAAAAGAGAATAATCTGTAACTTCAGGCTTTCACTGATGTCAAAAGCACATTAATGGAAGGACAATAGAGCTTTATCCACTATACAGATCACATTTGCTCATCTAATAGGACTGGGGAGAATTCATGAGCATGCAGGTAAGTTTTTTTTTTTTTTTCAAGCAGAGAAATCTTAAATTCTACTCACAGTCTCCAAGCTTTACCTGACTCTTCCCAGTTGTGCCTTTAAAAGGGTTTATTATTGAAGAGTATAAGGATGCTAATCTTGATCTAGTTTGAGGGATTGCCATCTTGATAATACTAAGCCATGTTTCTCCCTATCCATGCAAGATTTAAATACATTTGAAACTAGTGAAGAAACAATTAAACTCAAAAAATAATTCTCCAATTAATTTGACTTTTATGCGGATTTAATTAATTCCATTCTCTATTAAATTAATTAATCCTAATGTGGCTTTTGTGGGAGTCTTCATCACATTAGAATAGGCCAATTTAATCTGGGCACTCAGTTTGAGGCATGGGGCAATTTTTGGGGCATGGGAAAGCAGCAGGAGTGATCTGAGAGCTACCAAGCCAGGCTGCAGAGGAAATATTGCAAAAAGAGTTGCTTAAGCTAAAAAAGAAAAGATAGAGTTGAAGATAATGGTCTCTTGGTACATAAAAGTCTGCTGCAAAGAGGTAAAGAATAATCACTGCTTTTTTTTGTTTATTACAGTTGGGAAGAACAAGAAGTAATGGACTTAAGCTGCAGCAAAGAGGAATCAGGGTTGATATTAAGAAAAGCTGCTTAATGATAAGGAGATTGAAATCCTTTCTGGGGAGATTTTAGAGTCTCTAGCGCTGGATATCTGTAACAGTATCTAGTGAAACATATTTCAGGATTGGTGTTTGTATAATTGCTTTTACTGTTGCCTGTCAGATCATGCTGCAAGGTCCAATGTAAACAGGACATGTTCATATTGTATCACAAACCATCATTATCTAATCAGAAAATGCTGCAGCCGTGAATCCTTCTTGGATTTTCATTCTTATCCTCTCCTCCTCTCCTGCTTTCTTCCCTCCAAAGAAATGTGTTGCTGTTAGGAAATGGCTTTAGGGACCAAAATCGCTGATTTAGTTTGACAAAGGTGATGAGACTCAGCATTTTGTGTCAGCTTTGCTTAGTTTGGCTGTTGGGGACAAATCCTAGAATCACAGAATGGCTTTGGGGGGAAGGGACCTTAAAAATCATTTAGTACCAATTCCCTGCCATGGGCAGGGACATCTTCCAATATCCCAGGTTGATCCAAACCCTGTCCAACCTGGTCTTGGACACTTCCAGGGATGGGACATCCACAGCTTCTCTGGGCATCCTGTGCCAGAGTCTCACCACCCTCACAGGGAAGAATCTCATCCTAATATCTAATCTACATCTACCCTCCTTCAGCTTAAAGCCATTAAATCCCATAAATCACTTTATCCAAGTATTTTCTACGTGGCATCCAGGTGTCCCAGATTTGTTCTCCAAATGATTTCCATGGAAGTGTAGTCAATAAAATCATGGTGTGTGTCCTCAGTAGTCCTTTGGAAGAGGCAGCCGAGCCACACAGGCATTGATTTGACATTTGTGGGAGCTGGGTTGGCATTGCACTCTCCTTTAAGGGTAATAGATAGTCACCACATTTCACTTTAACAAGCTGTTGGATTTCTGAGTTCTGGTTATGTTTGATTAACATCAGGGCTGGAAATAAGGAGGATTTATGGGAAGAGGGAAAATGAATGTGATGGTAGAATTCAGGAGGGAATGTATCCCTGCTGCTGAATAAAATAAGGCCGGGGGCTGTCCTGTGAATCCAAGGCCTGGTTATGTCCTCATGATTAAATTATGAAATAGAAACATAGAATGGTTTGGGTTGAAAGTGACCTTTAAACATGATCTAATCCACCCCCCTGCAGTGAGCAGGGACATCTCCCATGCAGAAAGATGATTGCATCCAAACCCTCCATTGGGAATGGTCACTGCCAGGCGCTGCTCAGGACCTGAGTCATTCCTTGGGAGAACAGGACAAAGCTGCACCCAAAAAATGCATGGATGGTGAGGAGCCACTATTTGTGCCTCTGCCTCACCCCTTGTCGAGTTATGACTACTGAAGCAGCTGCTTTGTGCCAGAGTTGGTCTGCAGACACTCTTTGCTTGTCTTCCCTTTGCCCCAGGGAAAGTGTGACCATGATTCAGGCCAGCTGTGACACACATCCCTCTGCATCCTTGGATCACAGAGCTGGGAGATGCCTCCCCAGGAGCAGCACCTCTTTGCTGGGAGATTCACTGAAATTCAGTCCTTTGCTCTTGGTTCCTGCCTGAGCTGTGCCATTACCCTGCCCTCCCATCCTGTCACCTCCTCTCCTGGTTTGTCTTCCCTGGAAAAGCAGCTTGGGCTTGCAGCTCCCTGACAACTCAAAATAAAAATTCTCTTAGGGGTGCATAAACTTATTCGAAACCCAAATTTTATTCCTGATGGTCCAGTCAGAGATGAACTTTGTGTGCTCTTTGTTTGATTCTGTGCTTTTTAGCTTGTTAGTTTCTGTTAGGTTTTTTGGGGATGCATTTACAAAGAGAAGAAACATTTTTTGACCCATAGATTTTGAAACAGCTGCAGTGTGATCAGTAAGGATATTGCAGAGTTGTTTTACTACTGACACTACTTTTCCATGGCTGAAAGGAATTCTTAATTTGATTAGACAGGGGTTTTCTTGGTGCTAAAAGAGATAATAGAGTCAAAATGAAGAAGGGACTGAAGTGCTACTTGGACCCTTGGGCTCTGATAGAGACTAATCCCAAATAACAGATGGAAACCAATCTTTTCCACTATGATCACAAAGGTGATGGTCATTAATTGTCTGTAAGCCTCTATAAAAGGCAACTGGAATTCACAGTTTTTAGGACTAGATATGCTGGAGGACAAAGGAAGGATGACGTATTTCTGTACCTACCTGGAAATTCACTTTGGACAGAAAAAGAATGCTGAATTTAGGTCCTGCTTGCATAAAGCCGAATTGTGTTGGCAGGGAGGACACTGAATTCTGGGTATTGCATTTAGAGAGGATTTAAACATAGCAGAGGATCAGCAGCAAGCCATAAAGTAAGACCTGAAAGTCCAAGGATTTGGAAATGAGAGCAGCATGCCCAAGACCAGGCAGCAGATTGATCTGTGCAGCAGGAAATGAGAGCACAGAGCAATACAAAGCAGCAGAAGGATGTGAGGGACAAAGTCAAGCAGATCATGGCTTTTTCTTTTTTTTTAAATTTAAGTTTCTTTCTAAATACTTGGAACACTTTCCTGGTGCAGCAGAAGAGCCACCAAATTATAGCCCACTTTTGGTGTCATTGCCATGAATCTGGAGAATCGCTGTGGAATTAGGACAGGAATAATTTGGTGTAAAGAAAGCAGAATACACCTCTCACTCTGACCAAGCTGGGGTTTTTGTGGTCCATATTCTAAATGCAATTCCAATCCCTAAAGACCTGGAAAAGAGTCAGCAGATTTTCCTCATAATAATTCCCAAAGGCAAAACAAAATAATGTCAGATCTACTTATGGAGAGCAGGAATAACAGGACTCACCTCCAGAAGGTGGAAGATTTATTTTTCACAGAATGACAGAATCATTGAGGTTGGAAAAGACCTCCAAGATCAACGAGTCCAACCTTTTGACTGGTTACCACCTTGCCCACTAAACCATGTCAGAAATTGCCACTTCTGCTCATTTTTTGAACACTTCCAGGGATAGTGACTCCACTATCCCTGGACAGCCTGTTCCAATGCTCAACCACTCTTTCAGTGAAGACATTTTGTTGTAACATCCAAACTGAACCTTCTCTGGCACCACTTGAGGCTGTTTTCCCTTGTCCTGTCACTAATTTTCTGGGAGAAAAGGCTGACCCCAGGTTGTAGAGCCTACTTTTGGCAAGATGAAAGGTGGGGAGGGATATGGCAGGGGTAAAGCAGCATCAGGAAACAACCTGAAAAATCTGTGTAACTTCAACTGTAACCACACACCAGACAAAAACTTGCACCAGAAGAACTTCAGCCCAAGTCGCCATGGCACCCAAACCTCAGAGTCACAGAATTAAATAGGTTGGAAAAGACCTCTCAGATCCTCAAGTCCAACCAATGACCAAACTCCTCCTTTCAACCAGACCATGGCACTGAATGCCACATCCAGTCTTTCCCTAAACACCTTCAGGGATGGTGATTCCACCACCTCCCTGGGAGCTCATCCCAGTGTCTGATCACCCTTTCAGTGAAAAAATTCTCCTAATGTCCAACCTCAACCTCCCCTGGTGCAACTTAAGACCATGTCCCCTTGTCCTGTCTTTGGGAGAAGAGACCAACCCCCACCTGGCTACATCCTCATTTCAGGGGCTTGTAGAGAGTGGTGAGATCCTCCTGAACCCTCTTTTCCCCAGGATAAAGCCCCTGTGGCTGCCTGCAGGTTCATTAAATCTGTCAGCACACTGAGTACATTTATGTGCAGTTCAGCTGCACCCTGAGCTGGGTCTGGCTTGACACCTTGCTAACAAAACATGCTGGCACTTGAAAGTGACATCAGATGTCAACCTGGGAAAAGCTGCAGATCGATTCAGCTCTGCTGTGGCAGTGCAATACATTATTTTTTCCCAGAGTGGATGTCCCTGCTGGCAGTGACTGCTGGCAAAACAGAGGCTGCAGAAGTGAATGGATAAATGGATGTGTACACCCCAAAGGTGAGAGGTGGAGGGAAGCTCCTGCTTCTGTGTTGCTGTGGAATGTCCATGCTGGATGTGACTGGCAGCCAAGAAAACACAGAGTTTTTAACCAAAACCAAGATTGACTTTAATTGTGTTTTTCTCAGTTTCCTTTCAATCACCGAAAACATTTAATTTCAAACTTCCTGAGACTTTCATTGTGATACTCATAGAACCATAGAATGGTTTAGGTTGGAAGGGACCTTAAGAATCATCTAGTTCCAATCCCCCTGCCATCAGCATGGTCTTCATCACTCATTTTTAGATTGTATTTGTGTGAATGCTCGGTTCTGCAGCTGCTTGGGGACGATTGGACAAATCCCATCTCCCATCCCAACAACATCTGGGAAAGCCCTGGGTCACCTCCAGCTGGGAATCATTCATCAGTACCTCCAGTATATTAGTTGGTATCATTCTTCTTTCATTTAAGTTGATTTAAGGTTTTTTTTCCATGTTTCAGAGAAAAAGATGAGAATTTTCTATACTCCTGTGAGAATTATTCTTCACTCCTCTCTGTCAGACTGATCAATTGCTTGAATGGCTTTTTAAGAGTGTTTTTTTTTCATGAAGCATTAAATATTCCCTGCCACGATGTAAGTCTAACACACTTGGTTTGACTTCACTAATTACTAAAACAAACATCTCTTTTTATGGATTTTTTTTCCTCTATGTATTAATTAACCTGTCTCCCTAGGCCACATTTTCTCCCAGTCTTTTCCTAAGCCTTCCACCTGTAGCTGATCGTGTTTACCAACCTTTTCACAAGTGTGGGTGGTGCCCTCCAAACTCATTTGTCTGCAGGCAAAGCAAGTGAATTCGTGACAGATTGAGGCTCAAAATGAAAGCAGAAGGAAGCAGCAAGTCCAGTTTGGAAAGGAGGCAGCAGATGCAGAACATGGACTGGGACACTTCCCACCACACAAACCAACAGCACTTGTTGTTGATACACAAACACAGCCAGATTTAAACAGTGTGGTAGAAAATCTTCCCCAAATCTGAAGCCATTGCACCACACAAATGTTGAATTTTGTTGTCTTTCTTGCATTTACATTAATTTTGTACATCGAGGCTTACCTTCACCAGGACAGGGGAGGAGAGCGTGACTAACATTGCTATAACTGCCCCTTCATTTGAGAAGAATTTCTCCTTGCTCAGCTGTCAACATCTTTTAGGTTGCCTAAAATAAGCAAATAATTCAATTCCTTTATGGAATTTTTTTTTCCTGGACAAATGCATGAAAATCCAGGCAGGTTCAGCTGTGCACATCCATGCCCTGTGGTGAAGATGTCTTCATGACCTCAGCTGGTGAGCATGAGGTACCCAGAAGCACAGAGTGTGAGGTAGCCCTTGAAATTCTTGTTCTGCAGATGCTGCTCTTGACAACAAGCCAATCTTCCACTGAAACTCACTCCTGTTTGTTTGTTTTCTATTCCTTTTTTTTTCTCCTCCATAGCATTCTGCATCAGAGTGCATCAGTGGTTCATTTAAAATGTTTCTTTCCCAGCTCTGTGAGGTCTCCTGGACTGAAATTCTACATAGCTTTATTTCTCACTTTTATTTCTTTTTTGTTGTTTTGGGTTTTTTTTTCCCTTTTTTCCCCAACCAAACAGAAAAAATGCTTTTCAGGGTGAAAAGCTGCCTTCCCCTAATGTTTTTACTTTCAATCTACCTAAAACTGAGGAATGAACAGGATGAGTCAACAGCAAAATGTGTCTTTCTGAAGCACTGGGGAAGGAGGAAGTACCTTGATGCTTCATCACTTAAGATTTTTTTTTTGCTCTCATCCACAATCAACATTTCCTATTTTTTTGTTATTAAAGTTTTACAGATATTTACCCCATATTCATGGAGAGTTCAAGAGTGATAACGTAAAAGTCAGTGTTTCACATTTGAAATCCTGTTTTAATTTTACAGAAAAATGCAATTCAGGAGATTCCAGTTCTCCCTACACCAAGAAAAATGAAGGACATCCTTTACCAAATGATGTCCAGAGTACCAAACTTAATTAGGAATGGAAAAGGTGTTTTCTGTGGATGTGGGGTGATTTTGTGATCTTCCTGAACACAGATTAAGCCAGGCTGAATTATTCCTGATTTTTTCCATACTCCCAAGATTTGGCAGTGAGCTTTACAAACAAAATAGTCTGAATTTCCCCTTGACCTTCCTGAGAGTTTCACTGAGCAAAACAAGCATCTGCCTCCATTGAAGTCAGGTACCCATTGCTCCTTCACCAATAACACCAATCCTCACCACAGTCATTACTCCCCAGAAAAAATTTAGCTTATCAAGGCTGGGTTTTCAGCCCTAAAAATCTTCCTTCCTCTTCCTCAAACAAGAAAACATAAAAATTATTCCTCTATTCGCTTTGCAGCCTCCTAACAAAAGAACACCGAAAGCATGTGTTTTACCAGAAATTAATAAATCTGAACTTGTAGGTTTATCCTACCTCTATCCCTATTCTACATGTCTAAATCCTTTAGGCCCAAATTATTAAAACTATGAAAAAAAAATTAATTCTTGTTGGGTAAATGGGACAGAAAGATTGTATTGCCAGTACCAACCTCGATGTCATATCTGGTATGCTAAAGGGTTGTACCTCAGGGAGAAGTGCCTTTGAGTAAAGCAGCTTGAAACATGGCCTAATTGAAATATGTTTCTTTAATTGCATTAATCAGGCTCTTAATAGGATTAAAACAATTGCTCCTTTCTCTTTTATCCTGTAGCTCCTTTCTTTCCTCACGGAAATTCCATATTTATAGCTGTTTCTGCTTCTTTGCATTCATAATCATATCTTAGAAACAAAGTCTGTTTCCAGCTGAGCTCACCTCCTAACAAACAACGGTGCAGAAAATACAACTTAGTAGATTTCCTCCTCCTTATCTGAAGAGGTTTTTGCTGTTGTGTGTCCAGACCCAGTGACCAAACCAAGCTACAGATGATTTCTGATTACATTTAGAGCTGAGGAAAGGCAAATTTCAGTCTGTTTTCTCACTTTCACTCTGGGTTAAATCCAAGTAACAGGACTACTTTGTTAATTTTTGTTTACTCCTTTTCTTTTTTTTTATGGTAGTGTTGATAGAGGATTTTTGGAGGTTTAAATTACGGTTTTACGGTAAAATATTTACTCCAACTTACTCCATTTTAAAACTGGACTAAGTGCTGAAATCAGAAATTACTCCAAGTGTGTCTTCAGGGCAGTGAAATCAGAACTTCACTTACTGTTACCAGCAACAGCCACCCCCCAGAAGTGCTTACACTTTTCAGGTGCATCAAACTAAATTATAAAGAAGTGTATTTCATAAAAATCTACAATGGGCTTTAATAAATCAGGACTCCCCTGAAGGCACCATTTTTGCAAATGTCATTCAGCAGATCAGATTTGTTATAAATTTGTACTTTTGTGGCATTATGTACCATCCCTGCTGTGCTTATGAGAGCTGCACATTTAATTATTGATTTTTTTTCCCCCTTTAAAATCAGAGGGCTGGTTTTCTGTCAAATCTCTTCAAATCTCCCTGCCTTTTGTCCCTCTGGTTTCAGAAGCAGTGGTTGGATGTTTCTTTTATGTGCAAACGTTAATGCAAAATATGAAAATGACCTTGAAAAAATTTTAATCACTGTGTTCTTTCACAGTAATTATAAGGATGGGATAGAAGGGAAAAATTTGAGCGATTGCAAAACGTCTAAAGGAGAAAAGAGGTCTTTCCAAGTGTGAATGCATTGTATGTGATTTTCCAACCTTTTATCACACCAGCCCGAGAATTACATATATAGGTAAAGATATATTTCCTTAAATATTCCTAATAGCAGCATAAATATGGAATAATCTGAAAGAAGTCACTGCCACTCTACTCATTTTGTTTCTCATTCATCCTGTACTTGGATATCAACACTCCCTCCTTAACCAGAACAGGTGATATTTTCTAAGGCCATGAACAGCTGGAAGGAAAGAGGTTTAATTCTTTATTCCAGGCACTGTGGTTGGCCAAATAAATATCAGAGCACCCTGGATACATCCAAAGCAGGGTGTGCAGCAGGGAAGGAGAGGATTCTGCCCCTCTGCTCTGCTCAGGTGAGATCTCACCTGCAGAGCTCCTCCAGCCCTGGGATTCCAACTCAGGAGGATCATGGAGATGTTGGAGAGTCCAGAAGAGACACCAAGGTGATCAGAGGGATGGAGCAGCTCTGCTGGGAGGAAAGGCTGGGACAATTGGGATTGTTCAGCCTGGAAAAGAGAAGCTTTGGGGTGATCTAATAGGAGCTTTGCAGTACTTGAAGGGAGCCCACAAGAAACAGGGAGAGGGATAATTTACAAGGGCCTGGAGTGATGGGATAATTAGGAATGGAGTCAAACTGAGAGTAGGTTTAAATTAGATATTAGAAAGAAATTCTTCCCTGTGAGGGTGGTGAGGCCCTGGCACAGAGAAGCTGTGGCTGCCCCATCTCTGGAAGTGTCCAAGGACAGGTTGGATGAGGCTTAAAGCAACCTGGGATAGTGGAAGGTGTCCCACATGGCAAGGGGATGGAACGAATTGATCTTTAAGGTCCCTTCCCACTCAAACCATTCCATGATTCTATGATTTCTGTAATCCTTCTTATAGAGCTTGTTCTGGTACTTTCAATCACAGAAATTTTCATTTAAACATCTTTCAAAACACTCTTAATATTTATGTTGCAAACCTCTAAAGAAAAAATAAATCACCTCTTACAGCAGACAGCTAAAATTAAAGAAAAGCCAGACAAACCAACCAAACAAGCCAATATCCAAACGCATCTGTAACTTTTTCATGGCTCTAAGGAGTGTGAGGATGGCTAGGTTGGCTGCATGGATCTCACTCTGAACCTGTGCTAAAGCAATTCTAAAGTTCTCCTTCATAACCACTTAAGGAAGATCAGTGCCTTTAGAAGGTCCTCCCCCATTTTTAAGATCTAATTCAGAATTCAATGACTTACCCTGGTTGTTTAATCACCTGGGGTTTGGATTTTTTATGCCAAGTGTGTTGAATCTTACACACTGAAGTTTTTGATTGATAGCCCAAATTTGCACAAGGTACCTCCCTAGACAGTCCATGCCATGACCAAACAAATCAGCTTTAATTTTGGAGATTTTTGTCCTTACTGGCTGAAATAGGAGATAGTGGGGAATGCAGGAATGTTGTAAACATACATCTTTCCTCATAACCAAATAGGACTAAATGCAGAAGTTTTAAAACATTTTCTTTGTCAGAAGTATGGTCAGCACTGAGGATTACTAAGTTCACTTTTCATGGATTTACTGATAAAATAACTGACAAACTGTCGTGGGTTTGAGACAAGGACCTTTGCCAGGAGGACGCACAAAAAAAGGGCAAACAGGCTTCAAGCTTAAAGTTGCAAAAAGTGTTTAATTACCTAACAGAATTGGAGGATAAATGCAAGGCAAAAATATACTTTTCATACATTATTTTGTTCACTCTCTCCTTCTCTCTTACGAACCTATAGTATTTACCCCCTTTCTTCTTTTACAATCCACAAGCCAGGTGGGGGGGCAGGGTGTGGGGTCTCTTTTTAGTCCACAGAGCAGATTCTCAAATTTACTCATCACTACAATTCTTCTATTATAAATACTCTTTATCTTTACTTGTTTCCCTCTCTTTTCAGACAGTTTTCTGCTCTCACCTCTACTCTCTTAAGAAGCAGTCTCTGCACTCACCCCCCCCCCCACCCCTTCCCCTCTTTGCAAACTAGCAACACAGACAGGGGGCAGGTTGAGGGGTCTTCTGGTCAGTTTAATCAGGAAAAGAGGTTTTCTACTTAGCCAGGGGTCTTTCTCACGAGAGACAGTCTTCTAGGAACTTCTTTGGCGTGGGTTCAATCTCATGAGCAACATCCCGCCCGAATTTTTGCTGCAACATGAGTCTTTTGTCCATAGGTTGCTGTGCAGACTCTCCCGAGCTGAGGCCAGGCTGCTTCCATGCCAGGAGCAAGGCCTATCTCTTTCAGTCAAGGCCTTTTGCAGTTTTAACTCTTAGATGAGACTTCTACTGGTTCACAGTCTTTTCCAGGCATCCACCTCTTTCTCTGGAGAGAGCTGTGGGTGTATTTCTGCATCCTTATGGACTCCATGGGCTGCAGGAGGAATTTCTGGCTCCCCCATAGCTTCCACCACGGCTAGCAGAAAGTTTCAGCTCTGGTGCCGGAAGCACTGGAGCACCTCTTTCTCCCCCCTTCTTCACTGACCTTGGCACTCTCCATGCTGTTCTCTTTCACATATTTTCACCTGCACCTCCTCCTCCTCTAACTACAAAGTGAAAGAAGTGCGCGCCTGCTTTGTTTTGACTTTTTCTTAAATATGTTTTCACAGAGGCGTAACCAGCACCTCCAATTGGCCCAAACTTGGCCGGCAGTATGTCCATCACCTTCAGAGCCATCAGAGATTGGCTCTGCTGGACTTGATGTGAAAACTTCCAGAACTTGCACTCAGGACACACAGGAGCCATCTTTGTGCCACACCCCACCCCTCAGACACCTCCCTAGGCCTACTAGAACAGCTTCTGAGGGGCCCACATTTCTCCTAGATGTTAAAAACACTTTGCTGATGTTTTGGGCCAATCAAAACCACCACACAAACTTTAGGAAAAATAGGATTTTAGTAGTGACCACCAGAGTAAGTTTTCTTTCCCAGTCTTTCATGGGTCTTACAGAAGATGAATAACCCTGGCTTCTCTCCTAAGATTTCCATAGAAATCGATTGGCCCTTTAATTTTTCAAGAGCTTTGAGCTGATGAATATTGAGTTTTGCTGATGACCACTGAGTTTTTATAATTAGTCTCCGTTGCCAAACTCCAACCAAACAATTAGGACATTGACAAAAGACTATGTCCTCTGACCACTTAAAATTCTTGCCACATGGACCGTGGTCTTGAAGAGTGGCACAAAAAAAGTCAATTTTTTAACCATGCCCTGAGTGGAAAAAAGTTAAGGTATCGTTTTGTTCATAGGTATTTTCACTTGTAACAGTTGCCACTATCCTATTTCCATGATTTCCTCCAAGTTTTCAGTGCTGTTATTTAGTAAATTTGGGGTTTTTTGTTTGTTTGACTACAAACAGGTGTATCTGCAGTAGGGCATTCACTAGTCTCTACACAGCCTCAAGAATAATGATCCTGAGTGGCATTATTGTACTGAAAAACTATTTTAACACAAATCAGACCTACATTCCCAAGGATAAATATACCAGCCACTTCCCCAAAAAGGCTGTGAGGAGAATTAAATTCAAAAAGGAATAAGCTTGTGAGCAGTTCAGGGGTTATAGGAGGAAGATTCATATAAAGAGTGTTCAATAGACTGCCATGTCCTTCTCCTCTTGGGAAGTGTTTGTGCATCACTTTCAGGAAATAGATGGCATTTTGTATAGAAATGCTTTAGCAAAGTCTGTTTCTTTTTGATGTATGTGAAATCGTAATGTTGTAGGGGTCTTTTCTGTGATTCAGATGCTCCATGTGATGCTCAGTTCTTTTTAGGTAACTGGCTTGCAGAGGGAAATGCATGTATCTATTCCACTAAGAATGGATGTTTTAGCAGGTGTCAGGTCATAAAATCACTTTATACCACTTCTTCGAGCAGTTTATGACCACTGGATATTGTATCTCTGGTCCATGATATGGGGCATTGCCATATTGATTAAATGCCTTGGGCTGTTGCAGGGGAAAAAAATAAGGATATTTAATCAATAGACCTGTGCTTTAGTTACTGTTCCTGTCAGGCTGGAACAGAAATAGCTCAAGAAACGGGCAGCTTCTCAGACAATCTGAGGGAGTTAAAGTTTGAAGAAAGCTAAATAATGCCTTTTCAGACCTGTGAGGGAAGATAATCAACTTAGCAATTGCAAGTGCAGAGATTGAGTTACCAGATCAATCTTGCTTAAGGGTTCAAAAGGGCCGAGAAAGGGACTTTGGGACTCAGAAAGGACCCCAAAGAAACAGTGTCTTAAACATGAGTGGAATAATGCTGTTGGTTGCCAGTGATATGTCCTGATCCTGAATGTTATATGTGTGAGGATTAATTATTTTTCAGCTAGAGCATCTCATTTAGTGAGAGACTTCAGGGATGAGTTTGTGATACACCAAAAGAGAAGAATCATTTTTCCCAAGATCCCCTAACACTGTTATTTAATCTCATGACTGTGGTGTTTTCTTGCCATTTTTTACCTGTTATTACATTACTGTAACTTCAGACCTGTATTTTAGCTATAGTCCCTTGACTACTCTCAAGTGGCAATTCCACCCAGCAGAAATCCAGGAGAGGTGAGTCCCCCGGAGGATGCAGGAGAGGGTTTTAATTCTGCATTGAATGGTCAAGAACAGGCAGGTTTTTTCTGCCACATTTTAAAAGGGGTATGGAAAAATCCCAAGTTGAAAAGAATAGCATATATAAAAAAACTAGAAGTGCGTATAGATTATCAGAATGAAGACTTAGAGGAAAGTTTGTTACACTGTACTTGTACTGTGCTTTCAGGAGAATACTGAGCGTTCAGGGATCTGCAATGTAGCAAAGAGAAAACATAACAAGAATCAATGCCTAGAAGCTGGAGCCAGGCACTTCATACTTTACTTCATTATTTCTAACAGAAAGGGTAATAGAAACTGGTGGAAATTACTAAAAGAGCAGAAGGTTTTTCATCTTCTGCTGCATTGCAATCCATGCTGCTGACCTTCCTCAGTGATGACTTTCTCTAAGGGAAATATTTGTACCTAATGCACAGGAAACACTGTCCCAGGGAGAGTGGGAGCTTCAGACTAGCCCTGCCTTGGCCTCAAATTTTGGCAACACTTTAAATTTAAGGAACCACTCTGGCCCACAAGTTCTAATGATGGCAAATCGGATCTATTTGCAGAAATGAATTATTTATTAAGCAGACAAGAGATAACAGATGAAAGATCTTAATCAGAGTGACTTACTGCACGGCATAAACTAAAAGAACTACTGGTAGATTATACCTAACATAAAACAGTGCACTATATCAAGGTAGCTGTATTAAAGCCAGCAAAATAAATGGTATTGATTAGGAGCTGAATGTAGCTTGCCACTGAAATGATGATAATGTACAGATTCCTTCACTCAACCCCTGGGAGTAACCACGAAGCAGCATCCTCACTCATGGGAGAAAATCCACACATTTCCAGGGAAATGTATAGAAGATTTCTACTCTGTGAAAGTTTGCTGTGGCTTTTATAGTTGTAAAGTGAGAGTCTGTTGGTCAGAAATTCAGCTGATCTTGTCAAACCTCACTCTAAAAGCAAGATCTTTATTGGCAGCTGGGAGATGCCAGAGCAGTGGTAACCCCATGGCACCCAAATAACTCACTCCAAGACAGCTTGTCCTGCTTGAGTTATCTGACTGGTTAAGAGCAGCAGATCAGCTTTTTTTGGGGGGTGAAACACCCTGCTACAAACATGTTGTGCCAAGGCAGGCAGCCTGAATTAGTGAGGATGACACAATTCTTCTCATCCCCAGTCTGTGGGAACCCATGGAATAAAAACCCTGGCATTTGCTGCCTGCCTTTGTCTATTTTAGCAGAGCACAAGAAAGGGATTGGCTCTCCAGAGGGTTCCTGGAGCTGGGTACACTGAGTCATTACTGCTTGGGGTGGAAAGGACTGCTGTATGTATTCAAGAACAAATACAGCTTGACAGCCTACAAGCTGTTAAGACAACCTGACCTTTGTGTGTCTGCTCCAAGAACAGTAAGTTCAATTAGCTGTAATGCTTCCAGGTCCTGTACCACCATTAGGAAATGCCTTATTCAGCAAAAGCTGTGATTTTTTTTAATTTTCTTTTTTTTTCTTTTTTTTTGGTCACTGCAGAAAGCATTAAAGGATCCATTGTAAGTACTGCCAGCAATAAGGGGAAGAGTCTCATATTCAGCAAGGTCTAAAAAATTAATTAGCTTTATTCCTTAAATACAAAATAAATACATTCTGTCATAGCCAAAAGCTTCAAGGCTGAGTTTTAGCCAGTTGGGTTCAAGCCAAAATGACAGCTCTGGCAGCTGTTGGAAACATTTTGTTGAGGAGTTTGGGCTGCTACCTGTCAGTTTAGAGATCAGCTGAAATCACCAAGTCCTTCTACAAAGACAAAAGGAGTGTTTTAAAAAAAAAAAAGGCTAATGCATGGGATAGTTGAGAGTAAATCTATTTATGGTCTGTCAGTGGTTCACATGTCCTCAGATGTGATTTAAATGCCTCTGTTTACCCCTTCTGAAGGGATGTTGTGATCCCTTGTGATCCATTGTGTTGTAAGTGGTTGAGGGAGGTCTTTGACATCACCACAGCATCTCCAGAAGCTTCCAGCATCTGAGGGACAAGAAGCAAGGAGAGTGTTGATTTTTGCTGGAGCAGAATGAAGGAGCACTACAGTGAAATGGAAGTTGTTTTGAGGGATTGTCAGGTGAATTTGCTTAGATATTGGAACTCTGAGGCTTCCTGAAATGAGAGTCTATGGAAAGCTTGATTTTGATGCAGAAGGGTGTTTTTGAGATTCATGGGAGTTATGAACCGTCGAGGAGCTGGAGAAACAACAGGGTTTGCCTGCTGTCCATGTCATACAGGATACAAGAAATACTCCTTTTCTGTCTGTTTCTTGCACTACAATGTATTTTAGTGCCTCTGAAACTGAGCTAGACCTCCATCATGGTAGATGTGTCACAAAAGAAATTCTCCTCCTGAGGGAGCCCACAGCTTAAACAGATCAGACTCTCCAGGACATAGATCACAAAAGAATTTTTCTGCAAAAATCTTTTATTGCTGCTTGTGACAATTCAGTGGCTTCAAGACACCCCAGTTAAATCTGCTTGTTTCAGGTGAGGTACAGAACCAGGGCAAACTCGTGGCCTGCTGGGTCAGCAGTTGGAGGTCCTGTGGGATCCCCAAAGTCTTTCAAATGCCACTAAACTCTGAGACATCTGAACTGAGGCTCCAGATTTAAATCCTGCTTCTTTTCCTCTTGCTCCTGCCTGAGGAGCTGCCTACCCAGATCTGTGCTCTTCCCTGCCACTCAACAAATACCTCACTAAGAAAACCATGGACACCTCTCCCTGATGCTCTGGTGTCCCAGATTTTAATGGCACAGAAAGTTACTTTCTCAAATACTACATTCCAGAGGTTTTCAATTGTGTTCCCTGTATCCATCATACATTCCTCAATGCTTATTTTTCTTCAGTTGGCACCCAAACACCTTTTGAAGTCCTGGCTTAGGCTGGCATCATAGCTTCTCAGTAGGGGAAAGAGGAGAGACATTAATCCACTTTTAAAAGCTATTCCTCTGTCTCTCTGCATTGATTTGTGTGGAACTGTCCTTTTAACTCTCTTTTCCGTCTGACTTCTCATTGCCTTCTGACGAGAGCCAGTCTGAAAGTGCAGGGTTGGATTTACATCGATTATTCCCTTTGTTGTCTTTCTGTGACCCTTTCTGAACTATGAACTCAGAGCTGTGGCTTGGTTGTGAAGGGCTTTTATTCCTCTCACACTGACTATAAATATGGATTAACAGCTGAATGTGACAGGCATCTGAGCTTGTTTCTCTGAACGAGGAAAAAAACCCTTTTCACCCTGTGTTAAACTGCAGTTTGTTCCTAAACAAGAAGCATATTGGGGAAAAAAAAAACACCAACAACATTGAACTGCATTTAGAGGCTTTGGGATGAGAGAGACAAGCAAAAAAATGCATGTGCTTTGATACCATTAGGCTTTGTAAAGTTAATGTTTGCAAAGAAAAATCTTTACAAAAGAACAATTTTAATTAGCTTTGTTTTCTTAGTAAGTACCTTGCTCATCTGTTTAATACATTTTTGGAAGATACACAGAGTGTTAATTTATCTATTAGTCTTTTCTTTGGAACACAAATAGTAAGTACTAATTGTGTGTGTTTAAATGCAATTACAGCTAATAAATCAAGGACTAGTTTTCCCAGGTTTTATATACCTGCTATTTTCTCCTGGATTTTTTGTTTGTCTCTTTTTTCTTTGTCTGTCTCCTCACATACATTTATCTATTCTCTGGCTATGCCAGAGAAATCTTTGGAAATTTCTGCTTTGAATAAAATACACCTTTCCATATACCAGCAGCAAATCCAGATACAGCACGTAGTACCAGTTTTCAGCAGTTGCAAGAGCAAGTTATCAGGTTATAAAAAAACCCCAATCCTTATCTACTCTTCTTAGCAGTAGAATAATTCATGTGTGTCATTTACTAAATCTTTGGAAAACCAGCAGGATGCAGTCAGGATTGTATTGCATGACCTTCATCAGTAAACAAACAAAAAAAAAAAACCTGAAAACCCCCCAAGTGTATTTCTTTGGTATTAACTGTTTTTGAATAGACTGTCAGTGAAATTTTGGGAGGAAAGGAAAATTGAGATAACTATACTTTTGTTTCATAATCCTGCCTTTATTCCCTTTGACCTTTAGAAGTGATAAATCTTCTCACAAGGGCCTGAGCCAGGGTCTTGGATCCATGTGACTCTTTGGAGAGGTTTGGATCTGAAATTGCTCCCTGCTCCATAAAGCACCAGAATCATTTTATTGATTCAAACTCAGTCAGGCTCCAGGACAATGAAAAACAAATGCAGGTATAAACACAGTGGATTGACAACTCTGCTGTTTGTCATTATTGTTTTTTGCATCATGTGAAATGCATGATGTGATCAGCTGGTCCATCTGCACATAACCACAGGCTGTCTAGAGAGGCATGCCAAGCAAATCCCAGTCATTTCCACCAGCTCCTCTTCATCTGGCCTTCACTGCTGTGAAAATTATTTTCTGTGGCCATCAAAAGGGCTGCTGGACAGTTGCCACAACGTCCAGCTTGCTCCTGCCAGTGAGGACAGACTGTGGAGTTGTGGTGTGGTTGTTGCGATTGCTGGAGCTCCTCCTTCCTGCTGAAAGCTCTGTCCATCCTCCAGACCTAACCCTCTGCAAGTTCTGCTGCCTCTCTTGCCCTTTGGATTGCATAATATTGATGGCAGAAAAATAGGAGAGAGATAGAAACACCTGAAAAGTATCAGAGTAGCCAAGGCCATGGATGCTGGATGCCATTATCACAGGGGCACAGTGCTTTTTAGAACTATTGATCGTCGAATAATGGAATTGTTTAGGTTGGAAAAGGCCCTGAAGATCATCAAGTCCAACCATTAAGCCAGCACTGCCAAGGCCACCACTGAACCATGTCCCCAAGTGCCACATCTCAATGCCCTTTAAATCCCTCCAGGGATGGTGACTCCACTGGGCAAACTCTTCTAATGCTTGGCCATCTTTCTTGTGATGAAATTTTTCCCAATATCCAACCTAAACCTCCACTGGTGCAACTAGAGGCAGTTTCCTCTTGGCCTGATGCTAACTGCCCAGGAAAAGAGACCAACCCTCACCTGGCTACAGCCTCCTGTCAGGGAGCTGCAGGGTCCTTCAAGGTCCTTCCTGAGCCTCCTCTTCTCCAGGCTGAGCCCCACCAGCTCCCTCAGCTGCTCCTCATCACTCCTGCTCTCCAGACCCTTCCCCAGCTCCATTGATCCAACAGATCAACACTCCAGCCCAAATTTGAGTTGGCTGCAAACTGTCTGAGAGTGCCCTTGATCCCCTTGTGCAGATCACCAATAAAGATATTGATCAGAACTGGCCTCAATACTGAGTGCTGGGGATTGTAAACCTGCACAGATGCCTTTGTGAGAGACATACACGTGGATGTGAGCTAGTGCTGCTTGACATGTCTCTTGGTATCACTAAATCAAAGGAATTTTTTTTTCACTTAGAAAGGGTTTTTTCTCCTTGTTATCCTTCCCCCCCTCCCAACTGCTCTTTACCTGAGCCCTTCTGAAACTCGAAGCTACAGCAGTTCCAACATAGATACTGCAAAGCTGAGAAACCACAAGTGGATATAACTGTGAACAGGATGTAGAAATGATTTCAGAGATTCCTTCTGGTCCGTGCTGAGAGAAGTGAAAATTTAAGTATACCATAAATAGTGTATGTACACTATAGAATACAGACATATAAAATGCCCACTTGTATTTTGATCAGTTGGTAACAGTTATGCTTTAAAAATATATAAGTAACATATGGTGATTATGGCAATGTCGATTTAATGAAGCTTTAATTGAAGTGATTTGCTGTACTGTGAAGAGAAGGGCTAACAAGCAAGATCAAATGAGCACGAAGGGAAACCAAACCAGAGCTCCTGAAGGTATTTTACCAGTAGAGCTAGAGACACCAGAAGAGTTTTAAAAGACAGTTTTAATTTTCAAGGAGAAGTATATCTAAGATTTTCAACTCTTCAAATAGATATGAGCAAATAAAGAAGCACGTCAGATTTGACATCCTCGCCCCTGCCCCTTCATACTTAATGAAGTGTCACTAGAGTCTATAAGATAAAGCAATATTTAATCCAATATCTGAAGCTCTCTCCCCTTGGACTGTGTTTTCAGCTGCAAAACTTGGCAAACACTCAGCCTGTGGCACTACATCAACTTCCACCTCTCGCCAGTCTTGTCCTCTGTGACGTTGACTCTGATGGATTTTACTGAAATGCATTAGTTTTCATCTCGCTCTGTTTTTGGCAGACTGATGGAGCTACAGCAGGGTGGTGTTCTGCCTTGTGCATCAACAACACACTCATTTAATATTTTTCTGTAATCTCTGTGAATGATGAGGATGAGCAAAGGAGAAAGGACGGACATCTTGATAATCACATCCCTGGTGAAGTTTAAAACATTGGCTCTCAGAAATAAACTTTTGGCATGTACAGTGGTAGAATTCACACTAGATGAAGAGAGAAATGTGGAAAGTAAAATGATTAATATTCACAGTCACTTTTCTGATCGCAACAGCAATAAGAGAGAGAGAGAAAACTACTAAAAATAACTTTCTGCATAGAAAATCAGTCTAACCAGAGCCAAATATGTGATGGATTGCTTTTTCGAACACACTGAAAAGGCACTTTAGTCCATCAGGTGTGGAATGAATCTCTCAGCACTTTGACATGGCCACAGTTCAATCTGTGCAGCAGTAACCAATTAATTCATTAAAGCATTCCCATTTTGTAGAAGGGAAAATAGGGTAATCATAGAACCACAGATGGACTTGGGTTGGAAAGGACCTTACAGACCACCTTGTTCCAACTCCCCCTGCCATGGGCAGAAACACCTTCCACGAGACACAGTTCCTCCAAGTTCCATCCAACCTTGCCTTGAACACTTCCAGGGATGGAGCAGCCACAGCTCCTCTGGGAAACCTTTGCAGTTTCTCACCACCCTCTGATTAAAGAATTTATTTCTAGTATCTTATCTAAATCTCTTCTCTTTTAGTTTAAAACTGTTCCCCCTGATATCATTCTCTGCCTGTTTAAAAAGCTGCTCTCCCTGTTTTTCACAAACCTCCTTCAAGTACTGGAGGGTTGCAGTGAGGTCTCCCCAGAGATTTCTCTTCCCCAGGCTGAACAACCCCACACTCTAAAAATCATCATCCCCCTTTTGTCTGAGTGTAAATAAACAAGGTAAGAAAGATTCCTCAATTCTAACATTGAGTTTGATCTCATAGTCCCAGACTCCAGAATATTAAATTTGGACTGCCAAAAAATGAAATCCCAAAACAGCAACACATTGTTCATTCTCATATTTAATGCTCCCAGGGAAAATAGAGCTTTTCCCAAACCTTTTCATTCATGGGATACCACAGGCAGGATGCTATTCCTGTATAACAGTTAACTGTCTTGTCCCAAGGTAATTCTCTAAGGAATATTGGCAAAGTAAACATACTCAGAGAGGTGAAAAGAAGTTCAGCCTTTCATCACTCCTTTGAGAAATGACCACAGGAGTTTGTTTTCCTGTTTTCCGCTGAACATGAAATGAAACTCCCTTCACAGGTTCACAGAGTCCATTGGATTGTGATCCCTTAATCCCTGTGGCCAAGGCAGAGTTTCAACAGGGTGAGGACAGATGGAAAGACCTCTCTCCCCATTTGTTTTCCAGCAAGTTTGGCTTTGGATTTGAATTCATAGAAGCCAAGATGGTTCTTTTCCTTTTAAACCTCCCTTCTCCTCCTTTCCAATTTGTCTGCAGACATTTTGCTTCCATGCCTGTGCCCTTTGTGGGTCTTTCCAACTGTGTGTCCTCTCTGCTCTGCATAAATTTGCAGTCATTTGGCTGATTTCTATCAAGTTTGCCAAAGCAGAAATGTTTAGTTTAACATTCCTACAAAGTTGTGCACAAACCTGTACCCAGGTAGAGGAGAAATACCATTAATACCTCCACCAGGGGAATGGGTATAGGGCAAGTGCACTCCCTGTTAGATATGAAATATCCAACACAACAGAAGGCTTGCAAAAAACAATTTTGAAAGTGTTGGTGCTCCTTGAGTTGCTAAATTTTGAAGTAAGCTTCAAAATGATCCACCGTTACTACAGTGGAGAGCATGGATCAAATGGACTGACTGTTTGTGCTGATCTGAGATAAAAATCAAACAGGATTTGTAGTGAAGGTTATGTTTTTTATTAGGCTGACCCAAATACCTTGTAAAAAACAAACCAAACCAGAGACTCTCTTAGGAGAGCAGACCCTTGGAGTGGCCTGAAGAATGGCTCATGTGCCACAAAGATTTCTGCCTCTTCTCTCAACAATTTCCTCTCTCTAAGAAAAGATTTATGCTCCTCTTGCAAAGGGATTTTGACTGACATCACACTGATCTAACTTAGCTACAACCCCCTCCATTGCAGGGGGTTTGGAACTGGATGATCTGAAGAATCCCTTCCAACCCAAACCATTCAGTAACTCAATTATTTTATGAAGTGAAAAAACAGTGTCCAGACAGGAACATATTTGAAAAAAAAATAAAAAAGAGGGAAAAAAAGGGAAAAATAAGAAAAAAAAAATTAGTTATTAGAGAATCAAGCCCTGAAAATCTGTTTGTCTGGGGCTCTCTTAGTATTTAAATCTCAGATTAAAATGATGTTTCATGCAGCATGGACAGACACAGAAAGCTTTTAGCTACAAGAATAATCCATTTTATGGCTATCATTTTCCCCCTCACTTGCAAAATGTCCTGTGCCCTCTGACTGAGCACACACACAAATCAAAACCCTGCAAATGAGGAGGTGGCTGCCGTGGTGATGTGTAGGTACCAAGAGATTATCCATTTAATAGAGCCCAACACCTGGCTATTTCATAGAGGTCACCTGCTAAATCAGTTAGAAACGGCTTAGGCAGGCATGTGGAAGCAGGGCTGCATTAGAAATAAGTGAATCCTGGCTTTGGCCACAAATGTGTGGAAAATGAAACTAAATTAAGTTGCCTCAGCCCTTTCACTGGCACAAACTGATATAAATTGGTTTCATTAAAAAACCCTAATATATTTTAAGGCTGCAGTCCTAACCTATTACGTTTTGTGTGGTTGCCGAGAGCAAGTAGCTTAGTGGCATTTTATGTAGCAAATGAACAGGGGACAAATAGAATTTTATTGCTTTCTAAATGAAAAGGCTGGGAAGTTTTGGAATAAAATTGATTTTCACATCTGGAAAAGTTTGCCTTATCATTAGCACTGTGCTTGCTCTCTCTCTCTTGCTCGACTTATTTCTCACTCCATTGTTTTCCACTTATTTTGCAAGGCAGCCGTGTAATTTCCATTCCCATTCATTCATGTGCCCAAATTGTGTTTTTCTTTGCTGAGTTTAATGTTTGAAAATGTTTGCACAGGGGCTGCTCAGCTGAACTGTTCCTTGGCTGAGGTAAGATGCACTTTGGTCTCTGCCTTTTTCCATCTCAGACCTCTGGAGGTAATATTTGCAAAGATGTTTTTGGAGCATTTTCAGAAACCCTGACTGCATTTAATGGAGTTGTTATAAACTCCATGATCCACTGGTCTTCCTAGCTTTTCAGTGTGTAGTGAGGAAAATGCACCCATGGTATGATACAGCATTATATAGAAATACAGAAAAGTAAATGGCATCTGAACTTCTATGGGAACACCAGGAATATCTAGAAAAGTTCATCAGCTCAGGTTCTGCATCTCCTTGCAGCTTTTGGAAGAGCTGGGTGGCTTAGTACCTCTTCACAAATAGTGGACTTTTGCCACTTACATGAGACACTCTTCATTTACTCATCAAAGATAACTGTTTTTCCCAGATTAATCCCTGTTTAGAAACCCCATGTGCTCTGTTTGGCAGGGGCAGTTTGGCTCAAAATGTATAGAATAGTTTACCATTGTGCCAAACTGTGTTTCTTGTACATAGGAAGTGCCAATTTGGTAAGGAAAAGTCTAAGGCAGTGAGTGCTCAATTCCATTTATCCCATAATTTGCAACGTGTGGTGCTCTGTGCCACAGGAGGATGTAATTTCCCATCACACAACCCAGAGACAGCCCAAGGTTGCTGGTTGTGTCTCACACTTCTTCTCATAGAACCACAGAATTGTTCAGGTTGGAAAAGACCTCTAAAATCATCAGCTCCAACCATCAACACCACCATGTTCACCACTAAACATCGTCCTCAATGCCTCAATGTCCTCAATTTCCAGAGCCACACATTTTTAAAACATTTCCAGGAGTGGTGGATTATAAACTAGGAAGAAATTCTTCCCTGGGAGGGTGGTGAGGCCCTGGAAAAATCCCCCAAAGAAACTATGGCTGCCCCATCCCTGGAATTTTTGAAGGCCAGGTTGGATCTTGATTTTAGCAACCTGGTGTGATGGGAAGTGTCCCTGCTCTTGGCAGGAGTGTTGGAAATAGATTATTTTTAAGGTTGCTTCCAAACCAAACCATTGTATAATTCTGTGATTTTATCCTTGGACATCATCCTTGCATGTGACAGCAGAGACGTGTTTCAGAAGTGTTTGCAGGAATCTGTGCTGCCCCTGCCATTGTGATGGTTCTGTGCTTTCTTTCATTTACTCCTTTCTTATCAAGATGCACAAATTCTTCTCTGAACCACCAAAAAAAAAAAAATCCTCATCACAACAGTCGGCTGTGAGTTTGGGCTAGTGATCACAGAGTATCTTGGGTTTGTTGTGGTCTTTTAGATAGAGTGAAACTTGGGAACTTCCACACCTTCCCTTTTGCTTTGGTTTGCTAAGTCCCATTAGGCACACACAATTTTCCTAGTGAAGATCTGCTTCTCAGAAGTTTTGCCTCCAGTGATGAAAGCTGGTCACCTTTTCCTGGCACTGAAAGCAATTTAGAGTGAATAAATTCAGTAAGATTTTTTGCCAAGAGTTACTCAGCTCTTCATGCCGAAATATTAATCGATAACGCCACTTAAAGTTTCTCTTCACTCCAATCATTTTTATAGCAATGCAATTTACTGCATGAAAGCAGGGTAGTAAAAGATAAAAAAATCCAGCTGTTAAGTCACGTTATTATTAATATTTATCTGTCATTTACAGAGTCCCAAAAGGTGTTCACAGCATTTCTGTGTTGGTCAGCAAGCCAGAAAATCTGCAGCTTTCCCAAGGACTGCAGCTGTAAATATGTAAATACAGGACAAAGGGACTCTCTAGTCAGAGAAATGTCTTCAAGCAATCCCATGGAACTTTCTGCCCAGAATGTCCTGATAAGCTTTTTTTGGGTTTTAAAATGGGGAGAGAAGGAGGATGTCTGAATTTGTAGGAAGACAGTGCTTGATCTCAGACTTTGAGCAAGGGAAAATTAATTTAGCAGCAAAAAATACAATAAAATTATATAGAGGTATGTGCAGGACAGAGGACTCTGATTTAGAGCCAGAAAATATTTTATTTTGGTTTGGTTTGGTTCTGTTTCTCCCTTGGAAACTTTCCAATATTTAATTTGTTATCCCTAATTTGCTCTGGAACAAATCTAAATATTTTTTGTTTTTCTTCCTGTTTTCCTGCACAGAATAGACCAATTTGGCAAAACCACATTTATCAACACCAGAATGCTGAAGAGGCTCATGCTCAGAACACTCTTAGATGAGTGCAGGTGAACTAGGGTGTTGCTATTACTTCCCATTCTGTGTATCCCAAGGGAACAGAGCTGGTGTTACACCAGGGAGCAGTTTTGGTAACAAATTAACTACTCATTGGTGATGGATAGAATCTCCCACAGCCTGAGAGCTGCAGTAATGGAAAGCTCTCCGATTGGGGTGGAAGACAAAGCAGCTCTCCCAGAGCAGCCTCAAGGTGCTGGTAAGAAATTAATGGGGCATCATCAGTTCAAGGCTCAGGGCTGGACTGAGGACAGAGATATTTACAGCACATTCCTCAGGGATTTTTGTTTTATTGCTCCCTGTTCCTTGTGTTTCTCTGTTAGGTCATCATGCAGGACATCAACACAGGCTTGAGATGTGGAGCAACTCACCAGAGGCTGAACCAGTTACAGATGCTTCAGGATGATATCAAATGTGATGATGAGAGAGCACTGAAGGAGGATGAGTAGCAGAGGCAGAAGCTTATTTGTAAAGGAAAAATAGGACACGGTGGTGTATTTTAGAAGGTCACCTTGAGCATGGTCATAGAATCATAGAACCATAGTCATAGAATGGTTTGGGTTGGAAAGGACCTTAAAGATCATCTCTTTCCAAGCCCACTGGCCATGGCAGGGACATCTTCCACTAGACCAGGCTGTTCCAAGTCCCATCCAACCAGGTCTTGAACCCTTCCAGGGATGGAGAATCCAGAACCTCTCTGGACAGGTCCTCTTGATTGGCCCATATGTAGAATTAATGTGGGACTTTGGCTCCTCAACACCATTCCCTACTGAACTTGAACTTAATAAATGAGGAGACTACTCACAACATTTTGTCCCACATCCTGCCCTGTAATTGAGGTAATTGTACTCAGTCAGGAAAGAATTGTGTGATTCAGCAAAGGCAATTCTTTGAAGGGTCTGAAGAAAGAGCAGAGTTCAGGCTTCAGTGGTTTTCAGAAATAGCACAAATGTGTTTTTATGACCAAGGTTCCAAATAGTGGTAATTACACTGATTATGCAGTGAACGTCTTGTTTTCATGTTTTATAAATCCTTTATTCCTTTACCATTTGGAGTGGAGAAGAGGGTTTGCTTTGCTCTATGAAAAATATAGGAATAGAATGTTGTGTGTTACTATCTGTGAGCAGCAGGGGGAAAGCAATGCCAGTGCAGTTGTTCTTGCCTAAGGAAATCACAATATCATAGGATGGAAGTGTAGCAGTATCCAGTGTCCAGACACTGGAAATGAAAGCTTGACAGATAAGTACCACCTTGGAAATGCCAGTGAGTCTTGGTCTTCCCAGGCTGCACTTTAAGAGCTTGTCAGCGGTTTAGTGACATCCACCTTTCCCCAAACACACAAATCATATTGTGAGCCTTGACAGGTATTTCAGTAACAGCAAGATTTAGACAAAATAATTTCTCCCTTTACCTCTCTATGTTACCTATCCATCCTTTAAAACTTAAGATAAGAGTTATTTATTTTTTTAAATCCTAAGATGAAGTATATTCTACTCATGTCTGGGAAACATTTGGAGGAACTTTCTTTGCATCTAATTTTTTCTGAATTTACGGTTTTGCAAACCATGGTACATTGCAGGAAAAAAAACCAAAAAAACCCTAAATGCTGAAAAAGACTCCAACAGTCTGCTTTGGTCACACTGGATCAGCTACTCTCCCACAGAGGGCAATATGAGAAGTGTTTTCAGGACACTGTTTAGTCACAGTTGGAGATGGGTTTAAAATAAGAAGGCACAATATTGTACTTGAACCCTTCTCCAGTTTGCATGTTCTCCTGGCTGCTGCTTGCACAGCTCATTCCTGCTCATGCTGCAATAAAAGCTGATTTATCCTGGGGTGAGACATGAAGAGAGAGCCTGTGTCTCTTGGGAAGAGCATTGGAGGGATCAACACTTCAGTGTCAGAGTCTGAAGGAAAAAAAGATTTCAGTCTTAAATCACATTCCTGGGACATTTGACACCAGCTGTGTCTGCATTGGGCTCATAAGGCATTTCCTGTGTAAATTGAAAATATTGGGATCATCTCAGACAAGGAGGACATGAGATAAGGACAAGTGGGTGAAGAAAAATGCTGAGTGCACACTGTTGCCAAAAAAAATCCCAACCAAACCACAAAGAGGAGGCTGCAGGCAGAGCTCAGGACCCCTGAAGAGATGAAAATCAGGTTTCTTTCTTTCCATCCTTGCGGGTTCAGACTCTGAACCTCCTTCCTGAGGTTCAGTGAGATGTCACTTGTTGGCCTCACCTCTCACCAGCTTCCTCCAGGGTGGCCAATAAAGCAGGTGCCATTTGTCTCTGCGATTTGGAGGGTCTTAAATTACTTCGTAAGGAGTCTCAAAGTGTAGAGTGCTTCTGAAATCCTGAAGAGAATGTAAGAAAGTGGATTTCTGTGAGTAAATTGTGAATGAGTAGTTTTCTCTGAGCGGTTTTTTAATTGAGCCGCAGCTGGGGCTGATTATGTTTGTTTTTCCTTCAGTGTCTCTCATTTCCTTTCGTTTCCGTTAATTCCTGCTTTCATTGGGTAACTGTTGCTGTACAAAATTTTAAGAGCAGTGAAAAAAAAAAAAAAGCCAAAAAAAACCTCCCAAGAAATAAAAAAGTGCATATTTTAGGAGCTTTGTACGACAGTTGTTCCTAGAGACACCTGTAAACTATTGAGCTGAATGGGGCTGCAGCTGCTGCTGACGGCGTGGGGTGGGAAGGAGAAGGGATGTGAAGGAGAAGGGGTTTGACTCATTTTTCTGCCTTTCCACCACCCTCTGCTGTGGCTGGGCCTGCTGAGGTGGTTGTCACACCATGTGTGTTGAGATGTCTGTTCTTTTGGGTCTTTGGGTCAAGAAAAACTGACTGCCAAAGGCTGGAACCAGAGATGACTGAGCGAAGCATCACAGAATCACAGAATATCCTGAGCTGCAAGGAACCCACAAGGATCATTGTGGTCTGGCAATGCTGGTCTGGCAGAGGACAGTCCCAAAATTCATTGTCATCTCAGCTTGGAGAGGGACAGGACACTGGTACAGACAGAGGTTACATCTTACGGTATCTCAGGTGGCAGCTCTGCTCTGCTCTGGTGAGATCCCACCTGCAGAGCTGCCTCCAGCTCTGGGGTCCCAGCACAGAAAGGACATGGAGCTGTTGGAGAAAGTCCAGAGGAGGTACCAAGGTGATGAGAGTAATGGCAGCCATTCTGTGATTCTCTGATTCTACGATCTGTGACATCATTGCTGTACGTGAGAAGTCAAACTGCCTCATGTCCTGCACAAAGAAGGAACTGGGTTGTTGGCTAATGAATTCTTTGGGGTTTTTGGGGTTTTTTTTTTCCAGTCTACCTGAGCAGAAAGAAAAGATGGTCAAAATAGGCTGACAACAATTTCACAAACTTGAACAAGAAGTGTTAAGTCCTGGGCATGGTCCTGGCTCTGGGTAGTCCTGCTTGGACAGTAGGGTTGAATCCAACAACCTCCTGAGGTCCCTTCCAGCCTCAACCATTCTGCAATTTTATGAGATCTCTCTGGCAGTGGGGAGGATTTTATTATTTTTTTTCTTGTCCTGTGGACTGTCTCTTCTGCTTTACTGATGTTACAGAGCAGATGCTGTGGAAAAGAATTCTCATTCCATTGGAACTGCAGGGGCTGCCAGGTCAGGTTTTCCATGGAGTGTTCTCCCAGGAAAGATTAATATCAGAAAACAGAGGGCATGTTGTGGTTTTCTACAGGGCAACACATCTTATCCTTGAAGGTTAAGTTAATTCACTTTTTCAACCCTGTTTTGATTCCATGTCATAGCCAAGGGAATAGTCTTTGACTATCTGTGACATTTAGGAGAGCATGATAAGTCAAAACCCTCATCTCTTGTGAGTGTAATAGTTTTGTAAAGAAAGAGAGAAATCCTCCAGAGAACTTTGGAGGCACAACTAGATAAAGATCCTGGCTGATCTGAAGCAAATAAATAAATAAATAAAGATAGATAGATAGATAGATAGATAGATGTTCACATGCTCCCAGTCATGAGAGTCACGTGAACAACTGAGCAAGACTTTCGTCTGGAGAATACAATTCGTTGTCCATTAATTCTGAATCACTTTGCTCCTCCACCAAAACCATTTCTTGGCATCTGCTGACTTCTGAGAGCCACGGTCAGCTGGCAGGCAGCTTCTTGTGCTGCTTAATTATATTTATGCAAAGAGACAAATGTGGAAGTCTTTGCTACTTTCTCCAACTATAGAAGTTCATTTTTGTCTCCTCTGGTTGAAATATCCCAAGGGTCTGGATCTGTTCTGGATCTCCTGCCTCTGGACATCACTCTGTGATGCCTTTGATACTCCTCTTAATGTTCCTGTGAGTGACTTCTCAAGGTCACCTCCATCCAAGAGAGTCTTGCAGCCATTTTTTTTGTTATTTTCACTATCAAAAGATGTTTCTTAACAATTCCAGGGGCACTGAACCCATAAAACCCAACTGAGCTCAGTTTCCTTATGGGATTTTGTCAATCCTGTTTTTTCTCACTCATGCAATGCTAAAGAGAAATCCAGGGTTTATGGTCTATCCCCATGCCACACCACCACAGGAGAAGAGCTCCTATTTTAGATGAGACTCTCTGCCATGTCTTTTAACCAATCTAAAAGTTGTCTGTGCAAATAGCTGAGAGCCTCTGAAAGATTTCAGTCACATTTACAGGCAGAAATTTGAAGAGAAGCAATTTAGGAACAAGTCACCACAAATTGCTCTTGGTCAAATTTCTCTTCTTTGGGACTATATATCCAAATTTCCTACATAGCTCTTTGGGAGATTTTAGAAACTGAACTTGTCCCCAGCGTCTGATGTTTCAAAACAAAGTTCTTGGGATGGAGTCTCTTTCTTTCCTTCAATGTGTTGTTGCACAATCTGTGCTCCCTTTTAATAGCAGTGAATTCATAATTGGGAATCACAGAATGGGACAGGCTGGAAGGTGAATCCTCTGGTCCAACCTCCCTGCTCGAGCATCCCAGAGCACATGGCACAGGATTGTGTCCAGACAGATCTGGAATTATCTCCCATTATCAAAACATTTTTCCCCATTAATTTTGCCCAAACATTTGTATGCAGAATAGGATAGTATTTCTTTACCTCTGGTTTTGAGGCAAATTGCCATCTTAAAGACAGGTTCCTGCCACTCATCAGGTATTCCCTGGCAGAGTATCACTGATTTTTTCATGGCATCACAAAATTAAAGGCAGAATTAGCCTTCAAATTTGAGGCAACCAGAATTGGAGCAAATGTAGTCACCAGCCTGTCCCTTCAGCAGCCAATTGCTTCATCCACATGGGGAAGGAATGTTCTCTGGGAGCATGACAAGGATCATGTTTTGGAGCAAACCCTACTTTTAAACATCATCTACTAACAAATTGGAAACTCCAAGGAAAAAAAAAAAAACAACAAACATTTTAAAATGCCCCCAGGGGAGCCAGAAATGGGCAGGGTTAATTTGTGTTTTCTGCCTGGGCTGGAGCAAAATCTGGTTTAGTTTTCTTTAAAAGAGAAAAGCCAGTGCATCAATCCACAGCACCTCCTGGTCTGCTTGACATGCTGCTTTTCTGGAGTGAATACATTTCCTGCATTGCTGCATGCTTCTCCCAGTGTAGATATCTATGATTAATATGCCTTGTCTTTCATAAACAAACCTAATGCAAAGCCAATAATGTGAGTCTCATTTCTTTACTGCCAGCCCACAGCTCGGCTTTGTTTGGGTATATATGTAAAGGAAGAAAGATGAATGTTCACTCAAGCTTGGGAGCTGAAGCCATAACAAATTTATGGGATGAAAAACACACATCTGTGTGAAGCAAATACAGCCTGGGAAGGTCTGTCTGGCTTCCTCCTTTAATTTTGCTTTTTTTAATAGCAACAATATCGTGTTGTGCACCCAGTGAACATATGTTACACAACAGAAGTACATTGCAGGGGGAGCAAATGTATTGAATATATTTATCAGTCACTGGATTCAGTCATGGTACCCTAAATGATGGAAGCAGAAGGAACTTCTGTGATCTCCTAAAGTGACCATTAGAGAGTGAATTTCACCCAAATCAGTTTTGACTTCAACTAGTTCACCTTGGAGACAAGAGAGATAGAGGGAGGAATTACAGTTTTAAATTCTGAGTGATGAGAGGCCTTAGCATAACCTGCATTTTGCTTCTCTGATGGAAATTCCCTTCAGTGCTCACAACCCACACCGGATTTCCAAAGTGAATTTGTCCATCTAATGAGTCCTACCATGGTATTTTACTTTTCCCTCACATCATCTATCAAAGCCCTCATTAACAAAGTCATATTCCCCAAACAACCATATGCTGGTGGCACAAGGGACGTGGATTTCTCTTTGATAAGGACAGTTCATACCATTTCCTGATCCCATTCTCTTGATGTGGGCTTTGGAGTTTTATTTGTTTCCTTGTTTGGTTGGCTTTTTTTTTTTTCCTTTCAATGGGGCGGAGTTTGTTTTATTGTTATCTCAGTTTTTCACTCACTGAATTTTTCTGGACTCTTTCCTATTTGTCAAAATCTTTCATGGCTTTTGGATCCCAACTGTGGATCTCAGCACTTCAATAATGTGTGCTGAAAACCAGCTCTTCTCATTCCTGATTAAGAGTCCTGTGTTCCTTCTGAGATCACCTGTTGAGCTGATCATCCTTGCTCCTCCACAAACTTTGTCACCCAAGCAAGAATCCCCATTATAGAATCACAAACCAGTTTGAATTGGAAGGAACCTTAAAGATCATCCAGTTCCAACCCCCCTGCCATGGATATCTCCCACTATCCCAGGTTGCTCAAAGCCCCATCCAACCTGGCCCTGAACATTTCCAGGGATGGAGCAGCCACAGTTTTATTGGGAAATGTGTTCCAGTGCCTCACAGTAAAGAATTTCTTCCTAATATCTAATTTAAACCTAATCTCAGTTTAAAGTCATTCCCCTTACACTGCATGACCATATAAAAAGTCCCTTTCCAGCTTTTTGTTGGCCCCTGATCACAACCCATCCAGTCAGTGCAGGTCAAATCCTTTTTTTGTCTGTATCTGGATGTCCATTTTTCCCCAGTGACTGCTTTGATCTCGTGGACATCCCTTGATACCTCTGTGACAAGAATCCCACAACAACCTGTCCAACGTGACAGATTTGTCACGTTGCTGATGGAAATACTTAGAGGGGCAGTGTGTCTGTAGGAAAACCATATCAACACTTTCTTGTGGGATATTTTACTGGTTACTGGGGCAGCCAGAGACCACAGTGCTTGGCCATCCTTTGCTTTGTATCATTTGTTTCCTGGGGATTCATTGCACCACTCCAGACATTAATTGTACATAATTGGCTTCATCACACCAACTTGTCCTATATCCTCACCAACAGGGACATAATATTTATTTAATGAGGTCTATTCTCCAGAAGCCAGTGATGATTGATACTGATTTATATTAATTTTCTTTAATTCTTTATTAATAGAGTCCTACATCAGTTGCTCCCCTGTTTTGACTAAGATCAATGCTAGACTGACAGTAATTACCTGGGCCATCCCTTTTGATCTGACTACATCATCTGGCATCTTCACAGAGAGTGGACCTAAATGTCACTGAATTCATTCACCTTTCTTTTTTTTTTTTCCCCTCAGCTTTATTATTGATACTCTTTCATTTCACCTGCAGTATTAGATTCTAGCTTAAGATGGTTTTGGTTGTTTTGGTTTATTTTTGTCTCATACCTGGAAAATTTTTCTTTATTTTCCGTACTATTGCCAGTCACAGTTTTTGTCATGTGCCCTACAGTTCACCTGATGAATTCTCTTCATTTCCTATCCTCTGATTTATAACACATTCTTTTTTTTGTTTTCCCCTGTTTGCAAAATATCTGGGGATTTTTATTGATTAAACCCTACAGAACAGATTGGCATGGGAAATAGATCCTCTAGAGCAAAGAGTCCAAATGACAATTTGGTATAATGTGCAATTTAGTTATAATTTATGTTCCTAGATTCAGGAATAAATGTTAGGAAAATCTAGGTTACATACTTAGGTACCATTGCCTGTTTTATTTTCAGAGCTTTTCTGGGTTTTGTATTGCAACTATTTTATTTTGGAATCAGATCTTTTACATTCTAGTGCTGAATTTTCTGATTTACCACTCTAGGAAGAATTATCATTAATTCCTGTGACTTTTGGACTGGCATCTAATTCAGATCCAGTCAATAACAGTTTAAACACAAAACTGAATGAGTAGTGCCAGTGTGGAAATATTAATTCCTTTACCAGGGAGAACTTTCCACTTCTGATGAGATTTTTAAGTTCATATCCCTTCTGATTTACACAGCAGGAAATAAGCAGAGATTATAACTGAATTAACCAAGAGACTTGACAGTAAATCATTTGCAGAGTTGGGCTGGAAACCTGACTTCTCCCTGTCCACAAGGCTACATTTCTTGCTGAGGATGAAAAGTTCCCACATGAAGAGGTGTTAGCACACATTTAATGTCTTTTCACTGCACTTAGTCAAAATTTTGGGTTGGAAATGTATTTCTTTAAATATTAGTGTGTGATGCTTTTGGAGAGTGTTTTCTGAAATAGAGAAGCTCATGGTTGATTACCAGGGGATTATCTTAAAGGGCTGGGCGTGACAGAAGCTTGGAAATGTTGGAAATATATGTCAAATTACATATATTCTGGGTTTTTAAGGGAAAATAAGCTTTTAGAGGGTGGAAGAGTGGAAATAGAAGACAGTTTGTACATTATGTGGAAAGGAATGCTGAAGATAAGGGGGGAATGGGAATTTTTAAAATGTATTACTTATTAAATGTTTCTACAGTGTTTGTGAGGTGCCAGTTATTGAAAGCTTCCTATTCTGAGGAGCTCCTACTATTTAAATGAAAAGACATGGATGTTAGGGCAGGAAGGTATTATATATTTATATTATATATATACTTTTTCTAAAAATACTGGGAATGTGCTGATTTGTGTGATGACATTCTAGACTTCTTGCAAGCATCCTTGCAAAAAAACAAAGAATTTTTCTGAAGGTTCCACTGAAGGATGAAGTACATGTGGATGACTTAAGAAAGGGCATTTTGGGGTGGAGTTACAGCATTTGACTTTGTGAGTTTAATTGAGGTACCCAAATTAGGGCTTGGCCCTTGAAATATCAGATTATCTACTGTAGTATCACAGAATCATAAAATATCCTGAATTATAAGGGACCCACAAGGATTATCAAATCCAGCTCCTGGCCCTGCAGAAGACAGAAATTATTCCTTTTCTTTTAACTGAGAAGGAGTCTCGATAAATGTAGGTCTAATTAAGATGTTTGATTTTCATTCCTGAAGTTAAGAAGTGTGATTCACTCTTCAATCAGGCCAATATGAAGCATGGAAGAGGGAAAGTGCCAAGGAAGAGTGCAGAGGGGATCCAAAATTCAGTGAGTCACTGGCAGATGAGTGTGGAGAAGCAGTGAATGCAGACTTTCTGTAGAAAACAACAAAAAGGAATTTTGTCTGGGTATTCTGAGGAATGTCTTTAAGGAAGAAGTCAGGATGGTCAAAACATCCATTATGGAATCTGAGCATTGCTCTGCCTCTGAGAATCAGAGAGCTGCCTGAGACGTGGAGAAGTGTTTGCAGTAGTTGAAACAGAAAAAGGTTATTTACCCAATTTCTCCTGATATAACAAGAGTTCAAACCCTTTTGTAACCCTTTTTGGTCCACCAGGACTATTAATAGATGATATTTACCATTTGTGAAGTTCAGTGTCCAAAATCAGCTGCAGCTCTTGACTCTGCTGCCACTGAGTTCCCTTGAAATTCTGCTCTGCCTGACTGAAAATCATCCCATCAAGGCATTCCCAAAGGAGTTCTGCTTTTCTTGTACAACATTAAACCATAGCTTTATATGGAGTTTGAGGTTCCCTTTCAGCATTGTAATTATGTCTAATATCCTGCCAAACTGTTTTACATTTGTGCTTTTTGCCCAGAAAAAGTGTGAAGCTGTGGATTCCTCATCCCTGGAAGTGTCCAGGGTCAGGCTGGATGGGCCTTGGAGTAACCTGGGATGGTGGAAGGTGTCCATTCCCTTGCAGAATGAGATGGTCATTAAATCAAATCAGTCTAAGATTCTCTGATTTAATTTTTTAATCCTTTACATAGCAGACTCTACACCTACATACTAATTTTTTTCCTCCTAAATTCTCTCCATTTTTTTAAAGATCATTTTAGATTCCACCTCTGTTCACCAAAATGCTTCTACATGTACCCCCTGCTGTTATTCACGAGCTTTAGTTATACTTTTTTTACTGAAACAAGTTAGTGGTTGTATTTGAAGTAGAACCAGACCTAAGAAACATCACTGAGATATCTCATTTAAGATCCCCTTCTATTCTGATGCTAAGAAGCTTCTGACAATTACTCTTCAAAAGTGATTTACCAATTATGCCTTCATCACTGCAATTGGTTCTTCCAAACCTTACTGTTAAAAACTTTTTCTAGCCTCATATAGCATCTTAATTTTACCATCTTTCTCTCATTTGGCTTTTTCTAAGTGAGGAATTAAATTAGGTTATTTGGAATTATTTCCTGTAGCACATTTGCATTTTATTTATTTGTCTTTAAGAAGGTGATTATCTTCAGGGTATGCGCAGATGATTGCTTAATAATTTCTTCTAGCATCTGCCCACAAATTGAAGTTAGGCCTAGCAGTCTGTAATTTCTCAGTCATCAACTCTGTTTTTTCGCAGGCAGGTTCTATATTTGTCCCTCTTCAGTCCTCTGGTACTTCTGAATCCTCCACAAACTCTTGAAGATAATCACTAATGACTCAGTTTGCTTTAGCTGGTTTCCTGCAAAATCTGCAAGACCCAACAGATTCAAACATCTCTGCCATCATGAAATACTCCAAACCCACTCTTCCTGTGACACAACCTCCATCCCGTCTCAGGTGTTAAGGTTAACTCTGTCAGAACCTACTCACAGTTTTCCATCCTTGCCAAAACAAGCAAAACAACCCTGGGGTGCCTCAGCTCTCTCTGCACCCTTATTAATCATCACTATTTTACTTCTGACTTATAGGAGCTTTATTATCTTTCTGATGGTAGAGCTGAAGCTCAGGAGTTGCTTTCTCTTTTTGGAAATGAGATTCACCAGGGCTCCTGTGTATTCTTGATTACTGGAATAAGCAATTAAGTGGCAAAGTGGCCTCATCCCTATTGTACTGCTGCAGTTGCTCTTTGGTCACACCAAAAACCATGCTGGGAAAATAATCCAGGTGGTTTTTTACAAAGAAAGAAATAAACCAGAAAGAAATATATTGTTTTTCCCCACCACCTTTCAGTGATTTCATAAATTCTTTCAGAGCATGTGCACATCACAGAATCATCAAGGTTGGAAGAGACCTTCAAAACCATCCAGTCCAACCATCAACATAGCACTACTAATATCACCCCTAAATCATATCCCCAAGTGCCATATCCTGATGCCTTCTGGACACTACCAGAGGCAGTGACTCCACCACCTCCCTCAGCCACTTATTCCAATGCCCAATCACTCTTTCAGTGGAAAGAAAAATACAAATTAATCTGAGCCTCCACTGGCACAACTTAAGGCCATTTCCTCTTTCATTTGAAACACGTCAGAAGAGACCTATTCCCTCCTCCCTCCATCCTCCTTTCAGGGAGGCACAGCAGGGTGTAGCAATTCTTCTGGAGAATTCAGACAGCTCCAGGAAGGCTCAGTCCAAGGCTGGAGCTGGCACACACTGGCACTTCGGGTGGGTGAGGAGGGACAGGAGTAAAGGAGCAAGACACCCATTTTCTTGAGTGATGTGTTTTTACATCAGCTCAGCCAAGTGGCACAGCTTCACCCTGAGGGGACACTGAGCTCCAGTGCCTCGACAGAGATTCCACTGGGAACATCTTTTCAACCAGATAAGACCTCTATTCTGACTGGGTGTTTTCTTTCAGACTTTATAAACCTTTGGAACACAGCAGCCAGTTTGCCCAACCTTCCGTAGTCTTCATTTCCACGTAATGCTCCAGCTGTAGTTTTCCTTAGTACATAATGCCTGGAAGCATTAATAATAATGATGGAAAGGGCTTTGCAAAGCATCTGAGGAGGAAGCTCATTCACTTTCCTGCACTCCCGTCCCCCAGACCCTTTTATTCCTTTAAATATTAACGATTACATTCAATGTAAGCATCAACATTCTGATTTTCAGAAGTGCTGAGCTCCCATTGTCTTCAGTGGGCGTCATGGCCGCTCAGCACTTCTGAAAATCAGCCTCTTAATGATCAGCATATTGCAAAAATACTTAACAGCTCAATCTTTCCCATCCTTTCCTTTTCAATTCTCCAGCCAACAAAAATCTTCTCCCTATCCCACACCCTGCTCCCTGTAGAGGCACCACCTTGTCCATCCCCTTCACCTGACACCTTGCAGGTTGTGCTCTTCACCTGGAGCACGTTTGGTGGGCGCTGTCTGATTAGCTGTGATTATCTGCAGTGTGGGAGGCAGGATCTGGGCAAGTTGCCCTGAATTCTGCTCACAGTCAATGGAGGGTGAGTCAGCAGAGTCAATGGAGCTCAGGGTGTGATTTCCCATCCCAAAATAGGCACCCACATTTGGCCAGATGACTCACACTCTGAACTCCATTGACTGTATTTTCTATACATCCAGTGTCTTCAATGGGAGACAAGAGACTCAGGTGGGACACCTGTATCAGATCCTGAAAGTGAAATTAAATTAATTCCACCCCTTCGATGAACCCATACATGGACTCGCTGCATAAATCACACTCACTTTAAGAACTTCTGTGTTGGTTGTCTAGGGGGAATGAATCAAGCAATAAAGAGTAGTGAAGTAGAAAGATAATGGTAGGTCATAGCAGAAAGTCAGACTGAATCGTAGGTTGGATAAAGTGGAGCAGATTTATTGAATCCAGTGGAGTCTTTCTCCTTCATGTGAGAATTTTGCTTAATAGAATTTAAAAAAAGGAAAAAGAAACAAAAGCTTAGTGTGACAGTGAACTGTCAAGCTGTATTTTAGCCATTTTCTTTCCATGTAAATTTATGGTTCATCCTATTTTTCTTCCAACTTCACTATTACTCTCTAGATCAGAAGATTTTCTCCAGGGGTAGGCAGTTTCTCCTCCTGACTCTTCCTGTGTACTCCATAATGCTCCAAGACCTCACTGATTCCTGTTTTAAGAACTGATAGGATCTGTTGGGATCTCTGCAACCTCTCCCTCTCCCAGTGTGAGATCACCCATCAAGCACCCTCCACCTCCTTTGCAATAAAAATGCACCTTTATCCTCAGTTGTGTGCCCCAACTAGAGATTCTAAACTTTGTTTCCTTCTAATTCTCATGATAATTTAGGATTTGGGAAGTCCCCTGTGGGTTAATTCCCAGATTTCTCTTTGCAGGGATCAACAATCAATTTCCCATCTGAATGTTTACCCCAAACAAAGTGACTTTACCTGGTGCATCCTGGAAACTCCAAATGTTTGTTAGTGCAGCTTAGGAAGCAGCACAGCTGGAGGAGTCTAGTTATGAATCAGATATGTAATAATCAGCATGGAACACGGAGAAATAGAGAGTAATAATAATAAATTGAATTTAATTAGTTCTCCTCTGGTCTTCATTACTGCTATCACCATCTTTTGCTATTGCAGTTCATCAAGGATAAGCACAGATGCCATTGCCACTTTCTACACCTTTAAAAGACAAAGTCCACTCTCTCCTCTGCCTCAGACATTTCCTCTTAACTCCCTCATTCATGACACCATCCAGTTTAAAATGACCCTTCTGTGTTATAAAACCCACCATAGAGGCAGAGCAGCCTCTGCCACAATTGTCCTCTCTTGCATTGTTAGCAGGCATTTCCTGGGCTATTTCTGCTGCTGGTGTCTTCCCTACAGCTCTGACTTTTTCCTCGTGTCCCATTTGTTCTGACTCATTTCGAACATGAGTTGAAAACAGCTCATCTCTCCCTGGCTCCTGGCTGGTAATTTCTCCTTCCCTCACTTATAATTTAGCTGTAACGATCTTGTTTAACTCAAGACCATTTCACGGGTGCAATTGCTGTGAGAGGTTCTGCATATTGTCGTAGGTAGACAATTTGTCATGGAGTACATCAGCTAATGATCACTTTGGATCTGATTGGGCTGAGTTGCTGAGGACAGGCTGTGTTACCAAACCTCTCTTTTTATGAAGATTGAACAACTTGTTCCTTTACTCCACAGCAGAAAATGCTGAAGAAACCAAACTGTCACATTGTCTGTCTTTCTCCTGTCTCTGCATGTAGATTTGTGAGTGTGTGGCACCTACTGACACACAAATCACTGAACAATGTAAAAATCTTCCATAATGAAGCCCCAGGATCTGTTGCTGGTGAAGGTTGTAGTGTCACTCAGGGACTCGTTGACAAGCTTTGAGGAAAGAGATGGATTCTCAGGAATGAAAGAGCTAACATCTATCAGCCATAATTGGGCAAATTAATAGCTTTGTGAAGTCTCTTCTTTGGTTAGGATCCCATGAAATGACAATAAACGTGGCGGTTTCACTTGCAGCCTCCTCTTGCTTTTTTTATTTTTGCCTTTTTGCTGCTGTGTACATTATGTAAAGACTCTGAAACAAAGGGAACCTCTACAGAACCAGCAGCAATTTAGCATTGAAACAAAGGTGTGAAAGGTGAAGATTGAAGAGTGTTTATCATCCCCTCTGAAGGAGGGAGAGAGGGAGGAAATTTGAAGGAAGATTGCTCTGCATTTGGACACCAGTTTTGCCACAAATATTGTCTCAGTCACAGGGCGAATCAGTAAGAATCCAAATCTGCAAGCTCTGTCTCAGAATCACTGCAGACAGGGACTTTGCTTTCTGCTTGCTACCAGAGGAAGAAAATCTTAGGAAGGAAGTTTAGTAGCCTCCAATGGAGAAAAGGAGGCTGAGGGGAAACCTTATTGCTCCCTACAAATATATGAAATAAGGTGTAAGAATTGACTCCGTGGGGTTTAGTTATGGGGGTAAAAATAGGGACAAGAGATCTCTAAAGATGAGTTTTAGAACATGAAGGTTTATTGCGAAATAGAGTGGGGGTGAAAGGCCTGTGAGCCACAAGACGCGACTCCAAACAGGCCAGCAGAAAGGGGAGAGAGAGAGAGAGAGCAGAAAGAAGAGAGCAAAAAGAGAGTGATTTGCCGTTTACAATACAATAAATTGTCTTCTCTGTTGAATATTCAACTCTTCTTTAACCAATCTAAGACAAACTACAAGTCCTACAGCATTTACATACAGCCTATAAGAATCATCACATTACCATATAGGGTCATGTTTCAAACCTTAAAAAAACTGCCTTTTTGGGATTTCTATCAGGCAGGTAGGGTCTGCTCTGACCCTTGGACTTGCCTGGGCAGAGGGCATTGTTCTATCACGAAGGGGGATTACCTTCTGTGGCTACACCATTGTTTTTTAGTTACTCTACAACTCGAACCTTGTCTGCATTTCCATCTCACTCATATTTTCCATATCCTCAACATCTCTTGCAAGGTCATCATATCTATAAGGCTTTCCTATTTCATCTTCCCTGACAATAAGCCTGTAGCCAGGAAGGTGTTGGTCTCTTCTCCCAAGTTACAAATGACAGGACAAGAGGAAATGGCCTCAAGTTGCATTGGAGAAGTTTAGGTTAGCTATTAGGAGAAATTTCTTTATGGAAAAGGTTGTAAATCACTGAAGCAGGTTGCCCATGGAAGTGGTGGAATCACCTTCCCTGGAAATGTTCAAAAACACGTGGATGTGGCACTTGAGGACATTCCTTAGTGGTGAACAGTGGTTGATGGTTGGATTTGATCATCTTAAAGATCTTTTCCAGTTTTAATGATTCTGTCATTTTATGCTTCTGAGAACCTGGAAGTGGGTGCTCTCCACTCCCATTACCAGGGGAAGAGAAAAGCCAGTTTGGGCCATTTTAAAAATTGCAACTCTTTATATTTCGGACAACTCACTACCCTTGCTTTGTTTGTTCTCCAAAGAGTAACAATGGCAGCAAAGTGTTGTCATCAATGTCTTTATCTTCCATTAAAGGACACAGGAAGTGTCTGGATACAGCCAGGGTGAAGGATCAGGATGTTGCTCTGTGGAACAAACCTGCACATCTCAGTACTCACCAAACTGAGTGTTACAAGTAAACACAGATAAGAAAGTGAGGCCTGAATTCAGCTTCAGATGCCCTAATCCCCAATATTCTGTCACACTCCCAGGCACACACCTTAACCCGTTTTCATTTTTTTGTATCAAAGAGAAAGCCATCCTAAGAAATGAATTCATCTCTTCTTCTCCTTGAAGACTTTCCTTCAGCTTTAAAATAATATTTGCTTATTTTTCCCACCCACAATCTATTTTTTCTTTCCTTTTGCCTTTTTTTTCCTGAAAGACAGTATTCCAGTAGTCATCTCATTGCACCATTTACAGAGTAAAACGAGGTTGTGCTATTTACTCTTATTTTTCTAGTCTCTGAAAGATCTCAGGTCTTCCAGATCTATTAAAAATAAACCTAAGTGGGTCAATCTTCTTCTAAGAAAATTCTTTTGTGTGGAGCTTGCCTGGATGGTTTTTAAAGCCTTTCTTCTGAGGTAAAAAGCAGGACAAAAAAAATAAATCTCAGTTTCTCAGTGTTTCCCCAGCTGAACCAAATAATTCTCACATGTCAGTCACATGTCACTGGGTCTGATCTGTGAACACTGTAGAGTTTGTTAAATGTGCTCAGTTCCTGGTTGTAAGGACAGATAAAACATTCACAGTCAGGGCTTCAGGGACTGTCCCTGTGCTTGGTGGCTTTCTTTGCAATCAAGCTCCTAATTCTTCTGGGGTTGGAGGATGGTTCTTTCTCTGATTTTTCTGGGTGGTTTCATTTTTTTTTTGTTTTGTTTTCTCCGCATCAGATTTATTATTTATGTGGGTATTTATTTATTGATTCTCTGGAGGAGAAAAAAACTGGGGAAAACACACCAATTTAAAGCATGAAACCATGCATGGGTCCCCAAAGTTTGTGTGCTAACAGGGAGAGGAGAGCTGGTTGATACTGAGTGCATGCAACCAGCATTATTTATTCATCATTTAGGAATATAAATGCATCAGTTTCTATCTTGGTACCTATCAGTTTGCTCCTTCCCACATCCCTTCCCACTCTGGCTGTTCCAGAGCTTCACAACTCTTGTGTCAACAGCCATCTAATATTTAGTCTCCATGTCTTTGTGGATAGTTTGCAAGAATTTGTCCTTGTCACAACTTTTGCAGTTGCTTTGAGTAGCTTGTCTCCCTCCCTGATGTTGATTTTCCTGTTTATTTATAGAGATTGGTCATCCCCTTCCTCAGCCTTTGTTCTCATGGTCTAAACCAGCCATGGGTAGTGTAAAAACACACATTACAAAATCTCAAAATGAAACACACAATAGTCAAAATTACTCTCATGGGATTTGAACTTGGTTTTGGTGGAACAAACAGCCTAATCAAAATCTCCCAAGCCACAGAGCAGCTGTAAGACTTCACAGTTTTACATTTTGGGGCTGATATTTCTCCTTTCAGGCCTTCAGAAGCAGTAATGACTTTTATGGAGTTAACTGGAGAGCTTTCTCTTGACATCAGTGCAACCAGGTCCAGCTCCTCTGTGGAAAATATCATTAATATGCAGAAAAATGAGGAAGGTACAGGTTAAACCCTACAGCAGGATGCCATGCAGGATCTAACTGATTGTTCCTTGCTTATGGAATACATCAGGAAAATTTAGGATTTAGCACAGGAGATAAAAGGATGTGATCTTCCAGAAGTTTATCCATTGTTGTTCTCCTCCACTGTCCTGTCATTGATTGTCACAGCATTGACTCCTGTGTTGGGGAATTGCATTAGGAAAGCTACAGGGCTAATTACCAAATTGTCTGGGTAAGAGGTCTGGAGAACTTCTCCTATGGAGACAGACTGAGAGAAATGAGGTTGTTCACCCTGGAGAAGAGAAAGCTCCAGGGAGACCTTAAAACCCCTTCCAGTGCCTAAAGGGGCTCCAAGGGAGCTGGAAAGGGACTTTGGACAAGGGATGGAGTGACAAGACAAAGGGGAATGGCTTCTGACTGGCAAAGGGAAGGTTTAGATTGGATATAGGGAAGAAATTCTTCCCTGTGAGGGTGGGGAAGCCCTGGCACAGGTTGTCCAGAGAAGATGTGGCTGCTCCATCCCTGGAAGTGTTTAAGGTCAGTTTGGATGGAACTTGGAGCAACCTGGGATAACGGAAGGTGTCCCTGCCCATGGCAGGGGCTTGCAACAAGATGAGCTTTGAGGTCCATTCCAACCCAAACCATTCAGTGATTCTCTGGTTCTGATGTTGGCCCTAAATGATGTCCTCATTCCCTGCATTCCCTTTCCATCCCTCCCAGAGGAAGGCCATTGCTCATTCTCCTGTGAGTCTCAGATTTGTGCACTCACATTCAAAGTCAAGGTGATACTCACATTGAATTCCCTACAGCAGTCCCAAGGAAGTTGAATTCTGGACAGGTCTGGCCTTCCACATTCAACTAACATTCCACTTACCTGCTCTTTGTAAAATGGGGCTAAGCTTCAGGCCATCCTTTCCTCTGAAACCTGAGAAGTTTTTGCTGTTCTCTCAGCTTCCCTATCAGCTTGCTTTTGGCAAAGTTAGAGCGCATGAAGAAGAAAAAGATCTGCCAATTATATCCTCACGTCTGCTGCTCAGGGGGCAAACAAATGTCTTTTACATTATGATTCAGAATCCTGCTTGCACATGTTATTTTTTCCCAGCTTCTGAATTCTCTGTATTGATCTGTCAGCTAAAGGAAAAACAAAAAATATCTGAATGAGGAGGATGGTAAAATGCAAATAGTGTTTGGGTAATTCAGGGTAAAAGTTTCTTCCTATAAAAGGGTGAGAAAACTTCCTAGAAGCTTCCCTTCCCAGCAGAGCCACTTTTGTCCTCAGGAGGAAAAACTACTCAAGAATATTGGTGACTAAAGGGGGTCTGAAGTCCGAAATTAGGTTTTGTTTATGAGTAACTTACTCTTGACTGAGAATCAGAAGGAAAATCCAGTTTCATTCGACTTAGATTCATTGTTTGCTTCTGGCCGCCAAGAATAGCATGTTGAATCCATAATGTCCTCAGTATTCGAGGAAGGTGACATCCTGGAATCTGGCAGAAGCTCCCGAGTCAACATGACCTTTCCTTGATATCAGAGCCTCACAAAACACTTGACTGGACTTCTTTTTCTTACTTCCTTAGGAAGCAACTCCCAGTGTGATGCCCATCATGTACAGAGCAGACAAATCCAAATCATCAGCTGGAATCTCACCAGTGTCTGGGTGGGAAAGGACCAGTGGCTTCTATATGAACAAAGGCAGGAGTGACACATGGGGATGAACCCTAAAATGATGATTGCTGCATCTCTCACAGAGAGCTGCTGACTCTGCTGAAAGAACACCAGGGTGTATTTTGTCACACTCCCATTCGTCCTTTCCTTAGCAGATTTCCTACGTCAAGCCAGAAGCAGTCATCTGGCACTAGAGCTGTATAAATGGCAGAGAAATTCCCCATCAGCTATTTTTGGGAAAAATCGATTCTCTCTGTATTCAAGAAGCTCTGAGCTTGCTAAGCTCCCTACCTTTTAACTGCAAATTACTCTAAATATTTTTCCCTTATCATCAATACAGCACAGGGAAGCAAATCCAGTTTGAGGCTGAGCTGGTAAATTTTCAAGCCAGTTGAAGCCAGGTGTTTTAATAATTTATTTCTGCCTATGTGTGCAAAAGCTAGGTGGTCTTGAAAGCCATGGAAGTCCTGCTTTGATGCCCAAAATGGTCTAAACCCAACCATCTGGTGAGGATTTATGTCACCTACTGTATCCTTGGGAAGGGATGGATTCTTCCAGGATGGATCCAGGATGCAGCACTCCTGCCAGGTGCTCTGAAGCAGCCATGAAGTTGGTGGCCATTAGGAAAACACAGAGAGTCAAGGTCAGGACTAAGATATTTTGGATCCAAACCTGAGCAACTTGCGAGGAATGAGGCCAAAAAGTGGTCCAAAAATTCTTTGTAATCAATGGGCCCAATATTAATATTCACTTTGTTCAACCTGGGCAAAATATCACAGAATCATAGAATCACAGAGTGGTTTGGGTTGGAAGGAACCTTCAAGTTTATTCAGTTACACCCCTCTACCATGAGCAGGGACACCTTCCACTAGATCAGGTTGCTCAAAGCCTCATCCAACCTGGTCTTGAACACTTCCAGGGACAGGCAGCCCACGACTTCCCTGTGCAAGAATTTCTACCCACAGAGGTGCATCCCCTAGGGAATGGCTGTGGCAGAGGAAAACACCAGGAATTGCTGTTTCCAGGTCCACCAAACAGGTCTTGTACAACCCTCCTTGGCGTGGTATGAGACCCAAAATTATTTGCCTTTGAACTGCTGTTGTAATTTCCATCAGAACCGTGCCTTTGACTTAACACACTGTGCTTTACACAATTTATGACAATATTTCTCCCTCAATAGCTTTTTGTAGAATATGTTCAACCTATTCTGCAGACTGCTGGTTTCCTTACTTAGCATCTACTTTATGGGCTGCATTTTAAATTCCTTTAAGTGCAGGCAGTTGAGGAACAAGTTTCTGAGAGAGAGAGAGAGAGGCAGAGAGAGATCACTACTCAATCCCAATTCCCTCATGCACTGTCTGTATATCCTTTATAGGCCAAAACCTTCTTCCCCAGAGACTGCAGCATTTCAGGAGCAGACAGAGCAATCCCAGCCTATGTAAATCACTTAAAATTATAATGTCCTCTGAGATTCTTCCATCTATAAGATGGAATGTTGGTATTGATATGACAGTAAGTTTTAGCTGAGATCACAGACCTCTCATACCAGGCATTACCCAAATCCACAGGGAGAATTTGTTCCTGCTTCAGGAACCTGATGTTGTAAACATCACTGTGAGATAAAGGATGGGGGAATAAAAAAAGGCAACTGCAGGAGATGCATCTACACTGTCAAATAACTCCCACACCCTGGTCCCCTGATCATCCACATTGCATAAATATTAATTCTATGCCTTTATTTCTTTTTTGCTTGTGTGAACCAAATAGGTTCAAAATAGGGTTCCCTCCAAAGTGAAACCTGGATGATTGTGGGATGAATCCTCTTTGTGTGAATGGAAACACACCAGGTTTAGCTTCTTGCACCATCCAGGGCACTCCAACACTTCAGTAGACTTCCAGTGTTGGCCTCCAATGTCCTCACACAATCATGCCATAAAACCAAACCATGGTGGGCAGCAGCAAAGTTTTCAGGTGTTTCAGGCAGCTTTGACATGAAAAGAACAAAAACCCTACACATAAAACTTGTTAATTATTTCATGAGGTAGTCAGCACTGATGAGGCCCCACCTTGAAACCTGGGATCAGTTTTGGGCTCCTCACAACAACAAAGATATTGAGGGGCTGCAGTGTGTCCAGGGAAGGTAACAGAGCTGGGAAGGGTCTGGAGCACAAATCTGATGAGGAGCAGCTGAGGGAGCTGGGGAGGTTCAGCCTGGAAAAGAGGAGGCTCAGGGGGCAACTTCTCACTCTCTACAACCACCTGACAGGAACCAGGTGGGATCTTCTCCCAGCTAACAAGTGAGTTGCACCAGGGAGGTTTAGACCAGATATTAGGAAAAATTTCTTCACCACGAGGGTTCTCAGGCACTGGAACTGCCCAGGGAAGTGGAGGAATCACCCTCCTTTGGAGCACTCAAAAAAACCTGTAGACGTGGTGCTTAGGGACACAGTTGAGTGGTGAACCTGGCAGTGTTTGGTTAATGGTTGAACTTGATGATCTTGGAGGTGTTTTCCAACCTTAATGATTCTATGATTCCATACCTTGGAGCTATGGAAGCACCACAGTTTGACCAAGGACCAGCCCAATCCATTTCAGAGGAGCCAATCCAGGACAAAATAGATGAATCTCTTCTGCACTTTGCAAAGTCCCAGAGCAGACTTTTTTTAGCAATGTAAATATAAACAGAAGATAATCCTCTGACAGAAAAGTTTATTCAGCTCCCAGTGCCTTTGTCCCAGCTCCAGCTTCCTTGACACTGAGCCCATCTTGGGGAAAGGGAAGATTTAAGTCTAACTCCTTCCCAAGGGGTGATCACAACATGATCAGAGCACGTTGAGCTGTGGTGACAGGAGCAGTGGGAACATGGAAACACCAGAACAAAAAGGAGCCTGTCACAAAGATTTGCTTATGCTTTTCACACCCCATATATGCTCTCAGCCCCAAGGCCTTATAATCCTGTGTGTATTTAGGATAAGATATTCACTTCTGATCAGATGGTCTTTTGCAAAGCCCAGGAATTACTCAAACCCCCCCAAATCCTCTGTGATGCATCAGCTTTTCCTGGCCCTATGCAGCCAGCAGATTGCTGTAGATCCTGGCTGAAGACATTAAAGGCTTTAGTGGCTGTTTTGGGATGTGATGGTTTGTACTGTGTGAGGTCTTTCCTTAAACTCTGGAAATACTCTAAGAGTCTGCACCAGCAAAAGATAAAAACTCAGTTGGATGGCTTAGGAAGAGAGTTTTTTCTGATACTCATGGAAACCTGGAAGGAAATCTGGGATATTTAGTGGCCAGAAGAGTTAATTATGTGCCTCATGGTGCTGTAGTATTATTATTTGTAATAAAACTTTATTTCAGATATATGTGCACCATGCAGCCATGTACATGAGATAGATGCTTTTCTTCCTTGCTGTTAATCTCATCTCATTTCATTAATTTCATTTCATTAATTTCATTCGGCTTTTCTTACAAGAAGAATTCACACTTGTAAAACAACTTCCATCTGCCTCACCTGCTTATTTAAGATGCAGAGAGACGAGGTTTTCAAACCTTCACAAAACAAAAGCAGAAGTTGTAATTTAGGAAATCTACTCAGTAATCTATGGCAAAAATGCTTATCTCTCCTTTTCTGTCTCCTGTTGTATTCTCACAGGGCTGTGCTGTCTTAATTTTCCCAGCTTCCTTTCCCCTGTACCTTCCCTCTCATGTTTGCCTCTCTGGCTTTCCTTGTGCCAATCACAGTTCTGCTGTGCTGTTACCCCAAATGATATAATCTCTCCCCTCTCCTCTCCTCTCCTCTCCTCTCCTCTCCTCTCCTCTCCTCTCCTCTCCTCTCCTCTCCTCTCCTCTCCTCTCCTCTCCTCTCCTCTCCTCTCTCCTTCCCTCTCCCTCTCCCCTCCCTTCCCTCTCCTCTCCTCTCCTCTCCTCTCCTCCCCATCTCCTGTCTCTCACTTTTTCACAAGTTCTCCCAGGCTTCTAATAATTTTCTTTGCCTATTCCTGCTTCCTTCTCCCCTTCTACTGACTATTTCATTTCATAGCACTTCATTTCATTTAATTTCATTTCAATTTTGAGGCAATACAGTGAAACTTGAGCACAATATTCCAGGTGAGGGCATCTCATTAAATGCTATAATGGTGCCACTTTCACTGTTATTCTCAGTCCCATGCTTTCTGCACAATAGGATTTTTTTCTTTTGCAACTGCCACTGTGGATATGGCAGATATATTCATGGAAATATCCACATTTGGACTCTGAATGGAAGAATTTAGAGTCCCACAGAGGTTACTGCAGGCATCTGTACTACAAGCTCAGAGATATAACAGCAGGCAAACTCTTCACTCTTATTTTCCACAGTAATATTCTACAGTAATATTGGTAGGACTTTTGTCTGGCTCTGTAAAAATCTCAGGTTGAATTGTTTTGGATTGTTTTGTTTTCATGGTAGAGAAGTTGGAGTTCTAGAGAAGGAAATTTCCTTATCATTACAAAAATAATTTGGATCTGAGTTCAGGTCAGTTCCTGACATAGAAAAATATTGAATAAGATGCTTTGTCTCACTGAGTTTTTATTCTCCATCAATAAAACAGCATTTTCTACTCTTAACTTCTTATTCACTGGGATGGAAGCTTTCTTGAACTTGGAGAAGGTATTCCTTGAATGCTAATCAACTTTCTTGAGCCTCTCTTTCCTCCATGAGAATCATCCCAGCAAATCTTTGAGCTTTTCCCTCTTCAGTGCCTTAGGATTTCTGTCCTTTTTGCAGGAGGTGCAGAGTAGATGTGATGTGAGCACAGTGGAGGCATCTTGAGGTCCAGCAATGTGAATATGGACAGGGCAAGGCTGAGGGACCTGGTCTAGGAGTGATCTCAGAAACAACCACTGTGTGAGCAAAGATATGTTCCTATCTTCTTCTGGGTTAGGGAAGTTGGAGATGAGAACTGGTTGTGCAGTCAAGTCTAAATTAATCTTAATAAACTTTCTATGTCTATCAACACAAGAGATGTTTTTTGGGGAGAGGAGCAGGAATGTGCTGAGTTCTGTTCAGCAAGGCTGGTGCCATCACAGGCTGCTGCAAAGAAAGTTAAAATTCCCAGGAATTCCATGGTCCAGTGGAAACAGAGATGACAATCTGGACATTCTGGGGCAGAAAGGCACAGACCTGCTGTGTCCATAAGCCTGTATTCACACTGTATTCAAACTGACTTTATCGACATTTAAAGGCAAATTCCTGCCAGCTGTACATCTGGCAGGGAGATCAATTCTCCTCACAGGAGCTTTAGGTTGTATTTACTCCTTGCAAGTGACACAGGGCACCCCTGGCACCATGTCAACATGGATATTTTCATGCATAAACCCTTAAGCTTCTCAAGTCTTTTCCCTCACCAAGCCTCCTTTACACCTTCCCTCTCACTGTGTGTTAAACCTGTTTCCACAGCAGTTTCCCAGTTCCAGCAGCAGTTTTATCCCAGCTGGCATGTGCAGTTGAATCCTAAACACAGACAAGCAATTCTGTCTTCACAGAGCCTTCCTGGGCATTCAAACAATTTGAGAAAAGAGTTTATAGAAAAAGATTCCTTGTGTCTCTCCTATTCCTTGCTATATATGTTAGGCTATTTTTTTTGTATGGTGTTGATCAAAACACAGTGATACAAAAATATAATCGACTTGGGCTTCTTCAAGAAAGTTAGAGCAGCAAGTTTCTTGTTTTCCCGTGTTAGCAGATTTCAGAAAGCTGTCATTATGAAAATATCATGGAATCATAGAATCACAGAAAGTTTTGTGTTGGAAAGGACCTTAAAGATTATCCAGTTCCAACCCCCTGCCACAGGACTGGAGTCAACAGTGTTCTTCTGGCTCTGTGAAAGGAGGGGAAGTTTTGAATTGAATAACATTTACATTTACACGTTCTACCATAAATCAGGAGAGCAAGAGAAAATATTTACTCATATCTATAAATTTAGAGATGTCCTGATTGACTCTTTATCCTCCACTATTCCAATGGCAGGGATTTATATCCTTCTCTGTGGGAAAAGGCTGGGATATAGTTTCCTTTCTTCCATGAACACAACAGTCAGATTAAGGAGGGAAAAGAAATGTATTTGAGCAGCAGCCTGAGTTACACAAAATTAGAGGCAAAGTGTTTACCTCAGAGCTCCCCAGCAGTCCTTGGCCTCTGATCTTCCCTCATCTGCTCCTGTTTTTCCAGTTTTTCCCTATTTCTGATTCCTTCCTTTCTTTGCACCTCCTTTTGTCCCAGTTGTGTAAGAGTGGAGCTTATCTGATTATATATCTTGCCAAGTAAACCTATTTTTAGAGTAGTGTGGGCTATTGGGTACAATGTGAAAATGCAGAGAATGGAGTGTATAAGGCAGGGAAAAAAAGTGAAAGAGCATCATCCTGTTTATTCAGTTCCTGCTGGAATTGCCATCTTTAGCTCCCATTAGAAGTTCCCAGTTAATATAGGAAAAGGAATACTAAAAGGAAAGAGGTTGTTAAACCACAGGTTGCTTCACTCACTGATTTCTTGTCTTGATCTCCATTTAGCTCTGAAAAAATGTGGGATTTTTCTAACTTCTTCGAGATCCTGTTTTAATGCTCAAATACCTCAGCCCAGACCCTTAATTTTTACAAGATATAAAAGTTGTTTTATACCCAACTGCTTGCACATTTAAGCCTCTGAATCCCTCAGCTGGTTTTAATGCCACTCTGACAATGAAAAGGGCTAATTCAAGATCTGTTCTTACATTTATAGCACCATAAAGAATGTTCAGAGTAAAGACTTCATTTGCATACATCATAAAAATAAACAAAATAATTTGCATAAAAGTCTGTGCATGGAGCAGTGCTTTGGCTGAATGAGGAATCTTGGGAAATATATTTGTAAAATGAGAAAGAGATGGGGGAGAAGAAGATGACTTTCCAAACATAGGAAGGCATTCATGGAGTGGGATGCTCTCCTTCTTTAGGTTCCTAAATCCTTGGATATTTGCAGTTTCAAGGCAGACAGAAGCTATAAAATCCCTGGGAACCCCTTGAGAGGTGTTAGGTGATGTTTGGCAGCTCCAGGGATTGTCTGGGTTGAAAGTGATGATTGGTGGTTTTCCCAGTCAAGGCCAGGATTGTACTGGTCTGGCAAAAGCTCGGGAGAAATCCCAGGGATTGGTTTTGAATATTTATCACACATCGTTTTTTGTCTGTGTCGGCATCTCGGGTTTCTCTGTGGAGTGATTCAGTGCTGCTGATGTCAGAAGCACTGCAGCTGGAACTGCACTGATTTATTCTGCAAGGAGAGATTCTGGGACAGTGGCATGATGAGGTGCCCGTGAAGGGTTTTCTGGAATTTCACACCCAGAGCTTGGAAAACAACCCTGAAAGTCTCCTCTGATGGTGTTCATCTTAGCTATGGTTGCATCACTTTTTACTACCATATCTACCTTTTTTAGAAAATAATTAAATAGTTTTCCTTCATTACTTCTGTTTGCAAGGGTTGTCCTTTATGGTGTTCTGCTTGAAGAAAATTTGAAGCCAGAGGAGCAGGAATTTTTTAAGATACTGAGGAAAACTGGCTTCCTACAGCTTTTAAAAGTTCTTGGCATTGAATATACCATTCCAGGTCTTTCCAGCTCCCCAAGCCTTTCAGATAGTATGGTTTGGGTTGGAAGGGACTTTAATTATCCATTTCCAACCTCCTGCCATGGACAGGGACACCTTCCACTACTCCAGGGTACTCCAAACCCCATCCAGCCTGGCCTTGAACATTTCCAGGGATGGGGCAGCCACAGCTTCTCTGGGCAACTTCTTCCAACGCCTCACTACCCACAGAATAAAGAACTTATTCCTAATATCCAATCTAATTTCCTAATTTCCCAATATCCAATCTGATTTCTGTGACTCTTCCCTGTAAAATGAGGTTTATCAGAGACTGTGCTGCACCCAGAATCAGCCTAAAAGGTGCTGTGCAAACAGTGCAAAAATAAAGGTCCTGAGAGTTAAGTGAAGTATCCTAAAGAGTTATTTGACAGCTTGTGGCTGTCCTAAGGTCTCCTCTCATCCAACTAATGAGTGTAAACCTGAATTGCTGCTGGGATGGAAGAGCCTCAGGAAATATTTGAGTCCTATGCTTGAGTAGTTATGTCTAAAACAGGTGATTAGCTGGTGCTGTGGGGAAAATCGCTCAATACACATCAGGAGCTCACAGCCCCCTCTCATCCTGCCTCATGTGAAGGTTAATGGATCCAGGAGTTGCTGGAGCACATAAAACTCACCCATGGAACCTCCTGAGAAATCAGTAGGTTTAGTGCCTGTCTGTCCAGCAGGTCACTGCCAGCACAGCCTCCCTGAATCAGGGGAAAATCAGGAAAACTACTGCCTGCATCATCATTAGCTGAAAATCTTCACCTGCATTTCACAGGTTTAATTAATAATAAAGTCTGTGTTTGCCTCTTCACGTTTCAGTAGTTGCAGAAGGCTCTGTGTTATTAGAAATCCCACAGAAAGCAATTTGTGAGATTTCAAGTCTCTACTTGTCTTGGTCCAAATCTTCATGCAGAAGAGACCTCCTTGCCACCCTTTGCCTTGCAATGGAAATGACAAGGAACGTGCCACACTTCACAGGCTGGGAGCATGCAATGTCAGCTCCACACAGACACAGAACAGCCTCATTTTCAGAGAGAAGTGAAAAAAAAAAAAAGGGTTTGACATTCAGTTTTAACCCATTAGTGCAAAACAACCTGATTTTGGCAGCAACAGCTGCAAATAACTTGATTTTGGCATCTTTTAGGGCTGGAGGAGCACTGAAAAATAATGGGGTGTTGTCACCTGCCTTTGCTCCCCACCAGCAAAGGGGTTTGGGTCCAAGGTCCCCCAAACAGACCAAGTCCAAGCTCTGGGTCTCTGAGCTCCTTGCCTGACCTGTGGGTTCTTCCTGCTGCCAACCCCTGAGATCTTGGTGCAGTTGAGAGGAATCTCCACCAAAGATCAGAAACTAAAGGGGTGAAAGCAGGGGAGGCTGAAAAGGGCAGTTTGGTTTTGTGGGCTCTGGGGATTTATAAGGCTTGGGGAAAATGTCAAGCCATGATTAGCAAGTTGTTCATAGAATCATCAGATATTTAAAGCTGGAAAAGACCTTAAAATCACCAAGTCCAATGTCAACCCAACATCATCACCATGTTCACCACTAACCCATGTCCTCAAGTGCCACCTCCACGTGTTTTATGAACAATTCCAGGGATGGTGAATCTGCTGCTTCCCTGGGCAGTCTGTTCTAGGGCTTTACAAACCTTTCCAGGAAGAAATTTTTCCTAAGATCTAATTTAAACCTCCCTTGGTGCAACTTGAGGCCATTTCCTCTCATCCTGCCACTTGTTACCTAGGAGAGGAGACTTGTTTCCCCCTCTGGTTCACACCATACATTTCATGCCTGGAAATTGAAATGCTGCACACATTTTGAATTTTTTTTGGCCAGGAGTGGCATCTTTTTAGCTCTGAAACAGAATCCCCTGCAGCTGATGGCAGCACGGTGGCCCAACGAGCAGGGCAGGCAGTCTGGGTGCAGTGCTGGCAATTCCAGGTAGTAATTTATCCCATATTACACAGCAGGGCAGGAGCAGCTAATGAAGTGCTACCTAAGTAAATAGTCATTTGTGTGGCTCCCGTGAAACCTCTGGAAGCATTTCCAGCGGAGCACGAGGCGCTAATGAATCTCATTATTACAAATTGCCACGCAGAGCCAAGGCACAGGGAGGCTTTGCCATCAGCCCTGGGCAGCCACCAATCCTGCAGCCCTAGCTCAGCCTGGACAGGGCTAACAGCGAGGATTCCCCCGGATGGGCTCTGCTCAGGGCAGCATCCCTGCCTCCTTCCCTCCGCTGCTCTCTGCCTGTCATCCCGAATATTTCCAGCCTTAATGTTTCCACTTTCTTCCCAATCTCCCTTTCACCATCTATGCTCACATTCTCTTCCCTCCAGGATTAGTTCTTTAATTTTTTTTTTTTAGCTCTTCTTTCTTTTTTTTTTTTTTTATTTCTCTTTATTTCTTCTTTCTTTCTCTTTATTTCTTCTTTTGTTTTCTTTCTGAGCAACCTGGTCTAGTGAAAGGTGTCCCTGCTCATGGCAGGGGGTTGGACTAGATGATTTTGTGATCCTTTCCAAACTAAACCATTCCATAATTCCATTATATCTATTTTTAAATTTTTTCTCTCCCTCCTTCTCCCTTTCTGCTTAATCATACCAGAGGATCAGAAAACAAGAATATCCAGAATAACAGAGATCATCCTCTGTCCAGTTCTCCTGGCTTTTTTCCTAGAGATATTGCAGGAACAATCAAGCCAAATAAGATCAGTCTGTGAGGTTTCTATCAGTTTTTTTTTCCTTTTCTTCACCTTATTAATATTGCAGCTGTCTCACTCTATAATCTCATGCATTAGCTTCACCCAGGCACGCAGCTCTGTGTTGATTCGTTTATTTTAATCAAACTTTCGTCTCCTGATATTTTTCCCTGTCCAGGCTGGAACAGAGAAAATGAAATTTCAATAGAAAACACACACACAAATCATTAATATTTGACCTCTGAAAAGAACTCATTTATTAAACATTTTTTTCCTCCCTTCAGGGTATTCAGAGACATAGTTTCTTTGTGTGTTACTCTGACAGTTATACTGGAGCATTTCCCTTGGGCTTCTCTAAGTGATCTCAGGGGTACACTAATAGCCCTTTGCCTTTGGTTTTTATGAGTATAACACACACTTAGTCACAGGGTCCCCTTTGAGTGATGTGGGTTTTTTTTTTTAGTTATGGGGTTTTTGTCTTTTTTTTTTTTTTTTGAGTTTTCTGAAGTTTTGCTCTTGGTCTGGTTTTGTTTTGGACAATTTGCAAGAAGAGGGTTTGTTATGTTTCAGTGTGGAGTATAGGAGACTTCTGCTGCAGCTCTGGGGTTTTAACAGGTGGAAAATATTAAACCTTCATATATGTATATGTACATGTATATGTATATGTATATGTATATGTATATGTATATGTATGGATTGATTGACACAGGGCAAGATGCTAAATGCTGGTTGTTGGATTTCCTCACCCTGAAGAATCTTCCCCTCCTGATGGTAAATGGCTCCAGAAAGATGTTTACAAACTGATCCTCCATTCTGGGTGACAGACGCCCTTAGAGACAAATTAGAGATTGAAGGGCCTGGGAGAACATGCTGAAGAAAATTAAAAATCCCATCAAAACAACATAATAAAAATCAGAATTGCAATTTCTGCACTTTGCACTAAATCTTGATTGGGGCGTTTCAACGAGCTGTTTGTCAAAGTTTAACAGAAGGAATCTTCTCCACACCTGGATGGAATATGGGATGTTGCTGAGGAAGGAGGATGTTGGATCATGTGGTGTTAGTGGGATCACATGGTAAAATTCAAGGGTTTGTGCATCAGTGGGAATTAAAAAATGTTAGGATTGGTAATTTCCACAGATTGAAGGTGAAGCATTAATTGTGGAGCAGTCTCTGGTTCTCCCAGCAGCACAGGATTTGGGACATTCTTAGTCCTCAGGAGTCAGATGATGGCAAATGATTATAGAGGCTTAGAATATGCTGAATTGGAAGGGACACACAAAAATCATCCAAGTCCAGCTCCTGGCCCTGCACAGGACAATCTCAGCAATCCCACCCTGTGCCTGAGAGTGTTTTCCAAGCACTCCTTGAGCTCTGTCAGCCTTGGTGCTTGACCATTCCCTGGGGAGCTTTTCCAGTGCCCAACCACCCTCTGGGTGAAGAACCTTTCCCCAGTATCCAACCTAAATCTCCCCTGACACAGCTTCAGGCCATTCCCTCAGGTCCTGTCACTGTCACCACAGAGAAGAGATCACTGCTTTCCCCTCCTCTTCCCCTCACAAGAAAATTACAGATCCCACTGAGGTCTCTCCTCAGTCTCCTCCAGGCTCAACAGACCAAGTGTCCTCAGCTGCTCCTCATCCTTCCCCTCCAGACCCTTCATCATCTTCTTAGCTCTCCTTTGGACACTCTGATAGCTTTATATTCTTATTTAGTGGTGCCCAAAAATGTGCAGAGTGCTCAATGTGAGTGCAGAGCAGAGCAGGACAATCACCACTTCATCCCAGTATGGATTCATATCCTCTCCTCTGCTCCCCTCAAAAGCTCTTTGCTTTTATTTGATGGAGTATCTGAACAAGCTGTAGACAGATCAAACCCAGGGAATCTGCACATCCCACTGCAAACAGCCACCTTCCCACCTGGGGCTGCTTCCCAGACACAACCCCAAACCCAGCCCAGCTTTCCTGCAAGACCAACACTTCCCTTTCACTGCTGGGGCCATGAGGCAACTCCTGGGGACTGCAGGCAGTGTCCCTCCCATTCCAGAGCTGCCCAGCTGCCCACATGTCCTGTCTTTAAGGGGAATAGATCTAAGTGCAGCACTGTGAGCCCCTGCAGCAGCAATTAGCAACGATTTCTGAGTTTTCCTGGTTAAACTCTCATTGTATCTCACCAGCCCACTCCTTCCCTCCACCCCATCCCTCCCCAGCCAGTTCCTTCTCCAGATCTATTAATATCCTGTGATTTACCTACATACAAAGAATGTTACTTTCTGATTCCCACCGGGCATATGGAACAGATGTCTCTTTTCAAGGGATTTATCAGCAATTACAAATAATGCAGTGTAAATAAGTTTTCCAAGACCTTCAATTATGCTCATTAGCTGGATGGTAATGAGAGATGGCTTCAAATATAAATCCAGCAGCCTATAAATTTGGGGATGAAGAGGCCTGCTTAGGTCCACAGCTTTAAAAGCTGAATGTGAAGCCAGCAAAAGGCGCTGAAGATATTTGAGGCAAAGCTCAGGATTTTACCAGGAGCTTTGCAAGAACCAGGATCGTGACTCAAACGCTCATATTTTTACCCCAAACATTACATAACTTAGTCTTGCTTGTGCCTTTAAAGGGGCTGCTATTTTATACCCTCGGGGGAGTAAAGTCTTCCAGGAACACCCTTTTTCAAGGGAAATCGTTGGGTGACACAAATGTTAAGGTTCTGCTTCTGGGGACAGAGGATATTTTTAGCTGTGGGGTACTCAGATATTTTTAGCTGCACATGCATCAGGTGCTTTAGATCTGGAGACTCATAAGAGTCCTCCTGGTTACAGTTTTTGGGGAAAAAAACCACAACAAACCAACAAAAATACAAATCCATGACAAAACAGAAGCCAGCAGCCTTGTCTGTTTTAGTTGCCCTGCTTTGATTGATCAGGACCATTTTTGCAATCTGATCCTTGCAATGCCATTTCTTCCTTCTACTCCCCACAGGAAAATCTCAAAATCATGTAATTTATACATTCATGCACATTTGTACCTTCTACGACGAATTGTTTTGCTTCAAAGATTAGAAATAGTGCAACAGAGCAGCTTCTTCTGTGCCTGGTTTTTAGTAAGAACAAAGGAGAAGAAGGAGCTGATAGGCAGATAAATGTGTTCACAATTTCACATCCTCAAGGAGAACATGCCCACAGGTCCAGCCCAAATGTGTCTCAGGGATACTCAGTATAACTGACATGTATTTAATATGCTGATTTTCTCTTGTTGGATCTTGGCTGAAGCTGAAGGAGATGAGGGAGGATTAAATACATCCCAGAGAGATAAAAAAGGTATGTCTAGTGCAGGAATGCGAAGCAGCCTTTGAAGTCTGTGGGAGGTATAACTGTTTCCTCCAGCTCAGAATTTGTATCAGATTATTGAATTCTTTTCAGAGCTGTACATTAACAGATTTTTTTTAATAGTGCAGCATTAAGCAAGGAAGTCAATGAGCACTCTGTGGCAGAACTACTGTGTTACACTTCTGCTCTCTGTGTCAAGATCAATAATAAATCACCCACTCTACTCCTCAGTGTAAAGAGAAAGTACATTTCTCCCAAAAAACGATCTGTCTAACAGAGGCAGCCTTTTTTTTCTCTTCCCTTGACATATATTTAGAATAGATAGATAGGTAGATTCTATTTTAGTAGAACTAAGTCTCCCCATACATCCATAATAGATATAAAAGTGAGCAAAGGGTTGTTAATTCAGGAGGATATTCTGTGACCACATCCAACAATGCAAGGCATCCTGGAAAATTCCAAAATGTGTTTTTAAATATCATCATCCAGCGCGAGGTGCCCAAATTGACTTTAGGAGTACATTGTTGTTATTAGGAGTTGCTATAATAAGCAGAATCAACCAGCAGCTATTTCCTGATGGGGTTTTGTAATTGCTTGTTGGATATTTCCGGGTTTTGGCTCAGAGCCTTTAATTCTTGTTGTTAACAGAAAAAAAAGTGTAATAACCAGTAGCTGCAGCCTACTGTGGAGGACACCATCCAAGTCAGGAGAATATGTAATGAGCAGCTTTGATTCACATTCTCTTACTCTTTAGAAAATAATTCTAGTCTTTAAAAGGCTCCATGCACCACTTAACTCAGTAATTGGCAAGAGGGGATAGAAATACAACATTCTGCAAGCAAAGTTGCACATTTCAGATTACTGTGTGGAGAGCAGGCACTTTTTTGTCATTTATTCATAACTTCCCTCCAGGACTCAGTAACCCTCTGATATCAGGCTGTTGGTCAAATCTTGCTCTGCCTTGCATGGATGGTCAAATCTTGCTCTGCCTTGCACATGCCTTTGTGATCTCTGCAGTATTTTACAGGCACAGACACTTGGGATTCTTCCATGCTGTATTTAAAGGGTTAGACTGGGCAGGAATTTAATGATTTCACAGCAGGGTAATGCAGGTAATAAAAGAAAGGCATGGAGCTCCTGGAGCAGGTCCTGTGCAGGGCTGCAAACATGGTCAGGGCATGGAGCATCCCTGTTTATGAGGAAAGGCTGAGGGAGATGGGGCTGTTCAGCCTGGAGAAGAGACTGAGAGGAGAACTCATCCCTGTCTGTCAGTGTCCATCAGTGTCTGCAGGAGGGCTCAGAGATGGACCAGGCTCTGCTCCTGGTGCCCAGCAATGGGACAAGAGGAATGGACAGAAACTGATGCACAGGAAGTTCCACATCAACATAAGAAAGAACTTCTTTATTGTGCACTGAACAGATTGTCCAGAGAGGGTGTGGAGTCTCCCTCCCTGGAGATATTCCAGAACTGCCTGAACACAGTTCTGTGGCCCTGGGATGGCCCTGCTGGAGCAGGGAGGTTGGACCAGATAACCTCACTGTGGTCCTTTCCAGCCTGAGCCACCGTGGGATTCTGTGGCTCTGTGAAGTGGCAATGAACATAAGGCAATGTGGATGAAAGTGATCCATCCAAACAAATGACAGCATTTCAGTGCAGAAAAATGTAAATGTCAATAGGAAATGAGGAGAGGAAGAGGAAGAGGAAGAGGAAGAGGAAGAGGAAGAGGAAGAGGAAGAGGAAGAGGAAGAGGAAGAAAAGAAAGAAAAAGAAAAGAAAAAGAAAAGAAAAAGAAAAAGAAAAAGAAAAAGAAAAAAAGAAAAAGAAAAAGAAAAAAAGAAAAAGAAAAGAAAAGAAAAGAAAAGAAAAGAAAAGAAAAGAAAAGAAAAGAAAAGAAAAGAAAAGAAAAAGAAAAAAAAGAAAAGAAAAGAAAAGAAAAGAAAAGAAAAGAAAAGAAAAGAAAAGAAAAGAAAAGAAAAGAAAAGAAAAGGAAAAAAAAGAAGAAAAGAGAAACGGACATAATGAAGTGTTGCTTTAGTTGTCACTGGTTTTTATCCATACACAGGATTTCATACCAAAATGCAAAGCACAGCAGATCCTCATTCATGTTGCTTTCTACTTTTTTTCAGCGAGGCTAAAATCCAAAGGAAATCATCTGACCTTAAAAGTGTTGTTGTTCTCTGCCAATCTCAACACAGCATTTCCAGCAGAACTCCCAGGTATTGAAAGCAAAGCCCCTGGAGCACTGACAGTCTCTCTCAATTTACTTAACCTTCCACAGTCCTCCAGGAGTTTGGCTTCCAACAAGAGCATTTTTAAGGTACAGAATTTTGCTTTGTAGTTCACCAAACGCACGGAGAGCCGTTTGTTGACATTATCTGCCCTGTATCTTCAGGGGAGACAGCGAGTTATAAGTGGAGAGGTTTGTGAAATTCACTTCCAAAAGTCAAGCAAGCAAACAAGCAGAGAGATAAAACATTCCTGACAGGACTTAGTTCAATATTACAAAACAGAGAGGAAAAAAATAAATCAGAGAAAATGTATGCATGGCGGGATTTAAAAGTAGAATTTAATCAATTAGTTTCTTCAATTCTTGCATATTCTTTATGGAGAATTTAATTACGGTGATATTATTAATTTGTTAAATGATTAATATTGGATTATATTAGAACAGACAGATTTCTCATTACAAATATCTTGGTTTATCTCATCTCTGCAAACTACAGTGCCAAGTCTTGGAATGTTTAAATTCTCTTTTTCCTGAAGGAAAGGGGAGTTTTAGGAGTTTTATATTCTTCTAGAAAAACATGCAGTATTTGTTTGAAAGCACACTTGGATACTTGGACTACAATTTGGACACTAGAATTCCATCTTCCATTGTTGAAAGATGTCACTTATGTCCAGTGAATCTTGGGAAAAATTCTTTACTTTTGTCTTGTTCAAATATTTTCTGTGCAAATTGAAGATGCAATTTATCTGGTTCATTGTGTTTGCTTTTTAATTATACTTTAATTTCATTGGGGGAGGTGTGAAAAAACAAAACTTTGTTTATAAAAAAAATTGGGTAAATTCAGGTTAGACTTAGCATACAAAGCTAAAATCAAACTAAATCTGAGTGGTTTTCAGCTTTTTTGATAGCAGGATAACATAAGGGATGGAATTGTAATTGGTATTTGGTTTAGTCTAATCAGGCCTCAAAAATCTTATGGTAAAATATGATCTGAACTAAGTCAGACTAAATGCTGAGGGAATTTTTGCCAACCAGAATTCAGCCTAACTTTTTAATGAATGATGGATTGATTGCCTCCTGACTGAAATCCATGGCTGGGCTTCCCAAGAAATCTCCACAAGTTTCCACTCCCCATATTGTCATGGAGTCATTTAAATGTCAGGATTTTCCCTGTCAGGAAATGCACATCTCTTGATGCCTTGAGACCTGAGGAAGCAAAAGGTGAATGCATTATCATCAATATCACATTGGTACCTGAATGCAAGAAAGTCCTGAATCACCATCTGGCTGATGCCAAAGCTTTGTCTTTAAGGAACACAGATTTTCTTGAGCTTGGTTTGGGATTTGGGAGCCAGAGTTTTCAAAAAAGGCAGTCTTAGGGAACTTTAGCAACCCTTCCCAGGAAATATCTGCATCTTACAAGATGCTGATTTGCAGAGGTACTTGAGAAAATTTGTGTAAGAGAAGCAGCATAGATCTTTCTCTGATGCAGGAGAACTCATTCACCTTTGGCTGAGTCGAAGGAGAAAATTCAGGGACAAAGAGAATCCATAATGTACCATATCCAATCTTAAACTAAACACTAAAAGCAGTGGGGAAAACATTCCTGTGGTTCTATCTGTTTTGCTCTGGCCCATCTTCAGGGTTTGATCTATTTCCCACCAGGAGTCATAAAATTGTTTAGGTTGGAAAAGACCCTGAAGACACTCCAGTCCAACTGTTAAGCTGCCAAGTCCTCCACTAACCCATGTCCCCTAGTGCCACATCTACACATCTTTAAAATCCTCCAGGAATGGTGACTCCACCCCTGCCCTGGGCAGCCTCTTCCAGTGCTTGACACCTCTTTCAGTGAAGGAAATTTTCCTTATAGCCAATCTATATTTCTCCTGGTACAACTTCAGGCCATTTTGCCTTGTTGCCTGTTATTTGGGAGAAGAGGTTGTGGCTACAACCTCTTGTCAGGGAGTTGTAGGGAGGGAGAAGTTCCCCTGAGTCTCCTTTTCTCCAGGCTGAGCCCTTTCCCAGCTCCCTCAGCTGCTCCTGGTGCTCCAGATCCTCCCCCAGCTCTGTTGCCCTTCCCTGGACACTCTTCAGCCCCTCAATGTCTTTTTTATCATGAGAGACCCCAATCCATCTCCAGGTTTCAAGGTGTGGCCTCCCCAGCCCCCAGCACAAAGAAACAGCTCCTGCCCAGCCCTGCTGGCCACACCACTGCTGATAGCAGCCATCATATCCATTTGCAGAATTACTTCACTTTCCATGCACTTTAATGTCTTAAAAACTGGCCAAATTCCTCAGTGATCTATGTATTTCAGCTGCCTGCATTAAGAGGAAAAAAAAAAAAAAAGAAAGGAAGGAATAAATGTAATAACCATTGAGTGGATTATTTTCAGCCTCTAATATGGCATTGATTTAAGCCTCACAATGAAAACATAAGTGAAGAAACACAAATGAATTTGCTTACATAAAATCCTCTTATTAAAAGTGATAAGCAAGGCCTGGGAGAAACATTTCTGCAATTCCTCCTCTTTGATCACTTCTTGCCTGGCTGGGCAGGACATCTTGGGGACAAAAGGATGACAGGACAGAAAAGGATGAGCATGTTATGGGAAGAAACTCCACACGTCCCAGCCCAGCTCTGAGCCCTGCCTGGCACCCAGCAGAGCCTGGCAAAGGGGTCTCCAGTGGTCCATTTTCTGTTGTGGTGATGCCTAAAGATTTTTGCCTTTTTTATACCCTTTTATATTTTTATATACCCTTTTTATACGTCTTTATACCTTTTATATATCCTCTGTGTCCTCTATACATTTAACCTACATGCTTGGTTTTTTTGTAGTCTGATATTCTAGCTTAGATTTGGGGTTCTGCAAGGCAGAAAGACCAAACATTCACAGTAGCAGACCAGGGAGCTCCATGTTACAAAAAATTCGAGGTTTCAACCCTGGCTGAAACCTTCTCTCTGGAACATATTTTGTAGGCTGAGCTCTAGCCTCATTTGGAGGGGGTTCTTTACAATAGGGGGACATTACTTCATATATTAAGTTTCTTATTGGAAGATTCTAGACAAATATACTAATTTGCAAAGTCCATAAAAATTGTATATGTCTTGTATGGTGTGTGCATCTTGGCATGTTCCACCTTTGAAGAGCTATGCCCCTAGGATCCTATTAAAACACCAAGGTAAAACCCTTTTACCCCTTTAACCTTGTCTGCCTCATAATTCTAAGCCCAGCCAAAAAACCAAAAATGGCCTTGTGGCTTCCACCCATGGTGGGGACTGAATCTTTGTGGATTTCCCCTATTTCATGGTGAGCACTTCAGCTCCAGCCCTTTAGCAAAGGACTGGCAGTATTTGTACACTTCCTGGCACTCCAGACCCCTTTTTAAGTACTGCCATAAGCGTGATTAACAGTATTTATTATAAGTGCATGTTATATTATGCATTTTATGAGGCTTCTACACATCCACGGTCTTTAAAACATGCATTCCAAGTACAATTCTACCTATGCCAAAACAACATGAGAATTATTACACTGCAACACACAAAAAAAGAAGAAAAAAATTCAATAACACTTTATTATCTGCAGATGGAGTCACAAGGGATTTTTTTAATTTGGCTACAACTGCTTTCACTATAATTTCCCCCTCATCTATCTTTCAGGGATCATGTTCAGATTGTATGAGCAAGGATTACAATCCTTGGTGGTGAAATGCAGGCAATGCATGGGGTGGAAACCAGAAGCTTTTAATTCATGGACTATTCCATATTGGATTTACTAGACTAGACACTGGAAACTATGGGTCAAAATCATGTAGCGATATGTTATCTGTATTTTTCTGTGTAATCTGTTTTTAGACACCAACATCCATTTGCTACATCAGCCACAAAAATATTTATTTTTATGATAACATTCAAGAGTTTTTAGATAAGGAAATTAAGCTGATGGGATGCAAGTAAAAAATCAGTAAGCTCTTTGATATTTTATCGCTTGGAAAGTGAATACTTAATTTGAAAAAGCAGGAGATTACAGGAAACACTTAAAAGTGGATAAAGCACTGGTTTAAGGGGAGATGCTGAGATATGATCAGTAGCTGCTGGATTTGGATTGGCAGTGCAAACTGGGGCTGATCTTGTTTAGGATTTTCACAACATGATATTTTACCCTCATGCTCACTCAGGAGGTATTGATAGTTCAGGGAAGAAAAGGATAATCACAGACAATACTTCTACCCCTGTTAGTGAAGCTGCAAATACATTTCCTAACAGAAAGTACCAGGTTATTCACTCAGCGACTAATAATTTCAGCGTAAAATCACATCAGCTGAAATAGAGAAAGAAAAGAGCTTGTGCATTCCAGGGTGGGAATAAATTATTAATGTACAGCAAAGACATATGTGGCCATAAGTTGTGTTAGACAAGATATTTCTGGTGCTAAGGAGGGACTGTTGCCACTGCACCAGATACTGTGGGGACTTCAGTGAGAGTATTATGGGTCATTCTGAGCAAAAAACTGAGTTCAGGTGAGAGCAGAGGTGACATGATGGGGAGAGGGGAGATTATACCTGAAGAAAGGCATTTTTATCTGCTGCAATCTGCAGCTCAACACTGCAATGCCCTGGCTGGCTCCATGTGTGAGAGCTCAGATAATGCAAATTCTGGCAGTGCATGGATAAAGTTTCAGCATGGATAAAGTTCCAGCATGGAAATTCACCTATTTACTTCCCAAAATACCCAACCCAGAGCTTCTGTGCCTGGCACTTCAGTGAAATCACTAAGAGCTGAGTTTGTCTTTTTATGACATGATAGCAGAGCTAATTAAGGGCTGAGAGAAGCTGTACATCTCTCAGATCACTAATACTGGAAGAACAAATACTTACACCACACCCATGAATAAATTCATGCTAAATTTGGATTGAGACTGTTCAGGAAAGACCTCTGACTCGGGTTTAGGTGGATCCTGATCAGCTGGCAATGAAGGTGACTGTTTTGCTATGTGTTCCTTAAAAAATCGTAGCAATAAGCACATTTCAAGAAAAGTTTTGCAGCCTCCCCTCTGCAGTTCTTAATTCAGGACTCTACACTGCTCCTGTGACAGTGCTCCCCCATATCACAGAATCATAGAATCATTAAGGTTGGAAAAAATCTCCAAGATAATAAAGTCCAACCTTTAACTTAGTTTTAGTGGTACCTGGGACCTGTTGTGGAATTATTTCTTATCACTTTCATTCCTTTATGTGCCTTTAAAGTAATAAAGTTGCATTATTTTAAGTGCAGTGGAATAGCCAAGAACTATGATTACATGACACAGTTCTCTTCAAGAGGAGGAGATTGTACCTAAAAATTTAGGAAAGCACCTTCTTCTTAATATTTTAGTTTTAACTGTTCACAGCTCCTGAGAATTGTGAATCTGTTCTGCCACCAGCTGTTCTCAAACCAGCCTAGAGAAAACACAGCTCATATAATGATCTTTGGATTACTTTTGGTTTGTTTCTTCGGTCTGATCCAAACCCAGCACTTTTAGTAAAAGGATCAGACACCTTTTCCTTCTTTGCATAAACTGTTCCTTTGAAAATTCATCTTATTTTCATGGCTGTCCTATCCGTGCTGGTTTTGTTTAGGACAATTCCCTCTGTGTGCTTTCCCTTCTACTTAGATTTTTTCAGATTTCATTGCATCTCACCTGTGCATTGGATTCTGTGGATGATACCTCAAAGAAGGACATTTATTTTATTTAATGATACAATTACAAAGGGATCCTGTTTATTACATTAGTGCACACATCCACGTCAGACTTGTCTCCAGGAGAATTAGGATCATTTGTCTCATTTGGGAACTGTAACTTTACGCCTCAATTATTCTGTGCTATTGCATAAGTAACATTGCCAGGATCTCTATTAGATGGGGACACAGGGTGACTTAAGGAAATTTAATACCCTGGCATTTTCAGCTGCACAGCACTTGGTCCTATTATTAATCAAGGCTCCAGAGCCTTATTCATCTCCTGATTAAAGATTTCAGCAGAAGGGAATCATGCAAGCTTTAAGTACAGTATTTTTAATTAGGGACAAGTTCAGGGTATCACTATGCATTACTTCTTTAGTAGGTGTAATTAAAGAGCTGATCTGTAACTAGCCCACTTGGAAAAACACTTGTCTTCAAATCCTAGCAGCCTGCCTGGGAGGAAAAAAAAAAAAAAGGCAGACCAAAAGAAATGGGACACTAAATCTATCCCTCAGAAATATGGATGGGAAATTTGGTCGTTGTGACCACCTTAAGGATAAATATTTTTAAGGAGGGCAAGTTCAGCACAGGACAGGGAATGCAAAGCACACTCAGCCTTCACACATGCTAGAAGAGAGTGGAAAGTCACTTCAGTTTAAGAAACTGTTTATGAATTATCTGTAAAAAGCATCAGGATTTGCTGTAACTAATTTACGCCATCCAAACATGATTTATCTGGCTTAAACTAATTAATTTGGGCTCCTAGTGGGGAAAGAAAGACTCCTTCAATAAGGAATTTATCCTAGCCCGTGATAAGTGTTTGAGATTGGTTATCACTGCAGACTGATAGAGCACACAGGCTTCAGAAACTCGGGAAAGAAATTTGTTCCACCTGCAATCAGAACCCCCTCTGGCTTGCATATGTTAATAATTTCTGCAGTGGTTGCTGCAGCTTTCTTTGGGCTAATGCTTCCCTCAGCTTTCCATCCTCTCTTCATAAGCTTCTTCCACTGCAAAAACAGCCAAAAAACTCTCTTCAAGATGAACCACACTGGGTTTGGAACACTTCCATTGTCATGGAGCACAACTGCAAACAAAGAGTGTGTGATACAGGACTGAGATGGAAAATTTCCCTGAAGTGATATGGATTTTAGTTGAGATAATGCATTTAAAATTTACAAGCCCATTATTGTGGGAAGCATATGCACCAAACTAAAAAAAAACGTTATTTTGCTAATTTGCCTACTGTTCCTTATCAGATTTTCACCTTTTGTAAATCTGTTTGGAGCTGACCTTGAGTTTCAGGAAGTTTTGAGTTTTGAGTTCTTCCCAATTCTTAATTCAAAAGGTTCTCTACTGCTAGAGGGAATACAAGTTTAACCTAATCTTGCAGCCAGGTTAGAGCAGCTGAAAAAGCCTCCACACCTCAACTTCTGCTAAACACCTTTCAGATGAGCTGCTGTGAATGAAAACCTCAGCGTTCCCAGGTTGTTCCAGCAGGAGGAGTATCAGGGACAGCATCTTGGCTGAGGAGGCACCAAGTAGGACCCAAGGAACAATAAACCCCCTTTTTCATAAAAAGGAGGTATCTGACATCAAATTTTACTGCTTTTAATGGATCCTCACAGGGTCTGAAGGCACTGGCTCATGGATTTTTCATGGAGAATGCCAGACTAACTCTGTTGCATAAACTCTGGGTGTGAATCCATGGCATGGAAAAGCTTATTTGGGAGTTCAGCTCTGCTTTTTTTACAGTTGTTCTTTGCAGTCAATCACTGCAAAGTACAATGAATCCATCCTCGAGCTTCAAAGAAGGGAAATAGTTAATTTTTTATTCCTTGAAAGCTCTTATTGTGGCTCTGAAATTTGTGTCTTGAGCTATTAATAATGAATTTAAAATTCTGCATCAGTGCAATGTGATGTACTGATTGTCTAAAGGCATTGATCAGCTTAAATTCTGTTCAAAAACTGGCTGGAGTAGCTTGCTATGACAGACTGTAGGTCAGCCAGGGGTTGTATTAAGTTTCTATTAAGTTTCTGTAAAAGCAGATATTGCATGAAGATAGCCTGACCTCTGTTTTATTGAATAATTCAACAGAAACATGGTGGCAATTTCAACTCTGGCCACTGGCTGGTGATTTCGTAGAATCAGAGAATAATTAAAGTTGGAAAACATTTTAGAAGTCATTAATCCAATCCAACCAGCACCACCACCATGTTCACCACATTAAATCATGTCCTCAATTGCCACATCCACACATTTTTTGAACACTTCCAGGGATGGTGATTCCACCACATTTTAATTCAGATTTAATCTTTAGGGCTGCAGGATCACAGACTGATTTTCTGTCCTCATCCATAGCCAAAGGGGCAGCACTGGAAGGCTAAAGGGCACCTGGAGTGTTACTGCAGACATGGAAGACGCAGTCAGAGGCACAAACCAGCTTAATTTCTCTGAGAAAATTGTCCCTACAGGTGTGGAAAATAATAATTTAATTTATTGCCCTTTTCTTTTTTTCAATTATAAAAAGGTATATAATTAAAATGAGCTAAATTTTTAAACAAAATCCAATGGCACATTAAGGTAAAGGGAAAAACATTATTTACCTCACTAGGAAAAGTGCCTTCAAAGGCAATCATTCCTTTTCAATTAACCACAATTACTTTAGGGAATTAGGATGACAGCTGCAGGAAATAAAATGAGAATGAGAATGTAGCGAGAGAGTACAGTAGGAGATCAGGAGCTGTCTCCAATTTGGTTAGGGTTTCTCCATTTGGGTTTACCACGTGTGGTTTTAAAAACTTGACTTTCTTCATAATTTCAGTGCTGTGGAGAACAGGGACAGGTATGTGATGATACATTGCTGACACCACTTTCCCTAGCTCAGGCATTTTCTTAGCCATGCTAACCATGTCCTTAATACTCTTTGATGGAAATATACTTATTTTTTTCCACTATTTTTCCACTCCAGGCTGGATGGGGCCCTGAGCAACCTGCTCTAGTGGAAGGTGGCACAGCCCTTGGCAAGAGGGTTAGAACTAGACTTTGGAGGTCCTGTCCATCCCAAACTGCTCTATGATTCTATGGTTTTACTCACATTTTGCAGCCATGTAGACATTCAGCATTTCTTGTGTCGGAATAATTTCCACAGTCTGGATTCATATGACAGGAACAAAAAAAATCCTTTGTGTTTCAGAGTTGCCATATGATACTTTCATGTGAAGGTCTGTTTTTCTTGTATAAATTATCTGGGTGTTAAAAAAAAAGGAAAAATAACAAAACACCAAAAAATTCGCTCCCCACACAAAACCCCATCAATTCCAGCAGGTTAAAGGAAGAGTTTCTGCCCCTCTGCCCTGCTCAGGTGAGATTTCACCTGCTGAGCTCCTCCAGCTCTGGGTTCCAGCACAGAAAGGACATGGAGCTGCTGGAGAGAGTTCAGAAGAAGCACCAGGATGATCAGGGGGATGGAGCAGCTCTGCTGTGAAGAAAAGCTGGGAGAATTGGAGTTGTTCAGCCTGGAAAAGTGAAGGCTTTGGGGTGACCTGACTGTGGAACCTGGAGGAGATGACAAGAAAGATGGAGAGAGACTATTTACAAAGGCATGGAGTGACGGGACAAGGGGGAATGGCTTCAAATGGACAGTTTAGATTAGATTTTAGGAAAAAAAGTCTACTTTGAGAGCTGCCCAGAGAAGATGTGGCTGCCCCATCCCTGAAGTGTTCAAGGCCAGGTTGGATGAAGTTCTGACCAACCTGGGATAGTGGGAATTGTCTCTGCCCACAGCAAGGGGTTGGAATTTGATGATCTTTAAGGTCCTTTTCAACCCAGGCCACTCTGTGATTCTGTGATCACCACCACCCTCAGCTTATCTAAAAAAATTATGGAAAAGGGGTGATCCACACACTAATTTGGGGCTAAAAAAGGTATTGGGGTAAGTCAGCCTGCACCCCTCCTTGTGAAGCTGAGGCACCAGAGGAGGAATAACAAAGGGCTATATATATGATAGAATTTCTGTCTGTGAATCATCAGTAAGGATATTCCCCTAAGACCTGGAGTTTCCTACCCCTGCTCAAAGGTGTATGTCTGAATTTTGCCCTTTTTTTTCCTTGGATGACATGGAAATTATCCCATTATCCAGAAATGGGAGCAAGGCCTTGGGTACTACCAAAGTGTTCTCATGATACAAAGGCAAGAGGGAATATCAGTGCAGAAGGAGAGGGAGGAAGAACTAAGTGATCCTGAGGACAACAAAGAGATGAAATGCAATATTCCACATCATGCATTTGGGGATGAATATTAAAGAAAATGATCCTACTATCATGTAATTTAGCCCATATTATCAGAGACAGCAAGAGGGATATGAGCCAAGGATTAGGATGCCGAGGAGCTGAATTCCAATCTTGGCTCTGCAAATGGCTTGATGTATGCCCTTAGGCAAATTCTCTACCTTCTCTCTTACAGCTTCTCTTTCTGCATTAACAGGATAATAATATTTAGATGAGCTTTGCAAGGACTAATTAGTTAATGATTATAAAGTGCCTGAATATGTAAAGTGCAAAGCAAGTGCAAGGGATTATTATCATCTTCGAAATAATGAAGAATGTTTATTAGTTAGTTATTGTGATTATTTCTTTTAAACCTCTTTATTGCTAAGTGTATAAGAGGCTGTCAGCCATAAAGTGGGTTTTACAAAGGGATTTAAAAGGGAGGGGTGGAGGAATGGTTTGGAGGCACAGATGTAGTTTTAACAGGGAATTTTAACACTGTTGTCATGCCAGTTCCTACCTTAATATGACAGCTGGGAGCCCAGACTGGAGAGCAGTGAGCAGCAGCATTTGGAGCCTCTGGAAGGTGTTTTGCCACATCTGTTCTGTGACCTTGCCCTGGCTGCTTTCTGGGTGCCACTGCTTTTTAACTGTGCAGTGCTCCTCTCACTGCTCTCTGCAATCAATTAATTAATATAGTGTCTCTCAGGGACACTATAATGAGGAGACAGAGGGGTGGAAAAGCAAAACACACTGTTGGGTCTCGACTATGAAGTCCATGTCTGTCTGGAAGCTGGGTGGGAATGCACTGACAGAATCACAGAATAATTCCATTTGTGGCATCTCTGGAGAAAGCATCGTCCACTTCTCAGAGTAGGGTCAGCTAGAGCAAGGTTCTCAATGCTGTGTTCAGCTGGGGTTTGAATATTTCCAAGTATGGAAACTCCTCTACCTCCCTGAGTGAGCTGTTCCCATGTTTGATCTCCTTCACAAAACAAGAAGAATGTTAAATCCTGTGTTTAAATGAAATTTCTTCTATTTTGGTTTGTGCTTGTTACCTCTTGTTCTCTCACCTGGCACCATCTTCTTTAGCTCTTCCCTTCAATTGGATAAAATAATACGTGGATAAAATAATACATATGGATAAAATACACCTGAGAATTCTCCAGGCTGAAAAATCCCAGCTCTCAGCCTCTCCTTGCACTAGTTAGTCCACTCCTTTGATGAATTTAAAAGCCATACATTGAAGCTGTTCCACTATGTCCATCTTTTCCTGGAAAGCCCAGCACTGGATGATTTTTTTTTTTCCCAGGGGAATGCATAAGATTGGTTGAAAATTCAGGCTTAACAGCTCTGCAGTTCAAACTCCAACTCAAAACCTGCTGCCTCTCCCCACTGAGTGCTACCTCCGTGCATTAGAGCCTGACATGAGTTTTCTGCACAGCCAGACTTGTGTTCTGATGTGTCTGATTGTTTTGTTGAGTGTTGGGATGCCCCATTCCCACCCTTCTTGTGCTTTGAGGGTCATGTCTTTAAAACTGATAACTTTTCTGAACTCCATTGGCCTTCAGAGCAGCCTCACATGAAATCCACTGACTCATTCCCTCAGGAAATCAAAATATGTGCTCTTAAAGCCTGGAATTTGCCCTGGGTTCCTCTTCCTCTTGATCCTTTCAGGATCTTGAGCTACACTAACTGAGGCTGACTACAGCCAAGACTGCTGGTGATTATCTATTTGCTTCACCCAGCAAAGTCCACCTGCACCACACCTGGTACTGAAATCAGGCTAAAAGTTGCCCACTGAGCTGTCTGGACACTGGACACTTTGAATCTGAAAACCTGCCTCCAGAATGTTTAGGAAAAAGGTAATTTATGGCAGTTTTCTTTCATGGGTCCTTTAGCAGGAGTGACTAAGTTCCACACAGCATCCCATCGAGCAGGTTTATTCTCACCAGCCCAGGATCTGTGCAGCTCTTTCCCCTGCATGGTGCAGATGTGTTCTACATTTTCCCTGACATCCTAATCCTTCTCCAGTGCTTTGCTATCAAAGCCCTTGAAAGTATGTTAATTCTTAACCTGTAAAAGCTCTGCTAATCTTTCTCCTGCCCTCCCACTATCCCAAACAGAAAACTGCTGACAAGTCTCAGGATGAGATAAACTGGCTCATGAGGGTGAGGAGAAGGAAAGAGACTTAAGCTGACAGGCTTGATCTCCTCCTGCCACCCTTTTTCTCCAGATAGCCCCTCAGAGCTCCAGCACAAACTGCATGTGGAACAACTTTTACATGACAGCGCTGCTGTATTCCTCCCATGAGCTTCTTAGGAAAACTGGATTTATTTCCATTCCTCTGCACTTCTCCCCTGGCAGTGCAGCCCAGCCCTGTGCTCCTCCTGTCAGATGGTGACAGTGTGATCTACAGGCAGCTTCTGAGGGGGAGACTAAGCTTATAAGTGCCTTAAAATTTCACATGGCGATGGGTTTTCCATTGTAATAAGAGCTGACGGTACCTTTTTGTAATCAAAATGCAAACTCCCTTCCACTGCTCAGTGCTCAGGAGCACAATTGAGAGTGACAGAATTCATTACACAACGGAGACAGATGGAGTACTTTAAAAAGAACCATACATCAAGAGCGGAGGTCTGTGAGTGTGTAGATAGTGGGCAAAAAAGCTTAAAAACTTCAATCCCCTCCATACTGCTGAAAATTACCAATCTTCTTATCTTGGCAAAACCTTATTATGCAAATAGTTGTCAAGTGGAACACTCAAATTGGCAAAATTGCTTTATTGTAGTACTTTTTACACTCCTTCCAAGAAAAGTCTGTTTTGCTGGTGTGATAAGTAAATGATTGATTACTCGTGCTGGTCTGGAATAGCAGACTGGAAAATGATGTAGTAACACCGTCAGTGGCACAAACTCTGTTTAAAAAGAGGAGCACAACCATTTTTGAAAGGAGTGCACCACTTACAAATGGCCAAGTCAGTACTTCTTCCTTCTCCTGCTTAACCTGAAAAACGGTGAGTAAATTGAGATTTTTTTCAGGCACCAAACAATTCAAACCTTTTTCTTGAACTGCTATGAATTTTGGTTGTTTTTAAGCAAAATATGGAACTTGCCAGCATTTCTTCCCTTCCAAAAGTAGTAGAGATTTTAGTTTTTTTCCTTCCTCTCAACAGTTTTTCTCTGTGTACAGCATTGACTACTTTAGTGTCTCAGTTGTGGACTCAGGGATGAAATGTGTTCATTACTTTGACATAAAGTGTATCATTGCATTGGATTTTTCTTGGGAAGGCAAGAACTGGAAATTACCGATGGAGCAGAACTGCAAACTCCCTCTCTTCAGAAGTGTTCAGCTCTTCTCTCCAGGGCTGGTTGAAACTTGCTGTTGAATCATGGGCACAATATTTCCAGGCACACTGTGCTCAGCTTTAGTCAGCACTTGGCTTAGTACTGAATAATAAATGGCACTGGAGAAGAACCAGATGAACAGTAAAACTATTTGATATGATTATGGCATAACCAAAGTGATTCTGTGTCATAAAATCATAGAATGGTTTGGGTTGGAAGGGACTTTTGAAGGTCATCCAGTTCAGTCCCCTTGCCATGGACAGGGACAGCTCCCACTAGACCAGGTTGCTAAAATCCCCATCCACCCAGGCCTTGAACACTTCCAGGGATGGGACATCCACAATTTCTTCAGACAACCTCTCATTGCCTTCATTGAAAAAAAATTTCTTCTTTAGGTCGGATCTAAATCCACCCTCATTTACTTTAAAACCCTTGTCCCTTGTGTCACTACAGTGACACAAAAAGTCTGTCCCCATCTTTCTTATAAGTCCTCTTTATGCACTGGAAATCTCCAATAAGGTCTCCCTGGAGCCTTCCCTTCTCCAGGCTGAACAACCTCAGACTTTCTTCATAGGAGAGCTATTTCCATCCTTCTCACCATTTTTGTGTCCCTCTCTGGCCCCACTCTAGCAGGTCCATATCTTTCTTGGACAGCTGGATCCAATCTCAGCCTCAACAGTTTCAATTTTGAAACTTTGTCCAGCAGGTTGTAAAGATGACAAATCAACTATATTTATGAAAGATGAGTTATGTATTAAGACAAATGAAGAGACAGAAGATCTTAATCAGAATTACTTACTACACAGCATAAAAGCTAAAAACAATGGTCAACTATAACATAAAATGGCAAAGTGTATTAAAGCAATAACAATAAAACAATCATAAATTAAAGCTAGCAAAAGAAGCATTAAGGAGAATCACCACTCTACCCTCATTTTTAGGGCACTTCTCCCTCTTCCTCTCAATCCCTGGGAAGCAACCATGAAGAGTTATCCCAATCCAGGGAAAAGCTCCATGTACTTTGAGGAATATATAGAAGAATCTGACTGTATGGAAAGTATTCTGGATTTACAGTAAAAAATAAGTCAGCTGTCAGTCACTCCTTCAGGGCAGTGTAACAGCTTATCTGTCAAACCTTACCTCAAAACGATGCCTCAGCCAGGCTTACCTGAAACAGAGGCCAGACAAGGTTAGGAGAATTAAAAGCAGACGAATTTATTAAAGGCCTTTAGGTACATTCAGGGCAAACAAAGCCCACTCATGAACTACACCCAAAAATGGACACCGAGTCAAGAGGTCTTCACATTTTATACGTTCTGTCTTATTAGTATATTGGGCCTTAATTCTCCAATTACACCTTCAGGAGATGATGTCAACCAGCCCAAGCTTGCTCCCCACAATTCACTGCTGTTCACATATTTTGGGGTTCTGAGACAGAGAAAGTGCCCTTGGATTTCCATTCAGTGGAATTGTTTTGGCTAAAGGTTCTGGGAACAGAGGTTTTTAGCATTTTATATGAAGCCTACAACTACACCAAAGCTCCAGAGGCATGAAAAATAGAAAGTTCTTAAAGCATCAAAAGGGACAGATGTATGTTTGAAGATGATCTGCCAGAGTGGATTTTTAGCAGATTCAACACCAAAGAACCCTACTGGTGCCTCAGGTAACCCAGCACAGACAGCTTGTACTGCTTGTTTGTTCTGACTGGGTTCCAGACCAAGCTTTCTCTCATGCCACACCCACAATACCATTGACTTTCTGGGCTGCAAAAGCACATTGCTGGGTCCTGGATTTCTATTCACCAATCCCCAAGTCCTTGTCTGCAGGGCTTCTCTCAAACTTTCACCCTGAGTCTCTTGATATCAGGAATTGTTCAACCCAGGTGCAGAACTTTGTCTTTGGCCACGTTGAAGTTTGTGTCCTCACAAACATTTATTTGTTTATTAATTATAGGAGACAATTCTTGGGAAAACAGCCGTGCTTTCACACCAGGTAGTCTCACTGTCAACCTAAGCAGCCTACACGAGCAGATGGGAAATGCTAATGATGTATTTACAGGCAGATTCTGTCTGCTTTCCAGGGCAGTAAGGATTCCCTGGGATGGTGTTGGGAACAGTCTGGAGTGCAGATCACTCTGGAGTTTGCAGCCAGCTATGGAGGAAAGAGAAAGTTCCTTGGCTCCAAGTGATTAGTGAACAATAGCGGGGAGAACAGGAAAGAAAAGGGAAGAAAATGGAAGAAAAGGGAAGAAAAGGGACCTCTTTCTCTCCTCACCTCCCATCTAAGTTGCTGTAGGTGACAACTGAAATGAGTGAAAAGGAAATAATTATATTCTTTCTCACAGCAGAGATTGGAATAGCAACTGAAAAACACAGCTGTGTGCTGATACCACAGCAGCTTTTTGGAAGGCAAGTAGTGATCATCTCCAGGAACATGGAAATACTCTGGAACTTAATAGACATAATTTAGACATTTTCACAGAGTTCTTCATAACTACATAGACAATCAATTCCATTTAAGCCTCATGAGCAGACCTTGTAACACTGAAGGTGCAACAAAGCCTTTCCTCCTGGATATCATAGAATGGATTGGGTTGAAAAGGACCTTAAAGTTCATTTATTTCCAATTCCTCAGCAATGGGAAGGAATGCCACCCACTGGATGTGTTACAAGGGACTGTGGATCTGAGTCCTCACAGGGGTCAGGGAGGGTTGGTGTGATGAAACACTTTGCAAGTTATTCAATGAGATCAGTACTTTACCTCCAAAGAAAACAGTGTGGTGTTAGCTACCTCTACCAGAGAACTAATAAATGCTTTTTGCAATTAGAATTTCTCAGAGGATTAATTCTATTGTTTGCACATCTACATGTTTTGGTATCCTTTTTTTGTCTCTCCCCAGTGCAATGCACTCTTATTAAATGTAGCACTGTAGGACAGCACCACTTAAGAAATAAATACACTCCACCTGGATCTATCTGCATAGTGTGTTTCTAGAGTACTTTATCTGACAGGTAGTCTAAATATAAACAAATTATCTTGAATGACATATTTTATGGATATATTTACATGGAATGCATTTACCCTGTTTGATGTCTGTTTGGAGATGGTGCAGCTCATGTTCAGGCCAAGAGCAACACCTAGGCAATAGAGATGCTTTCCACTTTGCAGAAGCACACAACCCTGCTTCCTCAAATATTCCTTTTTTTTTTAGTTAAAGTTGTGAAATTTACACTTCTGACACTTCACCAAAAATTGTGTATGACATTGATGATACATTGATTTTCAGAAGTTATTAGAAGATCTGTCTGATTGCTCATATACCAGCTCAATTACTTGTCCACTGAGTCTCATAAATGTTTTTTTTTTTTTTAAGTATTTATTACTCCAGCATGTTCAGGCTTAACCAGCAAACCAGACTCAGAAATCAGACCATTTGTTCCAGTGGTTAATCAACCTCCCAAGCACCACACCTTTCCTTTAATTAGCATATAACTGATGTTTTAAACAACACTCTTTTTTTGTCTTTCCCATTAGCTTAAAGAGTCTTTTCATAGATGGCTTCTGTTTTTCTGTCCCTGGAAATACTTAAAAGTTTTAATCTTCTGTCTTTTAGTGAAAAGGAGTTTCCCAAGCCTTAAATAATTTTTGTCTCCTGTCCCACATTGTGTCACTTAACATCCATTTTAAACCACCAGTACTGAAGTGTACTGAACATTTTAGTACCAATATTTTCAGTGTCACAGAGTATGAAATCTCCCATTCCCAACTGCATCAGTGACTGGCCAAGGTTTGCATCAGACCTGTGGTCTTATGATTGCACCAACAGCTCATCTCGAGCTGTTTGTCTGCTTTGACTCTTAAATCCTCTGCACACTCTACTCATTAAAATACATTTTCCCATTTCCAGGGTATCTATTTGCAATTCTCAGATGTTTGGATTTACATTTATCTGCATTGAAATGCTGTAATTTGTTTGCCTGGGTCTCTTTCATCATCTCCATTGCCTTGTGTTCATTGCAGCACTCAGAGCAGTGGTGCAAAGAGCAGAAGTGTCAGATCCAGTGGCTGTTTCAGAGAACCACCTTAGAACTTGTTCTATTTAATGAGCTCCTCAACAACAACATGAAGAGTTGGAAAGCTTTGTGGATATTACCATGTCCCAGGAAATGGATTGTGAAGGATTATTGATGGTCTCAGACTTTCCTTGCCTTTCCTGAACTTGATTCCTTATGTCTATACTGGAAATATGCCCACCTCTTTATTTGAAATGAGATTTTTTTTTTTTTAATGGTATCCCTGCCCACGACAGTGGGGTTGGAACTGGATGATCTTTAAGGTCCCTTCCAACCCAAACCATTCTGTGATTCTGTGGAAATTTCTCAATACTACATTATCCATCAGAGTGTTCTGAGCTGTGGAAGTTAAGGACCTTGTACTTGACAACTGAATTGTTAATCATCTTCAGCAATCAGGGGTTTTTTTGTTTGTTTGTTTGTTTGGGGTTTTTTTTGTTTGTTTGTTTTTTAAAATTTCAGAATGCAATGCAGTTAATCCCAATAATTAATGTTTTTTAAAAATTAAAAATTTGCATATATATATATATATATATATAGAGAGAGAGAGAGAGAGAGAGAGAGAGAGTCTCATACTGGTCCAGCCCCACACTTCAATTCATTCTCATTTAAGTCCTGTGTTGTTGCATTCTTTTGAGGTCAAACAGCACATTGTAGTTAGCTGTCTTGCTGCTCTTGTGTTTCTTTTCTTCCTTTCTGCCCTTAATCCCCAAAACTTTTCCTTTAGCCTGGCCAGGAATTGTTTCCACTGTTGCCTTTATCTTCTCTTTGTAATGAGTAGCTGACCTTACAACCTGTCTATTTAAATTACATTTTTATTTTTAAGCTTCATCTCTTAAGTAAATGAGGTGTATTTAATCCATCTGTGTCAGAATGTGATATATGAGGCTTGAGGATATCCCAGATTTGTGGGGTTAGGGTATCCTTTATGGATATAAAGGGGATTTTATCCTTTATGGGGATTCCAGACTATGGATGTGCCATTGGTGGTGTCATTGTAAGGGAATTATGCAATCACAGTTTGGATTGGAAAGGACCTTAGAGATCATCCAGTTCCAAGAGCCACTGTCATGGGACATTCCCAGGGACATCCCCAGTGCAGGGACATTCCCAGTCTGGATGTAGAACTGGAGGATTGCAAAGATCATTCCTCCCCCATTCACAGGACAAATCCTTCAACTTCTAGCTGCTGCCCAGAATTTATCACTGAATCAGGATGAGGTTTTAACTAAAACTCTCCATTATTTAATTGTGAGATCAAGGCATCCTGGCCAGCTAATGGGCTGTTCTTTTGAGCACACTCAATTTTCTGTCTCATTTTCCCATTTACGTGGTTTCTGCTGTGATTTTTTTTTTCTCAGAACTTTCTCAGTTGCAGGAGATATGCCCTTTTGAGGCACCAATTATATACATAAGATGTTACTGATTGAGAATTGATTCTCTTTTTCATATTGAATGTAATCAAATCATGGTCACTCATCCCTGGGTGACTACAGATTTCCAGCCCAGTAAGTAATTTATCTATATCACTCGTAATCAGGTGCAACCAAGTGATTTTGTTGTGGCTAAACTAGCCTGATATAAGAAGTAGCAGCAGCAGTTTTGGTGCATTAATAGTGACTCTTCTCAACCTTAGTCATATTCCTCACAAACTGAAATTTCCCTTCACAACACAGATTTTGGTTTTAATTTTCCAATCTTCTCTCTCATCAACAGGCAGGTGCTTAAGGAGTAACTTAATTTTCTCTGTTTTATTTGATAGTTGTAACAAATCCCCACCTCTGTGTCTGCTCCTGGGCTTTACTTAGTAGCACTGGATTTCAGAATTGTGAATTATTTTGCAATAATGGCTCAGAAATAATCCTGAAATCCTTAAGGTTAATAATTATTTAATAAAAATCATTGTCTTTGATGAAGAATTCTTACTGCCGTCCTCTCCACACTTCTCAGCTCCCTGAGCCTTGTTAAATAAGAAAGTACTAAACATCAGAAATTGTTTGTTTGACTTTCTGGGGAAGCTGAGGGGGTGAACATCACAAAATGTGCTCCCAGCTCACCAACTGCCAGGTAGAAATTAAATCCATCACCCTTCATCTCATGGGCTATTTCTTCACATTCCCAGGAAAGGACTCAGCTTCTGCCAAGGTGCAGAACTGTAAATGCCCACAGCAAAAATGTCTGTACACACAAAACACACAACAGTGTTTGTTGGTTCTGCTGTGAGACCTCAAACACATCCTTTTGTTGTCATCCATCTGTGTCACTCATTGAGCAGGATTTTTGAAATCAGCACTGTCTTACAGCTGTTGTATCTCAAATTATTTCAGCTGAGCTGCTGGGGAACAGCTGGACACAAACAGGAAAAAAAGGGAGAATGGCCTCAAGTTGCACCAAGGAAGTTCAAGTTAGATATGAGGAAAAATTTCTTCACTGAAAGAGTGATTAAGATTTGGAAGAAGATCCTTTTGGGAGTGGTGGAGTCACCATCCCTAGAAGTGTTCAAAAAATGAGTCAATGTCTCCCTTCCAGATATGGTTTGGTGGGTGTGGTGGTATTGGGTCAAAGGTTGGACTTCATGATCTGAGAGGTTTTTCCAGCCTTATTTTTTTATGACTCTACAAAAGATCAAACCAGTTTTTTAACCAGAAAATCTGGTCACGAACATCATCCTCATTGACTATCCTGGTGAAGGTGAAGCATTGAACAGACCATGAGCTCAGAACATCTTTCCTTTGATGTGTTATTCTCTTGCAATGCCACCCCTGGATGTCATAGGAGATGGGGGATAAGTGGAAATGCTTTTGCCTATATTGTGGGTTTTTTCTTCTGAAATACTTGGATTTTTTGAGCCTGCTTACCCAGAACTTCTATGCTCTTGAAAAAAAAAAAAATCAGAAAACTGGAATCATCCATGGTATGGAAATACAAATAATAACAGGAGGTCTAAGAAAAAGAGAAACTTCCTTTAAAAACCACACAATTTCTCACTTCTCTTTTTTTACCACCACACCCACACAGTCATTTATTGATTCATGGCAGTTACAAGTTGACAATCAACAGATCAACACCTGAGCCCAGCTAATGAGATTAACAGACCTAATTACAGAGAGATGGTAATTATTTCAGTTCCACTGCTGTGAACATCATAGGCTGATGCACCCAAAAAGGCTCCAGTTGCAGGGATTTTACAGATTAAGAGTGTGAATTTGAGAAATTCAGAAAATGCTACATACTGGATCCCTACACCTCTCTCCTTCTTGTAAGCTGCTGTTCCAACAGGAGGTTAAAAGGATGGACCTGTTTTCATCTTCTCATTAACACCCAGCTACCTGTAAACCTGAGAGGTAAAATCACATTTTTTAAAACAAAAAGCTACATCAGGTAGTATTTCTACAGAAGCACTCAAGGAGGAACACCTTGGTTTTTTCTGCAATTGTTAGATCTCAAAGCTTTGAGGTCTTTGTGATCTGTTATTAAGGGCAATGTGCTTTGAGGGATTAAGTTACAAGTGCTGACAATGATTAAAAAAATGAAATATTCCACATGGTGTTTATCAGTGAAAACAACCAAACAAACAAATAATGAATAACTCACCCCCTGCCCAGAGGTTTTTTTGGGTTTTTTTTTAATTTCATTTCTGTTCCATTAAGCAGGTGAAGCAAAAGACATAGGTAGTTTTTCCTTCCTTTCCAAGATGAAAAAAATAGCAACTACATTCACCTGCCTGCCATCTGGGTCATTTTCTGAGCCTTATTTAAGGAAAAACAAAACAAAACAAAACCAGTTCCAAGATCTTTGCATGAAAACACTGAGAAGGGAAAAAAAAAAAAAGAAAAAGAAAATTTGGCAAAGAGCAAGGTTAAGAGCTTAATGGCCAGAACAGTATTGAAGCCACAGCTCCAACATCACTGACTATTTCTTCCTCCCAGCCCTTGGCACCAGTGACAGCTTGTGGAGATGACAACACTTGGAATATTGTCATGGTTCCTTGAAGGATGAGCTATCAGGTGTCAGTGAACAGCTGAAAGGCCACAGCAGTCCCAAATTTACACCTCCTCTGACATCTTTCATGTCCATTCACCATTAGCTTCACACTGATTTTGCTGGGACAGACTCCAGTGGTTCACATTGTGAATGAAGTTCAGCTCACCTGCTTGATTAGGCTTTTCCTGCTGTTTTTCAATGCTTTTAGTAACTGAAGAGCTCCTGAAGGAGAAAGGACTGAGACTAGGGAGTAGAAAATCCTCTATTCAAGAGCAAAACCTCCAGTGAAGAAACAGTTTTCTGTGAAGGCAATCTTTGTTTCCACCATTATTTGGTTTTTTTACTAAATCTTGAGATGGGAAGATAGTCTGAAGTTCATGATCAGCTCAGTCTTTGGCCTTACTGCTAAAAGGCTGGGAGCAATGCTTGTTCTTGATCTTATTAGCATTTTATCTGCTTGCTTGAGAGGCATGGCTGCTGTTTTCTGCTTTGACCCATTTTTCTTGGTTGGAAAAATCATCTGAGACCAGATCCAAAAGAGACCTTTGCCTTGTAAAGAGAACAGAACAGAGAAAAATGAATTATTATTTTATCACATCTTTACCTGCTTCAGGTTCTTCCTCAAGTACAATCATGCAATCAGAGAATATCCTGAGCTGGGAGGCACCCACCAGGATCACTCAGTCCAAATAATTGCCATGGTGATCTACAGAGTCTCCAGAGGGATGTACAGGCAGAAGCTGCCATGGTTAACTGGACATTGCATTTCATTGTGTCACAAAAGCCCTTCCTGAGCATCTAGGATGGAAAACCAAGTTTTTCTGCAAAATGCAGAATTAATAATGCCTATTTTGCTGTCAGCTGTCACCATTATCACCTTGATTTTCTCTTTTTCTCACATCTCTGCCCTTTATACAATACAGAAATTGCATGAACATGGAATTTCCAGAAACTGCACTATTTGCTGTTCAACCAATTAACTTCTGCCTAACCACAGAAGGAGGTGTCTTCTCTACAAGGCATCAAGCATTCTGAAAACAGAGGTACTTTAGATGCTCCTGTTCCTCTCTCAGATGTGATTGAATTTGGCAAAGAAGTTTTGGAGCACTTGGGAGCAGGAGAAGGACTGACAAACAGAATACCTGCTTTCCTGCAAATTACAGGCTACTGACAGGGCACATCAATCCTGCTGTAAAAGGATATGTGTAGAAGGACAAAAGAAAGATTTTAAAAAACATGTAGCTTCAGATTCAATTTTTATCTGCCAGCAATGATCCCACAGATAATCTGATAAGCATCAACTGTTTGCAGTGTTCACTTGTGAAGCAGCATTTTGGGCTATTTATTCAGGAACTCCCCGATTAGAGAAGTCATTTACACCCACAATTTAATAAAGCATTTCGAGAAGATTTAGCACAATTATGGATTAAAAAAACCCAAAACAGCACAACCTAAACAGTGAGCTAAGCAAAGCAGTTCATTGGCATTCTCTATCAGTGCTCTTTTAAATGGCAGCGAATACTGCAAGGTTTGAGTCAGAGATAGAATCAGAGAATGGTTTGGGTTGGAAGGGACCTTAAAAATCATCTTCTTCCAACCCCTGCCATGGACAGGGACACCTTCTACCATCCCAGGTTGCTCAGAGCCCCAACCAACCTGGCCTTGGATATTTCCAGGGAAGGGGCAGCCACAACTTCTCTGGAAAACCTGTGCCAGTGCCTCATGATCCTCATTGTAAAGAATTTCTTCCTAATATCTTCTTGAAATAGCTCCTCTTTCAGTTAAAAAACATCCCCCCTTGTCTTATCTATCTATCTGTCCATTTAAAAAGTCCCTCTCCTTTTTGTAAAAGCCCTCTTAAGACACTGGAATGAGGTTTCCCTGAAGCTTTCTCTTCTCCTGGCTGATTATTCCCAATTCTCTCAGCCTGTCTTCACAGCAGAGATGCTCCAATCATCAGAGAACCTCCATGGCTTCCTCTGGATTTGCTCCAAGAGCTCCAAACCTTTCCTGTGTTGAAGACCTGGACAGAGTGTTCCAGGTGGGCTCTTCCATGAGTAGAGCAGAGGGGCAGAATCACCTCCCTCCACCTGCTGGTCATATGAAACACAATAAACCACAAAAAATTTAAGTGGTTTTCCCTGTTATTCAGGTTAGGCTTGATTTCAGTAAGGATTTTTCCTAGCTTCCACCAGATTGCTATATTTGCATCCTGACAGAGAAGCATTTTGTAAGCCAAGGAATTTCCCAAGAAAATAAGAGGAAGGAAGCAACCAGGTCTTGGCTAAAATAGATGGTAAAAAGCTGGAGAAGTTCACTGAATTGCAAACCCCAGAAGGTAAAAACCTCCTGTGTGCTGCTTTCTTGTACCTACAGCACTGCCAGACCCATTTTGAAGAGAAGTCACAACAAATGGCTTCTTCTGCCCAGTTTTGGTTGATGGGTGCTTCTGCCTCATCATTCTCTGACTGACAGCAAGAAAATATTTCCAAAGTGGGGAATTTGTGCTCTGCTGAGCAGTGCACATGCTCAGTTTTTGTCCAATATTTTGCTAAAAAAGAGGGAGCCAAATTCATCAGCCATGGTGTCAAATTTTCCTTTAGAAATTTAATTCTGTGTACTCCATCCATCTTGAACTGGTTTCTGGCAGTTACACAATAAATTCGTCATATTTCTGATGGAAAATTTTCTCCGTCCAGCTGTCAAAGTAGTGTTGCCACTTCTGGTATGATTTTTTAGCACTCTGTCATGAATAACCTAAAATTGTACTTTAATTTTAAATATATATGTATATTTTCCCCTTTGGGGAATAATTACATAGTCTAATAGAACTTGGTGCTAAAGCTTTTTCTTTCCTGAAGTTTAAATTGCTTTTTTTTTTTTTTTTATTCAGAGTCATAATGTATTCCTATTACTCCTTATGGAACACTCTAAACTATTTTCAGCTTACACTTTAATTTCTAGCTTTTTCCCCCCCACGCTTCCCCACAACAATTTCATCACCTCTTTTATTTTCTCCTTCATGTTATTATTAAATAAAGACATGCCTTCATCAGTCCCTTGACATTTTTGCGGACATTCTGACAACAGATTGAATAAATTATATTACCCAATGTTAGCCTGAGTTATGGCCTATTATGAATGGGGAAAAGCAGCACCAGAGGAAGGTTGGCATTTCTGCTCTTGCAGCACGTGAATGGATGTTTTATTGAATTCTGTGCTGCTATAGCAAGAACCAAACAATACCTGAGTGCCTGAAGGCTGTGGTGGAACATGAACATCCCTCTGACCTTTTTCTGCACTGTTCCAATGTGAAGGAAAAGCTGTTTATTTGTCCAGCTCACTCTTTTTCTCCCTGTGAACAGAACTCAGCATATCTCACAGGCTCCACACTCCTTGCATCACATTTTGGGTCTCAACAAGCAGTGGCAGCACAAAAATCTCTCCAAAAGAATCCAGATTTCCCATTCCCCAGGCCTACACCAATCACCAACTTTTTCAAGCTTCACCACACCATCAGCTGTCAACCAGTGCCGTCCAATAAAGTCATCCATGATTAATTATTCTTAAATGACAGCGGCGTATTGAAACAAGCTGATAGCTGCTGACAGTGGAAATCCAATTAACCTGAATTACTATCTTGATTGTGGCCCAATTAATGTCAGCTGTGCCATGTCAGAAGTGAAGGCTTGGCTAATATAATTGTTTCATTAATTGGCTGCAGAGATTAGTTGATGTGGAACTGCCCTTATGCTGACTGCTTTTCTTATTTTTTCCCCCTCCCCTCTCATGAACATTAAATTTTAGGGAGAAGCATAAACAACTTGTTGTCCACAGCTTTTTGCTTTAAGTGGATAAAAGAAGTTCCATCTTTAAATAGGGTTTAGAGGATCACAGAGAGTAGAGGGGAGCTGTTAAACTTCTGCAAAATCCATCATGGCCTTTTGCTTTGGCGAGTTTCTCTGTGCCCCTTAGCTGAGATCTAAAGGGATTATGAGGAATCTTTTTGATGCATTCAAACTGGGATATGATGTAGTTGTGCATTCATGATTTCTCTGCCTGTTAAAGCACCTCCAGTGAGCAGCAGGAAGAGTGGTAATGGTGAGGGGTGGATTAATTTGTCTTTAGAAATAGAAATTTGAGTCAGAGGTGGCTGGAGGCTTGTTGATCATGGTGTAATATCTGCCTGGTGTCTTGAGATTTCTTCAAGTTCTCAGACCTCTTGTGCAAAGACTGTCCTGAATGGCCAATAATTAAGAGCATTAACAAATGCATTATGACAATTTTAGGAATGACTCATGGAGGAAAAGGGTCTGTTGGTGGCTCTGAAGCACATTTCAGTAGCTATTTGCCACCACCTTCTCAATATCCATTTCCATTCCTCCAGCTCTCCTCTGGTTAGCTTTCAACAGCCATAATGCATTTAAAAGTAACACTTCCATTCATAATTGTTGGACTCAATGATCTTTCAGGTTTTTTTTCAGCCTGAATAGTTCTGTGATAATATGGCTCTATAAAGGATGAGATAGAAGTGCAAAAAAAACAACTGTAGTCTAAGTGTTGCACTAAACCACTTACTAATAGCAAGTTGGAGTTTGTGAAGTAGAGCAAGAGAAAACTTTCCTTGATCTCCACCAGAAACTTTAAAATATTCTTTAAAAATACAGACAGGCTCAGACTGATTACCAAATAAGAGGATTATAATGAAAAAGGGATCTCTAATGACTTAGAGGAGCTAGTATTAAAAAGTTAAACTTGGTAAATTAATATGTTAAGTACAGAGGCTCTGACAAGCAGTAAGGGCAAAATACACACACATCCACACAGATATCTATATGGGTTTTTCCCCATGTGGAGCTCAGCTATTTAAGCTCTTGTCATAGATGCCAGGAGAAAAAGAATGGAGAGTTAAAAGCTTTGATCAGCTGTGTGTAAAAAAAGCTGGGACGCTTCACAAGTTCAGAGGTTCCCTTCACTTCTCCAGACTCTTCAAAAATATCTGGTTTCTTCAATGTCAGCCTCAAAAAAATTCCATAAGCAGGACCTCCCTGGAGATGTCTGTCTTTGAGTTGTTCTCCAAATAGCGCCAGGGCATTATCTCCCATGGAGGTTTCAGTTGAGGTGGAAGTGCTCAGAACTACTTTAGAAACTTTCTCAGAGCTTCAAACCAGTCTTCACTTCAGCTTTCAGGACTTTGGGAGAATTTGTCGGTAATCAGATCATCCTAAAAAGTGATTAATGTCCTCATCTTCTCAGCAGTTTAGGAGAACCACTGGCTGTATTTTTAAGGAAACCATGTCATAACAAACTGAACTACATAAACCCCTTTTTAACTTAACTTAGTTGGCAGTTTATTAATTTGTTGTCTGTGTATCTCTATTAACATTTCTTTAGGTGCTGTGTAGCTGAAATGTCTTTTTCTTGGCTAAAAGTTAGTTATGGTTAAGTGACATTGTTGCCTTTTGGCTGCATGCCCTAGGTTCTACCATTCTGGAGAATTCCATCTCTCTGCTCTTAATTGGAGGAAAATATTTCCAGGTTGGTTGTTCCTTACACAGCATAACTGGATGGAGTAGATGAGATTTCTCCTGTGAATCTGGCTAAAAATTGGCACCATGACAGAACTCATAAACACAAAGATACGGTGGTTAACACATTTCATTGCTTTCTGTCCCTTCCCATCCTTGCAGTGAGATAAAACTCAAACATGAAAACTGTTTTCCCTTCCATCCTTACAGACCCATAATTTAATTTAATTCTTTCTTTTCCAGCCTGTCTTCTCGCTGCTGTGAGGGATTGATATGCTCTGTAGGACAGACTGTTGGCACCGTGCTTTGTGACATTCCCAGAGCTCTATTCTGTTGTCTATCACAGTCAGGTTATTCCTACACATTTCACGTCAGAAGCTCTTTGTGCTGGCAGAGCTGACAGGACTCTGCCTAGACATGGGGATTGTGATTCTGACCAGCAAGGTCAGGCTACAAGGCCGTTTGTGAAGCAATGCTGATATTCTGTTGTTTGTTACAATCATCTCTTTTATTCAGAATCCATCGTAATTTGCAATTGCACAATGGTTTTGACATAGATGCAGGAAACTCTCGGCTTTGATGGCAGTGAATAATTCAGAATACTCTGAATGCTCTGAATGCTCTCAGTGCTGGGGACAGAGGAACAGAGAAATGTTTTGACCTCTGGTCATTCTCAGTTTTCATATTCATTGTCCACCTTAGCTTGGGTCAGACCAAACTCCACTTTTGGTCATGTATTTAAGGATGATGCCAAGAGCTTAAAATGGTTGTTTGAGGGATGAAGGGACAACATTTTATTCCTCTGTAATATGAGTTCCAGTGTTATATCCATAACTCTGTTGTGTGACTGCATAATGAAAGAGAAATGCTTTCATCCTGGAGGATTTTAAAGGTTTTAGGTTAGAAATGGCTCAAACAGTTTACCTAAAGCAAAACCAAAGAAAAGTCCATTCCTATAAAAACTGGATATTTTAAAAAAACAGTGTTTGTGTATTGGTCTTGGCAAATAATGGCTCCATCACCACAGGTGTCACTGCTTTTGCTCTATTTATTTAATGAAGTCACATCCCTGATGTTATCACATGGAAAATGAGGAATGAAGAAGTTAAATGACTTATAAATTGTCACATAAATGACATTATGGTCACATTAATGAGAAAAGGAGGGATAGGTGCTATATCTGCCTATACAGTTCTCCTCATTGCCTGCTATTTAAAGTTTTTTTTTTTTTTTGTATTTATATTTGAATGTTGTTCTTACAAGTCCTGAATTCTGCTCTTTGACTTTCCCTGGATCTCCATCTGTTAAACTGAGCAGCAAACCTCAACAGAATTCTGTCTCACACAAGATTTTCCAGTATTTTGTGCTTTCTCCTGGAGTCAGAAGTTCAGTATCAACTCAGACTACCTCCTGGCATTTATGCATTTAATTCACCAGAAAACTGAAAATTAAAATCAATAGAGTCAAAATACTCTTCAAACCTTGAAGAGCTTGTTTCAGTTTAAACAAAAGCTTAGATCAGATATTTTGACATCCTAGCCAATTCTCTGTGGCTTCTAGAGGAAATGAAGCTCAAATTTAATTCTGTGCCACCCAGTCAAATGATGTGGAGGCTCTGCTTCTGCTTAGATTCACTGGTGCTGCACTAGATGTGGCTTTATCCACTTCTTTTTTGTGACAGACATAAGTAAATAACAAAACAGAAATATCCTTTTGTAATTTAGCAATTATTTCAGAGTCTCAGCTTTCATCCCTGAGCTTTACTTTGAACAGGTGCAAACTCACATATGTAAAAGTATACATGGGGTTAAGAAGCTGTAAAACAGCTTTTAGTCTGTGTTAGGCAAAGTGAGGTGTGCATTCCTTGAGTTCCTAGCACACGATTTGTCACTTTTCACAAGGAAGAATTTCATGCCTGAGATCCATGTAATTTCCTCACTCTTCCTTAGCACTTTTCTCCCAAGTATCCTGCATAGAGAAAAAGAGCAGCAGGAACATTGTGGGTTCTTGGAAATGTTTTCTGTCCCCTTGGGATTTGAGTAACAGGGGAAAAACCAAACCATTTAATGTATTTAGAGGTCTCTTTAAAACTCAGTTCTCTTTAAAATTGAGCAGAAATTCAGTTCTGTTCTATGACATCAGGAAATGATGAGGGTGGTTGGTGCCTGTCAACTACTAATGATGGAAGTATTTTAGTAGTAGTAAAAAGTAGTCATGTTAGTGATAGTGGTGAGCAAAATTTGTAGAAAGTAATGTTCTGAATTAAATCAAGGAACACAGTAAAAAAAAAATCCCAATTATATCAGTCTAATGAAAACATAGACACAAAACACTGCCTATTATGGTTCTGTGACATTTCTGCTCTGGAGATTCATCAGCTCCTAACACTGACATTCTGAGGTGTTAAAGGCATGGTACTTCATGCAACCCCTTCCAAAATTTGATTTTATTTGTGATTCCTAGGGCTGGGAGGAGCATTTTGTGGTTCAGTTACTGTAATGTAGTAATATTGATGTACACAGATACCTTCTGGTGGTAGAGTCAGACCAGCTTAGACCTTCAGTTTGTTCTTTGGTATCTGAAGACTTGCACTGAGGGTAATTTACTTTAATTACTGGTGAGATTTGAAGGCAAATTTTAGTTCAAGAACATGATGCCTTGAAGACAGAAAACTTTTCTTTCAGTCCCAGCGTGAGCAATACGTTTATATGGTAAGAGGAAATGGCCTCAGATTGCATTAGAGGAGGCTTAGGTTGGATATTATGAAAAATTCCTGCACTAAAAGGGTTGTCAAGCACTGGGACAGACTGCCCAGGGAAGTGTTGTGGTCACCAGACCTTGTAGGGCTGTAAATGGGACATGGCTTAGTGGTGGCCTTGGCAGAGCTGGGTTAATGCTGGATTTGATGATCTTAGAGGTCTTTCCCAACCCAAATGATTCTGTGATCCTTTTTCTACTACCCTCTAGAAGTACCTTTGTTTTCTTTATTTGACACTTGCCTTTTTGTGAGGATGTTCACAAGATCCTTCCTGGCTGATGTTCCACCTTTTTAGAAAGGATTTTATTTTTATTAGAATTTTCAAATAAAAATGTTGCCTCTAGCTATACGCAGCATAGTGAGGAGAAATTCTTAACTTATTTAGACCAGAGTCTCATCAGAGTACACTGGAGTTAAGCCAGGAAATGTACTTTTTTTGGCTCTGGTCCTTACAAGATTCTGCAAAGTTTGACCTGGCTGTTATTGGCAAAAAGAGCCAGTCTGTGGCTGCCCAAGTGTTTTTAGGGGCAGAGATGAGCTGGTTCAACAATTAAGGCTTTCTGCCCTGGAAGAGAAACTGATGATGTACAGACTAGATAAGTGGGGTTGGTTGGATGAGTTGAAGGGCTCCAAACGCTGAGATCAGCAGCACAATGAGCCAAAATCTGTCATTTCCAATCTTTCCAAGTAGTCCCATTCATAAAATAATATAATCTAACTAATAAACAGCACAGCAGGAAGGTTTTCTTCGAGCACTGCACAACTTTAATGTGGTCAAATCATTCTCTCTCTGCTCTGCTCCCTTGCAGTGTTTTTGGGTTTGAATTGCTGGGGGAGTTGAATTTTCTCTGAATCTGCCTGTGTGGGACTTTTAAGCATCTCAAGGTGGCTTCTGCAAAAGTGTAAGCATTTGTTTTGCTACACTGGGTGAATTCTGGTTTGGGAAATGTGGTCTCTGGTGTTTCAGGTGCACACACCAGTCATTACCTGCTCCAAATTGCTGGCTGCGTTTGCTGTGTAAAACTCAAACAGCTGCCAGAGGTAGGTGGCTTCATTCCAGAGCTGGTAAAAAGATAATCCTCTTTATAGTGAGTTTGTAAATCACGTTGGAGGTTTGCTGCCTTGAAAGGCATGCTAGAAATGTGAGCCATTATCGTGTGTTATTACAAACGGTGTCTCAGCCATTAGAAAAACAAGTGTATTAGGGGAATATTAAGATTGCTAATTCAAGCATTCAGAAGGTAGAAAATGCAGCAATTAAATCTGTGCACAGGCTTAACATCAGCCCCTGTCAGCTTTCAGGCAACCCAACAGAAAGGATTGTGTTGCCTTGCTCATCCTGATAGATGTTTCAGAGGGTGAGAATTATCTCAGATGCAGAACTAGTCAAGAGTGTACATGAATAAGGGTTTGAGAGAAGTCATACCTTCCCTCAGCTAACCCAAATTTCCCAGAAAAGCTAAAATGGTCACCCTCATTCCCTTTCTCCCTACTCCTCCTTACGCAGGGCAAGGGAAAATGGCCTCAAGCTGCACCAGGGGAGGTTCAGGGTGGATATGAGGGAAAATTTCTTCACCAGAAGAGTGGAAAAGCATTGGAACAGGCTGCCCAGGGATGGGGTGGAGTCACCATCCCTGGAAATGTTTAAAAAATGAATAGAACTAGCACTTTGCAATGTGTTTAGTGGACGAGGTGGCATTCAGTCAAAGGTTGGACTTGATGGTCTTGGAGGTCTTTTCCAACCCTTAATGATTCTGTGATCTTTCCTCAAAGCATGGAGGCACTAGAGAAAATGTTTCCATCATTTTTTTCAAGTGTGGGACATTTGGACATTTTTCAATAGTTTTCCTCTTTGATTTGGCTGGCATGTTTTCATTTAAAAGGAATAGAGGTAGATTCCAGGCATGGGAAATCTAATCCTGGATGGTTATCCCCAGCTAAATAAGTGGCAGAAAATACAGTTTTCCGATGGGATATTCTGAGGAATCATACCTGTAGATGACACTTGGCTTCACCTGGGCTATCCCATAGAAACATGTGGAATTATGGAATAGTTTGGGTTGGAAATCATCAACCTTAGAGATCATCCAGGTCCACCCCCTCTGCCATAAGCAGGGACACCTTTCACTGGACCAGGTTGCTGAGAGCACCATCCAGCCTGGCCTTGGACAATTCCAGAGATGTATGCCAAGAAAATTAATTAATAAGAAGGGCATAATGAAGAGCCTTATGGGGAATGGGAAAACTGCACAGAATTAGTGGAAAGCAGCAGATACATAGATACAGCATCATGAAGAAAAGTGTGTAATCACTCCACATAATGGGGAAGTGAAGGTCCAAAACCAACATGTCAAAGCCAAGTGATCTATTTCCCTGCTGCTGTGGGCTGGCCTTTCCCTGTTGCTCTCATATCTTCTGGGTTTTATGCATATGTCATTTGTCTACTTTGTACTCATTTAAAAACACTGTAAGTGTTTAATAATATTCCTGGCCTTTTCTAGGCTGCCTGCAGAAGCAGTGATATTTGATAGCAAATTCAGTGTTGCTCTATAAGGAAGCCATACCATAAAGGTCACCAAATTTGGTCAGTGCATTTTAATTTGTACACACGTTAAAGGTCATGTTCCTCCCTTCCACTGCAAAAACACAGAGTGTTTACTCTCTTATCAGAAATTATTGTGTATGGCTTAGCTAAAGGATCTCATCGATGCAAATGGAATATTAAAAAAAAAAAAAACTATAATAATGAAATACTGTTGCGAGTGTAAGGGGATTTTTTCCCGTCTCCATGTTTACAAAATTCTTGGAGGTAACCACATCTACAAGGTCTGATTTTCTGCTGTGTTGCTCCAATATTTACTTTTCCTCTCCCATGAGAGCTCCCCAGCCTTCAGCAGAGCTTCTGCTACTGTACATTGGAGTGACAGCATTTCCAGATTCATAATATCATCTCTGTATAAACACGTCCAAACATAATTAAGAACCTGGGCTCTCAATCCAGCAGACCTCAAATTAGCTTTCAAGATGCATATTGAAGGCACAGACAAATGCTTTGATGAAATTCCAAATGACCTCTGAGGTCAAGGTGGGCAAAATTGTATGAACCTCTTTAATGTCACCAAACTCTCTGCAGAGATTTGCATATAAAATGAACCATTTTATGTCAAACAGATTTGTTAATCTTACAATAAAGGAGGCAGCACTTGAAAATTAATCAAGGTGGGTTTTCATTGCCCAACAGAGGCCCTTAAAAGGACCTGACCTGCTAACTGGAGGCTGTTATTGTGTGGTTGCTAAATTTAATAATTTTTGTTTTTTATCTGCTGAATGGGTTTGCAGGACATAAATTTCCAGAGCAGATTAGTTTGCAATGCTTTCTTTACTCGAGTAGTGGAACTGTATTTTCAGAAGTCCTTGCAATCCTGGCTCTGTTTGAAAATGCTTCATGATCTGTTCATTATTTTAAAATTGTGTTTAAAATGTCTGTAAGCATTTCTGTAGGTAAAATGGGTTCTCTTATTGAGTCGTTTGGTATTGAGCACATGGGTAGCTTTTTTGCTTGCTTACCATAATAACCTAAGGAATTATAATGGAAAAAATTGACTTTTTCCCCAGGAGACACATTCTTGCCCATACAACCAAACTGAAAAGCCCAGGGTATTTCCAGGCCTATTTCTAGGCCTCTCTCCTAAACTTTGGAATGTTTGGAAGAGGCTTCCCAGGGAGGTGGTAGAGTGATTGTTCCTGGAAGTGTTAAAAAACCTCTGGATTTAAACTTGAAGACATGGCTTAATGGTGAACATGACACCTTTTGGGCTGATGGTTGGACTTCGTGATCTTAAAGCTCTTTTCCAACCTTAATCAACCTTTTCCAACCTTAACAATCCCATTTTTGTATGAATGTTTGGATTATTTGACACAGCAGGAGGGAGAGACTGGGACTTGGGTTTGCCCTCTTGGGCAAAGCTCTTTGGTGGTTGTCATCATCCTCATCCCAATGCCAGGGCTGACATCTGGCAGTGATGGAATAAAGTGAGATAGTGGAGAGATTGATTTAGCTAATGAAACCAACCTGCCCAATTTTGTCCTGCAGAAAATCTAGAAAATGCCACAACCACCAAGTCGTAGGGTGTATCTCTGCTCTGAAGTGCTGTCATATGCTCTGATGTTCCCAGAATGGAGCAGCTGCTCTAGTACAAATCCCTGCCTGAGCTAAAATTCCTGTTTCTAGGGATTTTCACCTCCTTTGTGGAGGCAGTTGAAAAATCTTGACCTTCCTGCCTTGTAGTCCATGATGTAACCAATCCGTAGAGGGTAGAGAAGCTCAATGCTGCTTCTCTTTGTTTTTTTCCATTCAATATAAACACAGCAAAAACTGTTTCCTTTTGCCTCTTCTATTATTTATGCTTGGCCTCAGCTAGTTTAGCAAGAAAGCAATTTTTTTTCCTCCTTGTAAATGTGTTTGCTTAGGAATTTCCAAGATGAAACTTGCATTTCTGGGCCTGGGGCCGTAATGGGCTTTAATGGGTTTTAATTACTTAACTATCTGTTGTGACATAATTAAAATTTCTTTCAACATTTCACCCCCAAGAAATAAATATCTTCTAGGCTGTAAAATATGACTTGCAGCTTAATTTACTCAAACAATGACAGAAAGGTTTCTTCCAGGCTCAGTCACATCCAGTTTGCCTGTCAATATAAAATGCTTCTCAGCTGTGTCCCTAAATAGCCTTACTCATTCCTTCCCTGCTTTTCACTCCTATTTCACATGTGTGTTTAAAGAGCCTCTGTCAAGATTAAAATATATCTTTACCTGTTTTACTAAAAAACCCTGAGAGCCCAGGAAAAAATAACTGTAAAAAGCCATTACATCTTGCTACAGGATTAGAATTTTTTTTGGTCCCATGCTGCACTCTTTTCATCTTGGGAAAATGTGTACAATGCAAGTAGATTAGCTCCAATTTAATCAACAAATTCTAGGTGTTATGGGAAATGGACTTACAACAGGTTGGGACAGAGCTATAAAACCAGAGCAGTGCTGCAGCATAGAATTCAAGGTTTAGAATAAGCTAAGATAATTAAAATGAAATCAGATAGTGGGCTTATAATTACTTCTCGTACATTTTCCAGAAGAAGATAATCTTGTAGTTTTGAACTTTTCCCAAATTCAGCCTGAAATTGTTTGTTGCGTTGAGTTCTCTATTTCTCTTGAAATACTCATTTTAAGAGATGGTTGAAGTGAGTTGGTGTATTCCAAAGTGAAGTTCCATGATACATGTTTCCCTGGGAGGAACATGATTTTTTTGGGAAATTTTGTTAAGTTCCAGCAGCATCTGTATGTGGACAGAGTTTTGCAATTTAACACGAAAAAAAATTGAGAAAGCAGCCGCAGATTTTTGTGACCTCCAGGAGTATTTGGCACAACCTCCAGGCCTCTGGAAAAAACCAAAAAACAACAAAACAGTTATTCCCTCAAGTTTTCTGGATATTTTTTGGAGTTGAGGGGAAGACCCTCTAAATTCAGTTTGTACCAGGAATGCCCTTTAGTTGTTGATCCATATGCTGTGCCAATGGTCCTGTGTGTGTCTTGTCTGCAAACATCTAACTCCAAGTGCAAGTGGAAGATTCTGGGCAAAATGGTTTTTAAAATGTTCCTGTGAGCAATCTTGGGTGTAGTTCAGGAACTGAGAGGAGGTGACATTGCCTCAGAGCTTCCTGTGCCCAGGAAAGCCAAGGAGAATAGGGAATAGGAATAATCCACAGTGGGAGAGAAAGATCCTCAGCAGCCGAGGGGAGAAAGAGCTGGGAAAAGATCAGTGAAGTCAACTGTGTGTTAGTCCAGCGCATGGGAAATGCTGCAAAAATGCAAAGCTCCCTGAAGAATTATGCTGTAACATAAATGATTCATTTTACAGGTAGTTTGGCTTTTTGTGGGTTGTTTTGGGGTTGTTTTTTGGGTTTTTTTAAATTTTTCTTCAACCTTCCTGTGGCTGTGGTCCTGCTATTCTGAGATGACTAAAATTGTGGCAGAAACCTTGTTGTGTCTGTCTCGGGGCAATGAGGAACTTGTCCTGGTGAGAAATCCTGTTACAGGTTTGGAAACTGTTTTCCATTTCCATGTAAATATAGATTAACTTTTGTTCAAGGGGTGGCAACATGAATCACATTTGCTTTTTTCTTCTTTTTTTTTTTTTTTATGGAAAACTGGAACTCTCCTGAGATAACTACACTTTTGCCCATGGAATATGTCTCTGCTTCCTTCACTTAAAATGGATATAACCCAATCATTGCATTGATGTTTGGGATGGAAAGTATTAAATATATGATTCTGCTGTCATGGAAACCCCATAAGAAAATCAGGATCTTTACATTAAGTGAAAGGTTTGCGTGGTTTCCTGTGAACATGGCTTTAGATAGATGTCCTAAGAAAACTTGAGTAGATAAGGAAAATTTATAAACATGTATGATGAACACAGCATAATAATTAATCTGTGACTGAATAAGGCAGAAATCCTACTTTAGAGGGAGGGCAAAGATTGCTCCCTGTATATTCATACATGGAAAACACAAACTCTGGAATTTCTGAGCTGCTTACATTTCTGATGTTGCTGTGCTTCCAGTATGAGATGTTACCTCAGGGTTATTAAAAAACTCTTTGAAAAACTCATTAAAAGGGATGTGTTTATTTTTGTCTCTCAATTTCCCTCAAGAATGGCAGTGGGGCATTAATATACATTTGTAATCTCAGTTTGGCAATCAGATTCTGTTAACCTAAACTAGGGATAATAACCTGAGTTTGGTAGATGTAATATTATTATTTATGTTGTTTATTAGTGTATATTTATGTAATATTCAGGTGAGGGTGCTCATACCACAGTCTGCAGATCCTGTCTGGTTTTTATCCTAAAAGTCTGTCTGATTAAAAGAATCTGTTCAACGCTCTCTGTGCTTGCATCTTTCTCCTCTGATTAGGGCAGGGAAAGAGACCCAAGAACTCACAGAAATTCAGGCTGATCCTCTCCACAGGACAGGCTTGGTGAACTCCATGTGGTATCAAAAAATCATAGATTATTAAGATTGGAAAAAACCTCCAAGGTCATCAAGTCCAACCTTCATTCTAAGTCTCACTGAAGGGATCCTCTCAAGGCCCTTCCTGAAGCAAGGTGTTCCTTCATTGTCCAGTGAAAGAACATGCTGCTTTTGCTCATATGTCATTATTTTTCTAACTAAGTGAGAAAACCCTGAGGTGAAGTATCCTGCAACTCTTCCTCAGGATCTGCAGGAAAGGTGATGTGACCAGGCAGGGATCAGAAGCTGCTTCCACTGCTCCACCAGCATGTAGATATTTATGGCTGGAGACTACAGGAACTCAAAGAATTGAACATTTTCCTTATTAAAATATAAAATAACAAAAAAAATTTCAAACCCCAAACAAGGAATAAACAGGAGAATCCTGCCACAGGTTACTTGGTTGTGAAGGACAGTAACACTAAGTCTGCTAGGAGGTATTTTAAAGAGCAGGAATTGTTATCCTGACTTGCCAGCCAGGACAAGCTTATAAAATGTGAACCAAATCTGAGAATCCAGGCTGGGCTGCATCTCTCCTGCTCTCTGATCAGTCTTACTCTGTTCATGGTTTAGTTGGTTAAAAGCAAGGGAAAAGGAAAGGGAGGAGAGATTATACAAATGCAAAATAAGAGTAACTAGGAGTTTGTAATGCTAGAAAGAGGGAAAGAAGGGAATCTCTCTGCAAAGGGAATGATGGAAAAGCCATGTGAAGTGATAACTGTGCAGCCTTTGAAGCTCTTATTGGGATTATTTGAAAATGCTGCTTGAAGCTAAATGACCCATTAGCATCCTCTGCTGACCAAACATGGGCTCTGACGTTTTAGAAGTCGACCAGGACATCCAAGTGCCTTTGAAAGTCTGCAGTTTGAAGCAGAGGTTTCCTGGTTTGACTTGGAATTAGTGAAGGTTAAAATTAAAGGGGAAGCAGTGGCAAGTCTGTTGTCTCGTGGGCTGAGCTCTCAGGATGCATTGCAATTACTCCTCAAGAAATTAAAGCTTCAGGTGAGGATTGCCTACGAAGAAACATCCTTTTGGGGGTGAAAAAAAAAACCTTAAAGAGAATCATAGAATGTTTTAGGTTAGAAGGGACCTTAAAGATCATCTCATTCCACCCTCTGCCATGGGCTGGGACACCTTCTACTATCCCAGGTTGCTCCAAGCCCCATCCAACCTGGCCTTGAACAATTCCAGGGATGGAGCAGCCACAGAGTCTCTGGGCAACCTGTGCCAGGGCCTCACCAGCCACACAATAATTTCTGTGAGCCTTTGTCCACCCATATTCTCCCCCAAGAGTCACAGTAAAGTGATGGAAAAGCAGGAACAAATCTGTGCCCCAAAGTAGGGGTTTGGGAAGGGGAATATTGTTCCCTCACACAATCCTTCCTAGCATGCCTGACAAGGTGATCCTTCTTCAAACAGGCACATAAAATTATATATTTGAATTACCATTTTTCAATTTTTTTTCCAAACTAAAGAAAACATGTCTGTTTGAATGATGGAAAAGATGATGGAGAGCCAAGATGATTCACTGATTATCTGCTAGGGAGGCAGGACAACACAGCATTTTAATGTGAAAAAAGTAATAATCTGGAAATCCATACTTTGATAAAAGCAGCAATTTGATTTGTGGTTGATTCTGGAAGAGAGGACAGGTCATGCACCACAGTTCCCTGATGGAAGCTCTTCTCCAGGTTGTTTGGGCACTGAGAGGGAGCAAAGCACTGGATTTGGAGAGATGAGTCTCCTGTCCTTTGCAGTGTAAGAGACCAAAACCTCTGCTGAACAGAACATCTGGAGAACTTTGGCTCTGTGGGAAATGCAGTGCAGTACAGAGTGGTGTAAACCAGTCGGAGAAATATCCAAGGCAGACTGGGAGACCTGATTGCAGCACTTAGGGGAAGAAAGGAAGGAAAAGTGGATAACAGCAATATTATTAACATAATGTCTCCTGTGAGTGTGTTGCTTCAGTTCTAAGGAAGGTGAAGGATTGTGGAATAAAACAACTGGTTTGTCACATCAAGATGATGTCATCCAGTCTGGTGGCTGGAGGATTGGTTGATCTGGTCTCAAGATAAATGTCCAAATTAAAGATTTCACTGAAGTTACTTTTTTGTGAGTGTATTGGGTAAAAGGACTAACACTCTGGGGTCATGCAAACACACTTCTTTTAATCCATCTAAAAAGGAGGAGGAGGAATTGAATTGCCTGCAAAGATTTTAAATAGGAATAAATAACATTTTGTCCATGGAGGTCACTAGGAAGGCTGATGGGCTGAAGTAGAAACAGACATCAAAAGTAAAACTCTGTGAGTTTTACTGAAGTTATCTGAAAGTGAATGAGATCAGGGGGGTTAATATTGGAAGGACATTTGCCTGCCCTGTGAAAACTCCATCTTTGTGTTTGTCTCTATTTCATTGCCCAGCAGAGTGGAGAAAGACCTCTCTCTCTTAGAGGTGACAGTTTTCTCCTGGCAGCCAAAAGCAGATCTGACACCCTTAGGCCAAAACCAAACTGAGTGGCTTTATCCAAGTCCAGCCCTCCAAGAAGAGCCTGGAAATTTAGTGTGACACCATGATTTAAGCAGGAAGGAAGTAGTGTAGAAAAGGGGATTGGATTGAGAGAGATTGTCACTGCAAAGGAGAAATCTGGATTTTCCAGAAGGATAAGTCAATCCAAAAAAAAAAGACAAATTCTCTACATTGCTTCAGCTTGTTCCAAACTCTTCTCCCGATGTAAAAATAGCAATGTTTCATTGTGGATTTAATCTCCATAAATTTATTTCTTTGTCTTTCTCCTCTCAGCTACGAGCCAGGAAGATGAAGTGCTGCCTTCTCTCCATCGCCTTGGCCGTTCTGCTGCTCATTGTCATAATCATCGCCGTCTCTGTCAAGCGCTGACCTGGCAGAGGCTTGCACAGGTAAATCCCTTTAACCAAGACTTTTATCATGCTCTGGGAGGTGCCTGAAAGACAATTTAGAAACCTGATTGTGGTAAGAAAAAAATTTCTTCTCCTGCAGATTCAGGTCTGGCCTGTTAAAATATGTTCCTTTGAAGGGTATTAGAGCTCAGAAATATTAATAGATCCTTAAAATTAAGACAAGAGATATTCCAAGTTATCCCAACAAAGGATATTCCAACAAAACATCGTATGACCATTTCCTCTGCTGTTTGTGTCATGTTTGATTTTACATGGATCTCACAGTGATGCTAACTAATGAATCCTAATTATTAGGATTAGGAATTAGATGCAGAAGGAGCATCAAAGACCCCAGGCTGGAACAGAGTCAGGGGTAATCCAACAGCCCATGGCTGTTCCCAAGTGCTTTTTCCTTCTGAGATGTTCCACAGACCCTCCTGAGGAGGACGAAGACAAACAACTGGAGATTTCAGTAGGGATGGAAAATAAAAATGAATTTTTAGTGATCTTTGCTCTGGATCTACCCCTATTGGTCCCTAGTAGGAGGATTGGGCTGTACCCTTAGAATTATAGGTGAGATATCAAAGCAACTTCATCCTCTTAGTGAAGTTTCACCAACAGTATGTTTACTTTGTAAAACAAAATGTGCTTTAACTGTAAAATATAAGATCAAAAAAAACCCCTTTCATTTTCCTTTCTTTTCCCTCATTGCCCTGGGAACGTGACTCATCAATTATTTCTGACATTCTCCTTCTGATGCAAAGCATGGCCATGTCTCTCCTCTTTAGAAGGCTGCCAGGACATTATTCAAGGAGAAAATATCAGATTTACAGATTTTCTACCACCCAAAGCAGGGCTGTTTTCCTGCTGCCAGGGCAGGAGGTCCAACTGGTAAAGCAGAACCCAAAAGCTGCAGTGGGACTTTTCCTGCAGACAGCAACTATCCTGTGAAACTATCCCAGGGAAAACACAAAGGGATTTTGTTAATTCTTTAATTTTGCAAGAGTTCAGTGCTACTTGAAAATGCTCTGCTTCCTTTGAGGATGAGGCCCCTAATGTGCCATCTTTCCACTGGAAAATAAAAGGGGTTGGTTCAAAACTATCAAAGAAGGATGATTCTTGACACTTTTTAAGCTTTGGAACTTCTTCTGCCATGACGTTGTGGACATCAAATTTTGGATACAAGAAGGAATTGTACAAATTCATGAAAGAAAAAAAATCTGTTGAAGGATGTCAAAAGCCATCTCCCTGGTTTGGATGAGGATGATCACAAGCCCTACATCATTCCTAGGAGAAATAGAAGTATTTTGCCACATTTGAATGTTTGCTTAGGTGTTTGGCCAGCCCTGAAGAGAGGATGATATCAGTGAAAAGGAAATTTATTTGACTGAATATTGATGTTCTTACAGAACTTCTGTCTGTCTGTCTATCTATCTATCATTTCTATATATATTTTTATCCCTCTTTTACATGAGACACTGCTTATGGGTGGAAACAGTGATCTGTCCTGATACTTTAAATCTAGAGCAACTACAATAATTTTAATTGTATTACTCTGGTTTTACTCTGCATTAGTTTGGAAATGTGTTCCATCACGATAATCTATAATAAAATGCAATTTCTTTTAATGTAGTTAAATATTCCTATCTACTAGAAATTACAAATCTTATCATCAGTTGACTACATCCAGACACATTTTAATCTAAATCCCTTTAGTGGAGAAAGTCAGAGAACAAAATATTCTTACAATAAAACTTCATTGGGAAACTAAAATTAATCTCCTGTTAAGAGATCCATGTCTTGAGGGAAGTGAACCTAAAGATACTGATGAAAGCCCCAGGAAAAATATAATGCTCTACTTTTCATCATCAGTTGTGAAACTAATTATTAAGCTTCTAAAACAAGAGTTACTCTCCAGCAGTGGAAATGGAGGCAGGACTGCACTGAGTTATATTGGAACAAGAATGATTTCTGATCTCTATAAATGGCTCTTAATTGAGGTTAGCCCAAGTGGTGTGCAGCAGATTTCATATTTATACTTTGAAAATTTCTAAACCAGGATGTTTTCAGGGCTTTTGTGTCCATAATGGTAGATGCAGTTCTATTCTGAGTTTTGCTGCAAATGGATTTTTAAAAAATCAGTGGATTTTAAAATATCAGTGGATTTAAAGACTACTTCAAGAAACAGGTTCATATAAAGCTCTCTTACATACTTTAGGGAGATGAGAACAGCTGGGGTTTAATGTGTAACAGCTCTACATGACTTCAGAGGAAATAAAGGGAGGAAAGCAAGTGAGGGAACTAATTACTAAATACTCTGGTTGGCACAGGACATATCCCTGAATGAAATCCCAAGTTTTGTAAAGACTGGCAAGAACTTCCATTTAACATCTCCTCAAAGTGTTTGCTCCATGCAGGAGTAAGGAGCCAAAAGAAAAAGCCCCAGCCACTCCATTCCAGTGGTTTAAATCCCATTTGCAGGATATTAAAATGAGGCTTCTTTAGCTTTCATGAGTGGTGATGAGAAATATGAAGGTCACTATTCAGTGAATTAAAGAAATTATGCCATTAATATCTATGATCACTATTTATTGTTTTGCTCATTAGCATATAAAGTGTTCTATTTTTTCCTTTTTTTTTTAAATTGGTTGATATTTCTGCTTTTGCAATAACGACACTGAATCAACAGTTCTTCTCAAAAGAAGAACTTTTCCCCCACACCACGAATCAGAATCAACTCAGACAGACAAACCCATTCCTTCCATAGGGAAGATCACTTGATGAATCTTGAGAAGTACAAAGCAGTTTTTTCCCTGTGAGTTTCCCCAGCAGTTGTGCATCCCTGGCTGCTGGCTCAGTGCTTGCAGAGAGAGCAGCTGCTCAGGAGAGCTCCCAGCCCTGACTTCTGCCTGTCGAGGGCTCTGCCATAAGTGTGTCACTCCTCCCTTGGGGCAGTTTTGTCTGGCAGAGAGAGAGAAAAGTGTCTGCAGCGAATGCAGAGAAACTCCTGAGGACTTATGTCTGTACATTTGTTTGCTGACACCTTAGGAAAATAGCCCAGGAACTTTTGGGTCACATTGTGCTCATGTTGGAGCAGCACTGCAGCTGCTCTTTTTGCTGTTCCAGTCAACATCAGGGAGCATTTAAAAGGCAAGTATTGCAGAAGTCTGAGAAAGCCTTTTTGTCAACAACAGCTTTGTGTAATGTCAATATTTCAGCCTAGACAGATCCTCTGTGCCCTTCTTTTGACTCATTTGCATGAGTGCACACTCACTCAAAGTGACAGTCAAGAGTTTTGGAATCCTAAGTTTTAAGCTTTCTTTGTAGGAAAATAGAGGTGACAAACTTTGAGAAAGATGCTGCATGTATGTGACAGCTGGAAAATATGGTTTCCAATGACAACTTCATCATCTCAATCTCAGTAGCCAGAGAAAAAGAGAATGAGTGATGACTTGACTGAGCCCTTTTCTTGGAAGAAGTCATTGCAGCCTTCCCTGTTACCAAGACACATTTCTGTCAGAGAAAGGTTACTGGACAAAGCACAAGGAATTTGCCATGTAGATTCTTTAAATCCTGTGGATTGTGATTCATCAGATTCTCCAAGCCTTCAGCAACTTGAAGCTCAAAGCCTTCCTGATACAGGAGACAAGTTATTAAATATTTAATAGCCATTGATTCATTCCTTTTATCATAATTTGACCATTTAGATTTTGAACCATCATATACTTCTAAAATATTAAATATCCTGAGCAGGAGTAGTACTCTGATGACAGTCACCATGTAATCTTCAGTGTACAGATATAAAATCCACAGAATCATAGAAAGGTCTGTGTTTACAAGGGACCTTGAAGATCTTGTTCCAAACTTCCTGACATGGGAACAGGAACTTTTCGAACACCTTTTCCTATCCCAAGTTGCTCCAAGCTCTGTCCAATCTGTCCTTGAACACCTCCAGGGACGGAGCAGCCACAGCTTCTCTGGGCAACCTGTGCCAGAGCCTCAGCACCCTCACAGTAAAGATTTTTTTTCTGATATCTAATATAACATCATGGACAGCATCTCCTGAGCAGAGCTGTAGTACATATTAAAAAGTAATAATCAGGCTCCAAGTCTGTGTTTCCTGAATATGCATCTGTCTTGTTTTGAATTTAAATGGAATTGAGTATCATAGAAAAAATAGAAAATATTGTTTTAGCTTGGATTATTTCTCCATTCTGTCACAGTTTTAGTTTTCCCTGCATAATTTGTTTATGGCTTTTTTTATGTGGTTAAATGTTTTCCATAACCTAATCAATGAGGATAAGGTTCAGACAGCTTATTTTACACAGCTTATCCTCGGTGTTTGTTTTTTCCTTTCTTTCAGACCTTATTTTTTGGAGTTGGTTGGATTTTTTTAGTACCTCATGCACTACACTGCCCCCCTGTGCTGTTCCTGTTGCCACCAACAAACTCAGTCACAGCCCCTGTGTGTCAGGGTCGGGAGGGCTGAGGTGGCAGAGAGGGGAAGATTGACAAGTGGCTTTGTGGCACTTGGCATTTACAGGTCTGCTGTTCCTTCCAAGCAGGAGACAAATCTGGGCTCCCTCTTCTGACACACACAGCAGAAATTCTGACATTTGCCCAGTGCATCTCTCCCTGGCAATGTCAGGATGCTAAAGCACAGCAGCTCCTACTCAGTGTTGAACAGAGAAATAATTTAACACAGGAAACATTGTAAATAAGGGCAAAACACAGACAGGTTTGTTTCATGGTGTTGCTTTTTCCTTTTAATTTGTTATCACAGGGCTTTACTTGGTGTCTCTGTTTTCACCACACGTCTATATGTGTCTTAATATGTGAGTGGCTGAGATTTCAAGCTTGTTTTAATATTTGAAACTCTGTAAGGGTCATAATATTTTTGGCAGCTGTCATTGAAATTCTAAAATAATTCCCCCCTCTGCCCTGGCTGTGGCATTGCTGCCATGGTTGCTCTGCAGCACAATCAGGAATCAATAGCTCTGCAATATTTTTTTCCCCCTGTATCCTATTACTTTGAAAAGGTTCCTACGTGTAGAGTCAGGTGTCAATTCTTGTCATTTCAATTCTTGTCATTTCAATTCTTGTCTTTTAGTCTATAATTAATTGCTTGGATCCTTGCTCAATTTTTGCTCTGGTAAGAAGACTGAGGTACATCCTAATTCTGCAGTAACTTTTTGCTTCAAAGTGAGTCAAAAATGAGGTCTGAATTTTTAATGAATACTATATAATGGGCATTGGTTTATTATTTGGCTGAATTTCCTAAATTAGGCTAACAGGTGTATTCTTTAAGACTTTCCTGATGCCAATGGCCACATCTCTACTTCTTTTGGCTAAATTATTTCCCTGACAGCATGTTAAAATCTGTGCCAGAAACGTGCAGAAGAGAGAAATGATTACTAGTAGAAAAAGAAATTTCAAGAGATGAGAGTCTGCAAAAAAATCCTTCAAAATAACAGGGCAAGAAAGGCAGAAGTGCCAGGAACAGATTAATTTCTAAGAATTTCTCTGAGTTTTCACTATTGAGACAAACCTTCAAACAGATTAATGTTTTGATGGGACATCACACCATCAGGTTACTGTGTTTTAAAGTATTTCAGATTATAATTGTTGCCCATCTTCATGGTCTTTGACCTTTATCTGCATCACATAATGCCAGGTCATTAACTGTGTGAGAGAGTGAAGGGAGGATGTATCCCATTTCCTTTGCCTTAGCTTAAGAGTCGATGTGCAGGCAGTTCCTGCAGCTCAATTAACTTGAATTCATTGATTTGTTCCAAAGGCAGTAGGGCTTTGGAACAGTCAGCAGCTTTCTTCGTCCCATCTCAGGTTTCCTTGCCATCAGTGGGAAAATGGGATACTCCCACTGAATGTGCACAATGCTGACCCTCCAGAGGGATGCCAAACCTCTGATCTGAACTTCCCAAAGCACCCTGAAGACACTAATTATTTATGCTTTGTAACTCCTTTAAACTTTAACCATCCTGACACACCTCCAAGGAGCTGGCAGAAGAGGCTGATCTGCAGCACATTCAGTTTGAACTGTGAAACAGCACAAAAATCAATGCACTCATTCAGAACAAGGGTTTTTCTCTCACTTGCTGTCCCCTTCACAGATGTTTAAGGAAATAACATGTGAAAAGCTGATATTTCAGCTAGAATTGTGGACAACACCAGCCTGAGTGTGGCTTTAGATGACTAAAATTTCACTTTCAACTTGAAAAAGATTGTTACAAGAGCAAGTCTGAAATATTTGAATGAGTCAGTGCCAAGTATCCTCTTCCCCATGGCTGGTCTGAGTTGCTCAGGAGCAGTGATGTCTGAGGGAGGGAGCAGTTGGTGTTCAGCTCAGGGAGCAGTTGCTGTGATTAATGGCTCAGGAGGGTTCTCTGAGGCATAAATCAATAGCCCCAGGAGAAGGGAGGATTAAACTCTCCAGAAGAGCAACACAGAGTCAGAAAGTGCTCTCACGTCACTCCACCACTATCAGCTGATGTTTTCAGCTGGCAGTTCTTGAATTATTTGTCTCATCAAGCCCCAAAAACACACTGAGCTTTTGCTGTTGAGAGGGACAAGAGCAAAGATCAGCACAAGGGAGTCCGACATTCATCCTGGTGCCCATGGAGCATGGGGTGAGTGGACTTGCAGTGAAATCAGTCTGGGAAGGTGTGTGGTTTAGCTTTTTGGAAAGCTAAAGCAGTGAATTCCTCACTGGAGAGCAATTCCTCTTGGCCTGGCTGTGATGGGAACACAGGTGAGGTTGCTGCCACTGAGTGCAGAGCTTGGTGTTTGGAGGAACAGGGGTGGCAAGTTCTGTTGTAGCCTGAATTGGTCCAATAAAACCCACAAATTCTGTGTTTCATCATCATTCCAGTCATCTCAACTGGCTGGACATTTGCCTGTGGATGGGAAGTTGAGAATAAATCTCTTGGTTTCCTTTGCTTCCATGTGCAGCCTTTACTTTTGCCTTATTAAACTGCCTTTACCTGGGCCCAATGGGGTTTTTTTTCAATCTTATTTTCCCCACCCTCACTCCTGCTTCAATCCTGCTGCGGAGGAAAAGGATAGAGCAGCTTGGTGATCACCTGGTGTCCACTCAAGGTCAACCCACCACACAATTTCAGAGGTTTTCTTGGAAGTAGGGCAGCCCAAAGCTCATCAGAGCCATTCCCTACATGAGATTGTCTGATTCTCATTGGTGTCCCAGCTGATTGAAAGGGGTACATGGCTCTTATCCTTGGTGGTGGTGTCAAAGGAAAGTAATTTTGGATCAGTCTTCTCTGGAAGAAAACCTGAAAATCAGCTCAGGAGGTTTTCTTTGTTAAAAGTGTGTTAAAGAATAAGTATTTTGTCAGTTTAGCTGGAAAATCTCGTGTCCCAGCAGGACAGACTCTTAGATAGGCAGTAAATCTGTGATTATGGCTTCATGAGGAAAGATGTTTGAGGGGCAGTGTGTTTGGTGGGGTGAGGTAGATGGGAAGATTGTTCTGTTCTGTTTCTCCAGTGCCAAAATTCGAGTGCTGTCTTGGGAATGTTCAACAGGTTGGAAAACATTTCGGTGTCAGAGAAAAATTACTGCAAAAAATTAAACGTACTCTTCAAATTGCTGTGCTTTTCCCCAGACATCTTCACTGAAGTCCTGGTGGTGGTCACCTTTTCTGGGACATGGTCTCATCCCATGATGTGCTGCAGATTGTTAAATTCTCCTTTGCAATCACACAACTCTTTCCAAGCAACCACAATTATCCGGGATTTATCCTTTAAAACTGAGAGTGACACAGGCAAAGGGTAGAGGGCTTCTTCAGGGCTGTTTCTGTGGCCTCCTTTTCTTCTCAGAAAATAAAAATATAAAAATTCTAAAACCATAAAAATAATACAAAAATTCCAAAAATCCCATTTCACTGCATTCTTTCTAATGTAGTGGTAACCATGTCTTTATTAGCTCTCCACCTCCTTGGTTTGAACTAGAAATGTCCAGCTTTTGGTAATATATCTTCGATAATATATAGTCTGTTCAATATGTAAATAATCACCTCCTAATTGCAATCATGTCTCTGATGAGAGATTCTCAAACCAACTTTAAAAAGAGAATTGTAATTCCATCCTACTCAGTGAATTTTCTGAAATATTCCTTGTAGTTTCATTAGGCTTTAAAAGGAGTTGGAATCTGCTTCACAACCATCACTCATTTACAGAATGTGCTTCAGCTCTCAAAATAGGCTCTTTAGATGTATCTGGAAAAGGAGACTTTTGGCTTTGGTAGTCAGTAGTCTTTAATTCCTAAAAAACGGCTGGAGAAATGTTTTTTTTTTTACTTTTGAGTTTGCTGTGGAAGTTGCTTGAGCTTTGACAGATTATTAATTCCTCGAATAATAGTCACGTTTTGACACTGAGATGAGATTTTTACATCTCAGTGTTGCACTACTTTGCCATGTAGTCCATAAACCATTTAATTCCTCTCACAAGCAGGTCAGAAATTCCCCCATTTGTAGGGCAAAGAGGCACCACATTTCCACCTGTGCACCTCAGCTGGATCTCATCTTCCCAGCTCAGAAGGTGGGTGAAGTTCCTTGTCAGTGAAACAATGAGCAAGGTGGAGAGGAGGAAGATCCCTTCAATCTGCACATTAACGAGGTTGATTGAATTCCCTCTCGTTAGCTGAGCTGCTGTGGCTGTCCAAGCTCAGCCTGCTGAGAGTGCAGAGCAAAATGCATTAGTCTTGCAGTTGTGTCGACAAAACTTGCTAAGAATCACATCCCAGCCATTGCTGTCTCTCTGCTGACGAGCAGGAACTCATTAAACAGCAATCATTTGATCCCTTTGCGTTGTCTGCCTGGTCTTAAAAAAAAAAAGAAAAGAAAAAAAAGCTGTATCATCTGTGGAATAATTTCAAAGCATCTGCTTTTTCATAGAATCCTAGCCAATGAAAAAGGTTTTCTTTCTTATGCCAAAAATGGAATATCCTTTATTTAAATTCCTGCAAGGACTGGAGTTTTTTTTTTTAGGTTTTTTTTTTTTAACATTTTGATGTACAGTACTCTGCCTTGTAAGAGTTTCCCCTAGTAAGAGGCATTCTTGTTGATTATTTGGTACAAAATTGTTCTCAGTTTTACAACTACCATTTGTATTATGTTTACAACATGCAATTAAGGATTCCTATTAAATGCTCTTACAAGGCAGATCCCAATGATCAATGTTTATTTTTGTTTTTTTCCAGAGCTCAGTATTGAAAAGACAATAGAGGAGAATTGTAATGCAAGAGAGGAACTATAAAACCTCCATTTCAGCTTGTATGAACAAATTTGTGTATTCATTGGCCTAGGAAATCTTCTCTTTTGACACTCAAATATTTCTGTGGGGTGATGGGCACAAAAATGTTCTGGAATCCCTTTAATTTGTAGCAACTTCTCCTTTACTGAATTACATATTTCAAAGAATATCTTGTTAATGACCAGTATATGGCAAATCTATTCTCCAGGCTTATTAGTACAGAAATAATTGCAAGTGGCTGCTATAGTTCATTAAGGCTTATTTATTTTATAGTTCATTAAGGCTAATTTTATCAGTGCAAAATATATTTTAATAGCCAGTTTTGCTTTTTTTTTTTTTTTTTAATGTTTCTCTGCCATCTACTGCTAGAAATAGTTTCTGATTTTCTTGTTTGGTCCTGGATATTTTGCCACTGTATTTACTGTGAACTACTTAGTGATGGCTTTTAATCAACAGTTTTTCTGGGCAGTAGCAGATGCTAATCTTGAGCCAGGAAAATATTGATTTACACCTGCTTTTCCTGGGTCAAAAAGGGCTGGTACAGTTTATTGTTTAATATAAACAATGCATATCACAGTAGCTTGACATGCAGGTAAACTCACCAATTTTCCAGGCTGGATTTGAGTTAAATATTTATTATTTGGTTGTTTGTAGTGAGCTGTTATGTGGAAAACTGAATTTCCTCCTGCCCTTTGCTCAGTGTCGGGCTAAACCAGAGGGTTCCTCATCCATGGCACATCTTGGTTCCCTATCTGCCAGAGAGAAGAAGATTTGTCATGGCTCAGGTTTTCCAACAGATCACCAGGGAACATCCTCCATGTGTAATGCATTCTTGATCTAAAGAGAAACTAAAGAGCAACTTTACCTTAAATCTAATCAAATTATCTCCTGGACAGAACGGTGCTCAATTTGGTAAAGGGAACTTACATCAGCTCAGACACGGGAGAGAGAGGGAGGAATCGATTTCTTTTCCTTACATCTTTTCCACATTCAATGAATACTGAAATATTTATTGATGGAAAGACCAGAATTTGAGGACACTGCCTCTCATTCCTGTCTTTGCTATCAAGCAATGGGACTGTGCCTGTTTAATGTCTGTCTCAGCAGTCATTTACACTTTTGGAACAGTGAAACAACTACAAAACACATTAAATGGTGACCTCTCCTGTCTCACACCCTCCTGGCTTACGGCAGGAATTCAGTTTAAATCCTTACTCAGGTTTAAGGCAAGATCTGGGTTTGAATTCTCATTTAACCATATAAATCTGAGGCCAGAAGGAATACTGTGAGGAGCACTAAACTGTTTTCCTTGACTCTTGTGGGATTAAAGGAACCAATGTGACAGCATTCAGGAGTTCTCAAAGGCAGAGACATTTCTGTCCTTCATTCTCACAGGGATAAAGCAAACTTTGAGTCTCATACAACTGTTGACAAGTGTGGGTGAGGAAAGGGAAGCCTTAGGATTTCTTTTCTAAAATTGTGGATATACTTAATTTAGAACCTGCTGACATTTTGGTGTTCAAGTGGCAATTTCAATTCAATTTTCTGCTGTGGGTGGTTTTTTTTAGGTGAACTGAACATTCATTTTTTTTGCTAGAGCACACACAGACGTGTAGGTGCACACACATGCACCTGGGATCTGGGGTAATCAGCAACACTGAAAAAATATCCTGAACTTGGTGTGTGGAAAAAAATTCACAAAAATTATTACAGTCAGGGATAAAAGTAAAGATTGCTCCAGCTATGAAGAGGAATGAAAGTGCAAGAGGTTAACCCACATCCAGCTTTCCCTTCCATCTTCTTGGAGCTGAAGGACAAAGTACTGCTAGGATTAGGTATTAAATGCATGGATCTGTGTGTCTATGTTTTTCTGTTCATATGTTCATCAGTCAGGATGAGAGAGCTGGGGCTGTTCAGCCTGGAGAAGAGAAGGCTCTGGCAAAATCTTAGAGCACCTTCCAGTACCTTAAGGTGATAAAAAAGAGGGAGAGAGACATTTTTGTATGGGCAGTAAGTGACAGGAGAAGGAAAAATGGCTTTAAACTGACAGAGGGCAAGTTTAGATGAGATGCTCAGAAGAAATTCTTTACTCAGAGGGTGGTAAAGCACTAAAACAGGCTGTCCAGAGGAGTTGTGGCTGTCCCATCCCTGGAAGTGCTCAAAGCCAGGTTGGATGGGGCTCTGGGCAGCCTGATCCAGTGAGTGACATCCTTGCCTGTGACAGAGGGTTGGAACAAGATAGTTTTCAAGGTCCCTTCCAAACCAAACCATCCTGACTTTATGATCACTTTCTTTGCTAAAACCAGTTCAGTTTCACCATGAAATATTGTGCAGATTGGATACTGTTGGTTTCAGTTGTTTAATACAAAACAAAGGGCTTTGAGATTAATTTCCATTGCTGTGAATAAGCACTGAATGCTTTCCCTTTGAAACGTTTTTCTAAGTCAAAGAGGTGGCCATTCTTTCCTTTGTATTGTTCATAATGAGTGGTCATGAGGGCTGCTTTTTTCTAAACCCCTGGGAAGTTAATGAGCTTACTTCCATGGGAACAGAAAATCCCGCTGAGTCCATACAATGCCTTTTTTCTGGTCAGATCTTGGTGCACACAGACACAGTGGAGAAAAGCTGTTTGGTAGCCAGGAAAGCAGATTTTCATCTTCCAGGGCATTGCACCACTTTTCTTCTCTCATCCACTGTGAAACTGGAAGGACCTTTAAGACCACCTTGTTCCAACCTCCCACCATAAGCAGCGACACCTTCCACTAGACCAGGTTGCTCCAGAAGCTTCTATGGAAGTTCCAGGGTCTCACTACCCTCACAGCAAAGAGTTTCTTCCTAGATTTGAATCAAAACCTTCCCCCTGGCAATGTGAAGCCATTCCCTCTTGTCCTGTCCCTCCATGCCCCTGTGAGACATCCTCTCCAGCTCTCTTGGAGCTTCTCTAGGTGCTGGAAGAGCTCTGAGTTCACCCCAGAGTCTCCTGTGCAGTTCCATGTTGGGACATTTTTTTTGTTTTTTAACACTGTTCTGTTCATGAGGTTCTTCCTTCTGCCGGCCTAAGTTCTTCACAACCAACCCCCACCAAAAATAATCCCCAGCCAAAGCTTTATGCTCAGTGCTGAAGCTCAGAGGACCAAATCCCTTGCTGAAACGTGTTGGGGAAGTTTAGGGCTGCCAGAAATACTTTGTCAGCCTGTCTTAGGCTTTCCAGTGAAAGGCAGGGTTTTGCTCTCTGTCAGATTTTGATTTTTATTTCTAATCTCCTTTTGATGAGCTTCCTATTGGGTTTTTAGCTACTTACTTTAGAAAGTTAATTTTTTTAATTGTGGTTTCCAACCAAAAAAAAAACCTCTTTGCTTCAGAGACCTTCTTACTTTCATTTTTGCCTGCTGTTGCTTTTACTTTTGACATTCAGCCTCCTCAACAAGTCCTGATATGACACTCCATAAAATCTTTATCCTGTCAAAGCCCTGCTGTGAGCATTGCCCAGTGCTTCCAGAATTTGCATTTAGCATCCAATTCACATGACTCTATTGGTGGGACTTTCTTATCACTGAGTAGCCCTCCAGCTTTATATGAAAGGGCACAAAGTTAATGAAAACAGCATTAAAACTCGATTAGCATTTAGTGAGATTACTAAGACTTGTTCTGAACTTAATATTAGTTTCAGAAATTTTTTTTCTTTTTTAACTCACGGCATCCAGAACCAGAGACAGCAGAAACAGTTCCATCAAAGAACCTGTTTCTCAGGTGAGGATGTTCTGTCAGGAGGAAGGGAAGGTTTTGATTTTGAAGGGGGTTGTTCCAGAGTTTGGGAAAATTTTATCTGTTATTTCATCCTTTTCTCTTTTGACAGAAGAGCCACTCATTTGAACTGAGGTTTCTTTTCTTTACCTTTTGACTTAAAGTCCTGGAGAAATGAATCCTAGAGGGAGGAAGATCTCCTGGAAATGTCACAATATACCTACATATTTCAGAGTGTTAATGAGGATTTTTCTTTCCAGATGCAAACTTTTCTTGCTGCTGCTTTTCTTGGGGGTGAAGAAGAGTTGAAAACTCAGTGTGATGATGGGACAGCCAGGAAAATTTCCTGCCATGCAAGTGAAAAGCAGACTAAAGTATGCTAGAGTATAAGCATTCATGGATTTTCCATTCATAGACCTTGCTCTAGCTCAAGAAAGACCTCCAAGAGCCTCAGGAGTATTGCTCATTTTAAAAATACCAAGAACTTTTCTTTGGCCTCAAGGCTAAATTACACATCCTTCTGTTCCATAGTGCAGAGCAGCATTTCTTTATTGCCTCACTCTGAGTCTTCTCTGCATCCTGTGTGGCTCTCTTGTGGTTCTAAACCATTTTTATATGTTTTTTCTGTGTTTCTGTCTCTGGAATTACCCACACTATTCCACTGCTGAGGAGGGTGAGAGCTCCAGCAAAGATGTGTCACAGAACTCACTGCAAAAGAGATTTTTTTAGCTTCAGCTGGGAAGCCTTTTGGAGTTTCTCTGGTAGATTGTGCCTAAAATTCCTGTGGTTTGAGTCATCTCCAGAGAGACAGCAAGGAGAGGTGGATTTGGGGTAAAGTTTCTGCAAGGGATGCTGGTGCTCAGCAAAGGGAGAGGATAGAATAATGTGAAATGGAATGGAATGGAATGGAACGGAATGGAATAGGCTTGAGGCATCCACACCCAGGAGGACTCTTGGGTAGAAGAAAAGTGGTGTGTTCTGCCTGAGAATGTCAGTTCTGCCATGGGGAAACCTTCAGGGAGCACAGATTTCACCTATTTGATTGCTCTGATGTTCTGGAGGACCAGTGTGAAACACAGACACTGACAAAAGTGAAAATACTTCTGCAAGAAAAATAACTCCAGCTGAGAGACTTCACCTTTCTCTTTCTCTAGAAGAAAACCCCAAGAAAAAATAGGCAATTCTGTTCCAGAATGCACAAAACCTACATTTTCTTTTCATTCTTTGTACTGAAGGACTGATTTGATGACTGATAAGGAGCTGGATGGAGAAGTGACAATCCCAGCTTAGATCTTGATTTTGACATGTCTATTTCCATAGGAAAAAAGCCCATTTTTGTGTTAATTTCGCTTTCCCAGATTTGGACAATGGTGTTGGGACAGATTGTTTCAATTATATGTTATTTGGGTCGTTTGGGTCAGTCCTTCTTCTAAAAATGGGTGTAAATCTGTGACCCAAAGGTGTGTTTTTATGTCAAATTCACTTCCACCCTCACAGACAATAGAGGAACATTAAGAGAGGTCGTATAAGGACTTGGGCTGATAAAAGGACCTAAGGAGAAGAGCTGGACAGAATAATCTGTCATGTGTTGAGTCAGCTAATAAAAAAGGTAGTTACTTAAAATGTCTACAGGCACCAAAGCGTAACAGAAGTCTTAGACAAAGGAAAATAATTGAAATTACTGTGGACATAATGAGAAATGCACTATCAGGCTTTGCAAAGGCCGAGACCAAGGGTTTGAGTCTCGAGCAAGAGGCAGCAGAATTGCATGTAGCCAAGTGTAAAAAATAATAAATTAAAAATGGATTTATAAAAGGGTAGGGTGAAGGCTGGAATTAAGTGAACCCAAGCTGTCACTTTTGGAACTCAGGGAGAATCCAGGCACTGTTTTTGTTAGGAGGAATAGAAATTAAAGCACTGAGTGATGAACAGTGTTGTCTGCCTCTCATTCCTTTCATAATGGACTATAAACCTGTGTGCTGAACTGATGTTTTAACACAGATGTAAATAAAAGCCCTGCATGCCTTTCATCCAGCAGATCTCAGCTTACACTCCAAGCACCCCTCTGAGGGGCAGAACTTTCAATATTCTTGTTTTAAAAGCAGCAAAACTGAGATATAAAGAGATTAAGTCACTTGCTGGAGGCTGTTGGAGAAGCACAATTGTGTCAGTTGCTCCCAAGCTCTCACCATTCAAGCTCAAAGAGATTTTATTTGCACCACGCTCTTTTCAAAGTATGTGTTTAGATAAATGAAGGAAAAATATCTGCAGCATAAATCTGACGATTTCAGCAGAAGTGCTTTGGGGATTAATTTGATCTGCTCGTTTCTGGGTAGATACCAGGAGCTCTGCTGTGTGTATTTAAAGCACACTGGTCCCACCTATTGGGGCTGCTGGGGAATTGATTGTATTGGGTTACAGGAGGTCGTTTGTCTTCATGCTGATAATTTTGTTTGGGTTCCATTATTTTCCACTCCAGTATATTTTTCACCATCGAAGGAATTTCAGGTGTAAATGTATTTTCCCCACCACCATCCTCTGCTAATAATTTCACTGCTGTGTTTGGGTCAAATATTGATTGTGACCCCTGCATGAGGAAGGTGTTGATATTTACCATCAAATTTTCTTTCTTATACCTCATTTCATGTAAAAGAAAAAAAAATTCCCCATGTGAGCCAGCTGTAAGGATTCCCAAGGAAAGGTATATTGAAGTAAAATGAAGAAATTTAGATTCATCATCCTTGTCCATCTAAAAGTTAGATTTTCAGCCTCAGTGAGCTCTCTGAACTCCCCTTTGGACAGTCAAAATGGTAGTTTTAACCAGAGGCTGAGCAGTTCTGCCTCACTTTTAATATTATCTCAGAGAATTAAACAGCTTTGGGAGCTGTGTGCTCCTTTCTGATGGCTGTGCAGAGATCTGGGTAAATGTCCTTTGGAAAATTGAGGGGAGGGGAAGGAAGAGGAAGAGGAAGAGGAAGAGGAAGAGGAAGAGGAAGAGGAAGAGGAAGAGGAAGAGGAAGAGGAAGAGGAAGAGGAAGAGGAAGAGGAGAGAGAAGCCATCCAGTCCACAACCCTGATTTTTGATGGGAGTTATTGAGGGATTCTGAACAAAATGGATGAGAAAGAAAATCACAAGAAGCATTTAAAGAAGCTAATGAGAGAATTGAGAGGTTTTTAAAAAGATCCACCCGTGAAGTTTACTTCAACTTTTTGTATTTGCTGCCACCAACTCCCCTAACTAGACAGTGAGGGTGGGGAAGTGCATAAAGCTTTATCCCATTTCCTTGGGAAGAGCTTGGGGACTGAGGACAAAACAGGGAATAGGTCAGACTGGTCATGGGTGTAGGCAGAGGGAAAATTTGATATTAAATAACAAAATCCCTTCCTAGTTTATTGCTATTTGCAAGCTATTGGTCATTTTCTTCAGCCCTGGTGTTATAGTCAGGATGCCAGGTAAATAAAAATTGTTAATTACTTTAAAGTAGCCCTTAAATACTTGCAACATGCCAGTGTCAAGTTCAGATTTCTAGTCTGCTTTATTCCACCTCTTCCAGCACCTTGTCTTCATTTCTTTTTGGCTTTTCTAGAGCACTAGAGAGTATGAACAGTATTTTAATGCCTTCCAAAATAACTTAATCTTTACTGAATGTTTAAATATTTTATAGAATCCAGCTCCATATTCAGGGAGTCTGTACCTGGGACTGCTGCCTTTTTTACTGTAATGTGATTCACAGCCACAAACAATCTGCTCAATAAAATGGACAGGACTCCCCTGGAAGCACATGGTGCTTCTGCAGAAAAATGTTTTTATTTTCTCCCTTATATTAGAAAGATAAAAATAAGGTAAATATTAGAGTAAGGTGTCTAAAAATAAATTCTTATTTATGTTTTGGATCTCTGCCTTTGAAATTTACCTTGAAAATATAACTGAAATGGCATAATATGTAACTTGCCTTGAGTTACCAGAAGCAGTTTTGTGTCATCTGGTAAATCTTTCCTTTTTTTTTAATCATCTAAAATTCAAAATAATTCTAATATTCCTGTGAGGTAGTAGTTATGCTCTTATTTTATGCCTTGAATGATTCCAGAAACTCCTTTCTATTTTCTTTTCTAAATCATATTGGAAAGTACAAAGGAGGAAACAACCCTGGTTTTGTCCTTTTTTCCTCTATAACAATAATACTCATCATCAAAAGGAGAAGCATTCTGTCTGTCTGTGCAGCACAATTTCTCATCTGGAGACCCCCAAAAGCTTTTGAAAGCTCCTGATACTAACTGTGCTTTAGTGATTGAAGAAAGAGCAGCACAGAGTTCAGCAATTTTCCCAGTACCACACTGAAAGTCCATGATAAAGAACTTTAAAGCACAACTCCTCCTGTTTTATTGCCACGTGATTACCTCCACTGCAACATCTCCACCCTCTCCATCCTCAGCTGAATTTCCTGCACCCAATTGCACTTGGTTAAATGGAATTTAATGATAAATCCATCTTTTTATTGTTACTGTGATGACAGGAGGGAAGGAATCTCTTCCTTTTCAAACTGGTCGTAGTTTTGGGATGCAGTTTGGTCACTGAGGGGAGGAGTTGCTTCAGACTCAGAGATTAGGCTAATTAGTTTTATAAGTATTTATTTATCTATTTATTAGTTAATTAATTAATTAGTTCTGATGGTGATTATCACTGAGGTTTCTCAGCACATGCAGTGCCATAGTAGAGTTCTCTTGCCAGTCTTTGGGGGTCTGTAAATGAGATATGGCTGTGAATCCTGTAGGACATTAAAATGCTCACAACAATGGGGCCAGGACTGATGAAGGATACACAACACTACAGTGAATGTACCTTTTCATTCTCCAATTTCTCTCACAACACTGTAGGGCCCAAGGAAAGGGGAGATGTGGCTGAGTGGAAAAGCAAAAAAAAAAAAAAAACATCCCCATTACATCCATTTTAAAAGGGATATTAGGAAATCTGCTTCATGCTAATTTTCATAACTTTAAGATGTACAGTCCATTTCTAAGATTGACTGGCGACCTCCTATAGAAGTCCAGCTGCCAATTTGACAGGTTTCAAGTGTCATAGGATTAAGTTCTGGGCTCCACCTTCCCCAGAGTAGCCTGGTATTTAACTGATGGACTGCTTTAATCGTTTTGGCTGCCTGAAATCTCTGCTGGAAGGAGCTGTGTGTGAATATCACTGGAAAACAGGCCTGAAGAATTAACTGTAGCACCAATGAGGAGGGTTTTATTCTTTTAATTCTTGGTGGCCAGCCTTACAAATCCCTTATTATTCATTCATGGAAGTGTCATATTTAAAATGCAAATTCCTTGCCATTGTCCTCACCCATCTCAGTGTATTTCCTTTGAAGTATCCCTGGAGCTTTGGAAGGGCCACCCAGAATGGGATCCCTGTGATCAGCCAGCTTGCCAAAGAGTGCCCTGCACCAGCTCAGGTGAATGCAGCTGGGTCCTCCTTAACAGTCCCAGCTTTCAAAAAGCATCTAGACCTTGTTTAAGAGGAAGAAAAAATAAAAAGTTAAAATAAAGGATATCAGGGCAGGTATTTTTACCAAGGTTGCCTCTCCTGAGGCACATCACAGCCCCATGTCTGCCACCATCACATGGCAGTGAGGTCAATAATAGAAATAGATCTGGTTTGTCTTGAACATTTTCTGATGGTTTGGGAAGAGCAGAACTCTCCTACATTCTGGAAAGGAGTGTCAAAGCTCCACTGGCATGGAGATCTGTGTCCATGTGGGGAATTGTCCATTGTCCTTGGTCCTTGCCACCACTCAGCCACAGTTATAAGTTTTTCTAGGCAGGAAGAGTTGTCCCAGGCCAGAATTGTGCTGGGAATTGTTCTCTGAACTGAGAAAAGCCACTCTGATCCATGGCAGGAGCTGTAGCTTCAGAAGGCTTGGGGAACATACTGGAGGGAATTATTGTGTTTTCAGGTAAAATCCAGGTTAGTGAATGCATTGTCTGATTCAACCTTCCAGGAGCAGCATAAATACTGATAATAATGACCATAATAGCAAGGTAAATTATATTATCAGTAATGGCTAAATAGTTTAATAGTCTTCATCAAATGACTGAGTACCTTATCCAGCAGCGAGACTTGCTGGCTCCTGTGTTCTAATGCAGCCAATACTTAAAACTTGAACTGATTAATTTTTTGAGTAGAGACTTCACTACCTGAGTTAAAAACCTATTTTTATCAGTTTGATGTGGTTTGTGGGGAGAGTTGATGCACACTAAGCAACTCTTGAAACTTGTGACCAAAAAAGTGATAGTTTAAAATTTATCAAAGTTTATATAACATTAATGAGGTCCTTGCAAGAATGATGTCAAAGGATTTGTTGTTTCCTACTATGAGTGCAGGAAGCTGTGGAGCTCTTAGCCAACTGCATTTTCCTAAAATGGTAGATCAAAACTACAAATACACTGCTGGAGATTCACCAGTTGTGAATATATGTTGACTTTATGGAATGAAGAGAAAGCTTCAGAGTGACCTTAGTGTGGTTTTCAAGTACCTAGATAGAACTTATAAGAAGGCTGGAGAGAGACTTTTGACAAGAGCATGTAGTGACAGGACAAGGGGCAGTGGTTTTGAACTGACAGAGGGCAGATTCAGATTAGACTTTAGGAAGAAATTCTTTACTCAGAGGGTGGTGAAGCACTGGCACAGGTTGTCCAGAGAAGCTGTGGCTGCCCCATCCCTGGAAGTGTCCAAGGCCAGGTTGGATGGGGTTTGGAGCAACCTGGGATAGTGGGAGGTGTTTCTGCCCATGGCAGGGGTGGAACTAAATGATCTTTGTGGTCTCTTCCAACCCAAGACTTTCTACAATTCTATAATATTCTCTGATTGGTAATGATCCACATCCATAAACCAACCATCCTCTTGTCTCTCCCATAATTGTCTTCCCCCCTGGTTTAGGGCTTGTCCCACACAGCTTGATGTCCTCCCACAGTTGAGCACTTTGTCTTACTGCCCAGCCTGGAACTCAAGTACTGAATCTTTCCTACTTTTTAAACAAGGCTTTGATGCCCTCAAGAGAAATGTTGGCCCTTTCAGGAAAACCTGGTCCTACTACTTAAAAAATGAAAAAGCTCTCTGGAAAGTGGTGGAAAATGCCCTGAAGGTGCTGGTGGACACCAAGATGAGCAGGACCCAGCAGCAGGACCTTGCTGCAAAGGCAGCAAAATGAATTTTGTTGCATTGGGTGCATTGCCAGGTGAGGGAGGTGATCTTTACCTCCTCTCAGCACTTTCCAGGCCACACCTGAAGTGTTTCCAGTTCTGAGCTCCTCAGTACAAGAGAGATGTGGACAGAAAGGAGAGAGTCCAGCCAAGGTCCACAAAGAGGAATCAGGGTCTGGAGCATCTGTCCCAGAGCTGGGACTGATCAGCCTGGAGAAGGAAAGCTGAAGGGGAATCTTATTTCCATAAAAATGGGAAGGGAGGGTGTAAAGAGGATGGAGCCAGGCTCTTTGCAGTGGGGCCCAAGGACATGATCAGATGCAATGGGTACCAACTGAAACACAAGAGGCTCCCTCTGGACATCAAACCTTTCAGCCTCAACCATTCCATGACTCTCTGATTTCCAGTGCCAATAATTAGAGAAAAGTGAGAACGTTGTTGCCTGGACAAGCCAAACATCCTCAAACAACGGTGTGATCAAGTTTGCAGCTCTCAAAAATTTCATTAGCAAGTAGGTAGTGAGTGACATGAACTTCCTTTGCCAAATTCCCTTAACTCTGTTTGGATGTTGTGCTTTGTATCCGGCTCCATGGATATCTGGGAGACCTACTGCTGCTTTTGTATGTGATTTGTGGATTTATTAAATGGATTTGGGAGTTAATTGTGTTGGGAAGGTCCTGCCTGCCAAGAGGAAACCAGGGCAACATTTTCAATGCCCTTCAGTCCACATAATCTAAATAAATTCATGAATGCACAAAAATTATTCTACCTTGTTCCTTTTGCCCAGCAAAATGTGTTGGCTGAAGGAGCTCAAATTTGCTGTAATCGCCTTTTCCTCTCCAGTAATTCCTTAGGAGTCAGCCATCTCCTTCAGAGAACTGCACAACTGCCACCAAATCTAATTATTTCAGATTTTGTTTCTTTTTATGAACTTTCTGGGATGTTTTGTGGTATGTTGAGAGATTAATCAGTAATTTAATCAGTAACCTGTGAGTGAGGAACTCGCAGGAGCACAAATATTGGGATGATAACCTCCTCAATCATGTATCTGCTGAGGTCAGGACTGATTTAAATTCAGTCATTAATTCTTAGTAGTTTAAGAAATTAATCTCCTTAACAGGTTTATCTAAGAAACAGGATTTTGGGGTTCAGAAATAAAATGCTAAAGGGAGAAAATTTAGGTTTTTAAAGGATGAGAACAGAGTCTTTTTTGTATTACCAGAATGTTTCCCTTTTTTTTCACTAAGCAACAGTGAAAACTGTGTAAACTTAAATACCTTTGTAATCCTACTATATACTGTGTTGTTCTTAAAAATGCATTTCAAGATAAGGTCTTTTTATTGTACTAGATGTTCCATGACTTAAAATTATCTTTACACTACCCTGTTCTGAAGAGGCATTGGAGGTGAAAAAAAAAAGAACATCTGTTCCATTACACTCTAAAATAAAAGGTTGCTTTTACTGTCTATTTAGTTCAGTTTTACAGGAACAAACCAAGGAGGGCAGAACTGTTTCTGGTAAAAGATAATTCCTTGCTCCTGCCTGACGAAGCATTTAACATTTGTCCTCATATATTATGTGGTGTTTTTGTTTTAGCCTTTCTATTCTGTCACAGCAGTCAGAACAGGACTGCCTTCTACTGTGGAAAAAGCTATGGATTTTGGTCTTGGAATATTAGAGATTAATTTTGATTACATTTCCACCAAGATTTTAGATTATTTTTCTTGATGTGTGACTAGGAAAACTCAGTAGTACTTGTTTATTAGGGGTTCCATCAATACTTGTGGAATTATTGTGAAAAACAACACCAGTCTGGCTCACTTCAGATTCAGTGAGATCTTAATGCTGTTTCTTGGAATGTAATAGCATGGATTTGTGCTTTGTTAATATCTTCTCTCCTACTTCTGGGATCTCAAACAACCATTTGTTTGCATGATCATCTGTATGTTCTAAAGCAGTTGCTGCTGTGCAACACATACATTCTGTAGAGCCTTTTATCTCCCCTACCTTTAGAAAATGCATGTGAATCTCTTCCATTTCACATAAAGGCACCAGATTCTACTGGAACAGGGAGAGACAAAAGGATTTTATTCTCTCTTAATCACACTTTACTATGTAATTTTTAAAGGAGTTAACTTAGAATAGAGAAAATAAAAATCCTAGAATAATAAAACAGTTTGGGCTGTAGGGAACCTCAAGATCATCTCATCCCAGCCCCTGCCATGGGATGGGACAACTTCCACTATCCCAGGTTGCTCCAAGCCCCATCCAACTTGGCCTTGAACACATCCAGGGATGGGGCAGCCACAGCTTCTCTGGGCAACCTGTACCAGGGCCACCCTCACAGTAAAAAATTTCTTCCTAAAATCTAATCTAAATCTCTCCTCTTTTAGTTTAAAATATTTTAAAATCTTCCTCTTTAAAATTTTATCAGAACTTCAAGATTAAGGGTCATTTAGCATTTTTGTTTGCCATTCCTACTCACAGGAGCAATTGTTTCTTCAGTGCTACAATGAGTCTAACATCACGCTGCAGTGAAATCCAAAGATAGCACATCTCCAGTGGAAAGAGAAAGGAAAATCACTCCTACAAAATGAACTGACATTTCTATATGTCAGTTGAAGGTTTTGTTTTTCGATACAGACCAGATCATGCCTGGGATATGACAATCCCCCCATTCTTTCTGAATCACCTATCATTACTAATAATACATCCTGTCACAGATACTCAGACAAAATATATAGTGCATTATATAGGAGGCAGAGTTGAATCCATCTCGTTTTGCTTACAGTGATAGTTTAGAGAAACAAAGCTGATTTTTACCAGCAAAGTGCAGAGGCACTCAGAGAAATGATGCCACTTCTTCCCTCATTCAGGGTCGTGGCTGGTCTGAGGGTGAGGATTGATGGGGGATGCTCATGAGGCCTTTATCAATTAATTCTTTCCAGCTGGGATGCAGAATTATTGCATTGCACAGGCATTGACAGGATTTCCCTCTTAAGTTCAGCACACACTTATGGTTAAGAAATATAAACTCCAGCTGGGAACAGGAGCAGAGGGAGAAGCAGTCACTGCTTAGTGAATTATCAACTCACAGAATCATTAGGGCTGTAAAATACCTCCAAGATCATTAAGTCCAGTTGTCAACCAAATACCTCAGTGCCAGCTAAACCACATCACCAATTCCCACATCTACTCATTTTTTGGGCACTTCCAGGGCTGGTGACTCCACCACTTCCCTGGACAGTCTGTTCCAATCTCTGACCACTCTTCCAGTGAACTGAATTCTTTCTAATATCCACCTCTTCTGGCACAACTTGAGACCATTTCCCCTTGTCCCATCCCTTGCTAGTTGGGAGAAGAAGCCAACCCTACCTTGCTACAATTTGATCCACTTTAGAGGTAGTGTAGGTCACTTCCAATGGTTTTCCCAAATTACTGTGTGTTCTCCTTCAGCACTTCCATGTTCCTGTGTGCAGTGAAATGTGACAGAACCCACAGAGGGCTTGTGTTGCTTCTTTTTGCAAAAGGGAATTTGAGAGTGGATGCAACTACTAGCTATCAATCCATCATAAGGTTCCACCCAAGAAAGATTCGCAGATTCCGTTTTTAAAACTGGGAATAAATGAATGCATTGTCCCAAATGCAAGTTCTCTTTTTGTACATAATTTTTCCTCTTTTCCCTTTCATGTTCTTGACACAGATCAGTAGACAGTTCAGAAATCTTTATTGAAACAGACTGCTGGGTTTTGGGAGTTATTTTGTTGCTTTTCAGTCCTATCTCAAAAATGCTGAATGCGACTAGCAAATGGTTAAACCATCCTGTAGTGGTCAGTGAGACACACACAGATTAGGAAGGATTAAATCTCTAAATGTCAAAAGCAGAGAAAAGAAGACTCTGTCCTGCAATCTTGACTGAGCATCCCATCATTCCCCGACTCTAATGCTGGGGAAACAGAGATTAGAAAATCAGCTACACAGCTAAGTGCAGACTGCAGCTCGGAGATAAGTGAACCAGAATATCTACTCAGGGCTCATTTGTTCAACTTCACTCATCCAGAACCTTTCTGATGGGGAAACACAGATCTCAATACAGAATTCAGAGCTTGTTCAGCTCTGCTGTCACTTCCCAAATCACTCTCACTGTCACTTTCCAAACCAAGTGAAGATCTATCCTCTGCCATGCCAAAGGCTCCCAAGGATGGTTTTTAGGTTCAAGCACTCAGCTGAGTTTATTCCAGCGATTTACTCAGTGGTACCTCAAATTAAATCTTGATTTTTTATTCCTTGCTGCTGTTGGCCAGAAAATCTGGAGAAGAATGGGCAGAATAATGCTGGTTTTTATTCAAAATACAGTCTTCTTCCTTCTGAATTAACATGAACTGAATACTCAGGAAAAGTGTATGTTGCAGATTCAGTTGTCAAACTGTTGGTCATTAGGAGAATCCAGCAGGTTTTCCCAGTGATCAAATTTGAGGACAGATAATTCTTTTTTTGTTTTTTTTTTTAATTTAGAATTTACAAATTTTTTATTAACTCCTGTGATATGATCCAATCCCCTGAGTGACAGAAAACCTACAGATAACTCAAACCTAGCCTGATAAATTGAAGAGTAAGCAGGGAATGTACATAGAAAAGTATAAAAAAATACCTGAGACACTTTCTTATGTGGGGAGATGACTGAAGTTAAAGGACAACAAATATCACACAGATTGTATAATATTATCCTTTATTCCTCTATTCCTCTGGGAAGGGAGTTGGTTTTTAGCAATCAGCATAGTGGCACACATAGAGTGTGACAGTGATGATTAATTGATAGCTTTGGGTTTCAAAATACTGAGAAAATACCTCAGGCCATGAAGTACCAACTCCTTTCCCATCCAAGTCCAGTTTAGAAATTGCTTTGGAGAAGTTTTGCAGTTGAGATGATTTTGACACAGAATCAAGTAATTCATTTGACAGAGTAAGATAAGGGGTAATTTAATTTATTTTTTTGTATTTTTCAGTGTCATCCTAGGTATTTTTGTGTTTTCTAGCATAAGAAGGTGAGGATTGCTGGGTTAGTACCTTCAGCATGCTGGTTTCAAGGGGACAAGGAAAAACAATTTAAGGGTTGGTGTAAAAGTGAAACAGCAATCAACCATCAAGAAACCAAAACCCTTGTGTTTCAAGGATGATTAAAAAAAAATGTTTCTACGCCCTAGGAAATGCAATTTGCTAATAGACTGTAGTGTAACGATTAAGGGGAAGCGATTGTAATTGTAAATTACTCTGTGCCACGTGGAAGGCACTAATACACTTAAAATACAATAGTGCATACATCTATGACTAGTAATGAAGGTGATAATCACCTTATATCCACAAAGGAAATGATGTAATAAATCCAATATAATGCAGTTTACAGGTTACCTTGGCAAGGGCACTTGAATCGACAAGCAGAGAGCAGGAGCTCCAAGAGCTGCAGTATATATTATAATTAGGGGCATAAAATTCTAATGAAATGTTGTCCTAAGTGATATTGATTCCAATTTGGCGGGCTAGGAGCTTGGTGATGTCATGATATCCAGGCTGGTTGCTTCACCAAGGAATTCAAGTTACGCCCATACTACCCTTGACTGAGCCCTTTCCACCTTTTCCCTCAGTAAAACTTGCTTTCTGACTCCAAAATAAAAAGGAGAGAAAAGATCCTGCAGACACTCAATTGCAGCAGAAGCCATTTCCCAGCTTTGATTAACATAAGTTTAACATTGCATGCAAAAAGATGGGGCTGCAGAGCATACAAGCTGAACAAACCCTCCCCAAAGTGTTCTTAATTTCACATTAATCTCACTGAGTGGGGGGGGGCTGGAGATGTTTGCAAGGAGAATTTCATTGTAAATTGACTTTTTAAGGCAAGGAAGAGATCCACGTGGTGTGGGAAAGTTTGGAAGTGAATCAAGGGCAGCTTTTTGGGATCAGGATGGATGAAAAAGATCAAGACAGACTGCATTCATAACCCTACAACAGTGGTGGGAGATTGACAGGGGTGCCAATAGGAGCAGCATAATATCAAATATAGGATTACTTTTATTACCACCCTCACAAAATTTGAAAACAAATCATAAGGGGAATAGCAAGGAAAGACTGGAGGAGTTAGAGTTTGTCTTCCTGGAGAAAGGAAGGCTCTTTATAGTATTCTATATTCTACCTCTCATGAGAGAGGCACATGGACAAGACAAGATGTACCAGGCAAGGTTTTATCTTGAGAGAAGAAAACAAATTTTTAAAGTGAACAACTAATCACTGGGACAACCTCCCCAGGGATGTGGCAGAGTCCCTGTCCCTGGAGGATTTCAATCTGTGGCTGGACAGTCCTAGATGGTCTCACCAACTTCCCTTTCCCGGAAAAAGTTGGACCAGATGATGTTTTGAGGTTCCTTCCAGTCTGGGCTGTTCTATGATCCAGTGATTCCAACAACACATGGAAATGATTTCTAGCTGTTGATTTAGACCTATAACAAAAATACTCATTGTGAGGCATTCTAGTTACTTCAGACATCCAAATAATTTCATATAACCTACTTTTATACCAACTTTGAGTGTTGGTGATCCTAAGGTAAAAACCATATGATACTCATGTTTTAAATGGCAACTGAACAGAACTGCAGACACAGCCAATTTGGAAAATCCATTGTGTACTTTCTCATTTCCACGATAATCCCATAAATATAATCAATTTTTTAAAATAGCAGAGAGCTGGAGGTGCAGGTGATTATCATGTGTTTGTTGTCACAGTTCAGAAGTCCTATTCAAGTTTGTATTTTCCCTCCTACATGCCTTACACAAATCACTTGTTCGTGTTATGGCAAGAAGTAAAAGCCTCTTCAGAAAGCCTGAACCCAGTTCCTCTGAAGATGATGGTTCCTCTGAAAATGAAGTTTACCTTTATTTTTAATAAGAGAAAATGTCTTATATAGGATACAGCAAATACATTGGTGTCTTTTTAGCCAGGAACACAAACCACCGAGATTTTGAATAACCAGGAAGAAAACAACATATGTTTTTTGCACCTTTTATTTATAGTATTTCAGCTTCAGCAGGAAAATAACAGCCCAGTACTCATGAAAACTCAAACTAAAACATTTTGGAAGTGAAAGCAGAAGTTGTTAGGAATGAAGGAGTGCAGAGCTTAATTCTCAGTGACTTCCCATTCAAATGATGAGTCCTACATTGATTGCCACTGTGCCCTATTGAAATTCTTGTTATTCTGTCACTGACAGCACTGAGGCAAAGGGAATATCTCACTGACCCAGTCAGTCCCCATAACTCAGCTCGTTAGACTTCCAGAGAGGCTCCTGCCCAGCAGACAAATAAACTCAGCCTGATGTTATAAAACCCGTCAGACGTTTTAAGGCAAGATTTGGATGAGCAAAACAAAGTATTTTTCAGATAGCTGGGTGTGCAGTGTAAGCAGAATGGACTGCAGGACTGGAGATCACATCCCCAGAGATTTACTGGAAACGCATTCCTGCCTGTTTATCTGGTTTTATATCAGCACAAGTTTGCAATTCCATATGCTATTCGTTATCTGGGGTTTTGTCATCCTCTCTGCTTTGCTCTTATTCTGTCTGTGTCTGTTCTCCTTTTGTGAGTCTCTCTCAGCCTGGCTGGTGTAATTTCAGTGTTGCAAACTTTAAATGACAATCCAGCAGGATAATGTCTCAAAGGAATCTTCAGCAGCGCTGGATAAGTGAAGCAGAGCAAAAAAAAAAGAGCTTTTGAGTAACTGAGCAGAGGGTCAGACCCAGAGAATCAGAGCTCAGAACACACAGGCAAGAGCAAGTGGTCAGCACAGGGCACTTTGATTCCTGCAGCAAAGAAATGCTTCCACACCCACATTTAAAGAAGTTGTCACAATGTAAGAGAGAAGGTTGATAACTAACAGTGAGGAAAAAGATCAGAAACAAAAGAGATCAGAAACAAGGTGATTAATTTTCATGGTGGAGGAAATTATGAACAGGAGCCTTGGCTGTGCTGTGCATAATGCTCTTTCAAGAAGTGAGGTAATGATCTGGTAAAATTACTGCTGACAGAGTTATTCAGGTTATTTAGAACTAAAGAGTCTTCAAATGATCTCAGTGACTGCACAAAAGAATAAAATTCACTGTTGACGAAAACAAAAAGGGGTGCATAAGAAAAAGATATAGAAACCGTGTGTAATTATTGTCAGAATTCAAATTAGCTACTCCAGCTTAGGGAAGGAATTGTAAAGTCATCACCTGAAAACGCCAGCTCAGTGCTCAGTGGCAGCCAAAAGGGCAAATAGAATAATACAAATTACCTGCAAACTGTTTGAGAACAAACCAGAAAACATCATTAAGCTGGCCTGTAAAAATTCCCTGATACAGAAGCTGCATGCCAGACTAATTTCTCTGCCTCTGGAAGTTATAGAAACATGGAACAAAATATAAAGGAAGGCACTGATGCTGATCACAGACAGGGAATGATTCCCGTGAAAAACCTTTTGATGGAGAAGCTGCTTGCTTGGATTCAGGCCTGGGAACAGCTGCTCTCCACAGGCACCACCTGGAATACAACTCATAGGTGTGTTATGTAGAGAAATCCAGGAAAAGGAGGGAGTGGCTTGCACACTGTAGTATGTGCTGGAGTGAAATAGAGGGACTTGGAAGTAGAATTAACTGCAGGAGTGGTTGGTTTCTTGATTCCTTTTATTGCTGCACTTTTTTTTTTTCCAAGTAAAACAGAAAGGGACAAAATAGAAATGTCCCTCTTAGTTCAGGAAAACTGCCAGTTCTCAGATCCTTACTGGGAAAAATGCCAGCACTGCACTCATGCAATATCTTTCTCACTTTAAGCACGCTCTTTAGGAACTGGGGGAAGAGTGCAAACCAATGAATGCTCAATACATTGGTTTGATGTGCATTTTCTTTATGCATAGAGAGAAAAAAACTCACCTAAAATAATGAATTCTCATTTTGCTAAGTGGTACAGGGGAACTCTTATTTCTCCAGGTTTATGGCTTTTACAAGTGCTCTCTTCACAGAGCTCTGTAGCTCTCCATCATTGGTTATTGCTGCTCTGCTACCTGCAAAGCTGCTTAAATTCCAAAATACCTCAGGTGGGAGCAGAGAGAATGAAAATCTGGAAGGGCATTGTAGCCCAAAAAGTGTTGAGGTTCAGGAGAGATCTCACAATCTTTTTCCCTCTCAGTCTGAAGCTGACACATTTGCCCTGATGCTGTTTGAGATCTGCTGGTGATCTCAAATTGTCACCTGCAGTTCCAGTTATTTTGGAGATGCATAAACATGGACTAGTGTAGCCATGTGGATTTTTATGAGTTTTAGAGCTTTTTTGGATAAAGTATATGCACAGAATGAGTCAGCAGGAATATATATTTTTTTTAATGGAGAAAAAAGAGACCTTCAAAGATCCAAATCAAATATAAAATGTTATAACTCATTGGTTTCCAGTTAGAAAGAGACTGTGCTTTTGTACCTTTGAAAATCTTCCCCCTAACACCTAATGCCACCATCACAGGTGCCACCAGCTGATCCTCACTTTGCTTGGAAACAGTTTTAGAGTTTGGAATATCTGTGGAAACAAGAAGAACCTCTCACCTCTGTCTGAAATCATTCGTGTCTCAGCTGAAGGCTACCCATGGAACAGTTAAAACATGGTTTCATTGCCATTACCTTCCTAGATTATCTCATATGTAAAAAAAGGAAAAGGAAAAGGAAAAGGAAGAGGAAAAGGAAAAGGAAAAGGAAAAGGAAAAGGGAAAGGGAAAGGGAAAGGGAAAGGGAAGGAAAGGAAAGGAAAAAAAAAAAAAAAAAAAAAAAAAAAAAAAAAAAAGGAAAGGAAAGGAAAGGAAAGGAACAAACAACAAGACAAAAAAAAACTAAACCAAACCAAACCAAAAGCAAAACAACAGAAACAAAAAAAATTCCCACTGGTGTCTGGAAATTAAACCCAACACATCTAACATATTGGGACCTAAACTTTAGGAGAAGACATTAATGAGGGCTTCCTAGAAATGCCTTAATTTTAGGATACCATAGTTTTTTCCAGTATCAGTGCATGGATCAGGTGTCAGACCTGCCTGGTCTCCAGGTCAGGTTGTGTGACTGTGGAAATAAATGGCAAAACTCGAGATAATTCTTTGGGGAAGGGAAGACCAGGTTATGAAAATGGTACAGAAATGTCTAAGGCAGGAATCTGCAGAGGAAAAGGTGTCAGCTTTTTTTAGTTCTGTTGTGAAGATAGTTTGTAGGACATCTGGAGCAGCCTGGGAGGTGTCAAGAGGAGTTCTGTGGGAAATACTTCTTTAAATTATTCCCATCAAACTGCAGAATTGCACTCAGGCACAGGAAAAAATACATCTGTGTAGTAATTGCAGTGATCTTGCAGTGAGTGCAGAAATAAGGAATAGAGATTATAACTAAAAAGTGTTGAGGTGCAGTGAATTTATAACTGAAGATCCCTCACAAGTCAATTTGTTGGACTGGTCACCAAAAAATGTCTGCTGGAATTGTATCATGTTTTTGACTCCAGTGTATGGCAGGGAATTTTGTTTGTCTCTTGTTTGGTTTTGAAGAGCTGAAACTGTGGGTTTAGCACCTGTAGGAATCTCTTCCCCAGACACATCGTGGTGATAAAACCTAACAAGAAGTATTTTTTCATAATTTAAATCCTTAGTTTACTCAAGCTTATCAGAGAAGTTATTTTTTCTTCTGGTATGGGAACCTACTGATCCCATTGTTTAATAGTCTTTTATTTTTATCAATTTTTTCTGCCATTTAAGAAAATCCTGGGCATCTGCAGAGTCAAATAGATCTAAAGAACAAGAAAGGGAAAAGAAAGATCAAGCCAAAACTGAGTTCAAATAAAAAAAAAATCTCTTAGAAGACTGCAAAAATAATTGAGGCTTGAAGTCAAACTGAATTCTTCAGTTTCACTTACTTTTGATTTCTTCTATTTATTCACTTTGAAATTTTAAATGGAAATAAAATTGTTTAACTTTCCAATTCCCTCTATTTGCTTTTGAAAATATTTGAGGATAGATTTTATCTTTCTCTGTCTTTTACTTTTATTGATTTTATTTTTGGCAAAACCCCAATGACTATTTTTGCCGTTGTTATTAGATGTTGATTTTTATTTTTTTTAATCCACAAAATCAGAAGAAAAACACATTTCAAGCCCAATGACAACCTCTAGGTCTTCATTCTTGCTTGTGCATGTCCTTCAAATACAAAACCATGAGCATTTTCTCTTGACACATTTCTCCAGCCACATAACACAAGGGAAGGAATGAGGAAAAAGTAAACCTCTGTTACCTGTAAAATTTAATATAACAACATTTCATGTTTAATGGCTAAAAATTCAGGTAGATTGATGTGAGAACTTCAGGGAAGAACTGAAGAGAAAAAGAATTGCCATCTATAAAAACCCAAAGCCATGGCCATGTAGACAATATGTGGTGAAGTCTATCAGCCAAACAACTTAGTGGTGGAGTCTCCATCCCTGGAAATGCTCAAAAACCTGTGAATGTGGCACTTGGGGACATTCTTTAATGGTGATCATGGCGGTGGTTGACAGCCAAATTTGATGATCTTAAAGCTGTTTCCCAGCCTTAATGATTCTGTGATTCTGTGATTCTATCCCATGAACTTGATTGATCTGCAGTGGTTTTTCCCAGTTCTCTCTGCAGAGAGGAGGATGAAAATTTGACACTTTAACTCTCATTGTATATCTGCTTGTTTAAAAGTGCACTCATTTAGCAGAATAGATTATTCAGCCTCTTCTCCAGTCTCTCAAAACAAGACAAAACATGAGGTGATCTCAGCTGGGATTTCAGGAGAGTTCTAATGAGGCAGAACTGTGAGGTTAGTTAAGATTATAAATTGCCACACTAACTAAATTTAAGCACTGCATTTTTGAAGACTTCTATAAACTCCCCTAGGATAAATCAGAAGGAAAGAAAGAACAAAAAGAATTGAAAGTTAGTTTTGTCTTTATTAATTTGGGTTTACATTTGTGCCCACCCATGCTGTGGTGTGGAGGTAGAGGATTAATTCTAATGTGGTAGGATCCTTCACCCAGCACCCAGGAGGAGCAGAGAAAATCCTCCTCATGCCTTTCTCTGCAGTACCATCTCCCAAGGGATTGGCACAAAAACCATCCCTGTGCACAGTGAGAACTCCTAAAGTCACCCCAATCTCCTTGCCACGGACAGAGAGTGAGGTTAAGTAATGGGTTATGAGAAGTGATACATGGAAAGGAGGGGGAAAGTGAAAACAAGGAGGGAAGACATCTTTCAAGGTTGAGAGAAAAGTTTTGTTCCAGATTCCTGTTCAATGCATGAGTGGTTTGTCTTATTTCACATCCTCAGTCACATCCTCCCCATTTCACATCCTGAAGTTGAACTGTTAATTTATATAGTTCAGGTAAAATTGCCTATATAGATACATATTTATATATAAAAGTGCACATATTTCCTCTGTGAGGAAGAAAGCATCAGGAAAGCTCAAGAAATTCATGAGTGATTAAGTTCTCACCTAAGGTCATACAACACTCCATGGTGTCTCTCAAAGTCACTAAAACCTTTGAGAGGGGCAAAGAATTGATCACCTGGCAGCTCTGCAGATGATTTCAGCAGCACAGCCACCATCATTGGTACCTTTAACCATCAAGGCCTCCCAGGATTGGGGATGAGGCCACTGGCTTGCTTTGGAGAGGCTGCAAAGTGACTGCCACCAAATTGAACCTTCCAGCATTGAGATTGGAATCACTTTCATCTCAATCGCTGCAGCGAGGCTCCTGTTGAGCATCTTCAGAAAAAAAAGTGCTGCTAAATTTCTCCTAACCTGCTTGCCTGGCAGGAGACAGAACAAAGAACCTTCTCTTTATGTGAAGACATCTTTGAAGGCTGCTGTTAGCTGGTGGGACCTCCTGTCATTGGCAGGATCTCGACTGCTGTGCTCCCAAACTCTGCTCTAATGGATTCCTTTTTGTAAGGATTTGCTTACAGCTCATCCTGGCTTGGGTTGTTCTTTTTGTGAGATCTGTGATGGATGAGACAGTCAGAGCAGAGCCTGTGTGGCCCTGTCCTTTCTGGCTCAGTACTCAGCAGTGCTCCCTTGAAGATGCTGGTAGGTCCATATTCTAGAGAGGAACAGAATCCCAGAATGGTTTGGGGTTGAAGAGATCTCAAAGATCATCCAGTTCCAAACCCCCTGCCATGGGCAGGGACACCTTCCCCTGTCCCAGGTTGCCTAGTCCTGTCCAGCCAGGCCTTGGACACTTCCCACTTCTAGAATTCTGCCATGACCACTGCCTGTTCCAGTGTCTCTGGGTGATATTTTCCTACTATCCAACCTAAATCTCCCCTGACCCAGCTTTAGGTCATTCCCTCACTGATCCCCAGAGAGATCAGTGAGAAAGCTGCAGACCACAGCTGGGCAGCATCAGTCTTAACCTAAAGACACCAATCTAAAGTAACACCTGGACCAGGACAATCTGTGACAAAAGCAATGGAGACCCTTTTGCTCTGGTTCTCAATCAGTGACATTTCAAGCAGCAACTCCACAATGCTCCTGTTGTCCCTGCTCAGGGAGGAGAGCTCAGATCACTGACAGGGAAACACCAGGCCAACGAGTCCTGCATTAAACAACTAAATCCAATGAGATGTGAATGGTGATATTGGAACCACAGGGAGCCTCCTGCAGACGCCAAAAAAAGTTGCCCTGAACATGAAAGGCACCTCAGCTTCTCCACACAGAGAGAGGGATTGGATTATTTTTAAAGCAGCCATGACAAAACGAATATTTTGGAATCTCTAACCTCCGATGGCAACTGATTCCTCCAACAGGGAGTGCAAGAACCCCCTAAAGGCACATCCCATCGAGTTATATCTGACACCCAGGGAGAGGCAATGAGCCTTCAGCAGGCAGACTGCAAAGCAAGATGAGCCTCATCAAAGAGGAACTGCCAGCTGTGCAGTTAGGGCTAATCCTAGTTGGAACCTAACAGGAGAGGAATTCTTTGGCATGTGGATTTAAATGGGCTGGTCCCAAAAATGTGGGGTATGGTGTGAAGCACCTAAACAAAAAGCAAAGAAAGATGTCGTGTCTGAGTGAAGCATTTCTCATTCAGTGCTTGGCTTTCAGTGTGGTCTGTGGTACTTTAAAATGAAACAATACTTGACACGTGGGAATTGCCACTTTTCCACATATATTCAATTTAAATTTAATCTGTTAAGAAAAAATAATCACAGGATTCAGTAGCAAAGACGTGTGGTTTATGTGAAAGGAATATAAACTATTTATGTGAAGACATAGAACTGCAAAAGAAGTATAATATTTAAAAATAAACTATTTTATGGTTAGTAAACATAAAAATTAATATGGCTTATATAATTCATTTCAGTTCTCTTTTTTATATATTTTGGTATGATATAAAATTCTCTCATCTAAGGAACATGACATTAGCCCCAGGATGGTGAGTGGTCAGTGAACAATCATTTCTCATTTACATAAATAATTTACAATAATTTACCATGTGATCACAGGTCTAATTTCCTGCACACCACTCAAATCCAGAATATGAATTTAATCTCTTCTTTGGGAGCACCCATATCTCACTTGACCATTGCACACCAAACTTATCTCCCATAAATTACCCCTTTTATGTAGGGTCACCCTTTTTTGCTCAGATTTTATGAATGATGACCTGAAGTGCAGAGATGTTTTTGTCAAAAATGATTGGTGGCATTTGGGTGGTGAATTATTCATGCTCATGGCCTGTTTTATTCAGAGAGCTGGGCCAGATGACAGCCTGTAGGTTCACAACAGATCTTAGTAGCAGATGTGCATTCCCAGAAGCTTTGCAGATACCCAGAGACTGGGATGGTTGTTTCCCTGTGAGTGGAAGTCAAGGGAAGCATGGAAGAGGAATTCCCTTTGCCTGCACTCCCTGTGAGCTTGTGGGACACAGACAGGAGCAACTGGATGGGTCATGCAGGTGACATTTCTACAGAATTTTAAATTCCTGAAGAATTTAGAAAGGGACATCCTTATGCTTACAGTTAGCACAGACAAACAGAGCCCTGCATCTGTTTTTCACATGAATGACAAAAGCAATATTCTGGATGCCAGTGCCAGTATCAGTCCCCTGCTTGAAAAATGGGTACATTAGAATTTCTCAGCAAAGCATCTGAAGGACATTTTAGGACTGTGGATAAAAAAGAGCAAAGTTGAATCAGTTTACCGAGTTTGCATGGCTGTGTGAGGTGATCTGTAGTAATCAGCAAGGAAAGAATGACCCTCGTTGAAAGGGAGGCAGAGATGCACAGGATGTTTGAAGCACTTCTGGCAGTGAGTCGTTCTGGGTAAGCTCATTTAAATGGTTATGTGCCCCCTTATGGCCTCATCAATGAGGCTATTAAAGCTAAGGTTATTTCCAGCAATGGATACACTTGCACATCACAAACTTGGGAGAAGAAGAGAATAATAATTATTGGGGAAAAAAAAAAAAGTCAGCAAAACAGAGAGAACAACAAACCAAAAAAAAAAAAAAAAAAAAAAAAAAGCCAGGATTTTGACAAAGCCAATTCATTCCTACTGCTGTGCAGAGAGATAAACAGAGATTGAACATCCACGATAAACTGTGTGGAGATAAATCCTTGGGGAGTGGAAATTAAAGCTTCAAACTAATGTAGGCAACTTCAGCACAAAAAGGTGGGAACACTGCTGTCTAATTACAGGATAAACACATGCAAAACAAATGCTACTAAAGCACATGGGTCACTGTCTTCAACAGCTGTTGCAGGAGAATTTTGAGCTTTATATTATCCAATTCTGTGACAAAAAAGCTTATATTCTGTCATCTGCTTGTCATGCAGCTCTTCGTGAGCCATTTGAACTCCTTGTGGCTCAAAATGCCTGTAAGGAGACTTAAGCTCTGTTTTACATTTGCCATCTGATACCCAAAACATAGCCAGATTCCCCTGGGATGAAAACCTGAGTATGTCACTCCCTAACTCAAGCAAAGTTTTTATTAACAACTCACTATACCTGGAAGAAGACATTGGTTTGTGGAAGCAGGAGTGTGGAAAAGTCCTTCTGGCCTCTCTTGAAACAGAGGTTGTTGTTTCTAGGTTCAAGAATTTTGCCTTTTTTTTTTTTCAAATTCCTTTGACTCTTAAAATAGTTGAATTAGTAGCTTTTCTTGGGTCAAGAACCATTTTATGTAATTTCTGACTCACTCAGGCCTGCATCACATCTTGTGAGAGTGAGATGTAAGGTAAACGCAGAAAAAAAATATTTTAAAATAAAAATATATACAAACTTCACAAGACTTGAAGGTGGAAAATTATCTATAAAGCCGTCGTGCTGCCACAGTGCAGTTGGGATGCTGTGGAGAGAGGCTTCTGTCTGGGTGAGGTGCTGTGGTCAAGAAACTTGTGTGGTTTTGTTATAAATGTATCTCAGTTCAGGATTTTCAGCTCTCCCCTCTTCCTAGAGCATTATTGATTTATTTCTATTCTTACTCTTTAGCTCATAACCTCCTTGGCTTGAGTTAGACTGGAGTCACAGGAGAGGAGCATCCCTGAGCTCTGGTGTAGATATTCAGAGTAAAATGCAAATTATTCTAAACATAAAATGAAAATACTTCCTCCCTCACCCTGACCAAACTGTAATTCCATATTAATTGCTAATTTCCAAAGTTGGCTTTTAAAAATTTTTAACACTGAAGGTGTGATATCCTTTCATTTTTTTTTAATGTTTCAGGGTGAAGTTTAATAGCATTTTTTCCACAGCTCTAGGAATTGCTGTGAGACCTGAAAGGCATCACAGGGCAGTGGGTTTCACAGTCCAGTTGTGAGTTTATGTGTGGGACTTGTCAGTCATTTTGAATACAGCTTTTCAGTACAACAAAATTTATTCCTACTCTATAATTCTGTGTAATTCTGGAGTAATTCTGAGTTATAAATTGACTTCAGTGAAATATGATTATTTTACATGCTTTTAACTATATTACCATGTCATTGCATTTGCATAATAAACCTCCCAATCTTTTTCTTTTGTTTGAGAGAATATTTTCCTCTAACCAGTTGTTCAATCATCACCATCTCTTTACCTCATTCTAGTTTGGGCTCTAAATGCTTGACCTGTCACCTCTAATTTTGCATTTGCCTCTTGTTTCAAGTTCTGACCACATTCTGAAATTACTTGGGAAAATTAAATACATTAAATTTTAATGTTTTTTCCCATGAGTCAGTTGCTCAGTTTTGCCTCAGTATTTGACATTGTTGTCCTTTTTTTGACATTTGTGCATCTACTTTGGTGTAAAGAGGAAAAGGGATCTGAACTTTAAAATGTGTCACTGGGGCTGGATGGTCATTGTAGGCTTCTTCCTACTGAATTGTTGTATTCTATTCTATTCTATTCTATTCTATTCTATTCTATTCCATTCCATTCTATTCTATTCCTTTCCATTCTATTCTGTTCTATTCTATTCTATTCTATTCCATTCCATTCTATTCTATTCTGTTCTATTCTATTCTATTCTATTCTGTTCTATTCTATTCTATTCCATTCCATTCTATTCTATTCTGTTCTATTCTATTCTATTCTATTCTGTTCTATTCCATTCTATTCTATTCTGTTCTATTCTATTCTATTCCATTCCATTCTGTTCTATTCTATTTTATTCTATTCTATTCTATTTTATTCTATTCTATTCTACTCTATTCTATTCTATTTTATTTGAACATAGTCTATTCTATTTTAGTCTAGTCTAGTCTAGTCTATTTTCTATTCTAGTCAATCTATTCTATTCCAATCCATTCCATTCTATTTTGCACAATGTCGTTGTCTTTCCAAGTGAAGTTGCTCTCTCAGTCTTGGATTGGCCTCACAAATAAAAGCTGCTCAGAGGTTTTTCCTGATGTGGAGCTGTAAAACAGTCATGGAATGGCTGATTTGCTTTCTTAATTCTCAACAAATGAAAGGAATTTATCCTACTTACACTCACCTGTGTGTCCTAACTTCAAGAGCAGTGACCAACAGCACAGATCCTTCCTTTTCTCTTAACCATTTTTTGTGCTCCAATGCTTTGAGGCATGAGGACCACAACTTCAGCTGATCTGTAATGCTCTGGGGTAATTTGTAGCCATTTGTCATTTCTGGGCACATTTCAGCTCAGTAAAGTATTTAAAAGTAATCCTGCAGCTTTCATATCTTTAGGAAGACTGCACAGGTCTGCACTTGGTACTTTAGGTGCCAAAATATCTTGGAAAACTTTACCTTCAGCAGGATTCCTGCTGCAAACTGATGTGTTGGTTGGTACATAACCCCATGGCTGAGTGCTCACAGCATATCAAGACAGCTTCAAAAGCCCCAGCACTGAAAAAAAAAACTAACAGAAAGCAATTAGATGAAAGGAATTTCATAACTTTTCTATGACAACAACCTTTGGTATTCTTAGTACATTTTTATTTTGAGCAGTGAGTCACACAAATGTAGCGAGAAACAACAAAGAGGACGTCAAGTTCCATTACTGCAGCACGATGGTGGATGACAAGGGCATCTGGTTGATAGAACAGAACAGAAAATTGCACTTTGTCTGGCAATTAGGGGAACAAAACGGAAAAATTGTCACTGTCTTATTTCTGTTTAACTTCAAAAAGTACATATGATTTCTGCCTGGGGAAGTTCTGTAGGTGGCTGCCTGCCTTCTAGTCCTGCTGAAGCATCAATTTATGTTCAAAGTGGAGAAGTAAACCGGGTGATGAAATATTCATCTGACTAAATTCCTGTCTTTTTTTGTTGTTGTTTTGTTGTTCTTAAAAAAAAAAAAAGGGGGGGGGGAAGGAAAAAAGTCCCATTTCTGACTGGCTTCAGCTTGGGTGTTGATGTAACCACTCATGATGGGATATTGTTTTTTAATGAACTTTGCAGCTGGTTGGTTTTTGGTGCCAGAAGGACTGAATGATGCTGCAGACAGAGGAAAGCAAACTTCTTTTCTTTTCAGAGCTGAAATCAAAAGCTGAACTTTCGTGCATCTTTTAAAAGATCTAAACCAACCCATAGATCCCTGTCCTGTACTTCACAAAGGCTGGTCACACTACCTGCAGCTACCAAAACAGGGATAAAAAAGATGTTAGTTTTGTAACGTTTCCCATCTTTACCAGATCACTGGCTCAGTAGTCAAAAGGGAATTTGAATGAGTTATGCCAAACGATTTCATTTCAAGCTGTAAATAATGCTTTTTGTCTCTCCTTTTTCTTGATGTTTTTTCTTTTTTTGGTCATTTTGAGAAATGTGACTTTCTTCTCTGAACACAAACCAAATCCAGCCCATTATCAACTGGATTTAATATTAAAATCCCAGGAGTTTTCATTAATTCTCACAAATGGAGTGGAATTCAAAGTAAGTCTTGCTCACTCTGTGCCAAGGTAGAGGTCACAGAGACCACCCTGCTGTGATGAAGATGCACAAAGCAGTAGCAGCAGAACTGGGTGAATTGGGACCCAGATTACGTAAATTATACATTTCCTGTGCTTTCTCACGTTTCTAATTACATTATTAAATGTTCAACATTATCCCTTAATTGTTCCTAATGACTTCATGTATAACAAGCCACTGTTAAAACAGAAAATTAGACAGTCCTTTCCTCCTTCAAAATGTTTTATGAAGACAAAAGCATCCCACAATTTGCATTTATTTATAACCTTTAAGGAAACCCAGGGAGTCAAACCACATCCTCATCCAGCAGGGTGTGAAGGTTTCCCATTAGGATAAGAGGCATTTTCAGGTTTTCTCTTGAGAGGGAGCTCAGTTGCTGGGCTCTGCAGGGAAGTGGTCCTGGCACCAAATCTGTCAGAGTTCATGGAATGTGTGGACAATGCTTTTAGTCAGATGGTTTAGTTTTAGGATGGGTCCCTTCCAGCTTGAGATATTCCATGATCCTAAATCAATTTTGGGGTCAGTATCCCTTGGCAAAACATCACTAAAGCCTTTTGATCATTCTAAGATCCCCCTTTTGTAAAATACTTCAGTGAGACCTGAACTTTCCAGTTTGTCACTCCAGGTTCCATGGGGTCCTTCTGCATTTGGTAACCAATCCCATCCTAAAACAAGAGCAGCAGATAGGGAATTCTGTTCCTCAGAGATAAGGCAAGAGCCCAGCTCCCCAGTGAGTTTTCATTTGTGCTCAGACACGGCTTGTATAATTTTTAGAACACGTGGTTTCAAACTCAGAGGGAGTAGGTTTGGATTAGATTGTGGAAGAAATTCTTCCCTGTGAGGCTGGTGAGGTCCTGGCTCAGGTTGCCCAGAGAAACTGTGGCTGTCCCATCCCTGGAAGTGTTCATGATCAGCTTGGAGCAACCTGGCATAGTGGGAGGTGTTTCTGCCCATGCCAGAGGGTAGAACTCAATGATCTTTAAGCTCCTTTCCAACCCAAACCATTCTGATTCTGTTATTCTGTGAATATAATACATATTTAGAGTCCATGGGCTAAAAAATGCAGGGGTGCCAAGGTTTTGTGGCACAGCATGGGCAGGGCTAGGAAGCAAGAGAAAGTAGCAAAAACAGGACTATCAATAGCTCCCCAAAGTCACTTCCAGCATGTGACACCAGGGCCCATGACAGATGTTTCCCTTTCAAGTTGTCTCTTCTGAGGTCTCTTCCCCAAATTTGAAATGAAGGCAATGCAGTGGAAGTCTTTCAAATGCAAATAGGAGAAGGGAAATGGCATATGGCAGAAGGAGATGCATGTGATTGGATATTTAGCGTTTCTTTTCCAGAAACTTTTATGATTATGTTGAAATGTGGGGTTCTGCTGATGTTGAGGATAGCCCATGTAGTTCTGAATTTTTTAAGGGATAATTGGCTTCAGCAAACTGTCCTTTTTTCTCTCTTTTCCTTTACCATAAGAAGTGTGACTTTATAGGGTTTGGAAATCCTTCTATTCACTTTAGCAACAGATTCTACAAAGTAAGTGTAGTTCTTCCACTGGCAGTGCTTTAAAGCAAAACAAGCAAACAAACAAACAAGAATCAAAAGAGAAAAGCATTAAGCAAAAAGATTGGCATTAATATGAATTTCTGTCCTCCTGATTGCAAAGTTTAGAAAATGAGAATCCACAAAGTAACACAAACATATTTTGCATCTCCAGAGCTAATTAGCATATACTGGAGGGGAGAAAATTACATGAACTTCTAAATAGAAATCTTAATTGTCAGCCTTTGTGTTTCAAGGCAGTAAGTGCATCTTGGCATTTCTGCCTTTGTGATCCCTGGATAGGGAAAGAAAAGAAAAGAAAGTCTATTTGCCCTTTCTTTTTCAAGTCCTTCATTAAAGTACCCTCTGTAATGACTGTCCAAAAAAAATGAGCCCAAGCTAAAAATTATATTTATTTCAAACTCTGTGGGAGGTGAATCAGAATTCCTTGAGTTTCCAAAAGACCTACTCCAGTTTTATATTAAAGGATTCTGTCTGGTTTTCTGGACTGTACTTCAGAGTATTTTGGAGGCAATATTTTGAATTTGACCTTTTCTTCACTGGATTTGGGATTGCTCTGTGTCCTTTTTGAATTACCTGGAAGACACCTCAAGCCTGGAGCATATAATTTTGTCACTGAGCTTTGCAGAGATTCCAGTGTGACACCTTTTCTAACATTTTCAGTAATCCCAAATTACTAGTCCATGTAAAAAATGTTTCTTCAGCAGGAGTTCTACACCATAGAGACACCAACCTTAAATACCTATGAAATTGCAACAGATAAGAATACTTAAATTTACGTAAAGAATAGGACACCTCCTTTGCCATTGCACTTGAATATTGCTCTCTGTCATAGATGGTTTTAGGACACTGAACTTTGTTTCCAATAAATATTCTGAACACCTTTATTAACTGCTTTTTTGTAGTCATCCAGATTTTTCCTCCTAAACAGAACAGTCTCAGTGCATTTGTATTCTTGGATTTCTGTGATATTTCTCTCCAGCCTCATAGAAATATAACACCTCTGCAAAACACAGCTTTGAGAGTGCCTCAGAGATCGGAATATTTGCTCAAATATAACTGAAATGATGAAATATTGGAAATTTGTGAATTCCTTTTTAATGCTTTCCTTTGGGCACCGACCAATTTTGGATAGAGAAAGACAAATACCACCATAATAATAAACAAAATCCTTACATAAGCAGAAACAGGGAGTTTCATAACAAACAATCGGATGGCTCCCAAGTCATTAAAAAGGTTATTACAGTTGAAGGTAAAGGAAATCTCTGTTTCTGTTTTCCCAAAGCATTTCTCTCATGCACAGGCAAATATTTGCTGTCAGCATTTTGAAACTTATTCATGATACCCTATTTGGGTTTATCATTGTTACCCTTGTAGCATTTTTTGCTCACAGAAGAAATGGGAAATAAGGCTCATGAAAACTTTCACCTCTGAATGAAGTGTTGCTGATTTTAAATGATTGAAAGATATGGATTTAGAGGAAGTACTGTATCCACATCTGCATTTAAAAGGCCAAATTAATCCTACTTGTAATTAAATCAAGGCTTAGACTCTGTATCCAATGTTGCAGTGCATTTCTCTTGGATGGATGGATAGATGGATGGATGGATGAGACCCAAGATTTTTTTTTATTTATAATATCTCTGTGCTGACTTTTAAACATTGCTATAAAACAACAGAAGTAATTTCAAACACTGTAGAAAGCAAATATTAGACTCCCTAGGCCGAATTCTCATTAACTTTAACACCAATTTACACCACTCTTGCAGTGCACTGGGGCCATAAACTGAATTACATTAAGCATAAAATGTTTCAAATGTGAGAACTAGACCCAGTGTGTTTGCAGCAGTTTTACAGCTAACTTCCCAAAGATGGTGCAACACTTTCCACTTTCCTAACAGAAGGTTCAGCATGGCTTTTTCCTCATTTTTAATTCGGGAGAGTCTCTTCCTTTTAGTTTGCATGATTTTGGATTAGGCAGAAAAGAGCCATTAAAAGAATCTCCCTCCCAAAAAACTCAAAAAATTTATTTCTAAAGCAAAAAAAAAAAAAAAAAGCAGTTGCATTGCTGAAACTCTGTCATTGACTGCATGAGCCCCATGCTGGAATTAGAACATCCTACCCCTGTATAGAGCTTGTCCATGACAATTTTTCTCCATTATTGAGTAAAACCTGACCAAACCAGGCCTGGCCATGTAGGGAAAAAACCCCAAAACTCTGAACATGTAAACCAGATAGATCCAGTCAAAAGTCTCCAGTGTGTTAAACAAAAGGAAATTTTAATATAATAATTGATAATGTTCTAAGAATATATTTTTATACCATGTCTGGCATGACCTGCTAGACCCATCAAGATTTCCAATGTGCCAGCCATGAGTAGATCTAATTTTCCCACACAGGCATTCAAATCTGACATAGATCTACAGATAGTGTAGGAGATGCAATTTGAAATACACATAAATATTTTAACACCTTTCTGTTTATTATTTCTTGTAGTTAAAATTCAGTAGAATCCAATATGAAATTTGTGCTTTTTTGGAAATATCCAGTTTTGCTTTTTTAAAATACTGAATTATTGCAGATGTTGATGAATGGTAATGAAATAAAAACTCTACATTGATTATAATTTTCTTCATAAGGAATTCAGATGGAGGATTAAAATAACCAGAGAATTTCTCAATAAAGGAATTAATGCTCTGAGAACACATTCACAGAACATTATTTTTTTATGGTACAGTGGACACTGTGTAAGTTACATTGGAAGATAGAACAAATAGAGAAATATCATTGATTAAGTAAATATTTAATGTGTTTTGTGGATTCAGAGTTTCTATAGAACAACACACAGCGTGTTTTATCAAGAGCACACATTAAATACTTTGCATCTATTACTGGTACACATTAAATACTTGCAGAAGGAACTCTGAGCTGCTTCACCCTGGGTGATCCAGTCCCAGAATTGGTGCAGGAATGTCAGCAGGGAGAATTATCTGCAGTGCCTCATTGAATGATGCAGCCACTGTGCATCAGAGCTCCCTAGAACAAGGTCCCTATCAACCCCCAGAGGGTGAAAACCTGCCACCAAATTGCCACAGGCCTTTTGGGACAAATTGAACTTACCCTGTGAAGTAGGAAACAAATGCACATGATGAAAGGAATGGTATTTATGGAAGTACTGTAAAGGAAAGACAGGAAGGTGTGACAGGCATCACATAACATTCTGGGTGAGGCAACAAAGCTATGGAATGGCAGCCATCCAAACAAATTTGGAAAACATTAAACTATGTAGCAACCACAATGTAAATGGAATAACAATCCTTTAGCCCTATGGTGCCTTTGGCTGATTATTTTTGGAATGCAATTGCTGTAATTAAAACCACAGTCTTACCAGATTGCATGGAATCACAGAGTGGGTCAGGCTGGAAGGAACCACAGTGGATCATCAGGTCCAACCTCCCTGCTCCAGCAGGACCATCCCAGAGAACATGGCACAGGGTTGTGTCCAGAGGGTTCTGGAATATCTCCAGTAGGGAGACTCCACACACTCTCTGGATGATCTGTTCAGGGCTCAGTCACTGCACAGGGAAGAAGTCCTTGCTCATGTTCAGGTGAAACTTTCTTGTCATCAGTTTCTCCCCATTCCTCTTGTCCCATTGCTGGGCACCAGGAGCAGAGCCTGGTCCATCTCTGACCCCTCCCTGCAGATGCTAACAGACAGGGATGAGATATTCTCTCAGCTCTCTCTTCTCGAGGCTGAACAGCCCCAGCTCCCTCAGCCTTTCCTCATCAGAGATGCTCCAGTCCCAAATCATCTTCAAAACCCTCCACTGGACCTGCTCCAGGAGCTCCATGTCCCTCCTGTCCTGAGGAGCCCAGCACTGCACACAGCACTCCAGATGTGCCTCACCAGGGCTGAGCAGAGGGCCAGGATCACCTCCCTTGACCTGCTGGCAATGCTCTTCCCAATGCACCCCAGGATCCTATTGACCTTCTTGGCCACAAGATGAGGACCAATCTGAAAGCTAAACATTTCAATAAATTGTTGTTTTGTTTTGTTTTGGTTTTTTTTTAATAAGCCTATTATTTCTGACTCTTTTATTGAATTCTCTTTACCCTCTTTCCTCTCTAATATGCCCTGCACTGACTTTCCCTTCTGAGGTCTTCTACTAATTTTTTGGTACAGCCCAAACTTATCGACACTGTAATATACAGGGCCATAGGAACAGCAGAAAAAACACTATAAAAACTTGAATCCTACTCCTAAACTCATGCAAGTACTTGCTGGGCCAGCAGAGTCTGAAATCAGCAGAGGTATTTCTGCTGCAAGGACAATACCTCACACAGTAATTCTGCTGTCAAATGGTTTGTGATCAGCCAGTCTGAGTCCAAGGGGTTGGAAACAACAGAAGCTCTTTCTAGGAAAGAAACAAGACCTCAAGCTGTTTTGAACAGAAGTGGTAGAGTTCAATAAGAATTCATCCTTTGAACTTTGTCTTTCTTGGTTCTCCTTCCTTACATTTTCTTTCATTCTGCCCTCTGCTCCAACCCCAGTAGCTTGCACCCATCTGTTAAAATATAAAAAGGGCTCCCTCTGCTAGTGCCTATTAAAGTGCCATATGGCTGAGGTACAGCCTGAGGTGCTGAGCATCACAGAGTGCTGCTCTGCAGAATAAAGATTCCTGCACTTGAGGTTTAATTAGGTAAGTGGTTTTTAAGTAGCATTGCAGTTTCCCCTTAAAATATTTGCTATTCCTCACCAAAGAAGCAAGATGAAGTTGGTCTAAATCACAGCCTGGCATGGATCAATGAGTGTTCCCATCATTCTCATAATGATTCAGGTCTCCTTCACCTTCAGGGATGGGAATAACAGGCAAAGTGGTCTCCCCAGTGTGTGTGATCCCTCCTGCTGTGGAGGAATCTTTCCAACTTCACTGCTGCTGCAGACAGGGCTGTGCTCTGGGCTCCATCTGCTGCAGAGGAGGAGGGAATTCTTTATTTCCAGATGCAGCTGCACTGTAGGTTTACTGAGGGGGGAAATATATAGAGGAGTTCTGTGCTTTGAGGTGTCACCTCGAGTGTGGTGCTGCAGGAATCTGTCACCTCCAAAGAAGGAATTCCAAGCTGGGAATGCAGGGTAGTGAAGTCAAAAGACATCTGAAGAAACATTTGGCAAGATATGCTTTGAGTTTATTGTGGTTCTTCCAACTACTGCCAACCACAGGTGAAGAACAATAAATATTATGAATTTTCTTTTCCTTGACTGTTTGCTTGGTTTGTCAGTGCCACTGTCATTCTTGTTAAGAGGGAATTTCAGTATCTGAGGAGACAGGATGTCCACTTGCTTGATGCTTGTGAGGATGTGGGCTTCTGTTCAGTCCTGCTAAATATGATGAAAGCCCTCTGAAACAGTCCACGGGGAGTCCCAAAATTCATTGCTAAATAACATTGTCTTGGAGATTTTGGTTGGCCTGGACAGGCAAGGCTGTGCATCCACTACCAAAATTATTCTGCTTTTCATCCATCTACAGAGACATAAAGAAAACTCAGAAATCTCTTTCCATTCCATGGATTCACAGTATTTCCCTGGAGTTTCCTATCTTGTATTTTGTCTACACTAATTTTTCACTTTTATGTTAAGCATGTCAAATACCTCAGTTGCTGTAGTATCCAAGATCTGTTAAAAATACCTAAACAGATATCTCTTTTTTCTTCCTCTGCCTTTTGTTTAACAGGCTTGAGCTGTAAAAAGGCTTCTTTGATAACCAAAAGTTCTCCCTGAGTCTCCTGGAGCCCTTAAATACTTCATCTCCCCTCTTTTGTCTCTTAATCCCTTATAGCACTACATGCTAAGGAGTAAGTAAAATCTTAATCATTTCTGTTCGCAGAAATGGAGCCAGAGGCACAATGCAGAATATATAATGTATAACTGGCTGTGCAGTTACTACTCATGATTATCTTCCCTCCCCAACAAACTCCTGTTTCTTTTCTAAAGAGAATGTAGTCACTTCTGGAGCTCCACATAATCCCTTTAGTGATGCTCTTCCCAGCAGATAATAATCAGGGAGGAGTTAAATGGATTCAACACCCTGGTAAATCTGACCCAGCTGATTTTGGGAATGTGAGGACACCCAGCCTGGCCAGTACAAAAAGAATGTTTCACCCATTCACTGTCTCCAGCAGCAGCCATGAACCCAAGGAAGAGTAATAAGAGATGATGTACATAAAATATTCCCTCAGGCACTGTCCAAGCTTCTGATTATTTCCTGCTCAGGGAATTCTGACAATGTGTCTTTCTTAGTAACTGAGAGATCTTTCTTTGAAATATTTTTCTATTCTTCCCTTCAGTCTGTGGGTTTTATTTTATTCATTTTTGGTGAGGATGGCAGGAGAACATACATATTAGAGGACAGGGTTGCTTTGCTGTGCATGAAGAACAGTATAGGGAATACAATACATGGAATAACTAAAGAATTTGTGAGGCTTCCATGAGATGGGTCTCAGTAGGATCTAGCATGAGAGTTGATACTTATGCTTAGTTCCAATACTGCTGCCCAAGAAAATGAAGATAATCTGGATTCCATAGGAAAATGGGAACACTTTGTGTGTACATTAAAAAAAAAGAAGGAGGGAGGGAGGGAAGGAGGGAGGGAGGGAGGGAGGGAAAGAAGGAAGGAAGGAAGGAAGGAAGGAAGGAAGGAAGGAAGGAAGGAAGGAAGGAAGGAAGGAAGGAAGGAAGGAAGGAAGGAAGGAAGGAAGGGACTATACATTTATAAATTCCAGGGCACATTATTATGAAGATAGGTTTCTTTCCTGATATCAGTCTTGTCCATCTGGTCACTGAAGTTTTATTTCTAGAAAAAATATACAAGGCAAACCATTAACATCTGAGAACAAGGTTGTACAGAAATATTTGTTTCAGAAGTAAAATATTTAAAAAAATAAATAAAGATGAGCTTAATGTCATTGAAGTTTAGACAATCAAATGTCACTTAGTCACTTGATGTTCCCTTTCAGGCTAATGCATAGATATTTTTTTAGCTATTGAACAGATTAAAGGTGAACCAGATTGTCCCCTCTCCTCTCTAAAGAGAAATGAGGGTGATTTTTGTTCATCTGGAACATTGGAATAAAAAGAATCTCATCCATAGTGATCCATACTGACTAATCTGGGGCAGTAGAAAAGGGAATAAACACACACCAGGCAGGATATTTCACTCACCTTCACTGGGAAAATGGTGGAAGAGATCAAAAGGAAAGTCAACTCAGCCATTTTTACCCTTATTTATGAATAGGCAGCTCAGGTTCAAATGAGGAGGTGTCCAAAAGATTTATCAAGGTTATCTACAAATATCAGAGTGAAATCCCTGACATATGTGCATTTTCCTGCCATAAGCAGGGATCAACTGCTTTAGTCTCCCTGGTGTCTACTAAAATATCTCCTTTCTGATGGGATTAGGTTTTGCAGTAATCCAGTACTTTCTGCTGGAGTGTAAGCAAAGCAAACATGTGAAGCTTCCTTCCATTCAGTGCCTCAGCCCTGGCACCATCTGCAGGAATAACACCAACATATGCATGTAAAACCAGCATCACCCAGAGTTAACAACAGCTAGAGCTCAGATGGATGAAAAAAATGCATTGCATTTACATCTACAGAATTTATTAGTTCTTTTTTAATTAGCTCTCTATGCAGCAATTTATTTCCAGCACTGTTCTAAATGAAAACATTATAAGTTGCAGTTCTGTTTGCAGTATTAGGAGTTTTATCCATTCCATCTCTGTCCTCATTGACTAAAACCAGTTTTATTTCCTTCACAGTTAAATAGTATTAAAAAAATTATCTGAGGTAGGTACTTCTTGTGTTTAAATATGCATTGCTGCTGCTCCAAAACCACCCATCAGTGTGTGAGACAACAACTCTTGCTATGCAGTGTGGATTTCTTTCCTAATAGGGAACCTTTTCAACTCTGATTTTCTCTGCACAAACCACATTCTTCTTCCACCAGCTCCCTTTCAGCAGAACTGGAGCACACAGTTCCTGCTCCCTTCGCTGAAATAGTTTAATGCCAACCATTTTGTGTGCCTTCTGTGGGCTTTTTTAAGGTTTATTTCCAGTAACACGTGAATGAGAATTTAAGGGTTTCTGTCACCTTTTACAGCTCTGATTTGCTCGCTCTGTAGTTAAAAGCAGCTGCAAGGTGAAAGCCTGGTATTTCCCCATGGCAGGTGCTCAGGGATGGTGAAATAGGAACGAGGCACTGGATGGGCACTGAGAGATTTGCATCCTTGGCAGCCTTGGCTGTGTACTCCAGTGCTTAAGCATCCATCTCCTTGAGCTTGTCCTGCAACCAGACATATTTTAACTTAAGTCAGCATTTTTCTTCCTGGTACTTAATCCAAGATGAAAGTCAAATGCCAGTAATTCTGCCTGTTCCCAAAAAACCCTAAGATTTGCCACATTGGTGCAAATGGATGACTTGCCAGGTCTGCTATCTAATCTCTCTTAGTGTCTTAGCTGCCTGTGTTTTATGTCCCTTGTTTTTGCATTATCCTGAGTGCTTCCCAGAATCATTCCACATATTCATGAAGCTGCTTTTCTCTCTCCTTCCTCCCTGCACACTACAGGAGTTGCCAAATGTGAGTCAGGGAGCTCTGTCCTGCTAGAGAAAGACACACAGTGGCTGCTCAGACCAGAAGAGATGTGGCTTCTGTCACAGAACCATCTTGTAGCTGAGCAAAGTTGCTGAGGATTTAAGTGCAAAGTGAATTCGTGGATGGAGAAAATGATATTTTCTTGGTCATTCAGTCACTTGGGTTTAGATCACACATTTAAACCTTCTAACCTTTTTTTATAAGGCAACCAAATAAAGTCACAGCCCTTCTCTGCACCTTGAGCCTCACTCTTCTGCATTTCAGTCCTCAGAAGAAGGTGATTCCAGATAAATTTCCTTAATTTGCTATTGGAATGTTGGGAAGGAAGTCCCGAATGACAAGGATGTTTATTTGAGAAACAGAATTACGGAATCATAGAATCATTAAAATTCCAAAAGTCCTCTAAGGTCATCAAGTCCAACTGTCCAAACACCACCATGTTCACCACTCATCCATGTCCTCAACTGCATATCCACACACTTTTTTGAACACTTCCAGGGATGGTGACTCCACCACTTCCCTGGGCAGCCTTTTCCATTGTTTTACATGAAAGAAATTCTCATAATATCTAGTCTAAAGCCTCCCTGGCACAATTTGATACCATTTCCTCTTGTTCTGCCATTTGTTACCTGGGAGAAGAGACTGACACCCACCTCACTGTAACTTCCTTTCCGTTTTGGTTTGTGATCAGCAAACCAACAGATCATTTCTGACCTTTTTGTAAAATGCAATAAGGTGACCCCTTTTTCTCCAGGCTGAACAAGATGACAATGCTTCTACAAGCAAAGTAATTTTAAGAGAAAAGGAGTACACTTTTTTTGGAGGAAGTATTTTCCATGACTTGCAACCTTGAGAGGAAGCAAGGCCTTGTTAATAAGTGGGTTTGGTTCCTTCTCTCTCCTGGCTTGCTTTAGTACAGGCAAGAAGTTTGTGCTCCAGGTAGCTCCTGGGGATTCCTGTCAGAACTTTCTGGGAGGACTTGTTAGAACCCAAATTTCAAACCTCACACAACCTCAAAAATGCATTATATCAACTGTAGCATTTAAAAAAAAAAAGTTGTTGGGGGTTGAAAAGGAACTTTTTCTTGGATTCAACATTTTCATGTTAAAGAACTATGCAATGACTTTTCAATCATACCCAACTCTGCCACGCACAGCGGGCTATGAGAGAAAAAATGAGGTCAGCTCACTCATAAATAGATTTTCCCCTTGTTTTAATGTGATAAGACAATGCTGCTGAGATTCGCTCTTCACTTGCCATTTAATCAGAGCTGAGTTTGCAATGTCATTACCCGATGTTTCACATATTCAACATCAGGTAATTTAAAAATCTTTATGCAGATGGTCCTGCTTCTTCTATAACAGCATTTGTTTTTAACAGGTTGGGCAAAATTACTCTAATTCATTACGTGTCACCTCACAGGCACTGGGCATTCCACCTCTGTGAAATGAATTTTCTCATGATCTCCCGAGTTCAGCTAGCAATATTCACTTCTGAAATGTGATATCACCTATTATACCTCTTGCCATTATTATGTCATCTTCTGCAGCTTTGCCTCCCAGGTGCGAATTCTAAACTGCTGAACATTTTTAATAGGTTTATATGAGTACCAGTTGCAGGTTTCTTAAGAACTTTGCCATGGACTGTGCACAGTACTGTGTCTGAATCTTTAGGGTTCAGACAGAAGTGCAGAGAAATTCCTAATGGGCACATGAGTAACTTCAAGCAGGAAGATGGAAAAGATTTGGGATTTTTTTTAGTGTAGTGAATCCCAGAGAGCTGACTTAGATAGACAACACCTTTCTTGGAGCACCAAACAGTGCCTGGGCTTGGGATTTGTTTCTGGGGTATTTTTTGGTTTTGTTTTGTTCCCAGTATGATCTCATTCCTTTATTTAGTTTTGCTCTAGGATTAACCCATACTCTCCACAAAATATCCCCATGTTCTTGTGGTGATCCCTAAGAGATGCTCATGGACTTGAATTAACATCTTTATCTAAAACTCCTGTTTTAACAATGATCTGCAGCTGCCAAATTTGAAGAATTTGATTTCAAGGCCAAAAATCCTCTATTCTTCCAAAGCACCTGGATTTCTACTGGGGCATCTTTCTAAACAGAGAAAGAAATTATTTCAGTGAAGTTAAATCCAAAGTGGCTGCTGGGAAGCATTGATGCTGTTAAGAGAATGCACAGGGGAAATAAATGTGTAAGTGAATATTAAGCAATATTGCATGGGGTATATCATCACCCTGCCATCTCATTTTTTTTCTGAGGGAAGACTCCAGGGTTATTAGGTCTGTCCTATTTTAAGAAGCTGTTGTTAAAGCTCCAGGATGAGCAGAAATGACCAGTGTGGCTGAACAAGAACAGCAGCTTTCCTGCTGTTACCAGCTGTGCACTAAAATAATTCCATAAAGAAAAGTGGATATAATTTACTTCCCTAGAAAATTAGTGGGAACAATTATTTTAAAAAATGAACTTTAAATGATGAAACAACAGGATTTACTGAAGGCAAAGTCTTATCATCATGTACTACATTTGAGCAAAGGCCCAGCTAAAGGCCTGGAAGGTTTACAATGTCAGTAATGTAATTCTCACACTAATTTGCTATCTGATTAACTTCGGCTTCAAAGAGGCAGGAAACACCACAGGTTTTCTTAGTATTGTGACCTTTTTCTTCTTTCCCTTGTCTTTGTTTCTTTTCTATCCTAAAAATGCATCATTAAAATTGATGTATCTAATAAAGCTATTATATCAGGCCCGTGTTGAAAGCTTCAAAAAGTGATCAGAAAGGGTTTTCAGAAGCCATTCCCCACCACCACAGATGGAAGAGATTAATTTTAAATCAGTTAAGCCATGAATTGCACTCCAGCTGCAGAGGAAGGTTATCTGACATGGGGGTTGAATTTGATGTTGATGTCCAAAGCGGGTGATCTGATGAACCCAGAAGCAAAGTATATTTACCATATTATCAGGAAAAGAGAATAAGAAAATTAGCAACTACAAGGAGCTAGAGCCAGGAAAATGTAAACAACCAGAGATTTCCTATTTTGCCTTTAATACCTTCTTGGCGGGTTTCAGAAATAGAAAATTAGACCCTCATGTTACAAGATGCTCTCTCCACTCTCAGCCTCCCAGATTAATTTAGGTTCCATATTCATACCATGAATGAGATGATGTCACAGGATTTCAGCTCTGTGATATTTGGAAGCTACTTTGCAGTGTACATCTGAAACTGGTATAGAGCATGCAAAAGTTTTGGAGGAAAGTAGATAAATAAAGTATATTGTGACCTGCGTTTAATTAGTGCAAATTTGCACATGTGAAGGTTTCCGTTTGAAAATATCAAAAAACAGTAGTGCCTTGGAAACAGTTTCATCAGAACATTGAAAAAATAAATCAAAATAAGAGAAAACAAAACTGGATTCAACAAAAAAAAAAAAATAAAAAAAAGAAGAAAAAAATTTTAACAAAAGACAAAATTGAGTCAAAGGTTTAACATTTCCTTTCTCTGGGCTGCAGCTCAGGGGTCCAGCTCTGGCACTCACTCCCTGCCTGAGTCTGACATGTTGAGAAGGAGCCTTTAAATATCTCTGAAGAGCTGTTTTCATGTCCATGTTTCCAGTGCTCACCACCAAAATCCACCTGCTCAATCTGTCCCGTATTTTCCATCCTCTGGACAATCCATCAGGCTTCCCTCAGCAGTGTGGCTGCACAGACTGTGACTTTGCAGAGCTGCTGCAAGAACTTCCACAGCTGGGTGAAGGCAGTGAGAGGGTTTACATGGACTGTAATGAACTTTGAATCATCTCTCCTCTTTCACTGATAATTCCACTTGATAAATCTGTGGGACACTTTTGACCATCTCAGTCAGCTTCTAATGAATGTCATTCCTTCACACTCTCAAAGAACCATTCAAAAAACCAGAAAGCTCTGCATAAATAATGGTTATCTACTATTAATAATGGACTGTGATTTATCTGGATGAGCCTTCTCCAACAGAGAAGTTCATTGACATTCATATCTGTGAGAAAGTCCTAAATCTGTGTAAATTTGCAAAAGTCAAAGGTTGTATTATCACAGCTTATTTACACAGTGTGATACTTGTCCTCATATTTGCCTAGACAGAGATCTCACGTGATCTGAAACACCAACAGGTAGGAAAAAATTAGTTTATTGCTCTGGATAATTTATCTTCCCATGAGACCACCTCTTTAATTCATAGCCAGAACAGCCCAGACTGCAGAAATCAGCAGAGTCTGAACCTCAAAGAGGGGAAAGATGCTTCTCTGAAGCCAAGGAGGGCTGTAGGATGGATCCACAGCTCAGGTTCCTGTTGCAGCTCAGAGCTACCACATGGCTAAAGCAGCTCTTCACAGTCTGTTTTTACAGTTCTCAGTGAAGAGATCTGTCATCTTGCACAGAAGAGTAATTTTAGCACCCTGATAGCAGCAGGGCCTTTTTTAATTTGCCCTCTCTCTTTATGCATGAAGAAAAAAACCATCAAGATAAATAAATCTGTTTCCTTTTATTGACTATGAAAATAATAGAAATTGCTCATGGAAATGCAGACAGACAAAGCCTCAAGTCAGAGAGGTTTCTACTGGTAAAGTTCCCCAGCTATTAAAAAAAAGATATATATTGAGATATATTCCAACATACTTTTAATTTCTTTCTTTCTAAAGACTGTTATTTAGTTCTCAATTTGTATACCAACTAAGACAAGACTGTATAGTCTGTGATTAAAACTGCTAAATTCAGTGGCATTATTACTACAGCAAATAGTAAAAAAACATCTTCAATCAAAACCTAAGAGTATGACAGAACTCAAACTCTTTCTCAGTAACTCAAAATAACTCATTTTTATCCTCAAGTAAACCTGAAATATATATCAAGTCTGCTGGGTTTTTGGCCCAGAGTATCTTCTGACAGACTGCTTGTGTCTGGAGAATCTCTCTTGTTGCACTCCAAGTACTTATTTCTAATTCAAATGTCTTTTTAATGTTAAATATTTTCCCTGGCTGCAGATCAAAATTCAGAATCCCCAGTAGCTGCAGAGCCTCCTAAGAGCAATGGCCTGTGCTGCTCGTGGGGTTTAATTTCCTGTCCAACCCATGCTGCCCTTCATCCCAGCCCTTCAAGAGAATCCTGTCCAAGGTCCACAGGATCTGTGATCTTCCCTTCCCCAGCTGAGAGTTGGGACTGCAGCCTGGGGAAGGGAAGGCTCTGGAGGACCTTTTCAATCTATAAATACCTGAAGCAGGGGGTTGAAGAAGGTAGAACCAGGCTGTCCTCTCTCTTCAGGGGTTTCTCAGGAAAACAGGCAATAGCCACAACCTGAAATTGATGGAAATTTGTTTAAAATACCTCTTTTTTTTTCATGTAAGAGTGGTCAAATGGGAAAAGAGTTTGCTGAGATTTGTGGAGCCTCCAGCTTTGGAGGTATTCAAAATCCAGCTGGGTACAGCCCTGCTCACCCTGCTTCATCTCCAGAATCATCATTGTGTGATTCTGTGACTTGCATGGGCAGTGAATATTGGTGACAGCCACCTGTAAAAATATCACAGGATTACATAATGCCATCAAATGGTTTGGGTTCAAAAAGACATTCAAGACTCTCCTTAAAGCCTTTCCTCTTTAAAAAGTGCTGTGAAATGTTAAATGAACAGAAAAGTGAGTATTGTTCCCAAGTGGAAGGAAAGGTTATGTGGTTGGTGGTGTCCATGCCCTTTCCAGAGCTTTTCCATTTATGGGAGTGACTTGAGCAACTCCTTTTGCAACATTAGAAGGACTTTGGCTCCTGAATTTGTGCAGCTAAATTTAGATGTCAACATTGTACCTTTCTGCATCTGAGAAAGTCATCCTGAAGATCCCTTTGTAGTTCATGCAAGTCAATACCAGCTAGTGAAATTTAGGTCAATACGGAGTTGATGACTTTATTCAAATGATCCCCACCCTACAAATCTTTGGCTGTATTGATTAGATCTGTAATTGCTGTAATAGGAGCCTGAAGCCTGGGAGTTGTTATACTCAGATGGAGGTGCTTACACCTTAAATTAGCTGGGATGAATGTCATCTTCACAAGGGTACTCTTCCCATTAGAGTGTTTCTATTGCCTCTTTGAGGTGTTTGTGGGAATACAAGGAAGGAACTCTCATCTCTGCTTTGTATCTGCAGCACAGCACACAGCAGACATCTGGTTTCAAAATTTTATATAAAGAGTCTTATTATGAGCAGTTTTAAAAATTAGCATAAATAAAAAATATGTGTGTGTCTGTATTTGGCTGCTTTGTGTCTGATCATGGTCTATTTTAACACCTGGTTGGTTTACATTAAAGCATAATTAAAACAGTGTTTCTAAGGTTTTCACCTGTATTAAACAAATTAAAGAAAAGAAAATAGGTTTTTATCAGTTATATCTTCAGTAATAATAATAACAGAGAAGTTTTTCATTCCTTTCCTCACCCTGAATAACATCCTGGATAAATCTAGTTTAACTAGATTTTCTTCCACTGTACATGTACACAAACAATAGTCACTAAGGAAGTAGAGGCAGAATAAACACAAACACTACAAAAGTCTGATGTATTTCATAGTGGTGCATCCTACAAACACACAGGGCTGTGTCAAGGGGTGGTGAGTGCAAAAATACAATCTGTGTAACCTCAGAAGTCTGCAGTGCTGATCTTGGAGGTGATATTTTGCTGCTGATGTCTTTCTTAAGAGGGTTTTCTCCAGTGACTGGAGAGAAACAGGCTCTTTTATAAAAAAATGGCTTTTCAAAAAAATTCCATTTACTGTCTACATGAATAGTGTAAACATTTTATGGTTTACATATACATGGTTTTGATTTCTAATTTGAGATCAAATGTTACAGTGAGTTGTTCCTAGCCAGAGGAAGTATCTAAGGTTTTCATTGCATGGAAAAACAGGAAACAATACAATTTCTTAGATATATTCTTTCCTTCAAAGTGCATCAGTGTCACACTCTGGCTTCTATGCTTTGTCCACTTTGCAGGAAAAAAAATTAAAACTAAATGCACTTTTCTGCAGGTATGGGAACTGCTGGCATGAAGAGAATACAAAACCTACTTTTTTCCTTTCTACAGCAGGCTTTATGTTGTATTTTCTTTATGAAGTTATTTTTTTCTGTACTCTCAGTCATAGAACCATAGAATCATGGACTGGTTTGGGTTGGAAGGGACCTTAAATATCCTGTTCCAATCCTCTGCCATGGTCAGGGAAACTTGCACTAGACCAGGTTACTCAGAGCCCCTTCCAGCCTGGTTTTGAACATCTCCAGGGATGAGGAATCCACATCCTCTGGGTAATCTGCTCCAGCCACCTCATCCCTTCCAATTCCACAATTACCTTAGACTGGAATCAGTTTAAACACACTTTTCTGAGCTTAATCTGCTTCATTGTTGACTCTGCCTTTTGGGGGGAAGCCACGCTTCCATCAGTGACAACTTTGCGTCAGAAATGCTCTGGGGATGCTGTGAATACTCACCAGCTGTTCTTGCTTTTGCAGAGCCTGTGATCACCCTGGGAAGTGGGATGGATTCTCCAGGCATTGCACATTCAGGCCCTGCATTACTGATCACGCCATGTTAAACCTGCTGTAACCAACAAACACTAATTGTATGAAGGAAAAGCTAAGTTTTATACTATGTGTTGGTATCATTGTGAATAATTTTGCCTATTTTCCCCCCCTCCTTTGTAGGCATGTTTTACCTTATGTCACAGATTTTAATTATGTCTCCTGTGTCTGGAGAATGCTATTTCTCTGCCTCCAGATTTGCTATACAATGTGCTGTAAGATAAGTAGCCATTAATTCATCTTTATTGTTTGTGTTTTTAACATGCTCCTGATCTCCAGTTTGGCTCATTTAAAACCGTGAAAGTCAAGATGTTTTGTCTGGTTGGTTTTGTTTTTTTTTGGTTACTGTTTTTTGTACGTTTAAAAATTAATTTAGCTCAGGTTCCCCTACTGTGCGCTGCTGCTTTAGAATTTGCTCTGCTGGATCTGAGCTAAGCACTTCCCCAATTACATGTGCCATTTACAGCACATCAGTTAGACGCTTATTTGATCCCACTGTATGCACAGAATGCCACATTGATTTGTGAGAAACGCCAGTGAAAAAGGAGGACAAATAAACCAAATATGCTGTTGCAATTTTTTTAAGGCCTTTACAAAAAAACCCAAGCAAAATATCTCATGAAAGATGCCAAATCTTGCTTTAGATTTCATTTCATGGGTTTGAATGCAACTAACGTTTGGGATTTTGTTCCATTTTCATCCACAATGTTTTCTCCTGACAACATGATTGAAAATGCCATTTAAATTCATCTTTAAATGTGTCATGTATTATAAATGCAGTTTTTCTCCAGTAAATAAAGCATTCCAAAAACGGTTTTAATTAAAATGCCATAGGAATTATTGAAGAGAATTTAACAAAATCATATATTTTTTTGGGAACAGTGAAATCTTCTGACAAAAATACTTCTCACCAGGGAAAAAAAAAGAAAAAAGGAAAAAAAAAAAGTTACCTCTGTATGTTATGGGGGTTTGGGTACTGTGAAGTTTTAGAAAAGAATAACAAATATTAAACTGGATTCTCACCTGCACTGATTTCAGTTACATGCTCCTTTTCCAAAGAGCTGACACAGTCTTTCCTCAGTCAAGGCTGGGCACAGAAAATGCTCAGAGAAATCCTGCAGGTGCTTAAACTCCTTCAGGGTCAAAACTGTGAAACTTCTTAAATCAACACAGTCAGGTTTGGTGTAGAAACACAAGTCACAGTTTCTGGTGGTTTTTCTTTAGATCTTCAAAATATGTTTATTAAATATTCATAAATTGCTATTAAGAAAAGATAATTAATAGAGTGATACTCTTTTGCCTTTTCCCCAGCCAAGCTTCGTGCTGGCATGAAATTAGAAATTATGACACCTACAGCTTTACCTTACTACAGAGAGTTTGCTTCTGAAACAGAACTCCCCTCTTCTATCCACCACAAACTGCAGTCTGCCTCCATCAGCACATTTGGCAAATCCTGCAGAGATGGAAATAATTTTCATCTAGTTAGTGGGAGCTGAAACGAACCCAGCTCGTAGCTGATTGCAAGCAAATATTTTGAGAGCTTCGAGCTGCATTTGAACGAGGGATCCAGGACAAACAATCCTTGCCCAGTCGCTAATCCCATTCATTAGGAGCTCAGTGATTACCTCATTAGTATGATTGAGCTTTCCCCGAGCCAGCTCACACAGCAGATCATTTGGCACTGATGACCCAGGTAAAGTATTTCTCTACTGAAATTGCAGAAGTTGCCTGGCTAGAGCAAGGAGGAAACCATGTGGCAACAAAGGCAGGCTGTTGTGTGTTACAGGCTTGGTTATAATGGCAAATGTCATTAAAAAACCCCAAACAGTTCATGAGGTTACTGTAAAACAGTATATTCATGCTAAATCATAGAATCAGAACTTGGTTTGGGCTGGAAGGGACTTTAAAGTTCATCTCATTTCACTCCCTTGCCATTGGCAGGGACACCTTCCTTTACCCCAGGTTGCTCCAAGCCCTGTCCCAACCTGGCCTTGAACACTTCCAGGGATGGAGCAGCCACAGCTTCTCTGGGCAACCTGAGCCAGAGCCTCACCACCCTCACTATAAACAAATTCTTCCTTATGTCTCATCTAAATCCACACTCTTTCAGTTTAAAACCATTGCCTCTTGTCCTGTCACTACATTCCCTGATAAAAAGAATCTCTGTCTTTCCTAGAAGCTCCCTTCACATGTTGGAATGGTGCAGTAAGGCCTGTGCAGAGCCTTCTCCTCTCCAGGAGAGAGGAGCACCAGCAGCAGTCAGAGGAGAGGAGTGAGAACATGTGAGAGGAGCTGTTCTGCACACACCCAGGTCAGGGAAGGAGGAAGGGCAGGAGATGCTCCAGGTGGTGGAGCTGAGATTCCCCTGCAGCTGAGGTGCAGCCCATGGTGAGGCTGCTGTGCCCCTGCAGCTTGTGTGATCCACAGGCTCCTGGCAGGACCTGTGACCCCATGGAGAGACAAATTGATTGTCCCCACAAGGACTCCAGAAGGGACCTTTTCTGGATCAGGCTGTTCCTGAAGGACTGCACCCCATGGAAGGGACCATGCCAGAGTGGTTTGTGAAGAGCTGCAGCCCATGGGAAGGACTCAGATCAGAGAATTTAATGGAAAACTCTGATGTGGAAGGAACTCCACTCTGGATTCAGGGAAGAGTGTGAGGAGTCCTCCCCTTGAGCAGGAAGGAGCAGCAAAGTTGAGTGATGAACTGACTGCAATCCCCATTCTCCATCCCTCTGCTCCACTGAGGGAGGAGGTAGAGAATTTGAGGAGTGAAGTCAAAGCCAGGAAGAAGGGACGAGTGAGGGGAAGGTGTTTTAAGATTCAGGTTTATTTCTCATTGCCTTACTCTGATTCCACTGGTAAAAATGTAACTAATTTCCCCAAGTTGAGTGTTTTGCCCATGACAGAGCTGCTGAGTGATCTCAGTACCTGATGGGTTACAAGACCTTTCTCTTGGCCTTTTTTAACTTCACACAGTTCCCATTTCCCAAGCCTGTGAAAGTCCCCCTGCCCAGCATCTTTTCCTTTTAGTGCATCAGCTTCACCACTCAGCTTTCTGTCACCCACAAACCTGCTGAAGGGTGAACTCAGTCCTTTTGTCTGCCCTTATTATCATTTAAATAATATTAAACCATTCTGACTCAATATGGACACAATTTGTTACCAATCTCCATTTGGACAACTGACTGCAAGCTTTGTTGCAACTGCAAGTGAAGATTTGTTTTTCATTGTTTAGTCACTTCATGGGCACATTTTCCTTTGCCCTCCTCATGGAAAATATATCTGAAAATGCCATTAAACAGCTGTTTTTGCTACTGATGCTTTGGGAGGAAACACAGGCATAGTTTTTCTTTACAGTATCTCTGGCAGAGACACAGAGCTCAAAGATTTCCAGCAGCCAGCAGTTCAATTTGGCACATCCTGCAAACCACCACGGTGTAGAGGGTTAATTGGTAACAAATAGGTGAGAATGGGATATGACAAGGGAAAATTCTAATAAAACCTCTTTGCAAAGGCATTATGAGGAGCAAGAGTATGCTGGCAACAGCGGAAGAGAAGTTAAAAAGATCCTGACAAAATCAATTAAAAAGAGGCACATCAGAGGCATAGAGAGCTAAGTACTCAGTTCAATTATTAAGTTGTCAGGTCTTCTTAGTCAGGAGTGGAATAGGAAGCAGTTTTGTCTCTGGTGCCTTAAGGACAAATGTGAACATGAGAAAACAAACCTGTTTGGATTTCTCGTGCTGCTGCTGACAAGCTATTCAGGAGCCAGGGAAAATTCTCAGATCTGAGATCTTTAAAAATTACTGTTCCCCAAAGCTGGGTCCACAAAAGGTAATAGATGTCAAAATTATAGCGTTGCACATACCATCAAATATTCAACAATTTCTTGACTTTTTTTCCCCTTTATGACAGGTGAAAAATTTTCCTGGATATTCCATTCCAGGAGTTGAATTTCAGTGATGCTTGCAGGTCCCTTCCAAGACAGGATATTCTATGATTCTATGAAATCTCCTGTTTTGGGAAAACAGCTGCTTGAACTAAGCAGGAGGAAACCTTGAGGAGCCTTCTGTGCCTTCATCACCACAAGGTAGGACATGAGGACAATTCTACTGCCTCAGCTCAATGCTCCACATCACTTGGTATTCTGTCTCCAGCACTGGCCATAAACAAGTAAATAGGAGACAGAAAAAGTGCTTTTGATCTTTTCTCCCTAATAATCTTACTGTCCTCATTCGTCATTTACCGTTAAGAGGGTTTCCTGGTGATTATGTGGCTTGAAAACAAGTTTCAAAAATCAACTATCAGTGAGAAAAAACCAAGCCAACCAACCAAACAAAACCCAGGTTTCGTTGTTGGGTTTTATTTTGGTTTTTTTCCCCATTGAATTTGGCTCCTACTACTATAATTTTATATCTATTTTTTCCTTCCTTCAAAGAAAGTGGTTGACAATCTGTCTCAATACAACCTTTCCACCTCATCATAATTTCATAGCCTGTTAAACAGAGCATATAAACCCCAAAGAGAGAAGACTCAGATATAGGAAGAAATTATTAATTATAAGGGTGATAAGGCCCCAGCACAGGTTGTCCACAGAAGCTGTGGCTGCCCCATCCCTGGAAGTGTCCAAGGACAGGTTGGAGTAACCAGGTCTAGTTGGAGGTGTCCCAGCCCATGGCAGGGGGCTGGAACAAGATGATCCTGAAGGCTCCTTCCAACCCAAACCACTCTCTGATTCCACGATATGCTGACTTTTAGACAATCCCACCCAGCTGAAAGGAGTTCTGTCTTCATCCTAAGATGTTTCATCCTCCTAACAGAGGACCTGTTTTCTCCCGTGCATGCTGCATTTTGATCCAAAGCCAGCTGAAGTTATTGGACATGTCAGGCACTGCATTCTGCTGTTTCACCTATTTTGATCATTTCTTAGGCAAAAGCCAGAGGAAGCCACAAAATTGAAATGCAGTGATTGACACATTTCTACACTTTAGCATTTCGCGCCTCCGAGAGCGGATGGAGAGAAAGCGAAGAGCGATGGAGGAGGTCAACAGATCACTCTCTAACAACTTATTAATCTACAGCTCTGTCAGTCTAAAGGGACTTGAAAGTGGCTGCAATTCATCCATTTAGTTTAAGTGTGTTAACCCACGTAATGAGGTGCAGTCTCTTCCAAGGCAGCAGCCCTGAGCATATTAATGATCTCTCACATGCAGTCTGGGCTGTGCTTCTCATGTGTTCACTCATTTCAGGCTTCCACACCGTGGAGCTGAGTTGAACCTAATTAGACCACAAAGAAATATGGTTATAATTGGTCTGGGGCAGCTTAGTAATATGTAATAAGGAAGTTTAATTGGCTTTTTCTTTACTGGTTCTAGAATTTATCATTTGCTTCGGACGTTGGACCAACTCCACGTCATCTCACTATGGAAAGCAGATGAATAAAAATATGATAATTATTAGTTGTTTGGTTGTTGATTATACGCAGTAATGGCAGATATTCTTGAGTTTCACAATAAAAGACAGGGATTCCTGATCTTTGGAAGCTGTCAGTAGCTGGAATGTCAGTTTGAAGAGTATCAGATGCCAGTTATAAAATGAAATAGATTATTGCTGCTTTCTAACCTTTGTTTCAGTAGAACAGAGTTATGACCAATGCCAAAATCTCTAACCATCATAGCTAGAAATTACAGACATATGTATAAATTAATTAGAACCTATCACCAGAGTAAACATGGGTTTGGTGGATATAAACAGATGGATGAAGATTCTATGGTGAGGTTTTAGGAAAATGTGTGGGAAAATGAATATTTAAGACTAATTTTAATAATTCCATTAGAAATTCCTTCCTTCCTTCCTTCCTTCCTTCCTTCCTTCCTTCCTTCCTTCCTTCCTTCCTTCCTTCCTTCCTTCCTTCCTTCCTTCCTTCCTTCCTTCCTTTTCTTTCTTTTCTTTCTTTTCTCTCTTCTCTTCTCTTCTCTTCTCTTCTCTTCTCTTCTCTTCTCTTCTCTTCTCTTCTCTTCTCTTCTCTTCTTTTCTTTTCTTTTCTTTTCTTTTCTTTTTTCTTTTCTTTCTTCTATTTTTTCTTTCCTGAGATAACTTGAAAGGTTGAAAGCAACATTCTTTTGCCCCTGAAGTGGAATATTTGAAGATTCAGATGTAAACACTATTAAAAATGAATTTTCACCTCCAGTGAGGGAGTCTTACCAAACCCATGAGGAAATTCCTCCACATCCCATTGTGAAATCACTTTTCAAAATGTTTTGCTTGAATTTTCACTCTCATATTGAAACTTCTGCCTGGCTGCTTTGCTCCCTTTGACAGCCTAACAGGATAACATGAGTACTGTAGAATACAGTGAATCATCCCCATGCCATATCTCCTTTTTATTTCAAGGGGAAAAAGCCAAAAAGTTCATGACAGGCAAAGCTGAATCATCCTTTTCCATGCTTTGTTCACACAGCTTGTAGATATGAATGACAGACTTTGTAGCAGGTATTTGCTGGATAAACTCGGGCATTAAATGAGTCACTACCACCACATGGCACAACTTACAGACTCTGCAGTGTGGATGTGTTTGTTTAGCTGCTTTCATGCTGTCTGGGGTGACATCCCTGCAGGACTTGAGCCCAGAAGGAGGAGGGAAGGAAGGTTTGTCACCTGTAGAGACAAACCAGAGAGCACAGGGGACTCTGCTTGGTGCTGGCTGAGAAGCATGAAGGTGTGATCACAGAATCCTAGAATGGTTTGGGCTGGGAGGACCTTAAGGGTCATCGAGTTCCAACTCCTCTGCCATGGGCAGGGACACCTTCCACTAGACCAGGTTGCTCAGAGTCTCATCCAACCTGGTGTTCAACATTTCCAGGGATGGGGCAACCACAGCTTCTCTGGTCAACCTGTGCCTGGGCCTCACCACCCTCACAGGGAAGAATTTCTTCCTAATACCTAAAACTACTCTTCTTCAGCTTAAGAATATCATCCCATGTCCTAGCTATCCATGCCCTTGTGAAAAGTCCCTCTCCAGCTCTCTTGGAGCCTCTTCAGGCATTGGAAGGAGCTCTAAGGTCTCCCTGGAGCCTCCTCTTCTCCAGGCTGGACATTCCCAGCTCTCCCAGCCTGTCTCCATTGGAGAGATGTTCCAGCCCTGGGATCAGCTCTGTGGCCTGCTCTGGACTCATTCTAACATTTTTCTTGTGCTGGGGGCCTGAGATTTGGCCACAGTACTTCAGAGAGGTCTCACAAGAGCAGAGTTTGCTGAAAAGAGGGCCCAGGAGTAATTCCTGCAATCCTCTGTCTAACTGTGTCACTAATTTCATATATCCAGCTCATTGTCACACTAGGTAAGAAAGAAAACAAACCAAAAAAGGACTCCATGGAGAATTTTGACATGCTAGAACAGCTCCCAGAATTCCTGGCCACCAGGCTGTTAGCAAAAGGCAGAAGTTTGGGATGAGCAGCAGTGCTGACAGCAGCAGGTGGGAGGAAAACAACAGGCAGGTCTGTGATGTCCTTTGCCTTTCGCTTCCTGGATTTATGTTTCCACTGGGTTGTTTCTGACACTCAGCAGAAATGCTAAGTGCTGGAAAACCTGTGCCAGGATCCTCCAGTCCTGCAAATCCGAGCACAGACTCAGCAATTCTTCAATCTACAGGATGGGTTTAGAGTTTGATTTCTTTACAGGTAAGTTGGATTCACTGCTGAGCCCAGATTTACCTTTTCTTACTCTAAGCGTTTAAAAATGAGCACAGCCACTTTCAGCTCCCATTAGAGTCAGTGGAAAAAGATCTTGGGATAGACTGTATTACCTCCCTGGAGATTCTTATGTTTCCCAAGGGTTTCTGTGTTCAAAATTTAGAGCCTCAGTTAGGTGGGGTGAGTCTAGACTGATTTTCCCTTCGCAAAGCTCCAATAGAAAAACACTCCCTGGTGGGCTATAAAGTTCCATCAGGGCTGCTTCTTCCCACTTTTCCAAATCCCATATTGATCTTTCCTGTGCTTTTAAGTGTTACTAACCTTCTGAGCCTGCATCTTCATTTGACATAAGACCAAATAAAATACTCCACAGAGGTAGGCAGGCGAGGCAGAAGAAGTCAACCTTTATAAATGCCCTGAAATATTTAAGGTCCCCAAAGGAGAAAATGCAAGCATGGTGCAAAGACTAAAAAAAATCACTCTCCGTTCCTTAAAGTTATTAGATTCATCAATGGCTTTATTTATTACTCAAAATCAGAAGACTTTGCTATGAGAACTTCACTGTAGGTGACACTTGAGAAATTACATCCATGGGTTATGAGCACAAACCTCTGGCACTGGATAGTGTGAATGGAGTTACTGGGATAACTCAGAAATGGAAGATAAATCCATGGGGAGGAAATTGAATATCAGCTGAAGAGAATTCAGAGGATATGAATATAGTAAAGACAAAACAGCTTTTAGTGTTCGAACCAAGATAGACAGGAGTGGAAACTGCTGTTAATTCTGCAGTTTATGCCTTTTGTTCCTCCAAGTCAGATGGATTCCAGGTATGACCAATTCCATGTTGGATCCATATGAATAGAATTCAGTTTCCGATCTTTGATCTTACTGAGAAATGACAGCAGAGTCTGTGCTTTAAAACATAAACAGGATGTATTATATTCTCCTGGCAGTCAGCCACCTCTCTTCCATGATCTATGTAGTGTCCATGGGCTAAAAATCATCAATATTTCTCTTGTACAAGAAGCTGAAGAACAATCAGGGTTGAAAGGAAGGAATCTTTTGGCAGTTTCTTGTATGAGGTGAATATTTCTGCCTTTCTCCAGCTACTCAGCTCATCAAGGTTTTCTCTCTTCTGAAGGGCAATGGCACTTTCCAAAGACTAAAGGACAACAGAGAAGCACTGGAGAGACAAATTACACCACAGGTCACCTCAGTATATTATTATTCTCCACAAATGGTTAATCATTGGCTCTACATGAGACTAATTTTTCCTACTTTACTGCTGAGCAATGTGCATGGGGGTTTTGCTTCCTTTTTCCTGGTGTGCAGAAATTCAAGTTTGAGTCAGAAACCTCATTGTTCTGTCAGCTGTGACAAAAAAACAGCTATGAGGTGTCCCCAAAAGGCAGAACACTTACCTGGCACCTCTGGGATCCTCACTCTCATTTCCAGCCCTTAAGGCATCGTATATGTGGTGGAATTCCAGGGGAAGAATGTGGAGATGATGCCAGGCCTTTGAGAAACAAAGGTTAAAAAAGAAACTAGAGGGAGGATGAAGGGAGGTGATGAGTTGGAAAGACAATCCAGTGAGGTCTGGCGTAATGAGGAGGTTTGGAAAGCTTAACAAAGTCACTTTTTCCCCTTCCACTGCTCTGTCCACAGTGCTGAAACCTTTTCCCTCCTCACATTCTGCCATGGATTTCTCCCAAACTCATGACAATATAAACAGGGGTATGATCTGCACAAGCAAGAACACAGATGCTCATTTTGGAGCAGAGATTTCTCCTTACCTGTGGCCAAGAGAGGCAATCCTGGCACTGCCTTCTGAGCTCATTAATTCCCTACTTGATCAGGAGCAAAGGCTTGCTGATGATATGTGCATTGTGTGGTTTGGACTCACACTATGTTGATAGTAAAGGATTTAAGGATTGCATTTAATCTCCCAGTGAAACATTTCACAACTAAAGGGACAAAATATTATAGAGAAGTAGTGAGAAATACACTGCTCTCCTGCTCTCAGCACTCCCTCCTACATATTATTAAACATAGCTTTTCACAAAAAATCAGTGATATTTTTACATTTTTGCCCTGCACAATAAGCAGTGGCATTACAAGATACAGTTTGTCTCCCAGGACCCAAACCCCCTGCAATTCTGATTATTGTTCCACTTGGTTTTAGAACTCCTTGATTCATATCCTGATTTGTTACTCACTTGACCACACTCCCTGTTCGTACTTTGTGCCACATGGAAACTTCCACATCCTTCTCCAGAAAATTGCTTCTGTCTCTGTAAAACCCCTTGAGATATGGCAGGCACTAAAAGCAAGAACTGGAGCTAAGAATAGAAAAGCAAGACGGTAATCACGACAATAAAATCTCCCAGATCACCAGTCAGAGCAAACATTTCCATACGCCTTTGGAGAGTTAATGTTCCCCAACCACAACTCAATTATCACTTCCATGGAGGCAGGAGGTTGGGAGTGGGAGAACAGCCTCTTGCTGGTTTCTATCACAGCCAATAAAAACATATAAGCCAGGAGAACTGGCTGGGCCATGCCAGAAGGTCTGAAGGGATGATTGCAGGTGAGGCAAAACCCCTGGAGTGGAACAGGAGAGCAGGAGAAAGAGAGGTAATTTGGAGGATAAACCACAAAAGTCTCAGCAGTGCTGGTGAAAGCCTTTTAGTGTTTATTCCATGATCACACAGCCACTGCTCATGTATAATGAACATCTAATTTGTCTGATGAACTGCATTGCTGGTTTCACCTCACTGGTTTTGCATTATATGTAACCAAAGCTATGCTACAGCAGTTTTATAAAATAAAGTTTTTTAAAGAACACTTCTCTTTCTCTTAGTCGTTTTTTTCCCCTTGATTTTAATGGGAGTGAAAAAATCCCTGAGATCTACCACAAAAGTGAGCACAACTGTTGAAGTCCCTGCTGCCTAAAATCCCTTGACATCTGAGCTACAGAGAGGGAAAATCTGGAAAGATTTTATAAAGTTCAGATGGTGGAGGCAAAACTCTATGGGATACAATGACCCCAAATGAGCAAGGATCAGAGGTTTGGGGAGGGAATGATGTGAGTGGGAATTGAAATGTGATAGGAGAGCATTAAAAATACAGTTCACAAGAAAAACATGATGTGTGCCACTGTGGAAATGTGTCTCTTCTCCTTTGCTTTCCTTTTTAATATTTTTGCTGGCACTGGCGATGCATTCAGTGAAAATCCTGTTGCAGGATCCCAAAATGACACACCCCCTCCACTGTGACAAGTTTGTTGTGGCTTCCAGTTTCTGAGAAGTTGGAAACATCAAAACAGAGACTGTGCTCATTATTTTCTTGCTTTTTCAGGGTCTGACAAGAGGTTTGCTACTACTCAGGAGTCCTTGTCCTCACCAATACTAATTTGGATTTTTAACCCTCTGAAAGTGGCTAATCCTATATGGGAAATTGTTGCAGAGGCTAAATTCTTTCACTTAAAACAAACAAACAAACAAACAAACAAACAAACTCAACCTTAATGAAACTTTCCCTGCTGCAACTTGCCAGTATTGTACTTAATCGGTTGATAGTTTTCTTTTCATGTGTCTGTTCCCCAAAACTGGAGCCCAGCTTTCCTGGGGGTGGCTGAACAGGGAGTGAATTCCTTATTTTGCTTGGCTGGTGTGTGCAGCTTTTACCTATTAAAATGTCCTTATCTCCAGCCATGAGTTTTCTCACTTTTACTCTTCTGGCTTTTTTTTTCTCCCATCTCACCAGGGGAAAGTGAGCAAGTGGTTTTGTGGGGCTGAATTACCAGCTGGGGTTAAACCACAGGAGAATTGTATCAGATAAAAAGATAAAAACTATATTTTATTTTGAAACCAAGAAACTTGCTATCATCAGACAGAAATGAGTTGTCTGGGCTAATTAAAGTAAGTGTGATATACAGTCTTCATACAATATAATGATATTACATCACAGAGGATGACAATACAGTCTGAAAGCTAAGGGAAAAAATAGCAATATTACTGGAAATTCTGTAAAATATCACCATAATTCTGTCTCTGAGATCCATTAGAATTTGTCTCTTTACATGTGCTTTTTTTTCTTTCCCTGCTAAAATATTTCATTGATGTTAAAGAACTTCTTTGGCCTTCAGAGCCTTTGTATGTGGCTGTCCTAAGGACAGTTTAAGAGAGAGATGAATTTTGTAACATGACCAGGTATTGCTCCACCCATTAGGTGGTCCTTTAGTTCAAGAAATAGAAAAGGAAAAAAAAAAGGAAATAAAAAAGAGAAGGGGGGAAAAATATTCCTTTTTGAGCCTGGGAAAAGTAGTGATTTAAAAACATATTTCTGCTTTTCTCTGCTAGAGATATCAAGTGGATTTACCTGCAAATCACACAGCCTATGGGTTTCAGCTGCCTTTATATAAACTCTCTCTCAATAGAAACACCATATTTGTCCCATAGATCAAAATATCAACAACAGACAGTCATTTATCTTCAACCCTCCCAGGACTAGGATGGTTATTATTTTTCTCATTAAGAAAGTTGCTAAATCCCAGGGGAGTCTGGGGTTTACAGTTTCCACTGATACTCGTTTGTCATATTTCTATTGCTGGTTAGAGGCACATAAATTTAGGTAAAGAGTAATAATTGCTGCCTGAGGTCAGTCTCCTGCCTCCTTTAAGAAAACTAGAGGTTTATGAAGGAAAAAAAGGTGCCCTATAGGGAGAAAAAATATGAAAACCAAGATTATTTTTAAAACCTGGGCACTGCTAAGGTGTTGGATTATTGTTTGAATCAAAAAAAGGTATTGTAGAGTGGAATTGTCACTCTGGAGTTGACATCTTCTACATCACCTGAGGCAAGGAGAGAACACCTGAGTCTGCAGAGTCATGGAAAACTGCCAGGGAAGAACAAAAACTGTCCCATTCACACAAAGGAGACGCTGAGTGACTGTTGATGCATCAATATGTTGATGTAATTTTGATGTTTTGAACTCTCTTATGGTTGATAAAAGAAGAAAAAAGAATGAAGCTGCACTTTTCATGATGTCTGGCACAGGGGGGACAGGCTGGGATCAAACTGTCACCAAGAGCATGGTGACAAGAGATGCAAAAGCAACAGAGGAAGCTCCAAAATGAGAGACCCTGGGATGATTCCTCAGGGGAATTTCAGTTAACATCCCCAAGGTAACCTGGGTGGGTGTGAAGTCTCAGAGTCTGGTGGATTTGATCTCAGCATTCATTGGAAATTTTAAAAATATGCTGTGGGGAGCAAAGAGAAGAATGTTGAACCAACAGATCACAACTTTAATAAACCTTAAGAAAGTGCCCAGAGAAGCTATGGCTGCCCCATCTCTGGAGGTGTTCAAGGGCAGGTTGGATAAAGTTCTGAGCAACCTGGGATAGTGGAAGGTGTCCCTGCCCACCAGAGGGCTGGAATGAGATAATCTTTAAGGTCTTTTCCACCCAAAACCATTCCATGATTATATGTATTTTTTTAATTCCGTGTGGATCTCTCACCTGGACAACTGGAGGAACTCACCACCAGCAGTACATGGAGCAAAATCTAAACCACTGAAAAGCCAAAACACTCAGCTCCTGCTGCCAGCTTGAAATTCTTTCTGTAAATTGTTAGTGCTTTACCTCTCCTGCCCCATTCTCCAACAGGCAACAGGAAAGTTCTTATTCTGATGAAGTAAATCTCTGGCGAGAATCCTGCAAAGCACATCTGGAGCTCATGGGTTTGTCCAGTGCAGTGGGGATGTTTTCACAGAGGTGAAGGTAAACAGAGCCTCTGGGGCTGTCACCCCAAAGTGTTTCATCACTATTGCATTAAGTTGTAAGAAACAACAGAAGAAGACTTAATAAACCCACAAACATCGTAAGATTTAAGATTCCATACAGTTTTGTGGGTTTTTTCTAGACAAGGGAGAACAAAAATCTTTTTGCTTGACAAAGGTCATTTTTTCAAGCATCACATCTGTTCACTGGTTAAGTATTTCATTACAGTACAGATAAAAGCCCCACATGTCTCCAGTGGTTAGTGATGCCATGTTTTATTTATTACCTTTTGAAACTTTATTCACAATAAAGAACACCTGTGTGTCTTTTTCTTAACCTCGACTTGTGTTTAATTCTCAATGACAATTCAATGCAATGAAAAAAAAAAACAACCAATGAACCAAACCGAACCAAAACCACATGTATCCTTAAAACACTTGAAAACCTGCCATTAAATTATTTATTTCATTTGATTTCTACAAAGAAAATTGTGAATATGTGGGTTTCTTATAGCAAAAGGTCTGAATGGCCTCATACATAACAGATAAAATTGGATAACTTACTGCACTGGTATTCCTAGGTTCCAACATTATCTCTAAAGAGATAAATAAAGAGATAATATTTATATTTTGACACTTGGAGTCTTGATCTGCATTTATAAAAAACTAAAATAACCCCAAATTTCTTTTTCTCAGAGAAAAATTTGAGTCCAAACTTGGGCAGACTGGAGCTTCCAGCTATCCTAAGGATGAAAAATTCAGCTTCAAAGGTAGAAAGACACTGACAACAAAGATTTTTATAGATAATCACAGTTTTTTCAAAGAAGAATGACAAAAACCACTCAGGCCTGTAGAAAGTTTGATGTTTTACTCTATTCCCAAAACTAACAAGCAGAATATATCCATATGTCCACATCCTCTCATCCTCTGCACTTCCTTTGGAAGGAGGCAGTAGCTTCAGCAACTCTCAGTGCAGAGGGACTATAAATATCTTCCTGATGGCAAAGATTGCACCAAGATGGAGATGTTCTCTGTCTCTTCAACCTATGTGACACAATAGTGTTAAAAAAGAGATTAGATTTTGATTTATTTCAGTTTTTCTCACTGGGCAGACAGCTCCTAACTCAGCTGGATGAATTCAAGGTTCCCCTCTGAGTCCAAATAAGGACCATGCAAGTGAATCAGAAGCACTGGTGGACAGTGAGTTGATTGAAACTCAGATATTAAAGTAAATCTTAAGAGGAAAAAGCCAAGCATTATCATGTCATTTAACGTGGCAAATTAGGTGTGAAAAATGGTTTTAAGAAAGCAGAAGTAGTTGTGTCAGGAGGGATGGATGTACCCACAATGGGATTGCAGAATGTCACAGAGGAGCTCTCAGTGTTTAACAAGGTAAAAATCATAGATCTTTTAAAATGCAAAATTCAGAAATAGTCTGGGCTGTGTAATTAGTCAAAGATAATAAAACAATCTTCAAATTGCTGAAGATCCCAGGGAGATAAAGAATAAACTGTTCAACATAAGTAGTAGAAAGCAAAACACACACTTTCCAAGAGACAATGTTCACCTAGTTTTACATTAAAAAACTTTTTGATGGAAGGGATAGTGAGGCTTTGGAAGAGATGGTCACCCCTCAAAAACATGGATAAAAACCTGCCAGAAAGTTCAGGGACTGACCAAATGACCCTCTGGATCCTTGGACAATTTGTTCTCTCCCTCCGCAGTCCTCTGGCACTTACCCAACCCAACCACTGCTCCTTGGGTTTCACAGGATCCTATAGGAAGTGAAGAAAGGCATTTCCTTCCTCTCCCTCCTGTTGCACTAAATGTGGCTCCAGGATGGTCCCCTGAGAAGACTTCCAATGACAGATTTGTCAGCAAGATTTTAACCAAGAGACAGAGGAAACAGAACTGAAAACTGTGTGTAAAATAAACACGTTTTTATAGCAGTTTCCAGGGTTGCTTTCAGCAGTTTAATGTCATTTGAGGGGAAATTCACAATTTAATAAATAGTGCCAAGCAAGGCTTTCTTACTGAGAGCCTGAGGGAGGTTTCAGCAAATCAGTGGTGTTGTCCAAGAGAAACAGACAGCAAGATGATTTGACTTCAACACATTTCCCAGAGAAGCTGTGGATATCCCATCCCTGGAATTGTTCAAGGCTGGTTGGATGGGGCTTGGAACAACCTGGTTTAGTGGAAGATGTCCCTGCTGATAGCAGGGAGCTCGAAACAAGGTGATCTTTTCAGTCTCTTTCAAGCCAGGCAACTCCATGATCCCATGATTCTATCACCCAATGGATCTCACCTCAATTCGACATGAATTTAAAATTGGTGGTGTCAGCTGGGTGAGTTCACCAAAGATATCTGTGCCACATAAGCACTCCAACTCATATTTTTCCAACCAGCTGATGGAAATTCTTAATTTTCAGTGGAAATCTTAGAGGCACTCCCAAGACACAGCCTACTCCTACATCTCCCTATGCACCTCTAGGTGGCTGAAAGTTTTTGTGATTTTTTTTTTTATAATATACAATCTAAACCTTCCCTGAAGGAAAGAAGAAACTACTTAATCCAGTTACTGGCAAATATATGTGCACATCCAATAGTTCTTTGTCAGCACAGGTCAAGGAATCCATGCACAGCTCAGGGAAAAAGAAGGGAAAATACCATTTTTTCACAAATATTCCCTTTCTTTCCCCAAACACTTCTATCATTATTAATGAAATTCTATTAACCTGCTTTGCCCTGCTCTTTTCTGCAGAGATTTCTGTAGTAATCTATCTCTTTCCATCACATAGACTGGAAACTTTGATAAATTGGTCAGACTAATTTGTACTTCACTTGAGGCAGATGAGATAAATCTTTTAGAAAGCATCCAGTGTCTCACAATAAAAACTCACCAAACTTGTAAAGAGGGTAAATACACTTTCAGCAACCTGGTCTAGTGGAAGGTGTCCCTGCCCATAGCAGTATGGATGACCTTTTAGGTCCCTTCTTACCTAAATTTTCTATGATTCAAAGATCCATCTGTCAAAATTTCCATGGCTAATTAAACTTGATTGTCTAATAGTATGTTTGCTGAGTGAGGCTGTTGTTCATGGTCTTTGCCCAAAGTTTCTGTGTGAGCTTGGAGATTTCCCTGTCTGGTCACCCAGAGCATGGACTCAGATCTTATCTTCCCTTGTCTTATCTGGCAAATTTTCTATTGCAATGACCAAGCACTGGGGCCAGAAGGTGTGGAAGCACATAGCACTGGTATGGCTCTGAATTTGGTTCTGCTGTTCCAAAACACAATGTTTGGATAAGTAGAGGCCCAAAAGATCATCCAGTTCCACCCTCTTGCTTTAGGCAGGGACAACTTTCACTGGACCTGGTTACTCAAGCCCTTTCCAACCTGGCCTTAAACCCTTCCAGGGATGGGACATCCACAACTTCTCTGGGCAATCTGTGCCAGTGCCTCACCACCCTCACAGTAAATATCTAACCCAAACCTACTCTCTTTCAATTCCCCTTCACCCTTGTCCTGTCACTATATGCCCTTGGGAATATTCCTACCAGCCTGGATTGAATCAGACTGGATTCCCAGTTCTGTTCCCAATTAATCAAACGCAAAGTCGACAAAATTTCTAGTGGGTTGAGGAACCTGCAGTCACACAGCTTGAAGAGTATCTGTAACTGGAAGCACTTGTGAGTTGGTGCAGCCCTTTGGTCATCCACCAGCATCAATCATGTATCTGCTGCTATCAGCAATGATTGGGAAAAATAGGATTTGCAGAACTCCCTCCAGGACCAGTTCATTTGCTTTCTCATTTTTTGGCTCAACATTATGTATGAGCACTAACGCGTATTTAAAGGGTACAATTCCCTGAATGTGCCAAACAAAGCAGCAACCTCTAATTTTCAATTTCCCTGGTGTGGGGGAGAAAAAGGGTTTGTCAGAACTAATAACGGGTGAATCCCAAAATGGGCTGTGAAGAGAAATTGTCTAATCCTAGTCATTTCCCTCGATAGCCAGATCCACTTTTGCTGGGAGATTCTGCCTGGAAAAATTGTATTCAATAATACGTTTTGTCTATATGGAGCTATTTCAGCACAGTTCCACTCTTGGAGAGCCATCTGAAGAACTGCAGCTCCACATGTCAACCATTAGATAAGCAAGCAAGCAAATGTTAATTTTGGCTGTGATATATTCTCTATTTTACTTTAATTGAAGAAAATCCCCAAATCGATCAGTTAGGAAATATTTGCCTGGAGTGGAGGCTGGGGGTTTTAACAGAAAGGGCTTTAGTAACAAATAATAAATTATCACAATAACAAAGAACTGAACAGCAGAATCAGGGAACAAGGAATTATGCAGTGAGTCTTCCCAAAGCAGATCGCTTCTCATTGCTGTGCAAGATGCATTACCATCTTTAACATAATGTTAGGAAACAGTTTATTTCTTTTAGGGAGAAGACCTAATTCATCAGTAAAAACATCTGTCTTCCCACATGATTTAGTTCTGCGGGTGATGATTTAGTTCATTTGGGTCTCCCTGGTGTAACACACCATTGAGGTAACAATTAATGACTTAGTTCCACCCTGCTAAGAGCTATTGCTGCCTGTTCTGTATTCCCAGGGTGTCTTCCCGTTCCTGAAAGGTACACACAGCCAGTGCTGTTCAAGAAGTGCCCCTGCAGAATCTCTAGGGTTTAGACAGAAACTTGCTTTGGGACAGAGAAAATATCTCCTTAATTGAGTAGCTGGGACTGCCTAGATGCTGCAGTAATTAAGTCTCAGACCACAGGGCTGGCTGGACCTTTTCAAAACTGTGTTTACAAATTCAGAGAATCATAAAGTCATGGAATTGTTTAGGTTGGAAAAGGCTTTTAGGATCATGTACCCAACTGGTCCCACTAAAATATGTTCCAAAATGCCACATATGAACATTTTTAAAATCCATCCAAACGTGGTGACTCAACCACTCCCCTGGGCAGCCTGTTCCAATGGCTCATCCACATCATTTGTGAAAATATTAAACAGGGCTGGCCCCAATTCTGAACCCTGGGGAGCACCACTGGTGCCTGGCCACAGCTGAATTTACCTCCCTTCCCCACCACTCTCCCAGCCTGGCCATTCAACCTGGTTTTCACCCAGAGAGCACAGTGCCCATCCAAGCCCTGAGCAAGGAGTTTCTCCATTATCATGTGAAAAATGGTGCCAAAGGCTTTACTAAAGCCCACAAAGACATCTCCAGCCTTCCCCTCATCCATTAAGTGGATGGAGTCAGGTTGGTCAAGTAGAACCTGCCTTTCCCAACCCCTGGTCCCCTGGTTCCCTCGTTGTTTTGCACAAGCGAAACACACAACCTGGATGGTTCTGCAGGTGATTTACTCCATAACATGCTCCAGCACTGAGGTCAGACTGACAGGCTGTAAAACAACTCCTGTGAGGCAAAATCTTCCACATTCAAGCATTTTGCCTTCAGGCTGATGCCATAATTATGTGAAAACCACACTGTATCCCTAAGGATGAATTTTTATTCACTGAGAAAACAATTTTATTTATTTATTTATTTCACTTGAATGAAAAAAAATACCCAACATTGCTTTTTATCTGTTGTATATTCAGTAATGTGGTTAAGACACGTGGCTTGCATGAAGAATGGGTGAGGTTACTTCCTCATGAAATGTAAAGTAATGCAGGAGAAAAACTGAAACAGTCAGCTTTCTTGTGAGATTTACTGAATTTTACATGGGCTGAATGTGATATCTGTGATATCTGTGCTCTAGTTTCTAAAATCTGTTCCATAGTTTCTAAAACATATACATTAGATTTGTGCCCATTAAAATAACATTATATGTAGGCAAGGTGGTTGGACTAGAAAGTTAAATGCAGTTCCAACCTGAAGTTTAGATTTGCAGCTTAAGCAGAAGGTGAGAATCACAGAGAGTTGAAATAATTCCTTCATTTAATGAAATACTCTTGCATTTGCTTTGCCTTAAGTTCTGGTTTTTTTTCCTCTACCTCACTGCAGATTGTAGTGGATAAATATATGGAAGGTCAGTAATCAGACAAGCAGTGGGAAACGAAAAATGTTCTGAAGTGACAACTATTTCGTAGAGACAAAGATAGCCCTGGTAAATAATTGCTTCTGAAGTAATTTCATCATTTTAAACAGTCTCATGCAGTATTGATAGCTGATTTCAAAAATAATGTGTTTTCATACAGTATAACATGGTAGGTTTTGAAATTATTATTTGCTATATAAATTAATTTTGGAAGACAAGACTTTAGTTGTTATTACACTCTCTCTCAAGCATAGTAGAAACAAGCCCAAGGATAGATGTCAGATTATTTCCAGATAAAAACCTTTTTTTCTTTCTCTGACCAATTTTGTTAATGCATAGTTTGATTTATAAGACTTTTAACTGAATATTTAATTTTTATTAATCATGCTTGGTTTTTTGGTTTTTATTTAACATTAAAAGGTAACGTTTTGTATTCATGAACATTGTACTGTGGGATATTGGTTTAAAATACCTGAAAGCATACCTTGATTTCTCTCAATTTTTCTTCATTTGGGACTTTTTCCCCTCTTTTGATCTGTGCTGTTTCATCTGTAATGGCTTTACACATAGAGCAACAAGCAGTCCTTTCCTACTGAAAACCACTCTGGATTATCCTCTTTCCATGAGATTTCCTTTCTGAGCTCTTTCTGATGTGTTTGTCAAACACAGGCACTTCAACCAATGATGGTGTGAGAGATATTTTATGTGTTTCAAGAGCCTTATCTGATCTGTAAACATATTTCCCTGCCAAGTATGCTGGCTTTGTTACTCACTAAACACTGGGATTCTGCACATTTGACTTCTTTATGTGTTAGTAGTTGTTTCTCCCTTTTTGTGCCCAGCCTAAAAATGATAATTGGAAATACGGAGTAGTTGTGGATCATTTCCTTTCCCAATTTTTGCTCCATTTCTGCTGCTGAGTCTGCAAGAACAAAGTATTGCAAACAGGTCACTCTGCTGAAGGCAGCTGGAGTATTTCAGGAGCTATGAGTGGCAGAAAACCCTGAACATTTTCATTTTCTGATTTAACATCACTGCAAAACATGGGACAAAACAAATCCCTTTTCTTACATATCTTCTCTCCTCTGCACTCCCCACCTGCCACTCCTCCAGAGAAAGTTAAAAGGCATAAAGCTGTCAGCTAGCAAGTGACCTGAGAACCTGGGGTGGGAGGGAAATTTCTAAAAGAGGAAGCTGAAATCACTGAGTTTCTCCAGAATATCAAACAAACTAGCTGAACTCATACAATTAAGTCACTGAAGCTCATACAGATAGAAGTACCAAGTTCTTTGTAGAGTGCAGTTTGGTCGCTCATAAAAGAACTAAAAATGGGTTCTTCTGCTCTCTTTTGGAGGTGCACAATTTGTCCATCTCCACATGAACTGAGGGTTCAGGTTCTCGTAGTAAACAGGCAGCAGACTGCAGTCAGGAGAGTCAATGGAAATAAGGATGTGACTCAGCCCAATAGATATTGGGATGTTTCTTGTTTTAATCTGAGTTTCTCCCACTGCTGTAGGGTTTGTGGGTGTCAGGAGTCCAGAATGACTCTCACACTTAGGTTGTGACAAATCCACACTGCAGACCCTAAAACACAACACTGGGGATTTGCCTGCCTTGAATGAGTGCAGATTTTATCTGCCTGGGGATTAATGAATTGCCTCTTGTCTCTTGCTCTGGCTTGGCATTCATCTGCATCACTACTGGCAGTCTCAAAACGACCCTAAAACCAGAAAATGCACAAAGACATGAAGATTTATTTGTCTGTATGCAGAGTTTGACAGCAACAAACTCAGCTTTGATTCTCAATGAAGACAAACCAAGGATTATGTCAAATACACCTATCCTCCCATAGTCACTTTTTCATCCATCCTTCTCTGTATTTGCACAGGACAGTCCTTAGGGCTGAAGTTGCCTTTTAGTACAACCTGTAGCTCAGCAGGGCTCTGATGTCAGGGGACAGTGCCAGCTGCTGCCATCCTAACAGCAAAAAGCTGTGGAGGCAAACGAGGAAACTTTTCTGTGTCTACTAGCAGGAATATAAAAATAGAGTGAAATAAGCAGAGACAGATGGTGGGAACAACAGACAGCGTAAGTAGCATTAATCTAATACACTCCAACAGTATAAAAATTGGGTTTCTAACTTAAACAAGTTCTTAAGCAGACAATTGAAACCCACTGGAGCCTCCAGAGGGTGAATCTTTCTCACTATAATACAAATATAAGAATTGTATAGCTTACACGTACTACAGTAACAATTAATCTAAAATGCAGCCTCTAATCTGAACCCCCCAAGGGCATCTTGGTTCCTTTTGCAAATGGAAGGGCTAAAAGCTCTGTGGGTTTAGAGTGTTTTACAGGATGGTTGTGAACCTCAAAAGTCTGAGCAAAAATAAGGAATGTTTTTAAATGCAGGAGGTTTCTCATATGATATGCTGGCATGTTAGCCAACATGATTATTTTATCAGATACAAACTAGTTAATAATCCATGGGGGACTTTTTTCTTTAAGAGAAATGTGGTATTTCCCTACTGCTCATTTAAGAAAAGCTTTTAAAATTTTCATTATGAAAAACCTCAAAAAATTGCCACAGATTTTCCCCCTTCTCTGCCTTTATACTGCTTGTAAATCAGACGCGATAATAACTTCTGAGAAGCTGCAAAGAGCAAATTTATCTCCCTGGGAAAGTTATGAGGATGACAGCTCAGTGCTTCAGCAGTGTCAGAGCTGTTACATTTCCATTCATTAACTTTCCCTTTTTCTATATAAAACCACATAATTGGGACTTCCCTTAGTGGATACATTTAGTGCTTCTTTAATGGGCAACTCAGGATCACAGCACTTTAAGCCTGAATCTAAGAGTTATTGAGAGCTTCCTGAGAGCTGCCAAACGTTGCATGTTCCCATAGACTCAGCATCTTCCAGGATTAGCTTCTCATCACATTTTTAGTGTTAATAATGTCAAATCCCCTGTAGTAATTTTCTAATCTGTTTACAAAAATGTCTCATGCTGAGCGTCTCCAAAATTATCTATTCTTTTTTTTTTTTGCAAGTGTGTTTTCTCCAAGCCTGAAGTTATTATAATAATGTCGTTTTACCCCTTCTTCCAGATGAAGTTTCTTGTTAAAATGAAGTGTTAATTCCAATTGCTTATGGGGAGGATGAGAGTGAAAACTGTAACCTGGAGCAGACAAGGAAAGCTTCATCGGGGTGATCTGGATCCATCAGTATCCACATAATTAATTCCCTGTTAAGGAATTCTGGATTTTTCAGATTTCCAGTTTCACAGCTGTGAGGTTAATCGTTAATTTTAATTTAAGGCTCACCTGACCATCAGCACTCAAGAGAGAAGAATGGATCAGAGTTAGAGCAGAACTCAGTGGAACTCTGAGCTTTTGGGCTTCATGAAGCCATGGGCTTCATGCAGAGCTCAGAATTCAATATCCATAAAATGAAGAACACACGAGGAATAAAATGAGAAACATATAAATAATAGGTATCTTGGAAGAAGTTACTTATCACAGAATCACAGAATATCCTAAATTCATGGAATCATGGAGTCACAGAGTCACAGACTAAGCTCAGTTCCAAGGGACCTACAGGCAAATCCAACTCCTTGCCTTGACAACAACCTATCCAGAAAAAAAACACAAACAGTAAAACACAATTTATCTTATAGAGAAAAATCACTGTCAGATTTCCCATGATTCCTTTCCTAAAAAGACTTTACCTCCCTCAAAGGCTGCAGTGAATCCCAGAGACATCTTCCTCTTTACTTGATCCTACTGCATCCCCAGAAAAAGCCAGGAACTTTTCACATAATAAAATGTGATATCATGAGGATTGAGAATTACTGCTGTGTGTGCTTGACACTTCAGCCCTAAAACTATTACTTAAATTTCCTCCTCCTACAATAAAACAGGTAGAACTGAAACAAATCACTCACCACCCCTTTTACAAAAAACTGCCATTGCAGTGTGATTTTTCCTTGAAAAAATTGCTTCATTGCAATTATACTCTCAACCACTGCATGAGCACTGAGAAAATCTGTTTGCTGTTTCTAAAAGTCAATTCAATACGAAATTTTGTTTTATTCATATTTTCCATAGCTCCTGGCATTCAGACACATCTCACATCCCCAGGTGTGAGATATCATTGCTATGATAAATCACCACATGGGGCTCTGAGTAACCTGGTCAAATTTCCATTTGACCCTTGTGTTCCTTGACCCTTAAAGATAAGATGATCTTTGAGGTCTTTTCCCACCCAAACCATTCTGGGATTCCAGGTTTCCATCCAAGAAGCCAACACAAGAGAATTAAACAAAGGCCTATCACAATGGACAGCTCAAATTGCTTTAGTCTGAACTAAGGGAAACCTCTTTATTAGGGCATTTGGCACATCTTTAACCACACAAACACCACAAAATTGAATGGAGACAAAGAAAGCTCCTTCCTGTGCCTGTGGGAAGTACAAATCCATATTTTATTGTAAGTCTTCCTCTCTCACTATATGGAGGAGTGAGCAAAAGTGGATGTCTTCATGGAAGTCTGGACCACGTTATTGTTTTTTTTAAGTTTTCTGTTGCGCTATTCAACATGTCCCAGAGGTTGACACACTGAACTTGGTGTTTGTTTTGCACTTTGGTTTGTGCATGGAGCACTTGAAAAGGAGACTAGAAACATCTGGTCACATATTCCTTGGGATCTTCAAAGGATCAGGAATCTGTTCCTGCAAAGAACAAGTCAAGGAACAGTAAACCCAAAAGCACTGACTCGTGTCAGGATTGTATGTCAGGAGGGATGTTGCTGTTCTCAGCTTGTGTGACATTTAGTCCTTGTTAATTCTAGGATCATCTCTGATCAGAGGAGTGGAAGGAAAAGACCTGACTACCTTGAGACAGAAAATGAAGAGTTGTCACCAGGGTCCTGTGAGGTAATTGTTTGCAATAATTGGGTCTGGATTTGATGACGCTGGCAATTTCTCCAGCCTTGTTTTCCCAATCAATGTCAGGTTCCACCAAGGAGAAATGATGAAGACTGGAAATGTTTTATGTGAGAAATTAATCATTGGTTAATCAAGCTGGATTCCACATGCTGGTGATGTTGGAGAGAAATATTTCTTAGTACTGATGACATTTGAAATGTTCAGGGGAAAGAAAAGGATATATGGTTATTAATAGCTGTTTCTTAAGCCTTTTTTAAGTCTCCATGCACCAAGAAGCAACGCTATTTTTGAAATCATGTGTTCTTCAAAGACCAGATGTTTTCTGCACTATTAACGCTCAAAACTCCAATTTATTTCTCTTTAAAGATCAATGTTTAGAAACATAATGGAAAGACCTCAGTGGGACCCAGCTGGGGGATCAGTCTCTTCTCCCAGAAAACCATCAACAGGAAGAGAAAAAATGGTTTCCAGTTGCACCAGTGGAGGTTTAGATATTAGCAAAAAAAATTTTCATAGAAAGGGTTGAAAAGCATTGGAACAGAGCAGGTGACAATGACAGGTGACAATGGAGCCACCATTCCTAGATGTGTTAAAAAAATGTACTTATGTCGCACATGAGGACACAGTTTAGTGGTGAAAATGTGATGCTGCTGGTTAAAGGTTGGACTTGATCTTAAAGGTCTTTTTCAATCTAAATGATTCAGTGATTCTGCAATTATGATGGCCCTTTTAGTCATTTTCAGTAAACACAGTTGGTCATTCCACATTGTCAAATAAAAAATGTTCACACAAGAAGTTAACATAAAACATATACAAATATTTAAAAAATATATGAGTGAGGTCATTTTATTATACACTTACATGCCTTAAACAAAACTCTTTTAAAGAGTATTGAATATGTTATTTAGTGTAAGGATAAGAACACTGAATTTTCCTTTTGTGGATGTCTGAGCTATTGCTACTTACCATATTCGAAAACCCCACAGTTATTTACCACTTTGGGCTTCGTTTAGGTATTTTTCTGCAATTCAGAGATTTTCCTTGGGCTATGGAGGTAATTCTGCCAAGTGTCCAGATAGCTGAGCTAATCATGTGTCTTTATTAAAGCCAAACAGCCTAAAGATTACAACTCCAGATCTACACTTTTCACCTGTGACCTTAATGTGTGGCTTCTTCTGACTCTTTGTTGTTGTGCTGTAATATTTCTCAATTGACCAAGATCGAAGAATATAAAGAATATAAGATCCATTTGACATTTCAAAGAGAATTTAAGCAGGGCGAACTGGAGATATGTGTGTATGGCCAGGAGACCAAATTGACTGCTGCTGTATTTACAAAAAATGCAGGAAATCTTGCTTTGTATGACTAAAAAAAATTTTAAAAATCCTATTATTGTCTTATGTCTCCTGACCAGAACAATTCCATGTTGCTGCCAGTGAGATTCCTGACACCAGTTGAAGGAGTCTCTGGCCATGGCAGAGGGATTTGAAATGAGATGAACTTTAAGGTTGTTTCCAACCCAAACCATTCCATGATTCATTATTAAATATGATTTGTAAAACTGCCATTTACTTTTGATCTGCCTACGAAGTTTCTCATCCAAACACAGCCCCCTGCAAGCACCCCTGGGTCTGCCAAGGTCACAACACATAAAAAATACCTCCTGAATCCTAAGAAACACTTCATCTTGTTCTGATTCATTCAGTCAACTGCATTAAGGTCCCCCTGCTCTCTGCTGCCTGCACAGTGAGCCAGGGGGTTGGGAAGCAAAGCAAAATGAATATGTAGCTGTTTCACAGGGTTATAATGGGAATTTCAGAGTAATCTGATCAGATCTGTTCCAATATACCCTCAAACCACTACTGCCATAGCCATGATGAGTGAACACATTGAAATTTGAGCCCAAATTGTGGGACTAATTCTGAGTTTATTGAAATGAACAAGGACAAATGAGGTGCTACTTTCTCTCCCAGACACGCAATCAATTTTAGAAGGGCTGCAGCACCTTTATGGTCAATTTTTAAGCTGTAAATCACATCAGAGATTCGACTTTTCACTTTGGCTATGGCTACAGTGACTTGCCTCCTTGACTCCTTTTGTAGATAATGAGAAAGCAGAGATCATTTGCATTTAAACTTGGTCTGCTACTAAAAAGCCCCAAAAAAACAAAAAAAAAAAAACAAACTACAACAAAAAACCAACCAACCAACCAAAAAACCCTGAAAAATCAACACAACAAAAAACCAAAACAGAATCCGTCTGATGTTCTGGCACCAGAACACTCTTTGGCACTTTTCTAGGTATGTTTCCCATCTTTTTTTTTTTTATCATTAATAATTTTCAACATTTGCTTTTTATTTTCCTATTTCTGATCTCACATAAAGAGCTCAGCCAAATAACTGCCTTGGAAATGCTCTGAATGGCAAGAATATTCTTTAACCTGGAGGGAAAACCATCCTCTTGGGATATTAGAGAGACAGCTTTAAACTCCTGAAGCCAAGGAAATCCTAAAATTCCTGTCTCCAACTTCTTGAATGAGTATTCAACACACAGTGAGTTCTGAGTTATTATGGCAAAAGTGTGCATTGCTATTTCCTTCTCAAGAGATTCAGTCTTTCACCCAATCACTCTGATTTAATGAGGACTTCAGGGTGGGCTCAACAAATTCAGATTTTATATTAGGGAATAAAAAAAGAGAAGACACTCCATGGGGAAACTGCAGGTTGTATCACAACAGTGAGGTTAGTGCAGTACTGGAACAGATCATCCAGAAATTAGTGGGATCTCAGTCTTGGAGGATTTTAGGATTTGGTGAGGCAAAACAATAGCTGACCTCATCTACTGCTAGACACTTTGTGATGTGCAGGAAGTTGGACTGCAGATCTCCACAGGTCCAAACAATATTTCTATTGTCATAAGATTCATCTGGCTTGGAATTTGTGCAAGTGAGTCAGAGAACATCCAGTCATAAATGAATGGGACAGGAAACAGGCCCAGGGGTTCTGAGAGCATACTGGGAAGGACCTCATAACTCTTGACACTAATAGAAATGTCTTTTGGTCAAAGATTAGATTTGGTTTGATTTTCTGAATAATTAATTTATAAGAGTAGTTCCAAGATGTCCCAACCTGTTTGGTAGAAGAAGATGAGTTACCTTTTCCATTTTATTCCAATATTTTCCCTGCTAAACTGGAGGCTCTTTTAGACATACTTAGTTTAGATGATTGAAGGAGACAACTAAGAAGTTGTCTTTAAATCTTCTAAAATATCTTATATTATTACCAGTAAAGGATTCTACAGCAAATATGTGAATGACTAAAATAACTACAGCAAATAGAATTTTCATCTCTTTACTTTAATGTCTTATTGCTATTAGCATCACTGGATCATTAAGAAAATGCAGTTAGGGATAATTCCCAAATCTTGTTTTCTTCCTGAATGGTGGTCATGGCAGATTAAACAAAAATAAGATTTAAACATAAGTAAAGAAGCTGCTTTAGACAGGCCTTCATGAATCCCTCCCCGAAGATGTAGAATTCTGCTAAGCAGATGAGTTATCTTTTGCCAGATTGTTAAGAAACACTGAAACTGCATTCTAGGATTTAAAAAATATATATATTTGGAAGTCTTTGGGAGCCTTTGAAAGCAGCAGATAAGTTGTTGTTGCCTTTTATTCTTACAGGATACAGAGAAAAGGGAGCCAGAATAAGGTTGACAAATGACCATCACAGTGACAGACTGGGGCAATGACAGTCACAGGAATGAGGAAAATTTTATTTTTCAAGTTCTCCAGCAGGGCACTTGTAAGGAAAAATTAAAGGGAATACATTAAATTAGGGTGGATAGGTCTGATCTTTTTTTCTGTCTCCTGCTATGGAGTAGGAAAGCCTGTAAAACCAAGGGTTGAACGGAAAAAAGGCCCAAAAGTACAAGAATTGGGGCAAAATATGTGCTGAGTTCTAAAATATCATGCTACAACTCGAGACACCACCATACAGGTAGCACATGGGCCTCAGCTGTTTCTGCTTGCTCTTTATTTGGTTTCAGATAGAAAAATTCAATTTCCACACTTGTCAGTCCAGTGCTGTGCACCAGTTTCTAACCACATACACACCAGTGCTGTGTAATCGTTTTTTGAAAGATGTTACATGTAAACCTGTCAGAAGGAGCTTTGATATCTCTGCATTTTAAGCACAGTTTGCATTTTTTTAGGGCAATAAATAAATAAATACAACTGAACTGACTGGAAAAAACCTGTAATCAAGAGAAAACCCTCAATAAGACTTGATAAAAAGCATGAATATACAAGATACCTGGAAATGTCTGTCATGTGCATGTAGGAGCTAAGTTCTTCCACAACTAAAGAGAAGATAATGACAGCTTCATTCTCAATTTCCAGCACACACACAACACTTTTGATATGAGATGTCCTCCTTAGTTGGAATGTCTGAGTCACAAGACATCCTCAAAACAGATGGGAGCTTCCTTCAGTTATCTAAGCCTCTTCCCTGTGTATGAAACAAGGTGGGGAAAAATTGTACTCCAAAATCTCTTCTCACCTTTAACTTGCAGCAAAAGAGGCATCGCATTTTAGAGAGTTACAATTCCAACAAAAGTGCAGTCAGAATTGAGGAAGTTAAGTCAAATCTGAATTACTGTTAAAGAGAACTGAATACTTTCCACTCTCAATAAATCCATATGCATGCCTAAAATCCCACTATGATTTATAATCTCACTTGATTGCAAAAATGTCCAGCTTTATACTGAGGAGTTGCTCCAAACTCTTTTCCTCTGGCCAAAATACCAGACTTCTTGATGGATGTGCTCCAGAACTGTGACAGAGACTGTTTGTTTTAGGAACACCTATTTCCTTCCCAACCAAAGTCTACATGGATATCCTGGTAGGAATAACATCAATCTACATGCAACATGCACTAGAAGATGCTGATCACATTCACATGGACGTGACACAGTCAGATGTGGCTCAAAGTGACATCAAGTGCAATCATGCAAGTCCTTATTTTCCTCTATACCTCAACGATTGGAGACTATTTCAGTCTAAATTACCTGCTTGTTCATTTTGTCCATGATATTCCAGGATACATGGAGAAATCCCTTATACAGTATGGAAATTGCAGTTAGGTTTTCCACATTTCATGGTCTTCCTGAAAGTTGATGCTGGATTGCATACAAAAGTTGTGCAGCACCTGCCTGGTGTCCCTGACGTTGTGTTTACCTTGAAGGCAGTAAGAGGTGTTCATTTGAAGCAGTTTGTGGCAGGGCAATGAGAGTCCAGGGAGCACAAAATTCAATTATGGGAAGTGTGTAATGTATGTGTGTTTTCATGATTTGTATTGATCCATGTGCATGACAGATTGGCTATAAATTGGGTGATATATTGCCTGGTAAATGAAATACACTGGACTTCAGGAGCACATTAGGTGGTGTATTGAATTCTCATGGCCACTGTGACATTTTATTTGTGGGTGTGAGAACTTCTGTTATTGTGTGTGTGTTTGCCTGGTGTAATTGCAATTTACAGGTGATCCCTGGGTCATTTATGGAAATATTTTGGCACAACAGTACGTCAGGTTACTGGGTGCCCTTGCCATGACTGAGGTGGAAGGATGAGTCTGTCCTTTGGGGAGTCAAGAATCTCCTACCAAGCCCATGGTCACACCTTACACAGCCTTGTTGACCTCAAAATGAAAATATCTGCTGGTGAATATGTAGACAGATCAAGTTTCCTTCAGCTTTAACTCTGTATCTTGTTCTTTTTCGATAGCATCAAAGCTACCACCATGAAAACAAGCAAATAAACAAACCAAAGAAACCCCACCAAAATCACCCAAAAACCCCTAAAAATTTCCTCGTGTCATCAGTGAATGTTCTCAGTGGACATTCCCCTCAAAAGAAAATGCAAAGGAACAAATTCGGGTAAGAAACAAGCAGGAAGTGCAGAATTTTGAGGGCACAAATGTGGAAAAATATTGCTACTTTCCTTTTGCAAAGGAATGAATTAAAGAGAATAAGACCAAATTTTGTCTCCTTGTGCTGATGCTTTTAGCTGGCAAAAATGCAGAAGCAAACGTCGAAAAGTTTATTTTTTCTAGAGTTGGAAGTGAAAAGAAGATTTATTTCACCTTATTATTTATACGACTTCTTGTAGTTGAAAAAGTATTTCAATAATCTTTATAGAGCTCAATTATACCACAGCCAATTGATATGAATGATTTCAGTGCTTTTTAATATGCTGTTTAAAATCTCCAGTGAAAAATTTTCTTAATGCATGGGTATAAAATATACGGCAAACTCTTTTAATGTAACTAAGTCCTGGTTTTATTTTGTAGCTAAAATGCAGAAAGTAGAGAGACTTTGGGTCTGTGTTAGTCTATAAAGATGTTTACCTTGTTTCAGTTCTGTCAGTATTTCAATTTCTAATTTGGCAAAGAGATCTCTCCCTGATAGTGTTTACTTTTTTATTTTGGGGAATAATTATTTCTTCTGTTCCTGATTTTCACATGTTCTTGGTTGTGTGAAATTCTGTGATCTGTGCTGAAGTGGAGGTTACAAACGTTCATCAGAGTGCCTCCTCTTAGCTTTAGCTCCACAGTTACAGCATGTGTAAGTGGTAATTATGAGTTAATTAATTATGGGATGTACTTGAGCTGAGATTTACCACCCCTGAAATACTCTATGGGAGTCAAATCGTGGCATCAGTATTTACCTGCCTGATCCCTCCTTTGGCATCTCATCTTTTAGACAAATTTCTGTGTGACAGCATGAGCGATGGCAACACTTGTGCAAGGAGACGTTTCTTGCACAAGTTCATTCTCCAACCAGATATATTTGTGACTTTTCAAATACGTTGTGAGGAATATTTTAAATTATTGTTTTCATATAACAGTGTAAGGTGATAGTATATAATTTTTCCGCTGTGAAAGAAATACTGAATCTAGTTCTCAAGAGGTGAAGCTTCCAAAAATGAAGGACAAGTCTCAAAAAAACTGCAAGGTAATTGTGAGGTAAGTTGTAAAGGCGTTTAAGTAAAATAATATGTCCATGTTTAACTGGATAGTGCTTTGTAGAGGTCTCAGTTTCCATAATTAGTCCAAGATTTATGATTTGTCCTCGTGATGTGACTATCTCCCTTCTGGAGCTCTTGGAGTCACACCAGTTCCTTGAACACCACAGCCTGAGGTGCTGATATTGCACTGTATTTGTGTTTTATTTCTGTTGTATTTCTCTGTTATATTGGTCTCCACCAGACCCAGTGGATACCAATTCTCTACAGAGGGAGAAACTTTGACTTCTGTGGTATTTCACACCTCCTGTCTTCAGTACTGTCCCTCCTTGGAAGTTTCCTCCACGAGTGTTTTGAACCTGCAGCACACAACCCCTGAAAAAGACAACTTGTCAGCACAGGTTTCTGGTGGAAGGTTGTGTTTGTCTCTCCTCAGTCATCTGTGAGAAGGAAAGGAGCACTGAGAATTAAATAGCAACCTGTAGCAGTGCTGTGTAACTTGACAAGCAGACATAAGTGTGTTTAGCATCCTAATGCTCTCTGAAATTAGATTTATTCAGACTAACAGTATTTTCCCAGACAAGCAGGAGGATCATGGGCAGCTTGATTCTTTTCAGCAAATTTAAAACCAAGTAGTCTTTAAGGCAGGAATGTTCATCTATATAAACATGATGAAATGAAATGATCATAGGTCTATTATTTTCACAGAATCACAGATTCATTTAGGTTGGAAATGACCTCCAAAATCACCAAGTCCAGCCTTTGACCGACCACCACCTTTGTTATCTAGACCAGAGCACTGAGTGCCACATCCAGTTGTTTTCTGAACACCTCCAGGAATGGTGACTCCACCACCTCCCTGGGCAGCCCCTTCCAGTGCCTGGCCACTCTTTCCATGGAGAAATTCTTCCTGATTTCCAACCTGAACCTCCCCTAGCCCAGCTGGAGGCATTTCCTCCTGTCCTATTCCCTGGTATAAGATGCTGACTCCACCTGGTATAAGATGCTCACCTGGCTCCAACCACCTTTCAGGGGGTTCTAGAGAGTGATAGGGTATTCCCTGAGCCTCATTTTTTTTCAGGCTAAACACTCCCAGCTCTCTCAGTCACTCCTCACATCAGTTATTCTCAAGCCCCTTTACCAGCTTCATTGCCTTTCCCTGGAATGTTCTTTTCATTTTGCCTGAGATAACTACACATTTCATATGAGTAATAAAATATTCTCAAAGATTTTCCTGCAGGGACACAAGGACCAGGTATAAAAATAGCAGGAAAAGCCACAAGGCAAGAAGTTGAAGATAGCATTGATAAGGTAAATATTCATTCTTCAATGAGTGTGGAACATCTGCACAACATCCATGTTGAATTTTTGACCAGGAATGAGAACCACCATCTCTTCCCTTTGCCCCTGCCTTGCATCCCTGATCTGCCTGGTCTGCATCTGGTCAAGCTGCACTGTAGCATGGGATGTTCCAGCAGACAATTCTTCTTTTCACTTGTGCTTTTCATACTTCACTAAAGCACTCTTTGATGTTTTTTCCACTATGAAAGTAGACGTCTCACAGTTGCATGACTTTGCTGCCATCAGGAAGTTACAGAGAAACTCAAAGGAAGTCTGCTTTGTAGGAGGAAGGAAAACAAACCAATTTTCACTCCACTGATTCACACCAGGTTAGGGTTTTGCTTCCTTTTCCAAAGTAGTTCTTTCAGGTGACAAGCAAACAGGTGACAGTAGGAAATGGCCTCAAGTTGCCCCAGGGTATGTTTAGATTTGGTTTTGGGAAAAATTTCTTCACTTCAAGGATGTCTAACTTTGGAAGAGGCTGCCCAAGAAGTGGTGGAGTCACCACCACTGTGTGCTCTAAAAAAGAGCACTTTTAGAAGTGTTCTAAAAATGTGTAGATGTGGGACTTGGGGACTTGATTTAGCGGTGGATCTGAGAACATTAAATTAATGATTGGACTTAGAGGTCATTCCCAGCCCCAATGATTGTATGATTCCATGATTCCATATTTGTGCCCTTCTGATTCTTTCTCTGCTAATGGTGAGATGAAGAGTTGGAAGTTCTTATCAGTTTGTGTTTCATGTTGCTTCAAAGAAAGCACGTTCTTCCCAATTACTCTGGATCCTAATTGAGCTGAACTAAGCACTGATGTGCTAATTTGGTTTGTTTCCTATGACTCAAGGATTTACAAAAGATAACCCATTTAGGGCTCAAGGTGCCTGTGCTAATAGTTTTCTTGAACAATGCATCTTTCAATCACCTTTTCCATTATGTACTTATATTAATTCCATTGTCTTTGGAAGTATTGACATTGCTTTTTATTCTTCTATCATCTCATAATAATGTCAGTGTAAACATAGCCAGAGGTAATTAAACCAGGAAAGGGGATAAATTCTGCATGCTGTGCAAACCAAAGTGAAAAATCCAGGGAGATTTAGTCAATAGCACAGCAAGCTTAATCATCTCATAAGATACATTAATAGGGATAATATCCAGCTTTGTTTGTAATTTATTTTCCTCGAGTTTGCAAGTGTGAACAATGGTTGCCCATATGTATCAACCTATGATAATTGATAAACCAAGTTGTTTATACCTAAACTTTGGCTTATTGTAGGCAATGGTTCATACTTGTCAATTTTGTAATAATGAGTAATCCACTTGACCACACTCTCAAATAAAGAAGCCAAACTATTTCTGTTCAAATCAATTTCTTTTTTTTCTGAATTATAAGCTATCAAAGTGTTGTTTGAAGAAAAGAGCAGAAAAACCTTTCAAGATTTTCTTGGTAGGCTTTGTCTAAAATGGGTTAGTAGACAATAATTAAGGCTTAAACTACTTTGTCCATTATCTGCTTATCAACTGGCTTGGAAAGCACACAAAAGGAATATATTGTTTAATCAATCTGCCTCCTTTTCCAGGCATAATTTCTCTTTAGACTCTGAGTTATGAGTGCAGGAATTTTATGTTATTTCGCACAGCGTTGGGTACAAAAGTCTCAAACTGCAGATCAGGATCTGACATGTATTACAATACAGTAACTGATTGTTAAGAACGTTGGTTAAAAATAACAGCTAAAATCATCTGCATCACATTCAGCTGAGAGCAGTTATAAGTAGATGGGAATGCTCCCAGGTTTTACTTGCTATAATCTGTTAATTTTGTGCAAAGCAGTGTTTTCCCAGCCAGTTACTAAATGTTCTGTCAACTTTTGGGGGGAGATAAAGTCTCTCAGAATTTCTGAGACACAGAATCTTTTAAATTACAGACTTTAATGGGTTGACTCTAGAACTCAAGTTCCCAAGCAAATCCACAGGTTTTACATTTTTGGCCTAAGTGCCTTTTCCCACATAAGTATACAAGTCAGAAATTCAGCTAAATATCTGGGACAATGAATGGAGAAACACAGTTCCTAGTCAATAACACAGATTCCTGAGGGAATCAGATTTAATGAGGTCCTTCCAAATATTTTCCAGAATGAAAATACATTAAATTAAACAATTAAGTCAATAATTAAATATGTATAATTCAATAGAACTGAAATCTAATAGTCGTGTACAAATATTTTGAGTTTTGAGTCTCATCTACATGAGGCCACAGAGTAAGATCATGTGTCACAGAGGAAGAAGCTCTTGGTTTTTAATTGGTATAAAAGTAAAACATTAAGCAGTAATAGGTTACTAGACAATAAACTAATTACTAGAACTGAGCAATAGAACTGGACAAATATTTTTTCTCAACAGCCTCACATTTAATCTCATCTACTCTTATTGATTCTCTTTTTGACAGTGAAGAAATTCCACAAGGATAAATGTTTTTATTAAAAGCAGTCCAATTGTGTCTGCTAGGCTGTCTTTTAACAGTCTGTGGAAGGACAAAACTATAGTTCAAGGAACTGAAACTTCTCAGAGCTGCATATTGTCCTTTTACTGCTATGAAGACAGCAGAGAAAGGCAGGTCTTTAAACAAATCCAACTCTCCCCAAATGTCCCACTCTAATAACATTTCTCGATCCAACAGACCCAGCAGACTGCAGAGGAGGAGCTGTTCTGGTACTGAGTGCTCCTCTTTTTCTGCAGTGATTAATGTTTTTTGTGTTGTCATGTATGTCATGAGATCAAAGCTAACCTTTAACAACTTTCATTTTTCGCTTTTCCTCATTGACATAAGAATATTATTGTTGTTGTGGGGAAACTCTCATCTAAACCAGGTAAAACAAATTGTTAGAATTAAGCAGGACTTTTCTCATGCTTCATTCTCGTTCTAGGTAATTTCAAACAATGACAATAATTATGAGGTTTTTTGCATGATATTTTGCTTTCAGTGAGTTTAGTGACATGGCTGAAAATGAATCTGTTGATTTTTCCCATTTTCATTGGAACACCTAAATATAGATTTTTTAGGAAAACAGTTCTGCAAGCAACATATATTGCAATGTCATCTGAATTTATCCTAGCCCCCAAAACTGTAGATCAACAGTTTCTTGTACATTTCCTTGGCTGATGAAGGGTCTGATCACATGTTCCTATATCTATTACATCGACTGTCCAGCCAGGTTGCACAGCTGGAAAAAATTCACAATAAAAAAATTCACAATAAAAAAATTCACAAAAAATGCACAATAAAAAAATTCACCAAAATTATACTTACAGTATATATGAATATTTATTTATTGAGAGAGGGATACAAGAGAGCTGGAGAGGGACTTTTCAAAAGGGCATGGAGTGATAGGTAAAGGGGAAATGGCCTTAAGATGAAGGAGGGTAGAGCTAGATTGGATATTAGGAAAAAATCTTTACTGTGAGGGTGGTGAGGGCCTGGCACAGGCTGCCAAGAGAATTTGTGGGTTTCCCATCCCTGGAAGTGCTCAAGGCCAGGCTGGATGGGGCTTGGAGTAACCTGGGATTGTCCCTGGAGGTGTCCCTGCCCATGGCAGGGCGTTGGAAGGAGATGATCTTTAAGCTCCTTTCCAACACAAACCATTCTGTGATTATATGATTGAGTGATTACTTGACAGATTAAATATTTCCTTACTCAAGTTCACCAAATGGTTGCCCATGGAGTCATTCCAGTGCCTTTCCTGCAGTTGTTGGAACAACCAGCTGAAAACTTGTGGGAAGGGGAGAGCAGCTAAATTTGCCTAAGTTAGCTACAGCAGCAGCACCACTGAATGTGCAAGCAAGGAAATAGTTTCATTCTGCTCTGAAAATGAACTTCTTTATATGGAAAATATATGCAAATCGACCAGATGTACTGAGAGAGGAAAACATAGAAGTCCTGATTTAGCAAAGTACTTAAGCACACTCTTAAAGTTAATCATGTGCTTAAGTCTATTCACTGAAGCACTTGACACATGTGTGTGCTTTTGCTGAGTTAATGTAATAAAGCAGAGACCATAATGATAGTCCTAGGATAAACAGACAGGCTGACTTGTTAAAAGCAAAGCATGTGTGAGCTCCTGCTTCCTATACCCCATCCTAAAATAGGTCTCTAGAGCAGAGATGCATCTCACACTGCAGGCACTTCTCCTCTTCCCTTGAGGGAACTCAACAATTGGTTCAGATGAGGCAGCAAATGCTCACAAAGCCCAGATTCAGTGGCATGACTTGGTAGCATGGACTGAAAGCTGTCTTGCTTTCAAGCAGCAATGGTCAGGGGGGTTGGAAGTATTCTGGGAGAAAAATGCAAAACGATTGATTTCTCATGAAAAACTGTGATTCCATTCCCCAAGTAGATGGCCGAGCCTGTGGAGTGTTCCTCCCAGTACTGGATCCTTATTAAAAACTAATGAGCAATTGCTTTCTGCTTACTACCTGCTAAAAAACCCCAAAAAATAAGGAGAATCATGAAATAACTGAGACAGGGAAAAACCTCTCAGATCCTCAAGTCCAAGCATTAACCCAGCACCTCCATATTCATCACTAAGCAATATCCTCAGGTGCCACATCTACACATGTTCTGAACCTTCCGAGGATGGTGATCCCACCACAGCCCTGGGCAGCCTGTTCCAATGCCCAACCACCCTTTCAAAGAAATTTTTCCTAATATCTAATGTACAGGAGGTTATTTTCAGACTAGAACTGTTGTTCCTAGGATGAATCTAGACTCCAGAAATCAGGCAAGCAGTGGTGATTCAGAGAGGCACAGTCATCATGACAATTAAACCTTCTTGATTGAAAAATACAACCCTATTTCTCATTAATGACCATATACATGGTTCAGTCATTAACTACTGAAAGTGTGAGTGAGCCATCAGTGAAGATAGGTGAGATAACACTCCCCAGCTCTGAAGGTGTTGAAGACCAGGCTGGATGGGGCTCTGAGCAACCTGGTCCAGTGAAAGGTCCCCTGCCTGTGGAAGGTCCCTCAGTCATGTCAGGGAGTTCAAACTAGAAGATCTTTAAGGTCTCCTTCAACCCTATCCATTCTATGATTCTATGATTCTAAATTTAGAACTTTGTTTACAGTTTTCTGCAGGAGGAGGAGATGTCAGAGCTCCTGTGACACTCAGAAGAGATCTGATCCATGTACCTATAGGAGCCTGGAAAGGGAAACAGCTCATCCTAAAACAGAGTGGCTGTTCCTGCTAAATGCTTTCCAGTTTTTGTGTATCATCACGTGGAGTGTATCTTTCTTGGTTACCATGGAATGTTCACATATGGGTACTTAAATCTAAATCTTTCACTGGATCCTATCCTGGGTGAGTTAAACTGCTCAAGTCTCTCCTGTGAAATGATACACAGACATTTCATTTGGTAAATACCTTGTTTTACCCTCTTTCTCTGGGAAGCTGGCACTGTTGAAGGCAGGAAACTCGTTGTGGTCAATCTGACAGGCAGCAAAACACTACAGAATTGTTCACTCATGAACCTTCAGTGGAGTGGGAGAGAAAATCAGATAAAAGCTAAAATTTGTAGGTTTAGTTAAAGCAGTTTTAACAGGACAGAGAAAGAAAGGGAAATTATAATAATGATAAACGGATGTACAAGGAAGTAATGCACAGTTCTGAGGTCCAGCCAGTCCCTGAGCAGAATCTGCCACTCCCTGGTCAACTCCTCCGAGTTTTATTGTTCACCATGATGCCATATGGTGTGGAATTTCACTTTGGCCAACTTGAATCAAATGTTTTGGCTTCTTGTCCACCCCTAGTCTCCTCTCTGGCAGGGCAGTGTGAGTGAGAAGTCCTTGACTTAGTGTAAGCACTAAACAGCAACACTGATAAATCGAGTGTGTTATCAACATTATTCTCATCCTAAATCCAAAGCACTGTACTGTACCAGTTACTACAAAGAAAATTGACTCTCTTCCAGAGGAAGTATTCCAGGCAATACTGAACAGGGTGGTGTCTTGCATGGGAGACAGGAGCTTTATGAGTTTTTGCAGTTTGCCAGGCATTAAGGTAGCTAGTTCCCCAAGACTTAGTCCCATTCACAAGGATATTTGATATTTGGCCGATTAGTCTAAAAATACCATTTATGAGACACAGAAAATAACAAACATACAAACATAGAACAGATTGACACACATACACACACAATGAATACATAATTGCAAAACTATAATAGCTAAAATACAATTATGGGGTTAAAGCTTGCTTGAACTATAAAAATAGTTAAAAATGCAAGTTAAGAAATGCTTGCTTGAGCTATAAAATAGCTGAAATGCAAGTTAAGAAAGGTACCTATAAGTTAGCCAGAATAATACAATATCGGAAGCTGTATGATCTTACCAAATCAAATTTTGGAGCTAGGATGCATTAGAATCCTCCCTCAATCCCGTGAAAAGTTACCACAGATCTTGTGTCCAAGCCCAGCGGAGAAGACTTTACTTCACACTCCAGTGTCCATGTAGAAAAGCTTCTACCTTTTCTGAGATTTCATGAGCTTTTTATAGTATAAAAAAGTGTGGATTTGTGGTCACTAAAAATTTTTCACATTCTTTCTTCATCTCACTTAGACATTCAGTCGCCACCACTAGATAGCCTGGATTAAGCTATCAACCTAATCTGAGCCATCCATCTCTTAGGACTGATCAGGGAGAGAGAGAAGGGGGAGGGGGGAGCATCCTGCCACAGGTGAATCCTGTTCTCACCTGCTCTGACTTTTCTTACATCCTGACATTATGTTGTGTGGATACACAGTCATTGTTTACTTTGTCCATGTCCAGTGGTGGGACTTGAATCTTTTGTATTTCATTCTATCCTCAAAATTTCAGTTTTTTCACACTATCTGCAGCAACCCATCACTTTCCTTCCCCCATTTTTTGCTTTATGCAGGATTTTGCTCTTTTGGCATATTCTCAATTTTTACCTGCTTCTCATAGCTCTTATGAGACTATTGTAGACTTGAAAACTCGTGCCAACACATTCAGAGGGGCTCTAGGATGTGAGCCAACTATCATTTCAAGCATAGATGCAACTTAACAGGTTTTCAACATTTTTTTCTTTCTTTTCAACACTGTCATTTTCAGGACTTAATATTCCACCAACTGTGCAGTCATAGAATCATAGAATCATAGACTGATTTGGGTTGAAAAGAACCTTAAAAATCATCTTGTTCTGCCTCCTACCGTGGGCAGGAAGACCTTCCACTATCCCAGGTTGCTCCAAGCCCCATCCAGTGTGGCCTTGAACACTTTCAGGGATGGAGCAGCCACAGCTTCTCTGGACAAATTGTTCCATTGTTTCCACACCCTCACAGTAGAGAATTTCTTTTTAAAGGATTTCTACCTAACAAAGGTTCTGTACTCACTCATACCTCATTACACAGAACAATTAATTTACCTATTAAATCCTCATAGTTGTTTTACTAGAGTGTGTAAAGTCACCTGTGCTTATCAGCAATTACTGTCAGAATAAAAAGAGAATATATCTTCTTCATTAATGCAAAGAAAGGCCAAAAGGAAATTTCAATGTATTCATCAGAAAACCAAAAATATGGATCAAGTGTACATGAAAGTAATTTACTATTACATTTTTGGAAAGGAGCTAAGTGAGGAGGGACAACTTTTGCAGAACAGTTCATGGACTGAAACAGAACACATTGCCTTTACTACTCCCATTTAGCATCTGACATTCTTCAGAGGCACATTTTAATAATGTACGTGCAAGATGCACATTAATGCTTGTAGGCATTCAGTTGAAAAATTAATACATTAAATTAATTTCAAATGGAGGTGAAGATGATAAAAATATATTTTCTGTCTATAAATAATACCTAAATCACCATAACTTTTTGCTGCCAAAAACTCTGTTGTAACTGGTGTAAATTTGCAGTATGGGCCAAATGTGTGTGGGTTTGATTCCTCACTTGTGCCCAAGTTATGCAATACCACCAAAATATTTCATGTAAATACAATTGTGTTCACTTTTAACTGGACTCAACAAACTGCAGGACAATATAAAATAAGATCTCTTTTATTCACTCCTTTATCAGTCTGTTTATACTACTTTTTCCCAAGAAAAAAAGGACCTTGAATTTACAAAACACGAAAAATATATTTTTGTGACTTCCATCTCCCCCTAAATTTTACACTGTGGTGCCCCTATCGACTGAAGGAGAGTTAGTACTGACTTAATGATGGGTCAGAAAAAGGCCTTTTTTAACACAGCTGCTTTACAAGGTAATCTTGATGTCTCCACTGGCCACAGGATGCATTTGCTGAATAATAATGTTGGGCATGGAGATATTTTGCTCAGTGCAGGCATAAATGGATGCAACTGCATTGAATTGACTTTTCCAACATATATTTTACACACCAAATTGCCTCTGTCTACGAAATAATAATTACTCATTCATATCCTGTGCATGGGGGAGCTGAGAGCTCATATCTGAAGCCTGGATGGGTTTTGGAACAGCTCAGACTGGAAGAAAGAGCTTTAATGAGAAATCAGTGTGACTGTAAAATATCCTAAATTAGGATTTCCAGGAGTTGGTATCTACAGTGCACATCTGAGGAAATCACTCTGGGTTCCTGTCAAAGGTAATAGAGAGCTCATTTGTGTAGTCAATGACTCCAGGATGTGATTCATCTCCTTAAATAGGCACCTGCATTCGGCTCAATATAAATTCTGTTGACCAGCTTTTTACTGCCTATTTTAAGAGCCTGAAGAACAATCTCTGAAGCAGACACCCTGCTGCAGATATCTGGAGTTAGGCAAGGGGAATTCAACAGTGTTATAAGTCTCTTGTCTGAGGATTCCAGCCTGACGCTACTGCTGTGTGCAGGTTTGGCTCGAATTTGGGGTAACTAAAGAACCCTAGGAAAAGTTACTACCTTTTATGACAGAAAATAAATGCTATTCAACATGCAAACTGTGGCAGGCCAGCTTTCCTTTTGTATTCAGAAAATCACAGAGTATTTGAGTTTGGAAAAGAGCTGAAAGATTATCAAATCCAACCATCAACCCAGCAAACCCACCATGTTCAGCACTAAACCACGTCCTGAGGTGCTATAGCCACACATTTTTTGAACATTTCCAGGGAAGGTGACTCTGCCCAACCAGGGCTGCCTCTGTTTCAAGACTTCTGTGTTTTCCTTCACCTCAAACTCTACTGGAGCTTATTTGGAGCTAAGGGGCAAATTTTTTATGAAGTTATGCTTAGTCGGTTGTGCTTTTGGAGTTTTTTTATATGATTTGTTGAGCCACAATGCCTTCTTTTCTCACACAGCAAGAGACTGTAGGATCTGCTTGACTGTTTTTGAGTGGTCTACATTCAAATAGTAATACTTCCAGCCTATGAAAACCAGAATTTCAGCAAAAATGCATCTCTGAAAATGCACCAAAATTGTTTTATGACTTTGACTTTATCACTGGTTAGCTTGTCATATCATGGACTAGTGTGAAAGTGTTCCTGGTGAAAATCCTCCCCACCACACAAATGTCCCTTTTTAAAATATCTGAGTCTCAGGTTGGTAAATCAATCAAACATAAATAAAAGTTTTATATATCTTTCATATGTTGGAGATCTCAGATCATGTGCATTCAATAAACTTCCCACAGTATATTTTTTTTTAGTTTAGATGAGAATCAGTATCTCTTCATCAATGCTGGCTTGATACTGCAGAACAGTATCAAGGTAAGTGAGATTAGGGATGATGAAAAGTTAAATATAAGTGGTATTAAAGAAGAATATCCTACAGTGTCTGCTTGACATTTAACATCAGATTTTTCTCAAATAAAGTAAGATATTAAAAGAGAAAGGTGTTTTTTGACCAACAGCTGAATATTACGTTTGAAATATCAACCCAATGGGCAATTGCAGAATCACAGAATTAGGGCTGGAAGGAACCTCTGGAGATCATCTAGTCCAACTCCCCTGCCAAGGGAAGCTCACCTAGAGCAGGTGATACAGGAACACATCCAGGTCAGTTTTCAATATCTCCAGGTGGGTTTATTGGCATGGAAAAAGTCCCAAGCAAATGATCTGGTGAAGAAGCATGGCAGTGTGGGAAAGTGGATTCCTTTAAGCTGCAGTTCACCTTGTGTGGAATTGCTGAGTGAGACATCAAACACCAAGGAAGTCCCAAAACACAACTGAGTCTGACATTGCACAGGAAAGAAGCCATCAGGCAAGAATTCTGTAAAATTTACTCTGTCAGACATTCCAGCCTGAAAACAAGCAAGGATGGATTTGGGACATGCCTCTTCTTTTTTCTGTCTTAAAATTTCATACTAATTTTTCCAAGTCCTAGCAGTAAGTGGACATGAAATTAGCTCTGCGATTCCAGATTATCATCAAACACTTTGATACCTCTGCTCAGCGTGTGCTAGAGAACAGTTTGCTTCCATCCCTTTGCTATTCCAGCTTGCTTGCAGATTATTTCTTGCACTCATTCATTCCTGCAGCTCCAAGCACAGTTTGCTGGCTGGGGACTCCAAATTGTCACTGTTGCAGAAGTACCAATAACCTCAATTTACTTGAGTGACCACTGAATCAAACTCAGTATTTGCAATTACACCTGTGTGCATGTGCCTGGGCTGTGAGAGACAACTTTATTTCCTCATAGATGAAAAGCCTCTCTGTACGTGAAGTATTATTATTCCTTCAAATCACAATCCTTAATTTAGAGATCTGAAGCTATTGTAACAACAAGACACATTTGTCATCTGCTGTGGGTATTACTTTAAAAATTTATGCTTTGCTGGTTTAAATATGCATTCAAAACACTAAAGGCTTTTAGTTCAAACATTAAGATTGGAGAATTACACTGAAATTCCTTAGTAATAATTAATTTTATGATTCCAGCAGTAAAGCTTCTTGAGCCAAGAACTAAAGGAGGTGTAGGAGATGCAGTTTGACTGACAATTGATTAATATTTTGTGGATTTCTCTCCTTTTTTTGCCAGTTTTTTCAGACTTACAGCTTCAATGGAACCTGATCCACTTCCAAATTATCTGAATTGCCACTGTAAAGGGACAGAGGAGGTCACTACCAAATGAATTCCATCTTTAAAGGTTCAGGTTTGATCCCCTCTCACTTTGTGTAATTATTACTCCTTGTGTGATGTGGATCTTGTCTTGTTTCCTCTTCTTATCACCATGGTCAGGACTCCTCTGCTCAGTGGGGCAAAGGAGTTGGGCTGGCAGGCTGGGCAGGCTGGAGGTCACTGTGGGGAGGTTGGGGTGACACCAATGCTGCTGCCACCTCTGTATTTCCCGAGAAAACAGCAGAAACTCTTTGATTTCAACATGCACAAATTTTTCATGAGCAATGAATTAAATGCAAGGAAAAAAAGAGACCAGAAATTAGTTTTTTGAGCTGAAACTGTCTGTTCTTACTTACTGGGGAAATATGATGGTACAACAGTGGAATTTGACAATAAAACAGAACCTCAGCTGGAGAGAGAGATGTTCCCCCCACGCTCTTAATCCACATAATTCTTTAGCATTTTTTTACATTCAGAGGATTAAAAAATGACTGGCTGTTGAGAAATAAACTTTTAAATCTTGCATGGTGCTTGGCTAATGAACCAGAAGATCTTTATGATTCATCCCATCAGATAGAAAAGCAGTCACAACTTTCTGAAACACTGAGGTTTTGACCTATGAAATCAGGAATTTAGGGACTTTATTGTAACCTCCTTCCAACAGCACTCACCTTGTCTTCAACAATTACTTGAATATTCAACTAAAGTTTCATATATGTAATTTCTGATACATCACCTGGGGTAGAGTCAAGAGGAAAATGTCAGCAGAAAAAGACCTCCAGTGATTCATCTATAAATCTTGAGACCTTTGCCTTCCAAATTTAACTACTCCGCCTGTTTGTCACTGTTCACCTATTAAGGAAATTTTGCTCACAGACCTGTCCTGAACTCTTACCTGTGTATGCAAATATGATTAAGTATATGAAACATTTCATATGACACACTGGAATGGGATGAACATTGCATGGATGCAGAAATGTCAAGGATTTTGCAGCATGAAAATCTTCACCAACCTATCCACGCCTCTTAGGAGGAGCTTGGTATTTTTTGATGGATGTCCTGAGCTTAGTGGTCATATCAGAGTAATTTTAATAGATAGGCTAATGTTCATGTAGTCATAGAATCGCAGAATGGTTTGGGTTGGAAGAGAATTTAAAGATCATCCAGTTCCACACCCCTGCCATGGGCAGGGACAACTTCCACCAGACCAGGTTGCTCCAAGCCCCATCCAGCCTGGCCTTGAACTTCCAGGGATTGTGAATACACAACCTCTCTGGGAAACCTATGCCAGTGTCTCACCACTCTCACAGGGAAGAATTTTTTCCTAATATCCAATACAACTCTATTCTCCTTCAGCTTAAGGCCATCCCCCCTTGTCCTGTCACTCCATGCTCTTGTCCAAAGTCCTTCTCCATCCTTCCTGTAGGCGCCCTTTAGGCACTGGAAGGTTCTCTAAAGTCTCCCTGGAGCCTTCTCCTTTCCAGACTGAGCAGCCCCAACTCTCCCAGCCTGTCTCCATGGGAGAGGTGCTCCAGCCCTGTCATCAACTGATTGACTTCTTCTGGACTCCTTTCTACAGGTCAAAGTCTCTAGCTGTGTCTTGCTTAGCCTTGGGCATTGAGAATTTATTTTTGTGAAAGGGGGGATGCCCCAGTGGTGAGGAGTTCATAAACTGTTTTGATAGATGTGAAAAACAAAGGATGATCAGCACAGGAAACAAAAAGTAGATTAAGCTTAGTGGACAAAGAAAATGAGAGAGTTATGTACAGGCATGGAGAGAGACAGAATAGAAGCCACAGAGCTGGCAAGTAACGGGCAGATATTCAGGGAAGAGTGCAGATGACAAAGAGCATGTAAACTATTCATTGCCTTTTTTTTAAGAAGAGTTCACACATCCTCAGACAACCCAAACAGAGACTCACACAATGAGACACTACTGAAGAGAAAACAAAAAAGAACAAGCATGAATGGCATGGCACAGACTTTGCAATCAAGTCAGCTTACACTACATTTCAGCTGGTAAATGAACATTCTGACATTCTGTAGCTCATTTTCACAGCAAGATAGGAAGAAACATAAATCTTTAGCACTGCCCACAACAACACCAAGAGCAAGGCTGGAAAAACCCTTTGTCAACAAACCCTTCTTTCAGCCACAAGGCAGCAAAAACTCTTAGAAAAAGATATAACCAAAAAGATATAACCAAATGTCTGCCTGTCCACTTCTCCAGGAACACCCAGCCATGAAATCCCCACGTCAGCTCTGTGAAATCTTCCATGTACCTTCACCTTCCACATGAGGCTTTCTTTTTCCCTCCTTAGGGCTTGTTAAAATTTAACTGTCAGGGGATGTCAACTCAGTTGCTGGAGTACAGGCATTTATCACTGTTTGAGATATCCTGAGGTGTCCAGATGTCCACACAGCCTGACATATATGACAGAGGAGCTACAGAAGACTCACATACCTCAGAGGGGTGAGGCCAGAAAAAACACCACGGGAATTGTCAGATTGTGTGAGTGGTGATAAATGCCATACAATTCACTGAGATGGGACTCCCTGATAGAATTTGATAATCCCCTTGTCCTTTATTTGAGAAATCTCCCCTATCATAGAATTTGAGCCATAGAGTTTGGACTGTGTTGTTCAGTTGTGTTTTGAATAGAATAGAAACAGAAACTAGGGAAACATGAAAACTGCTATGCATGACATCTAAATGGCTTAATAGCAGACAAGAAAGTGAGTTTTCCTGCCAGTTGTGGACTGAAGTGTTGTTTCACATGTCTAGCAGAGTGTTTCATGCTCCTTGAAATATTTCTCCATTGCTCTTGTCCTTTCATGGAATCACAGAATCATAGATTGGTTTGGGTTGGAAAGGAGTTTGAAGATCATCTCATTCCACCTGTCTGGCATGAGCATGGACATCTTCCACTATCCCAGGTTGCTCCAAGCCCTGTCCCAACCTGGCCTTGAACACTTCCAGGGATGGGGCAGCCACAGCTTCTCTGGGCAACCTGTGCCAGGGCCTCACCACCTTCACAGGGAAGATTTTCTTCCCAATATCTGATCTAAATCTCTCCTCTTTCAGTTTAAAGCCATTCCCTCTTGTCCTGTCACTCCATACACTTGCAAAAAGTCGCTCTCCAGATTTCTTGTCAGCTCCCTTCAGGTACTGTAAAGCTGCAATTAGGTTACCCCAAAACCTTCTCTTTTCTAGAAAGCAAAATCCCAATTTTTTCATCATTTCATTGTGGGTGAGATGCTCTATCCCTCTAATCATCCTGGTGGCCTCCTCTGGGTTTCCATCCTGTGCTGGAGAGCCCAGAGCTGGATGCAGAACCCAGGTGGGGAATTTGGGTTTAGCTGGGTGGCTCTAAATACCTTGTGAACCTGTAATAATCTAAATCTGCTGCAGAGTGACTCTCTAGCTTATACTTCCCATCTTTATCTAAAAAAAATAAAAGATCACTCAGCACTTTGGATTAAAATATGCATTTGCCTTTACTGAATTGCAGTGTAATACCTTTTTCACTCCAGTTTGTCAAGATAATTTTGTTGAGTTCTTGCTAATCTTGTCTTCCCCCGTGTCCTCCCGGTAGCCCCACCCATCACAGTGACACCTGCAAATCAGATAAGAATATCTTCTACTTTCTGTTCTGACTCACTGTGCTCTGAAGACTGATAAGTTCCTGCCAGTTCAGCGGGGGATTCCTGTCACAGTGATCTGATAATCACACTACAAACATGGTGTTTCTACCAGTTATATATCTACATCACAGTCGTTCTGTTTAGATCCTGTTCACGATAAAAACAGCAGAAGAAATAGTGTCAAACACATTTCTAAATCTAATACAGACTAATTCTATTGCTTTTTCTATATCTGTGAGGCTTTTACACTCTCACAGTATGATTTTAGAGGGCTCGGCACAATTTTGTATTGAAAAATCTATTTTGGTTTTAACTCATCCTTTTGTTACTTTCTAAGTGCTTACGGATAGTTTGATTATTTGTTACTGTGTTCCGCCAGGAACTGAAGTTAAGCTGACTGGTCTAGAGTTTCTTGGGGTTTCTTTTCTGAGTTTTAAAGAAAAATATTCAGATTTTATTCTGCCAGTTGTCAAGGAGTTAATTTGCATTTCATAAGTTCTCAGAAATGTCCATGAAGAAATCTGCAGTTACCTCAGTGTTCAGCCTAAGTACCCTATCATGAAATTCATGAGAGCTGAGAGATTTCAAAACTATTTGTTCTAACTATGAAAAGTTCTACCTCTTTTCGTTGCTTGCTCTCCAATTTCATTTGCAAAGATACTCATAGTGTGGGCTTAATGCTTTTTCTTTCTTCAAGCAACATGCATGGTATAAGTTCTTTTCAATTCTGTTCATTTTCAGAACCAATAAAATGCCCTTTTCCAATCTTGACTTGGCCTTGTATTTCACAACAACAAGTTATAGCCTATTCATGAATTTCAGAATATTGTTCTTATTTATTTGCTGATGTTTATGTTCTTACCAGGAACTCAGAAAAGTTTCTTGTGAGTTCATTTAAGAAGTGGTTGGCTGTGCAAAGTTTAGCAGCTGTGCAGTACATGGAAGTCTTTTTAACACTTTCCCATTCTCCAGAAATTACTTACAGAGTAATTCCCTCTTTTGAACCTCCTAATCCCTGACATATTAGATTTTTTTATCTGGGGAAATTATCAGAAGTATCTCAAATGTTTCAATGTTTATAGGCCTATTATTTCTTATTTCACCTCTTTTTTTTTATACAGTAGAGATTTCTCTGAGCCACAGAACTCAGCTTGAGTTGCAGCCAGTTTCCAGTTGCTCATGGTAAATAGTCTTGAAGAGCAATGCTTAAAAAGTCATTAAAAAATCAGATTTTTAGTGCTTTGCTTCTCAAGGTAAATCATAGAACTTCTACCATCCTGTGTTAAAGGAACATTTAGAGATTTTAGTGTGTCACATGTGTATCCTTTCCTGATATCCACCTGACTTTTTAAATAGGATTAATTTCATTATCTGCCACCATTCTGCAGTGTCTTATTTCTACCCTCTGCATTTGCAGTCTACACATATTTGCAAGCAGTTCCTAAGTGCAGCTCAAAAATCCTGATTCAGCCTTGTCCTATTTTCTATGTAAATGGAAAGGTGTTGTGGGTCTTGATCTTTTCCTGGCCTTGAACACTTCCAGGGACGGGACATCCACAAATTCTCTTGGCCACCTGCTCCAGGGCCTCACCACCCTCACAGGGAAGAATTTCTTCCTAAAATCTTAACTAAATCTACCCTGATTCAGTTTTAAACAACAACTCTTCATCCTATACTATGCTTCCTGATAGTCTCTCCCAGTCTTTCTTGGAGCTGCTTTAGGCACTGGAAGAGGCTCTAAGCTTTCCCCAGAACCTTCTTTTCTCCAGATTTGTCAACCCCAACCCTCTCAGTGCTTCCTCATAGTGGAGGTTGTACCATCTGGATTCTTATTCATACTAAAAAACCCCACAAACATCCAAACAACTCTCTGTACCAGGGAAACGTAAATCATTATCTGTAAAACTGAGTCAAGGCACAAAATAGATCAAGGGAATTGTCCAAAGTCCCATCCAGGCAATAAATGGAATTAGTGGAAGTGTCCCTGCCCATGGCAGGGGGGTTGGAATGAGATGAGCTTTAATGTCCCTTCCAACCCAAACCATTCTGTGATTCTGTTTCCAGGGATGCAAGCATGGATTTGATCTCAGGTATTCTGGAGACAATGTGCCTGATACACCATTTCCCCACTTCTATTATTTCTGCAGGTTCAGATCCTTGTAGTTAGGATAGAGCAACAGAAGAAATAATGTAATTTTTGTTCCCATCTTACATGTTGGGGTCTAACTGCGTTTCAGGTAGAGGAACTTCTGCAGCTAAACCACAGCCTGTAAACCTGGGCCAAATGGTGCTGATGACCAGGCTGAAATTTGCTTACAAAAGTTTCAAAGATATTTTGGAAAATATATCTGTAATCTTCAACTGCCATGGGTAGAGGGTATGTAATTAGTCGCTAAAATTAATTACAATCTTGTAAGTGGAAGCCAGGCATGTAAAATGTACAAGTACCCAGCCTTGTCTGCCCCAACATCATTAATGAGATCCATTATCCCTTCATCAGGAATGTAGGCAGAGCACATGTAAGTTGTAGTTTGAACAGCAGGTTATTAAATCAAGAGGGTTTGAAAGTGAAGATAAGTATAGGAATATAGATTTGTGCACACAGGGATATTCCTATATCAACAAAACTTTAATTTAATTGAACTCTCTCACAACAATTCAAATTCCTTTTTCCTTTTCTCTCATTTTATTCCTGTCTTTAAAAAAAAAATCCATCAAATTTCAAAGCATCAAAAATTATGATGTCCTACAGGAAAAGTATTTTTCCTTTCCAGATTTATGGCCTTTTGGAGGAAAGCTAGAAAAAATATCTGGCAAATCAAAGTGCAAGTGAGGAGCTGTGTGCATTTGCTAGGAGCACACACAGAGATTGACTACCCTTGGACTCCAGGAACGACTTTAAACAAAAGAGCTCGGGGTAGAATGAAGAGCAGAAAGTAATTATAATGCCAAAGGATAAATTTTCAAAGATGCTTCTGGGAATTTGTTGCTGAATTTCCATTAGAGTTAAATATTGTCCTGGTGCAAACCCTGTCTGAGGATCACTGAGTTTAATAAGGTAGAACCAGTGGGCTATACAGGAAGTCAGAGAAGGGCAGTATCTTCCCATAAAACACAGGGAAAAGAGTCATTTGAAGGTACAAGTGTGTATGAAGTACAGGGAAGTGTGGGAATACTTTCTTAGCTGAGAATAATTGGGTATTACCTTTGTGGCAGTTCGGTGCATGAAGTAAAACAGTAAAAGAAGCAATAAAAGCATTTTAACATTTATAAAAACACAGATACATTACAAGAGTAATATCCCCAGCTGATATAAATCAGCATACACCCATTTAAGCTAAATTGATAGCTATTGGTAGGAATATCTGCCTTGCCTTAACAAAACACTTAGTTTTCATATTTACTCTGATCATTCTTTTCAGGAGGCAAAGATTCTGGTTACCATGAGGTGCACTGTTCCAAGAAATCCACAATATTTACAAATTTTGCATGTGGTGACATGATTAATAACTAGTTTGGGGCAAAGAAAAATCTCTGTTATCTTTATTGATTGATTTCTTGGTTAAACACAGCAGAAAAACTCGGAGGGCACCCAGAAAAACAAGTGCAGCATAAAATTATAGTGATGCAGACATATATCCAAGCCTACATAAAGTGTTTGATACTCTTTAGGGTGACAAACTAAAGCAGGAATTAGCGAATGTATTTTGGGCACTTCCCTTGATAATTCCCCTAATGCAGGACACTTCTCTTAATGAGACATTGGAATAATTGACACTTTTGTGGCATTTTCCCTGATTTCCAGACCCTGTGATTTCCCAGCCTCCTTGGAGCACTGAACACAATTTCAAAGGCCCTCTCCACCTTTGTGTAGCTATTGTAAGCCCATTAAATGGATCAGTGCTTTGGATGAAGCCTTGGCCCAGCTGAAAGCAGTCTGAAAACTTCCATTGACTTCAGCGGGGTCAAAATTTCATTTCCAGCATTCATCTTCCTTTCTCTTAGAGGAATGTTATTTTTAAAGCCTCCCTGCCATGCTTTGTGCCTATTTATAAAGGGAAGATGTCAAAGTGTACCTCTCCACTCCTTTCAGACCTAGAGCCAGGGGTTATTTTGCCTGGCAAAGGTCTTCCCAGTCAGGACACTCAAGGCAGTGGTTTCATTAGTGAGGGTGAAGTAGCAATCAAGAGGTCAACACCCAGTGGGTTTTGAAAACCCTCAATCCTCCAAAGCAGAACATATCCCAGTAGGATTAAGAGGGAATACTGCCTTCAACTCCTCTGTATGTTTTATATCTGCTTTGTATGGGATGACTTTATTTTAAGAGGCTGGGGGATGAGAGTAGCTATCAGCAGGTCTCCAGCTGGTTTATCCAAGGTCTCAGGCCCATTCTGATGATCCCTGGAATAAAAAGAAGATGTGGGTGGGCATGGTTAGAATTGCCCCACACGTATCAATAGCCAATTAGGGAACATAACTCACTTTGATCCACTGCATACAGGGAAAGAGTAAATGGCTTTATATGAATAAATCAGTTAAAGAGAATTATTTCTCCCTCTCAAGAAATTATAAATGGTTCTATCAAGTACCATTATCGGCTTTAGCGGAAATAAAATCTGACATTTGTCTCTAGAGCCTTTTACATTAAAGCATGATTTTTACAATTACATTCTCCAAACTTTTAGTTCACTAATGGCAGGAAAGGAGGCATAAGGGCAGCAGTCAGCAAAGAAAGGAGGCTCATTCTCATGCATGTAAAAACGAAAGGGGTACTTAGGAAAATTCAGGAACTAGAAAAGTCATATTCCAGTCTTCAGGACTCTGGATGGAGACAACATTTTTGAGTAAAAGCTCACTTTCTTGTAGTATCTGTAAGAGTATCTTATTGCATTTGTAAAGAAAATGTTTATAAACAATTGGATTTATGTGTCATAGGAACTGAAAAAGGCTTTATTGTAGGTTACCATAATTAGAGCATTTTTCGAGGTCTTTTTACACCTTCAAGTGAACTATATGAGACTGGCCAAAAATCAAAAAATGGGCCCTGCACCAAATGAATGACCACTCTGATTCACTCTGATAGTTCTGATGGTTTTTATTAGTGTCTATTTACCATAAAATAAAGGTTACTGACATATATTTCTATTCATAAGATGAAATTGGTTGTAAAATTCATCCTGCTTATTCCATATGAATCAATCTAACTTACCTTTAGACTGAGTAAGGAGTTGACAAAAACAATGCAATCCTACACCAGGTTGTAAAGACATCAGTAAAACAAACATTTTAAAACCTCACCGTTCACTGACTCACAGAATGACAGAAACTATTGGGGTTGGAGGAGATCTTTGGAAATCTCATGTTCTGCAGGACAATAAAACCAACTTTCCCAGGAGGCAGCTGAAAAGAAATGTGAATTTCTTGTGTATCTTGACCCACAGTCTCTGCTGGCTGTGCTCTCTCGATGGGGAAAGAGTGTCACATCTGTGACATTCAATGCCACTTCCAGCTCATCTGACAACAGAGACAGTTCAAGACGGCTTCTTTCTAAAAATGTTCAAATTATCTCTCTCCTTCCTGGTTCATGGATGCCCTGTCAAAATATATTAAAACTTCGGTTAGTGTCTTCAGGATTTTACCTTCTTAAGATTTTTAATTTTTTTTTTATATTTACTGAAAATATGGATATTGTTATCATAGAATCACAGAATAGTTAGGATTGGAAGGACCTCTGGAGATCATCCAGTCCAATCTTCCTGTTAAAACAAGGGTTGCCTAGAGTAGTTTACACAGAAATGTGTCCAAATGGGTTTGGAATGTCTCCAGAGAGGGAAAATCCACCACCTCCCTGTGCAGCTATTCCCTGTGCAGCTCTGCCACCCTCCACAGGAAGAAATTATTACTCATGTTGATGTGGAACTCGTTGTGTTTTACTTTATAGCCATTACTCTTTCTCCTGCATCTGGGCACAACTGGAAAGAGTCTTGGTACCCACCTTGGAGATTTTTGCATGTATTGTTGACATCCACTCTCACTCTTCTCTTCTCCAGACTGATCACTTTTGTGGCTTCCACTGCATGGTTATTTCAGAATTAAATCTTTTTTGTGCTGCACATGAACACTTACAGATGCTCTTTCTGGAGCGAGAATCTCCTGGAGGTGCCATCCATACAGATCTTTGCTGTTACTTGGGATGGGACAAGAGGTCTTAAATGCATCTGCTCACACCAGGGACATCACCAGGGACAAGCAGAAGGGGCCAGCAGACCTTGTAATGAAGGCTCATTGTTGGATAACACTTCATCTTCACTTCTCTCTAATTAACACTAAAATAAGTACTCAGAACAGACCACTTCTACATAAAAAGGAATCCCTGATAGAGATTGGCATTTATAATTAATAGCTAGCTAGCTCAAGTGCTAGCTCTTTACTTTTAAGTGCTCCATTATTATAATTTCTCCTGAAATTCATTGTAATAACACTGATCACAAAGAGGCCATTTCTCTTTGGTTTAAAGAGCTGCTGCCAGTGATGGCAAGGCAAAGATTTGACCTACATAAAAACATAAGGGCACGGGCATGCTTTAGCACTTGGACATATGGAGCTGCAAGAGACTTGTGTATCACGGTGACAGCACTTGGCTCTACAGTTGACATAAAGGAAATTTTCAAATGCCCCCTCCTGCAGAAGCCTCTCCTGATTTAACAGCATTGCAGTGGAACCATATGAAGCCTTGTGTGTCTCGTTTGCAGCTAAACATTTTAGTTAAAAAAACACTGAGGCATTTTTTATGATGAAATACCCAGAAGTACCAGGATTGTCTTTGACCTCCAATTGTCTGACAGCAAGGAAGGAAGTTTTCCAGTCTCCTCCAGAGTCACTGTGTACAGGGTGGTGAGATAAAGCCAATAGACCCTTCTGAGAGAATATCTCGCTGATCTGTGTAACAGCAGAAGGTGTTTAGGGGTCTCTCCTACACCCAGGACTCACCAGAGTTCAGAAAACATAACACGTAAAATGCAGAAACTATGAAATGCACAAAGCAGTCAAGCATTGACTTGGACATTCTTTGATCCTATAATCTTTGATCAAGAGCTATGGACAATAAAGTTAAAGGTTAATTAAGGAGCAAAACAGCCTCACATTTGTAAAATAAAATTACCTGTTTAAAAATCCTGTAATTAAGAAAATAATCTAATAATAGTTCCTGGCCGGAGGCAAAAGCAGATTTCTGAGCTAAGCTCAGTTTTTCAAGCTAAGGGAAATATCTCACCTAACTCACATACCTAAGTGATGAAAGGTTTCAAATAATAATGTGTTCCCAAGGTGAAAAGGGACTCTAATCTCTTTTAGTGCTGCTACAGACCTCTCAGAGATGACTGCTGCAAAAACAACACCAATCTCATAAAACCAATGTCCAATTTACTTACACTTCCAGAGGGAACTCCCTCAGAGCTTCAGCATATGTATGTTGCAGGTTCCTTCATAACTCCAATCTAGGTGGATGAGAAATTATGGGTAGTCAAAGGATAAAATGTCCTCATATTTTGGTTTTTTTTTTCCTAAAACTGTCATTGAAAATAAGAACAAATGGAAAGGGGGATTAAAAAATCAGTCTGGAGTAAGTTTCTTGCTGCTGGTTTCCATAGAGCTTAAGAGAAAAAGATCAACCCAAGCAATACCCAAGCAATGTTATCCATGTAATCTGCTTATAAACCAAAGCACTTTTATACGCTCTGATAGACTGTTCCACCAAAATAAACTGCCATTTTGTGTCCAGTAAAATTGGACTAATCTTGCCATGTAGTACACACATTCCTAAATTATTTCCAACTTTCTCTGTCTCAGAAATACTGCAAAGTCCTTAATACAAACTGCATTTTCCATTTGTGTAGCACCTGAAGATCTCATAGCATATTCCTAAATAAGATTCCAAGTTCATGTGTATGAATAGCTCACCTTTAGTTTTGCAAGGGCAAACAGAGAAATTGAGTAATTTATTTAGCTGACATTGTAAGGGCATTGACTTTGCCGAAAATAGAGTCCAGATCTCCTGGTTCACAGCCCTGTGCTGGAGAGACCACACTGCTCTTCACAAGCAACCTCCCAAGAAGCCCATAAAACTCCTAAGTGGCAGCTCGATATATAATGCTGATCCAACATTTGCCGTGGGTAATGTTTTACAGTAGATCTGTTGCAAATCATTTCTTTTAAAGCGATTCCTCTGTCTCTGCCTAATGATTTATTCAGTCTTTGTTGCCTGGTGTGAATCTTCCTCCGAAAAAACAATATGCAAATCCATAAAAGTGCAACTTCAGGGGTTTTCTTTTATTTTCTTTTTTTTTCCTTTTCTTTTCTTTTTTCTATTTTTTGGTTTTTCTGTAATTTTATTTCATTTTATTCAAATCATAAATCTTTACATTGTGGGAACGAACATTAAGAAACCTGAAGCAAACACTTTCTGCACTAATTGGTTTTAGCCTACAAAGGCTGCATTTTCTCTCCCATTCAGAATTTTCTGCAAAAATGGAAATGACAAAAGGAAAAGATGCCAAGAAGGTTTTTAAGGCAGTGGTTGGAAATGGGAGGCTGGAGAGGAAAATGGCATCCCTCTGGTTACAGCCTTTTAAGAACATTTACTAATCTTTTAATTGGTTAAAGTTAATGCACCTGCCTATTGCCCATGATGAGACACAGGATTTCCAAGTGGAAACACAGGGATGTTATCCAAAAAAGTTATTTTTAAAAGGCCAAAAAGGAAACAAACATTGCCTCAGTAAACAAACACAAAATATCCCTGTCCTAAGGCAGAGGGCCTGAGAGACCAAGTTTTTTTTGGAACATGATAGAATATGTGACAAAGGTTGGAACTGAACCCCATCCAGAGGTGTAATTAATTTAATTAATGCAAGTTATTCAAAAGCCAAGAGTCAAGTTTGAAACTAAGCACCATAGCCTGTATATCAAAGGGGAAATGGTGATTAGCAATCCCAAATAAATGTCTGGCATAAGAAAGGGTGGTAGATTGAAGGAGAGTAGATTAAGATTTGTTGTAAGAAATTCTTTACTGGGAAGGTGGTGGGATGGTGGAACATGTTATCCAGAGAGGTTGTGGACTTCCCATCCCTGTAGTGTTCAAGACCAAGGGAAGATGGAGCTTGGAGAAACTGATATAATGGAAAATGTCCCTGCCCAGGGTAGGGGATTGGAACAAGATGATCTTTATGGTCCCTTCCAACTCAAACCATTCAATGATTCTATAGTATATCATTGAGTAACTTTCAAAAACTTTTTAGTTTTAACTTCTATTTTAGTGGAAATGCAGATTGTCTCAAAGTGTGCTAGAAAGAGTTCAAGTTTTCCACTTGTATCTCAGTCATTTATCCGTGCTTTAGCTCTGGCCAGTTGCTCCTTTTCTATATAATCTAAATTATATCATGTCATATGACTTAGAAAGATAAACCAGTCCTTGATTATGAGGGATCAGACACCTCAGCAATGGAGACTGTGGCATTAAACTAAAAGGAGCTGCAGTAACAGCTTTGCAAAGCAACTCTCTAAAGAAGTTCACATTGTATTGTCCAAGTATGCCTGGAGAACAAAACTGGGAAAATCTCTTTCCCCTTTCTCAGTCAACCATTAAAATGCACTTTGTGACAAGGCTGGGACACTCAGAAATGTACTTTGCCCTAAGCTTACTCATATCAAGCAGACAATAACAGTATTGGAAAAGGAGGTTTTGCTGGATTAACACTCATAACAAAGGTGATGTGCCCCACACTTCTCTTTTCTTTGATCTCACTGTATTTTGATGTCTCTCTTTCTGCACGTTCATGCTCTGTTGGTTTCTTGCTCATTGATGGCTGTCCTTTAAAAAGAATTCCTCTCACTTGCCCGCATCTTTCAGCAAAAATGAAAAGGAGGAAGAAAAGGCTGACTAGCAAGAAGCTGGGTGAGTTTCCCGGAGCACCTCAGGCTTTAAATACAACTCCTCAAAAGCCATGCACTGATCCCTGCTCCACCTCAGAACTGGGTCAGTAGTGCTCCCAAAGTGCTCCCAATCTCCTGTGTCTGTGTTTTGGCTGTACCCCAATTCTGTAGGGTTTAGAACCCACCAGTCCCATTGCACCCAAACCTTCCTTTAGGTGGTCTGGAAACCCCCAAACCAGGATAAGAGATGAGCTGACCTGGAGACCATGAGAAAAGACTCTCTGGACATGCCACACCACAAACCCACAGGTCACAGAATTTAGACTCAGTCATTGTGATTAAGGTAAATATCACTTTTAGACAATCACTCTTACCCTTGAATCTGGCTCTCCCAAGGTAGAGCTGCTCTTGAAGATGACAACAGGGAAGAAAAAGCAATCTGATTACTACTGTAGATTACTATTATCTTAATTTTAAAATGAGAGATTGCATGCTTCAGACACTCCTTTATGCTCAGTGAAAGGTTAAACATTCCTGAGACTGGTCTTGGCTTCTCCCACTTTCTTCTCAAGTTGCTATAACCTCTCCTTTTCAGTTTTGATCACAGTTTCACTGGAGGTTGATTTCATACAGTGCCTGGGACAATTGACTCCTCATATTCTCCTTCTATGAATAAACAGTCAAAAGCCATTTGTAAATAACTTGCCCTTTCTGCACAAATACTGATTTGGCTCCAATCTCATCCTGAAGAGTTCAATTACTACAACACAGCGTCTGAAGTGTTCAATTACTGAGTCAGATTTTTACCTACAAGCATTGATTTTACCTCTTTTCTTTGAAAAGATGGTGGCCTAGCCATTAATTGTTTAATCTTGCTAAGCCGTTTGCTTGATGTTGCTATACCTTGGTTTACACATTTTAAACTTAGGGATAATAGTAATTAATAATAATAATAATTTGTGATCTCTTTCTCTCCTGGGATAACCAGGAAATTAATTAATGAATGTGATTTGAAACTCCCCTCTGAGAGGGAAGGGGAAGAGTTCTGGTCATGACATTTTAGTTTGAGAGGCCCCTGGAAACAAGAGCTTAATTTTTCAAGTGGTAGCCAGCTATTAATATGTGAGGATTTCATAGAGCTTGGTTTTAAAATATGTATTTTGGACACCTGTCTTTTCAAAAGAGTCTGCCAAAGCATTTTTAGCAGAAAAACAATGAGAAATGGCTGTCAAATGAACCTGTATGTCATTAAAAAGAGAGGAAATTTAATTCTATGACTCATCCATGGAGCTGAAATAGTCTGTCACAGCAGCCCAGGGCAAGTGTCTCTTATTCCTGGCAGCACAAAGCCCAGCTGATTGATCCCAAAGCCTTCTGAATTCAGCAGAAAGGCTCCCAAGCTACCTCAGACTAATTAGCTCTTCTGCTGGTCTGAAAATTGTCAGTCATAAGAGACTTTAAATAGCAGGACTTGGAGTCGCTGGCAGGGATAGCAAAATATTGAACTTTCCCAGCCCACCTGGAACATTCTGGGGTTCTACAGCAATGTCCGGTCCTACAGCAAGGTGTTGCATAAATTATAAGTTCATCAAAGGAGAGAGCAGCACAGGATGTGACTCTTTGTGTTAATGTCACAGCAGGGAAGGCTGGCAGAATGTACAGGAATTATGCTAATGCAGGTGAAAATTTCAGGATTTTCCTTCCTGTAAAAGTTGTTCAGCGCCTGGAGGGAGCCTGAGAACTATTTGTGAGAAGCTTGTGAGCAAATCCACTCCCAGAGCACTGTTTTGGGTCTTTGATGCCTCCAGTGCAGTCTGTGGCTCTCTCTGGTCCTGCTGCAGTGCCACAGCCGTGGCCAAACCTCAGGCACGAGGATGCAAAATCCCACAGGGCACAAAACACTCAACTGCAGTTCAACATCATGAGCTGCCTGTTGGAAACAACCCCTTCACATCCTGCTCTGTCTCTTCATCCCTTTTCCTTCTCTATTTTGGTCACTGGTGTGTTGAGACCATGACCATCCCTCATTCCTGTTTGGTGTCTACATTTCCTCTTCCCTACAGGATGTTTGCACAAAGTCAGTGGATTCACCAATCGATTTTGCTTTATTTTTTTTGTTCAAGAAAACATATGGGGGAGTAAGTGTTTGAAGGAGGTTTTATTTACCACTAGTTCAAGGATCCTCAGCACTGCTTTTGAAGGCATCAGGGTTCTGCTCTGCAAAAGGTGCTCCCTGTCTTACATCTCTGCTTTTCTATTGTCTGATTGCAATGTTACTTTGCATTTCTACCACCTTTTATGGGATCTGTGGGCTGAATTCCTAGCAGTGAAAAACAGTGCACCTCAGGTGAAGTCAAGAGAATAATGGCAAAGCACATTAGAAAAACATCCACCGTATTAGACATTATTTAGTATCAATTTTTTGTTATCTATTTGCAATTTACCATTATTACCATTATTTATTATCAGGCTTGTTTCCTCAGACATTATGAATCTTCCTTTCATCAATGGATTTGGGCATACATTACACCCCCAAGGCAGCCAAATGGAAATATGAAGAAGCTTAGATGGTATTTTCAAGACACCTAATTAGTTCACATCCTAAAAGACACAATATAATGGATCTGTTGTGTATCTTTGACTGATAGGGAGGCAGTGCCAGACTGGGGATAATGACTGAAACCCATCTGGTGCTCAGGGAGGTGGCAGCAGGCTGGAGATGCCTTGTGATGGAGCAACTGTCAGAGGGGTTGTAGTGATGCAAAAGCTCATCCTATATCAGTGGTTGATGTGGGGTTCAGGTGCACAGATCCCTCATGGCAAGCATGAAATTTCACCTGCCAAACCACACTGGTCAATAGCTGATTTTCAAGAGTTTTCTCTGGCCATAACTCGAGGCACGAGTGTGAGTCGTGACATCTTCTTTTGTCTCTGGCTTGGATATAATGGATTTGGGCAGGGGGAGAGGAGGGAGATGTTTGCAAATACTGACTAGATGCTCATTTCTCAACAAGCACTAAGAAAAGGCTGGAAGGAGTCTCTGAGCAGGTGCTGCTCTACCCACTCCATCACTCTGCCTCCTGGAGACAAGGAGATCATCACTTTTAAGCTGCTGGGCTCATTTTCCATGGATTGGAAGAGGAGATTGTTTCTCTGTGCCTACAGCCAAGAACCAATGGCTGCCCACTGAGGTATGGCCTAATTTTCCACCCTGCTACCTGTCCCAATCACTCAGACATCCTGGATACATGGAAATACTGCCATGGTATTAGAACATGATGGATGTCATGGTTAGTGAGTCTTCATTTTCATGGGTAATGAGCAGAAGAGGCCTCTCCATAATTCTGACTCTCTAGAACAATGACGAGGAGCTGAGACATGCCTGAATAATGTTCATTCATAATGTTGTTATTTAGCAGGAATCGATGTTCACACCTGTTTATTTCTCTTGCAGACGCAAATGAACACAGTATGCACAATTAATATAGTTAAACTGAGAAATAGCTCAGTATTGATTAGCCAGCTTTCCATTATGCTGCACATCAGTCAATCTCTCCTAGACACCAGGAGAAACCTAATGGGCTTTTATTCATCACAGCCTAAGAAATCCCCACGGAAAACTTTTTCAATTCAAACCAGTAAATCTCAGGAATTTTGTTTCATTCCACCACTGAATGTCTTTGCTGCTTGGGCTATAAGTGAGAGTCACATCCCAAATGTTGGTCACATTTTTCAGAAGGGATTGGTTCACATCAACCTGGCAGCATTGTTGGATTATTGGCCTCAGCTGCTGAGTTTTGAGGTGTGTTGTGTATAAAACCCAGGTCAGATTCCAGTCTCATTTTCCCAGGTCTAATTCCAGTCTCACTTTTTTTGTTCAAGCTGTTAGAACCCAAGCTCTCTGTCTTTCATCTCTCTGTGATCTAAATCCCCAGATGGAGATGCTCAGGTCAGAGACAGGGCTGATTTGCCTTCAGATGGAAAGTGAGACAAATTACAGCACAGATGTATCGAAAAAGCTGCTCTCAGTTCTCTCTCATCTGTGATCTGCTGCTGGCTTTGCTTGTTTGGATGTCAGCATTGGACATAATTACAGCTGCCATCCTGCAGCAGTTTCAGGAGTGAAGAGAAGGCTTTGGGAAGGAATTCTTGTGCAGACACACTGATTGCTGATTTGCAGAACATCTCAGTCCAACCAATAACTGACAAAACCCCAAAGGTTTCAAAGGACAAAATAGAATTGTAATTTCACAACAGAAACAAATGTCACAGAGGATGAAGTTCTCATGCAATTTCTCGTTGAATATCCTAAACTGGAAGGGACTCAGGAGAATCAGTGAGTCCAACTCCTGACACCACTCAGGGGAACTGGAAAGCTAAATTCTGCACCTAAGACTGTTGCCCAAACACTGCTTGAACACTGACAGGTTGCAAGGCATGGCCACATTCCTGTGGAGCTTGTTTCAGTGCTCCACAAAGTCTCACTGAAGACCTTTATCCCAATGTTAAATCTGAATTTCCCCTGACACATCTTTTTACCATTCTCTCGTGTTCTATCACTGAAGAAATCAGCACATTTCCCTCTCCTGCCTCTTGTAAGAAAGTTCTACACAGCAATAAGTTTACCCGTCAGGCTATTTTTAATTTTATTTTAAATGGTATAATAATAACTACCCTTTAGTAAACTTTAAACTTGCAAAAAATTAATTTTTTAAAATCACTTAAAAAAACAAGAGTAAAACCATGATTATCCAGTTGTTTTCAATGAAAAATTGATCAAGTAGCCATGGTTTTCAACCACTTTTTGTGTATTTTGGGTCATGGATTCCAAGAGTCCATGTCTAAAGAGGACTACTGTGGATAACATTAAAAAACACTGGGTATTTTTAGTTTAAGACATCCTTAGAGGCATCCAACTTCTAGTGGAAAATGTTCAGGGATCCTCAAAACAAAATGGCTTGAAATATGGTGCAAACAGCATAGGAAATATGCCTTGAAGTTATACAGCAATTCCACTACTACATACAAGGCCTTTGTGGATTTAAGAAATCCCATAAATGTACTTTAGCACATTACAAAGGAACTAAAATGTAAAGACCCAGTCCAAACTCCCCGGGCTCATGCTGGAATTTACTAGCTAAGTGAGTGGTTTAGTGAAGATTTACGACCTCAATATTATCTGGAATTCATGGGTTTCCTACAGATTTTGTTGCTCTGAGTTCCTCAGATGATACACTTTCATTTCTAGAATGATGGAAGTCCTCTGTTTTTGTCTGCTCAAAAACAGATGTGGAGAAGGAAAGCTGCCCAGGTTTGTATATATTTATATATTTATAAAACAATAATTATGGTGGGCAGAATTTGTTTTCTTTCCTAAATATTTAGATGGAAAGGATGAAGGGAACACGCGCCATAGCGGCTTGTGAAACTTACCTGAAGAAGCCCAGTTTGGTCAGTGTCCCACATCGTATCAACTGTAAACATTGGGGTGGAAATAAAGCTGAAAAGGGTTCAGGTAAATGTGATCCCTCAGCATCTGCCTCATATTCAGGCATTCAAATGCCAGAAATCAGCATGAATTTCTGAGCCAACAGAGAACAGAGCACTTATTCTCCATCTAAGATCAACCAGAATTTATGAATTGCCAGGATGGTATTATATTCCTTCTCCAGCCCCATGCATGTAGGGATAAGGTTACAGGTCAGCAGATGTTTGAATTTCCCCATCCATGGCATCTTTCCATGGGAATTGCATGATACAAAGTAGAAAGGAGGAAGCAATTCCATGACATTGTATCACAGAATCATGGAATGGTTTGGGTTGCAAGGGACCATAAAGATCATCCAGTTCCAACCCCCCTGACATGGGCAAGGACACCTTCCACTATCCCAGGTTGCTCCAAGCCCCATCCTACCTGGGCTTGAACACTTCCAGGGATTGCCATCCACAGCATCCCTGGAAAATTTGTGCCAGAGCTTCACCACCCTCACAATAATGAATTTCTTCCTAATATCTAGTCTAAACCTACTCTCTTTCAGTTTGAAGCCATTTCCCCTTGTCCTGTAACTCCAGTCTCCTCAATAGTCTCTCTCCATCTTCTTGTAGGCTCCCTTCAGGCGCTGAAAGGCCACCAATATGCTACCCTGAAACCTTCTCTTCCCCAGGCTGAACAATCCCAACTCTCTCAGCCTTTCCTCATAGCAGAGCTGCTCCATCTCTCTGATCATCCTGGTGATCTCTGGGCTCACTCCAGCAGCTCCATGTCCTTCCTGCGTGTGTCACAGCCGAGGGACTTGCAGAGGCTGAGGAAGGCCAAGCACTTTCGAAAAAGACCAGACAAAGAGATGCAGCTTCACTTTATGAGATTTCACGTGACAAAGTACAACCCAGTGAGTCAACAAGGCCTCAGCAATATCTCACCAACAGACATTGCAAACTCATCAGTCCTACTTCTGCCACTCACCCAGAAGAATGGGAACCATTATTCCTAATTACACAGAAGCTGAAACACAGTTAATCAATTTACTTTGAGATACAGGGCTTGTTCCTGGGTGCAGAGAATTAATTTTCTTACAGTAATGCCTGGGAAAGTAGAAGATTGGTTCTGGTTGATTTACGGTGTCAGCATTTTTTTATTATTATTTCACGAACAACATCCATTTAATCACAAGGCATCTAGAAATTGAATACAAAAGGAAACCTTTCATTATTCATAGATAGTATCTTCCCCAAGCACAGATTTGTTTGGTTAATAATAACTACAATAAAAAAAAAAAGCTAAGGTTACCCTCACAGAGTATCTTATTTATTTCTTTTCTATTTTAATACCTAAAGGGATGCTGAAGATGAGCAAAATTGTCTCCTGCTGCTCTGAGTTGGAGGATAGAAGCAAAAATTCTTTTTTTTTTTCAGATTATCTTTGCTTCAACATGTGGAACTTTAATTTTGTGTTTTAAATTACAATATTACAAGAGTGAAGCAATTTCTGGCCTTTGCAGTATAACCACTACCCATGGTCTTATTGCTGCTGCTTGTGCACAGTCTGTGCCAAGGCTGACCTATGTTCTCCACAGAAGTAATTAAATATTTTGTGTCTGAACTTTGACACAAATTTTTCAATAAAACACTGACGTATGTCAATTTGAGCTTCAATAAGTTTTCAGAGTTTTGTTGTCAAAGCTTGAAAGTGTTCCAGGGAAAAAATATTTAATTATTCTGCAATTTCTGGCAGGAGTGGCTGATAGCCCTGGATTATTTGTCTAAGTCAAAAATTTCCAAAAAAAAAAAATGGCAAAGAATTATCCTGCATATAAATTTTACCTCCAGGGAAGTAAAATAAGACCTAAAAGATGGTTTCAGTTCTCAGGACTTAGAGAATGATCTTCAAATACTAATGATGAATAGCTGAATCTTGAAACTTCGGACAAACAGAAACAAAGGTTAAAAAAACCTTGCCTGTTTTGGTTTTCTTAATTTAAAAACCCTTGCCAAAACTATCTTCCCAGTAGTGGGAAATTGCAAAACAAATCTTATGATATCCAGTTCATTAAAGAAGATAATTATAGCTCAGCTGAACAATATCAGCAGCAATGTGGCCAGCAGGGCCAGGGCAGGGATTGTCCCCCTGGGCTGGGGACAGGTGAGGTCACACCTCAAATCCTGGGGTCAGTTTTGGGTCTCTCAGGACAAGAAGGATATTGAGGGGCTGGAGCATCTCCAGGGAAGTGCCATGGAGCTGGGAAGGGTCTGGAGAACCAGGAGTGGCTGAGGGAGATGAGGAGCTCAGCCTGGAAAAAAGGAGGCTCAGGGGTGACTTTATCCCTCTCTACAACTCCCTGACAGGAGGGTGCAGCCAGGTGGGAGTTGGCCTCTTCTCCCAAATAACGAGCAACAGGACAAGAGGAAATTGTCTCAAGTTGTACCAGGGGAGGTTTAGATTGGATATTAGGAAAAGGTTTTTCACAGAAAGGGTTGTCAAGCCCTGGGTTGGGTTGGTGGTTGGGTCACCATCCCTGGAGGTGTGGATGTGGTGCCTGGGGACATTGTTCAGCAGGGCACTTTAATAGGGTTGGGTTAATTGTTGGACCTGATGATTTCCAGGGTCTTTTGCAACCTAAATGAGTCTCTGATTCTGAATATAATGATTTCCATGGATGTATATGGGGCTGTTTATACAGATAAGACTTCCAGGAAGAGTCTAGAGTCTCTCTCTCCATGCACATAGTGCAAAAAGTAAGCCTCAACTTTCTGCTTGGAATTCTGGAAAAGTTGGTTTGCTAATGCTTGTAAAGTGCTTTAGAATCTTCAGCCATAAGAAGAGTAAAATGTATCAATTACTTTTTAATGAACCAGAAATAATGAGCACTAGGTCTCAATGATTTTTTCTTTCCTCCGACAACGTTTCCTCTTAAATTATGTATTTAATTCCCTCTATATATCTACCTAGATCTGTTTTTCTTAACATCCACATCACAGTTTTATCTTGGCACTGATACAGAAACACAGAGTTTGCTGGTTTCCTTCCCTGACAACTTCTTTAGCTCATTAGTATCGATTTAGGAAGTATTGAAGATAAATTAAGAAGTGGAGTCCGCAAGCAATAAGGTGCCTCCAAGGGTTTCAAGCCATGAGATGAACTACCTGCAAGAAACTGGCTGGAGCAGGGATATTTCATGAGCTCCTTTTGCAGGAACTGCTAAATTTCCCCAGGTATCTTCTGCAAAAGGCAGAATTTATCCATTGCAAGCAGAAATGGCTCTGTGGGTTTGTCCATTCGAGGCACACCCCACCTGAACTCTGATTTCACAAACCTCTTACAGATTCAGAGTGATTAGAGACTTGTGAGCTTTGCCCTTTGAGCATTACGTTTCTGCAATGGTAGTAAGTGCAGAGCATGAAATTATTTCTTTGGGTGAGTTTATAGAGTGCTATTGATTCCATGGGTGTGCTAAAGTCTGTTCTTAATTCCTAAGGACTCCTTAATTCTCTTACTTCATGGCAATGTTCCTAAGGAGAGAGGCAGTGCCAGGTTTTGCAGCAATGTAATGAGGAAAAACAAGAATTAACCTGACCAACACCTGAGAAGACAACATAGTGCTTTACATCACCAGCTTCTTAGAAAAGGCTTAAAACCTAATTTTTGTGTGTGTTGTGTATACCTGTGGTGCTATAACAAGAAATAAAGGTTGTAATAACAGTAATTAAGAATTGTAAGTAATTGATATAACTGCAAGGACTCATATTCAATTTTCTGGAAATAACTATTCCTACCCACTTGAGAAACTCAGCTATCCAAGACAATCATGTTTATCTAAGACCAGAATCTGAAGGGCAGGAATGTTTTTCTGGCTAAAATACTGTTCTCATCCTCAATTATCCTATATCTGTACCATCAAGAAAAGAAATGACCAATGTACCGAGTGACATTGACAAGATATGTACATGCTAGGCAAAAAAAATACATCTTATTTTTGCACTGATAGGTATAAAAATACAAGTCTAGTCTTCTGAAAAGTTGTCTTTAGATATTGCAATCAGTCCAACTTTACTGAGAGCTCTGAAGTCTTATTTGCCTCATGTTAGAAAAGTTTTCAGCTTCATATGTTGATACACAGCACAAGGACACTTTACTTGACCACAGCAAAAGTGGCTGTGTCTGAAATCTACAGCAATTTGTTCAGCTTTGTGTAGTTTTCTTTGTACCCATTACTTTTAAAATGGGCCTGAAACCTCAGCAGGATTTTTTTGCACACTGTAAACAAAAGTGCTTTCTCAAGACAGCCTTCACAGAATCACAGAATCCTGGGATAGGTCAGGCTGGAAGGGTCTACAGGTTTTAATTAGGAAAAAAAAAAAAAAGCTCTTTATTTTAAGAATTGCTTTAAAAAGGGTGAGATAGCCTTTGAAAATCATGATAAAACTGTTAGACCAAAAACATTCAAGTGACCTAAAAACCTGCAGTGCTTTTTACATTATGGTAGCTCCAGATATCCTGTGGATTAGTAGAGAAAATTTACAGGAATTGAGAGTATGGAAAAGAATTTGGGGGAAAGGGAAGGGAAGGGAAGGGAAAGGGAAAGGGAAAGGGAAAGGGAAAGGGAAAGGGAAAGGGAAAGGGAAAGGGAAAGGGAAAGGGAAAGGGAAAGGGAAGGGGAAGGGGAAGGGAAAGGGAAGGGGATCCATCAAACTTCAGGGAAAGCAGATTCCCTCTGCTCTTCTGTATTTGGAAGACTTTACTATCCTCTTATTTAGAGAGGATTTTTGCCAAGTGAAGTGTGTGTTTGTCTGGATGATAAATACACATTTTCCCAGAAGTTCATTCAATCATGCTTTGTATTTCCAGCATTACCTCCTGAACCCTGTCATGGACCACCACCTCTGCCTCCTACAGAGATTTAGCCATTCAGTATTTTCTAACAATCTCCTGCTGTCCCAAGTCCTGCTGCAGAAACAATGCCTCAGTTATTGATGTAGCTGATTAACTCTTGCTCCACTCTGAGTGCTATTTTTGTAAGGCCATGGAAATCTCAAAATCACAGCCCTCATTGTGCAGTCAAAAATGGAAGTGCATTACCTGTAATTTCCCAAGCATTTCATTTCCTTGGAAGATTTATTTGTAAACAAACAAGAGCTTTATTGTTGCTTGTTGCAGACATGCAGTAAATTAGTTTTTTTCCACACTGAAATGCTGCAGCATAAAATTCTCACTCGAGGAAAGTACTAACTGGCATTATAGCATTACTTTGTTAATTATGTTGGCACATACACTGCTGCTCTTTAAATTATTCCTGCACACCAGAAACACTTCGTACCTAATGATTTCCTGAACTTCTTGTACATTAGTTCGCACTTAATATAATTTAAATCATTGTCAAAATAACGAATGCAAAGACACAGACAATGTTTAAGGCAACATGGCTCCTGAGCCAGTGAGTCATGGCTGCAGGAACTGCCACAGTAAAGATTAATTTTAATATGTTGAATTTGGCTTTGATACGTTTGACAAGATTCTGATTCATTCTTATCAGTCTGACTTGTCATTTTTAAACAGATTATATTTCCCACACACTCCTCCAGCCATTTCTCAGTCATTACATTTTTGGTTGTTGATTGCCAATGGTATCTAATTAGGATTACGAACCTGGAAGACTAAGATGATAAAATTTATTTAGGTGGTTGTTTATGACAAAAAAGGCGATCATTAATCTATGACATAAATTTTATATTCTTCAGTCCTTATCACTGTTTGAATCTGCAACATTTTTAGTGGAAAACTCTTCAGTTAATATAGTTATCCTCCCAGATTTCTTACATGCTATTTACACGTTATTGCATATCAAATATACTACAAAATTAATTTAATATATTTTACCATCCCACTTTGAATGGAGCTTTCCAAAATTTCAAGAAATGTCAGGACATCTACTGTGGTCATTACCACATAAGTTTTCCCTGCTCCTGAGCTCAGAAAATGGCATGAAAATAGATTGACAATATAAAGAAGAGTCTCACCATCTCTTGAAATTTGAATTCAGCACTTGAGCTCCTGCCTTCCAGAGATACTCAGTGATGAGTCTTACACTCATGAGCACTAAGGATTTAGTATTTACTACTTAAATCTTCATAAGAACTAAGTGGACAGAAAAAGTTCCCAGATTTGTCTCTTGAGGAGCAGGCTCTTGCCAAAGTGCTTTCCATCCAGCTGGAGGAAGAGCTCCTCAGCCTGCAAAGAGCAAATCCAGTGGGAGCCATCCGAGCTCTCCTGGATAAACATGCAAACGTGGGACGTGAAAAGGAACATCTGCTAGGAGGAAGATAGAAAAGAGGGAAAGCAAAGCACAGATGTGTGTTTTCAATTCTTCACCTCTCTGCTATTTCTGTGTTTTACTCAGTGCTAGCAGAACCTTTGTGGCACTATCAATATAATGGGAATATGGTTGGTTTGACTTTTAAAATCTGTCCAGTGAAAGAAATAATGACGATAACGCTGGAGGCAAAGTGCATGATGATTATCCCAGTGACCATTTACATGCACATGCACAGCTGGCTGCTTCAGGGTAGCAGCCAGGAATTCCTCATCCCAGACGAGCTCTGCATCCACTTGGTGGCTCAGATTTGCACTTTCCTTTTATTTCCACCAAATCAATCATTATTCACCCCTGGCAGTGGGATAGGCAATGTGGTCTAGGACACCTTCATAGAGGGTGGAAGGAGGAGTTTTAAACCATGCTTTGCAACTTCATTATCTCACTTACAATTACATGTAGAATGCAGTTTTTGGTCCACGACCTTGGCAGAGATAAGGAAGATTCTTTGACTATGTGTTATCACTTGTGAAATGAGCCTTCTTTCTCTGCAGAGTGTAAGCATATCATTATTTTTAATACATTAATTTTATTCCCACAGTCCCTACGTTATGCTATTGCTTCTCATTTTTTTCCTTGCATCATTATGCTTTTCTCTCACAACTTTCTAGGAGCTTTAAACTATTTTTAAATTGCCGTCTATTTTATTTTAACTGCAATCTCCCATCCCTTTTATAGTTCCCTGCTATATTTCCCTCTGGTTTTGCTTCATCTTCTAATTTCATTTTCCCTGGGTTCATTATTTTTATGCTGGCTCTTTGAATGCTGTTTTTCCCACACGTAGCTCTTCTGTTCCTTGTACCACTGAATTGTTATTTACTCTTTGAAATTGAGGTTTGGATGCATCCATCTAGCTGGTAGCTCCATCTCATAATATATTGTGTTGTCACGGAGTGTAAAAGAGCCCATCTCAGTGGTGATTTGTTTTTAAACTGTGGATCCCTCTGGGAAGTTGCTGAGTGTACACGAAGAAGAGGAGCTGAGTTCCCCTCAAAGCTGATAAGAGTTGGTTGTGACAAAACCTTTGTGCTTTAGCAGGAGCAATGATAGAGATCATTTCCAGCTGAAGGATTTTCTCTGGGATTATGACTGCACAGGTACTCAACCCACTCTTGAACTTTTAAAAGTGCTGAACACTTGGGTTTCCAGATTGCTTAAAACTTAAATTGACATATGAGATCTCACCCTCCAGGAATTTGGGGGCAGCAGTTGAGAGCAGAGATAAGCCACCTGAAGCAATGCTAAAAACAACCAAGATTCAATGTGTGAGCACGAAATTCTCATTTTCTGTCGACACTAAGGTGAAAAACAATCAGGCAAGTAACTTTTGCTGTGTTGTAAGAGTTTTTCAGTTTTTCAAATTGTGTGTAGAGAGCATTGTGTCATGAAAGCTTAGCATGTGCGCCGCAGTAATTCTGTAAATTAAAATTTCTGTTCAGTGTCATTTTTTTGGGGAAATTTAGGGAAACCATTGATTCAATGGCCAATTAAATTCCTGCCTTCTACCTCCCCTTCATGAACCAAAGTCTGGACAGTGAAGGTACAAATTATCCTTTTTCTCCCTCCTTTCCTTACCATGGCTGTCACTGTAGTACAGATACACACCGAATATGATTAAAATAGTAATTTCACAGAATTTAGTCCATGTTTAGCAGTAAACCTGTGTTTCTTTGTTTCTTCCTGTTTCTCTTTGTTTCTTTGTTTCTTCCCCAGCCCCCTCACTTCTCTTTTCCTCTTTAAATATTTGTGGTTTATCAGTGTAAAGTTCAGCAGCAGCACCTTCAAAAGACTGAAATGGAGAATTAGCAGCAGCTTGAAGTGGAAATAGGATGGGGAGGGAGGAGAAGAACAGAGGAGGAAGATACAGATTTTTAATACCAGAAGTTCTTGTATCATAAAAATAGTTTCACTATTGGAAATCTGTATACAAGTCTTGTGATTTTGATCTTGGACAGGCAGCACGAATTTCATAGAGGTATAGACACATCCACAGACTTTCTTTTGGGGCAAAGCCAAGTCCAGGAGTGTGAATTAAAGTGAATTCAGACAATAAAAGAAGATTCTCTGGAACCACTCCCTGTAATGTTTTACAGTCTCATTCTCTTTCCATTGAACTCTACCTGCCTTAGTCTATATTTGTCTTGTCAGTTAAAGAACTTTTATCTGTAGTCAAAATTGTCTTGGCAGCCATAGAATGTTTTTTATTTAAGGCTATTTAGCTCCTCAGAACTCGGGATATTTTCAGGGTTTTTACTTGAGGAAATAAAGACAGGGATCAGAGCTAAGCTTGTTCTTTTACTTTCTGATCTGAAAATGAAAATGAAAAAAAGAGAAAGAAATGGAGAAAAGCAACCTCAGAAAGTGTAAGAAAAGTGTGATAAAAGGATCTTCATCAAAGTGGTAGTCCAGACTGACAGAAATCCATTGCACATTTCACTTTAGAATACTGCTCATATTTTGCATGAAAGGATAAATCTTAAAATTCATTCTTCAAATTTTATTTGAAATGACAGGCAAAGAGGTTGTGGACACAAGCTGAAATACAGAAATTTTCATTAAAACATAAGAAAATTGTGTTGTGAGTGTGGTTGGACATCAGCCATGGATCCTCCATTTTGGCATTTTTCAGTATTGATAGGATTCTCTCTTTGACCTCAAAGCAGAAAAAAAATTCTAATGACAAATGCAGAAGAGACCACCCTGCAGTCTGCCAGGTCTGTGGTGCCAGAAGCTGTTTCTCAGTTCAGCAAGGCCAAGTGAAAGTTCCTGCACCTGAGTCAGGCAACCCCAAACACAAGAACAGGCTGAGCAGAGAAAGGATTGAGAGCAGCCCTGAGGAAAAGGATTTGGGATTTGGAGAAGGATTTGGGAGGGTTGGTGGATGGACGTTCATCCTGAAGCTAGCATGGATGAAATTTAGTTATCACAAAAATCTAAAGTTATTTTGTTATAGTTATTTATCTGTGTATAAAGAACAGTGAAGACTCTCCCACCATAAGCAATCGCCCACTCCAGTCACAGAAAATCCCCAGCCACCTTCATTTTACACTGTTTTCTTGAGGTTACAAGGCATATCAGTAAATCTCCATTTCATACAAAGCTGATTTTAATGTCTGATTCTCATTTTCAGCATGTCTTGAGATCTGGTGTGGTTATTGTGAAAATAAAATAGTATCTGTATTCTTATACACAGCACAGGTTATCTTCCACCTTCGGTATCCTTTCAGAATTCCTTAATGTGATTCTCTGTCACAACTCTAATGGAGTTGGGACTTGTTTTATTCCATATAATGCAATGTGAACACATTTCTATTGCTGAATATTCTCAGCTAAGCATGAGCATATCATATAAAACACAAAAATAAACATGATTTGATGCTAAACTGCTCTCAACAGAGCTCCAGAGATTCTCTAACCAATATTGAGTCATTTTTATGTTTCCTGGCAATATTTTTCTTTTTTAAGTGTAGGAAAGCCACTTGTTAAATGTTCTTTGAAAATTTTGTAAATCAGTGCTGAAAACAGCACAAACTGAGGCTTTGTGTGCTGCTTGTGAAAATGTGTTTCCAACAGGTTTGTGTTGCCACATGCAGCTTTCCGGAGCTTCATCAGTATCCACATTTGACATTTTTTATCCTGAGTTAAGGCAGATATGGAGAAGCTGAGCTTGGTGTCTCAGAAAATGCAGAAATTCACAGGGGGGAGAATAAAATAAAAGAAAATAAAGGGTATTTAAGATAAAAGGGGGGAGAGATCCTCTCCTCTCCTCTCCTCTCCTCTCCTCTCCTCTCCTCTCCTCTCCTCTCCTCCCCTCCCCTCCCCTTTCTAGAGTGCTATTTGTTATAACACTCTAGACTTCAAATCCACAGGGTATGCAGTGACTAGAACAATTGAGGTAGGAAAAGACCTCAAGGTCACTGAGTAGAACCTTTGATCAAACACCACCTTTTCCCCCAGACCAGAACACTGAGTGTCACGTCCAGTTGTTCGTTGAATACTTCCAAGGATGGTGACTCCACCACCTCCCTTCCAATGCCTGACAACCCTTTCCATGAAGGAATTCTTCCTGATGTCCAACCTGAACCTCCCCTGGCACAGCTTGAGGCTGTTTCCTCTTGTCCTATTGCTTGGTGCCTGGGAGAAGAAACCAAACCCCATCTGGCTGCACCCTCCTGTCGAGGAGCTGTAAAAAGTGATAAAATCCCACCTGAGCCTCCTTTTCTCCATGCTGAGCCCCTCCAGCTCCCTCAGCTGCTTCTCATCAGCCTTGTGCTCCAGACCCTTCCCCAGCTCCATTCCCTTCTCTGAGGTGCTCTAGCACCTCAATGTCTTCCCATGACAGTTTCACAATCTCCTGCACAGAAAAGCAGAAATACATGAGAAAATTGACCATTGCTGCCAAAATGCATCAGATTTATGGCACAGTTGTTATTATCATGAACACAACATCTTTATTTTGTGTGTTCAGCTGGGTGTGTGGTGGATGCAGAGGTCCAATGTGTTCTTGCATATAGAGATTAAGGAAATTGATAGCTTTGATACATTGAAAAGAAAACATATCCCCTACAAGCGTTGCTCAATCTTTCTTTTCTGGACTTTTCCAGTCTCCCATGAGCAGTTGGGGTTCCCCCTAGGTCTCCCATGACCATCCAGAGACAAAGGGTGGAATGAAAATATCTATATTCACATATCTCTCTTCACAGCCAGTCCTTCCTAGTTAGGAATATTTAAACCTATTTAAGTGATTTAAGAACGTATTTACCTTGACATGCAAACTAGGTTTTTTTAAAGTCCCCTGACACAGAATTCATAGAAACAGGGAATGGTTTGGGTTGGAAGAGACCTTTAAGATTATTCTGTTCCAACCCCTTGCCATGGGCAGGGACATATTCCATTATCCCAGGTTGCTCCAAGCACCATCCAACCTGGCCTTGGACAATTCCAGGGATGGAGCAGCCACAGCTTCTTGGAACAATCTGTGCCAGGGCCTCACCACCTTGACGATATAGAATTTCTTCCTGATTAACTTCAACTTATTTTAAAGCTGATGTTTTCTCAGATCAAAGAACCACACAGAACCACAAAATGGGTCAGGTTGGAAGGGACCACAGTGACTCAAAACTCCCTGCTCAGTCAGGGTCTCCCTAGAAAACATTTCATGGGATTGCATCCAGATGGCTCTGGAATATCACACAGAAGAAAACATTTTGTTTAATTCTCCCAAAATGTTTCCCAGAGCCGCTCATTAAAAAATTGTCAGACAATCAACATGGCAGGTTGCCCTTTGTTATCTGTTTGATTTCCTCCTATGAAACAATCAAGCAATTTTGCTGTGATTTCTTTTTCTTCACCAGAGGGCAAAATAACAAAAGCAACTTATACAACATTATTTTTTGCCTTCAAACTCAGGTTTAAAAAGTCTTGAACATGCAGGCAGGAATCCCCCTGCTCCTAGACCAAGGCTTAATTATCTGGATTTTAAATACATTTTTTTGATTCACCAGTGCTGCCTGATAATTAGCTCTCCACTTTTTTCCCCTCACTGACTTTGTTTGATAAGGCTTTTATGGAGTCTTGACGTGCATAACTCAGTAAGTCCTATTTGTAATGCAGCTCTTCCCTCTGCCTCTCTGCTCTGTCCCAGGCTTGGAGCAGAGCAGGAGTCTAATTGGCACTGTTTACAAACCACTGCACTTGGGAAGAGCTGTGCCTCCATTTGATAAATAAAGATGCGAGAGATGAGAAAATTATAACTAATTCATGCCTTGAGCCATCTAGGAGTTGAGAAAGAAAGAAGTAAGATGGGAAAAGAGATACAAAAAGAGAAACAGGTGCATTTGGAAGGTAAATAGTCTACTTTGGAAAAAAAGCATCTGGAGTTTTTTAAGAGATGGTTTGAGAACAAGTGATGATTTACAAGGTGTGCTCGATCAATAAAAAATTGCCATGCTGAAGGTGGAAATGTTAAAAATCAAATAAATCAAATAAATTAAAAAAAAAAGAAAGGGAAGAAGTCTTTGCAGGGTTTTGCACTGCCCCACTTTTTAAGGCTAATTTCTATGATGAATCATATCTTTGCCCACACAGGCCGAATGAAATCTGGATCCCAGCCTCATAAACCTTGTGTTATTGTTAACAAGTTTTTTACTTAACTGAGACATATGATAGATCACCTTAAATCAGGTGGCTGGATCCTGGGAGGAGGGCACTGCAGGGACAATGCCTTGGCATCACAAGGACACAGCAAGAATTGAGCCATACTCCCCTAGAATTGTATTTCAGCTTGTGGTGTCTTGCTGTAAAGGAACTCCCAAATCCAGAAGTGTCATCATTGTCTCCAATACCTTTCAGCAGCTTTCTGCAACCAACAGAATCATGATTTTAAGTACTCTTTAATAGTATCTCACTATATAATCAGAAGCATAACTGATATAAAAGTGATGTTGAAACTGACTCGAATGTTTATCTTTAATTTTAATGATCTGATAGAAAAACACACATTTTATCTGCTGCTTTACAGCTTAGGGATTAAGTTGATAGTTCAGGCTGAAAGATAATCATCCATGCTCACTGGAATCTAATTGTGTATATGAGAATTGTATAATACAGAATAATAATATAGAATTGTATAATTGTGTTTGGAAGCAATTTCTTCCTTTCTTAGCCCTAATTGATTGTAAATCAACTTTCATGAAGCACTAAATCCTTTGAACAACCTGGAGTACTAAATCACTTGAACAATAAAGCTTTTTAATTTAAGGAATCTGTCTGTTCCCTGCGGGAAAACTGGGAAAATCTGCTTTTCTGGGATTGAATGCCAGTCCTGGCTGCTTCTCAGCTATCCTGGGACCAGATGTGAGTTGAGCTGGGAAACTCCCCTGGGGTAGAGGGGCAAAGAGAACTGGCTGCTGCTCAAAGACAATGTTCATAGAGCACAAGAACTCTTGATTCCAATGTGCAAGAAACTGGGGAAGGGAGGGAGGGAGGGAGGGAGGGAGGGAGGGAGGGAGGGAGGGAGGGAGGGAGGAAGGAAGGAAGGAAGGAAGGAAGGAAGGAAGGAAGGAAGGAAGGAAGGAAGGAAGGAAGGAAGGAAGGAAGGAAGGAAGGAAGGAAGGAAGGAAGGAAGGACAGCATGGCTAAGGAAGGACCTCCTGATCATAATGAAACATGGGAAAAAATTTCCTAGGCAGGAACACTGACATTGGGAAAAGTCTAGAGATACTCAGATGTTCCAGAGGAGGTTGAAATGGGCTGTGAGGCACCTGATCCAGTGGCAGATGTCCTGGCTCATGGCAGGATGGTAGGACTAGGTGATCTTTAAAGGTCCCTTCCAACCCAAACCATTCTCTGGTTCTCTGATTCTCTAAACCATTTGTCTGTGTCGTTTCTCTGCTTAATGCATTTGGGAAGAGCTGTCATCCTGCTGTGTAGATGTAGTTTGTGGATTAATAAGAATTTCTAACATCCAGTGTTGTGCCAATTTCATAGATCCTTTTTCATTAATTAATTCCCAGAATGGCCTGACATTTTAATAAAGAGTTATCATTACACGTATCCAGGGAGAAGGTAGGCAGATAGTGAGGGATGAAAGGAGGATTCTAGTTCAGTGGAGCTCTCAGCTACACTGAGACTTGCACATGTTTATTAATCAGTAAATATTACTGTTTCTGCCCTTCTGGTATGTCTTATGAGATCTTTCCTTCCCTGAAATAAATCAAGCTCTCAGCTTCCTGAAGCAGAACAAGAATAAAATCTGAACTTCCTTTGGAAAAATGGAAACCCCATCCTGAGAAAAAGGAAGAGTTTGCTAGACAGAAATTTTGAGGCCAAAACCATCAGAGTTTGCTATTATACATGAGAATTTATTCCATTTTTTTTTCCCATGAGCTAAATCATGATTTTTGAAGGACAGGAGAAGAATATTGGCATCTTCACCATACATGGAAAAATGCTTTAGGCGCAGCACACAGGAGAAGTTTTAAAATTACAGACAGCAAATTTCCAGGAGATATAAGGGCTGCATGGGGGAACATCTTGTAAATTATGTCTAAAAAGTCCTTGTAAAGCTACAGAAGAAACACAGCTGCTGACAGCACACTTACCTTTGCTCTTCAGTGCAGTATATTGCCAGCTGAAACTTTATGGGGGGTCAACCATATTTGAAAAATTAGGAAATCACTGGTCTACAGAGAAGACAGCAATCATTTTAAACTATTAGCTCCTGTATGAGAGAAAATGAAAAACGTTAATTGAAAGTAAAAGAGAGAAGAGAGTGTTCTGGAGTTTGCTACATAGAGCCAAAACACACTTCTTGATTTCTTTTCTTTGACTTTTCTTCACTTCAAATATCATTGTAAGATATCACACAGCTCTGCTCTCTCTTGCTTCTTAATTTGATTTCTAAAGAGATCTTTAGTTTAAGAAAAAAAGACTTGCAGAAGGCACCCACCTCCTTCCCAGCAGAAACCTGGAGATTATCTAATGAAGCTAAACGTGAAATGAGCAATTTCAGAGTCCTGAAGCCAATAGATCCTGACCTGGGGTACTGCTGGGTGGAAAACATCTGGTGAATTTGGAAGTACAGGACAGATTTAGAAAGATAACAGCTGGCAGGGGCTGGAGGTGAAGGAGAGAGCAAGGCTGGGAAGAGGGACAGGGTAAAGAGGTGGAGGAGACATATAGAAAAATGTTTTTGTGAGATGTGGGCCCATGAAAGGATCATGTAGGGAAAGATGAACCTTTCTCTTGAATGGTGATGGCAAAACATGAAATACCAAACTTAAAGCAAAGCAAGAAATCTTCTCCCTGGTCATTTATGAATAAAGGCAGCACAAATAACAATCAGGCAAAACCTAATGGGTCTGAAAGGGAGCTGCTGTGCCAGTGCATGGAGACAAACACAAACTGCTTCATCAAAGGGGTCCTCAAAAAAATCTTTGCAGTGAGAGGACAAGGGATAATGGCTTTTAGCTGAAAGAGGATAGATTTATATTGAATATTAGTAAGAAATTCATTACTGTGAGGGTGGTAAGGCACTGGCACAGGTTGTCCAAGAGAAGCTGTGAATTCCCCATCCCTGGAAGTGTTCAAGGCCAGGCTGGATGAGGCTCTGAGCAGCCTGAGGTAGGCGAATGTTCCCTTCACATGGCAGGGAACTGGAGCTGGGTAATCCTTTTGACCTCTTCCAACCCAAACCATTCCACGATGAAAAAATCCAGAGTGAATTGAAGCAACCACAGAGAGCAGTGTCCACCCACTGTGTATTTGTCAGCAGCAACAATTGCACTCAATATTGATAAAATTCTGGAAATTTCCAACTATGTTCTTCTTAAAAAATGGCAAGAATCATTGTCTACTGAGTAGTGATTCTCCCAGCTCCTGACTGACATCCCAACCACCAGAGAGGTCTCCTCACACAAGTTCACAGTCTCATGTGACAACTGGTTGGGAACTCAAATGAGACAAGTTTGTCCATGGCCACTGAACACAGCAGTGCCAGCAGCTCAATAAAGCAGATTTCTTGAACTTCCAGCTCTTTTGTCTGAAGTGATTTAAAGAATAGAAGCTTTTTAGGTGAAAGGAATCAGTTAAAATGGAGACTGGAAATTATTATTATCACTAATGACTTAATTAAGGGACATAAGAGGCCAGATAAATAGACAGATGAATAAGTAATTCAGAGGAAATCTGGTAGAAAGAGGATTCTCCCTGCCACAGCTTAACTTGCCACAATTATCTAATAATCACAGTAAATATGGAGATCAGCAGATTATTTTCTCAACATCGAATGACTTATGTGGCGTGTCAGCAAAACACCCAGGAGAATAAAACACACCAGCAACTGCTCTCTAATTACTCTTTTCAGTTGGAGTAATGATCTTTAATGTGCAGTGGATCTCATTAATTAACTCGCAGATTTTAATTAACTCTTTGCCTAATTTACCTGCCATAATACATTATCGAAAATGTCAGCTTCGCAGGTTTTTTTTGCTCATTTGGGCAGGAGAAAGAAGAAACTGTGTGTTCAAGAGTGGTTTTTGTTTCCTCTTTTCTGGAGACTCGTCTGGTAATGAGTAACTTTCCTAATATAGATATATGGAGTAAGAACCTATTGAAACATCCAACGTGTTTGGTTGCCCAAATTTAATGAAGTCAAGAGGAGATGATAGTCTTCGTTTGTGCCTCATACATTATTTAGGGTATTTTTTAGAGGCATTAAAAATTGTTAACTGAAGCTGAAATGCCATCTTCAATGGGAACCAGCAGCACTGTGGGAATCAGAACCAGTTTGTGGTGTCTCAGGTGTGCTACACCAGCCACTGAATGAAATGTACACTAAATCCCATTTATTGTTAACCACTGCCTCCTTAAACACAGGATATTCTTCCTGTCTCATAAAAACAAATATCTGAGTGCTCCCTACACATTTTAAAATTTACTTTTAATCAGATAGTACAACTAAAATAAATACAACATATCAGTGTAGCCTGTGGCAGTAATCCCATGGAGTGATGTACAAGGCTCTTCCTTGGGTTTGCTTCCTTAGTGCTGCCACTATCAAGGAGTACAAACCTCATGGCAGAAATTATTGCATTTGGTGTTTCATTGCCCTCAACATGAGTTTTGCTCATGCTGAAGTAGATTTATCCTCATTATTCCTTCCTAGGGAATAGTGGTAGAGTCAGTATCTTGTTACAGTAGAGGAATGGAGAACAGAAGGTTTTTCCTTAGGAAGTCAAAGTGACAGTTCCCTCTGATTTCTTCCTCCCTCATAGCTCTCATCAGAGAAAGGAGACCAAATTATTGTGTCCCTTAGGGGTTTTTTAGGTGAACACCTGATTTTCAGTCCTGTCTTCACCACTAAGATCCTGATAAATCCTTGTTTCTCTCATTCTCTCCCCTCTTCACACATCTCCCACATTTAACCCCACTTTGTAGCCTTAGAAAATCATAGCAAATCAGGGAATATCCTGAGCTGGAAGTGACTTATAAGGATCCTCTAAGTCTAACTCCTGACCCCTCGCTTCTCCAAACAGCAGCTCCTTTGAGGCAAAAACATCTCTCACTTTGCTCTACACAACCACAGAATTTTTATTTCATGCAGGTAATGAAGTAGTAGAGGAAAATAAATGTCTTCCTCACACTGACATTTTGGCTTTTAATTTTGTAGAGGATCTATTTGTCCCTCCCTCCAGTATTTCCCAGCATTTCTAAGGCATGCTGATGGATATTTTTAGGCAAATCTCAATGGAAAGATGTTCTGTTTATAGTCAGGCACTTATGAAGATGAATATGCTGTAAACAACGACTATGCTTGATAGTGATCTTGCCCTGGTCTAGCATTTATTGATGGAGGAAATTAGAGACTTGTGCTAAGCTGAGCTAATTGCCATAAGTACAGCTACAGACAGCAGGGACACATTAATTACCTAAAAGAATAACAAAAAAACAATTCTAATTTGTTTCAGGGATATTAGATTTTGACAGATTCCACTTTCTTCATGCCCCTAATGTAAATCCATCCACAATATTTTTTCCTGATGTTTCTTTGGTAGGAGAGCAAGTTTATCACCAAACATGAAAAATTGTGGAATGTAGAATGTGGAAGGAGTTCTGCAAGTTTTGCAGAAGTCACTTATTTTGGGTTTGGCTGTGGTGTACAAGTCAAAGACATAGAACCTGATCTTGGAACACTTGAAACCAACATTTTCAGAAGTTTTAAACTGGTTAATTCCTTCTATTTGCAGGTAAGTTATTTCATCTCGGACAACACCAAGTGAGATTAGAAGCACTGTTGACTTTAGATTAGGCTTCTTCTGGTTCTTCTGAAAATGCTTCATAGAAAATATGACTTTTCAGTAGCAAAACCAAAAAACGTAATTATTGCAATAGCAATTTAATTTTCCTCTTCTGTTGTAAATTTGATGTAGATTCAAGATTTGATAAGGAAGCAGCAAGAGGTGAAGAAATAGTGAATGTTTTTCAGTCACAGGGATAAAAAAGCAGAAATGTTCAGGTATCCTTTAAAAGAACATCCACTGCTGTGGCTGCATCCTTTGGAGTAAAGTGTGGCTGAAAGGGATTGACCAGATATAGCAGTTATGGTAAGTTAATGGTGAATAAAGTTCTGACACAGAAAATAAATTTAGAGGTGTTTATCTGTCCATCTTGCCCTCAGGTCTTCAAAAATGATACATGGTGTTGTGAAGGACTTAATTAAGTTAAATAAAATATTCCTCTCTAAGTTGCAGAATCCCTCGCCTGTAACAAGAAAATTAATTGCTCCTTTTTGGTAACTAAGGCATTCATAATCAGATAGATCTTTGACCCTAAGTTGTCCGAATAGAAATTTCTCCACTTAAAGGGAAATAGTCCCCATCCTTGCTGTGCCTTGTCTTGATCCAAGAATGTGATAGGAAACCTATGGCTGCTCATTATGTAACTCAGTGCTCAAGCCTGCCTTGTGGGAGACCACTGAGCTGTGATCCTCTGCTGAAAGGGATACATTCCACAAGAAATATAAATTTTGGGCTCTTTTTAGCATTCCTTTCAAGCGTGTCTTGAATGGACACATGAATTTCCCATTTTTTAAGCCATTATCAACTAGATTAAAATCCCAAATATACTCATAAACCATGATGTTGGAAGACATCTTTAGCTGTGAGAACATCCAGCGTTCATATCCTACACCCTGTAATTTCTTTCTTTCTGGATCTCACCTGTGCTTACTGCTTACTGCCTACACCTACTGGAAAATGACAATAAGTGGCTTCAATTTTGAAAAAAAAACCTTAATCAGACATTCAGAAGGCCATGTCCCACTTTAAATCATTAGATAAATGGCTCTGGGTTTGGTGTTTCTACTGGTTTTTTAACTGGTTGTTCTTTATCCAGAGTTCCCAGTATTGTAATCATAGATGGCAAGAGATGAACAAAGCCCTGATTCAAAGGAAAGACAAATTACCACTTAGCTTTGTAACATCATCCTAAAGGATAAATAAAGAAGGACATGTTTTTAAACACCTAACACAGACCTGCAGGGTCTCTGGAAATCTGGAATTTCAACTTAATTCTCAATTTTTTTTAATCCTAATACCCACAGACAGCCCAGTATATTTCTGTCTCAAATGTATCCCTTGCCCTGTTGGTATCCTGCACTGGTCACCTGCTAGATGACAAACATGCAGAGTGGATAGAAACTGAGAAGTCCTTGAATTAGTGACACAGTTGATAAGGAGACATCAGCCTTGAGAATCTCATCCTCAGAGCAAGAGATACCTTTCCTCTCTTCACAACAAAGCAGAATTTCCAGCCAGCAATATCCCCTTTCAATCATTCACAGCCAGCCTCTTGTTTTCCTGCACCACAGATCTGGAATTCTCCTGCTGATCTCCACTAGCTGAGTTGTTGATTTCCACTGATTTACAGCCATCAGTGATGCAATGCCCAGGGGAAAGGCAGCTGCTGCTCTGGCACTACTGTGACATGGTCAGATATATTTTCGGATAAAACCCAATAGGCCCAGCTAACAATGGGAAGATGGGCCTGCAGAATCCTCCAAATCTTATTGTCCAACTTTGATGCTGATTTGCTGGGCATTAATTAAAGAAAAAGTTCTTTCAGATCATCCTGAACACTGACTTTTAGTGTGGCTTAATGACATTCATTAGATGTTTCAACATCATCCCTCTATTTATATCCAAATGAAGGAAGCTTCATCAGTGTGGCCCAAAATACCTAATCATGGATTTCTGGCTTCAAAAGGGACCATGTAGGTTTCCCAATCATTCCCTGTAGTTTTCTAGCACACTGTTTTATCTCAAACACTCATAACAAGGCTGGAATAACTCCTTTGATGACAATTCCACAACTTTCATTGACAATTAGTTCTGGTCCCAGAATGATTGTTTAGTTATGATATTTCTTTTTATGTTACTTTCAAGTCCTCGTTAGTGAAGTCCCGCTAGTTTTGCACACCCTGCTTTGTTCTGTTTATGAGCTCTACTTGACACCAAGAGATGCTTGAGCCCTTCTGCACCAACTCTTTAAGCAATGGTTGCATCATTTTCTCTGAACAGAGACTGCTCAACCTATTTTTAATTACCAAAAGTCTATATCCAAAATTTTATCTTTATTTCATATCTCCCCTCTCAGCTCTCTTCTAAAGAACCATCGTATTGGGATAACTTCAGCATTTGTAGTCTAACTCTTTAGTGTTGTATATATTATTATATTTTCTTGTAAGTACTCCCTTTTGAGCAGCCATGTAATATTTTGGATGTTTGAGGAAGAGGAATTTTTTTTTTTTTTGATTTTCAGTTATTAGGTTTTTCATGTGCTCAAAGACTTATTTAATCACACATAAAGAACTCAGGCTGTTTGTCTTAAAAAAGGACAACCAAGAGGTGACTCTATTATGGTTTAAATATCTCCACAGGGAGAAATACCAGGTAGTAAAGAGATCTTTAATTTAGTAGAGAAAGACATAACAAGAAACAGAGCCCAGAAGCGAGAAACACATAAATTCAAATTAGAAACAAGACATGAATTCTAAAACATGTGAAAAAAATTAACACAGAGTAAAACTCCCAATGGTCTTGGTGAATGCTCCATATTCCTGGGCATTACAGGCCATATGTAGGTGGGGTTTTTTTCTGGAATATATTTTTCACTAATATACATTTTGGATTCATCAGAGGAGAAACAGGAAAACATTCTAGGATTTTTTTTCTTCAGAAAGCTGTAGAAGAGGTTTTAGTAATCCTTTCGGGCCTCAAAACTTGTGAAATATTTGATTGACAAGACAATCCTGTTGCTATGGATATTAGGAGAAAAACTGACAACAGGAGGACGAGAAGTTAGTTGTGAGACAGATAGCTTGGTATATAAAGGGTCAGAGCAAATTTAATTTCTGTGTGACACATACACACAGAACCTGCCTTCGCTAACAGAAATATATAGAAACAGTCACACTGAGGAGAAAAAAACCCTCACAGAAGCATATGGGCCATCCTGCTCCCAGATCTGGCTCTGGATATGAGTGGGTGGAAGCAAAAATAGTGGAGGACAGATATTAATTCATATACTCACAGAACAGCCTAGGTTGGAAAGGACATCAAAAGACCATCTGGTCCAAATTTTCGTGGGAAAGGAGGCCTGATTGAGATCACCCAGCACCCTGTCCCACCCCATCCCATCCCATCCCATCCCATTCCATCCCATCCTATCCCATCCCATCCCATCCCATCCCATCCCATCCCATCCTATCCATCCCATCCCATCCCATCCCATCCCATCCCATCCCATCCTATCCATCCCATCCCATCCCATCCCATCCCATCCCATCCCATCCCATCCCATTCCATCCCATCCTATCCCATCCCATCCCGCCCCATCCCATCCCATCCCATCCCATCCCATCCCATCCCATCCTATCCATCCCATCCCATCCCATCCCATCCCATCCCATCCCATCCATCCCATCCCATCCATCCCATCCCATCCATCCCATCCCATCCTATCCATTCCATCCCATCCCATCCCATTCCATCCCATCCCATCCCGCCCATCCCATCCCGCCCCATCCCATCCCATCCCAAGAATCCCTGGTGAGGTTATTTTGTTGGTTGACTGTCCTCCCTATAAAAATGTTCTCCTTTACATCAAGGTGAGACCTCAGCCAGTGCAGCTTGTGCTCATTGCTCCTTGTCTTCCACATGTGGCTCCTTGTGAACAGAGAGACTCTGTTCTCGTTGAGCCACCCTCTGAGGATTGCAATACTGTGATGAGATCTTCCTGAGCTATCTTTTCTCCCTGAGAGACACAAATCCTTCAGTATTTCCTCACAGGACAGGTTCTCCAGCCCCTTGATCACTATTCCCCCTGGTTGCACTGCTTTGCCAGTTTTCTTGAATGCCAAACCTCTGTGTTGGATTCCATTTTCTCCAGAAGAATTATTTTAATTTTTCTTTAAGAGTCTCGTTCTATCAATCTTAGCCCCACATGTTAATTTCTCAAGATCATTTTGAATGTTAATCCTATCCTTTTAAATCTTTTAATTACCTCTTTCTTTTTAATGCCTGAAGTGCTTTTCCTACAGCATTTTCTGCATTTCTAGTGAAAATACAGAACATATAAAATCCAGAAGCAGTTTCCACTTGATTTTTTCCACTAAATTCTTCAACATCATTACAGCCAGCTGCACACCCATTTTGCAGTAGTTACAAGGAAAGTGCACGTTCCCTATTTTAAAAATTTCACTAGGATTCTGGGAATGAAATGGTGTGGTCTTGACTCCCTACCTAGTTAGACATATTTTGCTAAAAATAACAGGGAGAAAGAGAAGACCAAAGTTTTGTGCTGTAGATGTTTACAGATCTCAATAGCAGCAAGTTCTTGCTCAAATTTACAGTTTTGTCTGCTAATCCTGTAAATATTTCCCTTTCATTCAAGGTTAAAGAAAAACTTGGATAAATTAAGGGCCTCCCCACATTTAGTATGAAGTGCTTTGCTATAACATGCAAAAGCATGGGACAAAGACAGTTACTGTAGGAGAAATGAGTCAATAAGTCTCACTTTGCCTTGATTTCCTTTTATTTCATTTGACAAAAGTCACATAAAAATAAATTCAGATTGACCCAGTTGAAGTTGCTTCCTGAATTGGTCACATGCAGTTTCATATATTGTTTCCCCTTGCTCTGCTTTGGTCACTCTGTAACTCCTTACGCAAAAAGAAAAATAAAATTGGATCCATTAATACAAAGGCCTCAAGCTCAAAACAAAAACCCAGGGCTCTAACCCTTCCTTTTCCCACCTGTAAAAGTTTGGTCCTTCTGGAAGCTGTTGTCACACCAAATCATAGAATTAGAGACTCACTGAGGTTGGAAAAAGGCAACAAGGTCATCAAGTCCAAGCTTTGACCAAATGCCACCACTTTAACGTGCCACATGTACTAGTTTTTGAACACTTCTGGGGATGTGCTTCATGCTTAGCCTGATGGATCAAAATCCTGCAGGGAAACAGGATTTTATTCCATGTGGTGTGAGCACTGATGCAGCTGGTCATGCCATGGAAGTGAAACGACACCTCTGGATTATGATACACACAATTATTTCAGCATAAACACAGGAAAATGTTGCTTACAGAAATGGTTACCCACAGCTCTAACTTGCTCTGCACAGGCATTTACCTAATTTGAAATAAGAAAGGCAGTCATTATGCATTAAACTCTCCCAGGACACAGCGAACATGTTTCCCCTGAATAAATGTGTAGATAGCTCTGTAAAATTGGTCTTGGAGTGCCTGTAGCAATAGATACATTCATCATGAGAGCACTACCAAAATGCTATATTTAAACTTATCTCAGACTCTGGGAAAGTGGGAGTCTTATTAATGCAATTGTATTTGCAAACACAATCTAGTTAAAGAAGAACAGAAGGAATATAGATTACTCCTTCCCCAGGGAGAGAGTAATTTTCTCCAGAGGCTAATAAAGAAATGATCTACACTCGGGAGATTATTTTTCTAAGTTAGTTGCACTCAAAAAACCATAAATAAATAAAGTAATATTTAATACTGCATTAATTGGGAGGAAAAACACTTTTAACACATCGGACATCTGTAATATGTTTTTCTACATACCCATATTGTAATACAGATTACAGATTTAATTAATGTCTATTTGTTTGCAGAAGTGTTCCTATCATTTATTTTCATGGCATCGATCATGGAAAACCATCTGCTGCTCACAGGGATGTTATTTATATTTCTATTGAGATTCCATTTAAATGTAGAATTACCAAACGATTGGTTATCAGATCGTAAAAAAATATTTATTTCCTCCTAATTTATTTGAAGAGAAACCTGCTCAAGATCCGATAATCTCCACCTGTTTCAGACTCCAGAATTAATCAATTTAAGGGCTAAAATAGAAATAAATTCTTTATTTTTATTTTTTTTCTATGTAACATAATAATAATAAGGGGAAAATACACAGAAATAAGGCACACACCTTCCTTCCTAGAGAAAATTATCATTTAAAGCTGGCTAGTGAGGCTCCTCCATGCCACAGGGGTGTATTTAGACTCCTGACATCATTTAAGGAGAAGGCAGCATGGAAAACTGGCAGCTACCTGAGCTGTATCTTTAAAAATGCATGCCAGAATTACAGTAATTGAATAACTCAGTCTCCTATAGCTCTTGTATATATTTTCAGGAGTATGACATTTCATTTTCTTATCCCAGGTAAATGATATAACTAAGCAGACATTTCTATGGTGACAATAACCAAGATTTTCAGAACAAAATGTGTCAGAGGGAGCATTTCTAACCACAGGATCGACTGGCACTTGGCTCAGCATGGAAGAGATATTCAAGGTGAGTATTAAAAACACGGAGCAGGTGACACAAGGAATGAGCTTGTACTGTGGGGAGGAAAACACAACACCCAGGATTTCATTTTTACTTCTCACACCGTCAACTTTTATTCACCTCTCAGTGGAACAGATCCTTGTGTAATGCAGGGTGAAGAGCTGAGTGCAGATATTGGTATGAGATGTTCAACAGGTCCATCTTCCTGTTGAGATGCATCTCTGTGTGAACACCTTTCCTTGGAGGTCTGCAGGGTCCTGGAGGATCTCTGCTCTCTGGTGACAGTGACAGGACCTGAGGGAATGGCCTGAAGCTGTGTCAGGAGAGATTTAGGTTGGATTTCAGGAAACGATTCTTCATCCAGAGAGGGATTAAGCACTGGAACAGCTCCCCAGGGAATAGTTGTGGCCCCAAGACTGCCAGAGCTCAAGGAGTGTTTGGAAAATGCTCTTGGGCACATGGTGGGATTCCTGGAGTGTTCCTATGCAAGGCCTGGAGCTGGACTCAATGATCCTGAGTCTCTTCCAATTCAGGATATTTTATGATTCTATGAATAAAATGGAATGTCACAGGTATATGTGGCTTGTAATAGGGAAGATTCCTTTGTGTTGTACAGAAATAGTCTTGGAAGTCTTTAATACCAACTTTAAAATTCAATCATGTGCAATTATCACAAACAGGAAGCCTAGAATAACTCATGGATTTTTGATTTATTTTTTAAAAGCATGTAACAAAAGGACAAGGGAGGAGATGGCCAGGTTGGTTAGGCTTTGAGCACCCTGGTCTCATAGAAGATGCTCCTCCCATGGTTGGAATAAATGATCTTTAAGGTCTCTTCCAACCCAGGCCATTCCAGGATTCTGTGAAAATATGAAAAAGTGAATTTTTCCATACGGAGCATTGCAGACATCACTGTAGAAATGCCAGATTGTGTGGAAGAATGACAAACAAGAAGTCCTTAATGGCTCTGAATTTCTTACAATCTCACCTGTCTGGAAAATCTGCTTGAAACTTTTTGTCTTTTACAGCTTGGACTGTGCACTTTTCATCCAAAATGAAGACTATCCCATCAGGCAAAAACTTTTCTCAGAGGCTAGAAGGAAAATTGAGGTTGTTTCTTCTTCTGTAATTTTTCTAGATAGAGACAAACATTTCTTCCTTCTTGTGATTTGATCCTACACTGATAAGGAATAGCACTTCAGATTTCCGTTTTGTTCATTAATTCTTTTGCAAGTGAGCGTTATGAAGGGAGGATTAAAGACAGTGAGATGAGCAAAAAAATTCATAATATAACGTGGGTTTTATCTGTATAATTTCTAACTAAATAAGTATTATTTTCCCCCTCTGTGTTATTGGATGTTTACAAGTTTTCTTGTAAGAAAAGCCTAAACTTCAAGTTTGCTATGATCACCACAGCCTAGACCTCAATCAGATACTGAGCCTGTATTTGCATTAATGAAACAATGGACTGGAGGTTATAAATCTTGCTGGGAGTCTGGTTTTACCAGTTGAAATACTGCCCTATGATAATAATTTATTAGCAGCTTAGAGCTTGGTCATATCTTAATGACCTGGAGGATAGAAAAGCCAGCTCAGAACTTTTCTTTTAAAAAAACTATGTGTGAGTTTTTCTACTTTTCTATTTGAATTACATTTTTTTTGTTTTGTCATTTTAGATGATAACTGGATGTTCTCTTCTGCTTTCTTCTTCTTTTTTTTTTTCATGTCCAAAATATTTAAAGCTTTTTAAACAAAAGCAGAAAAAACCATAATATTAATACCAATAGTAGATTTTTAGTGTTGCCCAACTCTCAGACAGCTCCTTAGGGAGTGAGAAGTTTCCTCTCAGGCACATGGTGGAGTTCTTGGGATGTTCTTTGCAGGGCCAGGAGTTGGACTTGATGATCCATGTGAGTCACTTCCACCTCAGCATATTCTGTGGTTCTTTGAGCCGTAAGGAATTGAGAGAAATTGAAACAAAATAAATTAGAGCCCAAGAAAAGTCAAAGGACAACTTCAAGTTGGCCTCAGAGTAAGTCATAAATCTATCTCTCTACCTACGCTTTAAATAAATATTCTGTATATTACTCCTAGGGTTCTGAGAATGATTAATCAAGACTTAATGCTGTGATGGTGTGGTTGATGTATTTAATCACTAAAGCAGAATAACAAAGTGCAATCAATATTGTAATGGGGTTTTTTTTAGCCCTCTAGATACAAGATGCCAGCCAGATTAGGCAGTAATGCAGGGGATGCTCTGCTTCAGTGCCTCATTTGCTGTGTTTCTGAGCAACATTATTTTTTCCTATATAAAGCATATTTTAAAATCAAACTCAGAGATCCTCTCAAATTAACGCTGGGAAGAAAAACATCTTTTATCAATAATTACTTTTTGGTTTATTGGTTGTTTGTGGGATTCTGCTGTTTCTTCAATATATCTGTTTTCCTGCACAATTACATTTCTCCATGGTCTCTGGGAGGACTGGGATGAAGAATTCAACGTTTAAAAGAAGATACAGCAGCCTTTCAATCGCTGATTTTATTAATATAAAATTAAAGGAAAACACTTTTTTATCCTCACAGAATTCTGTTGTCCCACTATAAATTTCCTATGCATGAAACTATTTCTATAATAATAATAATAATAATAATAATAATAATAATAATAATAATTGTGTTGAAGAGTCATTTTTAAGTATTTTACAAAGACAGAGAGGGTTATTTTGGGATTAATGTTACTTCCTGTGCAGAAATGTTGAGGAAAGCAGGAGAGTAATTTCATGAGATCCTTGAGCACCCAGCATCCCAAACTGGAATGTTAAGTGCAATTCCATTCTGTCTGAGAAAAAAGATCCCAGCAGAATGGAGATGACTGAGAAGACAAAGAGAGTTATCAGTGCAAATAAGGTCCCAATCAATATCAGAATAAAAACTGTTGTTATGTCTTTCTGCTCAGTGAGCAACCACTTCAACCATCAGGGAATAAAGAACTTTAATAGTGCCCAGATAAATGAAATAGCAACCTAAACATACTCATGCCTAACTCGTCTTTCTTCTTAAAGGGATGCACTCTAATGAAATTTAAGTGAAATTTAAAATATGTTGTATATGTTCAGAGGAACTATGAGGCCTGATTGCCTCTAGCTCTGCTGTGTGGATTCTCCAATGTTTGTTGAAATGATTGATCTCACTGGATGTTGAGAACCTTGAGTCCCTCACTGAGTTCAATAATCCATTTTCATTAAAATTTTTGATACTTGTTACCTTCATGGGCTGTACCTTTCTGATGAGTAATCAAAATGAAGCATCGTTAGCACAGACACACAAAACATCTGAGTAAATGCACTTCCTTTAGAAAAAAACCAGGAAAAAATATTTCTTTGTAGGTCTATTTGGCTCAACCTCCTTACCCAGGGAGTGAAGTCACTAAATTGAAGTCAGATTTAAGGAAACCAGCCTCTTTACATGGAAAATTGTTGGCCATTTGCAGTTTTCTTCTAACTGGGAACAAATAAAGCGGGGAGTTCCCAAAGCTGCAGGGAAGGGAGACAGAAAGATTAAAGAAGTTTTTTCAGGAGAAAATGGAAAATGTCCTGGCAGGTAAAATAAAAAGCAAGGTTTCACAGTCATTTCTGAGGAGTCTCTCATCTCCCAGAGGCTGAGGTGAGCCCCTGTTGAGAGAAGTCCAGACCTGGAGCAGGTAAGACCAAGTAAATTTGTCTGGAATTCTTTATAAAATCTGCCTACTTATGGAAAACTGAACTAAGTGTTTCTTTGAATGCTGGGCAATCTCAGGCACAGGGAAAGATCTCAGGAAATCTCCAGTGAGAGAGGTCAAGGCAAGGTGGGATGCTACTGGTGGTTGCTTCAAAAACAGTCAGGAAACAGGCAGCTCTTGGGTTTTGGGATAAAAGGGAGTCCAAAGCAAAGTTTATGTTTCAGATCTTCGCCACCCATTTCTGAGTTCAAGCTCAATATTTTCAGAGAATCAGGGAATGGTTTATGTTGGAAAAGACCTCTGAGATGATCCAGTCCAACTGTCAACCCAGCACTGTCCAGTCCAGCATTAAACCATGTCCCCAAATGCCACATCTTTTAAATACCTGCAGGAAGGGTGACTCCATCACTTCCCTGGACAGCCTGTTCAGATGCCTCACAATAATTTTGGCGAGGAAATTTTTCCTAATATCCATTTCCTCTCATCCTGATACTTGTTACCTGGGGAAGAGCCTGACCCCCACCTGGCTGCACCCACCTTTCAGAGAGTTGTAGAGAGTGAGAAGTTCACCCCTGAACCTCCATTTTTCCAGGCTAAACAATCCCAGTTCCCCCAGCTGCTCCTCCCAGGACTTGTACTCCAGACTGATCAGCAGCTTCGTTGTCCTTCCTTGGACATGCATTTATTTTGGTCCATTCAGGAAGCTACTGGGTGATAACTCAATTTTAGGGGTGAGAACAACTGAATCAAAATGGATTTCATCCACCCCACAGGCCAGAAAAACTTATCCCAGTGGACAAGGAACAATGGCCTGAACAACAGCTGGTGTTTGTAGCATCCTGGGAGGCAAAGACTGAAATATCCAAGGCACGGTGGTCCCACTGATATAAGTTCTGGAAAGCTGTGCTGGAAATTTGGAGAGATGTTATCTTCATATGGAATTATTTCTTTAAAATTTTAATAATTTGTGACATATTTTCTTAGTGGTTAAGAGCATTTAATTCAACAATAAAAGACATGGATATGTTTGAGCTGCAAGGAATTACTTTCTCTCTACCTTCAACAAGGAATTTTCCACTCTCTGCTGGGCTCTGTGTCCCATGCTCACCAGAAATGCAAAGAGCTCCCTTGAGTAAAACAAATTCCTGTAACAAAACATGGGAGCAACAGGACTGAACCTTAAACAAATACCACAAATTATTATCACTGTTTTCCCCCAGAGAGTTGCAGTAATAGATACAGAGAAGTGATGCTTTTGAGGTGCTTCCAAAGGATCTGAGAAGCCTTTTCTGCACTCCCTTTAATTCATGTGTCACCAGATGAAAGTCACCACTGGTCCTTGGGATTGACAATTATATTAATGCTGTGTTAAATGGCAAGTCTAACAAAATTTTTATTGCATTAAATGCAAAGATAGCTCACTCAGGGTGGTAGTGATGTATTTCCTACTAAAACAAAAAATAGACAAATTATTTTTGCTCTTTTTTTCCATATTATTAGCTTGAAACAAGTTAAACCTGATGCAGAAGATTGTGTGTCTCCTGCACTTATGAGATCTTGCATCACAGGCACAATGAATGCTGTTGACAAAACTGAGCTGAAAATAAAACTTGTGCCATGGAACACCTGCAATAGCTAATATTAGGATCTATAAAAAGACCCTGCAAAGTCAGTAGGATATTTAGCTCACTATTTACTCCCTTGGAAAGCAGAGCAGCATCCAAATCTGTGTCCAAGGGACAGCTGCATGTGTAGGTGTGGAGTATTCCAGAAATATCCCAACCAAAGGCAAAGAGAGGCAGCTGGTCGTCACAAAATTATTTCAATATATAAAAGGAAAAAGATGATGCTGGAGGTCAATGTGTCTGCATTTATTCTAGACCTGTGACTTGACCTGTTGGATAGAAGGAGGTAATCACTGTCTACTTTGCTTCAATCAGCTTTAGAGATATGAAAAACAAAACACAGATAAAATGAAAAATTAAAAGCTATAAGTGTATTTTATTAGACCCTCAGGAAATTGCAGTTCAAGAAAGGCCACACTGATAATGAGCCAGCCTGGGCTGGCAGGAAAATTAAAGTAAGATAGACAAGGATGACAGTTTCTAGGTAGACATAGAAATATATATATATATATATATATAAAAAAACATATATAATGTTTATATATAAAATTTATGTATATATAAGCAAATGGAAGGAGGAAAGAATTATAGTAATCCATGTAATTAAGAAAGGAGAAAATGGATAAATGGTAAGGGAAAACAAACACACAGGAAACATTTGATTAGAAGAGCTATAGGTTAGGTGTGAGCCAATCTTGTATACATCAAAACCAAAATAATGGTGAGTGGTGTTACTGAACCCTTTGTGAGTTAAAGTGGAGAATTGATGGCAAAAGTTAAAAACTACTTGTACAGTAATAAATAATGTAGAGAGAAGTAGAGGAAGACAATGGACACCTCGTTCTTCTCCACCAGTGCCTGGAGTCTACTCTGCTTTGTGTCTACTGTAAACACTGGGAGGTCCTAAAACATTCGTTAAAAGGTTTGAACACAGACATTTGAGAAATCTGCTGAAAAGTTCCTGTGCCTTCAGCAAACCCTGGGAAATATCCTGGTCAGTGCTGGTGCTGAGAGTGGTTTGTGGGATCCAAGAGGATGCTCAGTCCTTGTGTCACAACATGAGGTGACACTCATTGCACAACAAGGTGTGCTCCTATGGGATATAAAGACAAAGACTTTGGAGTAAAGCACTAGCAGAGGTTTCCCAGAAATGCTGCACAACCTCCATTCTTGGGTGGAAAACTTGATCTAGGCCAGAATTCAGCCCTACTTTGTGCAGTATTATTCCAGTCCTGTATGATATCCTTGCCTCAGAATCACAGAATCATAAAGTTTGGGAAAGACCTCCAGGATCATCAAGCCCAACCTTAGACAAAACACCTCCTTGTCACCCAGACCAGAACACTGAGTGCCACTTCCAGTTGTTCCTTGAACACCTCCAGGGATGGTGACTCCACCACCCCTCTGGGCCATCCCTTCCAATGCCTGACCAGCTTTTCACCCATTTCAGTGAAGAAATTCTTCCTGATGCCCAACCTGAACCTCCCCTGGCACAGCTTGAGGCCATTTCCACTTGTCCTGTCACTGTCCATCTATTTCCAAACCTAAACAGACTCCTCTTGGGGATAAGTGCTGGCCTGACCAGAGAAGGTCTCTTCAGGTGTAGCAAACTTGAATTGATAAATATTGATGCAAAAGTTGAGATTTCTTAATTACTATCAATGAACATGTCAATATTATTAGATCTAGGATATTTCTTAAATGCTTTGTCAGACTTTGGGGGAAAAAGATTTTCCTCATTCTTCAAAGGAATAATTTGATACATGAGAAGAGTTAGATTCAACTGGATTTATACTCTTGTCTCACCTTGGTTGCCGTCTGGGAAAAGTGTTCACCAGTTCTTCTGTAAAACCTGTTTTCTTGTGAGGGTGAATTTATAAAAGTGTGTGAGATAATGGTGAGAGAGTGCTTACACATACATTGGAGAAATTACAGTAAGCAACTGTCAGACACGTTCAGTATCATCCTCTGTCAGTCTTTCTGTTAAAACACAGGTATAATTACTTTCATCTCCCCCCTACTGTGCTTTGAAATCTCCATGTGTGGAAATATGCATGTATTCCAGGGTTAGATTGCATTTGTACTTGAAAATGAGTCAATTTAGGAATAACTTACAGGACTATAGCTCAGCTGCAACTGTTTTAATGAAAAAGTGCCAGAAAAACAATGAAGACAGCATTTGATTAATGTTGGAACTTCAGTCCAGAACTGTCAGAACTTCAAGTGTTGTCATCATAATGAAAATATAATGGATGTGATCAGGAGTGCCATCCATCTTCCATTTCTTGCACGCTGATTTTGAACCAAAGGTTTCTGTGGAATTTTTAATTTTTCCTCTCATTTATTTTTCACAAGTAATTTCCCCTCTTAGAATTCAAGTGGAAGGGAAGGGGCACTAAAAGGCCTTGAGATCAGGAATTAGGATTCCAGTCTGAGAAGAAAAAAAAAAAAAGAAAGAGCAGGTTGAAAATGTTGTCTTTGATTAATAAAGAAAGCTCAGAAAAGGAGCGAGGTCTGGGGGAGGTGAGGTGACCTTTGGAAATAAAGAGGCAGCAAGAGATGCTTAATTTAAAGTCTTGCTTGAATAAACAGATTAGGGGCACAAATTACTCTGTAAACACAGGAGCTCATGAAGCTTCTTTCCTCTGGGTTTGGGTTCTGAACAAGCTGTTCTGGTTGAAGACAATACTGATCATTGCAAGAAGGTTGGACTGAATGTCCTTTGGAGGTCCATTCCAAACCAAACCAATTTATGATTCTATGAACAATAACAATTTATATTCAAAATAATAATATTAGTACCAATCTAATTGCTTGTATGAGTTCTCTGGTCTATCAGAGTCTGATGGTCACAATGGTCACAATGTGATGTTTCCCTCTGTGAGGCACTTCAGTTCCCTTAGTTTTCAGTTCCTTTAGCTACCTGCTTTTTGAATAATTTTAATGAGAAAATGTAAGGTATCATGGATATCTCCTAATTCAGTTGTTTTTTGAAACTGGGTAATGGTGAAAACATTTTTAGGAGAAACACAGAGATCCTAATGATATCTCAAGTCTGATTTCTGAAAGATATATAATGAGGAAAAAAAAATGCAAATATGTTTATAATACTCTGTTCATTACAGAATCACAGAATCACAGAATCACAGAATCACAGAATAAGGTTTAGAGTTAGCAAGGACCTGTGGAGATGCCAAGGCAGGGTCTCCTGGAGCAGGTGACACAGGAACACACCCACGTGGGTTTGGAATGTCTCCAGAGTGGGAAACTCCACGACCTCCCTGGGCTGCTGTTCCAGGGCTCTGCCACCCTCAACAGAAAGTTCTTCCACTTGTTGAGGTGGAACTTGCTGTGTTTTAGTTTATGGCCATTGCTCCTCATGCTGCCCCTGGGCACTGCTGAAGAGCATCTGGCATCATCCTCTTGACACCCAACTCTGAGATACAAAATATCTGAGATATTTTCATGTATTGATGAAATTCCTTCTCACGGGAGTCATGTCTTCTCCAGACTAACCAGACCAGCTCCCACATCTCTCCTCACAACAGAGATGTTCCAGGCTCCTCATCACCTTTGTGGCCTCTCCTGGACCCTTTCCTTGTCTTCTTGGAGACCAAAATAACACCAGGGCAGAGTGGAGGGGGAGGATCACCTGATGGCCACACTTTTCCCTATAACCCCAGGATCCCATTGACCCTCTTGGCCCCCAGGGGACACTGCTGGCTCATGGACAGCTTGTTGCCCACCAAGACATTGAGGTCATTCTCAGTAGAGCTGCTCTCCAGCAGGTCAACCCCAAACCTTTGCTGGTATTTGGGGTTATTCCTCCCCAGATAAAGGACCCTACACTTGCCCTTGTTGAACCTCATTAGGTTTCCCTCTGCCCAGCTCTGTGTTCTCCTGTGTAACTCCTAAATCCTGTATTCATGGCCAGGGACACTGCCAGCATTTCTCTACCTCATTGTCACCCATTCAGCTTCTTTAATTGTTATTATGTGATTACAAGTTCCCATAGAGACTAATGGCCATTGCCACTGGGTTATTGATATTCAATTATGTCTGTTCTCTGTTTGTGCTGCAGTCTCTTCCACTTTCTTAATGTGGGAGATGAGTCTGTGCATTATGCTGTTGTTTTTTCTTTAAGCAATGAGTAGCAGATTAATAGAATTTCTTTCTCAATAAGTGATATATTGCTCAGGATATACATCAAGTTGAATTTCTGGTAAGGCAAATAAACCATCCTGAACAATATGGTTTGACCAATATAACAGAAAACTCATGAGGAATAAACCTATTTCCATTCCACTTATTATCCCAATTACTGGCTTTGCATCTCAGATAAAAGAAGCAAAAGGATACTTAAATCTGTAGGTCATTTGTGGGACTCATTGACAACCAGATCAAGCTTCATGTTCTTGCAATTACTGTCTCTGTAGGAAGTTAATTCCTTATAATGGAGATGGAAATACTGGTAAGGGCTGGAATCAGTCAGTCCCTCAGTTGTAAGTTATTGACTCTCAGATGTTCATGACGACTTCCTGCAGCTGAGATGCAAATATCTCAGAGATGAAATAATTTCAGATATGTTACTCTAGTCCTCAAAAGTCTACAATAGACCACTGGAGTGCTTGGGGTTGAAAGGGACTTTAAAAGGTCATCTAGTCCAATGGAAATGAGCAGGAACATCTTCAACTAGATCAGTTTGCTGAGAGCCCCCTCCCACCTGGCTGAGTATTTCCAGGGATGGAGCACCTGCCACCTTTCAGGGCAACATAACCTATTTGCTCTGCTCTTCTTCACCACAGTCCATGTGGGTTTGGTGATTTAATGCTTTTTTCTTGGACATTTTCACTCTTATTCCCAGATCAAGTGTTATCTCTTTGAATTCCCACTAAGTTACATCCTCTCACACAGCTTTATTTTCAGCAACGCCGTTTGTCATTGTTTGTGACAGGCATGACATTGATATTGCAAAGCCCAAAGGGAATAAAAGAATAAATACTTGATAAAAGTGTGATTTAAGATTAATTGTTGCCTGGTGAAAGATAAAACATCATATAAAACTATTGCATAAAACATCACATAAAGGAATTATTTGCCCTCAGTGCAAAATTGGTTTAGCAGTCAGGACTGAGTGAAAAAGAGCAGAGAGAGGAAGTCTCATTTCAGAGGATGTTTATCCCAATTCAGTCCTACCTCTGCTCCAGCCAGCCAGTGAAAAGTTAGAGGCTATAATGGTGCATTGCTTAGGTGAGATGAAGACAGGACTTTTTAGGATTCTCATGGGCCTGTGGGTTCAATGAGAGACGAAATACTTATGGATATGACAATCTCCATCTATGAAATATTCATATGTATATACATACATACACTGACTTTCTGAGCTTCTGTTTGTAAACAGAAACACCAAAATATCACTAATATCTTCTGCTGTCAGTTGTGGATTTTAGCACAGCTGCAACAGATATTTCTGCTGGGAAAAAAAAAATCAAACCTTAAAACTCTAGGCAAACAAAAATTTCTTTAGCAATCAAGAAGTGATTGCACTCCATGATTGTTTCTACTGGCAAATGACAGTGATTAACGCTATGCCAGTGCTTCTCAAAATTTTGGATGTAGGAGCCTCTTTCGTTCATCTGTGTCTGTAGAGCATTATTCTCAGCAGCAGCTTGGTTTCTTCAAGACTCAGGATGAGGAGAAATTATAACTGATTTCAGCAATTATTGACACTCATTCACTCCCACAAGGAACTGAGCTGCTGCCAGAAAGTAAACGTGGCAGAAAATTGGGCAGGCAATAATCAGAGCCTACACTTGCTCCTCTCTTACATCTGGTCCCTGGAGAAACTGAGAAGTTGTTGACTGCTGTATGTGATCCTTTAGACTCCCATTGAACTCCTTGGTTGTGGCTTGAGATGTGAGATGAAGAAGGAAAAGCAGTGCTGCTGCCATATTTTCATCTAAATTTGAAAAACACCAATCCTGGAGTGTGGTTGCTTCTGTTTCTGAAAAATATTCAGCCAAATTTTAACAGAAGACCCAGAGCACCTTAAAAATTCTGAGCCAGCTCTTCTCTTTCCTCTGATGACACTTTGAAAAACCTTTACAGATCAATTCTGGACTGAGCAGGAAGCTGACAAAGGGCTTCACCGCTTTTAAAATTGCTCAATTCTCTCTGAAATGAGGGAACAGATGTTCTTTGAGCTGGCACGTCAAGCTTTTACCCAACTCATTTCCCTGCACTGAGTCTGTCTGGTCTCCCTGGGCCAGGTGCTGGTTGCATTCAGGCTCCAATGTTCCAAAGAAAAGGTGATTTTTAGCTTCCACCAAGCCACATGGATTCATTTGTGGGTATGGAAGAGTTGCTGTGGTAACAATTCAGCAAACACTTGGGTCCACTGACATCCATGAGGTTAAGGAAGTGCTTAATCAGGGTTTTAAACTGGAGTCAGTGGGAGAAAAATATCACTCTGGTCCTCAAAAAAAAAAAAATCATGACTCAAATATACACTGAAAGAGAAAGTTTTGACCATTTATTTCTAAGACATTATCTCTAATACATCTTGTTTCTGATTTAATTTCAGCTCTGAGAAGGACAGGAACTGGATAAAGTCATCATTTCCATAAATGCTAAATTGAAAAAAAAAAAAAAAATTGATGGCGCTATCACCTTCCCTAATTTGGCTATTATCACTGGGAATTATGTGCAAATGATGCATTTATATGCAGTTCATAAATGACTCTGCTAATTCCAGCCACTCAGTGTGTCCTACATATGCTCCGTATGGCGTCTGTGGGCGAGGCAGATAAACAGTCGAGTTTCTGGGAGTGGAGCGTCAGGATCAGCATTTTGCTAAAAAATTGCTTTTTTAAAAGCATGAATTTGCCCATTTAGCCCAGTGCAGCAGCAAAGGGAGTGGAGATTTTTTTCACTGTACTTGGATGGGGTCATAAAAGCTGGTTTGCAGCTCATTTGAATGCTACACATATTTTTGGAGTAAAATTATTTTTTACAAGGTATGAAAATGCTGCATGGTTAGATGCTAGTCAAAGGAATTATACCTTTTAAAAGTATCCCTATAAAGTGATGCTTAAAACACTTAAATGAATATGACTGAGATTTCAGTCATATTCTTAATAGCATTTAAAAATAAAATAATTTTATTATTCTCAATGCTAAGCAACCTTCAACAAAATGACTTCCTGAAAGACATTATATTTATTTATTTATCCATTTATTTATTTATCTTTTAACCAGTGATGCAGTGAATGGGAATTCAAGACATGAATTAGTTCAGGCCCCTCTTAAATTTTCTATGGGATGTATAAATTACCCCATCTCTCATATTGTCAGTTTTATCATCTGTAAAATGGGAGAGAAGGTATTTATTTTATCCAATCCCTGTTCTTGGCATGGTTTACTTGCAGTACTGTAGTCATAGCCCAGGAAAGAGGGCTTTTGTTTGGATAGGAAAAGACTTTTTATGACCAAAAAAAAAAAAAAATCAACTCATTGGATTATTGCAAGTGCCAAATAAACTTTGTGTTTACAACATTATTAAGGCAAATTTTATTTTCTTTATCAATTTTGAAATGTAGCAATACCTGAATGCTTGTCTCTTTTCCATGTTCCAATTCCTGGATATAGGATTCATTTCAGTCTCAGAGACCTGGGAGCATTTTCCCTGTTTTACTATAGAACTGGAATTACATATTGCATAGTTAATTCAAGAATGCTATGAGGTGTTGTGCAGTCACAGCATGCTTCCCTTTTTGACTTCTCTGTTCAGACTATAATCACTTTAGAAAAATAGAATTTATGTTTGCTGAATGTTTTTTTCACTTGGTGAAAAAAAACACGATATCTCTAAGTTTTCTGGTTATTTTCTCAAAAGTTGTTCCACTTTAAAAATGACCATAAGAAACTTGCCCACACTGTTTTTCTTCTGCTGCAGCTGTCTCATCACCATCCCTGTCTGACTGTGGAATTTCCAAAACTCAACAAACCACTCTTGTAGCTCCCAAATTATGGACAAGAAACATTGATACCATTTGTGTATTTATAAGAAGGATGAATACAATTTATGTATTTATAAGAATGATAAATAAAGAACTACCAGAGTCTTCATAACAGGTTTCTGAATATTATATCATAGAATCATAGAATGGTTTGGGTTGGAAGAGATCTTAAAAATCATCTCCTGTCATAGGCAGGAAACCTTCCACTATCCTAGGCTGCTCCAAACCCCATCCACCCCAGCCTTGGACACTTGCATGGATGGAGCAGCCACAGCTTCTCTGGACAACCTGTGCCAGAGCATCACCACCCTCACAGGAAATATTTTTTTTTCTGTATTTCTATGATGCAGAGCTTTCCTGTGTCTGTTTTAATCCCTTAATACAGACAGATCCCCTAGCTTGCCATAATTACATATTTAAATATTTATAATTCACTTATGAACTAAAACGTGATGGAACTATGCAGTGAAACTATGACAGCTTGTCTGTAAAAAAAGTGTTTTCTCAGTGCAACTTGAATTTTCTTTCCCAGACAACCTAGAAAAAGATTCCTAATTGTCACAATTCTGTGGCTTGCAGTCTCTCTACTGGACTTTCCAATAGGAGAGTCAATAAAATCAATACTGTAATTTTGAATGGAATGATATTCAGTGTCACAAAGAAGACACCAAATTGTAGGTCTTCAATGTGGCTCCTCACTTGTACTCCAGAAGTGTTCAAGTATCTTTAATTCCTGTTTTGTTTTGTTGAGATTTACAATGCAATTTGGAGTTTTTCTTTCAGTGGCTGGTGACACAAGAGCTGTTCTTACAGTTTGTCTTTTGCATCTTGTATAACAGAGCGTGGCAAACAAGACCAGCCAAGAAGAACTTCAGCAGGTAAAACAGCAATCATTTCCTTCTGGCAAAAAAAAAGTCAAATCACAATTTATAGGGTTGCTTACACAGTCCAATGTTCCAAAGCTGTTCCCTGTTTGAAAGTTTGCTGATTAAGGAAAGTCCACCCTTTCCAGCTTGAGATGGTTCCTCATCAGGCAGTATCAGGGCTCTTCCCCAGGTGTCACTGGGAGGACATCTAGAAGTGCTCAGCAGAAGCACAGCTCTCAGGATTGGTTGTCAGGGACTTTGCCTGTCAGGGTCATGGTGGGCTTTGAACTGCTTTTGGGATAGCGTGGGATTGAAGGAGATCGAAGGGATAGTTTAAATAGTGTAGTATTGAAAGCTCTGCACAGACATAGTCTCTGGTACTGGATGAAACTGCTGCTCCTGTGTCCTTGTTGACTGGAATAAAACACAAAACCTTTCAAAACAGTGTTAAAATGACAATGTAAAAGCATATCTTTAATTGAAAACTTTCAAGGTGCAAAACAGGGAGATACGTGCATGTGGTACAGTATTTCTGTAATTTTTATAAGGTTAGATGATTAGTATATCTATCAAATACTGTCCAATTAGAAGAACAATTGGTTAGGCAATTTCCCCCCATGTTCTGCCCCCCACCCTGACTTTTAGCCCTGCACTTTATTGTGTCTACAATGTATGGGGCAAAACAAAGTGTCCTTGCTTGACTAAAGGCAAGACTAAACATAATTTCAAGCATGTATTAGTAAGAGTTTGGTAAACTGTGGGAAAGGGCAGGGAAAGTACTAGAAGTTATAACTATGTATTAACAGCCTACAAAGTTACAAATACATGAAAAATACATTAAAAGCTAAAAATCTTTAGGCATCATCCTCTTCCTCGAAAGCTCCTCCCTGGTTTCAGGCACAGCTTGGGATGGAGGATGCAGTGGCCCAAGTCTCATTGCAGGGAGATTTGGCAGGGGAGGCAGTGGTGTGACAGATGCACTCCAGTTTAAGTGTTGAGTTGCCAAGTGAAGGAGCTACAGGAGGAGGTGAGCAGATTGTAATTTAGCTTTCTGTATGATTTTGGATCAGAAAACCTCCTATCAGAGGTCTTTTCTGCTATCTGTTACTCTTTATTATCCCATATGTTGTGCTTCTCAGCCTTCCTAGTGAACCTTTCCAAGGATTTGTTGTCTTTCCTTCTGCAGTTGGATTTAATTACAAGCCAAAGGTGGCAAGTCAGAAACAATATGCTGGGCTAATAAATTTCCTGTGCAGGAATCATGTTGCCTATTAGGAAAGCTTTAAGAACACCGAGGAAGGGCACAGGTTAAGAGACAGGAAACATTTCACACTGTCATCCTCTGCAATGTTATTATGCTCCTGAATGGCTACAAATGACAGGCTGAAATATTTGCAAGATTCATGGTTAATGTTTGGATATTCATTTACACATACCCTAAGTTCCCAGTGGGGCACATGCTCTTAAGTTGAAGCTAGGCAGATATATTTGAAATGTCTTTTATCTAATTGTTTCTTACAATTTGTTTATTTGTTTTAGCTGCTTAGCAGCACACAGACAAATTTGTACACACAGATTCATATACCACTGAAAGTCTCTTTTAATCTGAATTTTGAAGCTATTGAGCTAATCCTCACAGCTTGGTCCTTAAGGACCAGTTCCTCATGCTAATTCACCAGCTGTAATTCAAAGAAACTTGTAAGGTTAAAGAGGAAATACTATCTTTGCTGTCACAGAGAGAGGAAAATGCCTCTGACTCATTTCCCTGACTGAAAAGCATTTGTTCCCTGATGTTATTATCAAGTCTGGTAAAACATATATTTATCAAAGTTTAAACCAACAGAAGGGGAAGAAATCAGCAGGAATCCCATTTAACCTCATTTATTGGCGCTCTCCACAGAGGTATTAGGCATATTGAGCATTAATGAATTATTTAAGATAGCACGAGATATTAAATGCTTTGAATTGTGGGCAAACAGCCAAATAGATGTCTTTCAGAATTCTTCCTCTTCTAATAGGAGCCCCAGGACATTTTAGCTAGTAAATGACTTTGTTCTCACAGATCAGCTGTTTATACAGTGGAGTCCATCTCTGAAGATAAAAATGGGCATTCCAGGAAAGAAATGGGCACCCTGTAGTGAAGAAACAGGGCTGGAAGATGTGCAGAAGCACAGATTGGCTCAGATGTGCTCAAATGTGGTATATATTTTTGACTCTTATTGAATCTTTCTGCTCCTGGAGATCGTAGGGGGAGTGACAGAATGAAGTTTTCAAGAGCAGGAAGATATCAGGGTTTTAACTGTCCAATAAGGACAGAAGAAATAAAAATTAGAATTGTGACCTCTAGATCACAATTGCCCTGGTTTGGAGCCCCACCATTTGCCTGAAGCTTTTATTCTGGATTTCTCTCTACTGAAACCAAGCCAGGGGGCTGAAACTGCTCTCTAGGCACTGTCAGATATCAAAGCTCTGTAGTTGGTCATAAATTACTGCTGTCTGAGAAATAATATGGCTCAAACCCCCTCTGGATGAATATATCCAGTAAGTAAAGAGAATTAAATTACCTTCATCTCTATAGTTTTGCAAAAATAAATTGTCTCTTCACTTCTTATTTCTGCCTTCAAAAACTCTGCACAGTCCTGGAGAAAACATCAGAAATAGACTCAAGTGCCAGTAAAAATATGTGAGAAGACAAGATCAGCTTAGATAAAAGAAAAAAAAAAAAAAAAAAGAAACAAAACCAAAATCAATCACTCTCTGGCAGAAGCCAAACCCTCAAAGGGAAATAATGAAATAATGGAAACACTTCAAGGAGTTAAGCTTTGTTTTGTGTATAACCACCCCTGGCTATTTCAGTCTATTTTTCAGGGACAATCCTTATCCTGAAACATCTTTCTAATGAGGAGTGACTTAGCAGTTTGACTTTATGATTTTTTTTCCCAGTGTCTGAATGCTTAGTACTGCATGACCTCACAAGGAAAAAGAGTCTTCACATCAGAGGCAAATCAAAGGAGGAGTTATTTTGACTTAAAGCATTTGATTGGTTTGGATAGCAGCTGGTTGATGGATGACTTCAGGGATGACTTCTAGGAATTATGATGAGTATCTGAAGGATATAAATAGCAGTCTGGAAAATAAAATAATTGCCTAGAAAATAAACCCATAAGTAATGAATGGTTCTGATTATTAGATGCACTATGATGGAAATAATGAGAAAAGCCAATCATGTCCCAATTTTAGTATCCATTGAGAAAGGGATTACTTTACTGTGAGTTGGACAGGAAGGTCCAGAAGTCTAGGTGTGCTAAATCCAAAATGGATCAAGTTTCCAACAGCATCCTGTAAAAGTGTGGTCTAGCATAGTTTGGATCCTGGGGCTCAGTTCAACTCCTGAAGATCTCACAATAAAAATTTCCATTGATTTGAGAAGACCATGACAGATCCGAGATTCTTTTCCCCCCGTCTGTTTGATGTCACATAGGCATTTTGATTGTTTTTCAGACAATTAAAGGCAAACTGCAAGAATGGATTTTTGTGTGTGGAGTGCTTGTTCTCCCAGTCGTGCTTACCCTGGAGTCTCAGAGCAGCAATAGCTGTCAGACAGGCACTTACATTAAGTACCATGTTGACATTAAAGGGATTGGGAAAAGTGCCCTAAAGAGTATTCCCCTCCCAACACTCCTCCCAGCAGAAGGTAACATTTACTCCTCAGCCTGGGATAAATTACCATATTAATTATTCAAAATACTTAATACCATCAAAGAGAAATGAATTTACCAGATGCAATCATGAGCCAGACGTAAGAAATCAATAGAGTTTAAAGGCCTCAGCTCTCAATGAATCATTAACTGGGTGCTCTCCTGAAGTGCAGGGAGTGGAGAGGATGTGAATTGTCTCAGGAGGGAGGAGAGGAGGTCAGGCCAATTTGCAGCTCCAACTAAGAGTGAATTCTCCTTTCTCCCCACTAAGTATCTATGATAATGTCAGCACTTAAGGGAATATTTAAGAGCATGATGGACTCACAGAGAGTTCTGAGAACAGGATGCAGCTGTGGAAACCAACTGTGCTTTGAACCAGTGCAGTAAATCTACTATGCTCTGGTAATCTCCCTGCCACACCAGTACAGGTAAGGGATTTTTAGTTTGGAAGATGATGGCCTCACAAAACCTTTTGCAGGGTTAGGGGATGTAGCTCCTAATACATGGAGAAATCTGGGCAATGTAAATCCAGACTAATTCTTCAGATGGATTTTACAGTGGTGATGTACAGGACAGAGCTCAGCCTCTGTTATTCCTCTTTAACTGGTTAACTCCCCCACACTAGCTGTGGTACAGAAATCAGGTGTAAAGCTTGGGTGAAATCTTGTAAAATTCATGTGCCATGGAATGATTTTCTCTGCACACCTGGGCTACGTGTGGACGAAATTATTTCTGTTGTACATTCTGGCCAGAACTCCAGCCTGGCCAGAAAGAAAGTAATACCTTGATTCTCTAGCACTAAAATGTTGTTGGAGGGTTTTTGTTTTTCCTGCAGTTTTGGTGACATTCCCACAGAAGTGATGTGGTGATAAAAGTTTTAGAAATACAGCATGAAATTTGCAATACTAATCCTTATAAAGCATACCTAGACTAGAGTATATCTTCTGCTTTCACTGTTCTGGGGATCAATGACTCTGTAGCTGAGTAGTTCACACATTTTGCTTAATTAAACCTTCCTTTTGACTTTGGCTTGGCTTGAGAGTTAATGTAGTTAATTCTGGGCAGACACGAGAAATGATTCAGTGGGAGGGAAAATTCAGTTTCTGGCCTTTCCTAGCCCATGGAATTGTTTGTAAAGGCATTAGCACGCATCGTCCCTATCAGTAGCCAGGGAAAAGAAACTGAGTTTCCCCTGTGTCAGACCCAGATTTCAGCCTTTATCTCAACCTTTTCCCTTCTTGTTTTCCCCCTTGAACTGTTGAGTTGGAGTGAGAGAACAGTGAGGCTCAGGGCTGGCAGCTGCCCATGGCTAAGGTGGGTTAAACCTCCTCCTCCTCCTCCTCCTCCTCTGGCTTTGGTGTTCAGAGCTCTTCCTTACACTTTTTTCTCACTCCTCATACTACCACACAGTGGTTTTGCCTCCCTAGCCTAACAAAGTCAGAGGGAAGCAGAAGCATCACATGGGAGAGAGGACATTCCCAAGAAAATGAATGGTGCTAAGCTGGTGGGATGGTGGAAATACACACACACAATCTTCTCCTTCTCACACTGATTTTAGGGCTTAAAAGCACTTTATGTAGTGGGTGTCATCAACCTTTTCTGTGAAGCAGGAATGACAAGCCCTCATCTAAGGAGACAAGGTGCAAACTCCAAAATGAGTTCTCCCTCTTGGATGACTCCTGTCTGATGCTCACTTACTGCCTGTCACTGAGTCCTATTTAATTCCTTCCCTTCCCGATCTTCCTCAGCTTTCTGCTTCCAGTCGTCTTTTACTCTTGCTTGTCTGCTCACTGTTTAAAATAAGAACTCATTTTAATATCAGCTGAAGGAAAGGGGGAAAATTAGGCAGAAGAAACAAAAGTCTGTGAGACTTTTAATGCCATGCTCTCACTGATTTGCTGGGAAGTGAAATGCTTAAGCTGTTCAAAAATGTGTCAGGAATACATTCCTTTGGGATCAGCCACTGGAGTGTAGTGTCTACGAAATAGTTTAAAACTAGAGAACATCCAGAGATCAACCTGGAGTAAAACATCAGACTGAAACCCAGTCCTCCTGTCCTATAAAATAATGAGTTATGAAATTTAAAAAGCCTTAGCCAGGAAGGGAAATGTGGCAGGATGAGCTGGAATTGTGTGGCAATATTGGAGGTAAATCAGCCATGGATAGAACCATAGAATTATGGAATATTTTGGATTGAAGTCACCTTAGAGATGGTCTGGTTCCATGGGCAGGGACACCTCCCACTAGACCAGGTTGCTCAGAGCCCCATCCAGTCTTGAACACTTGCAGGGTTTTTCTATGCTGATAATTGCTAGTGGGGTTCAGGAGAGCTTTCCTTGGACTTTTATACCTGTTTGATGGTGGATAGTTCTGCTAAAACCAAATTAATTATTTTGCTGTGCTCGTTGCACACACTATTCACACTGCACCTGTGTTATATATTGTGTGTTTGGGGATAACTCATCCTCTCCAGCCTTGCAACAGGTCCTGGGGAAGGACATGAAGGTCTAGGTTCTTCAAAGCCTTTGCAATGCCAAAAAAAGTAAATGAAAAAAATTAAAATCCTTTCCCTTCCCAGATAATCTGAGGCATTTATGGAAGAGCTGAAAACAGTTAACTCTTTTATATGAATAACGACTGAGTTTTCATTTTTTTTTTAGGGAGAAAATCAATTTTATGTGGAAATGCATCAGATTCTCCTCTGACAAAACAGAGTTTCTAAGGACAATTTTGAGTCAATAGGAAATGTTCTCTTTTGTCAAATGATTACAGGGAGGGGAAAAGTAAAGATGGCTTTTGGATCTACTTTTGTGATTGGTCTTTTTCAGAGTCTCTGATGGAGGGAAGAGGATGTGGGCCATGATTTAGCAGCACAACAGTATCACAAAATTTGAATTGGATGTTACTGTGCTGTGTGCCACAGGAAAAAGTTAAAAAGACTGGAAAAATATCACTTGTTCTTTCTGAGCAATACTCACTATGGAATAGGGACTTTGTCCAAGTCCTGCTAAGACACAAAATGTGAGGGAAATGATTGCATGGACATTATTTTTCATAATACATAGTCGTTTGTATACTTTTACAAAATCTCTGCTGACGAGTCAAGAACAATAAACATTTATTGTTAATAATAATGCAGCAATGCAGAACAATAATAATATCTCAAATTATTCATAGAATCATAACTTACCAAGGACTAATAAACACAAAAAAATTACCTCTTGCTCAGGGAATCCACAAGCTGCAAATTGCTGGAGTTTGGGAGAGGTATTTGAGGAAATATCACTGTATACTTGCCACCCTGTATGCATGGAATGTTATTTATCATCAATCAATCTGGTTTTATGTTCTTCATGCTTTTAAGCCTCATTGTTAGTTGTATTTTTTCAAGCCTAACTTACATATTGTAAGTTGCCTTCCCTGGTTTTATTTTCTCATTATAGCACCTCAAATCTCTGGCTATGACCTAGGATTTTGCAGTTCTTTTTGTTGTAGAAATCATAATTGCTAAAAGGAGCAGCATCCCAAGTATTGCGCTTTCCTGGGAAGATCTTTCCAAACTTTTAACCCTCAAGACCTATTTTTCCTTCCCTCCAACTGGAGTCAGAGACAGGCAGTACTTGGAGGCTCACATCACGATTCAGGATTGGAGTTCTGAACATCAAGTCTCTCAAATAAGAAAAGCATCTGCATTCTGGTGATGATGCTTGATAATGAATTCACTCCTTGGTGAAACTCATTCTTCAAGGACATGATGAGATGAATCACATCCCATCTTCCTATCACCTCAGCCCCAAAGAGGCTTTCCCCACATTTCCTTTCTACCAAGCCACACCATAAATTTAATTAATTCCACCACGAATACAGGTAAAAAAAGATATTTGCATGTTCCTTCCTGGCCATGGGCTCACAGCTCTCATGTGGTTCATGAGGACAACAGCATCGATGAACAAATTTAATGCTCTTGTATTAAATTCCTCCCACCTTGCAAGGAGCTCTGACCATTTTTCAGGCAATGTCTCATCACCAACGAAATATTATTGCTCTGTGCATCTTCATATTCGATTTTTGTATAGGAATAGAAAGTGCCAGTAAAAGACTTCCATAAATAATTCTGCTGTTCCATTCCTGGATGAATAACCTAATAATTATAAGGGATATGATGCCACTGAGGGAGGCCCAGCTGAGCTTATGGATACATTACTAAGCACAGCAGAAAGAACAGTAAAGACACAATCTAATTTTGTGGGCAAATTAATGAAATAAAACTATTACAGAAAAAGTATTGACACCACTGTGATAATCTGACTCCTTGTGACTTGAGTATATAGAGAGGAAAATGTGAAAGGCCAGTGATAAATTGAGCTGATTTCCCAAAGAACATCCTGGGGGAAAAGGAAACCCCATGTGATTGCATCATTAGTGAGAATAAGGGAAGAGCTCAGTGGTCTCAAATCACTCTGTGGCATGGAAAACTTGCTAGAAAAGTTAAGAGTGTGACTTCTCATGTGGAATCAGTGTTCATAAAAAATGTCAGTGAAAAATGACTGATCCAATAAATACCAATATGACAAATTAAACTCACAGATAATAATAGAAAGAGAACTTTAAATAGTCATCAACTAAAATATGCCTTCTTCCAATTAACTTCATCCAGGGTAATTTATTTAATTGTCTACTGCTATCTCAGATTTTCAAGACCTTGTGGAAGAAAAGGAGATTGGACAAGGAAAAAAACCCACAAAATAACCCTGCCTTTATAATGGAAAAGATAAAAAATAAAATGACATAATAATAAACACAACAACATTGAACAGACAACGTCTAAGCAAACAGGAGGACAAGGGGGTGGATTTGTCAAAAACAGCCCAATGTGGTTTCCTTGTATGGCAAGATAATAAACACTGTGGAGCATTGTGAAGGGAGGAAAAGACTTCAATCCTTGTCTGCAGTGAAGCTTTGTCACTGTAGGACATGACAAGCCCATCAATAAGACAAACATTAGCTAAACAAAATTATTTGGAGGGCAGGAAAACCTGACAATATCTTCTGTCCAGAGCACATAACAAAGTTGTGCTGACAAGTAAAGAATTGTATCAAAAAAAGGTTTTGAGATGTATCTGCCAGGTAGAGATTAGTATATATCCCGAGTGGTGGAATTGGGATTAGGTTTATTAATGTCAGGTTTTGGACAACTATTCATATTTTAGAAGACACAGTGGTAAGTCTTGGCAAATGTGAGAAATAGTCTGTAAATTGTGGCTACTTACTTCTCTAGATTGCCACACACCCTCAGTTTTGGTAAAACTACTTACCGAAATGCAAGCTGGTGAAATCTTGGAAAAGTGGAAGTTGTTCTACAAAGGATCTAGGGATTATAGTAGCTCTCAGGCCAAATACAAGATAAACATTTGCCATTCTGGAAAAAAAAAAAAAGGCAAGCGTTTTAAGCGTTTACAGGTGTATGTGAAAAGAACAGAAGGTGAAAATGACCTGCTGGTGTATTAAGCACTATTGAAATTTACCTTAAATACTGAGCCAGTTTGGGCTTTCTCTTTTCAGAGAGATAATAATAGATTGAAGATATGACAGGAAAATGCACTGAATAATCTTCCTTATCAGAAAAAGATCATTAGTGTGGACTATGTAATCTTTTACAGAGAAATTTGGGAGACACCCTAAATAATTTTTAGAAGCTTGGCAAATCCACTAGCCAAAAAGATGCCCAGCCAGTGGTGAAACTGAGAAGATATTCCCAGCAAGCACAGTTCATAAATCCATAAATCCATATATCCATGTTGGCCCCACTGATCCAGACAGAGACACATTCTCACTCACAGCCTTGCCCTGCTGCTCTTGTTTGGCAGCTCAGGATTAAGGTCTGTTAATAGGAGGGATATTTATTTGTTCATTTAATTAGATAAATGTGCATGCACATATATATATATATATATATATATATAAATTAAAAAATTTTATATATACATGTGTAGAGTGTGGATCCAACTCCCCTGGATCATGGCCTTCCCAGTTTTTGGCCCCTGGAGAGATGAGCCCTTGAGGCCACAGTCAAACAGCAGATGCTGCTCCAGAATACTGAGCAGGAAACACAACAAAAACACAAATACACAGAGCATGAATCGTGTGGTAACACAGACACATCTTTCTAAACCCTTTTCTCTCTATTTTACTGTTCTTGTTCATTCCCAAATCACCTGGACCTATTCCTTTCCCTCCCACTGCTTTCTCCCTTCAACATCCATTAACAATCCTCGTGAAATCACAGAATACTCTTTTCCTTCATCCTATGACATTTCTATTCTCCAGAGGAAATGACTCTCCTAGGGTGTGAGTGGATCCTCCCCACTGACCTACTGAGAAGATGACCCCAATCCCATGGGGCTGGGGGTGGCTCTGACCCATCACTGAGGGCTTCCCCACTGCCCTTTTTCCTCTTATCTCCTCTGTGTGTGGGAAGATTTTCCTGTGATAAGCCTGGCACCAGCCAGGGCAGGTTTTTTTTGGGATTACCTATCCCTGGTTGCTCCTCTGTGGGTGTTTTGTAGTGTGAAGACAAACTTTGCAAGGAGTTACCAACTGAATATTCATATGCACTTACAGGCTGTCCTGAATAGAGCTCAAAATCAGCTTTCTTAGAGGAAAAAAAAAATAGAAAAGAGAGCAGTAATTCTACCATTTATTTTTGGAAATACTAAGTTTAAAGAAAAAGGCTTTGAATTGACAGCTGTTGAAGAATGTGCAGATGTTGGAAACAGCTGGCAAGCCACTGACATCATGCTTACAGAAACCTCAACCAGCTGTTAATTTTTCATGCTGCACAACTTCTACTTCTGCTGTGATAGGATACACATGTAAAATCACTCTTTATGATTGTCATGTTCCCCTCAATAGCCACAGTGCAACCTATTTGCCCTCCTCTGGTCAGTCTTTCCCTGGTGCCAATTCTCTGCCAGCTGCAGCTCCAGTGTGCCTGTGGAAACTTCTAGGAGAACTCGTGTGTGTCATAAATCACAGAAATAAACAGTAAAAACCCGATAATATCTATGCAGCATCACTCTTGAGGAGTATCAAGGCAGAAATTAATAGCAGTGTCACAGAATCACAGAATGGTTTGTGTTGGAAGAGGAATAAGGATTATACAGTTCCACCCCCTGCCATGGGAAGGGACACCTTCCACTATCCCAGGTTGCTCCAAACCCTGTCCAACCTGGCCTTGGACACTTCCAGGGATGGTGCAGCCACAGCTTCTCAATGAGAGACTTTCACCACCCTCACAGGGAAGTTTTTCCTACTATTTAATCTAAACCTACTCTCTTTCAGTTTGAAAACATTCCCCCTCATCCTGGTGCTCCACACCCTTGTCCAAAGTCCCTCTCCAGCTCTACTGAAGCCCCTTTAGGCACTGGAAAGAGCTCTAAGGTCTCCCTGGAGCCTTTTCTTCTCCAGGCTGAACAGCTCCACTTCTCCCAGGCTGTCAAAGCTGGCTGTGTCCTGGCAATCCACATATCAGCCCTGCAGTTTTAAACAAACCTGGAGCACTGAATGCATCTCCAGGGCCATTCAAGTGCTCCCAGGCAGTGAAACACCTCACCAACATTATCCTCTGTAGCTCACTTCCACCTAGAATTTAGGGAAAGAGAAATGCTTAGCTCAGGACGACTTTTTCCAGAAGAGAGTGCGTAGCTGGGTGGAATTGGATATATTTCTGATCGCAGGGGAAGAAGCTTTGCAAGGTTAAGGCTTCATTATATTGCCTGGGACAGGGAATGTCAGCAGTTTGTGTCTGAGAATGGAGTCTCCTCCATCCTTTCTCGGGAGGGCGATGCTGCCTCTGGTCGCACGCAACGTCAGCGCTCAGCGCGAGCTGCTCGTGATTTGCTTCTCAAGGGCAGGAGGGCTCCTCCAGCAGAGCAGCCCTCCCAGAACTAATTCAGCAGATGTTTAATGCACTTAAATATATATGAATTTACCAGGAGCTGACAGTGCAGTCACACCAGGCTCGGCTCTCACAAAGGGACTCTGTGTCCTTTAGCAGCAGAGAAGCCAAGTCAGGAGAAATTCCTGGGCAAGATTGTCCCACTGGGCAACCTCTCAAACTGCATTGACTTTTCTGCAGCTAATTGCTCGGCATAGAAAAGTGGTTTGTCATTGTCATTGTGACTCTTTTAAGAAATGTGTGTGAGCATGTGGAGAGAAATGGATTTTTTTCTGAATTTTTTAAAAGTAACACCCGAAGCAGAAAGAGAAGACAGAAGCCCAAAGCGCCTGGAAACAAACCTCAGCAATAGGAAGTGTGCTGGAAAATGCAATAAAATCCATCTAAATTACATTTGGCATTTCCTTGGCTTGAGTTATTTGCAGAGAACCTGTTCTCTGACCCTTGGGTCTTCTGGTTTTAATTTGCCACCACTGTCATTGTCTTTCCAATCTTGTTCCTTGCTTCCAGAGAAAAAGACTCAACCTTCAGGGGTTCAAGTGCCATGAATTGGAAAAGAACCACATCAATTATTGTCACTGGAAGTGTCAATGCTTCACTCTTTTCTCCCCCTTTGTCTCTGCAATCTCTTGGCTTTTTTTGCATGGCAAGTTTATGACATGCACAAAACTATCGCAAAGTACTCAAAACCTTACTTGTCAGACACTGCAGTCCCCAAATACCCTTTCTGCTCCAATCAGATTAGTATTTGGCTGCACTAATTACACCCAATTCTTAAAATGTAATCTGGTTTTCCTGGGAAATCAATCACCATCCTGGGAAGCTCATCTTTTTTTCCAGTCAATGTTTTATGCAGGCAAAAAGGCTCCTCTGATATGTTTATTAGGAAGTAATTATTGGACAAATCTGGACATTAATCAAGCATGATGATGGAGTACATTGGATTTAGCTGGGACACAGTTAAATTTCTCCACAACAGCTTGTATGGGGCTGTAATTTGGATTTGTGGTGAAAGCTGTGTTGGTGCTTTCACAGCATCAAAGCCTCTTCTGCCTCTCACTGGAGGAGCACAAAAAAATCTGATGGGGCTTATCCAGGACAGCTGACCCCAACTGACCAAAGGGATATTCCAGACCTACCCTGGCATGCTCAGGACACAAAGCTGGGGGAAGGGGGAGGAAGAGAGGGATGTTCCCAGTGATGGCATTTGTGTCACCAAGTCACTGTCACACCTGATGGAGCTCTGCTTCCCTGGGGGTGGCTGAACACCTGCCTGCCCTTGGGAAGTGGGGAAGGAATTCCTTGTTTTCCATTATTTTGGGCACAGCTTTGCTTTCCCATATTAAACTGTCTTTATCTCAACACACAAGTTTTCTCACTTTAATTCTCCTATTTTCTTCATTGCTCCATCTCAGGAAGAGGGGAGTGAATGAGAGCCTGTGTGTGGCTCAGCTGCACAATGACTAAACCACGACATGAGAGAAGAAAATGTATAATCAAAAAGCAAATATTATTATGAAATTTCGTGCAAAGTTCCAGACAAGTATATCTCAATTTCAAATAACATTATGCAGTGTTGTAAGTTCAGTGTCCCAGGAAAATTTCCTTCTCTCTCCAGAGTACTGCAAATGAGAGCCTAGGGCAGTATATTTATTTGTGGAAGAAAAGATCACCTCTTTGAGCATCAGATGTAAGTATAGATGTACAAGTGGCAGAACAAAAGAAAATCTATCCATCAATAAGCCTGACTGAAATGTTGAGCTCTTTGGATACGTGGAGGTCGACCTTGAAATTTGAAAGTTACAGAGCTTTTATGTGCACAGAGATTCTGCTGCAGATCAAAAGAAAAGAAAAGACTTGAGGATATAACTGAGCAGTCATCTGAGATTTAAAATTTTCTTCTGATGCCTCTTTGGCTAAGCGAGAGAAAGAATCAACTGAGAATATCAGGTAAATTGATAAATCAATCAGACATGTTTATGCTTAATTGCAAATGACAGGTTTTCCAACAGAAGTTGTAGCTTGCATTCAATTGTTGCAAAGGACACAGAGATCAGCACAGGAATGATGCAGAGAATTCACAGAGGATTTTTGAGCATCTCCCCCTCCAAACTGTGGCATTTGAACTGCCCTGAGAATGGGCACATTGCTGACAAAGGACAGTGGTCTCACTTTCCAATGTAACACTTTCCTGTTCCTTTTCACTGAAAAACAAAACCACAGCTGCATCTGGGAAAAGAAAAAAAAAAAAATCCTGCTTGGTGCAATAAATTTGAGTCCCCAGTCTTTTTCTTGGAGTAGAAATCACTCCATCTCACAGAGTCAAGTGAGACCTTGAATTTAAGGATTTGTAGTTCCTCTAGACCTCCAGTAACCTGACCTGAGACAACCCTAACGAGACAGGATGCCCAAACATCTCATTCTGCCAAAGTTACCACTTCACTTGGAATCAAAATCTTTACTAAAAAAATGTACTTTCAGTCACAGACTAGGATGGGAAGACCCAGTATCAGATGTGATAAATTTGGCAGGCCAGAAAAGACCTGTGGGATACAACCTTTGGCTGCTACAAAGTCCTTCTAGCACCTCTTGCTCCAGTCTCCAGTACCCCCTGATTCCTAAGTTCACATTTCAGCTGGCACTAAAATTGGGAAATCATTCTGTAGTTCCCATGCTAAATGCAGACTCAGTTTCAAGCAGCAAGAGGAAACCTTCAGCCTTCAGAGAGCTCTGATTGACAAGAATAATGTGGCAGCACAGGGCAAGATGATTTCGTAATTTGCTAAGGAGGAGAAGAAATTACTGAACTCTAAAAGCCATGAACTGCCAACCAGACACTGAACCAGAGTAAATGTGTAAGAACAGACATCAAGATCTCACACTGCAGCCCCATCAGATTCTCCCATCACAGATGGTGCTTCATGACCTTCCTACACAGAAAAGCCTCACCAGGAGAGATACCTGAGCCAAGAATCCCTGCTGATAAATCCCATGTGCTCCCTCTCCCCTTTTACTTTTGAGGTAACTGATGGGCTGAGCAGGGGGAAATGCAGCTCACCTTGCTGCCTGTAGGAATGCAGATAAAAAAGGCAGATAAAATGCCAAATAATGGAGCTTATCTGTTGGGAAGTGCCATGAATAAAACATGTTTTGCTGTCTGTGTGCATTTGTCCTCCCTGCCCTTCAGTGCAAGATCCCTGTTACACATCACGATTTGGAGAGCAGAAAAAAGGACCTGGGTGACTTTGCTCTGCCAGGGCAGGAACAGACAATCCTTCCCTAAAAGAAGACAAGACTCTCTCTGACCCATTGGCCAAAGTTCAAAGGCAGAGATGTTCAAACACATTTAAGCTGACAATTCCTATCTGAATGAATAAGCCATTAAAATTAATGGGACCTAATAACAATCAGATTTATAAATATATATGACCCACTGAACACTTGTATGGTTCTGGACCTTATTTTGAAGGTCTCTCTATGTTGCCCACCACTGAAAACCTGTTTGTTTAATTTCTGGTCACATTATTTCAAATTAATAGAAAAAATAAAAATAGAAGTGTTACAAATTAGGAGAATGGGTTTACTAAGCTGAAGGAGTGTGGATTTAGATAAAATATTAGGAGGAAATTCTTCACTCTGAGGCTGGTGAGGCACTGGAACAGGTTTTCCAGAGAAGTTGTGGATTCCCATCTTCTCATTCCATCCCCTCTGTCATGGGCAGGGAGTCTTCTCCCAGACCAAGCTGCTCAAAATCCCACCCAACCTGGCCTTGAACACTGCCAGGGAAGCAGCTTCTCCCTTTCAATGTCATTTATTCCTTTCTATATAACTCTCATTTCCTGTATGAAAGTGCTGGATTTTTCCTACATCCTGATTTTCTTTTTACAGGGTGGTGGAAGATTCAGAACACTTTTTAAACATCTGTTTTGATTTCTCATGGCACAGAAGAAAAGTCAAGAGACTTGCAGAGAAAGAGTATAAATTTCCCCAGGTCCATCTCTTGTGTTTTTTACCCTGGATGGCACCCAGGCACCAAGGGGCTGGTGGGAAACAAAAAGTGCAAAACAACACACAGAATTTCCTGTTGTAATCTAAAAACCAATAAGTGGTGGATGGCTCACAGCACAGCTCTGGAGGAAGCTGTGACATCCTAAAATCTGGTTTATCATCATCAGACTGATCTGGCATTTATTCTGGATATTCTACTTGAGATTAGGAACCCATTTCTTCATTGATACAAATTCTTAAAAAACCACCTCTGATCCCAAGACTTACTGAAGGGAGGGCTAAAACCCCCTAAAATTTCTGCTCCAAGGCTGCTGCCTCTGCAGGTTTTGCCACCCTGGCTACCTCTGTCTCAGCAAACAGACCCAGGAAATTCAAAAGTTGTGTGCAAATGTGGGAATTCCTACATCCCAGGCATTTTAAACAGAGTCTCACTGCCTGCTCCAGTGTCTCAGCCTGTGAGTGACTGCTGCACACAGAGACAGGATCTTCCCCTGCCAAGAACAGTGCAGCAGCTTATTGTTCCTTCTTTCCCTTTTTTATTTTTCTGGGAAAATCTGCAGATGTTTCACAGGTGGTTTTTTTGTGGTTTGGTTTTATTTTTGTTTGTTAGGGGCTTTTTGGTTTTTTTGGGTTTCTTGGTTTTTGTTTTTTGTTTTGTTTTGTTTTTTGTTGTTGGTTTTTGGGTTTTTTGTTTTGTTATGTTTTTGTTTTTCTGGGGCAAGCTGGGGGATATTTTTGGTTTAATTTTTTTGCCTCTTTTGTTTTTTTTTCCAAGGACAATAAAAATAAAACATCCCCTCACTTTATCAATGAGAATAAACATACCTTTACCCATTACTCCACTAGTTTAATGTTTGACCCTCTCTTGTGTATAAATTATACACAAAAAAGCAGAAAATTGGTTTATTTATTCAGTCATTTATTGTATCTTTCGTACTGCCACAGACAAAACACGTCATGTAATCTTCACCATGAGAAAGATAGAGGGAGGGGAAAAAATATGTAACATATATATGGATTTAAACTGAAGGAGGGCAGATTTAGATTAGGTATTAGGAAGAAATTCTTTACTATGAGGGTGGTGAGGCTCTGGCACAGGTTGCCCAGAGAAGCTCTGGCTGCTCCATCCCTGGAGATATTCAAGGTCAGGTTGGATGGGGCTTGGAGAAACCTTGGATAGTGGAGGGTACCCTTGCCGTGAGAGGGATGGAACAAAATTATTTTTCATTTTTTAAATTAAAATTATTCTAAAATTTTAATAATTTTAATTAATTATTATTTAATTTTCCAACACAAACCATTCTATATATACTGAAATAAACTGAAATATGCATGAAAAGACAGAAAAAAAAATTTAGTATGCCTCTGTACTCTGCCCATGCTGATAAATCACCTGAAATCCATCCACAGTGTAAGCACCCCTGAGAAAACTTTCAATATTTAATATAACCCAGGAGTAGCTGTTGATGTTGGGACAACAAACCAGTTAATTTGATAACTCAGAGTGTCTCCAAATGGAGAACAGCACCTTACAATATTTCTAATGCATTTAGAGACTGCAGGTCTGCGACAGCTCAACACTCTTTTATCCACTTGTACATTTATGATCACATAAAACTCAAACACAGCACAGGATTTTTCTCTCCTGGAACAACAGCAGATTTCTTTATTTGTTATTTTTATTGCGAAAGTTTTGCAAAGGCAAGGCTATGTTTGGAACTTCTTAGGCATGAAATAAATTTGATAAACCTTAAAAGTGTTTTCTATCAGAGTTCCAAAGATGTCATCATAGGGTACTGAAATTATATTTTAGAGACATGTGGTTTGTAAAATATGGAAATTATGGGGTCACACAAAGAAGAGTGTTTGAAAAAAAACACTGAAACATAAGAGATTTTTTTCAGAAAAGTGCTCAAAACATTTCATTATGAAATGATGGACTGCTTTGTTTTTCTACAAACATTTTTTTTCATTGCATTCATTGGTTTAATCAATAAATATGTGAGTTGAATACAAACAATCAGACCCAAAATAATTTATTTTGATTTGTGTGCTCTGAGAGAATATGGAGGGTTGGCAGGTTTGGGTGAGTTTTTCTCCATTTTGTCCACCAAGCCAGAAATTCCATTTGTTAAGTTCTTCTCTTGGGATAGTGCAGTGGTTTAGGAGTTCACCTTCTTCACTTCACCTTCTCTGCTTCTGCTTGTTAATCTCCTTAGATTGTAAATTCTTGGGACCAGAGGTGATTTTTTAGGAATTGGTACCAACCCCTGAAGAAATAGATCCCTAATCTCAAGTAGAATCTTCAACTACTTCTGTAACAAAAACAGTAAAGTAGAGAGAGGAACAATAACAACCACAGTGCCTGGGAATCAAACCTGATTAGGAGACATCACTCAGTGTCACCTGGCAGTTGACCTTTATCTCAAACAGACACAGATTTTTTAATATATTTTTTTTTCCTCCACTCTCCGTTATTGCTGTGAGGCACAACTGATATGTGGAAGCTGCTGCTGGAAAGCTACTCATTAAATTGTAATTTCAGTGTGCTGACATTTCAATGGGTGGTTTGCTCCCTGTGTGGCTCAACAATTTAGATTTGCAAAATATCATGCAGGGCTTTATAAGCCTGGCTGTGTCAACTACTGGTGGATTACAGCAGCAGAAAATACTGGGTAAAGTGAATGGCTAAAGGTTGCTGTAGGGTTCTGTATTTTATCAGTCTTTGAGTGAATAGAATTAAATTACAATATATGCCTCTGATCAGGAAAAAAAAAAAAAAGCCCTTTTTTCCAGGACCAGAAATCTTTGTGATGTTTTCTTCACATATTCTGTTGATTTTGTGAGTATGAGAATGCAGTCCTAGTGCCATGGAGAGAAAGGACTTCTCACATAACTGACAAACAAATCCTAAATAATGGGATGCCTTTTATCAATCTTCTGAGTTAGAAACTGTTTCACCTCAGCTCCTGTCCTGAAAATGGACAAGCAATAAGGACAAAATCTGAATAAAACTTAGGGCAGCCTCGGATCAACTTCTGCTTGGCTCTACAGAGGGGGAAAGGTGGAAACTCCTCTGTGAGGATATAACAGAGGGATCACAACTCCAGTGACTGATCAAGGTTCCATCCTTGCCAGTGTGGTCAATATTAAACCAAGCTGTACCTCACTCTGATTACAAATCAAAGGTCTTCCTTTAAAATTAAAATCCATGGGGATCCAATACAGCAAATGCCCCAACGTCACTGAACATGGGAAAAGAACTTCTTGCCACTTGCCTGTATCTTGTGAGTTGTTCTATTGATCTTTTTCTGAACAGCAAGTTCCAGAGCATCTTGCAGTTTTCTGCACAGCACTGAGAAGCAGATTGTTAAACAGAGTCGATGTCTAACCTTGATGGCAGCAGCTCCAGGGCACAGAAGCAAAACTCTTTGGAATTAAAGTTGCAAGCAGCCGTATTAACAAGCATATGATTACAGTGCAAATTGCCCTGAATAATTCAGGAAGAGTCCTATCCAAAGTTTGATGGTAATCACAGCCTGGGAGAATATTATTAAAAATGGAACCTGCTGTCTGGGGAAAGAACAGGTTCCCTTCTTTTTTCCCTTCCCTTCCCTTCCCTTCCCTTCCCTTCCCTTCCCTTCCCTTCCCTTCCCTTCCCTTCCCTTCCCTTCCCTTCCCTTCCCTTCCCTTCCCTTCCCTTCCCTTCCCTTCCCTTCCCTTCCCTTCCCTTCCCTTCCCTTCCCTTCCCTTCCCTTCCCTTCCCTTCCCTTCCCTTCCCTTTTTTTCTCCTCACTCAGCCAGGAGGGAATTAGAAAACCAAGCAGTCTCCACTCACTTCATTGTGTCATTCTTGTTGCTGCTGCTTGCTAAACCCAAAATAAATGAAACAAATTCTGTCAGTCACCGAATCTATTGTTTCTCTTAGAAATGTTATTTTCTGCCTGTGCATATGGACCAAGGGCTGCTTCAGCAAACCTTGTCTGAATAACAGAGCCAATGATGGAAATCCAGCAAATCTCGCAGGTATTTATGAGGTATTTTACTCTTTTTTTTTCCTTTTGTTTTTTAAAAAACCCACCGAAACTCCAGGCAGAGGAGTCTTTATTCACCCACGATACAAACATGGCACATCTGCCCAGCTGCCCCTGAAGCCATGGGATGTCTGCTCACAGCAGTGGCTGGGATGCAGCAGCACAGCTCAACCCTCCAACCCTCACAAACAAAATGGCAATCAGTGCTGCCCAGTAGAGAGCTGGTGTGTCAGGAGTTGGGCTGAGGCCACCAGCAGGGCTGAGATCAGGGGATGGGGCTGGCTGGAGGTGAAGGAGAAGCCCTGGTGTGTCCAGGGTGGGACAGTGAAGTGGTGCTTTGAGCACAGCTCTGTTTCCAGCTCTGCTGCTGCTCAGTTGCGTGAGCTGAGCTGAGTCACAGTGTCAGCCTTGTCTCGTCCACCATCTGTGCCTGTCTCTTTGCATTGAACAAGCTTTGGGGACAATCTTCTTTTTATTCCTTTTTTTGTTTTGTTTTTTTGGCTCCTTTCTGCTGCACTTATCAGCAAAAAGCCCAGCAGCTCCATGAGGATTCTGGGGGAATGTCTGTGCTCTAAGAATAAGAATATTCCTTGTAAAAGGCAAGCAAGCCACAGAAATGCTATCTGACAACCTGCCCAGACCTGCCACTGCATCTTGTCAGACCTCTTGGGCAGCAAACATTATCTTAGGAGAGCCTTTTCTCAGTCTGAAAAACTTACAGCCATTTCCCAGGTCTGCAGATGTCTCCCTCCAAGGGAGACAGAGCTCAGCACAGCTTGGACATTCTTTGCAGAGCTCAGATGGTGCCTGAATAGTTTCTGGTGAAATGTTGCTGTTACTGCAGGGGCTCCTGCGGCAACTTTTTGTCCTTTCTACCCAGCAACTCACTACAAGCACAGGAACAAGCTGGGTTTTTTTCAGGATAATGACTGACAACTCCAGCGACAGATTTTTGAGTTCTTGGCATAAATGTGGAAGGGGATAAAGGCAGGGAAGCACAGAGCAGTGGAATGTGTGTGCTTGCACAGAAAGTGCCAAGCACCACAGCCTGAAACTAAGTTTTGACAACCTGAGCTGATGGGAGGAAGATGGAGACAAATGTGTCTGTATTTGTGAAGGGTGAGAGCTGCCATAAGCAGAGGAGCAAAACCCACCAGGCTTCATTCAGTGGTTAAAACAGGTTTTTTCTCTCTGCTCTGCATCCACATGCACAGCTGTGTGTTTTCATGGCCAGCAAGGCAGTGAACTGGGATACTGAAGCTGCTAGAAAATAAACACTTTGATAATTCTAATTCTTCTTCCTCTATTCCAGTTTCTCATTTCCATATTGAAGTTTTAAACAAGAAACAATCTAGTTAGTTTTGAGTTTGTTTTGTGTCCAGTTTCACTTTCTGATCCTCAAGCCTCTACACTGCAGTATTGGGTTGTCAAGGCTGAGAAAACCATCTAAATTACCTTTATTCCTTGGTCTGCCTTGAATAGAAACACTCAGATTGATCTAATACGCTAAATTTTCCAATTAAAATTTAATTTTACAGCAACTATTTTTCTAGCCATTAGTCTCCACTGGAGTTAATGTCAAAGGCTCAGTTTAGATTAGCTCAGATCCCTGCATTAAGAACACCTTGTCAGAGCCATTTTGGGACTCATAAGGTTTATCAGAATTGCAGAATCCCTCCCCCTCAGCCAAAATTTACCAACTTTTAGGCAGAAAGCACAACTTATACTCCCAGTGAAAGGGCAAAATCCAGCAGGGGGAGAACAAAAACCTGCATGACCAATTTTAAATGAAGCGTATTGAACGTTTCACTTAGAGTTGAGAAATCACTCATTGGGTTCTGAATTACATTTTAAAAAAAAAACCAAAAACATGACTATGCAAGACTGCCATCAGATTGTGCCTTGATTAAAAGTCAATAGATTTGTTTCAATAGTCATTACCATTTTTGGAATGTGAAAAAACTGTTCTGGGTATAAGAACCCAATGCTGAATTGAGCATCAACCTCAGCTGCTGCCCAGTGCCTTACTGGGAGGGACAGGAACTCTTGGACTGGGAGTTACGTGGGAAAATGTCCTGCAGAGATATTTGTAGCCAATATTTCAGGCTAGATTTGCTCCTGACAAACACACAAAGCTCCTGTGATTCATCCACCCACTATGACAAAGCAGCCCCATTTTCCACTTTTGTTTACAGGCCTGTTGTTTGCTCACCATGTATTTTATTTAGCATAATGGGTTTTTTTTTTTCAAAAAGGTCATCAGAAGTGAAAACACAATTCTAAATGAAGTCTCAGAGAGAAAAAACATCGTGAATACAACCAAACAAAAAAATCCTCCCTTGTTCAATTTCACCAAATAACGTCATCTCTTTGCCCTTGATCATTTCCTCTTCTAGATTATAATAAAATTGTACTGACCAACATCAACCATGCTGTGTGTTTGTGCTAAAAATTTTTTTTTACAGTCATAAGCTTTTTATTTCTTCTCTTTCAGCTCCTTCCAGATCACACCAAATGGCATTAATCAAGCAAGCAAAAATTTTTCTTTTTGAAGTGATTGGTCCACTCACTTTTCCTGCATGATATTTGCAGAACAAATCATGTATTCCTTAGTGGGTTATTGGGATCAATGTTCAACTTTTGATGAGAACCCAGATAAATCAGAAGCCAATCTGACTGATAAAAAAAATCATGGAAAAGGCAGGATTTCATTCTTGTAAATGAATGTTAGGGGTCATGGTATGCACATGGTGAGATGCACTGCTAAATAGATGAGATTTATGGGTTAATTTAAGCAGTAAAGACTATAGCTGGAATAAGAAGGTTTCTGGTACCATGGATGATGAGGAAAACCTGTCAGATTTATCACAGGATCACAGAATAATTTGGGAAAGAGACCTTTAGAGGTCTTCTAGTCCAAACCTCCCAGCATCTTCAACAAGATCAGAGAGCCCTGTCCTACCCTGTCCTACCTGACCTTGGATGCTTCCATGGATGAGGCATCCATCACCTCTTTGGACAGCCTGGTCCAGTTTTTCACAGCTGTCATTGTAAAAAAAAAAAAAAAAAAAGTCGAAATGTCCCTAGTTTTAGTCTAAAAGTGCTGTTGGTTGCCCTATTGCAACAGACCCTACTAAAAGGAGGCGAGGCGAGGCGAGGCGAGGCGAGGCGAGGCGAGGCGAGGCGAGGCGAGGCGAGGCGAGAAAGAGAAGAGAAGAGAAGAGAAGAGAAGAGAAGAGAAGAGAAGAGAAGAGAAGAGAAGAATAGTTGAATTTTACACAAAGGTCAATATGAGCCTCAAAAGAGAGAGAAGGCCATAGCCAGGTTCAGCCTCTTTTAACTAAAAAATTACTTTCATTGACCGGGAAATATCTTCTGCCTTTAAGTCACAGCTAAGAGAGAGAGGTTGAACTGTGAACCCAGACTTGTTATAAATAGTTGTTCAAAATTATGTGCAAAGTCCTTGCTGAAGAAGAATGAGGAAGGGCTTACTTTGAGAAAATGAGACATGATACTCAGACTTCTCATTTATTTTTATAAACAATTTATGTAAATTTAAATACATTGCATATGCATGATAAATTTTGCTGCTCATAATGATGACAATCACAATTAAGCTCTCTGTTCTTCTGGCAGTGACAATAAGAAAGAACAAAAATAAATAAATAATAATAATAAGTTATGATTCCTGTGACCTTTTGAAAATGCAACTGCAAAATTGATCTTTTTAAAAAAACCTGATTTTAGTAACATTTAATAAACACATACATTTATTTAGGTATTTATGTGTTGTCTTGGGGAAAAAAATAGAGGGATTTAATATCCAAGAAACCTATTGGCAAAGGGAGAGGCTAACTGTGAAAACAAAACATCTTCCACTGTTTAAATTATTTATACACTATATATATAAGTTGAGTGTTTTATGATCATGTTTTGCCATCCTTTGACCATTCCATTGCTGCTTTTCAGAGAAGAGGATTAATGAATATTCATTCTTTTGGAACATTTTGGGGGATTTTTCTTTTAGATACCTAGCTGTGAGTTCAGACTGAATCTTTTGTAAATCCAATTTGGACTGAGATTCTGCTGAATAAATAAGGACATTGCCCAGTTTGCACAGTCTGTTTCAAGGCAGCTGGTTATGCCTGAGAGTAATGAATCTTGGGTCAGATTCCTGGTCCGGGATAATTGGAAAAGTGGATATCTATACTGAGCAGGAAGTGTTCCGATGTGTTCCAGATATTTTATCCTATGTGGTTTTGCCTAGGAGACAAACACAAGCATCCCAAACAAACAAACATGTTTTGCATTAGACGTGTAACATCCTCTAATGGAAACAAATTCACTGAAATGAGAGGAACAAGACTCTCCCATTGATTCCTCATCTACCTGCTGACACAGAAAATTAACCGTTTCCAGCAGATCTTTCATCCGCTAATTATCCTCATTGATTTTGGATGAGGAAATGTAGTGTCTGAATTCAGCTCCATGTTCTGCCAGCCAGGAACCTGTTTGCACTCTGACATGCAGGACAAAGGTGGAAAAAAGAGCCAGGAATTTGATTTTCCTCCCACTTCAGTGGCAGAGAAGCTGTGGGCTCCCCATTCCTGGAAGTGTTCAAGGCCAGGTTGGATGGAGCTCTGAGTGACCTGGGGTAGAGGAAGGTGTCCCTGACCATGGCAGGGGTTGGAATGAGATGATCCTTAAGGTCCCTTCCAAACCAAACCATTCCATGATTCTGGGAATCTGTGATCACACCTTTCCCACAGGATATCTGTGAGTCCTTTCCATTTGACTCACAGCAAGTAGTGGCTTCTTTTAACTGCAAGAATTATTTCTTTGTTTGCGTCACATGAATTTCCTACGGCAGTGACACTCAGAGCTAGAAAATTCCAGTGGTCAACCTGCAGGAAAATCAGAGGAGGGACAGGGAAAGAGGGGAGAAACCAGCCTGATGAATTTGGGGTGAGGAAGAGATACTTTAAGCGATATTGAGAAGTTACACCAGGTTGCTCCATTCAATAGAGAAAATAATAGACCATTAAAACCATCAGGATTTTATTTAATTTTGCGCATGTTTTTGGATAAATTTGGCTCGAACTTTCTGAGCTCCCAGTAAGACAGACATGCATGGCAGTGCAGAAAGCAACATTCAGAAAAGCATAGTTCAAAAAAGCTGGAATATTCTTATTCTTACAGTACTAAATTTCTTGGTGAGGAAATTGCATTAACATAAAAACAAGCCCTGGCTCTTCAGCAACACAACAGTGCCAAACAGAGTGAATCCAGTGTATTAAAACACCAGCCCAGATCGTCTCCTGAGCTTTATGGCTGCAGCAATTGAGAATTAGCACCATTAATTAGCTGAAGCTATTTGTTTTACAAATTACAATTGCATGTCTAATCCTGTAACTTTCTGTCCCTGAGGAGTTACTTAGCGAGAGCTCCACAGCAGAACCAGGGAATGAATGGACTTAACTTCTAAGAGCATCTGAGATAAGAAGAAAAGAACAAACTGTTATTTTTATTTCGCTCTGCTGCCTTTTTTTTCAGTCCAAGATGAGAACAGAACACCACATCTGCCTTCTGTAAGCCATTAATTATTTTCCTGAATTTTTACTGCATTCAGCTTAAAAAAATATATATATATTGTGATATTTTATTTTTTCCCTTCACTTCCAGTATGCAAGTGCTTTTGCAGCCCTTTAATCATCCCCATTGGTCCAGTCCAGCTTCCTCTCTTTATATCTATGTTTCTGTCTTGATTTTACCAGTTAAAAGGTCTGACTCATGGAAGCTGCACTACTGATTTGCATTAGGGCACCACTGGATAAGATTGTCTTGCTGAGGAATATTTTAAGTGGTCCAAAAATCTTTAGTCAGAAACAAATCACCACACTGGCTTCAAGTGTCTCCCGTGAAACTTATTCCAATAAAAACTCTCAATTTGACAAAGGAGAATGTATTATTTCTCTTGCAACTCTGTGAAAGGAAGTCAACAAATTCCCTGGATACATCAAGAAAAGAAATTATTTCGCAGAAGAATGGTAATATTTTCAAAGATGATTTATGAGCTGTTTTTTTGCTCATGAATACCCAGCCTTGAAGTCGACTTGAAAGTGATTTTTTATTTCGGTCATTGTTGATAAATGTTTTACCATCATAATAAAGTCCACAGCACATGAGCGAACATCTGAAATCTTGGACATCTATTGAAGAGATGCACACTGCACATCCCTTTTGGTAATGATTCATGACTTAGCCCCAGACTGATGGATGGGAAATGGGTGTTCCTAGAGAACAATTTTAATGTCTTACAGTTATGGAAAACTGCAGTCAACTAGAATTTATTAATGGAGAGTACATGGAACTTTCATGTCTGGCTACATTACACAGGGCTAAAAAAAATAAAATAAAAAAAAATAAAATAAAATAATACATAGAGAGAGAGAGAGAAAGAGAGAGAGAATACATTTAATTTTAATTGGAAAGAGTCGATTCCTTTCCTTCACCTTATGTTGACAATGGCAGGTGGATCACTGAGTAAAGGCATGAGATAAATGGATGCAAAGACGGGAGTTTTCTCTGTGATTTTACATCTGTGTTGAAAGTAGAAGATGTGTCTGAAGAGGCTTTCAGACATCTCAGCTGAGGTGTGGAAACAGGAATTTAAGCTTTGCATCAAGGCCCAGCCACAGAGTTTGCATCCCCAAGTGGCTCCCTGGGAATCCAAAGCAGATGTTCACAGCACTTCCTTGGTGTGGAAAATGACACCTTTTATTGGTTTAGTCCACACAGACCCAGATTAAATTTTGACCTTGATTCTGAAGGAAGACCTATTTTTTCGGAAATATTCCATTATCTTGTTTTGCATTTCTTTAAATATCTTTTAAAATTATCTATATATTTTAATAATGTTTATTATTATTTTCATTGTGTATAAGAATTTAGGAGTTTTATTTGGTTTTGGACAGAATGATAGATTAACTGGGATGTGAATTGAGAAAAAACTCTTCTTCATGGCTTGGATTTCTGAGTTTTTTTTAAGTATTATAATGTCAAAGCACAGTTAACAAGGTTTCTTTGCCATTTATTTTTTGTAAAATGCAGGTTTTATAGAAAACTCCAATATTTTAAAATGTTCTTTGTCAAAAATACATTGAAAACAAAAAGTATCAGGGTATTCTTTTTTTCCCACTTTAAACCCAAGGCTATTTCTGTAAACAAAATATGTTTATTCTGGAAGGTTTGTGGAAAATACCATCTTATGACAAATGTATTTGACAAAAGGCATATACGGTCAAATCGCTGAAATTCGCCTGCAGACGGAGACTCAGCTGAGATTAATCTCATATTTTTGTCTGAAATGTATCAGAGAAGAACGTTTTGCTCTTCCTTGCAGGAGATCTGCAGCAGAAAGATGCCACTGAGGTTTAAAGATGTTCCTCCACAGGGACGTTCCTTGGTGGCAGGAGCACTGCCAAGGGTTTGGTGCTTGCCTGGAAGGAAGGGATCCCAATTCCAAACAGGATTTCTGCACAGTTCTGTAGTACAGGTGACAATAAATGGTGTTGATAGGTAATACATATTTATGTTTATGAGTCAGACAGGATCATTTTGATCTAAGTTGTTTTCTTGTATAACACAAGCCAGAGCACTTACATTCTCATTCTGCTCCTGAGAGTGCATTACTGATCTCTTCATAAGAAGGTGAGTTGATTGCATCTCTGCATGTGGTAAATTGTTCTCCCTGTTGAATATTTGTGTTTTATTTATAATCTGAGTTTATCTTGTTTCCAATAACAGCTCCTACATTTGACTATTTCACTGAGTTCTGCACGATACCAAACTGTCACCTATCAATAATCTGTTCTCTCACCAATGGAAAAATCTTACCACATACATACAGACTTTAATTAAGTTCCTTTCTAATCTCCTCTTTAACTTATTCAATGAGCTTCACACTCTGAGGAAGCTGAATTACTGTTTTCTAAGCCCTTCCTAATAGTCTAATTTTCTTTTTCAGTGTGGATTTCAGAAGTGCTTTCACATTATCTTTGTATTGCTAATAGCTGTTTGCTGTTTGACATCTCCAGTGATTATATTTATCACCATATTGCAGTCTGACTTGGTGAACGGTGCTGACTGAAGATCAGGGCAAAGCAGATGTGCTCTGCACTTCAGGTTAATTTCCCCAATCCTAAATTAGCACGAGTTCTGAACACATTTATGATACATTAAATAAGTCTTCAGCTTTATAATCTTCATGGCAGTCCTGCAAAGTAAGGCAATGCTGTTACCCATTTTTTATGGAGACAGAAAGAAACACAAGCAGAGTAAAAAAAAAAAAAATCCTAATGTTTGAAAGGCATTAAGGAGGTAGGACAATCATATTGGAAAATTTAATCTAAAATACTCAGGCAAGTCTATTCTGGGGAATTGGCACATGTGTCTCAGACTCAGTTCACAGTGCAATAAAATCAGGAAAGGGAGACCATGGCTGATCAGAGCAGGAGCAAATTCTACTTCAGCCACACAAAAATATTCCTGAGGTGTGGGATTCAGGATTCTCTCTTTGCTTTCTGGGGGTTCCTGTGTCAGCCAAGCTGGGAATTGGTGGTAAGGCTGGACCTGGGCACACATCACCCACTACAGAAATTTCCACCACACCTTTTGCACCACAGAATAAGAGAGAATCATGGTGTAAATGGGGTAAATGAAAATTGGCAATTCAGGATGTCTCCACACATCAGTTTACATTCAGGTAAACCCTCCACAAAGGGATGGTCTGAAATCTCACCCAGAGGATGAGTTTGAAGGGACCAAAGCATTTCCCACCTCCCATCTCTTACCAGGGAGCTGCTCCTTTGCAAATTCATTTTTCCTGTAGGTGTTTCCAGTCTGCAATATACTCACACCACTCCAGTATCACTCGGAATTTCATTCATTGATCATATATGTGACACTTCCAGACTGTCCTCTGACAGGATAGCCTGGGGTTTTGGATCCTCTATTCCCTGAACTCCATTCCCTTCCCTGAAGTTATCCTACTCAGCTGTCAGGCTTACAGTAGCAGAATCAAATATTTGTAATACTGTGATTAAAACAGCCAAATGCTGTTGATGAGGACATTTGAACTCAGCCTATATAACTAAGATTCTGACAGTAAAATTCAGTTATCATTCTTTGAAAGTTTAGTCCAATAAGTTGTGTAATTCTACACAGGAGACATTTACAGTAACATCACAGGTACTTGGGTCATATTGAATTTTACTCTTTAATTCAGGAATTCTGTAGGACATTTTAAAAAAATAATGCACAATTTTTCCAGCCTGAGACTGTGATCCAGGCTTGGAAAAGTATTGCATAGAATACTTCTTTAATTCAACTTTTTCACTCAGCTGCTGTTTATACTTCTGTTGGAATAATCACAAACCACTGATGAGCTTGTCAGAGATTGTTTAGACTCGTTCAAGGTCATAAAACAAAGAGTCAAATGGAGGAGTCACAGGGGGGGAATGCAGAATGAATAGCAGGGTGAGTTCCATGTAAGGCAAGTTAGGCTGGAAAATGAATCTGTAATAAATCTCCCTTTTAGAAAGGAATGAGCAAAAATCTGCTCAGTGCCCACAGATTTCTTTATTTCCTAATCAGTAGAAAAAATTGTGTAAAAACCTACACACACATGTATGTGATCAAAAAGTAGCTTTAACTCCTTCAGGAAATTTCCTTTATTTCCAAGCCCCTCTCTGTCACAGGGAATATCAGAGCAGCTTCTAGAATGTTCATGTATGAAATGTCTGAGAAAACACTGAGGAAGGAATGATCCAAAACTATCCATGTCCCTGAATATAAAAGCACTGAGGAGCAGGTAAGTCTCCAGTATGACTGTAAGACCAAAAGAAACCATCAGAGAATCACAGAATGGTTTAGGCTGGAAACATATTAAATAGAAAGATAGTAAAATATTTTGATTTTTGTAGAAAATATTTTAGATATTGCATTACTAAGTGTATGAATGTGTGTATAATGAATTACATTATTAATTCATGGAAAAAAGCAAAAAAATATATATATTTTCAACCTTTTTCTGACTTTTAAGTTTGTAATCAAAGCTTAGTTTCATTTGCAAAACTTTAAATATAGCTACATTTTGTTTCTGTGACATAACTATAGGATCTTCTGACGAAGTATTTATGGTCTCATGAACATATTTATTTGCAAGTAATTAACTCTACTTCCTCAGGAGGTTGAAAGCTGTGGTTGCTTGGGTTTTCTATTGCCAACGATTTGCAGATTAAGTTGAAATTTAGTATATTTTTTAAATTATATCAGAAGTTGAATATGATTCCTGTACATTCCCATCTTTATCTAATTGTCTTCTTCATCTAAATATGTAGAGGGTCACTGATCACATTGACTAAGCTTTTATTCTCATGTAGATAGTTAGGTTTAAAATAAAAGAGCAAAATCTTTCATTTCCCAAGCAATTAATTTATTTTCCATATGCTTCTAAAACTTCCAGCCAAAGCATGGAATTTTTGTTACTTCTGTTTTGATGAAGATCACATTCCCTCACTGGAAAATGTCTTTACACTGATTTTATTCTTATGTTCTCTGCACTCACTTGGCTTTTCCTTCAGCCACCCCAGAGGATGTGGGAGGTTGCTGAGCTCTGTACATTGATCTATATTTTAACACTGAGCAGATTGCCCAGAGAGGGTGTTGGGTCTCCCTCACTGGAGATATTCCAGCACTGTCAGACACAATCCTGTGCCATGTGCTCTGGGATGACCCTGCTGGAGCAGGGAGGTTGGACCTGATGACCTCACTGTTGTCACTTCAAACCTGACCTGTTCTGTGAACAACATAAAAATTAAAATAAATAAGTAAATAAATAAATGATGACAATAGCAGCAATAATTCCATTCCAAAGAGTAGCACCAACCTTAACTCATTCTGGTTTTAAACCAATCTATATTTAGCTGTAATAAGCTATCAGAGTGCTCTTGTCAGCAGCGCTGATCTCATCTCAGCTGGGCAGTGAGCAGCCTGTGAAGTGATTTTCCAAAAGCAGAAAAGCCACGAGGCCTGGCTGGTGAAAGGAGAAGAAAGGGATGATGAAAGCTTTAGGGTTCAATTCTCCATGGTCTCTGAGTTATGATGCTAATTCAATATAGTACAAATTACTATTCAAATTCATTAGCATCACACTAAGCAATATGCAATCACAGCCAAGTTCACAATTAGCATTAATGATATTCTCAGAGTGGGGAGAAAAAATTGAGGATTGAGTTATACACTCCAGACAAGATAATACAAGGGAAATAAAGCCAGGGATTAATGTCTAAGACAGGAATTTATTTCCAATGTGTTTACAAGTCCCAGAGCTCAAGGAGCCTGAAGTTAACATGCAGATGGGACTTTTCTCTCTGCAGATATTCCCATCCAGCTGCTCCCAGTTTCACCTGATGCCTCAGTAGATATAAAGTGGAACTGGGGGCAAAGGTGGGGTTCCTCTGAATTACCTCTGCCTTGACTCATAGCTCAGTTCCTCACTCCAACTTTGTTAGGAGCTTTTTGGACAATGAAATATTTAGTTTTGGATGTTTCTCTGTGTCTGCTCTGACTGCAGAGAGAGTCTGACACAGTTTCTCACAGACCAAACAGTGAAAATTAGACAGGTGGATCTGGTGAAAAATATTTCTCTTTTGGAGTCCACACTCATTAAAAATTTTTAATAGATTTTTGAGATGTAACATATCATTACTTGTATTTCCAGAAATTATTATTATCTCGGCCACTGCACCACAAAATTCTCCTGTATGGCACCTGGATAGCTGTATTTGCAAGGTAAAATTCCTATGAGGCTTTTGCAACTTGTTACAAGTTGCAATTTTTTTCACACAATCAATGGGAGACCTTGCAATTCAGATTAACGTTGGGCACCCCGAAAAACCTGCCCATGTCACCACGGACTGACTTATCTGAAAATTGCTTTTGCATGAATTAACGTAGGATTTTAGTCTGGGAGGAGAATCTTCTGGCAATATAATTCTTTTAAAAGCAATGCAAATCTTCCATTGTTGAAGAGAATAAAAATCATCACAGAAATTTAAATAAGTTTTAATATGAGTCCTCTATGTGATCACAACATTCGTGGTACATTTCCTACTCTGGCATATAACCTTCTTCTTATGATGTCAAAATGCGACTTTCTTTTGTGTTTTTAAAAAAATCTAACCAATAAACACTGTGGTGTGCAATTCTGTGTGTGTATGACCTTCTTTTTTCCTTTTAATCATCATTAAATGAATTAAATTATTTAAGACATTAAAAAAAAACTAAAAAGAAGAATTTCTGGGGGAACAGCTAACTCAAATGTGGAATTACTATGAAAATCTGTAATCAATTACCAGGAAAATTGTTAAAATTTGTGGTATAGAACACTTGTTTCTGAAAAAACCAAGTTAATATTTAATTTTAATTTCATACATCTATTATTTCATTGCTTTGAAAATGCCAAACACTGATTTGTTGTTGTTGTTGTTTGTTTTGGTTTGGTTTTTGGGAAGATTTTTTTGTTTTTGTTTGGTTGTTTGGTTGCGGGTTTTTTTTTGTTTTGGTTTGGTTTTGTTTCTGTTTTCTTTCTTTTGTTTTTGAGATGTTTTTTTTGTTGGGTTGGTTGTGGGGGTTTTTTTGGTTGTTTTTTTAATTTGGTTGGTTTTGGTTTTGGTTTTGGTTTTGGTTTTGGTTTTGGTTTTTTTGTGGCACTCTCATCCTTCCAGCTGTCTGAGCATTCATTATTTTGGGAAAAGTTTCTTAGTCACAAGGCCACTTTTTTATTTTCAGCACATCAAAAGACTTGTGATGGCAAGAAAACCTCAACTTATCCCAATGATTCAATCCATCTTCATGGCTTCCTGCTAAGAAAATGAACTGAGAAATCAATTTGCTGGGGAATCTTTTCCAGATCTATTCCCACTCACCCACTTCTTTTAGTAAAATGCTCACCTCTATTTGGGATGGACTGAATCACACTCGAGGAATGCTATCTTTTATCTCAATATGCCTTGGACCTTGGCAGCAGCTTAATATTCATGGAAAATCATAGGAATCCAATAGTAGAAACAGACTGGTGGATGCAGCCCTCCGGAGGAGAACTCAAAAGACCATCTCTTCCATATTTCTGACCTCAGGCAGGGTCAAACTTTATCTAAATCCTTCCTGACATGTGATTGACTCTCCCATTCTCAAAACTTGCAGCGAGGGCAGAAGGAGATTTCATGCTCACAAAAGCAGAGTGCAGGGGTGACTCCTGAAGGTTTTTTATTTTTCCTGATGTTCAACCTAAGGAGCATTCATTGAACCAAATAATTGCCTGCTGAAAGGAATTCCAGGTACAGTGACACTCTTTGTTATGCAGATGGAGGAAAACTTGACTGAACACCCTCTGTCCTGAGCTGTGCCCTGGATTTTCAGGTTTGCACTCTGGTTCCACTGCAGGACAATTTGCTGAGGACTAAGCAAGGAAAGGATGGACACACACTTTTATCTGTATGAATGTTTAAATATCTATTTTTCTTGTGTATTAAGCAACACAGTTATCAATCCTGTGTTCCTATAGAAGCATGACAATGTAGATGATATTTTCTGGATGTCTTCCTGCTTTTCTATATTGAATTGGTGCTGTCACAGACACCAGCACTTGAAAAACAAAAAGAATCTCTCATTTGCACTTTGGCACTGCTAAGGCTACACCTCTAATTCTTGGCTCAGCTGGGAGCTCAGCCTGGAGAACAGGAGGCTCAGGGGAATTGGGTGTCAGACTCTTCTCCTAGGTAACAAGGGATAGCACAAGGGGAAACAGCCTCAAGTTGCACCAGGGGAGTTTTAGATTGGATATCAGAATTTATTCATTGAAAAGTCTGCCAAGCATCAGAACAGGCTGCCTGGGAAGTTCTGGAGTCACCATCCCTAGATGTTTTAGGAAGAAATGCAGATGTGACACTTAAGGACATAGTTTAGTGATGGATTTGACCTTTGGACTTAATGATCTTAAAGGTCTTTTCCAACCTAAATGGTTCCATGATTGTGTGATTCTGTTTCCTTAGAAATTTCTAGCTGTGGACCTGTGAAGGTCTCTTGTCCAGCAGCTCACAGGAGGTTGGAATTCTCTCAGCACCAGGTAGAGACAGAATGCTATTTTCTGCCCAAGTCTTGAAAACCTTCAAGGATGGATTTTGGTCACTGGAAAGTGTCTGACTTAGCCACAAGGGTCTTCTGCTGAAATTTCCAAACTTCCTGCACAATGGAATGATTGCTCTTCAGCTTTCTTTGCAAATCTTCTGACTCTCTTGCCTTTTTCCTATTGAGGTTTCTCAGGGAGTTCTGCCAGGAATCATAATCTGCTCTCCTAAATCCAACTCTTCCCCCATCTGCTTGCCTTCCCAGCCTTCCACTCCACCAACTCAATCATCTCATGTTCACTGCTGTGGCCACATTTGCCAGAAACCCTTCCCAGCTCAGGAACAGCAGCATCAGCCCTGATTGGCCCCTCTGGCATTTGTATAAATAAACTCTGACCAACACCATCCAGAAGCTCCCTTCTCTGTCCTCCCAGTGCTGAACTGCCTTTCTCTCAGCTGCTGGGTGTGTGAAAAAGCCCTGGTGGGATGCAGGCAGCAGCATGCCAGTGTCTAAAACAAGGCTCTTCCAGCTGTCGGTGTTTCACAGCTGTTTTCTACAGAAATGAAAGTCTTTGTGCTTCAAGTATGCCAGACTCTGCTTACTGAGAGTGTCTCGTCAAGTTTGAGATAGACAAAACAGCTAAAACATCAGTGGAATTACTCTTTCTTTCTGATTTCACCTCATTTTTCTTCTTATACTTTTCTTAGAGGGAAAAATAGAGCGTTTCAGCATCACTCTTTACTCATAGACAGGAGACTGTGAATAGAAACTGTGAATCAAGGGGTGTGAGGAGGTCTTTTCACATATATGCTATTTAGGTTTTCTGCCTCTCCCTTTTTGATTTTGAAGTGTATAGATTTGCTTTCCTTTAAGTTAATGTTCTTGTTCCACTGTATTTCATTTATCTGTGGAAGGATCCATATTCACCTGGCATTTAGAATAAAAATGACAACAAAATTAAGATAGTAACTAGAAACATCACATATATATGCAAACTTATATATGATATATATGCAAACTCTGCTTTATATATACTATAATATAATACTGCTATGTCTCTGATCTGATTTTATTCTAGAAAAAAATGGAAGAGGCTCCAAAACTTTGCTCTAGTCCACAGGAAGTCTCATCTCACTCCTGGAGCTCTGTTCTTCAACAATTGAAAGAGCAACTGACAGTAAAATTATTTCATTAACATCACAAGGAGAAATGCACCAAGGAGAAGGATCTGCAGTCTTCATACACCTGAGGTCAGAAGTTATGGAATCATTCCTTACTAATTTCCATAATGAAAGATAAGTGGCAACGAAAACACAGTCGTTATCACATAAATGATTTTTATATAAAAAAAAATTAATCACGATATGCTCTAATTACTAGCCTTTTATCTGTCCTTACTTGCACTTTTGCTTGAGGCTTTTGGCAGATGAAATCAAGTGAATGGAGAAGTATATTTTAGCTAACAAGCTTCCTAGTCTAAAAATTCCTCTCGAACGCATGATTCAAGCAAATTAGGAAACAGAGAGAGAGAGAGAAGGAGAAAAAGCAAATGGCAGACGATTGCCTTGCTAATTTAATCCTTTTGGTAGGCAATTAGCACACATCAGGCTGGTCGATGGGAGGCTGCCCTGCAGGTCAGGCTTTGGCTCTAAACAGCTCCTGGAGCTGTGCTGAGCTCTGCTGGGGAAGCTCCACACAGCCTGCACCTGACAGCTTGCCAGAGATGACCTGTCAGCAAAGTGCCACTCGGAATTTCCTCTCTCCGTGATGGTTTCTGTTATCTGGTAAAAAACAGCCAAAATGTGTTATTCTGTAAGTCTCTCTCATCCTCAGAACGCTGGGCTAGGTTGGTGTCCTGGCAGGACAGATGCTGAACAAAGCTCATTCATTCTCTCTATTTTGGGTAGGTATGGAATAAAATTTTTAAAAAACCCACAAATCCCACACCTCCAGCCTGTTGTGCATCCTTGCAGCAGAGTAGAAAAATTGATGAATGACTGCTGGAAGCACATCCTCACATCTCTCAGGCTGGAGGCAGTAGGATGGACAGTGAAATCCTGTGTGGAATGGAAAACAGCTGGTTGATGGGACTTGCTGCTGTGCTCAGAGTTCAGCTGCTGCTTAGATTTGGGGTCAGAGGAGAATGTGAGTGCTCCCTCCAGGCTAAATTGGCAGGCGGGATTGTTTGTTTGCTTTTATGTCTTCCTCTGCAGGCAACTCATTGTCAGCTTTCAGTAATCACCTTTTTTTCTCTTGAATTGTCTAATTGATTAACAGAATTAAGTTGTCACAGCAATTTATTCTTTAGCCCGGAGTTTGCTGCTTTTGCTTCAAGCCTAAAAATGGGAACATGCAGAAATTCTTGTCTTTTCCCTATCTGGTGTTCTTATATAAGATTTTCCCTTACCCTACACACTCAGCTTCACTGTGCTATGGTACTGTGGACCCCTAATTCACTGCATCTCAGAATGGATTACACTGCTAAAATTAGTTGAAATGAATTCTGCAGTGCAGGAGTCTGAGCAGTCAGCTCCGTTCCTTTTATGGAGCCAGTGGATAGGAACAGACGTGGCACATCTGATCTATTTTAGATGTCAGATATATCACATCCCAGAAATGTCTGTTTCTTTCCGTTGATTCCTTTGATCCTGGGAAAAGAGTACAAATCTGGGTTTGTAGCTCAGGAATATGCAGTTGTATTTCAGCAGAAAAAAAAAAAAGCCATTCTTAATTTACAAGGATTTTTGACTGATTCACAACTTATTCTGCTGATTTATTTTGCATGTATGGCAATAATTGATTCAGAAGTTTAGCAGATCCTGAGTTGAAATAATTTACAGAGCAGAGAGTTCTGGAAAAAGATAGAAGCTCAATATTTTTCTTACCAGGCACATCAACCATGTTGAATCCCCTGTTTCTGTCCAAGATATTGATGTTTCTTCAAATACAGTACCAGGGTGAAAGGGCTTTTGTAGGAAAAGTAGATGAGAAGACTTCTGAGAATTTATTCCTAACATCATGGAAACATCATAACTTTAGGAATTAATAGCAAGATCATGAGTAGCCAGACACCTTGAAAGTTGTAATTCTGGTGCTTGAAGGTGAGTCTGGGGGACAAAAGTATTTATGGAGAGTAAAGGGATTGCAATGAGACCTTACATCATAGCAGCTACAACAAAAATAAAAAAATGAGGAAGAGGAAGAGGAAGAGGAAGAGGAAGAGGAAGAGGAAGAGGAAGAGGAAGTGGAAGAAGAAGAGGAAGTGGAAGAAGAGGAGGAAGAGGAGGAAAAAGAAGAAGAGGAAGAGGAAGAAGTGGAAGAGGAGGAAGAAGAAGAAGTGGAAGAAGAGGAAGAAGAAGAAGAGGAAGAGGAAGAAGTGGAAGAGGAGGAAGAAGAAGAAGTGGAAGAAGAGGAAGAAGAAGAAGAGGAAGAAGAAGAAGAATTATTTTATTGCAACAGTAAAAATGCAGAGTACAAAAATAATTGTCTAAATTTCTGCTTTAGAAGAAAAGATTGAACACAACATCAAACTAATTGCTTTGGGAATTCAGTTATCAGAAAATATTGATAAATTCATTTTCCTGATACCACTTGAGTAACCAGAAGGCATCATCAAAACATTAACTAGGATGAATCTCATGATAATAGAATCACCTAATTAGAGCACAAGTGTAGTGAAGAGCAGAATAACCATGACAGAAATCTGCCAGATTTTTACCTTTGGAATTAAAAGTGTACTCCCCTCTTGTTTTTTGAACATCAGCTAGGTAAGATGTCTGATGTCATAGAACATTATCACTTATTTCTAGAAGCACCTGGGAGCTAATTGTACCACCTAACCTATCAGTATTTTAGAATAAATAAATTTATTACTGCTGTAGGTATAGATCCCGATATATTGTATTTCTCACGAATTTAGAGGGAAAAACCCATGACCAATAGCAACAGCAAAAAATGTAACATAAACCTTATGTAGCTAAAAAAATCTCCCTGATTCCTGAATGTGGAAGTATATAAAAAATTATTTGTCTGTGTGATTGATACACCTGCAGAAAACTCATCTTGTGTTTTTTCAGTACATTATTCTCTATATTAGTTCCTGATCTGAAACTGGAATCCTAAAAGCATTTTCTGGGATAAAAATTATCTTCAGTTGGAGATATTATCTGAAATTCTAGGCAAAAGATCTTAATTCAGAACAGACATTCTCCTCAGAATAACTGAATGCCAATATTCCCTGAGCTGATAGAAAGCATGAGAAACTCTTTCAGAGCCTTTTTGATGTGCTGAGCCCATCAAAGATCCCAGCAAGATAATAATGCTGAAATAAAAATTGAAGCGATGGATGGATTTCACACCCTTTCTGAAAATCAGATCTCTCCAAATTGCTTTACATTACATATTAAAAAAAATTAAAGATCAGAAGCACAACAAATCATCAGTCATTTGAAAGTCCTCAACGTGACCGTCACACATCCAGTTGATAGACTGCTAATAACACCTGAAAAATCAGTGTATTTTTGGGTGTCATAATTACCCAAAGATATACCAAATGGTGCAACTGAAATGATTGGTTTAAACTTTTCCATCTCCAGAGTCATATTTTAGACACAGATTTAAATGAGAACTTTATTGATGAGGAAAAAAAAAAGTCCAGAGAAAGAAAAAAGTAGAAAAAATAGCCAATAAGGACTAAAGAAAATTGCTTTAAAATTTTCATTAATAAGCAAACTTATTAATAAATAAATACCTAGAGGTTTGTAGCTCAATTATTCTTTATGTTATACTGGCTCTACTGACCAGATCTCATGCAGATGGAGTAACTTCAAATATACATCTACATTTAGAGACATTAAAGAGGCATTTCATCTCACCACAGGGGAAATTCCCCTTCCTAATCATATCTGGTGTATTCCAGGCTGTCCAGGATGTCTCCATGGGGTTGATAAACACAACAGTTGATCCTTTCTGGAGTAGTGGCTGCAGCTCAGGTGGGGAAGATTTTCATGATTCAAACAGCACAAGGTTAGCTGGGAGTTTTCCACAGTCCTTGGCTCTTGGAAATACTCATAATGTCCTTTTCTGACCTCTGTCTTCTTAGATTATTTGCCTTTGTGAGAAAGGATTTTCTGTTGTTATGAAACTTCATTCCTTGGGTGGATCTGTGTGTCCAAACATAACTGAAATGTTAAAAAACATTGAGAGAAAGAGACAATGCAAGGGATGGGAAACAGAAAATGACATCAACTCTTAGGAAATGTGCAATAAGAATGTTTTATAATATTTATTTTTATTATTATTATTATTAAATTGGTAAAGCATTATAATAGTATTTGGCATAGAAGGAAGAAGGTGAGCTCTCCAAATTCTCATCAGCAAGAACAGACTTAGAAAGAGGGTGAGAAATGATGTTTTTAATATTACCAATTTCCTTGTTTTCACCACTGCCTAAGGAAATGTGCATGACTCAAAACAGAGCCCTTCAAGGTATAAATATTTCCAAGCCTGCAGTGTCTCTGAACTGAGGATGCTTTCAGGACATCTTCTTGCTGTAACAAAACTTTAACCTCAAAGGATCTTTCTGATCCTTATTTTGGGAGGACAGGCTTCCAACTAATTCATGGTGACATTAGAGGATAACAACATGCACAGTAATGAATTCTCTTTAGCCTTTGGGCTGTAGCTGCGTTTTACTGTCTCCAGGAAAATAAAAGTGGATGCATGGAAATATTCAGCATTTGTATTTTAATAGCCCCTGAGAATCCTAGTGTTTTGTAAAGAATGCAGCTTGTAATGGTAGGAGAAAAGAGGGATGTTTTCAAGCTAAGTTCTTAGAATAAGAGGCAAAGTCCAGCAGCAGCAAAGTACCTAAACACTGAAGATAATTACATTTATTACTATTTAGGGTGACCATCAAGGAGAAAGACATAGGAATGGTTGGTGAGTCCTGGAGAGGACAAGAAGGAATGAAGGATGGGATGCAAAGGATGGGACAGACCCTCTTTCCATGCAGAAGAATCTTATGGCTTGCAGAAATTCTACAGGATTTCATAGCTAAATTAAATAACTTTGCACAAGTAAAAGGGTTTGAAAGGCAACCTGACCTGATGAGACTCTTTCAGATTGCAGAGATGACCTGTATCCTTCATGTCCCCTATAAAGCAAGTCAGAGGTAATAACAAAGGAATAGGGTTGCACTGTCTTTAAATCTATTTTCTATTTTAGTTTAAAAGGTTTGTCTTTGACCTTTCATCAGGCATCACATGCATTCTGAAGAACAGAAGATAATAATTTATTTAAGCAGAGCTCTCATGATTTAAAGCACTACTGGTACCAATATTCTTTCCTGCCATTAACTACATGATGTTATAGGATTTTCATACAGTTATAAGTACTGGAAAGCAGGAAAAAAAGGAGTGTGAAACATAACAGATCCTACTTTTCTATGTGCTACCTCTAGCCAAAATAACAAGTTTGTCTAAGAACTTGATTTCAGACAGAGATAAAAATCCTCCTGATTAACCAGTTTCTATTTCTTTTAAAAGGGATGGAATGTATTAGTGAAGATGGAATGGATTTTCCCTTTTCTTTAACAGAATGGAATGGATTACCCCAGTCTGGAGGCCAGACCAAGCTCCAAATCACAATAAAGTAGAGATTGACATTTTCCTTACCCTTCCTGTTCTTTAGGAAAGGCTGGGAGTGCAATTGGGGTCTTGCCTAGTGGAGCTGCCTTGCTGATATGCTGGCAGTTCATAAGGCCAGAGTTTAGGGACCAAGGAAATCTCATTGATCCACACAAACCACCCTGTGACATTTCACAAACTTCTCTCCAGCTTTCCAATTTCGCTCGGATGTGTCTTCAGCTAAATGAGTTACTGTTGCAGGAAATGCTTCCAATAGCCAAACCACATTTCCATTGATTCCCAAGCCACAACAAAATCCATGGGTAAATGGCATCACCTCGCGGGGTGAAGAGATCCAACTGGATGTCACAATGATCCATGGCACAGGGGGAAAGTTTCCTCCATGGGCTAACAGTTTGGAAAGTTTCTCCCTGCTGCAGGAACTGCTGACATTTGGTTATTATTTGGCAGCCAAGGCAGGGAATGGAGGACAAAACAAAGGGCAAGCAAGAAGAAGAAATAAAGCATGGAAAGAGGTCTGAAAGAATGTCATGTTCTCTTGGGTGGGTTATGTGATTGGGGCCAGTCTTTCTGAACTCAGAGACCCAGGCATGAGTCTGAGTTCCTGTAACCTAAGCAGTGAATCCAGTCCAGGTGGATGAGTCAGCCAAAAAAGCACCTCCACAGGAATGCCCTGAAAACTGGAGGGGTTGTTACCTGGAAAGGACCAGGACTTACCATGGGATGCAGAGGCAGAAACAATGTGGGAATGTGCAAAGATAGAATGTTTAGCAGGAGCAAAGGCAGGGGAAGGGAGGGATGAAGATGGACCAGGAAGAAAAAGAGAGTGAGAAAATAAAGGGAAAATGTCATGGCCAAACTGTCTGCAGGTCAGGATGTCTGTCTGCCTGAGCCCCTCACCATAATCTATCCTGTCTTATTCCTAAATCCTGATGCTTTCTAGTGTGCTAGGGAACTCACTACTGTAAGCCAGCACATAAACGTGATGGGCTGCAAGCCAGGCTGGCTGTGAGCAGGGGGGGAGGTCAGGTGCCAGACTGAGCCCACGGGGGTTTGAGAGTCCTGGCAAAAGCCTCAGGCAAGGTTTGGGATCCCAGGGCCAGCTGCTGCAAAAATTGTCCAAGTCCAGCTGCTGGAAAAATCCCTGCTGTGGGAATTCCTGTAGCAACTTCCATCCCAGTTAGCTGGGGAGGAGGAAGGGAATGTGGTGTTTGCTCTGTTCATGTTTGTGTGACTACTGTGTGTGTTCATGGGGTACTCTCTGTGTTCATCTCTGTGGCTGTTTGTGCGTGTATTTTTGTTTTCACTTTTTGGGGATACCTGTTCAGCTTGGGGTCACAGAGTCACAGAAGCCTCACAGCTGGGAAAGAGTAACCCATTTTGTCCTGAATCCCTCTTGTTTTGGCTATTTTTATCTGTGCACAAAATTCAGGACACAAGATGGATATGCAGAGGATTAACCCAAAGTACATCACTGTTGCATGTGTCTCCTGTCTTGAATCTGAAAATCTTTAGATACTGCAAAGAAATCATTTCTGTGAGGGTGGTGAAGCCAGGAACAGGTTGTTGAGAGAAGTTGTTGATATCCCATACCTGGAAATGTTCAAGGCTAGGTAGGCTGGACAGAGTTTTGAGCAACCTGGGGAAGTGGAAGGTGTCCCTGCCTGTGGCAGGGGGTTGGAACTGGATGACCTTCAAGTTCCTTCCAACCCAAACCATTCTGTGATTCAATGATTCAATCCCAACCTTGTGGTGGCCTGACTGCTGTGACTTGGACTTGTGTGGTCAGGAGCTGAAGATGCTAATTGCTTTTTTGTTGCAACCTCAAATGCCAAGTCTTCCACGGAGGGACTGTGCTGAAGGAATCACACCACTCACCCCATGGATACAAGCTTTTGCCACCATAATTTTGTTCTGCTCTCATGGCTGCAATGGAGCAGCACCAATTTAATCCATTTTCCCAGGTAGAAAGGTAGCCTGCTTTTTGTGGGGTTTTGCATTTTTTTTTTCTGCTGGCCAGCATTTACAGGTCGTTTGCATCATCCTTTCTCTATTATCCACTTTTTCCTTGTTTTATTGCTGGATCTTTGGTGCTGTATGAAATCAATTCTGCAAGGCTTTAAAAGGCAGTTAAAAGGTGAAACATAATTGATTTCCCCCTGCCACCACCACCAAAGGCAAGTAACTGGACAAAATGCGTCCTTAACAATGATCATCACATTCTGGGAGTGTTAATGCTATTCCTTTGCCTACTTTTAGTATGATTACCTAATTGGTTTCCATTTGCATTTGGCAATAAAAGCCAGTCTAAATATTTTAAATAAAATTTCCACCCTGCTGGTTGACCTTTCTGTTGCCCTTCTAAAGCTTTTGCCCACAATAATCCAGGGAAGCTGACAGAAATATAAATGGCTTGTTTTACCTTTGACACTGGGTTTTATTTACCCATGGAAAAGAGCTCTCACATATTGTCTTTCCCCCTCTGTCTTCCCCAACAAAGGAGTGTATCTTGTATTTTTTTTCTGCAGGAACACTTCCAAAATAAGATCTTCTTTGCTAAAGTTGCATGTCTTGAGTTTGACATGTCTAATCTTGGTTGTCAGCAACTTTGCAGGCTCATAGTGAGGCTGAATTTACTTTCACCTAACTTAACTATTGAAAAGCTGAATGCTTAATCTGAGCCAGATGTCTAAACTTCCCTTATATTTATTAGAAACACCACAGCTCTGCCTCAAAATGGGCTGAAACACCTTCTGCTGCTGAATCTGTCAGTCCAGCAGCTACAAAGGGAGCCTAAACCATCAGTTTAGACTGAGCACATTATTTTGGGCAGATAAAATAAATTAAAAACAATCTGTTTCCTGAAACACAGCCCTAGCAGGAGCAGGTGCATCTTACCCATGTTCATCCAAAGCAATCTCAGTGCCCTGTCAGGGTGTGGGGTGCAGATATTTTGCATTTGGGAACTCATAATGTGGTCACAAGCATCAGCACAGGTGATGTGGTGCCTACAGGGATGGAGAGAATGGGTTTGGCTTTTCCCATTCAGTTCTAAAGCCATTATTAACAATTCAGTGGTATAAACATTTGTTGGGGCATAAAAATGGCATTTGTGGCCTCAGTTTGGATCTGAGTGTCTGACCAAAGCCAACACCCTGAGCTGGGAAGCAGCAGAAACAGTGAAAGATAACTTGCTATCTCTTTCCTGCCTAGAATATATTTTCAGAGGAATAATTATAGAAATCTGTCTTTGCTCTTTCTCTTATGCAGATAAAGGGAAGATTTAATCACTGAGAGTCTAACACAAACCCACATCCCAGTCCCCACTAAAAATGTCTTTACAATCTCTCTGTATTTTAAAGCCATAACTCTTTAAAGTTCACCTGATTAATAATGTGCTGGGAATCTCTTCAGTGTCTGCTTAGAGCTGATTGTGACAGCAAGACCTGCAGGAGATTATGGGAAAGCAGTTCTCCAGTCCTCCAAGTTGCTGTCATTTTAACCAGGACATCAAGTTCTGGATGGTTTTAGCACAAATCAGTTAAGTGGGATCTATCTGGCTCTTTCAAGTGCCATCTGGGCACCTTCATTAGCTTCACTTGGGCTGTAAAAATCATATTTTTTTATGCTAATAGAAAGTTATTTTTTCTTTCTTTGAGAGTAGTGCTTGCAAAGCAACAGGGATCCAATATGATGATTTTTTAACTCCTGGGTAGAATATCCAAATGTTGCAGTCACTCTCTAATGGAAGGAACACATTTTCTTCAGGAAGCTGAAGAGGCAAAAACGTGCAGCTGCATTGCAATACCCCTGTTTGGAGGGGCTATGTAGGTCATTCCATTGGCTGAAGCTTTTGAAGCCACATAAACTTCAGCAGTGACAGGGCACTGCACTTTGTAGACTAAATATAACCTTGTGCCTCAACGTCCTTTGAAGACAATGGAGAGGAAAGGGCAGGGGAGAATGTGATTCCCTTGACCCACTTTGACATCTGCATGAATATAAGATGTATCTGTCCTCAATACCCCTAATACTTTCCTCCAGCTATTCCAAAAAACTAAACGAAGTTGAGCTTCTTTGTGTCACCAGATGGACTATAAATAACCATGAGAGAAAAACATCTTCCCCTTGAGCCTTCACACCCCCTGGGCATTCCAGGGAATCACAGAATCATCAAGGTTGGAAAAGACCTTCAAGACCATCCAGTATAACCATCAAACCTGCAGCACCATAATCAACCCTAAACTGTGTCCCCAAGTGCCACATCCAGATGCCTCTTGGAAACTTCTGGGGATGGTGACTTCAACTCCTCCCTGGGTAACTTAATCCAGTGCCTAGTAATTTTCTTTAGTGAATTTTTTTCCCTAATATATAATCTGAACCTCCCCTGGCACAATTTAAGGTCATTTCCTCTAATCATTTCACCTGAGCCATAGCAGAAAAAATGAACCCATCTGGCTCTACCCTCCCGTCAAGGGTAGAGAGCTGTAATGTCCCACCTGAGCCTCCTTTTCTCCAGGCTAAGTTCCCCCTCTCCCTGAGCTGCTCCTGGTGCTCCAGACCCTTCCCCAGCTCCATTCCATTCTCACTCCAACATCTCAATGTCCTTCTTGTCATGAGGAGCTCCAAACTGACCCAAGAATTTGAGGTGTGGCCTCAGCAGTGCCCAGCACAGAGGGACAATCCCTGCCCTGCTCCTGCTGGCCACACTGACCAGGATGCCTTTGGCCTTCTTGCCTACCTGGGCACACTCTGGGGCATGTTCAGCTGCTCTCAACCAGCCTCCCCAGGTCCCTGAATACAGAATTAAAGATGGGCTGAGCCACGAGCTTTGCACACAAACTACCAAGATTCAGGATGCACTAGGGCTTAGGAGGGTCGATTAATCCCTGCTCACCTCCTATTACTCAGGAAGAAAACAGCTGATTTGCAGGCTCTAAACTGGCACAGACATATCATAGGGCAGGGGATACAGAAGCTGAAGGCTTGAATGACTGCTCATTCTCTCAGCTTATTGGTCTTAACTAAATGCCAAGCAGATTTGTTTTAAGCTTTTGAGATTCTGCGTCTTTGTCTTGCGTGTGATGCTTTCTAGTAATGTGCTTTCCGAGGCCAGGCGAGTCACAGCTTTATTGCTGTTTGCTGAAAACATGCATTTTTACTCAGATCTCATAATTGAAATTCAAGCTGCACATGATGCAATTTGACATTAATTTCAGTTATTTGTGTCTGAGCTTTGCCCCATCCAACAAGAGCCGACAGTAAAGAAGAGCACTGGAAATGGAAATACACAGTGCCATTAGATGCAAGGCTTGATTTGTAAATCACTTAGATAGCAATAAAACTGGGGATGGAAATAAAAGTGGCAAAGCTCAGCTTTCTAAATGTTAAATAATTCAAGAGGGAAAGGGTGAGGGGAGAAAGCTACGGAGCAAGAGCTTTGCGTGTGAAAACAATGGCATCTGAGCAAATCAGAAATTTCAAGCTCTGACTAAATGTAATTTCAGTTCAATTAAAGCATAACTTCAAGATTGTGGGCTGCTAAAATCTGGGATGAAGCATGTCATTGCTGTGTGCAGTTCTAAAAGATTTACAGCAAAACCTGGATCTGGGAAAGATCTGCTCTGAAATGGTGCTGCAGGGCTCTTGACTGAGCACACAGCTCCTGTAAAAAAATGGATTGTAGGGAGACAGAGCAAGCAAAATTCAAGATGTAAATCGTTCCTTCCCTCTTTTTGTATTTTTAGTTATTTATTTATTTTGTATTTGGGAAGGTAGCAGTGACAGTAAGTTAGCCAGAGGAGCAGATGCCTGAAGCAAAGTCTTTTTTGTCACATGAACTTCACAAATTTGGAGTTGAAGGGTTTGTTGTTTTTACTTGCTTTTTGTCCTAGAGATAGACTCTGCTCCAATTACAGGTTTCTGATTTAGCACAAAAACTGCAGAATGAAATTTTATGGCTTTTGTCTGGCAGGATGCTGCTGCAATACACCGTGGGGAGGAGAAGAGAGGGTGGGCAACAAGAAAATGTAGGCCAGATTCAGCGAAGCAGATGTTCACATCTGTTCCCCTCTTCTTTCCCTGGGAGAGATTGAAAGTGTTTAAGCATCAGATGCTGCCTTAATAGCAAAACATTTCCTCCAGAGCTCACAAACCGTCTGATAAAAAGCTGAGGACTAACATTATCTCAAGATCTTAAGGAAATAAAGGCTGGGAATGGAGGTAAAAGATGCACAAGTTACCCAGCAGGGATCTTCTTCCTGCTATTGTGGCCCATCCTGGAGGACTCTAAAACTTGGCCTGATTTTTAACAACAGTTGGAGTCATAATAGTTCCTTTTGAATTGCAAATTTAATCATTTGTTCTGCATGGGATCCCATTTGTCCTCTGGATGCTCAGAACTTTGTTCTGGTATACAAGGGAGGCAATAGTCATGGAGGAATAGCTATGAGAGGAGAAAGAAAAAGGAAAAACTTTTCAATGGCACCTTGAGAACTCCTTCAGCTACATCATGACCCATGTCACCTGTGGGGTATGGATGATCTTCACAGCACCAGCGAAATTAGTTAGGAAAAACATCTCCAAAGGTTCCTTTGCTCACAGGTGGAGCTGAGCACATCATGGCACATTTTCAATGGGATCTGCCTTGCGCCTGCCATTAGCAAATCTTCTGGTTACTGGAAGGATGGGAGGTTTGGATTAGATATTCGGATAAAATTTTTCTCTGTGAGGGTGCTGAGGCTCTGGCACAGGTTTGCCAGAGAAATTGTGGCTGCTCCACCCCTGGAAGTGTTCAAGGCCAGGCTAGATGAGGCTTGGAGCAATCTGGAAGAGTGGAAAATGACCCTGCCCAAGGCAGGGGGTTGGAAAAAAAATGATCTTTAAAGTCCCTTCCTACCCAAACCATTCTATGATACTATGAGTAGTTTATTTTAAGCAGATAGTGAATAATATTTATCATTTGTTCCATAGCAACAAATAAAATCTGCAAAATAAAAAAAAAAAAAAAAGACAAAAACCCCAAACCAACCTAGCCTGTATTTTCTCCCAGCTCCTGAAACTGAAGCTTGAACATTATGACTTCTTGATTTCTCTAGTGATCACTGAACAAATTCATTACCCCAGATGTACAGGGATGGGTAAGTAGCCTAGGATGATAGTAATATTTTTTTCCATCTTGATGCCTATATCTGATATATTCCTCTGAACTCCCTCTAATAAATGGAGAAAAATAAGACCCATCAAGTGTGACTCACCTCATTCCAAAACAAACACCCAAGCCTGAAGAGTTGCACCCAAAAGTCCCATTCTTTCTGCTTTGTCTGGGAGATGACTCAGCTCTGATGGAAACATCAATGGACTAGAAATAGAAAGTGAAGGAAGATGTGTTTTCAGGTGTCAAGTAAACAGAGAAAACTAAAGGCAGGAGAAAGATCCAAGCACTGAAACATCAAACCATTTGCCCTGGGTCTCAAAAGAAAAATAGATCTTCACCCCAAAGTTTTTACAGTAAAAAAACCTGTTGAGTATCATGTCCCTCTCCAGGTATGTTGTACAATTACACAGGAAAGCCTTGGAGACACTGAGAAATAAAAGATCAAGGGAAATTCAGAGCAACTGTTTTCAAGCTGGATTTTATTTTGAAGGCTGCTGTTTCTATCTGACATTTGAAGAAAGGAGTTTAAAAGCATCTATGTTTTCTTTTTTTCAAGGATATCATAAAAGATATTTCCTATTTCTCCCGACCTTACCTCACCTCTATTCGCAGCTAGAAAAGGACCTGTATTGCACCTGAGGTGGGAAGTGTCAGAACAGTCATTTTTCCTTGCAATAGCTCTACCATCTCTCCTCTTCAGAAATAATGATCGCCGAAGGTGAGTGTTCTGATAAAAAATCTAGGGAAGGTGACAATTCTGCTGTGATCATTGCTTCCTGTCACAAAAGGTCAAAATGTTTACTTCAGACAATTTTTAATAAACTCATTATAATGAACCTTAAATCATGCTCGTACTGGAAAAAAAATTATGCTTAAATGTTTTTGTTTATTTGGTCTTTTATTGTCTCACAGCTGAACACACCAAACAGTTTTCTGTGAAAAATCATGAAGAAACAAAAGGAATTTTTTTTCCTCTTTATCCACTTCCCAATTGTTTTCATTGTCCATTTTATAGTCTGCAAACAGCTTGGGAGGTATAACGTGTCAACAGCTCTAGGGAAATCTGCCACAAAAGCCCTTCCTCATTCAGAAATATTAATTCAGTTATATTCCTGTTCTGGCCAAAATCTCCTTTCCCAAAGCCATTCCAGATCTGCTGTGTTCAGTATTTGGTAAATCTCTGATCTAACACTTAAGAACACAACAGGTTTTATGGTAAGACATACAAGATCTATAGATAACTATCTCATGTTTTTCTCAGACTGGGATATTTCTTTCCAGAGATGATAACCAAACATTGCAGCTATTTTACATTTATTTACTTAGGTAACTACTTATTTTTTTATGTGTATTAATCTCTGTTTATGTGCAGATTCTTAAAGTCCTAATGTTTTATTATAGTCCTAAAGTGCTTTTTAACTGAATCATGAAGGAATTTTCTTGGCTGCACCATTCACCTCCAGAATTCAGAAGTTTGTGATTTTAGGGATGTTTTCCATAGAAGCACTTATTTTACTGTATTTATATATTTTTTTAATTTTACCTGATCCTTGAAAAATAAAGTATTTATAGGTTAAGCATTTAACTTTACAAACCTCTACAGCTGAAATAAATTTCAGCATATTAACTCTAGGAATCAAACTTGTGCACTGGGTAAACGTGGTATCACCTGGGTAAAAAGCAGGGCTTTCCAAACATCAACAAAATGATGACACTGCTTTCATAAAATAAAATAAAAAAGTTGAAATAGTATACATACAACCAGCATATAACATCTTCAGCTGTTCCAGTACAAAATGTGGTAGCCCTCAGAGCAGGGGAGGGTAGATCTCACTGACTGATAGAATCAGAATGCCTGAAGTCGTTTATTGTCTGAAACACACACACACATCTCCTGAGCCAGTTAAAATATGTAAACCTCAGTGAAGAAAACAGCAGCACTAAATAAAACTTCTCAGCTCTGCCAAGGTCAATAGCACCACAAAAAGGCCCCTGGAGCTGGGGAAACAGAGCAGACAGAGCTGTATTATATCATCTTCTCCCACACTGACAGCTACCTTACCCCGTGAATGATGGACATAAATTGGAGATATTTGTTGAGCAACTCTGCTCTCAGTCTGGGTTAAGGAAGGGACAAGTTGATTGCTGGATGTAGTGGTTTTGGTCTGGCTATTTTTGAGGGAGCAAATAAAACAAAGTGAATTAATTTATTGCATCAGCTGAGAAAACCTCCGGGTGACCTTGGGAAGAATGGGGAAAACAAAGAAATGACTTGAGGGAAGAAATGGACAACTGAAGAACCAGTACAAGGAGAAAAATGAAAAATCCAACTGTCTCTGCAAAAAAACCCTAAAAATATTACCTTGAGACACAATGAGTAACAAATTCTGAAACGTCCAGCAGATTATTTCAAGTGATGTTTTTAAATGAGGAAGAATAGTTTTGTGGTTTTGTCTTCATTTTCGAAGGTTGGACTCCGTGATCTTAAAAGTCTTTTCCAGCCTAAATGATTCTGTGATTCTGTGACTCTAAAACCTCATTAAGATGCAGGAGCAATGTCTTAGACAGCTGTGAACAGCCAAATACCCTAAATTGCTTTGACCAAATTGTGCCACACAGCTGTAAGGCTCCATCAACACTCTTTCTATATTATTTTAAAGGTAACTTTATATTGATAAATATTATAGCAGTGGCTAACCAGTTTGTTCTGGTGAGGTAGGATGGGGTTTGGAGCAAGCTGGTCCAGGGAAAGGTGTCCCTGCCTGTGGATGGGGAGGTGGAACAAGATGGTCTTTAAAGCTCCATCCAACACAAACCATCCTGTGATTTCATGAATTTGGTCTCATCCACTTGTGAGCACTCCATCTGGAATAAGTTCTAAAAATCACTGATAGTTCACTCAAGCAGATTTTGGGTTATTTTTCTGAAAGAATTGTGTAGTTTGAAGGGTTCAGTGTTCCTGGAAGAAGTTAAAAAACAGAGCAAATTAACTTGTTTGTTAACAGAAAAGATAACAAATGATTGACAACATAAAATATCTGGAGCTGCTAGAACAGGAATTAATGAAATCACTCACACCAGGCCTGATTAGACATAATTTCTCTCTTTCTCTGCCTAAATACTGGATGGGCATTAACTTTCTCCTTTACAATGTTAATCTGATGTCTTGTCAAGGGAGAAAAATTACTTAAAATGTGTAAAAGCTACCAGCAGGCTGATGGTTATTACTTTGCGCGATACGATTTGAAAACATTAATCTAATGGGAGATAGACACAGGTCCTTCATGACTAAATGGGAAACGTGTCCATCATCCACCACTGCAGTCTGAGGAGCTGAGGGAGTAGCAAACAGCTAACACGAAGTTAAAAGAGAGAAAAGGAATTAGTGCAGTGCTAATGACAAACAGGAACTCGTGAAACAGCACATGACCTTCTCTCATGTTCTCTCCCTCACCAGTAAAAAGTCCTTTTAATTTCTTCTCATTTGCATTATTGCAAAATCAACCAGATGCAATATGAATGCTTTTCTTTCTCTCTCCTTTTCCCCTAATTCTCCCCCTAGTGCTCTCTCTTTGCTTCCTGACAAAGAACATTCAAAGCAGAAGACATACCTTGGTGGGCTGATTCAATAAAGTGTTTCCACTGGGCAACCCCAGTTTGCATAAAATAATTAAGGAAGTTAGGATGAGAAATGAATTGGCATGATGATGGACCTTGCAGGCTGGAATAAATTAGTTCAGTGATCAGCAGTGAACAAGCAGAGCACATGTGGTCTTTAAAAAAGACTGAGAGCCGGAGGGAAAAGAGCAAAGTCACGTTTTAGATGTCCACAAGGATTTTCCAGGACATCATATAAATGTTTTTGAAGAACAAACTGTTTACTGATGATCTAAAGCATGCAAGGCATGATTCCATTTCTGTAGTGCAGTATCACCTTCAATTTTGACTGTAATTATCTCCACAGCATATTTCTGCTCCTGGATGCTAATGGATAATATTGTTATAATTCCAACACGGACTTAAGCTTTGAAAGACTAAGAGTTGAGCACATAAAAGGATCTGGGTTATTGTCTGCTGCCAAATTACCATTTCAACATATCTGAAAGTGGAATTAAGAGTCTCATTAGTTATGTTTTGCCCCTGAGTAACCCTGAAAGCTTTTGAAGCTTTCAAAACCACGAGGAATTGTGCACATCTTCTGTCAGCTAAGAGATGCACAGAACAGGAATTCTGCATCTGAACTGGTTGCCCAAATTGGTTTTGTAATGAACAGAGAAGCACATTTAGACTGTGATTAATCTGAATGAGCTCAAACTCCTAATGATGAGGAGTCTTAATGTGCTAGAAGTCTAGAAGTGCTTAATGACAAAGCCCTTTTTGTTGCCCAGGGACAGCAGGATCACCTGAGATGTCTGAGGTTAAGCAGAAGAGACAGATTTCCCCCAGGTTTCAGGTTCCTCCAGGCACAGTCTGTAGCTCTGCAGTGTCTGCATTAGGCCAGAACTACCTGAATGCTGGGAGCATTTAATTCCCAGTAGTTGCCTCGAGATGAGTCTTTCCATCTGTAGTTTTTTAGATCTGAACATCTGAGCTTTCTTCACATTAAACAGCTTCAGGAACTCAGAATCATGGAATGGTTTGGGCTGGAAGGACCTTAGAGATCATCCAGTTCCAATCCCCTGCCATGGGATTTTGCAAAACATTTTGCAAAATAACACTGAGGGAGGAGCTGGTATTGCTTCTCCATCTGTATTTAATATTTCAACAATTACTCCCTCAGCTCAGGAGAGATCTGGGCTTGTGGCTCTGTCCCAAGCATAGTCACCAGTGAACAGTTTGGATCTGAACACACATCCAGTGATTTAATAAGCTGCTCCCAGTGCCTCCACCACAGTGGACTTTTTGCCTAGAAAATGGACAAAGAGCATTGGAACGGCAGTGGGAAGACAAGCCATACCTAACAATGCCAATCACTAATTTTGGAAACAGGAAATTGACCTTGTTGATTTGTCTCTGAAGCAGAGTCTTGGTGATGCCTTCTCTCCTCTCTATTTGCATATTTGTCTTTGTAATATTTTATAATAATAGAAGTCACAAAATGAACTGTTTTCAGAAAACTGAACTGTTTTCAGAAACACATTGGGTGTAAAAAAAAAGGCAGCAGATATGAATTTGTTGGAATATCCTGAATCATTTGAGTCCAGTCTTCTGCTGTGGGAAACAACATATTTTAAGACTCTTCAATGGTGATTTTCAATTGACATTTATAATATTTGCAGCAATTATATTTTATGACCCAGAAACAGTGTAACAGAAGCAGGTGCCAGTTACAGAAACAATTAGGGTGGGAAGGCTCTAGTTCCCAAAAAACACTCAGAAATTCAGAGAGCTTGGGAACAAATTGGAGCAACATAAATTACTTAAACAAGATAGGTAAAATAATTACTAGGAAGCACTTAAATTCTTATTTAACAGCTGGGGAAAGTTGTTTCGTTTGGAGACTTCTTTTGTTTCTGTGGAATCCTCACTGGAAAGCAAAAATGAGCAGCAGGAATTGCTCTGTAGGTATCAGAATACTGTGATTTTCCAGATCTCACACATCAAATCAGGAGTTTTGCCCACAACATCCATGAAATAAAGACAGACTGTGTCACAAGATGAAACCCTGTTTTGGTGCTAACTTCAGGTCCTTCTTGAATTTAATTCCCAATACGGAAATACTGATTGGGAAGACTGTAATATAATTGGCTAGGAAATGTGAAACCCCAGTAAATAATGGTATGTGTGTTTCCTTGGACAATTTGTACGCAGCTTAGAGGGATGTAAAGATCTGAGCTGCTGCAGAACTCATGCTCTGAATCACACAGAAAATTGGCTGCTGCAGAGTGGATTTTTATCTCTTCCCAAATACATCCAAAGCTGTAGAACACCATGGGAGAAGCTGTAGTTCCAAACCCCTTCTCCTGCATCATCTCTCTGATGCTCCATGACTTTTCCAGCTGTATTTAAATTTCAATGCTACCAAAACACTTCAGCCAAAACCCAGCTGGTGGGTGGTTTTGGGGGAAATGTCAGTGTTCTGAAACACTTTCCATTTTCTAAGTCTTCATCTCCCAATTTGCAATATAAAAATATTTTTTAACTGAAAGAAGTTCTCCAAATTACTTTGCACTGTGTTTCAATAAATAAATAAATAGATAAATCAAATACTTAGTCTCACACTGTGCCCAATACTTCCATGAAAAATGTTTGTCACCCTAAGTGAGACAGGTAGTATCCCAAATTTAAAGGAAATCTAAGAAATTACCTAGAATATTGAGACCAAGGAATGCCCATATTCAGAGCATCTTTAGGACCAAGAAAAACCTTTTTTATGACCTGAGAGCTTTATCTAAATCTGGTATCCTTGAACTGTTGTTTCTGTGTTCTCTGATGGGGTACATGGGTGCTGCAGGAGATCCTTCTGAAAATGAGTCTTCCTAAACCTGCCAAGATCTGCTCAGTGGTTGAAATAGTTCTATTTAAACAAAAATTTGCCTGTTTTTGAAGGATGTGGCTTTTGGGGAATAAAACCCCACAAAATTCTCTAGTCATGTGGAACTGTTCACAGAAAAACAGACCTTGCTTCTCTCTAAAACATCCAAAAAGTGCCAAAAGTGCATAAACCCTCCTGTGTTTGTATCAGCAGACACTAAAATATGAGTTCAGCCTTGGTTCTGCCTCTGATTCATTTAGGAAAGGCATTCTGCTCTCTTTGCCCTGATTGTATCCTTTCTTGGCAAAGGGATAATCATCCAGGTGAGCTTGTTCCCTCACGAGTGCATTTTGCTTCACATTCAAACTGCCTATTTGCTGCAGAAATTCTGGGGTTTTTTTCCATTGTCAGGGAGCAATTGACTGTAGAGAAATATTGGAGCATATTGACACTCCTACCAATAAAATGCAGATGTTGTGGCATTATTTTCTCTTCTGGAGCTTTAGGGGATGGGAAGGCTTTCATTAAGAGGAGAAGGGATGAGGAGAGGCAGTTATGTGGTCCCATTTTAAGGGAAAATAATCCTGTGTGCAACACTGACAAGTACACAAATGAGAATAATTAATCCTAGATGGATGGAGACAAGGCTGAGTTGATAGCTTGATGCATACAGCTTTTCCTGAAGAAATTTATTTGATCCTCTTCTTATTAAGTGCATTGCAACAGCATTTTATAATTCTTGGCATCCTGCTGATCAGGCTGGAGCCAGCAGGGAAAACAGAGCTGCAGAGCTCAGTTCATTTGCCTAACGATGCACCCAGTGTGATTGGAGATACCCCAAGGTACTTGAGATATTCATGTGGGCTTGCCAGATCTGACAAAAGTCCTATAGAATATGTATATATTTTTGGAACTGGGAGTCACTGCCCTGGAGAACATCAGATTTCTCCAGGTACTTTGTTAGGAATTAATATGAAACAATATGTTAGACTAGCTCATTATCTTATAATGACGCTGTTCAAAACTAATTAATTAATTAAATACAACATAATTTATTATTATAAAATAATTTTTACTATGTTTTGACCTGAAGAAATGGAGGATCAGGGAGGACCTTATCCCTCTCTACAGCTCCCTGAGAGCAGGCTGTAGCAAGGTGTTGGTTGGTCTTTTCTCTCAGGAAACAAGTGACAGGACAAGACATTGTGACCTCAAACTGCACCAGGGGAGGCTCAGGTTGGACATCAGGAAGGATTTCTTCACTAAGTACTGGAACAGGCTGCCCAGGAGGGTGGTGGAGTCATCATCCCCAGAAATGTTCAGAAAATGACTGGCCATGGTCTAATTGACAAGGTGGTGTTCTGAAGATTGGACTTGATGATCTTGGAGGTCTTTTTCAACCCTAATGGTTCTATCTTCAAACAGGTTTGGTCCCAGTTACCCCAGAAAGCAGCGGCAGAGCCAAGAGCAATGCCAGTTTCCCCTGATTGCAGCATGGAAAATACTCCATTCCCACCCCATCCTGTGGTGATTCACAGAAGTCCAGGGACAGGTAACAGCAAAGTGATGCTCCCTCTGTGAAAAATAAAGTCAAGCAGAGGTAGCTGCTGAATTCACTGTGACATCTCTGAGTGTTACCATAGAAATTCCTAGGGAGTTTGTTATCAAGCATGTGCAGAGTAACTCAGCCTGGGAGCTGCTGGGTGAGGCATATAAAATTTATAATTCTTCAGTGAACTCAATGTGGCCAAAGTGACAGCTTTGAATGTCTCCTCTGCTGTCCTGCTGAGCTCAGCTCAGGCTGACAGAATCCCAGCCCAGCACAGCCCTGTGTTTCCAAATGCCTCTGTCTAGATTCAGGTCTGAACAAAAGCTAATTGATGGTTTGAGCAGCAAAAGGGTTTAAGGCAACTTTCACTTCAACTTCTGAATCTTTAAATTGCAGAGATGGGGAGGAGGAGAGTGAAGAAAAGCACAAGCTGATGGCATGTTTGTGCAGGGGGAAGGAGGGAGAGGAATCCAGGTGTGGAATGGCAGAGCTGTGTCCTCTAAATGAAAGCTGTGCTTTTAATAAATAAATAAATAAAATCCTGGGGGTGAATTCACAGATCTTTAATTTTGGTACTACATTCATTAGGATAGTCTTAGTGGGGAGGGGGAATAAATAAAAAATGAAACCTTGCCCATCTGCAAAAGTCTTATTTTAAGGGTCACTTGACATCAGTAGCAGAAGGACTTCAACAATTAAATCCAGAAGCACTGCTGGCATTGGGAACAGCAAGCTGACCAGTGCAATTAAGCTGGAAATGTCATGGATTTATCTAAACCTCAGCATTTATGGCCTTCTTAGGTAGTTAACCTAGCAGGTAGAAAAGTATTTTGGAGATTGTCAATGCACTTCTCAAATCATTCCGTAATCAAAATGTGCAGGTGGCTTTGGGGTGCCACATATTCCCCCTTTTTATTTTTTTCAGAATGTAGAAAAATTCCTGTCTCACTACTGGGAGAAAATTGATGCTTGCTTTTTCCTGTTGAAATAGCAGTAGGACTTTTTGAACAGCAATATAATATGGAAGATAAAGCTTGTTGTTTCACAGAACAGAATTGTGTATTTATTATTTACGGTTCACAACAGACAGGCAACTGCATGAAAGACCTTAATCTCCTTTTTAGACACCACAGAGCAGAATCATAAAAAATCTTCCTGTTCTGTGGAGGGAAAGAAGACAAACAGTGAGGAAATGAAGTTTCAGTACTTTCATTTTAGGCTGCAGAGTACAGAGAGCTTTGCCCAAGGTCTGTGAATTGTCTGTGGCAGGGTCAGGAGCTGCAGCCACAGCTCAGAATCCCAAATAAGTTTTCTCAGATTGTTTCGAATATTGCTTCAATACTTCTCCGTAGGCTTTCCTGTGCTCCTGCACACAGCATGAAAAACCCAGGTGTATCATTCAAAATGCTCTAAGGAAACTTGATCTGAGGTTATTTACTCACTGTGCTCCAAATGCCAGGCTCTGCCTTGCTCTGGTGTTGCTGTGCTGGTGTCAACCCTTGGCTCCCAGCACAGGGATGAGAGTTGAGCTGGAGGGGGAATATCAGATTTTACCCACTGGGTGAGGCCATTTCAACCAGGTGTCTGAATCATGGAATCACAGAATGGTTTGAATTGGAAGGGACATTAAAGATCATCCAGTTCCAACCCCTTTTCCATGGGCAGGGACACCTTGCACTATCCCAGGTTGCTCCAATCCCACCCAACCTGCCACTGAACACTTCCAGGGATGGGGAAGCCACAGCTTCTCTGGGCAGACTGGTGAAATAAAGGCTGAAATACTGCCCAGAAAGTAAAACTACTGTATACCTCCTCACTGGTACTGGATTAATGACAGAGAGTGAGACAACTAGAGTCAAAATATTAAGTATTTCACTGCCCAGTCAAGTTATTAAGGGAAGACTAAAAACATCACACAGAAAAGCAAGGCCTGCCTCAGGTCACTGCTTTCCAGGAATGGAATCCCAAACCTGATATCACCTTGGCAGTGGATGTGGGATATGGGTTTTAACTCCAGGACTACAGATTTGCTTTCAAAACTTCCTGAAATTCTGTTTTAATCCAAGTTTAATATGTCAAGCCATTGGATCAACATATTGTGAAGGTTTGTGCAGAAAGATTTGCTCCAGCTCTATCCTCCAGGATAAAAAAGGTCGACAAGAAATGCAAGAAAAGCAAGAAATGTCAAGTTCATTTACTGCCCTACTTTGAATGAACCAATACAAATTACTGGGGTCTTCTCCCCCCTGTTTATCTCGCAGCAGGGGAAGAAAATGCTTCTTCTCTGTTTCTTCCTGGCAAAGCAGAGTTTATTTTGGATGACATTGTGCTCAGGTCTGTGCCAAGGAAATATGCACATGCACTCACCTTATTGGTCAGCAAAATGGAATGCATAGTGAAATATCACTGAAATTTTACATAACCTATTTACTGAGTGAAGAAAAGGCACAGAGCTACTTTGCATAATCCCCTACACAAGAAATCTTTGAACGAAAAAACATTTGAATATAAATTATTCTGAGGCCTATCCAGTGCTATTGTTTAGAGCAGCACTTTCACCTGTTTGCAACGAGAAAGAGCATTAATACCCACAAATCCAGGACTGTTAATTTTTCTCTGTCTTTTGGACATTTTCATGTTCCCTTTCAGGTCTTGGTTTCTGAGGAAAGCAGGATAATTATGCTAATAGGTGCTTTTATTCTGGTATGAAAATTACATTATTTTTTTCAGCTTGGTTTGTGTCATTTAGAAAAGAGTTTGGAGAGAAATGAAAATTAAAGAACTTTGATTTCAGAATAAGAGTATTTACTCCAGTCTGTGGATTAGAATTACTGATTCTGATGTTTTCATAACGCCTGTCTAGTTTTGTGTGCCCAAATTAGGTGTGCTGGGTAGGAGTCTCATGTGCCTAAATATCTAACGGAGAAAGTTCAGTTCCCAATTTTCCAGTTATTTAGTGACATTGATCCCGAATACTTATACACTTCCAGAAACAGTAGGGAAGGTTTTATTCAATATCTTCACTGGAACACAACCTATGAGATGTTCACCCAAATGTAGTAACTCAAACCTTCTTGGTCTAATTAAATGAAAATATTGCCTTTTTTTCTTGGTACCATTGAAGATTACCACAGTCAGGACTAATATGGATCTTCTTCATGATGGTTTATTTCATTATTCTTTACCAGAGATCCAAACTGATGAGAACTCAATAATCATGGCACATTTCTTCAGGGCTACATGTTTGTGACAGGAAACACACGTGAAATTCATCCTATTCTACTCCAAACAAAACATAGTTCTCTTTGTCCTCTCTCTCTCTCACTCACAAAAGAACAAAAATCAGTGCAAAGAAAGCCTGTGCAAGAGGAAATATTCTCCTTTGACTCCTTGCTGCTGTAGGAAGAGGTGCAGAGAAGAAACAGAACCTGAGCCATGATGAGGTATGACTTTATCACCTTTGAAGAGAGGTACAGATGTCAGATTTGTGAAACTTCAGAGCTCTAACTGCATAAGCCCTAAGATTGGATGAAATATTAATCCAGCCCAGAGTTCCTGCCTCTGGCAGTGGCCAATAATGTATATTTATGGGAAAATTATAGTACTAGGAGAATGCAAACTGTCTGAACATTCACATACTCATTGAATAATAAATACCAGTAAGAGAAAAAAGGTTCAAACCTCATAGAAATCATAAGGTTCCAACTTAGCTGATAGGACAACCATGGAAATTGGCATCCTGCTGGCAGCTACTCAATGAATGCCAAAAAAACTCTTGCTGGATGCAGAGCAGCTACTGGATTCCCACCCAGTACCCCGGGAAAAAGCTTTAAAATAGTGCAGAAATTGTGTTTCAGTGTTTCCATGTGTTTCAGTCGTTATCCAGAGGAGAATGAGAATATGAGGCATCTGCATCACAATTCCCAAGAGATCCTGTATCACTGCTTTGATGCCAAGACATTAAAACATCAGCCACAGGGAATCTTTGTGTGTTTTCCGCACAGAGATCAAAATGTGATCCATCTGGGTCTGTGCAGCAGATCAGACCAGCAATTCATTGTTTTGCATCTAACCTCAATGGAGAGTTGCTGCCACAGGGCTTGAGCAATGTTGTGTCACACAAAGCATTTCAGTCTGGAAGTTGTTCAGTGCTTCTTGGGTTGTGGGGAATCTCAGGAGGATGGAATTCCTACTGAGCTCCCAGGTGAGTTCCCTTCAGGGAAATGTGGGATCCTAATCTCCTGAAATTAGAGCTCAGGGCTTTCCTCCAGACATGAGGATGAAGATGGACACCTCTAGCCTAAGACCTCCCCAACAGCTCTTTCCAAGAGCTGTGCAGATAATCGGAAGTTTGCAACAGATTTTTCAGAAATAATTGTGTGTGGGATTCCATGTGGTGGGCCAGCTTGTTTGTTCAATGAGGGAAATGTTACCAAAGTCCTTCTGCCAGTGCATTAAATATTTAGTGTCTTCTCACTAAATAGAGTCAGTGCTTTGCTGTGCTGTATCAACAATTTAACTTCCCATTCTCTATTCATATAACCATTTAGCTAGATTAAGAGAATTTAACTGACATCTAAAGCAAACACTACTGTATCAAATAGATTTCTTGGTCACTTTGACATGTGTGCTCAAAACTTACAGGAATACAAAGCCTGAAAATATTTGTAAGCAACTGTTTTTATTCATGCATGGAAAAAGCCAAACATTAATATTTCACATTACAAAACGATTCTATCAAATATGAGATTTATTACTTAACTTTTTCTTCTGAACGGAGGATTATGAAATGTTTATAAACATGCATTGATAAAGGAAGTTTCAAGGTATTTTGCAAGCAGTGTTATCTAAAATACCAACATGTCCTAATGCTGTTTGGTGTTCAGCATGTACATTCATTTGGTGTCCAAATGTAAATTCAGGGCAGATGTATGTGCACTGCTCTCTGGGGTCCAGATCTGTGTGGTCTGATTATTATCACTGAATTTAATGGAATTAACATAATTTTGTATCTTCGTTGTTTCTTTTTTAATCTTTAAAATGTTAAAAATTAAATTAAACTTTGTGACATTTTCTTTTAATTTCTCTTTCTTTCTATTTCAAAGACATTTCTTCCTTTTTTTTTTCCAACATTTTCTGAAAATGATTGAGTATTACTGGCAAAGCAACCATGTTTGCATCCTACTTCCTTTGTCTCTTTAGAAATAGCTCCTCTTTTCTTTATCCCCATGGCAAAACAGTAATTTAGATCACTGAAATCATAGCAGTGATATATTTTCCCCTTCCAAAATACTCCAGCTTAAAAATGCTTTCAGATGAGAGTGAGATCAAACAAAGAATATTTGGTAGAATGTCTCCATGAAAAAGTTTACATGGAGAATATTCTACTCATCTGCAAAGTGCCGCAGTGCAGATATTGTTTTGGAAACACTTTAAGCCATTTCAGAAACAGAAACCTGAGTGTTTTGTTTTTCAAGCTCAACTTTCATGACCATGAAATGCTAGGTTGCTTGGAAAGTCTCTAGGTTTCTTGGAAAGTCTCCAGCTTTCTGGGAACGTGGAGAGGCTTATATGACTCCCTGGCATGGCTGAAGGTTTGAAAGATACACCACTTCCTCAGTGGCTCCAGCACAGCCTCAAAGTGTTGGTGAGAAATGCCCCAAAGTCACTTTGCAGCTTGACTTATTGGGAAATCTTCCTTGTCCCAACTCAGACCATTAAATTCTGATTGCCAGCTCACCAGTTTTCCTCGGAAATAAAGGCTGTTCCTGCTTTAAGAAATAATCCAGACCAGCAGCAGTGAGTCTGCACTGAAGAACTGTTGCTTTTAAAGACCATGTAGCCATCCTATAGGCAACTCAAGTTTTTGTCTTCACACTGGATCTAACCCAGCCAGTGTGGTGTTAATGCACATTTCTAGCTTGATTGGTTTGGGTGAACCCCACACTTCTTCAATTCCTTCTAAATGGAGCTGAGCTTGGTGTCTGACAAGCTCTGCAACAGAAGTGCAACACAGGAGAGTTACTGTGAGATCCTTCTCAGCACTTCTCTCCTGATTCACATTAATGCATTCATGTGGGAACACAAATCCAAGCTGGCTGTCTATATGTGTCACCTATCTACGTATGTCACCTATCTGTATGTGCCACCTATCTAAATGTGTCACCTGGAAGTTATGACATGAAATGCAAGCCTGAAGGACCAGCCATAGTTGTTATGTTCAAAGTTTTGTTTATGGGCAGAGAGGAAGCACACCTTACCTATAGATTAAGTAAAACCAAGAATTTGTTGGTGTAATTTATATCTAATTTACAGTCTAATAATTCACTGTCTAATAATTCACAGTCTAATCCAAGAATCATCATTAGTCCAGGTATAAAGAAAAGAAGATAATAATGTAGGTAAAGTGCTTATGTACAGAGATAATAAGAGAATCATTGAATATTTCACGTTGGAAAGGACCCACAAGGATCACAGAGTCCAACTCCCTGCACCTCATAGGACTTCCTAAGACTAAACCATGTGACTGAGAGCATAATCCAGGAGCTCCTTAGTGCCATAACCACTTTCCTGGGGAGTCTGTTCCAGTGATCAACCATCCTCTCAGTGAAGAATCTTTCCTTTTTGCCCAATTTGAACTTCCCCTGATGCTGCTTCATAACAATTCCATGTGTCCTCTTGGCCACCAGAGAGAGGACATCAGCACCTTCCCCTCCACTGCCCCACTTGAGGAAGGTGTAGACTGTGATGAGGTTCTCCAAGCTGAACAAGTTAGTTAAACCAGCAGGAATGTACTTAAAATTATTAATCTACACACTTCCTAACATCCACCCTTTTTCCTGGCACTATGCTGACCCTTCCACAGCTCCTCTGGAGCAATGTCAATAACTCTGCAGGCAAGAATTCTCAACCTGGAGCAACAGACATCTCTATTGCAAGAGTTAAAGTCAAAAGAGAAGAGGCAACACTTGCTAGAGAAACTGCCAAGACAAAGTAATTACATTTCCAAGGAAGCAGAGCCCAGCACAGCTCCTCACTCTACACTGTGATGTGGAGGACAGGTTTACAAAAGCACAGTAATGGCAAAAAAATGAGATCACTCACCCAGCAGGTTGCAGGAAGTTTTATCTCCAGCATCTCTTTTTGAAACAAAGTCAGAGTACCACATACAGGTAAAGCAAAAATAAACTCTTAGTAAGTAAAACACTGCCATGGCTGGTAGTTTTCTTGAGGAGACCTTCAGGAAGAGACCAATCATCACATGACAAATGTGAACAGTAGCAAGGAACGCATGGCTGGGTGAATAAATGCCTTTTAGAGAGAGGAATAAATTATTCAGAGACACAGGATTGTCTGGGTGTATGTTCATGCATGAGAGAAGCATGATAAGCAGTCATATTTCATGCTTAATAAAATGCCTCACTATCACCTTATAGCCAAAAATACATTCACACTGGCAAGTATCCTGTGTGTCAGATTATGAGGAGGTATTTATTGAATAGACCACAAATTTCTGTTATTTCTGTTTTATCTATTTTCTATTTCACTTGGTGAGGAAGAGATAGAAGAGCAAACATCTCAATTTTGTTGACCAGTGGATATACAGGAGGGGAACATGCAGTTTGCATCAGGACAGATGTGCCATTCAAGGAATTCAAAAGGTTAAGAAGGGAAAGCAAAGAGCAGATGCAGGAGTTTATAGACCCCCAGGGCAGCTACAAAAATAAGAATCATACAGCAGTCAGATGGTGTTAGAAGGTCTTTCTTCCATATTAGAATGAGCTCACATTATATTTTTCATTTTATATTTCAGATTTTAATTTTGCTCTGACACAGGGAAGGACCACTTCATGAAATTTTGAACAGATTGTAAGAAAAGAAACAGGCTGAGATCTCTGCCTGAAAAAAATCATAAATCCAAAATAAAGGGACATTAGAGAAAAGTAAAACAAAATGTTTTACAAAACAACCAAAGTTATCTCTTTGAGAAAAAATGAAATTAGTAGTTCTCACCTCAGAATATATATACACAGACTTGTAAGAAATTATTCACATTCCAAGATCTGGCAACTATTCATGTTCTCATATGCAAGCAATAGCTTAGCAAGATCAAAACCAAAGTATGTGTAATGGATTAATCATACAAAATGACTCAGTTGAGAGAGGAATATGCCAGAGACAGACCCAAATGATTTTGGCTATATAAAAAAAAAAAAAAAAAGTCATGCATTAGAAATAGGAATAGAAAGAGGAATAGAAATAGGAATAGAAATAGGTATAGAAATAGAAAAGGAAACAGAGATAGGAATCGGGAACAGAGAAAATGTCACCTAAATTTTGAGAATTGCTCCTGATAGGGATCTGAAGACTATGAAGCATCTTCACTGGAGAAGCAGCGGCAGTTGAAGCACTTGGGAAACTGAAACTGGAGAGGACCTGTGCTCCAAAGAACACAGGGAGCTGCCAGCCTGACCTAACGGGGCTTTTCTACCTTGTCCAACCAGGGCTCTATGAACAGACTTGTCATCATCTCAAAAGTAAAGCATGAGTTGAATCAACTTCAAAATGCACCAATAATAGGGATGAAAAATGCTGAAATTCTGTTTCAAGGTGATATGAGTAGGAATGACAAAACAGGGTGAATGCTGGCAGCCAACTCCATGGACTGAAATACAGCCCATGAAATGAGTGGCTGCTCTGCACATCTGTCATTCATCTCTCATCTTGACTTGGACATCAAGAATAGACATATTTGGTTCAATACAAAAAGAAGTGCACCGTTCAGTGTTTTCCAAAACCTACCATTTAAATTCATTCAGATACGGAGGCGACCTAAAGAGGAGAAAAAAAACTCCAGTTATATCTCAATTTCTGTCACAAAACTTTTGTTGCCTTTGCTGACAGGGGGAGAAATATGGTTTCTGTTCATCCTGTAATTCCTAGTTTTATCTGAATAGAAACCAAAGATTAAGAGAACAATTCTGGTCTTGTTAAATGTACCTGTCTTTACTATCAATTGAACTTGTCTCTCTAAATATTTTACAAGACATAACTTCTTTTCTTTAATTTCTCTTAGTCTTTCTCTTTACTTCATTATTTTTCTACTGGGAAAAAATGCCAGATTTGTTAGAAGTCATTACTTTCCCTGTGGGTCACCTCTAAGCTTTTTTTATCATGTACTTTTTCCTTATTCTGACAGAATATGAGACATTATCAGATATGCCCTCTGCTTATTGAGTTCTGCTTGGAACTGTAATTGTAATATACATGAGCTAGTACTTCATGCTTACATTGTGCCTCACATTCAAAGAACTCATAATAATTCAGGAAGAGGTATAAAGTATTAATGACCTGTATAAAAGGAGGGGAAATATAAAATGAAGGGAAGAGTGGAAAAGGGAGTAAATTTGCAACCATATTTTATTTTGGTCCTTCAGAAAGAAGAGAGTATTTCAGTTCAGTGGAAAAGAAAATAAAAAATATGGTTTTGTTTTTAATGAAAAAAAGAGCAATTTTAAACTTGAAGGACTTATGAAAAATTTAATTTTGAGACACTACCTGTTTGAAAGCCTGCAACCATCTGTATTTATACATATCATCCAATTTATCCACAAAAGACCATTTTTAGTGGGATTATTCAGTTTTCAGAGATTTTGTAAACTAGGTGTATTGGGGAATTCACTAAGCCACACACAGAATTTGAGGAAAAGGTCAAACAAAGAATGCTAGACTCCTGAATACAAAAATCAATCTTCATCCTCACTACACACAAGCTAACACACACATTGTTTGCTGCAGCCCCAAGAGATAATTCTACTATAGAATAACACTTGGAAACCAACTCTTGGAATTTGCCAGTTAGAATCCTGATATCTCCTTTGGAAAAAAAATGGGACCTAAATATCTACTTTAAATGAAAAAATAAAGCAAAAATTTTGACCTAATAATGTCAACTCTAAAAATCTCTGGAAATCCTTGACTAAAAAGAACACTACATTTAAAAAGCATTACAATAGTTTCATTACAGTCTACATACAATGTTCTGGATATTGAAAACAGTCCATCAATATTTTTGTCACCATGTCGGAATTTCCCTTGATTTGGACCCTAAATCTAAGGCATGGTGGACAAGGCAAATATTTTTCAATGCAAAAGCATGTTGATTTCTAGAGCCAGCAATTGTTAAACTGTGGCTTTTTTTACAAACTGTTACCACAGAGATGAAAATGTTTTGCACCACACAGGTATTATTGAAGTGATTTTGACAGCTTTTCACACCTCATTTGCTGCCAAAGTTATTAGATTTTAGTCAATGATCAAAGAGTCAATTGACTCTAAAGGGCTCCTTTAAAGCACTGAGGCGTGAGATTAGAACAATTTAGAAATTATCTTGATTTTTACTTCATCTTGTGTTCAAAGTAGAGACGCCCACCTCTTCTAGCTACCTTCCTACTTATTTGAAAGGAAACACTTAAGGTTAATATAAACTTTGAAATGGTGCCATTTTTATGTAACTTCTGGCAGTGGAATTATTTGGAGGGGAAACTTTGAAAAAGCAACTGTTTGAATGCAGACTGGCTTTCACTACTTCCAATGACAAAAACCATGGCCAATCTGGAATGAAGGTTGATGAGCAAAAAGTGGTGTTCCAAAGGATGAAATTGTCAAAATTCACAGAACTGTCAGAAACAATGAAAACAGATTTCAGGGAGACACATCCTGATGAATACCCTGTTAACTCCATGATCTGATGTACACATGGCATTTCCTCTCACCTTTATACATGAGTAAAAGTACCACTGTGTTTTCTTAGCTCATTTCAATAATGTTACAAGTATTTAAAATTTCTGCTTCTTGACAAAGAACTTTCAATCCTTTACATCAGCTGGGCCATCACTGAACTGTGTCCCTAAGTACCATGCATGTTATTTGTTTGTTTGCATGTTATTTGAATATTTTTTTTAACATGTTTGCATGCTATTTGAACATTTCCAGGGATGGCAATTCCACCACATCCCTGGACAGCCTTTTCCAATGCTTGACAACCCTTTCAGTGAAAAATATTTTCTCATACCGAATCTAAACCTGCCCTGGTGCAGCTGGAGGCCATTTCCTCTCATCCTGTAATTTGTTGCCTGGAAAAAGAGAAGACACACCTGGCTACACCCTCCTGTCAGGGAGCTGTGGAGAGTGAGTAGGTCTCTCACTCTCTCCCTGAGCCTCCTTTTCTCCAGGCTGAGCCTCCCCAGCTCCTTCATCTGCTCCTCATCAGCCTTGTGCTCCAGAACCTTTCCCACCTCTGTTGCCTTTCTTTGGATACCTCAAAGTCTTTCTGCTGGTGAGGGACCCAAAACTGAACCTAGGATTTGGGGTGTGAACTCACCAGTGCTGAGTCAGGGGGACAATCCCTGCCCTGGTCCTGCTGGCCACACTACTGCTGACAAAGGATGGAGGTGAAAGTGTCACCTCTCTTTGCCACCTGATCTTTTCTGGAAGACTCCCTGTTTTATTCACACTGAGGACACACAGCTGCATCAGCCTGGCTCCCACAAATCAAGGAAGACGTGTTTGTTTAAACAATCTACACAATTAGGCCTCCAGTTTTCTTGCCAGTCTCCCTGTAGATATTTTATATTTCCTGGAGGAATTCCTACAACTCAGGGCACTTTTTGTCAGCAGTGACAAACTCCCCACTCAAGTCACTTAGCCTCTGGGAAGTTGTCTCAACACCTGATGTGGTTCCATGAATTTGTGTTACCCAAAAAAAAAAGAAAAAGAAGAGCTTTAAAGTGGCTAGAAACAGTCAGGGTATCCCATTTATTTCTCTGTAACACTGGTTTGGCATTTGAGGACACTCTTGTTCACATACAATCCCAAGCCACTTTCTAGGAAACATATTTCCATGCCTGATGGTTTACTGATGGCAAAATATCTTTGCTTTATACCATAAAAACCTCCCAGCTGAACCATTAGTTCTCTTCCTTGGAACCAAGTAACCATTGAAAAAGAATGGGTTTCATTGTACAAGAAAAAAAGTAAAATAAATCCCTTTTTTCACTCCTACAGAGTTGCAGGAAGCTCTTTAGTTAAATCAATTGCCGGTAATTAGAGTACTGCTTCTAACTGTGCCTAAATCATATTTGATTGGGGCTATTGTGTTAGCTCTTCTCTTGCCATGAACTGTATTTCATTGCATCTGAATTATTCTGAGTGATCCTCTAATCCCCTCGCTTTCCTTCGATTCAAAGATGAATCTTTGCTTTCCACTACTGTATTATCAAAACCTCCTCTCCAGACTAATGCGTTAGCAAGAGTCATTTTTCATTGAATGTTAGGCCTGACAAAGAATTATTATTCTAATGTATTGGGGAGATTAGCTCATTTTCACTCTGCTTCTGCCTTCCCATTCATCACTCTCCTGCTGTTGGGACTTCCAAAATGATTTATTTAGGCAGAAAACTTAAGTATTGTGGAGGAGAGCTGAAAATACACAAATGGCACAGGAAATGCTGATCCTTTCCACTCCACTCCACTAAACGTGACTCATGAGTGTGTCTCTCTTAATTGCTATAAACTGAAACCTTAGGGAAGTTTCTCTTCTTATTCCTTCTCATCTTTACTGGTAGCATTTACATAATACATGTAAAATAGATCCTCTCTTCTCTATCAGGTCAATCAAAACCATCTTTTTATTGCCATTTGTTGTTAGCATCAGCCTGAATTGCTGATAACTCACTGTCTTCTAATTACATTTCAGTTTTCTTAGTGTTGACAAAGAGCTCAAAATAAGGCCCTGTTTATCTCATGAATCATCTGGACAACAATGCCATGAAGATATTTAAACAATGAATTTAACCAATATATTTATGATGACTTAGAATGGCTCACAGAGTTCCCTTGAGTTATATTCAGTTTTCCTGGTCGATGGAACTATGGGATTTTCAGCTGACAAGGAGCTCAGGATTAGAAGCTTTTTCTTGAGGTCTTAAGGAAAAGAAGTCATTCATGATGACCCAGAGGGATCAGGATGCCATCCATGGAGACCTGAGCAAAGTCCGGGAATGGGCCCATGGGAATCTCATGGGAATCTCATGAGGTTTAAGGCCAAGTGCTGGTGCTGCACCTGGGTCAGAGCAACCCCTGGTGTCAATCCAGACTGGGGGATGAACAGATCAAGAGCAGCCCTGGTGAGATGGATTTTGGGGTGCTGGTGGATGAGAGGCTAAACATGATTCAGCAATTGTGCCCTTGCAGCCCAAAAACCTCCCATGTCTTGGGCTGCATCCAAACCAGCATGGGCAGCAGGACAAGGGGTGGAATTCTGCCCCTCTGCCCTGCTCAGGTGAGATCCCACCTGCAGAGCTGCATCCAGCTCTGGGATCCCAGCACAGGAAGGACATGGAGCTGTTGGAGTGAGTCCAGGAGGCACCAAGATGATCAGACGGATGGAGCACCTCTTCAATAAGGAAAGGCTGAAAGAATTGGGATTGTTCAGCCTGGAGAAGAGAAGGCTTTGTGGTGTCCTAATTGTGACCTCCCAGTATTTGGAGGGAGCTTACAGGAAAGATGGAGAGAGACAAATTTGCAAGAACATTAAATGACAGAACAAGGTAGAATGGTTTCCAGCTGGAAAAGAGTAGGTTTATATTGGATATTAGGAAGAAATTCTTCCCTGTGAGAGTGGTGAAGCCCTGGCGCAGGTTGCCCAGAGAAGCTGTGGCTGCCCCATCCCTGGAAGTGTTCAATGCCAGGTTGGACAGGGCTTGAGGCAACCTGGGATAGTGGAAGCTGCCCCGCCCATGGCAGGGAGTTGGAATGAGATGATATTTAAGGTGCCATCCAACTGAGATTCTATGGGTCTATGATGGAGGAGTGTAATTAAAAAAGGGGAAAAGGTTGACATCACATGATTTAAACTCACAAAACAGACAATGGGAAGAGGACATGAGTCAAAGTGAGAGAATAATGAGGCAGAGTTCTTTCATCATCATCATCATCATCCTGAGAATTTCTTGTATTTTGTAACTCACACAGCAGCTGAGCTACCTTTTCCTTCACGAATTTTCTCATATCCTCATGTTTCAGAATAGGCAGTAAAGCTCATCTTTCTGCTACTCAATTGCTTCCTCTTTTCTTTCAAAGTGCCATCTGCCCTACCGCCTGCTCCAGTGGTTTAGGTGCAGTATTGTCACCTTTCATTAAGGTGTTTGTGTAGGAGAGGAAAAGGTATTCATAAATTAATTGTGAGTAAGAGGCTCCTCTAGAACAGCTCTCAATTGTTATTTTTCAGTTTTGCTCACCATGACTGACTCTGGTGACCTCCTCATCATAATCTGCACTAGGTGAAAAGTCCTGACACACGAATACATAATCAGGATGTTATTAACTGTATATTTTTCTTCTTGAGGCAGAGACTGGCTTGTAATTATTTTTAAAAGATTGACTAGATAAATCCGGATCAATGTAGTGTAAATCCAAAGTTGTTTGTATTTTGAGAAGGTGTTAGTAGTTCACCTCCAGAGGTTCTTTTAAACTTTAATAGAACAAGGAATGAAATTCTAAGTAAGGAAGAAAAAAGGAGAAAATCCTATTGATTAGCATTTCCCAGGACCTTACAGAATTTGGTGATCTAAGAGTTATAGAGAAATTCTTCCTGAGCAGAAAGGTTCCTTACACCTCAGCAAGAACTATTTTGAGATTTATATATCAGCTTCTGCATCCAGTACATGTCTGACATCATTTTTCTTCCAAAGGTGTCTCCATCACCAACATCAGAGTGCAGAAAACCTTCCCAAATATTTTCCATATAAGACATTCCAGCATCCAGAAGAGACCATTAAGAGGACAATCTCTTCCTCTTGAACACCTTGCAAAAAGTTAGCATAAGCCCGGGCAGTCAGCACAGAACAAGATTGTTGCCTACACACTGCTAAGTGAGACACCAACACAGAATAAAGGTGAGCTCCTGTGTTCACTAGATGGTGCTCCAACATTCAGATCCAGTGTTCCTGGGTCTTCCTGGGACCTTGCATTCTCTTTTTCACCAGGCTGTTTCTGTGCCTGTCATAGTTTGTAATCACAAAGTTCCCATGGACTAGACATGGTCATTCTTTACAAGCAGCACCCATGGCGTGCTAGAGATGTCTTCTGCATAGATGCATTTACAATTTCTCTCAGTTTATCCTGTTTAGTTGAGCTTACTCATGGTAAAACCTGACCTTTTAAAGCAATGATTTGGTTTGTCTCCTGAAACAGTAAGACCTAAACAGAGACAAGTGTCTCCTCTAAACATCAAGTAATTGAAGACCTCTGGTACTCAAGTGAAGTGATATTTTTGTGTATGTGTGTGGTTTTCCTGTTTGAAGTGCCTGTAATAGTGTAAAAATATGTCACAACCCACCAGAGAGACATTATTATAGCGTGACATAAAAAGTACATGCTGCTTGCCTTAGAGCAGGGCATGAAGTGATCTGGTGGGTATTTGGGAGTCCTGCAGTTGGATTATTTTGGGAGGGTTGTACAAATCTGTAGGAGTTAGAACTGGTGCAAACTTTACTATACTGCCCAAAAGAGTCCCTAGAGCCGCCTATTCCCACAACCAGTGTAGGCTCTTCTTTTGGGAGAAAATAGTTTGTCTACTGCAAAAATAACCCAGGAGTGAACTCACACACAGGCTGTGTATCTGGTGAGGGCACCAAGACTTGGGTGGGAACAAAGAAAGTGTGGATTTATACTCAAATTTTTGAAGTAAGTTGATAAAAAAAATGGGGTAGCCCCAAAATACAAAAAATATATTAATGGTGTGATACCAAAAATTGATGCAGGCTCAGATGCAGGCTGAGGTATTAAAGGATGTGAGTTGATACAATCAGCGCTTGCCTGACAGAAGAGGATTAAGTATGAACCTTCATCTCCTATTTACCTACAGACCTAATACAAATTAACTGTCAAATGTTATAAATGACATGTTCAACCCACAATAGCTTTATTTTATTCTAGTTGTGACTAATCTAAGATAGGAAATATCAGGTCAGGAGTTCATCACGGTCTCCTCAGGCAAAGAGTGCAACACCAGCTCTGCTGGATAGAGAATCATGGAATCATTTAGGTTGGAAAAGTCCTTCAAGTCCTCCAACAGTTCACCCAGCACTGATGTGTTTAAGACATCAACACATTCTTTGAACACTTTCAAAGGTGGTGATTCCATCACTTCCCTGGGCAGCTGGTTCCAATGCCTGACCACCCTTCCAGCGAGTAACTTTTTCCTTGTATCTAATCTAAACCTCCCTTGCTGGGGACTCCACATGGAAAATGTGCTCCAAAATTTCCCTGAACTGAGCCATGAAACAATACAAATCTAGTCTGCTTCTAATGGCTAGAAGACTCTCTGAGAACTCTGCTTTACGAGGGTAAAATGGGAGCAAGATGCATTTTACCACGACCTGAGCAGAAATCTCAGTATCCTCTGACTTCCAGAAATCAAGATTGCAGTCAAGCACAGAGGGCTCCCACAGTGTGTTCCTTATCTTCATCATATTTCCATTCATTCTGCCCCATCCTTTATTTTCCCCCACAAAAACGGGGCCAAAGGAAATGAAAGCCTCACAATGACAAAATGCTTCCTGGCATCTGGAAAAGTCCCAATCAGTTCAGAGAGCATCCTTGTTGGCTGAGGGAAAATGGAGGAGTTTGCAGACAAAGTGTTTGTGGCAGGGATGTTTTCCTTCCCCTTGCCTAGATTCAGCTGATTAGATCCGAGCACAGACAGAAGAAAGGGAGCACAGAGAAACTGACCTTGTCATCCTAAGTGGTTGTGGCATTTCCAGGAATGCTCACCCCTCTCCAGCTCTTCATTTCCAGCTGCTTTCACTTTGTCTCACAAAAGGTTTCTGCAACAGTAAACAAACAAAGAAACAAACAAATCCTATCGGAAAACTTCCTCTAACAACCACGCTGCTCTCCAACACTTCTATTCTCATCACTGCCTTCTTTTAACCAACAAATAAGTATTTCACTGCCTGGCAGAACTGTTCCTACCTGATATAAAAGAGGCCATGATCACAAAGTGGTTCCAGTTTATGACCCTGAATCCAAGCCCACAGCAAGTTAGAGAGCAGAGCTGAGGTCACAGATCACAAAAAAGGCGGATGTCAGGCTCTGGAGGCAGAATCTGCATCAAGTTATCTTTAATGAAATCAAATATTGGGTATTTAATCGCCCCAAGATGGGAAAATTTGGTTATGTGGTCAAAATAAACCCAGAGTGACTAGTTCTGGTTACCCTTCCAGCTGTCACTTTGTTTTCAGGAAATTGAGCTATTCCACAGCACCTCACATTAACTACTTTTCCAATGAGCACCTTAAATAACAAAGCTGGAGGATTCATTAAATATATGTCCTCCGAGACTCTTACAGAACACACTGACACAGAAATAATTCCCATGTTTTACTGGAAACACTAATTTAATTTCTATTTTTCTTTAAGCCGACAGAAATTTATATTCTGTCGCCCTGTTCCTCCATGAAAGTAATTTGAGTTCCACAACTTTAATTTTTGGTGCCATTTGAGAAGTTTCGGTGTATCCTGCCTGACATCCATTTGCAAATTCAAACTCAACACAACGCTGCAGTTTCCATGTTCATGTCTACTCACTGATACCATGGGCTTTTAAATTGCCTCTAGACATTTCTCTGTCAGCATCTGAATTCCATCCCAGATATGGATGAAGTTTCTTGGAACCCTCAGCTAACTCCAAGGAATTCTCTTCAGGTTAAAATAAACCAAAAGCAAACAAAAAATCCCACCCCAAAATATCACAAAACAAACAAGCAAACAAACAAAACTTGATGGGATATGAAAGTAAGAAACAGATAGACTGGAGAAAGGCCATCTTTGCAGCCATTCAGAAGATGCAACGTTTAGTTAAATCAGAATGTGAAGAGTGTGTGAAACAGTCAGCAAGTCCATTCACAGCTCCATTCACAAGTTTTGGGTTACTCTCTGTGCCCTCATCTAAACTCAAGAAGAAACTAAAATGAAGGGTTGAATCAAAATGCCCAGAGAAAGAGTGAAAATACACTCAGCATCTCAGTCCAGAGAAAAATTCTTGTTCAAATGGTTTTTCTAGAAAGTGAACAGAAAAATTAAGTTATGGAGATCACAGAAACACAGAATATGCTGAGTTGGAAGTGATCCACAAGGATTATCAAGTCCAGATCCTGGTCCTGAGATGAGTTGGAAAGGAAAAGATCAGATCCAAAATAGGACTTATGCACCTCAGAATTCCTCAGAACACAGCCAGGACACACAGTCCTCACTGAATTCAGTGGTGAGCTTTATTTTTAAAGCACATTCAAATGCAAAATCCATGCTGCCAGACCAGCTTTGTGCCAGAGCACTCTCCCAGGCTCCTGTCTATATTCTCCTGTTAGTTCATGGATTTAAAACCCATACCAGCCTCTCCAGAAGGGCAGTTCCGAGGTGAGGAATGCTGTGTTTTGTTCCCTTTGAATCCCTGCCTCTTTGGAGGAGTTCACAGAGCACTCCGTAGTTCATGTACTGCAGACTCAGTGCTCAGACCACTCCCCAGGCATTGCAATATCAAAATATCATCCATTTGTTCTCCGAGGCTAATCTTGATTGTTTAAATGCTGCCCCACTGAGCAGACAATACATGAAGTCCTAATTCAGATCTTAATCAAGCTCAAGGACATCAATGGAAATTATTGGACTGATTTAAGTACACTGTTCCTGTGATTGATGTACTGTGGGAAGGGCTGGGAGACCTGGGCTGCACGTTTGAATGAACTCCCTGCTCTCCTCTGATGCTAAAAAGAGAATTTTCTATTTCCTGGGGAGTCCTCAGCAGATCTCCCTCCAGGGTTGTCACCCCAGCATAGCCCTGGGAGTGTTGCTGCCCTCTCTGATGTACCTGAGCTCTCCCATCTGTGCAACAAGCTGCCTGCACAAAACAGAGCAAGAAATCCCAGTTCAAAAGGGTTATTTCAAGCTTAGATTTTCTCTTTTCTTCTCATCACAAATGGTGATTTAATTGTCTCCGAGGTATTCTACATTCGGAATGATGTTTTTTAGTAAGATTTCTAATATGTGCTCTCAGCTCACTGGGGAGTAATACTGCCAGGGCTTCGTGTTCAACATGGAGCTGTCTGAATTCCTGATGAGACAAGGGTCACTTGTGACATTCCTGTGCTCTAATTAGTTGTGCCAATTGCAGATGCACACCCAGCCACAGCAATGCAAGTCCCACTTGAAATTCCTTATTCTGGTATTTTTTACCAGTTAAGCTTTAGCAGGAGCTGAAAGTGGCATCAGCTCATAGAGCATTGGTCCAACACTTGGAGATAATACTTATACAACATTTACCACGTTATTTTCCCTGAGGCACTCTCAAATGATCCATGACTTTATAATGTATGTAAAGTGGCTGGAACACATACACAGAGCAAACTACCATTGCTGCCTTCTTATTAAATTTGGGATATTATTACCATAACTGCTTGTATTAGTATTATTAGTAGTAGATGATAGGGCTTATTATGAAGAATTGTTACAAGTTTCAGTAATTGTTAAAAGTGCTCCCGTAAGATGATTTGTTCATCTGTCCATTCAATCTAGGTCACGTAATATTTCAAATCAGCAGTGTGTATGGGCTTTGTTTTCTGCTGAGGAAAAAAAAAATAAAAGAAAAAAAAAAAAGAAGATACCACTTATTCCCATTTTGATGAATGATAAAGGTGCTGAGGTGTTATAGAACACTTTCCTTTAACACAGATGTAAATTTTTCTCCTGCACACACCTACCTTTGCATTTTTGTGCTCCCATAGAAGTAGAAAATAGCATTCTCAGAAATTTTCAGAGGGAGGGGTGTGTCAAATAAGATCAAAGAAGTGGTTTATGTCCCAAAACCTCTTGCAGTGAATAAACCTGTATTTAAAGTTTCATTTAAATTGTGTCAGTTCCCATTTCTCACCACCATTTAACTCCTAATGCTGTTCAATTTGCCACCACTGTGCTCCCAATATTTATCATTTTTTTCATCATAGTGTTTTTATACCAAGCATGGAAATATAAGTTTTGTTCAGAGATTGCTTGTCACTTGTCTTGTAGAGAACAATCTCTCCATTGCTGTGCTTGATTACTTCTGATAAGACTTGGGCTAGAGTGAAGCAACACCACTAACATCCACTGCAGAAAATTAGATTTACATTTGTCCAGGATTAAATTAAGAGTGATTTTGTAGCTACTATCAAACTGCCAAAATTTGGCCTAGACAGAGAAACCCTGGCCTTTCAAAGAGGTCGGGTGGGAGTTAAATCAGCTTACACAGAAGAGTCATATCCATGCTTAAGTAAGAAGAATTACAATATTGCATTAATTAATAACTCAATTATAAGAAATAGAAAACTATCCTGTTATTTCCTATGGCATTCATTCACTAAATTGCCAATTAAACATTTGCATGTTTAATTAAACATTGCTGGCTTTAAAGAATGTGCTTTAACATGGACTGGGAAAAGGATGCTCTCCTGAATCAATTTATATCTCCACAATTCAAAGAATTAAGAATTGGTTCTACTTCTCCAGGGTCAAGAATGGAAGGGATCCACACATTTCATGGAAGCTGCATGGAAGTTATTAAGCCCAGTAAAGCAATAACACCTGGGAAAAGAAAAACTACCTTCTCCTGTATCCTACTGCATATGTTACCTGAATTTTCAAACTCCTACTGGGTAAAGTCTCTATGTAATTCTGCATTTCACAGCACAGGTGTTCGTGGATGTTTCATCACAGCAGAGCTGTGGTCACTACATGGTCCCAGTTGAAATTCTCTGGGAACCTCGTGGAGAGGCACTCTGGAGACTTCTTAGGCACAAGAGATTCCCAAAGAGTGTTGTAGCAAAGAATAACAAAGAATCACCAACCCACAGAATCTGTTGAGCTGGAAAGGACCCACAAGGGTCATCAAAGTCCAGCTCCTGGCCCTGCACAGGACAGCCCAGCAATCCCACCCTGTGCCTGAGAGCATTGTCCAAAGGCTTTGAGCCATGGCCACTGCCCTGGGGAGCTGTTCCAGTGCCCAGCCACCCTCTGGGGAAGAACCTTTTCTTTAGATCCAACCTAAACCTCTCCTGATACAATCCCAGACCATTCCCTCAGGTCCTGTCAGTGGTCAGCAGAGAGAAGAGATCAGTGCCTGCCCTTCCTCTTCCCCTCACAATGATATTGAGTCTCCCCTCAGTCTTCTCCTCTCCAGGCTGTGTAAACAAAGAATCCTCAGCCGTTCCTCCTGTGGCTTCCCCTCAATGCCCTTCACCATCTTCATCCAGAAGGACTTTCCATCTATAAGTGTATTTTATCTTTCCTTGTGCAGTTTTAGGGAGTTTAGCTCTGCAGACAAACAAAATCTAATTTCTGAAATTGCACCCCACTTCACTGGTCTCCATGCTACTCTCATGTTTTGTAGAAATAGTGAAAAGAGAAGCAGGGAAATACAAACTTGGAAGTGGGAAGAACTCAGCCTCTTTGCTTTTCCCTCTGTGAATTTTACTGGCTCTGTTTTTTGGCTTTTCACGCGAGTTTGTAAATTATCTTCCACAAAACACCACAGAGCATTTTGCTGTTGCATATTAGTTTGGCTGTAAAGTTCCATGCTGATCTTAAAAATTGGTAGTAATTAAGAGAAAGAGCAAAGGAAAGAGATAAAGTGAAAGAGAAATTAAGAGGAAGAATAAAAGGAAGGCGAGGAGGAGGAAAACAAAGAGAAGCAGACAGGAAGGCAGGAAGGGAAGAACTTTCATAATGAAGTTCTTCAGTAATTTACTTCTAAAATGATTTTTCCTTCCGAATTTTACTTAAAGACTTACCAACTCTAAAACAACACTAAACCCAGATGCTTCTATTGGAGTAAAACAAAAATGTTTTGTGAAACCAGGAAGCTCATTTTGTGGGACTATTTAGCAGCAAAGCCTTTTCATTTCAGGGGTCTATTTCAATATATTTCCCCATTTTCAAACATTGTCAACTTGACTGGAGGATTAAAAACATTTGTATTCACCAAACCATATGAAATTTTTGGGGTTCCCAGGCAGAATGACAAGGGTTTATAAGTCAGTCCCCTTCTTGTGTCTTACTTCTCAATATAGAGTCTGTACATTAAAATGTCAGAGATGTCCCGAAGTATTCATGGCTACAGCCTAGGAAAGTGTTCATTCTTACTCCAGGGGCAAGATGACTCCCTTTTGCCATAATTCATCAGGAGTGTGTATTACTGTCCAGGTGCTTCACTTGGTTTCAGAAAATCTCAACCATCTCAGAGAAACTTTTCATGGGGAAAACTCCAGGGTAAATCACTGCATGATCAACTGTAGGAAGAATTTAAGATTCCATAGGATTATTTTTGCAGAGACTAAAACAATGTTTTCTGGCCAGTTTTAATTTCCCATCCCCACTCTGATCTGTGCCTACCATGTCACTTTGGAAAGCTCTGTATTTTCTGCCCCAGTGCCATTTTAACACTCCTAATCCCAGCAAAATCAATGACTGTCCAACCGGCGCTGCATCAGGGAGAACTTGAAACCTCTATTTGCTTGTTATAAACCAATAGTCTGGAAATCATGGGAGCTACAAATAAGGATTGATGTGCTGTACAGTGTGGCACAGAAAGAAAAATGGCCTTTTATCAGGAAGGGGAAAACATGGAATGAAGCAGAGCTGTAAAGGAGATACTTTTCAGAGAACTAGGACTGGAAACACGATGCTCTGTCCTTCCCAATTTCTTTTGCTGGCTTGGAGCTCTGACCACTTGAAATTTTGCCAAATATATTTTACAAAAAAAATATATTTTTTATAGTAATCAGCATATATGAAAGAGAAGAGGGGAAAGTTTTTTTTCTAGTAAAATATATTTACTTAAAAAAAACTAGTTCAACATCTAGCTCTTGCAGGCACAGAGAGGTCCCAAAGCTTTAGCTGTTTCTCCTTTTCTTATCTGATTGATCATAGGAAAATAGATTTTCCTGCGAGAGGATTCCTAGAATCATAGCATGGTTTGTTTTTCACACTGAATCACAGAATCACAATGTTGTTAAGGTTATGAAGTACCTTTAAGTTCATTTAGTCCAACCAATAAACCAGATCCACTGCCATGTAAATGTTCATCATTAAACCATGTCCTCAAGTGTTTTATCCACAAGTTTTTTGGGCAGTGCCAGGCATGGTGAGTCCCCCACTTCACTGAGCAGTCTGTTTCAATGCTCAAAACCACTTTAAATTAATTTTTTCCCTAATATTCAATTTAAACCTCCCCTTGCAGAACTTGAGTAATCAGGGTTTAGGGAGTGGCGCAACTCTCAAGCATGGAGGTGTGAAATGCCCTGGCAGGACTCTGGGATGCTCAAGCACTCAGCTGTGAAGGCTGCAGAGGTGAACAGAGGCAGAGCTGCTCATGGGGATCTCATTTCTGTGCTGCAGGAGAAGGGAAGGATATTCAGTAATTCATGTTGTATAGTAATGTGAAGCACACAGAAAGAGGAGAAATCAAGGCTTTGTGGGAGAAATTTAAGTCTCTGCATCTTCTACCATGACAGGTAAGAGAGAAAAAAAAAGTACCTCTATTATATAAAAACCTGACAGTAGAATTATACATACAAAAGTTATCTCATTTTCATAGATTTATCCTCCTTTACCAGTAGATCTCAGTGACTTCAGGAACTCCCAGAGAGTCACAGAATTGTTTAGGGTGGTAAAGATCTCTAAGATCATTGAGTCCAACCCAACATTGCCACTAAGCCATGTCCACAAGTGTCACATCCACACACTTTCTGAGCACTTCCAGGGATGGTGATTCCATCTTCCTGGGCAGCCTTTTTCAATGCTTGACAACCCTGCCTGTAAAAAATTTTTCCTAATAGTTAATCTAAACTTCTCCTGGTGCAACTCAGTGTTTTTCCCACTCATCCTGTCATGTGTTTTCTGGAAGAAGAGACCAACTTCCCCCTCACTACAACCTCCTGTTGAGGAGTTGTAGAGAAAGAAGATCCCCTCTGAGCTTCCTTTTCTCCAGGCTGAGCTTCCCCAACTCCCTCAGCTGCTCCTCATCAGCCCAGTGCTCCAGACCCTTCCCCAGCTCCATTCCCTTCTCTGGACACACTCCAGTCCCTCAGTGTCTTTTTTTGTAGTGACGTCCCCAAAACTGACCCCAGGATTCAAGCTGTGGCCTCAGCAGTGCCCAACCACTCCATGCAGCAAACACAAAACACAGTGAGGTATTTCCCACCAACTTGAAAGTGTTCTGTGAGGACAACACAAAAGCTCCACAGCCTTGTTTTGTAAGATTTTAGTGAGCAAGAGGAAATAAAGCCATGCCATTTCTGACTTTTAAACACATTCTTACGTTTACAACACAGGCTTGTACACACACAGCATCGGGCACGAGGCCATGAATCTTGTTTAGTGGGTGGTTATAGTTGTATGTAAAGAGTGGAGATTAAATTAAGCATTGCAGGAAGGTAGTGCATCTTTTCTGGGCAATTACACATACCTTGTATAATCTAATGAGCTGTTACTGGACCCTAATGGAACATTTAAAGAGAGTTATTGTATTTTTTCACACTTTGCTGGATTGGAGAAGTTAATTGATTTACCAGGGTAAATGCCTCTCCCCTTCCCTAGACCCCCACCTTCTTTTTGAACACATCCAGAAATAGAAACACAGGAAGGAGAAAGGCTAGGGTAGGTAGTAATTGAGTACAACATCATTAAAAAAAGATCAGTTCCATGATATCTTCCCTGATAGCAATCCACAGGGACAATAGCAATACTCAGCTCTGCAATAACTCTGTAAATCCATAAATTCCGAAGTGTTTTGCTCAGAGGAAAATAAAGAGCATTTCCTTCTTTCAGCCTGTCATTAAAAAATGTAAAAAAAAAAGAGTCACTGCAATATTCAAATGCAGTCATTCCAAATTTTTTTTTTAATATTCCACTACTCCTGGAAAACTTATTAACCCCACAGTCCTTTCAAGCAGTATTTTAAATAAGATGTTATGGAAATACATTTTCCCAATTATTTTGTGCATCATGTGTACAATATATGGAGCCTCAGGGGTTTTTGGGGAGCAAGATTTGGGCTCAGATTAATAAATACTGTTAATAACCACAGGTTAATCACTTTTATCTAAATATAAACAATATAAACAATAACTTCCCATGAGTTTAGTGGAGGAAACCAGAGCTGACCCTCATTGCGAAAGCAGGCAAAAGTCATTTCCCCAGTTTGTGCTCAACCTCTGCTACAGTCAAAAGTGCTGTTTCTAAGAAAATTAATCAGGTTGATAATTTCAGTCTGATGTTTTCTGTAGCTTCTGAACACATTATCCAGTTGGGATTCAGGATCTCCCAAGGGTTTTCTGAGCCTAAAGAAATCTTCTCTTACTACAGACAATGCAAACCTGGGTGGTGTGACTTTGGTTCTGCTCCTGCTTTGTCAGCAAAGAAGGGAATTCACATTCACAGTTACCAGCAAAGTACTTCAGTCTTTCCCTTTCCTGATGTGATTTCATTAAATCAGTTGGACAAAAGCTGACAGCAGAGGTGTGACAGTTTTCACAGAGACTCCTGCAAAGGTGACCTGTAGCTTCTGGGTTGCCAGGAATACTTGGGATCACTCCAGACTGTGATAGTGGCTCTCCAGAGAAACACCTCCTCAAGGGGCTGCCAGCACCTCAAAGCAAGTCCAGAAAATAGAAAGGGGATGCCAAAAATAAATATGTTCTCTAGAAAAACATTGTCCTTCAGAGACCCCTGAACGTCAGGGCTGAGAACCAGCAGGTGAAGTGACTCATTTCTCTCCAGTTCCTTCTCACTGCACAGGTTAAAGCAAAGAGGAATTTCCAGTGAGACTTTAGAGTTTGAAATGTTGAGTTTGAAGTAATTTTGCTGCTTAAATGAGGTAGAATGACAACAGGTTTGGGGAAGGACAGGAGAACATCCTTCTATCTGTCCTTGTGCCACACCAGTTTTTACTACTTCCCTTTCATGACAAATTGCTATAAGAAATTGGGAAGGTTTTTAAAGTTCAGGAAATTACCATTTCCCATAGAAAATTATAATTCTACTTATAATAAGGCAGCCTGACTTGTTCCATTCAAAGTTACACTTTTAGGCTGTTGGTGACTTTGTCTAAGTTTCTCATTTGCCAAATACTTTTCTTACAACTTATCTACTTTTACTATTTCTAGAAAATTGGTAAATAACTCTTCATGCATTTCCAAGTCACTTTTTCGTGTCAGGAAAAAGAGACATATCCAGAGACACCAATGGCCATGCTTCTCATGTTCTCTTGACATCCATCCTTCTACACTTCCAAGAAATAGCAGGGAATAGACACAGAAAGGACAACATTGTTATGCAAGAGTAAAAAAACCAAACCAAACAAAAAACCAAGGATGAGAAAGATTGGGAAGAATCAAACTGAATAGACCCAACAGCTGGTTAAAACAGAATTTGATGATACACAGAGGACTGCAAAATACCAGACTGGGGTTGAGAGGGGTGGTTAACTGGGTGGATATGTTAAACTGGGACAGATTGGAAGTGAAGCCAGTTTTGGGAAGGGTGAGTTGCAAATAACAAGTTCAACAGGAGCTACAGTTTCTGGTGAAATAACATCTGGTAGCACAGAGGGGCAAAAAACAGGTTGAAAACAGGGTGAGGAATGATGATGAAGGAGGGAAGTGAAAAACTGAGAAAATTGAGTAGAAGAAAACAACATGTTAAGAATTGATATGGAAAATGGGGATTGAATTTAGCAGGAGAATGAATGAGAGATAAGGAACTGAGCCAGGAAGTAAGGATCAGGACTAATTAAGGAAAAAAAGACAAAAATGACAACTGACAAATTTGACAAAAATAGCAGCATCACCAGGATCAGGGAGATGCATGACAGATGTTCGATACGTGTTTGTTCTGTATTTCTGTATTGATTCAAAAACAAACAAGGAAATCATATTTTAAAAACACATGAAATTACAATGAATAAGGTACCCTAAGGCTATCCCACAGATATCTCAATGAAATGGATCTTGTCTAGTGATGCTGTCAGGGATGTCCATGAGATCAAAACATTTTCCTTCAATATATCTTCCCATTTGTATTGTGCAGAAGATTTGTCCAGTGAGCACTTTTGGAATTTGTTATTTGCATATTTCCAGATATTTTCAGTGTGGCTGGACAGCCAGGTGAATGGTCACTGTATGAACACATCCAGCACACCTTGGGGGCGAAAAGTTCAATAATAGAATTACGGAACCATAAAATCATCGTGGAGTCATTGTGTGGTTTGGGTTGGAAGGGACCTTAAAATTCATCCACTTCCAACCCTCTGCCATGGGCAGGGATACTTTCCACTATTCCAGGTTGCTCCAAGCCTCATCCAACCTGATTTTGAACACTTCCAGGGATGGGGAGACCACGACTTCTCTGGGCAACCTGTGCCAGCGGCTTGTCTCCTTTATAATAAATAATTTCTTCCTAATATCTAACCTAAATCTACCCTCCTTCAGCTTAAAGCCATTTCCCTTTGTCCTATCACTACATACCCATGCCAAAAGTCTCTCTCCATCCTTGTAAGTCCCATTTAGGTACTGGGAGGTACTACAGGGTTTCTCTCCGTGTGTAACTCAGTGACCATTCACACACCCACTTTCTCAGAAATAAATGTAGTTCCTCCACCCATTCCTCAATATACAAGACCACAGAAGCCTGGAACTTGATGAGGGATATTCTTCTTTATCCTATATAGCTGTCTTATCCTCAAATCAACTCTATTCTAAGGCATCAGTCCTCTGGAAATGGAAAACTTGAGCATACGAGTGAAGACAATATCACACTGCATAAAGCCTGCAAGGGTAAGATAAAATATAATGAGCAACATTAATTCAGGCATTTTCAAACTTCAGGGTACTAATCTTACATTTTTTAAATGTTATTTTGCTGCTTTTTTTTTTTTTTTTTTTTTTTGCTGGGTGGGGGGTGTGGTTTTGGTTTGGGGTTTTTTTTGTTGATTTGTTTGGTTTTGTTTGGATTTCTCTCTGTGTAGAATATTCGAAGGAGATGCAGCTGCTTTTCTGGGGGGTGTGAGTCAGTAGTTCATAGAAACAGTGCCATCTACTGACATCAGAATAAGTGATTTTCTCCTTCAGTTATTTAGGATCACTGCTGATGGGCCCCTCAGAGGAATTTTTGATTCTCCAGTTCTCAGGAACAGACTAAGTGCCTTCAGCAAGTGGGAGACAAGCTGACCATTCCCCTAGAATCTTCTCACAGCCATGGAGATCCCTGACTCAGCTTCCCAAGCATCTGTCCTGCTTCATGATCAGCTTTCATTATGTCTCCTTTCTGTCTCTGTGTCCAAGATTTTGAGCTGCTTCAAAGGGCTCTGGAGACATAAATCAGCCGCCATTGGCTACAGACTGTAGAAAAGGGAGTTAGATGTGGCCATGGAGGTGCTCAGTAGAAGACTGGACTTGTTGATCTTGTAGGCTTTTTCCAACTCTACTGATTCCATGATTTAATGAAACTGCACAGTTTGTTGTTTGGGTTACGTCCTTCCCAGGGATATTTCTATTTTCAAGAAAGCAGGGAAAATGGAGAGACAAATAAGCTCTAAAATAAGGGTGCCAGTTCCTCCGGCTCTGAGGACAGAATGTACAGACTCTGTGGAGTTTCTGCCTCTGTCTGGCCAGCATTTTTCACAGAGTCACAGAATGGTTTGGGTGGAAGGGACCTTAAAGATGTCTTTGTTGCACCCCCTGGCATGGGCAGGGACAATTTCCATGATCCCAGGTTGCTCCAAGCCCTGTCCAACCTGGCCTTGAACACTTCCAGGGATGGGAGAGTCTAAATCTGCCAGCAAGAGTGAGGAAAGTTCATAAGCACAAGCTGGTAACTCCAGGGGACTCCAGTTTTCCTTCAAGGCTGCTGCTTGCAAAGAGAAAAATTTTTGGAGTGATAATTCAATCAAAGCATGGATCACCATCCACCAGTCAGGATATCTTCACTCCTGACATGAACTCTCCTGCAAGGAGTAGAGAAGGGGCCAAGTCTCCCACAAGTTAAAAACTGAACAGGAAGAAGCTGCAATGCTGTTGAGTGTAGACCCTGAATAGAGAAATGTGCCAAAATTGTCCTTGTTACTGACCCCTGGCTTGTCATACAAATGAGCACGCATTTGCATAAGCAATAAAAATGTAATTAAAAATCAGCAACATATTAAACTCACATCGAAATCCTCAGGAATGTTGCTGCCACTGGGCAAAGAAGAAAATACTATAAGAAGACACTGGTAGTTAAAAGCCAATTAAGCCTGCCTATCAGTTGTCCATTATCAGCACTGAGTTCTGTAAATAAAAAATATTAATTGCCATAGGCCACGTTGTTAACTGCCAAATAAATCCATATATATTTTTTACAACATCCAATGATAGTTAAGCATGCAGTTCATGTATTTGTTTTGTTTAAAAAAAAAAAAAAAACAAACACGAAAGAGAAGAGAAGCTTTTGATTACTTAAAGTTTGAAAATCATTACAGAAAAGCAACTTTCATTGTGTCATTATCATTCACTTCGGGTCTGATTTCAAATAATTATATTTCCTGGATCTGAACTAGTGTTTGTCTATTGCTGAAATTTAGTTTCATTTCCCCCACTGCTCCCACCCTGCATCTCTTTTTCTTTTTTTAACTCACCCCCTATGGAATGATTCATTCTCTGCTAATTAAAGCCGGAGAATTCTGAATGCAATAATTGCCTGCGGGAATCTTTGGTGATTTTTAAACGTGACCTTTCATTTTGCTTGTCTAGCTTGGAACACCTTAAAAAGATGTGATTTTCTTAGGGCTGCCGTGCAGTACTTTTCCCAATTCAAAGCCCTTGGTCATGTCTGTGTCTGAATACCCCACCTTCCAAACCCAGGCACACCAACTCACTCAGGTCTTCCAGAAAGCCTGGCTTCATTGGTACTTCAAAGCCAGTGTAATTCCTGACAAACAAATGATCTCATTTCCCATGGCAGGGAGGATTCAGCAGCTCCTTTAAGCAGCAGTGGTGAATGCTGAGTCCTTTCAGAAGCAGGACACGTATTCAAGGTGACTGCTTACAGATTTCAGAACTACTGAAGGAAATTTGGACAAAATACTCTCCTCATTGAAAAAGCAGCCTTTAGGACTCATAGTACAGTGCTATTGAACTAGATTTGACAAAGCTTTAATTATCTCTACCGGAATTTAGGGCTTTAGAAATCCAAACCATTAAAAAAAAGCAGCGATGACAGACATAGCAAAGCCCCATTTTACGACCCTTTTAACACAGATATTTGCAAAGTCTGACAGATATTATCCCTTTCCATTAAGCAGGGGAAACGTAGCACACAAAGTCTGAAGGATTTGTGCAAGATGACCCAAAGAATCCTACAAGTGGTAATATTTGCCTCCTTTATCCTTAGCCCTCAAGAAAGCTGGCAATTCTGAGCAAATCACCTGTGACCAGCTGCCAGAGCCAAGCATTCCTCAAAGCAAGGAATCCTTGGAAGTGTTCAAGGCCAGGTTGGATTGGGCTTGGAGCAACCTGCTCTGGCTGTCCCTGGCCAAGGCAGGAGGGTTGGAACTGGATGACCTTTCAGATCCCATCCAACCCAGACCACTCTGTGATTCTGTGATCTAAGTGTCCAACACAGCTAGAATGAAATGTTTGTCATTGCCTCAGTTACACCTCAGCTAAGGACTTTCCAGAGCTCTGATATCCACTCAAATAATCTTCCCATATGCACACTATTAAACTCTCCAAGCCTTCAACTTGATGGGCACTTCCAATTTCCCAATCAGCCCCTGGACTGAGATAATTCTTGAGCTCTGCCTTGCAGTTATTTAGAAGTCTGTAAGGTTCATGAGACCCAAAGGCTGCCCAGGACCACTGAGATCGACAATGTCAATGGTGCACTTTCACCTTCTTGGGTCTGTGCCCAAACACTGTTAAATTTACACAGCCTTTGTGGCCTGACCAGTGCTGTCCTTAAGACTTTATAAATCCTAAATCTTTTTAGACTTCAGTGACAATAGAAAGCTAAGAAATGTGTTACTGGCTATAAATTTCTACGTCTTGGCTGTTCCAAATATTAGGTTTTTGAGCACTCAGCAGGCAATAGGGCTGCCTTTAGCTAAAAAGGAGAATCAAGAGGAGTTCTAAGGTTCAGCTACATTTTAGAAGGATTGGGGAAATATCCAGAGCCCCCACAGCTATGGAACAATGGCTTCTTTACACAGCAGAGGCCCTTGGATTGCTCAAAGCTATGACAGATTTCAAGACTATGTCTGTTGTGTTTGCTTTGAGGTCCTTCAGCCTCTCCCCTCAGCGGAGAAAAACTCCCATGATGAGCAGCTGAGGGAGCTGGAGAGGCTCAGCTTGGAGAAAAGGAGGCTTAGGGGGGAATTTCTCACTCTCTACAACACCTGAAGGGAGGTTATATCCAGGAGGGGGTTGGTCTCTTCTCCCAGGTAACAGGTAATTGGTAAAAAGCAACCTCAAGTTGCACTGGGTTTTGATTGGATATAGGGAAAAAAGTCTTCACTGGAATGGTTATCAAACACAGGCAGAGGCTGCCTAGGGCAGTGGTGGAGTCACCATCCCTGGAGGGATTTCAAAGATGTGCAGATGTAGCACTTTGGGACATGGGTTGGTCATGCACTTGTCACCATCCCTGGAGGGATTTCAAAGACATGCAGATGTGGCACTTTGGGACATGGGTTGGTCATGCACTTGGCAGTGTTGGGTTAATGTTTGGACTCAATGATCTTTGAGGGTTTTCCCAGCATCAATGACTCTATGGCTCTGTGGTTCTGTGATTTAGCACATGTAATTTTGAAGCAGACTGTCAGTCCAAGGCTGCAAAGTGCTGAAATCACAGGGACCAAGGGGACATGCTCAGTGTTGATGATTTGAGATTGTTTCATTTTGGAGAGATGTCTCCATTAAAGTAGGTAATACTTTCTTTGCATAATTTATAAAGAAGAAAACACATTTAATGTCCCAGGTATATCTGCAATTTCCTACAACCAGGTTAAGCTAATCCACAGCATACACAAATAGCTCCCTTTATGCTCTAGTTTATTTATCTCTAAATGTTTCTGACAACTTTGGTTCAGACACCCACTTCTATATTATTCAGAGCAGAGAACAAATGATGGGTTTGAAGGGTTTGCAGAGCACTCAGGATAAGAGGACAAGAAGACAAGGCAGAGGCATTGCTGTTCCTGACAAATGACTCTGAGGTGTCACTGTATGATTTGCCACATTGCCTGGCTGCAGCTCTTCAGGGCCCAAGGGTGAGTTAGGAGACTCTGCAGCTGATATCTGGTGATTTAGGAGCTGTCCTTATCAAAGGTGTGTTAGATGCCCACCCAAGTCATTCATTTCTTTAGTGCTGAGCATGGGCAGTGAGTTATGGATTTGCCTGTGGTCTTTCCCAGTGTATTTATTCTCTACTCGTTGGCATTTATCATCCCATTGACTTTCCCTTCCATTTAGGAAGATCATTTATGAGCAATTCATATGCAAAATTTGCTCATAAAATTAGGAAGGTGGACTACCAGAATGTTTTAAACCTGACTCTGAACTCCCTCAAATCAGTATTTTCTTCACTGGAGGGGTTGTACACCAAGTGTCACATTACTCCAGTAAAACCCTCTAGAGAAATTAGGTTATGCCCAACTGGGAATGGTGCTGCTAAAAGAAGTCAGAGGTGCTGCATTCAGTGGTTTTGTTGGAGATTTAGGCCTTTATTTCTTCCTTCTATAATTGAATTTCTTTCCATTTACTGAATACCCAGGAGATTCCCAATAAGTGTAAACAGACCTGCTGATGGTATCTCATGATATATATGTTTTCTGTCAGGATAATAATAAAAAAAATTACTGTGTTAGTTAATTTCTCTTCAAACCTCCTATCTCACCTTTAATTGAAAATGAAGATGTGTTCACACATATCTTGAGTAATTAAACCCCTATCACTTTTTCCTTATCTAATTAATGAAGAAAGGGAAAATCAGAATTTGCAAATTGGGCATGAAAACAAACAAAATTTAATTAGGGTTTTGTGTGCGTGTGAAGATCATATAAGAGAATATGGTTAAAGGGAAAGTTTAATAACTGCTTGCAGGTGTTTGAACTATAATTAAATTTGTGAATTAAAATGTTGCAAAGAAATTTTCAACAGTTGTGTTACAGGAAGTCAATTGAAGAAACAACAATAGAAAAAAAAAAACAAATACCAATTCCTGGCAGCATTTGACCTTCAAGAGGAGCCCAATCAATTACAGCCATCGTTTCACATTTCCCAATTTAGAGAGATGCATTATTTTACCATGATGACATTTACTTAACTTTAGCATGTTTCTCAGTCCTCCTGAAGGTAGCAAGACTCAAATATATGCATAAAAAAATCCTTCCATTCAATACTTCCCCGAACAAGAATTTAAGCTTGTATTGAAGATTTTCCCCCTAATTTTAGAAAGCATTTCTCAGGTAAGCAGCAGAAACAGGCACATATGTATGCGTTAAGGAATTCATATCCTCTTTTGTTTCTGCTGTTTAAGGTGCAGAAGTTTTGTTGTGCTCCCTTCAGTACTGCAATGCCAGACCAGTTTGTGTGTTGTAGTACCACTTTATTTTTATAATTAGTGACTACAACACGTATATATAAATATTTATATACAAGGAAATATATGGTATAACACTGTGCCTTCCTGTCATATGGAATTTGTAGGTATTTTGGGCTTCATATACAAGAAGAAGAAATGCATTGCTGAAGGGAAAATCTGGCACAGCAGCCCAGCTTCACAGCTGTAGGGAAGTGCTTGTGTCCATCCAGGAACCAGCTGGAATTGGTTATTCAGGTTATTTAGGCACATGATGTGATTCTTAGGATTGCTCTGTGCAGGGCCAGGAGCTGGACTTTGAAGATCCTCGTGGATCCCTTCCAGCTGGGGATATTCTATGACTGCAAGGCTCTGTGGTTCCATTGATTGTTGAGGAATTCCACCCATGGTCTGTTGTCTCACCCATCAGACAACCTTGGTGCCTAAATTATTCTCCTTGGTGGTTTCAGTTTCTCCCTATCAACTGCAGAAGAGCCAGGATGACTATGTCAGACTACAACTTTACATTTTAGCTGCTAAATTTGGGTAGAGAATCCCCAAAGACTGGACATTTCTCTTGAGCATCCAACCAGGGAGCACACATTGGGGTAAAAAGGAGCCCTGAGGTGCAAGGAGGCAATCAACTGCTCACATGCAAACACTGAGCTTCTCCTTTAAGGTCTAATGCTTTCCCCAATCAAAGAGCTTTCCTGTCCATAAATTATCCCACTGTCTCCCATTGAAGGAAATAGATCCTTTCAAAAGTAAGTAAAAAGGTATTCATTATAAATAGTCCCTATGTGTGAAATATAGCAGCAAAGGTATAATTATATAATTACACTGCCTTTTTTAGATCAATTACATTATTATATCATCCCTGAGGTGTTCAGATACTGTGGTGATGAGTGTGGGACTGACTATTTCAGTGTATTTTGAGATAGATAATAATATATTTGTATTGCAGTTTTCATTCTGAAATAGTCCCTCAAGCTTCACATAATAAAACATCCCATCTCCTGCCTAGATACTGGTATTTTTGGTGCAGATGGGAGAAGGGAAATTAATCAATCCTTTAACATTGCTTTTTGAGGAACATCTGGGCTTTCTGAAATAACCACTCACCACAAAAAAAGATTCCTTCCTATCAGAGATCTTGGGATGACAGAGTGTTGAGGAACCTTCATATCATCTAAAGATGTGAAACAGTTTGGAAAGTGGAGCCCTATAAAGTCAGACTGATCCCTGTCTTAATAACTTAATCTGAACAGCTTAATCCACAAAATGTTACTTCTCTAAACAACTGGGAGAAATAACAGCAGAAACAAAAGCTTTTGGGAGTTGTGGATCAAAGAAATAATAAAGATGTGGAGATCTTCATTGTACCATGCTGTAATTGTCATAAGGAAAAAGAAATTCAATTTTCTCACAGAAAATCCTCAGCAATGACCATTCTGGACTGACCTAAGCTGTTCTCAGTATGCAGCTTGAATACACATACTTTATTTTATTTTATTTTATTTTATTTTATTTTAAAGCATAAGACTCAGGGTAGCTAATGCCAGTTGACTGCAATAAGATTGTCCCATAGAATCGTAGAACTTATCATGAAAGGCACAGGAATGAAACAAATAAGAGAGAGAGAGGAGCATATCGGAGAGCTTTGCAGGGAAGCTGATAGTTGATCAGGCTTTGTCAAGACTCTCTACACATCCCTCATAAGAAGAATTTGGGGTGGATTTAATTGTTGGGTCAACACTGAGAGAGCAGAACATCAACACAGAGAAAGCAGAAGAGTGGAAGAAACCTTTCATGTTTTGAGCATGAGGAGCTGGGGTTTTAATTGTGGATTCAAAATCAGGACAGCTTTTAAGGAAAGAATTGTATAAACCTCTTTTGGAAGTGGAGATGAGGGCTGGATTCAAACCTCCCAGAGCAATCTGTGATGGATATTAGGGAGGGATTTGGAGCAGAACCTGGTGAAATACAGGCAAATCAGCAATTCAGCAATTTTGCCCCATTTTTCCAGCAAGCTGCTTTCCAGTGCTGCACCATTGTGTGTTATTAATGCCAACCTCTGGCCACTGGTGTTCTAAACAGTCAAGAATTATTTATTGTGACTTCAACAAAATTGCAACAAACATGGGATCCATCAGGGAAGAAATTTCCAAAATAGATGTAGCCACCTCTTCTCAGTGGCAGCTTTAGCTGAGGGCAATATTTGATCAAATAAATATCCTGTGCACTATAATTTTCTTCTCAAGCAAGAGAGTTAGAAACTTCTATATTTTAATTCATTTTTATAAATTGAATCAATTAAAAATAGAGAAGAAAGACAGTAACTTTAAATATCAATAAGCTTTTGAAAGACTGGTATTGACAGAAGCAGAATATTGCATTTTAATGAAAACACACCAGGCAAATTTTGTTTTCCAAAAAAGAATTAAATATATAGCAACACAATATACATGCACAAAACTTCGTGAGTGCATATGGAAATTAAATTAAGGGGCAAGAGTTTCAATTCATGAAAACTGATTTCTCTCTACTTATTTTAGTGTAACCTTGCAGACTCATACCATTTCTGTTAGAACTTTTTTCAGTTCATTGCAAAGATTAAACCCAAAAACAGTGACAATAAAAAAGCCCTGTTTAAATAAACAGGTCCTCCTCAAATCATGTCAGTGATGAGACCAGACCTGACTGCTCAGGGCTTTGAGCAGTGAAAATCTGCAACAGAGACTGAAAAACCTCTTTGGGCATCTTGTTCCTCTGCTTGGTTGTCCTCATTGGGGGGAAAAAAAAGGGTTTCTTATATCCACATCACTTTTTTTTTATTATTATTCTGAAGCACTTGGATTTGAATAATATCTGAAATAAGCAAGCACAGCTCAACAAGTTCCTGAATGTTAGCTGAGCCTGGATAACTGATTAAGGACACTCCTCGCTCCTTGTAAAAAGTGTCATGACTCACTGTGTTTGATTCTCTCCCACTGAGATTCCAACTAATGTGCTTTATTTCTTATTTGCTGCATGCTAAGAATGTTCATGTGGTCAGTGACTGCAGCTAAGCTGACAAGTGCTGAGTGTTCAAACCCTCCTAACTCAGCTGTATTTGGGTCAAACAAAATTATGCATGAATGGCTTGGATGGACATTCAGGGTTTATGGAGATAAGAAAGTTTTCTGGATCATATTTGCAAAGGAAGATCTTCCTAGTTCACACTGTTCCCTGCCAGTACTTTCGCTCCTTGTGAATGGTTACCACAGGCAAAGGGATGTGGAGTTATTTTCTTGGTTTGCTGATAAAAACTTTTGAAAGAGAGAGGAAGATTATGAAAAATAAATGCTGTAACATCTTAATCTCACATAAGTTCATTAATTTTCTTTTTAAGCCTACTTACATTTATGACATAGAATCAGTATTTCAACTTCTTTGACAAAGCACTTGAATGATTTCTTGCTCCTCAAGCCTCAGAGTTTGTAAGTAAATGTTTACATCCTTCAAAGACAATGACTGGAAGAGCAAAGGCCTCGTGTTACTTCTTTGGAAAGAAATATATTTTGTCCAGGATAATCCATACTGGTTTTAAAACTGGGAAATACAGCATGAGATTTTGTGGTGAGATCATAGACACCTACACACATACACATATTCATATTTTACCATATATTTTTATATATTTATGGCAATTTTAAATGTTTCTATCCCAGGGACAAACATAGAAATACTCAAAGAAATAGAAGGCTACTGAAACATCAATGTGAGGATTACCTAATATATATACATACATACATACATATATATATATGCATATATTAAGAAAAATATTGAGAAAAATATTTTTCCTTAAGAAGGTTGGTAACAATGAAAATTCAAAAGCAGTTATGAGCAAAATATCACTGGATATTTTCCACTTTCAGAGCATTAAAAGAGAGCTAAAGACTTCTATTTTTTAAATTAATTTTCCCAAATTGTTACTAATGAAATTGAAGAAGATTGGTAATATGAAATTCGAAAGCAGTGGCAAGCAAAATATCATTGGGTATTTTCCACTTCCAAAGCCCAGAGGCAAGTCCATGCTATTTTCAGGCAAGAAGGAAATTCAGCATTTGGATTTTCTGCCTGGTGCCTGCCTCCTCTGAACCACGAGATAATGGCCATGCCATCAAGCAGGCTGCAGACTGGTGTGACTTCATGGCCTGATCCAGTATGGAAAATCCTGTTTTCCAGACATTTGAACATTACTTTTGATACTACAATACGTATTCCTGGAAGCTCAGGAATTAGGAAATGCATCAGAAGAAGAAAGGTATTAAGAAGGAAGTTAAGCCAGTGGGAAATTTTAAATGATTTAATCTTTAAAAGTGAATTTTTGTCAGCAAAATTCTGAGAGGGAAGAAGAGCTGACAGAGGCCCTCCATGCTCTGTTCTCATTTACAGATAAATTTTTTACTGGAGGGGAAGAAGGCAGCACTTCCACCCTCCTCTCCCTCTCTAAAAGCCTGTCTGTCAGTAAGGGATGCAGATTTAGAATTAAACCAATCTTTACCTTTCTCTTGTGCTCTGAAATCCCAACCTGTGTGGCCCCAAGCTGCCTGTTAGAGCTCTGCCTCTCCTCCCCCACCTAAATCTATTTCTCTGCTCCTGCAGGATATTTGGTCTCCAAACATCAAAGCAGGTCCAGTGGCTACCTCATCACATGTTGATGCAGCCAAATTTTGCAGTTTTTGCAGAAGGCAAGAGAAGCTGATTTCAGCTTTGCACCACTGGATTAATGGTTGCATTTGATGATCTTAGAGGTCTTTCTCAACCTTAATGATTCTGTTTTTACTTAAGGAAGGTGAAGGCTGTGTTTTCACTCTTCAATGTCCTACTGTCTTGATTTCACTGGAATTATGCAGATCTCAATCAGCTAAAAACTACTCCCTTGGAAATGGTTTTTCCTTATATCCTCTGGTACAGATACTGGTAAATTGGTCTTGGAGCTTTGCATTCATTGAAACACAGCCTCAGGGGTCAGGAAATATTATTATCTTCCTTTTTGCAGACTTCTGTCTTACACCATTACAAAAGACTTTTCACCTTAGTTTTTAATTTCTGCTGTGTCCCTATTTTGTGTATGTTTGGAGCTTCTCAGAATAGCAAGGAGTAATCCCTGCTGGCTACCTCCACATATTAAAAAAAAAAAAAACCACACCAAAAAAAACCCAAAAAACAAAAAAAAAACCCTTTTATTTCTTGCCAGGATCTAAGAAAACATTTTTGTGACCATGTCCTTACTTTTTCATTCTTCCACATATCTGTTATCCTATATTCCCCAAACTGGTTTTAATCACTGCAGCAATGCAGGAAGTGCTCTGCAAGGTGACAAGTTCTGAAGGTTAAACAAGAGACAAAGGACTGAAATAAGAAGAAATCCTACCTCAATGCCAGCCTGAGATTTAAGCAAAGCAGAATGGGAGATCTCACATAGATTTTGGTCTAATTATGTAGAAAACAAACATGAAGGAAACACCATAGAATTGTAGAATCATAGAATGGTTTAGGCTGGAAAAGACTAATTTATTGAATAACAGAAGTGCTCCACCTGGGCAGCCTGTTTTAGAGCTTAATTAAAACTAATTAAAGTGCCTTTCAATTAAAACAAATTCCTAATATCCAATCAAACCCTCCCCTGGTGAAACTTTGGGCCATTTAGAGAGCAAGAAGGTCCTCCCTGAGCCTCCTCTTCTCCAGGATAATCTCCCCCAGCTCCCTCCTTTTTGTCTGTATGCTTTACCAGCTTCATTGCTCTTCTTTGGACATGAAGATCCTCCAGTTCAACCCATTTCTACAGGCAGGGACAATTTCTACTACATCAGGTTGCTCAAAGCCCCATTCAGACCTCAAATATTTCCATGGATGGTTATCAACATCTCCAGGCAACCTGTGCCAGTGTCTTGCCAACCCTCAAAAAAATAAAAAAAAATTCTTCCTCACATCCAATCTAACCTACTTTCTTTCAGCTTAAAACAATTTCCTTTTGTCTTTTCCTGCAGAATTTGGTAAAAAGGCCTCCAAATGGAGGTCAGATTTACTGCATCTTCAGTACTTAACTAAAATAACTCATTATTAGTTATTGTTGTTGTGGCAACACAGAAGAACCTCACTGCTCCTTCCCAGAGAAACTGCAGCCCAGTTGTGCTGTTGAAGGTTTAGCAATCAAAGACACTCAGACAAACATAGCCAGGTGAAATGAAAAATTTTGCTGTTATTATCTCAACTTCCCGTTCAGGAAATTAAGTCCCACCAAAGACAAGGACACTTCTCTGAAGTTGTTCATACATATCTTGGATGAGTTGGAGAAATTCCCTCCCCTGAGGACACATCTGATATCTCAGGCCCACTTTCCCATCAGCTGAGAGCTTCATGATGAACATTTCCTACTTTTCTGATTTCCATGACATCCTCATTTTCCCTGCCCAGCAGGTCTGCACAGATCCATCTAACACTCCTGTCTTTTGTTCAGCTTGACATGCTGATTATCTGTGAACACCCTTAAGGAGGATCTATCTGGGGGTTTTGTGTTCCTGCCAAGAACAAACCTGAGGGATTGGGCAGGGAGAGAACAGTCAAGGAAAAACCGCAAAAGTAGCCACCACAAACAGGAAAAAGCTGCTGCTTAAATCATAACTTTGGATTGGGAGATGTAATCTATTTAAACCCTTATTTTCTGATGGCTAAAAGAATGAAAAATAAAGCCCTTTGATCAAAGTTTTGTGTCCTTGTCATTTTCAATCAAACTTCACATTTCTTCCTGAAAGGATCATAAATGACAAAAAGGTTTGGAATGGGCCTTGGATTTGAAATTATCCATAATGTTATGTGTATAAAGCATGTAATGAAATTCTTTGCACACCAAGAGCATCAAAAATGCCATCATATTCTATACAATTTTTGGACAAATACCCTAAATTAGCTTACAAGGCTAATGAATGCCATCTCAGGCTTAAAAAAAATATTATATTGAAAAGAGAAGGAAAAAGGACAGGCGATGAAGGAATACATTTGAGAGGAATTAGAAAAAAGGAGATCCAGCACACCATAGTTCTATCACTACTCAGTTTGTTTTAAAGTTGTTTAGAGATGAAGAGAGGAGAATGAGGCTGCTTTTTTTAGTGTTTTCTAAAAGTTATTGGTTAATATTTGTCTTTTCTGGAACTGTGTACAGTTTTCAAGGCTGAAAGGGGGAGCTGATATTACAGAGAGATAAGAAAAATATTAGTAATAACACCCCATTAACTCTCTGTGAAAGGTTTCCAACAGCAAGGCAAGTATCCAAAGAGTAAATCCAGACAGAAACTTAGTAATGTGATTTTATGCCACCTCTCCATCCTCCACAGTGGAGTGAGAAGGGTGTTCACCTCAAGGGTGGATGGCAAAATCTGGGGAGGTTTTCAGTTCCCCTCCTCCCACACACAATATTCTTAGCAGAATATTTCTCTTATTAGAAGAGAAATCCAAGGTACAGGTTAAAATGGAGATGTAGCAATGATATTCGAGGTCCCCCACTCCTAAATAAATGGGGAACTCCTAAATAAATGGGAAACTCTCCCTAAATGTTGCCTCAAGCTTGCTCTTGGTCTCAGCAGTTCTGAACACTTTTCATACGCACATCCGAGACAAGATTGAAGAGTAATTCCCTTTTCACGTGGGTTTGTGGAAAATCTGTTCTTCTCTGCTCAAGCTTCTATCCCTAGCCCTAGGATAGTCAAGGGACACAAACTGTCCTAATGTTAGAGTAAAACCAGGAATTCTAGGGAAGACTGAGAATGCATTCAATCTAATTCCAGGTAGAGTCAGCTGCTGGTTTTCAGAAATTGAGTATAAGCAGAGGACACATGTGGAGGGAACTTGCTCTAGCAAAATTTCCCAGTTCTTCACAGTCATTTTGTCAAATTTCACAGTCAACATTTTAATCCAAGCTGTTAATACATTCCTATTTTCTGGCCTTTTTCTGTCATACACAAGTGCAGCTCTAACTGAGAGGCCAGAGAATCTGTGCTTTACTTGGCTGAATGAAAATTTTCACAGGAAAGGAGAAGTTTGATGTGTGGAATCTGGTCCAGCACACAGTGGTCATCCTTTCACTTACCATCACAATGAGCCATTAAGGATGTCCTTGCTCCTAGGAAATTCAGAGGTCACATCGGGGCAACATAATCTAGACATTTCCTTGGTGTGTTAGAGAAGGTTAAATATCTCTCTTTAATTTTTTAAAAAATATTACTCTGTAGAGATTTATCCGTGCATTCATATTTCAATTAATTATGTTAACAGAGTCAAAGGTTAATGCTCATAAAAGTTAACAGGTTTTAGTTGAATTAAGCTGAATTAGGGTAGTATCAAGGGCTCCCAGATTAGTCTCTCCTCAGTATCAGAATTTAAGCTAGAACAATCCTCAGGTGTTAAGTACTTCTGCATGAGAGGCAAATTAACTGTGTTTTTTTGCAGGCTGGGTGGGTGTTGGAATTTATATAATCATTTATGTTCACTGACCTATTTAATGAGATCAAGTTGTAATGAAATATATTTTTGTCCAACAATAAAAACTGGAATTAGAGCTGCAGGTAAGCCTTGTAAGAAAGAAGGGAGAGCAATTGATAGACAGTGGGAAGGAAAAAACAGGACAAAAATTAAAGAGAAAAGATGAGGTTTACCTTGCTGTTGTGCAATCTGATCTTTCTCCTTTTCCTTGTGGATCATGGCTAATTCCTCTATCAATTTTATTTGCATTCCACTGCCCACTCTTTGCCTGCATTAAAGTCTGATCTTCCCTCAGCATTATTATTTTGAAGCATTAATCACTACCTCATCCAAGCACTGAGAATATGGAATCCTGTGTAGGTTTGGAACTGGAATGAAAGAATTTGCCCAAAAATTCAAATGGTTTTGATTTTCATAACATTTTTGTCTGTTTCCAGGATATTTTTAATTGTGTTTGGGATACTCATGGAAGTATTGAGCTTTGTGGTTCTCTTTTCAAACATACATGGATGATCAGAAGGATGGAGCACCTTTCCCACAAGGAAAGGCTGAGAGAATTGGGTTTTTTCAGTCTGGAAAAGAGAAGGTTTTGGGATGACCTAGTTTTGGCCTTCCAGTAGCTGAAGAGAGCTGTCACAAATGAGTGTTTTAAGGTCACTTTCAGAATCACTGACCAAGGTATTGACAAAACCAGGTTTAATATAAAAGCAACAGCATGACAGAGTCCCTTGGCAAGGTGCACTCTGCTAATTGGTTAAAGCACACAAAGAAAGCAAAAAAAAAATCTAAAGTCAATCAATCCAAACCAAAATAAATCCAAAGCTGTCTATGTGGAGGGTTAATCACCAATTAGTCATGGGCAAAACAGTCTTACCTTGGGAAAGACTGATTGATTAGCAATTAAAAATAGAGTAGGATAGTGAGTAGAAAAACCTAAAGCCACCTTCCTGCTCCTGCACGGGCTCCCCACGAGACATTTCCTGCCAGGAGCTCCTTCCTTTGTGTGCTCTCCAGGGCTGCAGCTGCCACCAGGGCACATCCAGCTCCATGGGGTTCCCATGGATTGCAGAGCAGATTGACTCCACCATGGTTCTCCTGGGCTGCTGGGGACCAACCTGGACCAGGATGGTCTTTCCTGGAGGTACAGGGGAATCTCCAGCCTCGTGCCTGCAGCACCACCTCCCTCTCTTCCTTCTCTGAGCCTCTGATTCTTGTCTGAGCATCTCAGTGAAGCTGGGGAAAGTTTAGGGAACAAGAGATGAGATGATAAAGGGAATGAAGCCTTATAGAGACAGATGCCTTAAAAAGAGAGACAATAAAACCCAGCATCCTTCACTTTATAATGCACAAGGCAGATAAGGGAAATAATTCAATTTCACAAAACCATAAAGATGGTGGATAAGTTGAATGTAACAAATCCCTAGAGTTTGGGAAGACTCAGGAAAACAAGGATAACTGGGTAAAACAAAGTGCTTTTTTATACAATGGGTAGTGAAACTCTGTATTTTTTTGCCACAGAGCAGAGGCAGACAGGACCAGAAGTTCAAATTGAAATTAAATAAATTGATGGACAGCAGGTCTATAAATAGCTACTAAAAAGATTAGGCAGAGACAGGCCCTCTAGCATCACTAACACATCATGCTCAGAGAATTCAAGGGGAATGAATGACAAAAAGTTCCCAGACATGTACTTTTCCTAGACATTATTTCCTATTTCCCCTGTCACAGAGAATATAGGGTTAGACAGAATATTGATGGAGGCCACAAGGTGCTCTTGGGTGCATCTGCACTGGCTTTGCATCACTCAAGCCAAAAAATAGGGGCTGAACTTCTCCCTTTTTGAACCCCTGAGTTCTAAAGAACCAAAATTAAAAATATTTAAGGAATTTAGGCTGAGTCAGGAAGGTGGAATCACAGGAGGAGACCATGAATATTTTATATTGCAAAAGGAAAATGGAAAAACTCAGACCCTGATGTGCATCTCTTTGTGTATAAGTAAGAAAATCTAGCCAGAAATATAGGCAAAGGGAAGCTGATCTAGCCAGAAAATGAGTTTATTTCTAAATGAGGAACTAATGCTTTGTCTCCATGAGGCAGTGGAGGGGAGCTTTGATCCCTGAGCCAGTTCCAGTCTGCAAAGTCCACACAGAGCAGGGGAGTATAGACAGATACCCACATGGCTGCATGAGCATAAAGAAGTATTTCTCTTTCCCTAAATTAGGTGATATATGCTTGCCAGAAGTCTTTTCGTCATGGGCTTTCAAAGCCCAATTTCAGTATTAGTTTTTAGTATGTTTTTTTAAATAGCACTTTAAGCAACATTGGTCCCTTAAATTTCACTTGAAGGAAAACTTAGTTTTGGAACATTATTTTGATGAATTCTGAAATATAATTAAAGTAATTGATTACAAAGAGAGTCTGTGAGTCTGCTTTACAACTAGAGCTACAAACCAGCCTGTGAGGATTTCACATGTTGAAAGAAATTCAAGGAACAGACAGGAAGCCCATAAGAATCCAACATGTTATAAAATGTGATTTTGGTTGATCAGTCTTTACCCCTGTGCTCACGGAAACTCTTCACTGACTGAAGTTGTGTGTGATGTTCAATGGAGAAATATTTCCTTGAATGGTCATTTCCTCTTCAAGTCTTCATGAGGTTTATTAACTCTGTCTGATCAAGAAGTCCATTTTGCCCAACAGTCAGGGCTTTGAAGTAAGGGCATTAATTTCCTCTAATAAGCAGAATTCTAAAATAATTTCAATTACACTAACTTCTGGACACCACTGGTCCAATCCTCTACTAAAAGCCTGGTTAAGATCATGCATCAGCTCACTCAGAGCTTCATCAGCTCAGTTTTGAAAATCTCCAAGGAAAATGTCACCCCAGCCATCTGGGCCACAATCCCAACATTTATCTATGTATTTTGTGGAGAATTTTTCTCATGTAACCAACACAAATTTCTCCTCTCACCACCTGTGTCCCTTACCTGCAGTCCTTTCACAGCACATCAGTGAGAAGTCTGGGTCCATCCTCTCTGCCATAAAGTCATAGAATGGGGTGTGTTGGAAGGGATTTTAAAGATCATTTCATTCCAACCCCTTGCCTTGGAGAGGGACAACTTCCACTAAACCATGTTGCTCTAAGCCCTGTCCAAACTGGCCTTGAACATTTCCAGGGATGGTGCATCTACAATTTCTTTGGGAAATCTGTTTCCTAGAATTTCCTAATAGTATATAATATATCTCTAATTTCCTGATAGTTTGTTACAAAGATGTCCAAAGAGATGGCTGGACAGAAAACCAAAAACACCAGAGTCCTCATTTTCAGTCTGGTGTTGCAACTGCTCAGTTCAGTGCCCTTCCATTTACCAGTTCACTGAAACAACTTCACTTAAGAGCAAATCCATCTCTGTTCCTCTCTCAGAGCACAGCTCAGCTCATCCTCTGAGTCCAAGCAATACACATGTTTCCAAGTGTGATTGACTAGGAACTGTTCCATGTCAGTAGCAGGAATTCCCTGAACTTTAGCCTCAAAGGGAGGTGAGGAAAAGTGTGTGTCAAAGTGAGAATGAGCCTGGACATTCACTGCATACTCTAGCACCCTTTCCCCCCTTTTTTTCCTTTTTTTTTCTTTTTTTCTTAGCAGTTGCAGGAACATGAAAGTGAATTGCTGTGTTTGTTCAAATGGCACAGAATCTAAAAGCAATTTGTGGTGACAAGGTCACATGGGGCAAGTGGAGGCTTTTTATAACTCTGCAGAGAGCTGGGGAGTATATCTATATTATATATACACACAGTGAGAAATACAAAATATTTTACTGTTAATGATACAACTACAGCAAAAGAAATAGATTCCGCTCTGCAGAGGATAATGTGTGAAATTATACTGAATTTTCCAGGCAACTTAACTATTTCCAGGCTTTTTAAATGGGGGCAAAAGCAGCAGCAGAAGAACGCAGAATCCTCCCTTCCAAAGGAGGTTTGGATTGGATATTAGGGACAATTTCTTCACTGAATGGGTCGTCAGGCACTGGAACAGGCTGCCCAGGCAGGTGGTGGAGTCACCATCCCTTGAGGGGTTTAAAAGGTATGCAGATGTGGCACTTGGGGACATGGTTTGCTGGTGGAGCTGGCAGTGTCAGTTTAATGGCTGGGTAATTTTGGAGGTTTTTTCCAGCCTTAGCAACTCCATGATTCTGTAAGAGAGCAAGACACATGAGAAAGGATTTATGCCTGGTTGAATCACAAATTCTAAATCAAAGAAAAGAAACGCAACAGAAGGACTTGCCACAAACACTTTAGTGCTTCTTATGACTTATTTAAAGCATGCCAGATTTGTTTTTTATGTTAATAATAATAATTTGCATACACATTTAATTGCTGTTAAAACAGAGTGGCCCAAGGTCTACTAAGAACTACAGGGTGATTCATAACTAATTATTACCTTTTTTTTTAGACACCTGTTTAGTTGAAAATGAATGGCATGACCAGGATAAACTGCTGCAGCTGTGCTACGACAGAGGTGGAATCTGGAGAAATGACCCTAAAATGGTGTCTCAGCTGTGAAATGTCCCCCTCACACTCCTCACACAGCAGAAACCAGGCTTCTGTTAGTGTTTTCTTTAGCAAAGCACTCCACAGATTCCAGGCCAAAAATTGCTCTGCTTCAGGAAAATTAAATTCTCAGAGAATGCAGCAGCTTTTGGACACACTGTTCCAATGCATGTGGGTATCACAAGCCTGAAATTCACAATATTCCCTTTTCCTCAGGGAACAAGCTTCTCATGCAGTGACCATTAGGCCAGTTATGGTTAACAATTAACAATTAAAAGGCTGTTTTTCCCAGGGGATGCTAATTTGTAGCTGCAGCTTTTGTCTGGGGCTATACCTCAGTTTTTATTTTCAGCCTGCACCCCATGCAGCACAGTTGTATGGGCTTTGCCTAATTCTTCTGGTTTGTAGCACCATATGGTCTCAAACTATTCTCATCAACAGTTATCATCTTCCTCTAGGAAGAGTCTGAACCCAGCTGAAAAGATATGAAAATATATGAAAATATATGCTGGAATCCAACACAATCTTGGGATAAGAGATTCAGTTCTTTTCTCTGGATGGGGAAAGACCCCACAGCAGAGGAAGGTGGCACAGAGGAAAGAAAATGAAAGACAAGAGAAAAAAGCAAAAAAAAAGAAAAAGGCAAACCCCCAATTCCACGATTATGACGTGGTGAGAATGAAGATCCCATGTTTTTCATATATTCATATATAGTCTGTCAGGAACAAACAAATACCACAGTCATTTAACTCCATCTATTGGAGCCAATGAAGCACAGAGCTCCACTTTGGGGTTCAGACACCCACATCAGAGTGTGGGAAGGTGTTAATAGTAATGCAGGCAGACCAGACATGTTCCAAAAAAGTTTGGAACCCATCTGTGGCATGGAGAAGGGAACTTCAGTAGGTGTAATCAAGACAAGCATGACTGAAACCTCCACCAGCCACAAATCTGCCCTAGAGGTTCCATTTGTCTTCCATTAACACAAATTACCAGGTTTGAAGGCTTTGTTTTGAGGCTGTGTCATAAAGAGCAGGTAGTGATTTTGTCTGATGCTTTGCAATTGTTGACTAATTTGAGGTGAGAAAAGGCTTTTAGAGTAGATATGAGAGTCATTATATTGCACACAGCTTTACTCATTTCAAAGTTTGGAAAGGTACTGAGGCTTCAGCATATTGGGAGTTTATTTTTGAAAGCGTCTCAGAGTATGTGATTCCTCCTCCTCAGAACAGGATGAATTAAATGAAGAAACTGTTTGGGATCCATCACTGCAGTCTTTTGCAGGGAACAGTCAGTTCCATACATCATTGGTTCCTAATGCTGCAACATTTGCATACTCAAAATATTCTAATGCAGGGTGGAGGAGCTTTCAGATATTGTGGAACCTGAGTCCTTCATTCACAGAAATGAGCATTTAATGATGTCCATTAAATGAATTAAAAGTTAGATATTTGCCATCCACCCTTTTTTGCTGGTCATGGCACCACAGATAAAAAGAATGGCTTTAAGCTGAAGGAGGGTAGATTTAAATTGGATATTAGGAAGGAAATTTTTCCTGTAAGAGTGGTGAGATACTGGAACAGGTGGCCCAGAGAAGATCTGGATTCTCCATCCCTGGAAGTGTTCAAGGCCAGGTTGGATGAGGCTTTGAGCAACCTGGGATAGTGGAATATGTCCCTGCCCATGGCAGGGGATTTCATGAAAATACATGAAATTGTTAACATGTAAATTCACTAAAAATAGATTATCCCTTCTCTGGAAGAGAAAGGTTGGGATTTTGTTAGCTCCTATTTATTATGGTCCTGAGCTGTTTGGGAACTGAGTCAACTCAATCCTATTTGTAAGACCCTGAAAACAGCCAGAAAACATTTCTCACAGTTGGGTCCTTCTGTAAAGCTAAACTGTCTGATATTAAACACTCCACAGCTATTATTCAGTATCTTAGATATCCTCTCTTTAGCAAATCTCTTGTGTTTCTTGGAGAACCATGGAGACATAGAATTTGCCAATGCCAAGGTATCAAAGCACAGTGTTACAGAAGCCCAGAATGGTTTGGGCTGGAAGGGAACTTCAGGAATCTCATTCCAACCCCCCTGCCATGGGCAGGGACACCTTCCACTATCCCAGGTTGCTCCAAACCTCATCCAGCCTGGTCTTGACCACTTCCAGGGATGGGGCAGCCACAGCTTCTCTGCACAACCTGCTCCACTCTCATCATAAAAAAAAAATTATTTCCAATTTAAATCTACTCTCAGTTTAAAACAATTGTCCCTTTTTCTGTCACAAGAAACCTGGTAAAAAAATCTCTCTTTCTTACAAACCCTTACAATACAATTTCTTGCAATGCATTTCTTACCTACCAGGAGTGTGTGCACATTTGGTTTCTGTGCTTTTCAGGTTGTCCAGCACGCATACGAAGAAGGAAAAGCAGTTTCTATAATATTTCTCAAGACAGATTTCTCGCTAAAGACAGCAGATGGTCACTTCCCTCTGGTGCTGATACTGCTTTCGACTAGTTTTTTTCAGCTGTGCTCACACATACATTAAAAAGACACAAAATACAGACAAGTTACTCAGAGATCAGAGATGCTGCCATGCTGCAGCTGAAGCTGGTAAAGTCGTTGTCAGCTTCCCTCCAGCCAAGTGTGCCTCACAGCACAGTTAGATTGGATATCAGCAAGACTTTCTTCCCTGAAGAGGTGGTCAAGATTTGGAGCAGACTGCCCAGGGAAGTGCTGGAATCTCTGTCAAGTAGCCAATGAAAGCCACAGAAATCAGTCTCCAGGGCTGTGAGCCACAAAGGAAAAGTTGATCTCCCTGATTTTAATTACAGTGTAAATTTCTACACCTGAACCTCGGTCTCTGTTCTGCTGCCCACAGAATAAAACAGACCTGTTGAGGGTTTGTCAGTCAATCTGACCTATATTTCTACATTTCAGTAAATGTCTCCTCCCTCTGGTCATGAAATCAATAAGTGGTCAGTACCTATTGAAACTCCTTTCACAGTTATTGTGATTTTTTAAAATTCTGCCCATATCACAAACCTGGATCAGGCAAACTAAAGGTAGCAAGTGTTTCAGAGGTCTCACTTTTTCCCTGGGCAAAAGAAACAGAGTAATCCTCAGCCTGCACTCATCCCTTCCACAACCTTTGTGTGACACTCATGTGTATGCAGTTTTACCATCTTCCCTTTCACTCACTTATTTTCCACATTGAAGATGTCTAATCAGCTGAATTATTCCAAGTGGTTTCTGAGGTTTTATCATCCTGTTGCTCTACTCTGAATTTTTCCTAGTTTTAATACAAATGCAATTACACACAGTTCTTTCCAAAATAATTGGTCTGATCTCCCTACTTCCTTTCAATTTTTTTTGAGACTCTTTTGAAACTTGTACTTGCCCAAAGTCTATGAACTAATTTTACAGGGAGGAGAAAGTGGCAAAAAGCCAATCTACATCATGGATTTTGTCCCACAAGCAGAAGTGTGGTTAGAAAAGCATAATGGATTCCTGTGACTGAACTTGTATTGTTTCTGTAGCATTGTTACTTTGTCAGATTATACACAGTCAATACAGAGACATGGATGATAAATTGGAGAGCCATTTCAGGAGCAGCTTGTTTCTGACTGTTTGTCCCTGAATAATCCCTTCCTGATCACCAGGTTAATGGCAATGGAAATGAGGGGTTTGTTAAAAAAACAGGAGGATTTAAAGGGGTTATTTCATAAAAATAAATCCAGGACATCAGGATTTAAACACTGATTCCTCACTGGGCACAGATTTTGGGATGACAGGCTCCAAAGATATTGAACTTCCTATGTGAGGAAACAAAAGAGCAAACTAAGGGAAAAATATCAAGGAATAAGTTCATCTATAAATCCCTAAGAGTTTTATATGGAGAAACAGGGAAACTGGGGGAGTTTGTTGAGATTGAAAGTAGGATCATGTAGCCAGGATAGGAGTTCCTCACAGGAAATGACAAAAGTGGTGCAGAAGGCTTCTTACTGCCACCTTTGGATCCAGGGTTCACTGGGAGTCAGAGCCAAGTTCCAGCCGACGCCTGAAATTACAAATTGGGTTCATCACTTGGCGTGAGACAAGAGCTCCCAAAACAGCCTTCTCCTTACAGGCATCATGAAATGAAAACCCCAAGAAGCTGCAGCTTCTCTGAAATTAGTGAGTTGATTATATTTTCAGAGTTTTTCTGCCTTCCTGCAGACTTTGTGAACACAAATATTGGTGGGGGGAAAAAAAGAGGCAAGTAAAGAAGTAGTGGGTTTAATATGAAAACAATGGGATGTGTCTTCCCCCTTCATCCTCTCTTCCCTTTCAGCTTTGTGCTCCCACTCCCAGCATTGCCATCGTGGCACCAAACCTGTCCCACACAGCCTGATAAATCACAGAAAGCCATCCTGAGAAGAAGTGGATTCTGTTGGAAGATCTACAGACTCCCAGGAAATGCTGCTGAAAGACATGTAACACTCCAGAGGACCAAGGCACTGAGGAAAGTTTCCAACACACATGAATCTGTGGCTGGGAGTGTTTCCTGGCAGACTGAGATCAGGGGAAAGTTTCTCCTGAGCCAGAAGTGACGATGTGGACATTGTTTCCAGGTCAAAAAAGCTAGCAATGAACGGGACTTTGGAACGGGAGTTTTAGGACAAGATGAACAGTGCACAGCCAAAGAAAAGGAAGAACAGAGTGGCATATAAGATATGGATTTGGGGGATGTTTGGGAGCTTTTGTAGATCCTCTCGTGTTCTGGCAAACCCAAATATTTCTGTGACTAAAGGCTTGACTGATCACAATCTGAGGGGTTGCTTTGGCAACCAAGGGTGAGGCAAAGACTCAGCCTACCTGGTGTTTCCTCCCTGAATAGATCCTACGTTCAATAGAAATCCTTTCATTGCCACTCAGCAGCTTCTCACAGCTATTCCTGACTTAACCTTCCCAGATCACTTCTGGGCAAGGGGGAGGAGATCATTTGGGAAGGAATTATTAATGTCATACTTATAAAAATACACAACACTGCTCTGTCATAGAGGACCTGAGAGACAATTTGGTTATCCAGAGTGTTTAGTGGTCTAGTGTAATCAAAGGCAAATTCTAACGGGTTTCAGCTGGAGCTGGGAGAGCTCAATCAAAAATATGTCTTTCCTTGAATGTCTTACAACCTCCATTCAGAAAATGAGGATGCAGTCAGCAGTGACTGTTCAATTCAAGGGAGGATCCCAGTGGCAGAGACAGGAAAACAATTCCATCCTTCAGGACATCTTCCAGTGTCCTGTACATGTGATTCAGCCTCTCCCATCCTGGACACTTCCCTCTTTCCACCACCTTGCTTAAATTTTCCATTCTCTAAATAACACTACAAAGATGCCACAGACAGCAGGTGCTTTAATACCTGATATATCTCCAAACTTCATCCAATTCCTCTGCAGTTCTGTTTTTCCACTCATGCCTCTTTCTTCTTCTTCTAAGATCTGGGCATCACCAAACTATTGGAAATGCCACTGGAAAAATAGTCCTTTCTGGTTTATTGGTAGGAATTATATGAAAAGGGTGCCTGCATCCTCATTGATGCTCATGTGGGGATTCATTCACTGACTCAGTGGAAATGGAGCACCTGGCAGGTCTCTTCTGCTCAGGAGCAGCTTAGAAATTGTCTGAAAATAATTAATTTTCAGTGGACTTTCAGGTGAAATTCACAAATATGAAACCAGCAAAACTTCTGTCAGGTTCCAAGCCCTTACACAGATGGTAAAAACCTGTTAGCAGTGAAATAAAACTTTATTTTTATTTTAATGTTGAAAAAAATGCATATCCCCCTAACCTCATTGATTAAAATTATTATTGAATTTCTGGGTGATAATCTGAAAAAACAAGCAGACAAAGTCAACAAGACAAAATATCTCATCTTGAGGCAGAGATCTGGAGACGAAAATCAGCAACCAGAAAAACCAAACCAATCAGCCCAAAATAAACCCCAAAAACCTCCACAGTAAATATAGAAACCTTAGAAAGACACTAAGAAACTCAAATGCAGTACACGTTGTAATGTGTTTAATGACCTTAATCATGTTTTTACAAATTGATCCATTAGACTTCTCTCAAATGAATGTAGAACACAACATTGTTTTCTCTAATTACCCTCACAATAAATACTTTAAATGTGTGACATTTTCAGTTACCCAAATTTATAAAGCAAAAATAAAGTCCTCGTTTTATAAAACTTCGAAAAATACACCCCAGTGGAATTTGTATCAGCTCTGACTGAATTATAGAGTAACCTGGAACCAGCACAGAGCTATTTGTAGCAAGCTGGCATTTGTTCAAGATGTATGTCAGATTCCTGGAGGAAAATGTGTTTGTGGGAAAGGAAATCAGAAAATTTCCACTAGGAATTAAGACCATGGAAGCAGAGATCAGTAGTATATCTTTGGTCTCATTTGCTTAGCAAGGAGTAACAGCTTCTATTTTATTCCATCTCAGCAGGGTCATTAATAGCATCTTTTTAACTCTACTTAGATTCCTTTTTTGCCTGTCGAGGCATCCTAGGGATTCCCAGCTATTTTCAAAATGATTTTGACTAATTGCATTAGGCCCCTTGTTGGAATCTTAAATATATTGTAAATAACTGGAGTTTTCATGTCAGGGTATAACACGCTGCTGCTTTCAGACCTTATCTAATGATGCTTGGTTGTTGATGTTTTATTAATAACAGCAAGTGCAGCAGAAATTCACTGATTCATCCTGATTTCAAGGGAAATGCTTGAGGTCTGGAAGTTCTGCTGTAGTGGTTGGATGATGGAACAGATTCCCCAGGGAATGGTCATTGTCCTAAGCCTGCAGAGATCGAGGGTTTGGACAACACCCTCAGGTCCATGGTGGGATTTTTGGGGTGTCCTGTGCAGGGCCAGGAGTTGGACTCAATGATCCTTGTGGGTCCTTCCAGCTCAGGATATTCTTTGATTCTACAATTACATGAATCACTTTCGCTCTCCATCTCTCCTCCCCTCTTTTTTGGCATAGGTGCCTTAACAGACTCAATATTCTGAAATAGGACAGCATTGCACCACACAATGTGTGAGTTGAGATTTCATCTCAGCTGAGTCACCCATGTTCTTCTGAAATCCATGGAAGAACAGGAATGGTCACCTCCCTGGGCAATATGTTTGAAAAACTGGTTACTCTGTGTCTGGATCACTGGGATGCTTCCTGCATTAATACAAAGGCACACACCTCCAAAAGTACTTCAAAATAATCTCTTAAACACCAGAGAGCACAACTGCTCTGCATATGCACAGCGCAACTGCATCTGACCCTGTCCTGAATCTTTCTTTCTCCTGAACTTTTATGAATGGGAAAAACTGCCAATGCAATTAAAACTTTGGCTCCTGCATCATCCTTGTTCCTGTTCCAAGGGGCAAACCACTCACCTAATCAGAATTCTGCCTGCTACTGCTATTGAAAAACATAATTTCATAAACAATTCTCCTTCCTGGGAGAAAGGAGAAAAGGCTGATGGGCTGCAGATATGTAAGGTCATCTCAATCAGCCTTCCAGTGCATGTGGGGAGCAGAGAGATTTTCAATGAGCCAAGGACTCTGAAAACTGCTTTGCTGTGCACCAGGAAGGGAATAGCATTTGAAGCACAGGTGCTTTGGTTATTCAGAATAAAATGAAAATTTCTCTGCAGATTCATTCCAACTAAGCTTAAAAGCTAATTTCAGGGTGTCCTGCTGGTTAAAGTAAAGTGGAAATTTCTGACTTTCTGATCCTCTGAGTTGGTACCATTTAAAGCAATTGGAGAACACAGCCTTTATTTCAGAGAATGATCAATCTTGGTGGTGTTCACATTGGGATGAAGACTCATATTTTTGATGGAAGGCTTTTTGAGCTTTGTCTAGCTGCAAATTCTCCTTACTCATCACAGATAATGTTCTAAATGTCTTCTGAGTGGCTCTTTCATCACTCACAGACTCCAATTCTGTATATGCTAAATTCTTCACCATTGTCTCCAGCCACTCAGAGGCTGAGACCTGAAAGGCAGAGCTGAAATGCTTTAAGAGGCACAGGAATGCCCAACTGTGCAAAACTCAGGTGATTTACCATGGGATTTCAGCCTGTCCTGCACCTAATTCAGGCATTGTGCCCATGAAAAGTGGAGTTTCTCAGTTCAAATAATAATCACTCTGGTTTCACTAAGATTGCTTTCATTACAATAAAATTTATGTCTTTATTCCAGTGCCAGAAAGCTGAGTTTCATTGCAGTTAGAGGAAGATCCAACTTTATAAAATAATACTTTTTTCTCATTAAGGACTTGAATTTCATCTTGTTGCCACAGTCACAGACATTCCAGTGGTCAATCCTTGGGCTGGGAGGCAGAAAAGAGCCTGAAGTGGTGACAGAGATGACCCAAAACTTAGAGGGGAGAGTTGTCATTCCAAAGCTTTCGTCTGGCTTTGGATGAAATTCTCTTTCACATCTCCCCAGAGATGCCTGTTGTCTTCTCAGGATATGTGCTCTGTCTAGGAAAATGTTGTATTGCTTGAGGCCCCGCAACATAAATAATGTTACAAACTTCATGAAGCCTTAGGGAAGTGAAGAATTATGCCAAAACACATCAAAGGTTGTAGGCAAAGCAAGACTCTCATTTTCATATCATTAAAACCCACCACCTTAAATTCACTTTTAGGCATATTAGGAGTAACAAATGTATTCCCTGCATAATTAATGCTGGCCTTGAGCTAGAAAGTTTGGGCGAATTCTATTTTTTCCTGCTGTGCAAAAGGCACTGAAATTACGGCTGGTGGAGCTTTTCCCACCCTGGCTTTCCAAGGCTGGGGAGGAATGTCAGTGGTGAACCTGTTGCCACATTGTGAGCAGCTGTAATTGATGACTCTGACTCTCTGCTCGACGCTGCTCCTTCAAAGCAATCTGCTGCAATGGACTTGCTGCTGGAAGCACAGACCTCAGGTGATGTATTACCTGCCTGCTAAAGGTTGTCACGAGGGGGCACTCAAAAAATAAATATCTTTGCAGTTCTCTAAAATAGCCGTTTTCAGTTCGGGTTCAGAAAGTAATTTGATTTTTTTTTTTCTCCTTCTTTATATAACTTTTTTTTTTTGTTGTTTAAAGGAGAGAGCAGCAGCTGCTGCCTTTTTATAAAAAGAGGAAAAAAATCCGCAAAACTTTCTTATGAAAAAGATTCTATTTTGCTATTTAACTGTGTGCTCAGTGTGCTGGGTTTGTCTCTTCTCAGAACTTGGAGACTACACAGTAACATTTTAGTCCCAATGAGTGGGCTTGATTTAAATGTTAAGAGAGAGATTTTTGCTAACAGACTTCAAATCCCCAACTTTGTCGAAGCACTTCCTGCTTACATATCAGTATGAGAATATAGAATTAAAAATAAAATTTTTTAAAAATCCACAAAAATAAAAGACAAAACACATAAATAAAAAGCCCCAACACACCCAAACCAGAGAGAGAGAGCAAACATCACCTCCCAGTGAAATGCACAGATTTATAGATGTAGGAGTTCATAGCATTTTAAGATTTTACAGTCACAAGGGAAGGAAAATCCTCTTTTTAAGCCGTTTTTCTTTCCTTTCTCTCCCACACTGTAACTCTACACTCATCAATTACCTCAACTCCACTTCCAGAACAGGTTGTAGGAGGTGAACCTGATCTTTTCACTCAGGTCCTGCTCCCATGCATGGCGCTAAGAAAAGCAGTGTGAGGGTTCAGCATCCCCACAAAGCCTCCCTGTGAGCTAAGCTAAGTTCATCTCTTCCCAAACACAGCATGGGTGTTTTTATCCTGTGCCACAGGCAGTCTGAGGAGAAACAATGAGGACAGCAAGGCAGAGAGCATGGGGGGACACAGCACAACGCTGTCACCTCACCCCAAGGAGCTGCTTGAAGAGGTGACAGGATGGTTTGGTGTTTGAGGACAAAGCTTAGGTGTGATCCTGGTGTGGCCATGGGTGTGAGTCCTCACCGGCTGGGCACAGGCTCACACATTTTATCCCTTGAATAGAAATTTTCTTGGCAAACTGGTTCATCCTCTCAGGAAACTGCCAGGAAGGTGATCATGTCCTCTATTCTGGGAAGAGCATTTCACACGGATTTCATCAGCTGTGCCTGTGGTGAGCAGAAACAGAGATGATTTTCTCCATTACTGAAGCAGAGCTGAGTATTCCCAAAGGATTTCCCAGTCACACAGCCTGAAATGCTCTAAGCAGTGGAAATCCCCTTGGATAGAAAAGAATAATAGTCTAACAGCTTTCCCTTCTGAGAACTAACCTTCTATTCACCCCTCAGTAATTTGCTCTCAGGTGTCTCTCAATGTGCAGCAAGGACTACATTCTTCAATAAATGTTTAGATAAAGTTTCAAAACTTTCTAAATGGCTTTTTGTTCCTTTATTTTTTTTTCATATAACTGAGAAATTGCTAATAACTTTATGTTTTATTAGAATTTTGCCAGTCAGCCTGATTTTATTTTGGAAAATAATAGCAAATTAGGTCTTGTTATTAGGTTTCAAGATAGTTGCTAGAAAAATAATTAAGAAGTTACGCTGGGACAACTGCTGGAAATCAATGAAGTATAGAGATGTCACTGTATTTTCCATATACAACTGGTTAACACCTTGAAGGCAAAATTCTGATATATATAAAACCACTTCAGTTTGAACTGAGAAAAAATTACAAAAGTTACAGCACACTGAGGATCAACAATACACAAATTTATTACATCATTTTAATAATCAATGTAATAAAATTTCATTGAACTTTGAGCTAAGTAGTTCTACAGCAGCTCACATTGAATAGAGGAAATAACAATTTTCTTGGGGGTGTGGGAGGTGGGAAGGTATTTGACTGTGTAGATATTTAGGATAATAAAAAAAAAACCAAAACCCAGTGATTTATACCAACTGATGAGGTAAAAACCCAGGATGCTCACAGTGTGGCAATTATTAAACTCAGTTTCAGTATCCCTGTTGATGTTGACTCAGGGACTCAGCAGCCTGTGGCACAGCCTCTGGCTCTGATAAATTGAATCAAGAATGGAAAAGGATTTTAAATGAAGCATATCAAGTGGCTACTGCTGGAAAATGTAGTCCAAAACGTGTGTTTAGAAGGACAATGATTTGGAAAGGTGAATGTGCTACATGTGCAGTCAAAGTAGCCACGAATGTTGTGGGAATGAAAGAATGAATGAATGAAGTTGTTGGAAGAACTTAACGCTCTGCTCTACTCAGACTTCTTTTTATTTACCTCTGGGCCTTTTTTTGATCTAGATCTTGGCTGGTGGAGTATTAAAATCAGAGGATGAATCATAGAATGATTCATGGAATGGTTTGGTTGGAACAAAATGGGAATAAACCCATTTTGTTCCAACCCCCTGCCACGGGCAGGGACACCTTCCACTATCCCAGGTTGCTCCAAGCCCCATCCAGCCTGGCCAAAAAAGCAACCTGACCTTGAAAACCTGGAGAATATCAATCCAAACCACTTCAAAAGCAAGGAAGACTTTTTTGCTATGCAGTTGTGAAAGTTACCCAAATATTAATTAGCTCACACCTCCCTGCAAATGTAGCTTTGTCCTGTGTACACCTTGTCTGACCCTCAAATAATTTACTTTAAATGAGAGTGAAATAGTGAAGCTGCAGACAAAAAACTGCTGCAATGCGTGAGGACATCTGGCTTTCCTGAGAACACACTGTGGAACAAGATGCAAATTGTTCCATACCTCTTACAGATCTGTTATTTATCAGACAAATTGTTTCCATTTTTTCTTCCTGTACAATGGGAGCAGACACAGAACACAGACATAAATTAATGCGTATAAATCTTCTTTTTATCGATGAGGAAATTAGGAAGCTATAAGCTAATGTTTGTTTTCTGTGCCTGATGAGCTGAGAATATTTTTTCCCAGCCAAGGAAGGAGCTCTGCTAGACAAAGGAAAAACAGAAACTTCACAGTTTTCCACAATCCCTTAATTCATAAACATCTGTGACCACACATCAAGCAGAAGCTCACAACAGCAATAAGAGCTCCTCTCTTTAGGTTTCAGAGGCTATAAAATATGAAGTTTGCAAGAAAATAGATAATTTATCCTCCTTTGTTTGGATTGGAGATAACACAAGGCCCTTCATCTTGAAAAAGCCAAGTTGGACTTTTTTCTTCTTTCTTCTACCAAACTGAAACCAGAAAGGGGAAGTTGGTGTGTTACAGGAGCCATCCAGTGCCTGCAAAGGAGGTTGCAGAAAGTAGAAATTATGGATGAAATCTGCATGAAATCTGCATCTGAAAGGATGTGTGCTCAGATCTCTGTGAAACTACAGGGAAATTAATCCATGATCTCCATCATGTTCTCCACAGAAAAATGTTTCCCACATTTATATTTGGCAAATTATTCAACCCTTCCTTCCTGCATAGTAAAGGACATTTATTACCCCAACAGCATCTGATGGTGCAATACTTCATCTCAGCTTTCAGATTTCGAGTTGAACTGGTCTGAATTGTGTTGTCTAAACTGGATTATAACCATGCTTCTTTTTGCCCTTTGTCCTTTGACATCATTATTAACTGGATGAATGATGCAGATCACTACAACGTCCCCAAAAAATAAATCACTCTTGGATTAATAATGCGCAGCCTAAGTCTCTTGTATCAGTGTCAAATGTTGGGGAAATAAGCAAATGTAATTGAGAAAGAGAATGTTTAGAAAATGAAGTGATGCAAAGCTATTTTGGTACAGTGGCCATCAAGAAGGAGATGGGAATTCCCTTTGTGTTTCCTTCCCTTCCATTCAAGTGAAGGGAGGAGACATAAATTCCATTCAAGCACAAGAGAGCAGTGCAAGCAGCAGCTCCACTCTGGAACAGATATATTTATGATACAGAGACCAGTGGACAGAGAAGAGCAAGAACAGACCTGAATTCAGATGGAAGAAGACTGAGAAGCATGTTCTAATCCTGATTTTACTCTCAAAGATGACAAATATGAGAGGAAAAAGTGATAGAATATGCTTGTGAACATTATACAGAAGGCAGACAGTGGTAGTTTATTTTTCCTACTTCACCATATGTGACAGGAAAATTTTCAGAAGCCTGAAAGCTATAAAATTTAGAACAGATCAAGTACATTTTTTATTCAATGCATATCTGAGCTATGAATTTTGTTGTATGAGGTACTGTCAATGTAATCTGCTTATCAAGACTTAAGAAACATATGGAATACTCTTACCCCATATACATATATAATTTCATAGCAATACTTGTAAACAGAGTACAAATGGGTTTACTGTCAGAGATGCAAAAAATGAAGCTGAATTCATACAATATCATCATAAAATCATAGAATGGTTTGGGTAGGAAGGCACCTTCCAAGTCATCTTGTTCCACTCCCTGCCATGTGAAGGGACATTTTCTACTATCCCAGGTTGCTCCAAGCCCCAGCCAACCTGGCCTTGGACACTTTGCATCAGATGATATTGATTCTTAAACTTCCAGAGACTATTTCTTTGTAAGCTGTGTCAAATCTGTATTCTAAGTTCTAGGTGAACAGAACTGAAAAATAGCTGAAAATCCCAGACTTTTGGGTAATACTACAATAAAATCAAATTTAGACTAGATCACAGACCCAATAAAAATAATATTACTTTACCAGGGAAGGCACGCATGATGAAGGCAGCATGAAATAGAAGAAAGGACAGATGGAAGTTTCTCCAAGACAGGTGTTGTCTTTTTTTCTTTTTTTTTGGTAGGTTTTTCAGTACTCCTTCACAACCTTGGGCTTAAGGATAAATATTTATCAGCATAACAGATAAAAGGAGTCTATTTTAAACCATTCAGCCTATTTCTGAGTTAACAATACCAGTTTTCTGTAATTTTCCTGTGCTTTGAACAAGAGAGTTCAGCTGTATACACAAACCTCTTAAACACTTAACTGCTATGGCAAACCATATTCATAAATTGCCACAAACTTTTCAGGATTAAATTCTCTGCAAAATCCCTCTATCTCAAGTGATATCCCTTTGATCAGAACTGTCTTTTGACATTTTTAATACACAACATCTCTTGATGCTTAACAATGTTCTCAATCTAAATGATGCAAGGAAATACAACTAAGTTTTAAGGACATTTGTCTAGGGAAGAAAAACATTAAATAGCTTCTTAAATTGCATGTACATTTAGCATGTTAAAATTCAGTTTGCTGACGAAGTGCATTATTATTGTTACTATGATTTGATCTACCCTAAGGACATGGACCCTTTTAATAGGTTTGGAATGGGAGAGCTGACACTAAAAAAGCGGATTTTTGCTGGTGAAGTCTGAGTTGTATCCATTTAGAGTTATATGTGCAGTCTAAGAAAGTTTCCAGGCTCTCTCTGCAGGCAATGCAGATAAAGATGAGCACTTCCAGATGGCAGCTTGTTCCAGCCTCAGGAAGGTGTTGGTCTCTCCTCACTGAGTGCAAAGAGAGCTTGAAGGTAGAGTTTAACGTGGGTGTTTTCTCTGTGGGCATCACCTTTTAAAAAAGTTTTTATGTGCTCCTTTTTAGAGTTGAGGAGAGAAAATCATGAAGCCATTAAATTGTAGGTGGAATTTATCTTATCTCCCAGGGGATGCCTGCATTTGGTCAAAGGATTCTTTTTTGTCTTGTAGACCACATGGATGTCCTGTGCTGCCCTGCTGAGCTTCCCAACTTGTCCTCAAGGACGTGGATTCATGGAATCATAGAATCCCAGAATGGTTTGGGCCGCAAAGGACTTTAAAGATCATCTCATTTCACCCCTTGCCATGGGCAGGGACACCTTCCACTACCCAAGGTTGCTCCAAGCTCTGTCCAAGCTGGCCTTGGACACTTTTCTTCTGTGGGATGAAAAATCCCAATTCTCCCAGCTTTTCCTTATGGGGAGAAGTGTTCCATCCCTCTAATCACCTTCATGGGTTTTTTCAATAACAAGTTTTGATGGAACCAAGAGAGTCCAGGAGACACTTCAGCTCTGCTCTGAGCATGGTGACCTGGACTGCTTTCTGGCCTTGACTGAGGCACTGACACTTCATCTCCTCATCACTCACACAGGCTCACCAGCCCCTAAATTATCCAGGACACGCCAGCCTTTCTGAACCCATTTCTACCAAGTGCTCCTGAGGGAAACCATCTGCAAAATCAGAAGGTTGAAAGCATCAACAGAGTCCCGAGTGATTTGGATTTCAGGGGCTGCCTGAGAATTTATGTAAATAGGCAAACGACCTGATAGTTTGAGGATGGTACTCAGGATTAAAGTCAGAGTTCTTCCTAAGTGGGGACACAATCTGTGCAGAGCATACATAAATTAGAAGTATCAGACAAGCACAGAGAGTTATGAGTTTTGGACAAGCTCAATTCAGCACTTTAGCCCAAACCTCAGGTAACCCACAGGACAAGCTGCCACTCAGGTCAGCCTGAAGGCCACCAAGGTGCTCCAGGAGATCGACTGGAACATCTTTTAATGCTCACTGGAGGGAAAGGGAGTCAGTAAATTGTGGATTCCTTTGCTGCCTGGAACATCTCACACTGCTGCCAATAAACGTTGTGGTGTGAAATACGGGACGGCGTGAGAATAACAATAACTTGGAGCAGAAGAAAAGCTATAAAAAGAGGCAAGTTGCTGTGGGAGAAATGGCTCAGAAAAACCCTAAGTGTTCTTCTTTTTGCATGAACTTTTTTTCAGGTAGATGGATGGTGGCCATGTATTTGAGCAAATAGGTATTTATGTCTCAAGGAGAGAGCACTTTGCTGAGGTAACAGAGACCATAATCATAAGGAGCCACAGTCTGGTACATCATACAGCAAAAAGTACTATACATAAAAAAATAAAATATTATAGTTCTGGAGTATAACCCACTGGTATGGGTTTAAGGTGGGAGATATATTTTTAAACAGAAAGACATACAATCTGTGTTTAAGGGCACAGAATGGTGCTGAAATCCACAGCCCGTGGAAGTTATACTTATGAATATTATTGAAAACCAGTATAATACATTTTGGTTCTATTTACCTGGTACAGCTTCAGTTTTTTTGTTGTTGATGTCCATTCAGTGCACTGGCTTTTGCTGCTTTCTATTAGGTTAAAGCACAGTCTAACATTATGTGTTTTCTCCTTGTGAATGTACTAAAGGTCATGATAAACCATATCCTAAATCCTTTAGAGCTAAATGACATCTGTCTATTTATGCCAGGAATGATACTCAGAAAGAATAAAAGACGACTAGGTTTGTCTATTAAAACTATTCAATATGGATTTTGAGTACCACAAGGATTAAGGCATTTTCAAATTTAGTTTCAAGCAAGTAATCTGTTGAAAAATCAAAACCCTGTGACTCCAGAGAAAACTATTCCAATATTTTAACTGCTTTCTTATTGTAGCAGCATAAAACTTGGATATAGCTATATTAACCCAGGTTACAGAAATCTCATGAGGTCATCTGTTCCAATCCACAAGGAAAAGCAGGCCCTTTTTTTTTTTTTTTTGACTAATATTAGGTCAGGGTCCAAGGCACCTCTATTATAGTCAAAGCAACAATCCTGTTACAAGGTGTGTGGGTAATAACCTCTACAAAATAGCTATAGTGGTTACAGTTCCATACACATTTTGTTGTATTGTCATTTTCAAATGGGAAATTGTTCTATCAGACAATTTCAAACCTGTTGAAATAGACTTCCTCTTTTCATTTAATAGAGGGTGAAAGGAAAAAAAAAAAGGAGGTAGAAAATGAAGAACATTTAAAAATTGAGAAAAGGATTGATTTGAGTGCCTAAATCTTCTTGGGAGTCAATGAAATAATCTATGCTGAAAAATTGTCTCTTCTGGGACAATTATCTTTTTATATAGATGTAGCTTAGATGTTCAGAGGAAGGCAAACAGGCAAACTCCTGCTACTGCAGCTCCAGCTTGCTCAAAAGAAACCATGTGAACCATGTATATGAAATTAGAAGGAGCAAATGCCAATTCCCTCCCACGTCAGAATTATTCTGTGCCATTAGTAAGGGTAGACCAGTGATTTTATTTGATATCTGTAATTTTAGGAATGCTGCAATGCTAATAACTTGTACACAGTGGCAACAGAAACAGAATCCATAAATAGAATCCATTGCCTAAATGTGGCAAAGATTTCTGTAAGACAAAAACCGGCAACTTTCACTTCCATGCCCAAGAGAACACACAAAATGACAGAAAGAGTTGGATGGAAAAGTCTCTTACAAGAATGATGATTTTTTCCTGTAAGCATCACATGTTCCAGGCACTCAATTAAGCCATTAGCTGGGAAATGTGGAACAACTCTAATTACTCTTGCTAAAGGCTTCGAATCTGTTTTGAGGATTTGGTGCCATGGGCTTCCCTGCATGATGATTGTATTTAGCCTGTTTGGAAGAATAATGCATGCTGGAATTTCAGCTCAGTATTAATAATATTTATTTTCATATCTACCTAAATAAACAAAAATGTAAAATGCCCCAAGGGAAAACTTGCAGATTCTAATAAACTAATAAACTAAGAAAAATATGCTATGACTCTTTAAATATATATCTGTAATGTAAATACTCTGAAATAAAATACATTTTTATTGTATAATACATGATATATAATTATATCACATACAAAATGTTTTAATGTGTATGTATACTGACATGTAATACATAGACTTTTTATATATAATAAATATACAAAATTATAAAATATCTAATATATATACACATATCTATAACCCACAAAGAAAAACCCTGGTTTTTTAACCCCCTGCTACAATATTTCAGCAGCTGAATGGAGGAGGTGTCACATGAGATAGATACTTGATCTAGTTCTGATTCATAGTGGCAAAGTTTCTGAATAAACTATTTTCATGGACTTGAAATACATGTCTTGTTTATTTATGTACCTTAAATAGTGAAGTGACTGCAATGTCTAAGAAACCAGGATTTTCTGGAGCCTGTCTGGGCACCCTGTATCCTGACAGTTTGTTCTCCAGGATGTTCCAAATTACAGGAGGAAAATCATCCCTTGTCATCCAGCTGTTTACTTCCTCCTGCAGAGTCCAAGGAAGATTCACAATCCCTCCTGCAGAACAGTGCATTGAGGCTGCTTTGTTTAGAAATTCACCAAAACAGGGACAAAAATAATGAGAAACTTTTCAAATTGTTCAAGTTACATGTTTGAGCTGACACTTCCTGATAATGAGGAAGATCTATGCATCAGGGTATGCCTGAATTCCTTCTTTTTCTATTTGGGTTCTCTTCCACTTTTCCAGCAGCATGGGGGGATCATAAAAACACTCACTAAATTAACAGAATTATTCTTTTACATGGGAAATTTTTAATTCAAGGAATTTTCTATTCTGATTCATGAATCAGGAGGGAGGAAGAACGGAGGGAAGGGAAAGGAATTACTGACTGGCTGTAATTACTGCATTTTCAGTCAGTGCACAAGCCTTAATCCTGAGAGCACTCCCTATTAGAAATATTCACCAAAAAAAAGTCAATTTTCTACTTCGGAAAGTGTCTTTAAAGTAATATTTCCTGTAGATAAAAGTCTGTGCATATCTGAACACTGAAGACATTTTGAGGTGAACTGGGAAGTGAAAAAATTCAGTGGATAAACAGGAACTGAGTATAAAATATATCCAAGCAGAAATCTCTGAACATTTTGACAGAAGAAGGACCAGGTACTACTTTGCTAAAATTTATCCTGGATCTGCAAGTTTCAGGCAATAAATAAAGGGTTGTTCTTCCATCATATATGGATTTTCTCAGCCAGGTATTGCTGTCAGCTGGAGCAAGACTGATTGCCCGTGATTTCTACAAGCTTTTCATCACTCTGAGCATGTGTGTGTTTGGACTTTGGAATAAATTTTGCACTTCTCTCCACAACTGAAAATTCTTCTAGAAGAGAATAGCTGGAATTATGACACTTGCAAAAATACTTGAGAAAGTCTGAGGGAAACATGGAGACCTCTTATGTGCCACTGAAAGCAAGAGAAATGTTTCCCCCCAAGAGCAGAAATAAAAGCAAAGTCGAACAAAATTAAGTCCTTAAAGCCACATGTTCAGTAGGTTCTTCACTAGAATTCCCATCTTTTCAAGGCTGTAGGATTGAGTAGCCTCAGAAAAAGAAACATGCAAGGAAACTTGGATATTTAAGATTGATAGACTACCTTAGGAAGAAGAAATAGGGTATGAATACCTCTCCTACATCATCTTTTCCTACTCAAACAGACCCTTGATAATTTGCTTTGGCACGATGTGGAGCTTCTGGAGTGGCTTGCATTAATCACAGTTTTGAATTATTTGGCAATATCCATAAACTATTATAAATAATCGCAGAACAACTGGGTCTTGATTTATTGCCTGAAATCCAGACAAAGTGACTTGTTCTCTGCTAAAATCCAGGCTGTTATTGCTTTATAAAGTGGGGCTCCTATCTCTGCTCTGTAATTTACTGACTGCCTGAAAATGAATAATAGAACAGCACCAGCCTGTGACTGCCATCTCTGAGCCCAGCTCTGCAGCCCTTCCTATGGCAGAGCTGCCATGGGGGCCATGATTAAATACCACAGGAGAAGACTCCAGTGCTGATAAAATGAGATTTATTTCCATGTGACTGGTTTAAAATACATATGTTTGACAGTGCCAAGGCTATTATTTTCCCTTCTAAAGGAATATCGTTGTTTATGGAGGGCTTAAATCCAGGGCACTGTGTTTATGATATGCAGCTTCCCCTGTGCCACAGGGGTTAGCTGCAAGGAGACAGAGGGAGGAGAGAGCAAAGGCATTTCTAGGGTATATGCTGGGCAGTCAACTTTTATTTCTTGTCTGATCAGCTCAGAGAAATGTTCCCTTCAGAAGCCCTGATGAAACTGCTGCAGAGTGGAAAGAGGTAGCAGTGATTTTTTATCAAAATGAAAGGTTCGATGTTGTAGTCCTCTGCTGGGTCTGTCAGTAACGTTGTGTATTTCTTCTGTTGGCTGGTTAAAAATGGAACATAATTCCTAAGATCAGGGTGGAAATACTTTAGAGACCAATATTAGAATTCAAAATCACCTTGGGTGAACCAGTGCAAGAAAGAAAGGACGTGATTCGATCAGACAAGAATAAAATGATCCAGTTGAGTTTGGACTCTGACCTTGCCTGAATCATCAAAGCATGAAGTCTCTGGTCTTTTGGTCTAGTTTTGGACATCTGGATGCCTTGAAACTGATGAACACAGACTGCTCCAGGAAGTGAATCAACCTTCCCACCTACAATACTTGTCATGAGAAGGCATGGCATTGGGCATTTAAGCTAGGTGGGAATTTCCAGGATGACCACTGAGACAACAAGCACTTTATACCAGATGTTGGATTCTGTCTGCTCTTGAGCTGATGGTGACAGAGAGAATAATTCCCACTGTTTTGGAATTTAGGAATATCCAAAGAAGTGACACTCTGGGCATCAGTTTGTCAGCAAAGGATTGGGGGATTGGAGTGGATCAAGAGCTAAGCAGGAATCAGCATCAAGAGGAAGGAAGGACATCAGAGCTGGGCCTTCCATTCCCCTTAGCACTAAAAAGACATCAGGTGAGCATCTGCATTCATTTCTGGGCACTGAATTCCAATAAAAATGTAAATCAGCTGGAGAAGGGCCAGAAGGCAGCACCAGGAGTGATCAGAGGTCTGCAAGACATGGCCTTTAAGGGAACATTGAAAGAGATGGAATTGGTTTTGCTAGAAATCAGGAGAATCAAAAGAAAAGATGTGAGAGCAAAAATTTAGGTGGAAATGAAAACCCAAATGAAATCTCTCAGCTTTTGAGGATGCATAAGGAGCAGGGAATGCTGTCTATAAGATGGTTGAATCTTGATCATGGTGATTTTGATAAACTGACTTTCTACATAAAAGTTATGAGATCATTTTGAGAGGTGGAACAGTTCAGTGATGCCTATGGAAGATTACATTTTCTGGGAAATGAAAAAGTGTTTGCTTTACGCTGTCTTGCCAAAGTGTTCTATTAAACCACTCAATTAAAGATGTGTCTATTACTGAAAGTTCATTAATTACTTTTAAATCTTCTCCCTTCAGTCTGTTTCCTGTTTCCTAGCACACAGGAGGATCTGCACCAGTGTTTAAACTACTTGTGTTTGATTTTCAGATCACCTTCTAATTAAAAAAGTGATCTGAAAGATTTATTAGAATTTTTTATTAGAATTTTTTTTAATTTATTAGAATTTTTCTAATAAAAAAATTCTCAGAACTCAGAGTCCACAGGCTGACCAACAGGCTAGACTGCAGGACATCTTGAACAGCTTTTTAGACCTGTCTTGCTGCAAGGTCAGATTTAGTAAAAGGACACAAGAGCCTCTTTCCATCAGTAGTGTCACTCCTGTTCTTAATTCACCACGTGCTGAAGGATTCCACTCAACAGGGGACTGAAACCTCAGTAATTGGGTGGTGAATCAGGCTTCACATTTAATCTGTCTGTATAAAAAAGGTGAATGCAAAATTCCCTTCCCATGCCCGAAAAATGGCTATTTCTGGACTTTTATTGCATTTTTAATCCCTTTAAATATTTCATCTTTATAGATTGTATTATTTATATATTACAACCCTTGTCATCCCCTCAAGCTGTGCCAGGACACCACTTCTGCCTGTACAAAATAAATTGCTTATAAAATTTTTCTTCAGGGCAACTCAGACACAAATAGCAACGTTCACTCCTTCTAAGTCACAGATAACAGGCTGATAAATTGTTGTTCTTAGCACCTGTATTGAATTTCTTGCCCTGAAGGATCCACATTCTTGTGCATAATAAGGTGGCTTGTTATACAACAGTGACTGTTTTAGGAGAGAATTATCTCACCTAACTTTGGACAGCTAATTTTGATGTGCCTAGCCTAAATTAGTTACCTGGGTTTCCCAAATACTCAGAGGAGAAAGACAAGCACCTCCAGCAGGTGTTTTAGTGCAGCTGATCTAAATTATCCTCTGGAGATGCCTGACAGAGATCACAACCAACTTAGACATCTTCTTTTATTTCTTAAAGTGAGCTAGGAATGCACCAAAATCTTAAAGAAGGATTGTTCCTTGGTTTTGTCAGATGGTTGGGCATGTGGGTGTTAGTGGTTATATTAAGGTTTCACAGCTAGAAGCTCCCAGACTATTGATTTTAATGGAACCATGTGGATTTATCACAAAGGAATCCAGCTCTCTCTATTCCTCTTCCATGTCTGACTCTTGCTGGGTCTCATGCATCAACTCATGTATCCACTCCATGAAGAAATGATTTTTTTTTTTCCAAAGTTAGACAGCCCAGCCACAAATCAGGAAATTCCAAAAATAAATCTAGAAAAGTATTCTTAATTCTGCTCTTTCAGTCTTCCTGACCAATTTACTTCCATGATTCTCAACTTTGACCAGATTTATTTGACAGAGGGCCCAAAATCACAAAGATTCAAAAATCATGGGAAAAGGTGACAAGAGAGAAGAGAGAGCCTATCAGTGCCCCTGTTCAGAGAAAGATGCAATATCTTTCCATTCTTTATTAGAGAATCCATACAGGGATTTCATAAAAATCCCAAACATCAGAAAAAGATTTAATCAGCCCTTACGTTTTATTAGGTAGCCAAGAATTTAGGACCCAAATCAAGTAGAAAATAAGCTTCAACAGCTTCTCTGCTCTAGGCACAGCCTGTTTATGCATGTTTCCCATGTTTGTCCATGTCTAGGAATAACATTGATTCATCTTGGAGTGAGCCTGGCATTCTGCAGAGAGGTACAGATTCAGATTTCAGCAGGCTTTGAGATGTGAAAATTGCCTCTCTTTGAAAAATATTTTCCAGGAATTGGTATGTTGAGGCATGTTAAATCATGGATATATTAAAGCTGAATATCAGTGTAGAAAGAGGGAGGACCAGACAGTGAGACCACATGATTAGAGATTAAAAAAATATTTTCTGCTGTTGTCATTGCAACGTTACTTTGATTGTGAGTGTGCAAAACATGCAAAAATTTAGGATACTAATTACCATGCTGTTTGGATGCTTCTAGCTGGTGTGGCCTCTGAGATCCCACAGTGATGCTTCTTCATCAAGCCATTTTAGCCACTCAGTGCTATCTATTAATTTTACACATCTTCTGCTTACTGTAAAACTCCATCTCAGCAGGAGTCCAGCACAGCCTCTGCTTCTTATGCTTCTTTGCTCATACAGCCTTAAGTACAAAGTCCTGAGCGAATTCCTAAACCATGAGATGCACTAAATATTGAAATAGATGCCTTTGGCATCTGAGCTTGAATAGCTGCTAGGATGGCTTCTTCGGGCTGCTGAATTTTAAAAAGTTTTAAAGATTTTAGAAACTGTTAAAAATATGTTAAAAAATTATTCTCTTTTTTTTTCTTTCATCCACCTAGAAAATGAAAATTGCTGATTTTCTATCAAGGCTACTGGCATTTCCAGTTAAAACATCTACACCCCAAATAATGTCAATTCCTTTTTGCGGGAGGAACTCTATAATAATACTTATAGAGAAAAATTTTTAAAAAAATGTAGGTGGGATGATCAGTGGCTCTTTTGCAGAGTCAGTAGATGCTATTTGGAAGCCAAATGAAGCCCTGAGATACCCCAAAGACCACTGAAAATGGTCCTGGTCAGTGGAAAGTTGAATTTGAGTCAGCAGTGCCCTGGCAGCCAGGAGGGATAACTAGCCCTGTCCTGCGGACATTGGGGACAGCATTGCCATCCAGGCAAGGGAGGGGATTGTCCTGCTCTGCTCTGAGCTGGGGTGCCTCACCTTGAATATTGTGTGTGGTTTTGGGCACCACAATAAAAGAAAGATATAAAACTATTTGAGAGCATCCAGAGGAGGGTAATGAAGATGGTGAAGGTCTGGGGGTGAAGCCTGACAAGGAGTGGCTGAGGACACTTGGTCTGTTCACCCTGGAGGAGACTGAGGGGAGACATCACTGAGGTCTTCAGCATCCTCACGAGGGGCAGTGGAAGGGCTGATCTCTCTGTGGTGACAGTGACAGGACTCAAGGGAGTGACATGAAGCTGACAAAGGGGAAGTTTAGCTTAGAAATTAGGAAAAGGTTCTTCACCCAGAGGGTGTTTGGGCACTGGAACACATTCTCCAGGGAAGTGGTCACAGCAGCAAACCTGACAGAGCTCAAATGTTTGGAAAATGCAGTCGAGCACATGGCAGGGTTCTTGGAATTGTCCTGTGCAGGGCCAGGAGATGGACTTTCTGATCATTATGGGTTCCTTCCAACTCAGCATATTCTATGACTCTACGATTCCATGATTCCATGACTCTATGATTCCATGACTCTATGCCTCTATGATTCCATGAATCCATGATTCTATGACTCTATGATTCCATGATTCCATGATTCCATGACTCCATGATTCCATTACTGACTCTATGATTCCATGATTCCATGATTCCATTCTATGACTCTATGATTCCATGATTCTATGACTCTGGTTCCATGATTCCATTATAACATTATTCCATAATTCCATGAAATAAGGTCACCCTGGATCCTTTTCTTCTCTAGGCTCCAAGATCAACTCTCTCATCTTTTCTTCACAGCACACCCATGGAGCTGGAAGCAGCCCCACAGCCAATTCCTTACCCATCCAATGCTCCTTCCACCACCATATCTCTCCAGTTTAATGCCAAGAAAGTCATGTTTGACTGTGGAAAAGGCCTTACAGCACATGAGGTAGATTAAACCTGTTGCTCTTCCCTTATCCACTCCATTAAAGAAGGCAAACACATTACTCAGAAACAATTTGTCCTTTGTGAAGCCATTTTGGTTGTCTCTCATCACCTCCCTGTTGCCTGGAAAAAGAGATTATTTAATTTTGAATGCTTTCTCAACATTCATTTAGAGAGGCGTGTGAAGTGTATATTTTTCATTATTTCATCAAGGTATTTACATGAAAAAAATGCATGTGGGAGCTCTTTTGGTTTGATTTGGTTTGGGTTTTCTAATTTTATGCAAGAAAAAGCTATTTATTTTGGGACAAAGTGTGGTTTTTTTTGGAAAACAACTGTTTCACCAGCAAATTCTATTGATTTTTTTTTTGTCTTTAATTAGTTTCCAACTGAAATGTGAACACTTAGTTGCTAGAAAGTAAACAACAGAGCTCTTAATTTTCAGCTTTTTAGTGGAAAACATTTCAAAATTGCTTCTAGTGCTGTCATGCTGCCTCTGCTCATAAAATTGCTTCTTTCTCTTAATTCCAAGGATTGCGTTTGCAAATAAAACTGTGTGAAAACTGCTCCACTGGATCAGCCAGCAGTCCCTCTTGCTCAACTTTCAGCCTCTGAGAGGAGAATGTAATAGATGCTGATGGAAATAGCACCAGAAACAAGGCAAGTATAGATTAATGTTACTCTCTGTATAAATCAGAGATTTACACCTGCTCGAGAAGCTGATTGGATCTGAGTCATTTCAAAACTCCTGATATTTCAAAACTCTTTTCTCTGTGAATTGGTCCTAACCCTTTTTGAGTCTCTGTATACATTTGTCTTACATAACAGCCTCTGATGATGAATTCCATGATTCAATCATGCATCTCATGTAAAACTATGTAAATTATTCATTTTATGTAAAAGTGCATGAAATTCTTCCATTTCTTTCAGGTCTGCTGCCTGATCACTTAGGAATTTATGACAAAGTGAGGCAGAAACTTGCACAGAAAAGAAAGTGAGCTATGTCCAAGTCCATACAGAAATGCCTGCTGACTTTTGCCACTGCAAGACCTGCACTGGGCTTTCCTGTGAGTGTTTGTGCAGTGCTGTGCATGAAATGTGTTTAAAATTAGGACTTTCCATCATGCTTTCTCACCCACCCTTTTGTCTTTGTGCCACCCCTCTGCATTCTCAGAATATTCCAGAAAACCTAGAAACTATCTGTTGAGGTCCATAACTCACCTTTTGGGAACAAATCCATCAGCTCCAATAGACAAAGATTTCTACCCTTCAGCAGTTCTTTGCCCACCAACCTTTATTCTCCTATGGCTCACATCAAAAGCCTTTGGACAATTCTCTCAGACACAGGGGGGGATTTCTGGGACTGTCCTGTGCAAGGGAAGGATTTGGACTGAATGATCCATGTGGGTCTTTCCAACTCAGGATATTCTATGATTCTATATATCCCCATTTCATGAGGTTGCACTAGAAAATCTTCAAAAGTCTCTTCCTACCCCAAACCGTTCTGTAATTTTGTTATTCTCTCAATGCCATAGTCTTATTCTGGCTCATCAGTGAGAATTTCAGTCAGCATAGTTCACACAGTTTACCTGAGCAAACAAAGTAATACTGATCTGCTAACTTTTGCACCTTTGACTCGTCAGAGTGAGGATGCTGCAGGTTTTCCATGCACACAGAGGTGCTGCTCATGGCAAGATCTCACTGGAAGAAGCAACACCCTGGTGAATCTGGAAGAGTTGGAAATACTGGAAAAATCCTGAAGATTATTTGACACTCTTGAGGCTTCCCTAACTTTCCATAATGGACTTGTGAATGTTGTTTGTAAAACCTTATTTTCCCAGGCAATTTTAGGCATACATTATTGTTTAACTTTATAGTTCAATAATAATTTTGCTCTTCTGCAACTATGGAAATGCAAATATGACATTCTGGATTCTGAGGATTACCCAGCCTGTCTGCTGTATAAAGAGAAGCATCTGGGGAACTGTTTTGTCTTATGCTTTATTAGTAAATGGTTCATAAAAAGCCAAGGTGCCAAAGGTTTCTCCTGGACTTATGGATCCTGAAGGGATCCCTTGGTGTCTGCAAAGTGTTAAGTTAATGGAGCAATTTCTCTCTGAGCCTGGACATTAACACTTCTCTCTCTTTCATTAGGCTATTTTCACAAAGTGTTTAAGAATATAATGTTTGTGACTTCTGCCTCTTGGTTTAATTTGTCGGAAATTGGCCCATATTACAAATATGGCTGAAGTGAGTATAAAAAATGGTATTTACAGATTACACTGGCTTGAAAATAAAGGAGAGCATGTTCTTATTAGATATTAGGAAGAAATGTTTTCCTGTGAGGGTGGTGAGCCTGGCACAGGCTGCCCAGAGGAGCTGTGGCTGTCACATCCCTGGAAGTGTCCAAGGCCAGGCTGGATGGGGTTTGGAGGAACCTGGGATAGTGGAAGGTGTCCCTGCCCATGGCAGGGGTTGGGAACTAATTGATCTTCAAGATGCCTTCCAACCCAAAACATTCTGTGATTCTTATTTTGAGACTGAGCTCCAGGTCCATGTCAGGGCACTGCAAATGAAGAATCTGAGTTGGTCTGTCTGTCCTGAGTTGGTTAAAATTTCGTGGGGATGAGCACAGTGCAAATCTTTGCTCACATCATGCAATGTGCTGCTATATCAGTAACAGCACTAAAAGCTGTTCCTCTTTACCCTTGAAATTCATATCCCAAAACTGGATAGCTTTAAGTGGGAAGGATGGCTTGGCAACCTTACACACATAGGACAAAAGAATGAAAAGAAGCAGGAAAGCAACCAATGAGTAAAATTGACACGACAATTTTTCAGCAGAAAGTGCAATTTAATCTAAACACTTCAAAGAAATATGCCCTAGTTCTGTGGCATTTTTAACATGAAAATGATAAAATGAACCATCATCACTTCATCTTATAGTTCTGACAAAGTCAAAATGTTTTCCTTTCAATAAAGAAAACACTCCTTTAAATTTCCCTCTAAATGAATATCTTAACATTACCATTGTATGGAGTCCTTTCTATTATACAGAAAGCATTGAATAAAACATGCTTTACACTAATGAAATATAACTCATAGTACTAGACAGCATTTTTTAGCTTATGTGGAAAAATCTACACTTTTTTTTTCATTTTTTAGAAATCAAACTTTCCCACACTGAAATTCTGGAGAAAAAGACATGGACTTTGATCTGCTGGTCATGCCAAACAGATATGAACTAACATGGTGCTGGAGGATGACTCTTCTGCCAGGTGACAAGGGACAGGATGAGAGGAAATGGCCTCAAGTTGCACCAGGGGAGGCTTGGACTGGACTTCAGAAAAAATTTCAAGGATTGGAACTGGCTGCCTGGAGAAGTGGTGGAGTCAGCATCCCTGAAAGTGTTTCAAAAGATGTGTGGGTACAGCAATTGGTGCTGTGTTGACAATTGGACTTGATCTAAAGGTCTTTTCTGACCTTAATGATTCCATGATTCCAGAGGTGCTTTTTCTCCCATGGGAGGAGCAGAAGCCTCGATCAGCAGCACGAGAAGCTTCATGCAACATGTGCTGAGCTCTTCTGCTTCTCTACAGAGAGTGAGAGAGCAAAGACATTTCAGCTCAGTCTTTTAAAAGTTCTCCCAGACTGTTCTCCTGTCCTCTCCTTTCCTTCTGCCCCTGACTAATAGTCAATGCAATCTAAATATGACCTCTACAAAAACATTCCCAGCAGTTTAAGGAGGAAAATTAAGCAGCAAGGACATGTTTTGCTGGTTGGGTTTGAGCAGCAAAGCCATGTCCTTAAAAATAAAATAATGCAGCCTCAGGCTGTTTATCTGAATGTGATTGGAGCCAGGGGAATTATATGGATACCTCCAGTTATAAATAAATGCATTGAGTTTCCAACACACATCAGATTTTGTAGTCATATAACTGATCTCAGATCTCTCAGATAAGAGGGATGTTCTGAGAGCCATGGCTCTCTTTGTATTTTCAATTTGGCCCTCATTATTTTTTGAGAAAAACCAAAGGAGAAAATTGCAATAAATATGATGAAAAGTCCATCGAGTTAAAGCAGTGAAACCAACCTCTGAGTCAGTTGGGCATTTAATTCATGCTGCAAGTCATAACTGCCAAGGGTGAGCTGGGTGAGAACTTGGGCATAATTGCTGGGAATTATGATTTTTTTTAAAGAGGATTGACAGCACTGGCATGTCAAGTTCTGCTTTCACAGTGTGCAGACCTTGCCTTGCAGTCTCAGAGCTGCCTGGCCTGCAGCCAAAAATAAGTGCTATCATAGAAGAAACTTCTTTACATATTTCCACTTAGGAAGGAGAAAAGTGAAGAGTTGACTGCCATGGTTTAACCCCAGCCACAAGTAAGGACCAGGCAGCCACTTGCTTCCTTTCTGTTTCACAGTTGGATGGGGAGAATCAGAAAATGGTAAAGGGTTGAGATAAGAACAGTTTAAAAATTGAAATAAATAATAATAATAGTAATAGTATTAATTTTATTATTATTAATAATAATAATAGTTTCGAAATTCCTAAGTTTGCATCCCCTTCCAAACTTGCTCTTCAACACTATTTACTATTTTAGCTCTTGCTCTAGGTTTTGTAAATGTGTGGGAATACCAGAAAAAGCCCTGAAAAAAAGACATTCAAATGATGTAAGGGAGTATGGATTTTTTTACGTGCTCTTGGGGGAATAGACGAAGGACTCTGACACTCTCAATCATTTCTCTCTTCTTCCACAAAATAATCAGAAGCTTTTTCCCTTTAGCATTGCATTCATCTTAGATTAGGTATCCATCTTCCAGCTCATTGCAGAACTGTGCTATTGTGTAGAGGAAAAAAAGGGGTTTTTCAGTAATCAGTGGGAAGAAGGAAGACTCAAACACACAAAGACACAAACATGCAAAACTCCAGGAGGGAGAATCAATTCCTGCTGAAGACCATTTGCTCATCCATCTATGTTTGCCAGGTAATTGAGGCCTGGGAAGCAGTACTGTTAGCAAACTGAAACTGCATTACTTGCTACTGTTCAAGGTGAATAATGTGGCCTTCTAAGGCCAGGGTCATTATCTCCCTGAGCCTGCTTGTGGCAAGGCAGAGGGAAGAAATATAGTGTCTATCTAAGAAGACCAATATTTTCAATTCAGATGTGGGTTATATGAAACAGAAGCTCAGTATTTTATGGGGTATGTCATCATTTCCAGCACATCTTTAATATTTGCTTGGGGCTGGCAGAAAAACTTATATTGTTGAGCCAAACCCTAGAATTGGAAAAGTTAATCACAGCAGCAGTTACACTTTTCCATATTAATCACAGGTATCCACCAAGGCAATAACAGAAAACAAAGGAGCCCAATATTAGGAGGCCAGAGCCAGGGTGGTGGCGTTAGAGCTCAGCTCCCCTTGTCACCACTGCTCAGGAGATACTCAAATGCCTGGATTGAATCCTGGCAGGATTCATCCACACTAAATTCAGATGCCTGCAGTGTAGTTGTCTATGCTAAACCAAGTTATCTGAGATTCTGCTGTGGCTGGAGGACACTGAGTCCATGGAATGGCAGGAGCACAATTCCTCTGCTTCACTTCCTTACATTAGGAAGACTTGAATTACACACTAAAATCTATTGATTCTGTTGCCTATAACCTCGACTAAGGCAGCTAAACAAAAACATCAGTGCAGCTGGAGATGCCCTGGAATATCATTTTGGGAGTCTATTTGGAGGTCCAAAAGATTTTGGGTCTCTCAAAGGTCTGGTGTATTTTCAATCTGGTGTCTGAGGTACCTTAAAGTATAATTACCAGATGCCAATGCTTCCACAACTGATTTAAACTCCAGCTCTTCTGTGGCAATAAATGTAGCTCAGGGTGATTTGCTCAGATGTAGACAGGCTTCAAATTGATTCCACCTTCTCCTTCATCAGAGGTATTATGAGATCTTTTTTCAGGGCATTACTGAAGTGTTTCTGTCTCCCTCTTCCCACAGTGATATCAGTTTCCCTCCAGACTATCAAAGAAGGAAAAACACTTGGAAAGTGGAAGTTAAATGTGCCACCTAATACGAATGATGGTTATTTTGCTACTGTTTACTACGGGGTGAAGTTGACAAAATTACTGTTCTCCATAATTGTTTTAATAAAGTGCCTGCTGCTCTCTCCCATTCCCTTTCCTCTGCAGGGAGCCAAAGCTTTTCTGTCTTCAGGATCAAGACAGCCTGATTTATTCACCCCTTTCCTAGAATACCATTGCTGTAGCCATCATTGAGTTGAATGGTAAGTCAAATGCACCCCAGAGTAGTTTTGGTCAATGAAATTTTGACTTTTCCACTGGTGGGTTATAAAGAGGAATTGTTTCCCTCTTTGCTGGACTGTAAAATAGTTGGGATCTCCACAGGGGAAAAGATCCAAAGAGCAGAATTATCATTCTGGCACATGAGTCAGGATAAAAAATCTGGAAACAGTCAGAGGTTCCTCTGTTTCCAACTTTCCTTTTTTAGAAAGAGCTGGAGAGAGTGAAACAACATCATGACATCATAAAACAGGTTCAGAAGAGAAAAATACTATAGCAGCACTACTGATTGGGGTACTTTATAAGTACTGAGCCCTTGACTCTTGACCTTGGCATCCCTTTACAGTGGGGCTACTATAAAATTTGGTTTTATGGAAAAAATATAATTAAGAATTTCGCAGGTATTACAAACATTGCAGGAGTCACCAGAAGTTTTTAGGTACTTCCAAGGATGGGGCAGCCACAGCTTGTCTGGGCAACCTGTGCTAGAGCCTTACCATCCTCACAGGGAAGAATTTATTCCTAATCTCTGATCTAAACCTACTCCCTTTCAGTTTGAAGCCATTCCCTTGTCCTGTCACTCCACTTGCTCATGGAACTCATCATCAGTCACATCAGGCCCATCTCTCCCAGACCCTCCCAGTCCTCTTCTGCCTTTAAACCTGACCTACCTCAAGGTTATCTCTTCTTATTTTGTCCAATACCTAAAGACTCATTATTTAATTCATCCTTTGAGAAATGCAGGTAAATCTCTGACAGAGGTGACCTGCTAGATTTCAAGCCCTCCTTCAAAAGAGTAGAGGAAATAAAATATCTAAATCAAATCAGATCTATGCAAATCAGATCATCTTGATATAATTTATTTCTTAACAGAGTTGCAGTAGGATTCCATAATCATGTTCTTAGGAAAAGATTATTTAATTGAATACATCAAAATTTGTATAGAAAGTGAAATAGAGGTTCCCAAATTAAGAAATCATAATTCTATGTGACATTACTTGTTCCCTGACTGAAATGAAATAAATTAGCACTTGAGCTGTTCAAGCTCAGCTCCTGAGACTCTCATGTGCTGGAAAGGTGCTGATTGTTAATCCCAGTTCCCAGCTGTCAGAAGAATTAAGCCAACAGGGATCTGATACTGTGGACATGGTTTATTTTTCTTCAGATTCTACTGCATGCTCAACTCTTGCATCATCCCACTGAGGACTGCTGGCTTTGCAGTAAATCAATATCAGAGCCCATCTTAAAGCCATTCCTGCAGCTGTTTCAGTCCTGAATCCTCCTTCATATGTGATACCTTCCACGTGGGTTTCATTCATATGATAATTTTGGGGTGTGGATTGTAACGTCAGGAATATGAACTACTTTACCCCACAATTACATCTCCATAAAAAAGTCATTATTATTGCAGCAGAGTTGGCTTCAGCTATAAAACTGGGTCATTTTGGATTTTTGGGGTGAGCCAAACTATCTTCCTTGCCTCTCAACTGCCATTTCAACGCTCTATTGAGGTGGAAAAGGGCTGAAAAAACTTGTGTGATTTTATCCCCCTTCCCCAGAGCGTGCTCTGCACACCAAAACTCGCTTTGCATTCAGCTCCAACGTGTCACTCTGAAAGGACTGTGTCAGCAGCCTTAATTGCTTGGCTGGTGCCACAAGACTGATGGATTGTAGGCTCCTGCTTTTCTAGAGGAAGGACGAGAACAGATGGGATTTTGCTAATTTAAACTTCTGTACATGTTTAATGTCCTATTTATCTCTTCCAGTGAGCCTGAAATGGTAATAAATGAAGTAGATTTTTAGTGAAATCTGTTAATGTCGTGAGAAGTGTTTGTGAAGAACAAAAAGCTCCATTAGCCTACATTGACCTGCAAATAAACAACAGGCTGTGAGGAGTGGTTACCCACTTTCTAATTTGCTTAATGGCCTTTTAATGAGTGGGCTTATGACTGTACAGTAAATACACAGGTCTAGCACCCTAAAGGCCTCTATTCAGGATATTTCCTGAAACTCTGAGACACCTCCTGTTATTTCTGTCCCTCTATTTTTCACTCACATGAGCCTATAACAATACACCCAACTAACCCTTAAACTGTTTTCGGGACTGGAATAAAAATTAGGATATCAAGACATTCCTGTTGCAAGTCAAAGACCATCAGTGGTCCATTCAATGTTACCAGATTGGTTTTCCTATCTAAATCTTAAATCTAAATCTTTGTCTAATGAGCTTCTGTACCTAAAGTGTATTTCACTCTTCATACAGAAATGCAGCCCATTTTTCCTCTGTAGAGGTTATGATTTACTAAATGTTTTTGAAGGATTCAGAGCTCAGAAAACTGTAATATAATGGAACCAGTGTTGTCTGGAAAAACAAGCAGAAGAGGCTGCAACACCAGGAAGAAAAGGATGGAAGCAGTTTGGGTACTTCTGATACTGAGATGTTTGTTTATTCTGTCTGAAATCCCTTTGGTATGGAAATCACAACAGAGTTATAATTCTGGCACTGCTGGGTAAGGTATTCATGGGAAACCAACCTCCTCTTTGGTCTCAAAGAACATCTTCAAGGATTCTAAACTCAATTATATCTAACAGGGAAAAATAACAGAAGAAAACAGCTTAACATCGGTTTTACAAAACTAGAAAAGTTTGGATGGATTCCAGATTGAATTTTAAATAATAGAAATATTTCTAAACTTGGACATGTTTATTAGCAAAGTGTAGCTTATCCTGTAGGTTTTAGGGCTTTAGGAAAGAATTACAGCTCCTAGTGCCCTGACTTTATAAACTAGAGGCACACACAGAGATATAAAAATCACACCATTGGCCTCTTCTCCTGCAAGTCACACATTTTTTTCAGGATTAATTACTTTTTAACTGAAGTAAGAGCAGCAGTGTTTGAACTCCTGAAACAACAAAGCCCTTTTTACACACTTTGATTTAGTCATGCAAATTAGAAAATGTTGGCTCAAATAAATTATCTGAGACCACACAGTCAAACAGTGACACTTTCAGGAGTAGCTAAATCTCCTAAAACCCCCAGCTTAGTCCATCCTCCTACACACAAATAAAAAGCATTGAAAAATAACATTCAAATTACCTCAACAGGTAATTTGTTCCTCCAGGCCTTACTGAGCACATTTGCTAATGATTTAGTTCCAGAACACTAAACCAAAAACACTTAGCAAGAGCAAAAAGTCTGCAAGTAAATTAAAGAATAGCAAGTTCCAGTTAGTCTCCTAATAGAGTCGATGATTAAATGGTTCCTATTTAAGCAGCAACAATACCAAACTCTTTCATGCAAAATTGTAAAGGCTGAGAGACTCAACAGGCTTTAGACAAAAGAGGGAAAAGCAAGAAAGGAAGTATTTTCTCAGCTTATATAAAGTGCACTTCAAACGTCTAGGTACAAAAGTCTTTATTTAAAGGATGGTGAGGCCCTGGCACAGATTGTCCACAGAAGTTTGGATGCCCTTAGATGTACATAGAAATAAAGTTTTCAACCTTTCCTTCAGTGGTTTGTTTTCTCATCCGAAGCTCATTCCTTTCTGTTTCCTATTTGTCTTCAAATTACAAACTTTGGACCTTGTGAAATCCAGCAAAATGCATTGAGTGAGAAGTGGGCAAGAGGACTGACCCAAAGGCCACATTATCACAGTCAGAAAAGTGCAAGATTTTCCAAGATGAAGCCATTCAGCAGCAAAAATGACCAGGGCAATTGGAGCCACAGCAGTGCAGAAAAGTCCATTTATGTATGTATGAGTTCAGTGACTCTGACTGCTAAAGTGGAGAGATTTTAGAGATAAATCAAATAATCCTGTCATCTGAGAAATGTCTTCACAGTCACAAGAACTGGGTGTCTAATCTTAATATAACAAGTTAACATAGTAAAAAAATATGTGTAATGTTGCCATTAACTGTAAGTGTCCACCAGAATATATTTTACATTGTTAAATGGAAATATATTGCTAGTAACTTTAAAAGAAAAGATAAAACCTGGAGCTAGAATTCACCCCATATAAAGTTTTATTTGCACTAATTATTTTCACATTCAGACAGAATACCTGAAGAGTTGGACTGTTTGGATGATTGATATCCTGTCATGAGACAGACCAATCACTCTACCTAGGCAGTGACTGTAAAATCTTGGGATAATCCTTTACTCTGCAGTGAATAATGAAGAATGAAAACAAATTAAAGGGAAATTTATGACCAACAGCAAGATAACTTTCCAATAGCTTGTTTCATTAGCTGGCAGGAAATGCTTTGCAAGAAAAGCATTCATTTTTTAATTTGAAATTAGAACAGAACACAAAGAAACATGTAAGTAACTGGAAGGGACAGAAGAATAGATTAGATCTCAATCCCCAGATTTCACAAATAGTCCTTAGAGTGGTGAACAAGTTTTCCTGATGCCTAAACTTCAGACATCAGATCAAATAATGAAGTTGTTTTGTTGGTGGGTGTTGTATTTTTGCCATAATAATTGCGTACTCTAAGAGCCTCTATGTAAACACATAGATATTTGTAGTTCTGTTCATCAGCTGGAGAAACCTATTTTCTGTGGAAGTTTTGCAGACCCTTTTTTGAGTAATTGAGCACTGGCTGCTGAGCAATAGTGAGGTTTAGTGCAGTAAAGTGTCTCTGCTTACTCCCTGCTACCCCTGAGCTCCTGACTACACCTGGGGAGGCAGATTTGTCTCAACCACCAGCCTGAGCTCACTGTCTAAACTTTCTACTTATTTCAGTCCCTTTGTGGCTCTGAAGAGACATAATGTGTCTGCTGAGTAATTCATCCCACTTCTGTTAGACATCTATCTCAGACTGGGATGAATCACCCTCTGGAATTATCAATCCCTCCTGTGTGATGGCTGAGGAGCTTTAAACAGCTTGGTGGGAATTGTTGTCTAACTAAAGGGGAGCTTTTATGGGCTGCAGCCATATGTGTGTAATCCTACTATTGCCTGCAGTCCTTCCAGGCTGATAGGGATCACAGCAGCTGGAAATATCTGTGTTTTCTCCTCTCTTCTCTCCTTAGAAATAAACTGACCATGGCAGTGTCTGAGAGCACCTGAGATCCCACCAGGAATGAAATCAGCAGGTCCTGTGTGTTTTCCAGAAGAACTACCAGATACCTTCAGTAAATAAGGATTCACCACGCCTTACAATGATCTCAAATAACTTTTTTCTTCTGTGTTCTTGGTAGAAAATTGGAAATTCTGGAGAAAAATGGAAAAAAAAAGCCTTACCATAATTCCCTTTGTGCAACAGCAATCAAACCTCCCACTTCCACCACACCAAAGTGTCTGAGCCTGGTCTGGATGAAGTTGAGAAAAACTCTGTTCCATTTCTACAGTTAGAATTAGGATTTCACCTCTGTGCTGAGAGTACCAACAAGAGGATAATTTGGTGCCAATTTACTCTTGCAGCTTTTATGTTGTGAACATATTTCTCCTGCAGTTCCTAGTTTTGTTTCAGTGAAAGAGTGGATGTGTGATAAATACTCTGAGTCTGTTTAGGTCTAGGCTGGGCTTGAATCAGATGTCCCTGATGGAATTTCCTACATCTCAACTAAAGATCAGTAAATGTTGCCCCCAGCATCAATATGATTGCAATAAATGACATAAATAAGCACCCTCAAGCACCACCAGCACAAAAGGAAGCTGTTCCTTAAAAAAAATTTAAAAATATTTCAGTTAATCTTTAAGACAAATCAAGCTTTAAAGGAACAGTATTTAAAGACCTTAATTTGAATTGCAAATGACTGTAGAAATGACTAACTGGTCACCCATCACTCAGAGTTAGGAGGTACTCCACTTCACACTGAGTTTATTAGATTGTTTTTCACCTCTTCTGATTTTAGCTGTTTAAGCCTCAAATCATTTGTCAGGCTTTTGCTTAATCAAGACAATTTGAGATTGACTAAATACTTTTACAGGCTGGCACCATTTTGTCCTTTAGAGATAATGACGATGACACTCTTATCTCCATCCTTAAATATGCTTCTATTTCACCTTAATATGAAGCTCAATTAAGAAATAAGTATGACTTAAACAGTTATCATGAAATATTCTGAGCCTACATATACCCCCAAGATTTAAGTAGGAAAGAGCACTAATTTAAGACTAGAAATTATTTATACATTTGACATGGTTTCTTATTAATCACCATCAGAACTAGGGAAATTTGCAAAATTCCTCTGGCATCTATTAAATATTTTCTTCTAAGTAAGTAAATGAAAGAGATTTACTAATTCCAGTAGAAACTTCATTAGTATTGGGCGAGAGATACTAAACACAGAGGGATATATTAAGTCTATACAAAATGCTAAATACTCCTCAGATCCCTGCTAAATTCATTTAATCCGTTTTTGCATGTTTTAAAGCCCATCAGATTTTATAAACATTGATATAATGTAGTGAAAGGCAACTATTTAGAAATAAAGAACAAAAACCACAAAGAAATATCATTTAGCATGACATCAGATCTGCACTGGAGTTAGAATTTGTGATGTTCTTCCTTTTCCCTGTGACCTAAACCTGTCTCTGGAAACTGATTTAACTGAATATTCTGCGGTGGGAGGGGATGCCTGTTTTAGAAATACCTGGGATTTGAATGGCTTTTTTTCTGTCATAACTATCTGTATGAATTTATGGATACCCAAATGAAACCCATTCAGACAAGATTTAGACAATGTCTCCGGGCTGAGAAGCACTACTGAGAAATGGTTTAAGAGAGAATTTCCCAGCTTCTTGGACCATCATCATCAGTGATCAAATTTCCTTCTCAATCAATATGAACTATTGACATAAAATGTTCAGTTTAATGAACTTGCTCTTATTTCTACTCAATCATATCATAGTATCATGGAAATATAGAATCAGAGAATCACATAATCATGGAATCATAGAATCACATAGTCATAGAATGGTTTGTCTTGGAAGGGACCTTAAAGATGCTCTAATTCCAACCCTCTACCATGGACAAGGACACCTTCCACTAGACCACATTACTCACAGCCTCATCCAGCTTGGCCTTGAAAAATTCCAGGGATGGGCCATCCAGAATTTCTCTGGGTGATCTATTCTAGTGCTTCATCACCCTCAGGGTAAATATTTTCTCCCTGAAAATCAATAATTAATTAATATCCAGTAAATCCCGTGCAGAACACACATCAGGGCCTCCCTCAGCTCCAGTGAGGAGTGTGAATCATGGAGCTTCATCCATGCTCTGTCCTTTCTGTGCCCTTGATGTGCCCTGGGGAAGCCAACTTTGTCCATTTGGTTTGGAAATGAGCCCTTAGTCGCTGGGTTTACTTTGCTGACCTCCCTTTGCTCTCCCCTTGAGTTCTCATTTTGCCAGGAAGATAAGCTCATCCTCTCCCGTTATGAGATGTTCACATGTTCTCCAGAGAGAAAGATGAAATGTTTATGAAATACACATTTTGGGAAATGCTCATTTCAGCAACTTTGCAAAATAGCCTTAAAATGCATGGAAACAACCAAATCTGGGTTCTACATAACACTATAGTTCTACTCGACAATTCCCACAGATTTTCATTCAGTTCCAAATTCATTAGGAAAAATGGTGGAGTTTTCAGTTCTGATTAGGAAAACTGCTCCAAATTTAAAGTCTATCTCCACTTGGGCCAATTGGTGACTTCAACACAGATCACAGAATCACAGAATTGTTAGGGTTGGAAGGGATTTGGGGAAACCAGAAAAACAACAACAAAAAAACCCCAACAAAAATCTGTTTCACCTTCGCTTAGTCTCCCAGTCTTATTTAGTTTTATCTAGCTAGAAATGGACCAAGTATAAAAATCAGTATTACTTCATGGTTTTCTTATTTGTTTTAATCAGCTACACAGCCCTGTGGTGCCAAAGCATCATCCCAACTTATGCATTATTTACTAGTTAATATCTCAAAACAGATGTCTCTAAATAAAATAATTTTCTTCCTCTTGCTTGTCGTGCCTGAGGGCCAAATCAGAGGAACAGAACACTTCCCTGATAATGTGCAGTGCACTCAAATCATGACACCAGGGTCACGGAGCCCCTGTCAGAGCCGGGCCCTGGGACACTGAGAAATTTGTAGCAGCTTGTGTCAATCTAAGTCAGGGTCAGTGTTTCTCTGTTCAGGGCTCTCTCATGTTTCTGCCTTTCAAAATGCCATTTTAGCCCTGCACACCCACTGATTTCAAGGATCATATATTTCTTGCAGATCTCTGTTGCAAGGGATGATCTGTCTGGGTCAAAAACCAACATTCCCTGGAAGAAGGCAAGCATGCAAAGAGCAGGCACAATTCTGCAGTTAACCAAGTGGAACGTGCATTTTGCCAATGTATTTCTCCATTTATTTGGCACCCATTGCCTTATTTCTGTGTTTTTCAAGCTGGTGCTCAAGAGTTCATAAAATATTAGGATGGGGTTTTTATGTTTCTTTTTTCCCTCCATGGTACAAGGTTTAACAAAGTGGGGGTTTTGTCAGTCTTCAGTGAGTATATAGAAGGGTAAATGAGTGTAGTAGGAGAAAGGTTAAGCTTCTTCAGCCAAGGATCAGCCTCCCAAACTCTAATTTTACCAAGTGAAGCTTGAGATGAGATATTTTATATTTTCATTTACATGAAAGATTTTAATCCATGCCAGGCTTGGTAACTATACACAGTAAAGACTCCCAGCCTGAGAGGGTTGAAATTTATGGAAAAGGAGGTCATGAGTGGTACAAAACAATGAATCCTGTCCTTGTTTTCCAGAGGGAGGGCCAAGGGAGTAGGCCACTCGTATTGTCTCCACGGGAGTTCATGGTGTTTCTGGAATAAAAAAGATGTATTGAGTGCCCACAGGTGTTGCAGTGTGTTACAGGATTTTTCATGTATGATTCTTCCCCTCCTTAACCCCTCCCCTCTGGCTCTCCCTGGTTGGCTCATATGAGTCGGTATCGCCCCCCGTGCCCCTCCTGATAAGCTCCTGCAGAAGCCAGATCCGGGGTTCACGATATGGGTTTACCAGGACCCACACCTCCCTCAGCCTCTCCACCCCTCTCCACCATCCCCTAACCTTCCCCTTTTGGACCTTAATAAACCCCCTGGAAACCTCAAATCGAGATTCTGCACTTCTTGACCTGCTGCACCTACACAGTGAACTGCACCTCTAGCAGCCCTGCAGCCCGCCGCAGTTGTGTGCGTTCCAAGCGTGTTTTGGGCTCGGAGGAGCTCCCCCCACTTTGCAGCATGGGGTGGCTGCCTTTGAGAGTGCGTTGCTGCACCCAGGGAGTGTAGAAAATATTACACTGTGATTTTGGTGGTGGTAGGAAGGCAGGGGTTATAATCTAGGTGTTAGAAAGAGGAAAAAACAAGCAACTACTGAATAAAAGAAGAGGATGAAAATAAGATGAAGACAGTGAAGGCAGCTTAGACAAATACATACTTGACAATCTACTGCTTTGGGTACAGAGGAAAGCCTGGAGTGATGTGCCAATAATCACAGAGCAGAGAGGAAGCAAAGTTAGGACTAATACCCTGCTGAGGCCAATGCCAGAGCTGTATCCACACAGCCCCGTGCTCCCAGCCATGCTCTGCATCCCATCATTTGCATAACTTCCCTGGAGATTTACTTGCCTCTGCAGCACCTGGCAAAGCACACATTCTGAATGTCAGGGAAATTTGCACAAGAAGCAAAACTTGGCCATTTTAGAGTTTAACAGCTTGCTGGAAAGGGTGGGGAACTGTTAAAAAATAAAAACAGTGGTCAGGGTACCTAGTCACTAATAGCAAATTATCTAATTATAAAGGACACAAGGCCAAAACTAACTAACTTTCCACAAATTCCTCATCCTTACCCTCACCAGCCTCTAATATATGTGCACCTCTAGCAATCGCCTGGCAGTTATCCATAGCATTCACAGAATTATGCAAATTACAAATGGGCCCAGGATGGGCAGAGCCTGCCAGTCTTGGCTCTCCAGTGAGCCACAACATGCTCTGAAGCATTTGGCTTCTCTCAGCAGGTCCATTAGTCAGGGTGGATGAACCTCATCGGTTGGAGGGAATGCTCACCAGGAAATGTGCTTGGAAGAGTGGAGACATTTGACTTTCATGAGAGATGAGGAGAAACAAAGCTCTGGCTGCTCTGCTTTGGCTTCTCTCCCCTCCAGTGGCATCTATGCAAATGCAATCCCATCTTCAGTCTCATCCAGAGTGATGCAATGTCCTCAGGCTTCTGTCTTTGTCTCTGTTTTGCATTGTCCAGAGTAGGCAAAGATACCTAGAAGGGATCTGAAGCAGAGTAAGGCAATTACCTGCCTAGAATTTTGTGAAAGAACTGCTGGGACTTCAGAGGATGTTGTTGTTGCTGTTCAGTCGCCAGCTAGAGGGACAAATGGTCATAAATATTGGGGAAAAACACCCACAACTTAATAGAGGTAAGATGGAAATGTTTATGTTTCAAGGACTGGATTTAATTCCCAGTATCCCCTGAAAAAATTCAGCCTGATCTGCCTCTAGAAGCCTCTGGTTTGTTCCTGAGTCAGTGGCTAAAAGTACCTGTGGGAAACTTGACTGTCTGATGCATTTGCAGTTTTTTGAGAGTTGTGTTACTTTTTCTTGGCCTTGCTGGAAGAACCTTCCTATTGGCTTTCCTCTTCCCAGAAGGCTCAACACCAGCAAAGAGAGAGAAAATGGATCAGTTTCTGTCTCTAGCCCAGCTAAAAGAACAACAGATGCTATTTCTGACAATACATCTCAGTTTATCACTCAGTCTTGGGTGGCCACACTTCACACACAGGAGAAGTCTCAGTTAAATTGGCATTTCATCCACCCTGGTGTATTTATTTACCCTTTATGAACATTTGTCCTTTACCAGAACAATTTAGAAATAGTCTCCAGCAAGTATTGACTTTTGAAACTTGTACAGCCAGAGACAAAAAAGAAAAGGTGTTTGTATCCTTATGTCATATAGAAAATATGGGATAATGTATTGAGAACTTCAGAGAGATGGAGAGAACATATTCAGCAGTTGCTGGATGTTTTTTCTACAACATTCTGAACCAATAACTATGTTGTCATTTTGTCATCAACTGAAATCAGCTAGATATTAATGTGAGATGATATAATTGCTGAAGTTTCCTAGATCTGTTTCCTAGGAGTGCTCTGAATTGTTTAGAGAGCAGAAATGCTGCTCTGGGAGTAGATCAGTGAGTCACTCTGAAGCCCAAGATGTCTCTGACTGATTTCAGAGGGCAACGTATTGGTTGTCAATGTCTGAAAAGTATGAATCGTAATTATACTCAGAACTTGCACCGAAATCAATGCAAAAAAATGGAAGGAAGAAGAAAGTTCACATGAGAAACCCTTATAACTGCAAGGTAGAGTCCATATAATCTATTTTATTTTTCTTTCTGTCTCAAAGTTGGGTGTTTACTGCTCCTTGTCAACCAGAATCCTTCTACGGTCAATAGAGATGAATAGGCACCTACAGAGGGTGAGTCACCCAATCTATCTTAACAAGGGATGAATCACCCACTAGAAGTGCATTTCTTTCTCCATCTTCAGTTTCAGATCTGAAGAGAAGCGTGAGCAACTAAAAGATGTGTTTTTAGCTTTTTCCAACTGCGAAAAATGCCATAATAAAAATGTTACCTCTCCTTGCAAACTGTGTCTTGCTTTTGTCTCCAAACCAGCATGATGACAGTGATAATGTTCTGCTCTGGAGGGAGAATTCAGTTTATCTTAGAGACTTATCACCCTGGTAGATGAAGTTAGGTGACATGAATTCCATGCAAACTGCTCACAAAATTTTGTCTAAAAGTTACCCATACTTTTTCAAAGGCTGTGAAGGTTGCTTTGAACACTTTTAAGGGTTTTTCTGATACAGCACATGTTTATCTGATTAGTTCTCTTTCTGAGAAAGTTGTCTAGGCTGCATTAACATTTCTTATCAAGCTTTGCATACAATTGCCATGAGATTCAATCAGATTAAAAATAGCATGGTTTTAAATGCCTCTGCTTTGTTGTTCTTTCACCCTTCCCCCACAGAATAAAAATTATTTTCCATCCAGTTTTGAGTAAACAGCATGATAAATTCGGGTGAAAAAACTGTCAAAGAACATATCCTTTAATTTATTATCAACTCAAACTCAGAAGAAAACTGGGATTACATGTTTCCCATGTGAAAGTTATCTTCAGGATATTTAGTAGACATGGTCTAACTGAATCTAATATTCTTCAATATCATCCAATTCCACTCCCTACCATGAGCAAAGACACTTCCCACTACACCAGGTTGTTCCAAGCCCCATCCAACCTGGCCTTGAACACTTCCAGGGATGGGAGAACCACAAGTTCTCTGGGCAACCTGTGCCAGGCTTCACCACCCTCTGGATAAATAATTTCATCCTCATATTCTATCTACATATAATCTCTTTCACTTTGAAACCATTCCCTTTGTCCTGTCATTACCTATGTTTGTAACTTGTCCCTCTCCATCTTTCTTACAGGTTCTCTTCAGGTTCTGGAGTTCCCCGATTAGGTCAACCCCAAACCTTCTTTTCTCCTGAACAATCCCAATTCTCTCAGCCTTTCCTCACAGCAGAGCTGCTCCATCCCTCTGATCATCTTGGAGCCTCCTCTGGGCTCATTCCAACAGCTCCATATCCTCCCTGTGCTGAGCCCCCAGAGCTGGAGGAGGACTGCAGGTGGAATCCCATGAGATCAAAGTTTCAGATCCCTGAAGCACAAGAAGAGGAACTGCACAAGTGCAAAGCAATTCACTGTAAAGTTGTGAACCTGCTTCTCTGGTTGATTTTTTTTCTCCCATCATTAGGCTAAAATGAAGACAGTGTGAACTGGAAGTACAGCTGAGTTCTTTGAGACTTGTTAATGAAAAGCACGACGAGGTTCAGCTGGTGAAAAGTGACATATTTCAGCTGGCTCCGTGGGTGTCACGGCAGCATGTACCATCTGAAGTCCTGGCACAAAGAACAGAGATATTAAGATATGGACTGTTCTTTCATGCCTAAAGCCAGGATGCCAAACCAATGAAAAACTGTGGAAAAGCCATTAAAAAGCATTTTAGCACTTTGGAAACCAAGAGACCACATTAGAAAGTTTAAGTGGACTAATTACTTGAATTACATTACGTTACAAACCTAAACTGGCTTTTTACAGCCCTGTATTTCAGTCCTTGCTGTTTCTTGCTAATGAAGTTAGCTATAAAATAAACAGGATGATGCTCTGGTTTTTTCTGACCTGCCAAACATAAAGGCTTTTTACGGCTCAGAGCAGGGGCAGAATGCAGGGGATGAGGACTGGAGTTAACAAGCTCTGTGAAAACTTGTGTTCTCCAAGCTGTGGGGAGAAGCAATATTTGTGCATACCACAAAAAAATTTGGCTCAGCTCACAGTCAAACACGTCTGTCCCCCAATCCAGAGAATATGCAAGTCATGTTTTGGCACTTGTCCTGGTGCCAGATGGTTACATGTGTGACAACACTAAAAGCAGGATTGATGGGATCTCTTAGCAGCCAGCATAAGGAAGGTTTAGTAGGATGAAGAGGTAGGGCGTTTGAGTTCACTGTGTCTGATAGCACAGACTGGGGGAGGGAGCTCTCTGTATCTGCAGTTCCAATACTGTGATATTACAATTCTCACCCAGCACTGTGAATCACTGCCTGGCCACAGGGTCATGTAAATAAAGCCATGGTACTAAAATCTGCTCCTCAAAGCGTAACTCCACTCATGTCCAGCAATGTCCTTCCAAAGTCTAGGCAGAAAAATTCTTCTTAAGATCATAAACAGCAAAAGTGCTGCAGAAAGTGCAGGGTCTTCTTGCTTGGAGCAAAGGATTTTATTTGTCAGGGGGTTCAGGACTTTTGAAAACACAGCTACAGTGATCTCAACCTCCAGCTATCAGATGCAAGTGGTGTAAAAATTTATTCTGTCCATTAGTGGGTTGATCCCCACTGATGGGTGTTTGCTACCCAAAGTGCTGAAATAGAGGTTTCAAGAATATCAGGAGCTTCTTGCTCCAATCTTCCAACAGAGAGGGTAAACCTGTTAATTGCTGGCTGGCATTTCTGTTCCACTCTGGTCAACAGGGTTCAACTTGATGATTAGAGTGGCTAATAAATAAAAAGCACCACCTGACAGAATCAATTTAAATTCTGGGGAATCTCTGCCATCAGTATGTGCACGCTGAGACACAGCCTAAAAATTGGTTTTCTATCTGAGCATTCATTAGCAGCCTCAGATCACTGCGAGGTTTGCATGAATGTTGTGTCCATTATGACACATTGTGAGTGCTTGTAATAATGTTTTTCTCTTCAGGAAGCTGCAAGGTTTTCCTCTCTGTGGCTGAGAGCAGGCTGCAGCCTGTAGATTTTTGATGATACATCAGACAACCTTAGAGAAAATGCCACAACATCTCCCCTTGACTTCTGCCAAGCAGCAGTCATTAGAAGTAAAAAGAAGTCTGTAGAGTAAAACCTGACTGAACCAGCTTTGAGGGAATCCCTAAAAGAAATTCAGAAGTGATTATCTTATTGTGATTCATCTGATTTGACCACAATTACATTTATTTAGCTATTGTTTTTAAAAAGGGCTGAGGTAATTGCTGAACCCATGCTCTGGTCACCATGATTAGAGATTTCCTATGCAGTGGGATTTTTCTTCTTTACAGAGAGATTTTGCTGTGACCTGTTCAAGGACATTTGTTTTCAATGACACAGAGGTAGCACTGGGGTTCAGAGCACTTGTTTTGGTTTTCTCTTACTGATGTTCACCCTAAGCCATGCTACTATTTGATTAAGGCAATATGAGATCGATGATATAGGGCAAAGAGAGAGAATGTCACAAGAGAAAAAGCCACCAAAAGAGCTTGTCCTGAAGAAGGAAATGAACTTAGAAAGCAGTTATAATTGTTCATCTTCCAGTAAGTTTGGGGAATCGAGACCATGAAATTAAATCTTGAATTTATAGGCAGCCCAGATGAAAGTCCTAAATTGTTTATTAAAAATAAATAAAGAGAAATTTTATTTCACAGCCTCTCTGAATAGATGATTTCAGTTTGGGAAGGTATCCAAGATTTAATGCATCTTGCATTCTTTGTGAAAGGAAATTTGCTCAGGACAGGCTGCTTGTAGGAAGAGAGAGAAGCAAAGCAAGAAAATGGCCCTTGTAGAAAATTACAAGAATGTTGTGCAGAAATTATCAGAGAGATTAATACAGGGATGGCTGTAAAAATGCATTCAAATGCTATTTTTCTTCCTCATCCTGCAATGCATAGCATACACCAAACCAGCTGTGTTCTGGTGTTCATTGTCTGCAGACAGTTAATTTAGTTCAAATGCAGACAGTCAGAGTAACTCCAAAACTCTCCAGGCACAGAAAAAAAATAAAAGAAAAAAATGTGTTGTGTATTCACCAACAAAGTAGATACCACCTGGAGCAATATGACTAAAAGCCTCTTTGCCTCACGACCATGCTGGGGTTGGATTAGAAGGAGATGTCTTTAAAAACTGCTTTGTCAATTATAGAGATGGAATATGCCTCAAGACATCTGCCTGATGATATTGATCACTGTAAATGTCACAACAGGGAAAAACAAGACAGTAAAATGTCTCGGGTTAAATGCCATTGTGTATCCTGCAGTCAATTCCCTCTCCACCTGTGTTCAGCTGGGCTGGGAGGGCACTGGCTGCATTTTGAGGCTTCTCTTCCAAATTCCTGTAAGTTCAAAGTTCCCAGAGTGTTTTGGCTCCAGGCCTGAACCAGCCTGTCCAGCCACACCAAAGCTCTGTCTTGCCCTTGCTTTCAGCTGAGAAAAGCTGATGATCTCATCTTGCCTTTACAATTTCTGAGTTCTCAAAAGCAATGACCTCCAAGAACAGTTTCCTAGCATGAAATTACCAGAAGGGATGGTCCTTGGGATGCCATTCCTGGAAGTACCATTTTAATGAGTAGGTCGTTTCAGGACTGGCAAGGTGCAGCCTGTTTGAACAGAGAGTTGATCTAGACACTGAGAAGTTCAGAGGTTTAGGTTCGATTTCTAATTTTTGCAATCTTTTTCTTCCAGGAGAGCAGCTGCCACTTAGATAAGCAGCCCAACAACCTGATGATGTGGCTGAACAGACACTTCAGAGGAATGTGGAAAAGAAATAAACACCTCACAGTGAAAACATTTGCCCTGCAGCTAAAAAAAAATAAGAGTTGGATGAAACATAAGCTTTAAAGTTTTAGAGCTGATTAGTTTTTTCTGAATACTTTTTAGTTAAGCACTAATTTTTCTTTCCAACCCTTTCAATGTTAATCCATTATTAAATGGGTCAAAGAGGCACTGAAAAAATCATGTCAGACTTTGTAACTGCCAAAATAAGACTCTCAGAAAGTGTTTTTAGGAGCAAGAAATCTAATTAGTTCATTGGTTAATGAAGTAAATCAAAGGAGATTGGCTATGGAACCAATCTCATTTACTGTTTTTGCTCACTCCTAAATCAGGGTGGGATGTTTCTCTCCATGGCCTGGTTATTGTCTCTGTGCAGAGCAAGAGGAAAAATGTAATTAGTGTCTGGGCTAATTGGTGGCACATTTTGTGACAGGCTGCCCTGGCAGACACTTTATGATGTAGCATAATGCTGGATTATCACAATCATGGTGTGACATAGCCCTTTATGGTATAAGGGGAAAAGGAAGAAATGTTCCAGTTTCCATTGTATTCTGGTTATAAAAGGTTGCTGGGAGCACTGTCCTCTGATCAGGTTTGAAACTCTTTTTGGTTCTGTGCTAAATTGATTTCTTGGTATGGATGCTGAACCTTGACTGCCATTCTACATTTCTGATATTTAAGAGTTTGAACCAATCTGCAGGGTAAATAATTTTCTCATCTGAGCAAGCTAAAAGATACAATAATGCAACTGAGTGGGGATGAGGTTCAGTTTCATCTGCTTAAACAGTCCCTGTTAAGCCAGTGATGTCCCATCCCAGGAACCTGAACATCCACCCACCTCCCCAGCACCACTGGCACAGAATTATAGAAAAAATGGGTAGTGACAGGGCAAGGAGGGATGGCTTTAAACTGAAAGAGGTCAAGTTTAGATTAGTTATTATGAATAAATTCTTCTCTGTGAGGGTGGTGAGTTCCTGGCACAGGTTGTCCTGAGAAGCTGTGGATGTCTCATCCCTGGAAGTGTTCAAGGCCAGGCTGGATGGGGCTTGGAGCAGCTGGGATAGTGGAAGGTCTCTCTGTCCATAGCAGAGGGTGGAATAAGATTGTCTTCAAGGTTCTTTTTAACCCAAACCATTCTGTGATTCTGTGGTGATGCTATGATTATGAATCTCTGATGTAGTGGAAAAGCTGCAAGAGCTGCTCTCACTGATTTTATCTTCCAGCAGAACTGGGCTGTGGAAAAAGTTCATCAGGACTCAGCCAGAATCAGCTGCTGCCTGGCACTGCACATCCTCCAGTGGACGGCAGAGGAAGCCCAAGGTGATGCATATGGCAGCAACCACAACAGTCCTTGTGGAATAAAACAGCCAACTGCAGCACAGACTGATATAAGCACAACACTTGAAAAGGACCTTTGATCTCTTTTTTTGCAAGAGGTGCTTCCCAATCGCTTGGAACAAAATCCTATCAAGCCTGAGCCAAATTTTGCTGCTTGGGAGCAAACATTTATATCATGAGGTTGGAGTTTGGGCCTGAATAGAGCCATGGGTAAGATATTAGTTGGTAATTTTTATACAGAAATCACAACTGCACTGGAAATTTTGCAGCCTGGCCTCCAGAGAATTCATCAGATTTAAGTATTACTGCAGCATTGCATCTGAGTGAAAGGGCAAAGAGAGGAAGCATTTATCTTATCAGGATATTGACTTTCTTGCAATATTGTTGTTCTGCTTTCTGGGGATGTAATAACACCAAGTTGTGTTTGCATAGCAACAAGGTAAAGGTTTCTTTTTTAAATGCATGGTTCCACTCTGAAAAAGAAAACCTAACACCATGGCAACACACAGTGATTCCTCCATCAAATACTCTCTCAAAAAGTGCTTTGCTAGATTTAGGAATCATTATTAAAAAGAAGAGAGATATTAACAAGCTTGCTTCCAGGTTTTAGAGTGGGGTATACATATATATATATTCACAAGCATTATTACCTCCACCTTATTTATTAGCTAAGTATTTATATCTGCACAGACTCCCACAATATTCTTCCTGCTAACCCTCCTGCTCCTTCACCATCTGTCACTTCACTTCCAACAGTAAAACTGAATTAATTTTTTTTAAGCCTGCTAAAACACTGTTAAAAGCAGACAAGTTCCACCCATCTGAGCTTTTAGTTCAAAAGCATGTGCAAGGCTTTATGAGCATAGCCAGGAATAAAGTAGACAATATGTGCACATCTGCAGCAGGAACAGCAGCTTCTCCACTGGATCAGTAGGTGCTTCACCTTCCCACGCAATCTGTGTGACTGCAGAGTCTGTGCTTCAGCTTGGGAATTGGAGATAAGAACTGCTGGGGAAAACCAGACCTTTCAAAAGCCTGGATCTCCCTCCGAGTGATTGACTGCAGAAAGTAGCAAGACCAGTGGTTTTCAGACACTTCCAATGAAAAAAATTTCAGAGAATCTCCAAATGAACAAACAAAACCCCAGATGAACAAAAAAAACCCCACCAAACACACACACACACACATATTAAAAAAGACTGATCCTTATATATTTTTCTTCTTTTAATAAATTTAAAGAAAAATCCTTGAAAACACCTTATCTTACTGTAATAGCAAACTACTATCACATTCAACTAAAGAAGAGAGTTTTTCCTCTTATTTAGCATGTATTTCTCCCTCTATTTGCATGTGTGGGGAGGTGCTTGAACATCTTTATTTAAAGAAGTTCTGCTATTTAAAGAGCTTCTTGCTATTTAAAAACACTTCAGGAGCCCCAAGCAATCTGCTCTAGTGGAAAGTGTCCCTGTCCATGGCAGAGGGGTTGGAGCTGGATGGTTTTTAAGGTCCCTTCCCACCCAAACCAATCTATGATTCTATGACTTCTAGCCTGGCTGATTTTGGCTGCTGTGGCCTCCCTTTGAATGTCACAGGATGGATGACACTGATTTTACATTTTGATCAGCTCTGATGGGGAATCAGACAGACAAGTGCAGGGCAGAACTTGAAGAGAAGTTTCAGCAGTGACCTCTCTAACTAATTCTTAAAAAATGTGATCTCTCTCCAAAAGTTTGGCACAGTCTGCAGGTCAGAGTCTCCCTGATGGTGACACATCAGACTCCAGCCAGGTCTTCATGAAGATTTTGCAATCAGTTCCAGCTTCATAGCTGATGCTGCAATCAGATCCATGGTGCCTGCTGAATTTTGATAATTTTTGCTGATGAGGAATTGGGGAGCAAAAGCCAAAGGGAGCAAATAAGAAAGATGCCTCTAATTCTGGCAGAATTTCCAGGCCTTTTAAGAGACTGCACCATGGTATTGAGCTTTCCTTTGCCTCCTTCTCCCTTCCCTGCCAGTCTTAGCTTTGAAACACAGACAGGGGAAAGAAGGGAAAACAGACAAAAGAAAAAGAAAATAAGGCATTTAAATCCACCACCAAGCCATCGTGTTTAGCAGATATTCTCCAAACCTTATCACTTTCCACAACTACCAGAAGGAGCTTGGAGTCAGGTAGGACTCAGTCTCTTCTCCCAGGGAACAGTGAGAGGACAAGAAGCCTCACCTTGTGCCAGGGGAGGTTTAGATTGGATATGATGGGAAATTTCTTCCCTGAAGGGTGGCCAAGCACTGGCACAGGCTGCCCAGGGAAGTGGTGAAATCACCACCCCTGGAAGGGATCAAAAGGCCTTTTGTGGCACTTGGGGACAGTTTAGTGGTGAACACAGTGATGATGGTCTTGGTGATCTTAGAGGAGTTTTCCTACCTTAATGATTCTATGATTTAAAAGTAAATCTGAGATAATGAGAGCTCATTTATGCCACGTGGGAAATGGTTTAGGTTAACATGGATTTTCCTGCCTTTGCCTGGCATGTTTTAAAAATATTTTTAAATATAATCTTTCCCCCAGGAATTTCCCTGAAGCTAAGCAAGCCACTCAGGCAACATGTCACAAAAAGTGATCATAAATATCTCTGCTTTTTAATGTAATCCATTTAGAAATCTCTTTGATGGGCCATTCATATTGTTGCTAGAGGCAATTGTTCTTCTGATTGGTATAGCTATAAAATACATATGTGGTGAAAGCAAAAGGACAGAATTATCTCTAATAATGAACAGATCAACTGGCAGTTTCAGCCCCCATATTTGTTTGTGATCAATACTTCCAGCCCAGACTGAGCTGACATCACCTCCAATCAAATATCATTGGACAAGGTTGCCCAGTGCTGGAGTTTCAAGGTTTCTACTCAGCTATCATCAGGAATTCTGAAAATTCGGAAGAAAACTCTCCATATAAACTTGTCAAGCAGGAGGCAATTCCACAGCTTTATCCAAGGCTGTATTAGCATTTGAATGCACTTTTTGCAACTGTGTAATGCCCCAGAATTCACAGATTCCTTTAAAATGAAAGATTTGCCACATTTCCAGAGGGAATATTTCCGTAGGGATCAGATTAAAACACTGTTTAATATAACACCTGGCCTTTTACTGCAAAGATGTTTGCATCAAAGTGCTGCATATTCAGTACATTTGTAATTTTTAATCATTGAGTTTTTCCTGTACTGAAAGTTTTATTCATCTAAAAGAAAAAACCAGCGTGGGAGTTGTAAGGAGGATTTAGCCAGTCTTCTGAGTCTCAGTTGGAAAATATCATTCGAGATTTTTAGGAGAAACTGCTATTCCAGAAAGATTTAATTCTGTGATGTATTGCTTCATTTCCCTTCCTCTATCTTTAGGCATGAACCATCTTCCTCTCCTCCACTTAAACCGAACAGGACCATTTTGTTTATATGTATATATATATATATATATATATATATGTGTATATATATATATATATATATATAAAACAAATATAAAAAAATATATACAGATATTTGCACTCGACCTACTCATCCCAGATTCATTTTATCAAGCCACAGAGAGAAATCTGCCTTTTCAGGGTGAAATTCGACCTAACTCTTGCACGATGACTTTAAACCAGGATGAATTGCAAGTCATTGCACCTTTGCTGTAACAATTGCACCTCTCTGAAAAAAATGATCCAAAAACAAGTGGATGCTGCGCTTGAGGACATGGTTAATGGTGAACATGCTTGACAGCTGGATGTGATGATCCTAAAGGCCTTTTCCAACCTTAGTTATTCTAGGATTCCATGAAAAAGGGAACCAGATTCCAGATCACTTATTGAATTCCACATTTAGGAAGATAAATGTAAGTGGAGAGAGTAAAGGACAGATGGACAGAAACCAAATTACAGTGGTGTTGGGTGGAATTCTGGCTTGCATAAGTCTGCTGCATAAAGGTCTCCTGTTGCTGCATGGTAAATAAAATGGGAAATTTAAAAAAGGGGAGGAGAAAAAGTAGAATTGTGTGAGTTGCTTTGCCTCATTGCTTTATCCTGTGCCACTTCTGTCAAATTAAACTCCCGTAGGGATTGGTGGGTTTTAGGCAGGTCTTTAGCCAGGTTTAGGGTTAGGGTTAGGATTAGGGTCCTGGGACAGGGATGGACCAGGAAGGTCTCTGAGCAGAACCCCAGAAGCGCAGTGCTGGCCTCCACCAAGAAGCAGATCCTTAATCCCATTTCCCTCCTAGTAGTTCCATGAAAATTACCCTGCCTTACTTGAATAATGAGAGAATCACAGAGTGGTTTGGGTTGGAAGGAACTTTAAAGACCATTTCATTCTGACCCCTGTGCCATGGCCAGGGACACCTTCCACTCAACCAGGTTGCTCCAAGTCCAGTCCTTGGACACTTCCAGGGTTGGGTCAGGATGCTGGACCAGGGGCAGCAACTGCCTAAACCATGAGTGCAGCTGATGCCTTAAAAGCTGGTAAAAATATGAGGCAGACACAGCAGTATAGAGAAAAAGGGTATTACTTTGGTTTTAATAGGATCCCGGGTGCAGCCACCTCAAAGGTGGAATCACACCGAGCAGCACCCTGTGTACAATGCCTATAGAATTTTAGGGACCTCACAAATTAGCATATCCACCTAAAATCCCAACAAGAAATTTAGCAAATGAAGTAATTGTCCCCCTATTCTAGTTACCCCCACCAAGTGAGACTACAGCCTAGTTTACAAAAACATGTTCCAGAGAGGAAGCTCCATCCAAGGTTGGAGCCTCTAGTTTTGAGATAGTAAGGATGTTTTGTCTTCCCCCCCAGAGAACCCCCAAACTAAGTTAAATATCGGACTACAAGAGTCATAAACATGTAGGGCTGAGGTACAAGGAGTGTTTGTGAAGGGTACAAGGAAAGGGAAAGTGTATAAAATGGGTATAAAAAGAAAGGACAAATAACCATCAGGCATTACAGCAGTGCCAGGGTTCAGCTCAAGCCCTGAGAGATGATGATTTTCTTTCACATTCACATTTTCTTTCACTTTCTTTGTGTCCTACCCAAAGGAAAGTGACACAAGACAAGGTGAGCAAAGGGTTAAGCATTACAGAGAAGAATTCATCCCTTTCTATCTCAAACTAATACCTGCTCCACCCCAGGATTTGTATTTCCATTCAGGAGACTCTGTGGATCTTTTGCTGTAAATCAATGCAACTTCCTCTTCTTTCTTTCCCACACAACACAGAAGATAATTTCTCACTTCACAGTAATTTATGGATGCTCTTAACTATCCTGCTTTGCCATGATAAATTACCTCCTTAAATCTTCTCTTCTTTCTCCATCAGTTGCCCATTCTCAAGACAGCATTGTGACTTTGTGGGTGCAAGTGTTTCAAGGAGCTGTGTGCATTTCCCTCCTGATAATGGAAGGGTGGCAGCTGCTTTAGCTGTTGCCATCTAGCAGCAGAATGTGTGTATATATATATCTAAAAATACACCAGTGGGTGCTAATAAAGCCCAGCAGAAACTCAGCTTCACCAGTTCTTTGCAAAAACAGGAAAACAAAACGAAACAAAATCAAGTCGTTCTTTCAAAGCACACAAGAATTTAATATTTCTGTGTTTCTCTCCCAATTTCAAACATTGCTCTGATCAAAAACTGGTGCCTAAGTGTGGTGTAATCTGCCTGACATCCTGCAAATAAGCAGAGCACTTTTTTCAGCCTCTCTGTGCTACCAACTTGTGCAGTTCAGCTCTGCCATGACCTGCCTTTTAATTTCCAAACAAACAAGGTCAACAAAGCTGGCAGCAGGTAGTTAACTCAGTATAATAGGATTTTGATTGCTTTCCTACACCAGGGGAGCACACAGGGAGACATGTACATTATACTTTTGAGTGAAAACATAAGACCTATTTCAAAGTTTTCATTAATTGTATTTATCTTTGAAGATATGAATACCAAGTGATGCTTAAGTAAATAATGAGACCTTAACTTCACACACTGAGCTGCAATAAACAAGCAGCCAGCAGTAGGGGCTGCTAAGGAGATTATTTTTTTATTTTAATGGGGAGATTGACTCATGTATTTATTCTGGACCCAAATATTGCAGAATAATGCTTTGTTTTGGCACTGCAATTAAAAGCAAAGGTACTTTATTCTGCAGGAGGGACAGGGAAGGGTCCCTCCCTGCCTACATCTGACTCCACACTTGGCATTGGCTACAATCCTATTTTAAACATGACTAGGAATACCCAGAGGTCCCTTCCAAGCAAAACATTAGTTCTTTAATCTAAATTCCTAAGCCCCAGTGATTCCGTCCAGTGCTGTGATCTACAACAGACTCACATCCATGCTGACATGAGGTAGCTTTATTTGAATTTATTCCACTTCATTCAATGCAAAACATCTGCTATGATGGCTGCTCCACCCCTGGAAGTGTTCCAGGCCAGGCTGGACAGGGCTTGGAGGGACATATTCTAGTGGAAAATGTCTCTGCCCATGGCAGGGGGTTGGAACAGGATGGTCTTTAAAGTCCATTCAACCCAAACCATTCTGTGATTCTAAAATAAATATAATATAAATGAAATAAATAACAGTGGCAGAGGAACTTCCTGTGAGTGTTCAAAAAACAAGCAAACACTTTGCAATATGGTTTAGTGGCCGTGGTGGTGATTGATCAGTTGTTGGACTTGATGATCTTGAAGGTCTTTTCCAACCTTAATGATTTGATGATCTCCTAACTTCTTTTGTTTCAAAAAAAAAAAATTTAACTCATCTAAAGTTTGCATCAGGCTTTATTTCTACATTTTTCAAGACTATGAGAACTATTCCAAAATCTTACTGAGTTGGTATCTGTTTGCCTGAAGTTGTAACTCCCTGCAAAGCTGCAAGATGACAAAGTGCTTCAGATCAGGCTCTGTTTTATTTTACTCCATTCAAAATCCACACTCCCCCACTGTTCACTTTTCAGCTGGGTTCCTGGCTGACACAGAGTGGGGGACAGGGGAAAAGCAGATGCAACAATTTCTGTTTTAGCTGCTGCTCCTTCCTTGCTGCAAACCCTTGAGCAAAAGGCTTCAGCTCCCTGTGACTCAGTTTCTGCTCTTTGTAGCACAAGTTCTGCTAGGTATGAACAATTTTCTGCACTTCTACAGCAGGCAGAGCAGTAATTCCCTTTCCCACATCAAGCCTCCAGATATGACACCGTGGTGAATAATAGAGAGTGTGAGAGAAATCAGCTCCAAACCATTTTTTGGGGTTTTTTTAAAAAGAAAAAAGAACTCCAATACCTCCTTCTAATTTGTTTCTGCAGTTTAGGAAACATACGTTCCACAGTGCACTGAGCTATTTCTAATATGCCCAGCTGTGCAGGTTGATAGGCAAGAGATAAAACCATGCTGCTAATGAAAAACAGCTGCTCATTAGTCAGGAGAAAACTGGTTAGGGTGTTTAGAGATACAATTATTTTTACTGTTCTTGTCCCTTTTACGCTTATGCAGAAATTATATTATTATCAAATCATGTTAGACAGTGTCTCAGGTTGAACATTTTAAAAATGAATGTGGTTCATTAACAATATGATGAATATTTAAGCAGGATTACAGAGCATAATGAACTTCCTTTAAATTTTTTTTCAAGTAGAGAAAGCCCAATAAATTTGCTAATATTTCACTGGTTAATGTTGCAATTAGGTGTACAGCATCTTTTCCCAGCTTTCTGAACATCTCTCTTTTAATGCTGACTCTGAATTTAAGTCTGAGGCACAGGGCTGAAAAGCTGCAATTTTTTAATATTGAACATTAATCAGGTTGATACCTGAAGTAACTCACATAAGCAGTCACCTCATCTGAAAGAAAACCCTGATAAAGGGAAGGAAATAAAGCCAAATGCTCACTACCTCAAAAGTAAAATAAAACTGAAACTTCATCCTCTGAATTACCATTGTTGTTATCTTATCCTCACAAAATTAAGTACAGTTTCTCAACTGAGCAAGACTTTAACCTTTAAGATTCTTCTATTTGTTTGAGGAAAAAAAAGCTGACAAAACCAAGTAGCAAGAAACAATTGAACATTGTTATTTCTAAATATTCCTTTATAAATTCCTTTAAACATCTAATGATTTCATTGCCAGAGCCACATTTACTCAGGGTCTGGACCTTTATCCCAGGAGATTGGTTGTGTAATTTGGAATCTTTCTGCCATTAGCACAGTGGGCTTAGCATTTCTGAGTCTGCTCTGATCAGACAATTTCAGCTCAGTTTACTCAGTGAGGAAAAGCAGCAAGATGAAAGACAAAAAATAAAGGAGATGATTGACTGAAGATCTGCCTAAGAGCAATGGTGGAATCACAGCCCCTGGAGGGTTTTAAAAGGTGTGTTTAGGTTGCACTTAGGGACATGGTTTAGTGGCAGCTTGGCAGTGCTTGATGATCAAGTGGACTTGATGATCTTAGAGGATTTTCCAACCTCAGTGATTCCATGACTCTGTAAGCCTCTGTGGCCAAATATTTCTCTTGTGCTCTCTCCCTCTCCAGACTTAGAGATGGAAGGAAAGGATATCCCTAGACAGAATTTTACAGACTCAGATATCCACATTGGATGGTTCAGCAGAAATCTCTTAAATGAGATAAGCCTGGCTGGAAATGTCCATATAAAAACACTTTACCCCAAATTCTATTGTTTCATGCCAAAAAACCCCACCTTTTTTTTCTCACCCCCCATAAAATGATGAATTCAGGGAATTATTTCACTGGCATGTCTTGAACAGGAAAAAAATGGTTATTTCCAAGTTATCTCCAATAGCAAATCAACACATCAGGAAATATGCAGAACTCTTCTCTGCTGGCAAGATCAAAACTGGAAACAGTTCCATTGTAATATTTATTCATTTATCTGAATCATTTGGAATTTACCAACACATGTCTGCTGTGGAGAAACAGTGTGGAAACTGAATCATGAGCAAAGTTCACTGCTAATAAATGTCTTGAGGCAAATCCTTTTTTATCCCTTATGTTGCAGGTAAAATAAACAAGAGAAATTATCTGCACTTACTCAGAATCCCAACCCTGGGACAAAGTCTTTGTGCAAGATGCTGTACAATCATCAGCTGAAAAGAAAGTTACAGCCCTGGGAATTTAATAGACTGAGTAGTTAATAAAAGACAAATGAGTGGAGATGGAGACCAGGGAAGGATGAGAAGTCAATGTTTATCTGGAGACAAAAGATGTGTAATGTGCTGACAAGCTCCCAGTGTCAAGATGATTTTCATAAGAGTGAAGAATTGTGAAGCCTAAAGAAACTGTTTTTCAAGCATGGAGGGAGAGTTATTTCTCCCAAATAAAGGCCAAAACAGCAGCAGGCACAAACCTGGGATGGAAAGTGGCAATTTATTGGGTTTTGGGTTTTCCCTTGGCTGTGGCTCACATGAGCTCTGTGTCACCAAGTGGTTGATGCATCACTGGTATCTCGTTATGTGGCTGAACTTCTGGTCTTTGGGATCACCTCAATAAAATTCTGGGGCTCTTCCTCAAATGTCACCAGTTTGCCATTACAGGGTGGCCCATGGGACAATCCAGCTGCCCTGGGAGTGAAAATGCATCTTCAAGGTTGATTCTCTGCATTACACAATCCTGCTTAGGTAGAAACACGTGGAATAATTGTTTGCATGTGTCTGAGCAGCACACAAATCATCCACATCTGCAAATGTTAAATATTTCTCTCACAGTAAAGCACATCCAAAAAAACCTCACTTGAGCTGACCCCTCTTGATTTGCAAACCTCACCTGGACATGTCAGTTTAGAATGTGGGACATTGCCCAGAGGAAACCATGCTGTGACTGCTGTTAGTTTTCCTTCTGATTGTTTCCTCTGTTCTCTGCTCCCAGATCAGGTCTCAGGTGAGTTTTTTCACTGTGTGCACAGCAGGTCTCCAGCCCAGGGCTGGCAGCCACCTCATGCAAACTGGAAAAGAAATCCCACTGGCCAGCAGCACATGGTGAATCAGACAGCAGAGGAGGCTTTGGATTGGAGTCACACAGCAGCCAAAACAACAAAAAATAAATAGATGAGCAGAGTTTTGCATTATTATCAGCACAATCTGCAATAGCTCAGAGTGGAGAGCTGATTATTGCTCTGCTACTTACTGAAAAATATCGTGTTATTTATAGTGCTGAGTAAATACCAAATTATAATCATCTACTTCAAGTCTGTTCGGTGTTTTCCTCTCCAGGTGGTCTCCTCTTTTATCCCTGTGCTGCAGCCTAGAGGAGTTGTCAGTCACCAGGCTGAAAGCTCTGCACACCATGGCCAATTGGAAAAACAAAACAAGGAATTTTGCTAACTTCTGTTCTCCATTGGGAAGGAAACTCCAGCCTGGCTTTGGAGAATTCTGCTGCCAAGCTGGGACAGGTCCTTTCCCCTTTTAAATAAGAGTGACAACCTTTACAGCATTCAAGATAATAAATAACATCATGATCTGATTAAACACCTCCAACAACTTAAATTACCTGATTAAAAACCTTCAGTTCCTGAAAAGGGCTACAAGAACTCTGCAGAGGGACTTTTTCCAAGGTCATTTAGTGACAGGACAAGGGGAGTGGCTTTAGGGTGAAGAGAGCAGGTTTAGATTTGATGTGAAGGAAAATTTTTTCTCCTTAATATCAAATATTTCAGGTGAGGCCCTGGCACATATTACCCAGTGAATGGGAAGCTGTGGATGCTTCACCCCTGGAAGTGTCCAAAGCCAGGCTGGATGGGGCTTGGAGCAACCTGGGATTGTGGAAGGTGTCCCTGCCCATGGCAGGGGGTGGAACTGGATTTTTTAAGGTCCTTTCCAACCCAAACCATTCTGTGAATCCCCAGCATAAATATATTTTGGGTATATTTCAATATTTATTTCTGCAAATTTGCAACTTGATAAAGTAGGAGGCTGCAATTCTCTGTACAGTTTCCCTGCTGGTTTAGTTCTGGGACTTTCAGGAAGTTTTACAACTCAGCTGCTTTCCTCATTATCTGTTCTGCTGTTCCTCTGCCCCAGGTTTTACATCAGGGCTCAATCTCAGTACCTTGAGTCTATCTTGGAATAATTTATTGACTCATCTAGGCCTTAGCCAACTTTCAAATGACTCAAGTCATGTTTTGTCAGTGCTCTGAGGGTTGTAGTCAGTCCATCTCAAACTGCACCACCCCCTTGGGGATGCAGGGGATGCAGACTGAGAATGAAAGAGAAGTTACCAGGCTCTCTAATATTTCAGGGAAATCAGCAGTGAAAGATGGGACAGAAATCCTGGAGAGGAAATAAATGTACCTAAACTAGAAGGTTGGTAGTAGGAAAAATGATTAGACCCTGGAGAAAAGCTGGCAAAGCTCTGTTATTTGCTCTCTTCTGTTTTGCCATGCCAGAGATGAATTTTCATAGGTCATGAATGCCATCAGGAGGGGGGGAAAAATGTTAACTTAGGCTAAAATAACCTTAGAGAGCAGGTAATCTGGGCTTTCCTTCCATCAAGCAGCTAAAATTCAACCTGATGTTTCCCACAGGCAATATCTGGAACTGCTAAATTGAATTCAGATTTACTAGATTGGTACCAGGATCACAGGCCTGGCTTTTTCTTTCCAGAAAGACTTATGTCGTTTCACTTTTCCCTATTCATCTCTCTTCACATATCACTGTCCAAAGGGGAAGGAAGTACAGAAATTTCTTTTCTCTGAGCATGAAATTATGTGGAATTTTCCTCTTAAGAAATAACCTTATCGTTGCAAGAAAAGAGTCCACCTAAATAAGGCTTTTTCAATAATCACATTTGTAGGCAAGAAAAGGTCAGAGGTGGAAAGGGAAAATATGAATGGCATGAGGAAGTAAAAATCCCTGGTTTGTTTATTTACACATGCAGAATTTTGAACATGTCAACTGGAGACTTCATGAAAGAAGGTAACCTGATTTGTAAAAGAAGTAGTTTTTTGCAAAAAGAACTGCTAAATGAAGCTATCAACAGAAATCTGCTTTTCCCAGGTGGATTATATTCTCTATTTGTGCTCCCAGAAAGGGAACAGAATAAACCAATCTCCACAAGCACTCTTCAAACAAATGGTTTTCAATCTGGTTTTAAATACTTGCTCCTGGGGTAAAGTAAAACTGTCTTAAATTGTAAAACAGGGACATTGAAACAGAAATATAGGTTTTTACTCTTTTCTGCAGTAGTGGCTTTGATATACTCATGTAAATGAAAGGCCAAGAAGAGGGGTTTGAATACAGATCCCTGATTTGTGTTTAGTGTGAGGGACTGGAGTCCCCTTTGTGTAAACATGAGGGAAATTCCTCATGGCTCCAGTCTATAATGTGAAGTCACAAGGCTGAAATGGCTGAATTTTACTTTCAAAAGTAACCTAGGGATAAACCCTCAAGGGGAAAAGAACATGTAGGGGCACAAAATGCAGGCAGTTTGGATGAAAATATTATTTTTTAGGCAGTGAGTCATGAAATTCTCATTGGAATATTTTTGACTATTGATGTGCACTTAATGGGGGTTCAGTGACAAGATCGACAGGACCAGAGGAAATGGCTGCTGATCTGAATTAATGTTTTTATTTTACTGCTTTCCCCAGGGAAGCCCAGCTTGTCTCTCTAGTGCTCAGAGGAAAAGTGTTACTTCTGCCAAGTTCTTTACCAAAGTTGGAGCTTTTCACCCTAAAGCTCTCCCTGGGGAGAAATCTCAAAATCTTCAAGGAGCAGCTGCTTTCATATCTCCTGTTTTCCACAACTCTTTCCTTTGCAATTAGTCCACAGTGGTCTCCAAATAAAATTAATTTGGGTTATAATCCCCCTACCACCTGAGCTGCAAATGGAGAAGAAGAGCTTAATACATCTCACACTTCCCTCCAAATCTCCCAAGTGCTGCCGAAAGGAGATGTCTCACACCAGTTCCTTCCTTCAAGAGCTGCTCCACTCCTCCTGCATGCAGGAACAAGGCACCTCCAGGATAGATGTTTTGCCTCTTAGAAGACCAGAAAAGGAAATCTTAGTAAGATTTTCCACATTACACTTTAGTTGCCCCAAAAAACAGGGGGGTTTAGATTGCCTCGAGGCTCATTTGATCTGAGTGAATAGTCAAAGATGATGCTGTGAGGATTTTTGCAACCAAGACATTTTTCCCCATCTATGCAACAACTCATCCTTCTCTTCCAGAGAAGAGATTTTCATGGAATTACAGAATGGTTTGGGTTGGAAGGGACCTCAAAGATCATCCAGTTCCACCCCCTAACATGGACAGGGACACCTTCCACCATCCCAGGTTGCTCCAAGCACTGTTCAACCTGGCCTTGAACACTTCCAGGGATGAGGCATCCAAAGCTTCTCTGGGTAACCTGTGCCAGGGCCTCACCACCCTCCTCAAAAGGAATTTCCTTCTAATATCTAATCTAAATCTACCCCCTTTCAGCTCATTTTCAACACAAGCATTACCTTATGCCAAAATAATGTAAATATAGGGGCTCTTTTAGCACTTTTTAAGTGTCTGTCCAACAAATCTCTGGATAGCAATGCTCCCTATACCAGCACCATCAAAACCTTGACCAAAGGGATAATCTCAGATAATAAAGAGTTAAGAAAGAGGTAAGAAAGAAGCCCACACTAGTGCCAGTGACATTTCCCTGCTGGATAGTTTAGGAAGAAGCCTTCACTTTGAAACAAAATCTAATTGGAGTTTGTTTGGTATTCAGCTCTCCTACTGACTTAACAAGCCGCTGGAAAGTCTAATAAATATTGACATGATCCTTTTCCCTTTGGCAAGGCCTTCTGAGAACTCAGTTTTGCAGCTCAGTGATGCCTCCCTGTGTTGCCTGTGTCACAATATAGAGAGAAAAAAACCCCCATGGCCAGCACCCACATCTACATGGAAATCTAATGAGTGTGTTTCAAAATTTCCTCCCACCAGTTCAGCTGAAAGAGTCATGAACTTGATTTCAAGCAAAGAGAAATTCAAACCCCATTGCACCATGGGCATCTGGCTTGGGTTTTACCCTCCCAAAAGGGGAGGACAATATGAAAATTGTAGTTAATAATTGCAATGGTTGCACATTTGTTAGTGCTTACTTACTCAATATGATTCCTCTTGTGTTATTCCATTGGAATTAAAAGTGGAATTAACCCTGGGGACAGCATGAGAGAATTCTTGTTGCCTCTGGGTGGGTCTCAAGGTCTGGAAAGAGAGCTGAGCAAAGCAGGGAGACAGCAGATTTTGTTTTGAACTTGAGTTTTATTTACTGATGCTTTGGAAGGCATCATAAAATACAGCCACAAATAAATCCATAGGTAAGAATAAGTTTAGACTCTCAGCTAAAGGGTATTCAGTGTCAGTTTAAAGGGGTGATAAAGCTTCACAGCATAACAAGAGAGAATTAGTAGAATGAAATTGGGGTGAGGGACTGGTCAGAAGAAAAACACAATCTGTACAATCTTAGATGAAGATTTAAGTGGAACAAAAAGAATAATCACAGACCATTTTACAAGGTCTTGGTAATTCTCTCCTCTGGTTTCACCTGTATCCACCTTCATGTTTATTTCTTCTTTATTTCATGTTTATTCAACTCCACCTTCATGTTTATTTCTTCACCTCTCTACCTGCCAAGGTCTCCCTCAGTCCCACACCAGCAGCTCATGTCCCACTATCTTTGGGGTTGCAGCTGTGGGGCAAATCAATAAGGGATTCTTTGGTCACCACAAGAAGACAATGGGGAGGTGTCCTGCAGTTGAAAATCACAGTTTTGTGCCCATGTGTTCCTTTCTAGCTGATTGCAAATGGCTTTTGAAGGAGCTGGTGTCTTTGCATTTAGTTTGCAGATGGAGGAAACTGCTTTACTGGGATGGAGAAGTCTGGCCAAGAACATCTGGGCAGAGGAAAATTGTGGACTTTTCATCCCTGGAAGTGTTCAAGGTCAGACTGGACAGGACTCTGAGCAGCCTGGTCTAGTGGAAGTTGTCCCTGCCCATGGCAGGGGGTTGGAAATAAATGATCTTTAAGGTCTCTTCCAGTTCAAATCTTTCTGTGATTCTGTGAGAAAAGGAGTTACTCTTCAAGACTTTATGTCTGTAGTTGTGAGATGATTTCTCTGCTCTTTCATGTGCCAAAAAGCCCAGCTTTGGAGCACAAAAAAAGTACTGTGTGTCTCTTTGCACCTGCCAGAGTAGGACCAAGCAACACTGAATGAAATTATGCTGCTGAACTTTCACGGGTTTTAGATGAAAAGTGAGCCTGGGACACAATTAAGTGTTGCTTCTTCTCCACAGGGTGTGTGAAGGTGGTACAAACTCTGATAATCCAGAAAATGGATGTTAACAGTCTCCCCAAAAAGTTACCAAGCCCAGTTCCCATGTGAGCTGCACACAAAATGTGCTCATATATATTATAGAAACTAAAATATCAGTCTAATTTATTTTATGCCCCATTCCTGTCAGTGTTTAAGAGGCATCTGGACAATGCCCTTAATAATTTTTGTTATTATAACTTTGAACTTTTGGTCAGCCCTGACACGGTCAGACTTCCCAAGTGTTCATTATAGTCCCTTCCAGCTGGAATTATTCTGTTCCATTCTATTCTATTCTATTCTATTCTATTCTATTCTATTCTATTCTATTCCATTCTATTCCATTTCATTCAGTTCTGTTCTTTTCTGTTCTATACTATTCTACTCCATTCCATTGTATTCTAGGCACACCCAGTGGAAATTATTGGAGGCCAGTTATAGGATTCCTTTAAAGTGGGACTGAAGGAAATAGTTTGGAAAGTACTCAAACACAAGCAGGAGAACGATTTAGATGAAACTAATAATTCTTTTCCATCTTTTTATCCCTTTTACTTTGTTTTCCTGTCCCTCTGTGCTTATGAAGAACCATCAAGGCCCTGAGCAGGCTGGAAGAACAGTCCCTGGCATGCTCTTGGTCAGGGTGCTGTATGGCCAAAGGGCAGAAATGCAATTTCCAGCCCTTCCTATCCTCTTCTTCCCAAGCACAGCAGCAACAGGAATCACCACCTTGATTCCTAACAGTTTTATGCAGCATTTCCTGGCACTCCCATGCTTACCTAGGAAAGAGCATGAAAAAACAAAAATCAGAAATACCATTTGGGTCCTTTTGGGGTGGCTGCCTTCAATATAGCATTTTAAAGAGAAATTGTTTTTACTTCTAATTTTCCCTTTTAGAGGGGTTAGGGTTTTATTTAAATTTCTATAAAAACTATTTAAATTGTTTTGACTGAGGGGGTGTTGAATTCACTCTTAAATCTCCTGGTTGATATTCAAATAGTACTTTGGTAACAGAGGTAAGTACTGATCACACAGATTATCAAATCTTTCAGGTTCTTCTGGGGGTAAAATACGGAGAAATACTCAACCCAGAGATTTTTTTTTATTATTGCAGAAGGGTAGAAACTTGGGTCTTCAAAGAATTCAGAGACTGGAGGGAGAATAAAAAGAAGCAATTTAACACTGAGAAGTGCCTGCAAGCAGCACATCTTACAAAGGTGCCTTGCACTGGCACTGATCTGCAAGCATTTGGCCCTTTTGTAACAAACTGCTGAGATTTTATGTTTTGATCTCATGAAAATTGACCCTTGGTCAGTTTGCAGCTGACAAGATACCTGTGATAATCCAGCCCCCAGCCCAGAGCTGCCTGCAGAACAGGCTCTCCTGACTGTGGATGGGTGGAATACAGTGGAGTTTCTCATTCTCCCTTGAAATACTTGGTTTTGATCATCCGTGAGTGTTTCCAGAACAGGCAGGAGGAGACCCAGCAGAAGCAGCTCAATGATCAGCTGACTGCTAATTAAAATTACCCCCGATAAGCTCACCACCTTATCCTCTTGTCCCTACTTAGAGTGGGGACATGCTGGAGTCCCCATTTCTGCCCCTGCTCCCTGCCGATGTCCAGCAGGATTCACCCCTCTTCTCCTCACTCTAATTCCCAGCCCAGCAACTCTCTCTGTCTCTGTTTTCTGGTGATGAGTGCTCACAAAATTACAGTGAAAGCTGCAGTCAGAGGTCATTTTCTGCTCTGCCTTCTTCACCAGAAAAAGCTGAGATCCCCGTGATGGACCACTTGGTTTAATGTGAGCATGAGGCATTTTGTTTTTCAAGTCCATGAAGTTAAGAGCTATTAAAAGGCAGCTGCTTATTGACAAGCTATCAAATAAATTTGGAATGCATCCTGCTGTGCAGCCATCTGATGAAGCCGAATGGGAAAGCTAATGACCCTCACGCTATACTTGCCATAAAATATGGCCTTTATTTCAGCACTTGAGGTTTATTTTGTAGTGGAGCAAGGAAGGAAAATGGAATGCATCCCATTTCGCTCCGGCAAGGAATCTCACACGAACATTTTGGTTACAAACCACCCAAAAAAACTTGCTCTGTACATCCTGCCATGTGATCTTCCAGCAAGCTCGAGAGCAAAACAGAGAGAGCAAAACAGAGTCTGTGGCAGGCAAAGCAGCTCCTGACTTCTGTGAATTATTTGGAGTTATTCCTCAAATACGAGCTGCAACATCAGTTGGGGGATATCAGTTAATTAGCTCTGCCAGTTTTCTCCTGCTGAGAAGCTGACCCAGTTGTTATAAATAATTCAGAGCCTTTTCATGCTCCGTGTGCTGCAGTGGTGTAACTATCTGTAGAGTTTTGCTGATAGTGACATCTCAGGCTCATGTGACCAGCAGGGATAAAATCAGATATTTGTTTTTATCAGCAGCACGCTTTGCATGGCATTGCCTGTCTCCTCTGATTGGATGGAAATAACTGAGAACGTGATTTCCAATAGTGAAAATGAATTTGGAAATAATCTTCCTGGCACAGGCTAATCTTTTTTTCCTTTGTCTGTATAGCACCCAACACAACAGCAGCCTGACTATGCTTGTAATGTTAGCAAAATTCAGATAATAATGTTGAACTGAAATGCACCCAAGTGCAGAGGGTAATCTGCTGTTTAAACTCTCAGAGTGAAGGATGTAACCCATTTGTTCTTGCACTGGGACACATTTCACATACTGCAGACCTTCCCCACTATTTACTGAGGTATTGACTGTTTTCTTTAATGCTGCTGCACTAAGTAAGAAGCAAACACAGTGAAGGCATTGGGCAGGTTTTACTCAGAGGCACCAAACTTAAGCTGACAGCAAGAGCAAACACTCAGGTGTAACCATACATCTGCCTCCAACCCCATGCACTCAGTCAATAATCCTGGCACCTCAGGCCATACATTTCTGATTTCAGAAGGCAGATCAATGAAAGGCCAAAAAATCACACTGTCCATGTAAATTAACTCAGCCAATTGACTTATGTCTATATTTTATAAATAACTGATCTGTTGATGAAGAAGATCCCAGTGACACTGGAAGAGATGTCAAATATGGAAGTGAAATTTTGGAGAAAGAGCATTTGTGGGGAGCAAAAAGAAAAATAGAGGAGATATAAAATCCAGAGTATTTGTCTATCTTTGTTAGCTACCAACACTCATATTGCCTCAAATCCACCCCATCTTCCCTCATGCCCATGAACTACTCCTTGTCACAGAATTATAGAATGGTTTGGGTTGAAAAGGACTTTCCAGATCTTCTCATTCCAATCCCCATGCCATGGGCAGGGACAACCTGAACACTTCCAGGCATGGGGCAGCCACATCTTCTCTGGGCAACCTGTGCCAGGGTCTCACCACCCTCAAAGTACAGAATTTCTTCCAAATATCCAATCCAAATCTACCCATCTTCAGCTTAAAGCCATTCCCCCTTGTCCTATGAATATATGCCCATTTTAAAAGTGCCTCTTCAGCTTTTTTGTGACTCTTGTTCAAGCATTGAACAATAACATCACTCCCAGAGCCTTCGCCAGGCTGAGCAATCACAGTTCTCTGAGCAAAAAACCTTTTTGCCAACACTCTCCAGAGGAAGACACAACATTTGTTTCTGTGCACCTTTGGGCTGGCAAAAATCAGTTTACATACATGTCTGGATGAAAAAAAAAGAAGTATGGCAATGGATAAGCTCACTGGACTCCATTACACAGCATGTTCTGAAGGAAATCACTGTTTTCACAATTCTCCAAACCATTTGCAGGCAGCAGCTGGAATGTTTACACCAGTGATGGAATATTATACTCAAAATATGTCCTGTTTTCTACTCATTTTTCCCTAAATATGTATCACGAGGCACAGTCAGGGATAGGCTTGCTGAGCACTGGACCCAGAGGGTCACCCTGATGTCTGATATTCTCACGTTATGAAAAATCAAGTTGGTGCTGAATTAAGTGGTCTTTCAGCCTCTCTAAAATCCATCTCAGCCAGCAGTGGCCATCTAGGCAGATTTTTAGGAGCTTGGCTGTTTCTCACATGACTACAGATAGTGTCTACAGTGAAATCAACATCCACATCCACAAACCACCTCAGGATCATCCTGTAGCAAACTGAAGTATGTCAGCAGACACTAGAGAGATTCCTGGTTTCCCTAAGTAGCTCTGCATGTTTTATCAAGACATAAAATCACTCTGATGGGTGATTAAATCTATCATAACTAAAATGGGAGCTTAGATTTAGACACCTCAAGTCAGATGACGTGTGCTACCCATCATCTTACATAAGAAACAAGGAGGTGTTTCCAGAGACCTAAACATCCCAGCCTTGAAGCTTTGCAAAGGATGCAATATAGATGTTATATTTATTTGGTGTTCTGGAAATCCAGACTGATTTTAGTGAATAATTATATTATTGTTAGTGGTTATTTGTAACGGAAGGCTGGGGAGGGACTTTTGACAGCAGCATTCAGTGACAGCTGAATGGCTTCAAGGCAAAAGAAGGTGTCTTTAGACTGGATATTAGGAGGAAATTTCTTATGAGGAGTGTGGTGAGGCTCTGGCACAGGTTGTCCAGGGAAGCTGTGGATGCTTCATCCCTGGAAGTGTCCAAGGCCAGGTTGGACAGGGCTTGGAGCCACCAGGGACAGTGGAAGATGTCCCTGTCCATGTTAGGGGGTGGAACTGGATGATCTTTGAGTTCCTTTCCATCCAAAACCATTCCATGGTTCTCTTTGTTAAAAATAAAGAATTTTATGAGTCTTCTGACTAGATATATGACTATAGAAGTGAAAAACAAAGGAGGTTAAGAATAATACCTTTTAAAACCTGGACTTTTGGTTAACAGGATGAACTGCTGAGATCCTTCCCTACCTACTGAACCTTCTGTGCCTAAAATGAAATGCTTAACGCTTTTCTGTAAAAGTCCTGCTTTGGGCTAATTTAAGACTAAAGCTCCTGAGAGCTGAATATTTATTTTTACTTCACTGCAGGCTGGTCAAACACAACTCAGCTCTTTTTTGGGCTCTCCCCATGTTACCATCAGCCAAATTAACAAGCCTGGATGAAAAGATCCTCAGGGCTGTGAGGGTGAGCAGATTCCTGCTGGGGATCCTGCACTGATTCACTGATCCTCTCATCCCTGGAGGAAGCTAGAAAAGAGCTCTGTCCCTCTCCTGAGCTCCAGCTTGCTCCCCTCAGTGTCCCAGCAGTAAATCTCTGTCGCCCACACTTGGCTTTTCTCTCCAGACAGGCAGATGCAGAGCAGCAGCCCCTGAAGAAAGAGCATTTTCCAACATCCATGGAAAAAGCCTCCATGCTTTTGCCAGAAACCAGGCACTTTACAGCCCCTCCTGGTCACTGGGGGAGAGTTTTGTGCCTCTGCTTTGTGCCAGCTCCAGCTGTGATGACTTTGCAAACCCTGGTGCCAAAGGCTGTCAATAAAACTCTGTCCTGCATGCATCTAAAGCAGGAACCACATATTTTTTATGGTAAGGCAACATCTCCACAAATAAATTCAGGGAATCTGAGAGCATTTTCCATCACTGAGGCCAGAAATTACTTAACTTTGTACAATTAAACTCTTTTCAGATTGTGAATTGAAGTTGCTGCATCCAGACTGACCACTGGGAAGGGTTTTGGGTCTGTGCCAACTATCAGTCAGCATCCAGGAGTGGTAAAGACAGTGCCCAGGCTAAAACCCCATCAGAGATCATTGTAAAAATGTTTATCAGCAAATCTCAGTGCCCAGAATTGTTTCCTAATGCAGTTTTGTTTCCTAGTGTAGCAGCAGTCCTTACAGCCTGTGTGGGGACCTGGGTTCTGGACACCCTGGTAGCAGGTGGCCTGGAACAATCAATGTTTGTTTGAAAATAAATATTTTACAGTGGTTGCAACGACAGGCTGAGTTTTCAAGCACAAGGGGTGGTATTTGTCTGTGAATCTTATAAAACTGGGCTTCAGGAGGTTTTGGTGACTGTAAATCCTGCTGGGCAAATGGAGAATTTCTGAGGAACGAGGGAGATTATTTTCTTTTATAGATGCTTCACACACTGGGTGTTGCCTTCAGAAAACACTGCTTTTTGCATGTAGAACATTAAGTGATCAAAGCATCTCCGAGCAACTGAATTTCAAATGCACCCAGTATGTTGCTATGCTATTAACATGCTGAAAGCCCCTTCTGTCATCAGTTTGGTTATAGCTGATTGGAATTAAAGCTCTACAGAGTCAAACTTTGAAAGAAGGTGGCTGCTTATTTTATTTCAGTTTTTTCCCCCCATAAAATTACGTTCTGGAAACTCTCATGGTGATAATTGTTAAATAACGAAAATATACAATAACAATTCTACTCTCTCCTGCGTCGTGAGCTTTATATAGCACAATATTATGAATATTCTATGTGATTTCTTTTTTTTTTTTTTTTTTTGTTTTGAATGTGATGGAAATGTGAGGTAATCTTAACAAAGCACAAAGAGATCCACACGTTGCTATTTTTAACCTCTATGGGGAGACGGAGCAAATAGCCCACCCACCCAGAAGGAAACAACAAAGCCTCATATTCATCCTAATTGTTTCCGTGGGATTTCAGGGCTCAGGGTATGGAGACAATAAATTTCCAAAACATCACTTCATCCTCCTGCTTTATAATCGCCCATTGTACAGCTGTTCCCCGCACAATGTGGGTGGCAGATGTCTCTAACAGGGCTTTAGAATCTCTAAACCTGCTAATGAAAAGTGTTTAATCCCTGCTCGCCAAGGCAAAGCTTTAATTGGTGAGGCTGCTGGTGCTGCAGGCAGCATGTCAGGAGCACACATCAGGACACCATGGTTACCAGGAATGCTGGGCATGAGGATGGGGAGCTCACATCTCAGCCTTTCATCACCACCAGTGCTGGAGGGATAATCAGTGATTTGTATCCTTGCTCCAGAACTGTGCTTCCATCTCAATTGCTAAAATACCAACAACAGCCCTTCGAGTGGAGCTGATTCACTCTGAATTTTGGGGCTCATCGTTGCCACACCATCCCCAGACTCCTCTTCTGCTGCCTTAGTCACACCACTGAAAGCAGGCAAGGTGTGGAGATCATGTGGAAAGTTAAAAATCCTGCCTGTGAAATGGCAATTATGATGTGTTAGATCAGAAGGATCATGAGTTTCCAGCAGCAGCAGGATGGATTGGAAGGTGCAAATTTTCTACTGAGTGTTTCATGGAGGGAAATTGAGGGAAAAAGAGATTTTACAGACTTGAACCTGGTGTGGTTTCTTTCTGAGAGGTGTTGTGCATCCTGAACCGTCCTCCAGGGATTTCTTTGCTCGTGAGATAACACAACACATCCAGAGGAAGGGAAAGAAACCTTTAATTTGTACCTCAATTAGTTGTTTCCTTCTCACCACTCTGAGAGGGCGATTGACTGGTGATAAATGGATGCTGCCAGCAGTTGTGGCTGAAAGTCAACAGATCCTGGTGACCTCTGGGTAGGAGATTGTTGTTACCCAGCCAATCTTGATGCTCCCAAAGATAGTTTTTATTGCCAGAACTGGTGATGTGGCCAAACATCTGCTGAACTCTGATCCAAACTGGCCACTGGGCTACTTCTCACTGATTTTGGGATCTCACCCCTGTCAGCAGTGGTGTCTTTAGGCTGCCTTCTCTTCTGAGCCCAGCAAGAGCCCAGCACCAGAGACACATCTCCAGCTTTAATTTTTCCTTCAGCTCCATCAACACATACATGTAAATCTATCTTTGCATTGTGTTTCAGAATTAAAAGCACCAGTGAGGAGAAGCAGCTCCAAATGTTGGGATTCTTGGAGCTGTGCTGTGCAGAGACAGGAGTTGGACTCTTTAATCCGTGTGGATCCCTTCCAGCTCAGAATATTCTGTGATCCATTATTCCCACTTAATTCAGATGGAGGCATTTATTCCCCAGACACCTAAAAATGGGGGAGGTGAATCCCACCCTCCATATTTCACTGCCAAAGAATCATATTCCTTCTTTACAAGTGACTCCCTCTCACTCCTTTTCTTTCAGACTTGTAGATATTTAAATATTTTAAGCAATATGAAGCAGCTCTGCCAAGGACCATGAGAGCTGGAGTAGCATAGAGTATTCTAGAGCTTTGTGAGGACAGCAAACTCTCTTCAGACCTAGGTGGGAATTCAAGTCCCTACAGGCAGAAAACAGTTTGAACTCCATGAACATCCTCCATGAACAGCCAAACTTGTGTTTTAATAAACATTGGAATCTCCAGATTGAACTGGTATCAAATAAAATCTGCCACAGTCACAATAATTCTTTCATTTAATGTTTATTTATTTATTTATATATTTTGCTTGACATTTACAGGTACTTACCCAAATTTAAATGACCACACAGTTAAACCCAGCTTTACATAATCTTAATTAAATGTTATAAAAATGCCATGGATTGAGAAAAGTTATGCTGGATTGACTCGCCAGGAATAATCATGTGCTGTGGATAGAGATGCATAGATAGAGATGCAGCTACATTCATTTCCCAAAAATTATCAAGTGGAAAATAAGGCAAGCTTACAGTTCTATCACAGATATTTTTTTTTCCTTCAGAGCTCAAGAGAGTATTTCTGGGAATAAACTGAATGATAAAAAGTCCCTTTCACTATCTGATTACTCTTTACTGATACAGCATCTAATATAAAAATAGCCCAGAGCCTTTATAAAATTCAACAAAGTGAAGATTTTTGACAGCAATCATTTCTGAATATAGTAATATATTCTTTTATTTACAGTCAGGATTGAAACAAGGCAGGAAAAAGCTCCACCAGAACCTTTTATAAAACCCACAAGTTTCACTGCAAGAAAATTAAATGATACAGATTTGACACAGGAGCAAAAGGCGTGATAACAATATATGTGCATTTTTTGGGGATGAAGGAAATGAAAGAATGAACTAATTGCATTTTTATCTTAAAAAGAAGTTAATAAATTACCATTTCAAAGTGGGATTTACATATTCCAACACTTTGCAAAGATTAGCTCTTTCTTTGATAGTTTTTTCTTTCTCATTTTATTATCCTGTCTTTTGGATGAGATACTCAAACAAAAAAAAAAAATTAAAAATAAATTCAGAAGCCCATTCCTTTGCAGTCATTAAAAGGTCCTATGGCACTTTCCACAAGAGCTGGAAACGTTTTAAACATCACTGTCCTGGCAGAAGTCCAACTTGGGTAATTACATTCCGTCCTGCCTCAAAGAAATCCTTTCCTCAAGCTATAATTTCATTTGGAGACATTGTTCCACACTTCTCTGCCTGGAAACGATTGCTCCGTGATCTCAGCTGCCACATTGCAGGCAGGAAATAGCTGCATTTGAGTGCAACTAAGTGTTTCCTACAGACTCCCTGTCATTCCATCTCCCCACTGCACACCTGAGTCCAATCCACACTCCAAAACCTGCTCCCCATGTGCACCTGAGTGAAGCCCTCAATACGCCAAATACAGGTGATTTCTGTGGGAAGAATGAGGAATAATGTGCTGTATTTCACAAAACAACAACTGCAGTCATTTGTCATTTGTTGTGTACGGGCACCTTATGGTTGCCACAGTCTGCAGCAAGGAATTTGGAGGTAAATAGAGTTGACAGCTTATATCACAAACTTCCTCGAGGATAAAACACTATAATGGATGATTCAGAAATGGGAAATGGCCATGGGACTTCAGAGGAAAATGTTTCCCTACAAACATAAGGTGCATCATTATTGTCTTTGACTCCTGTCACAGGATCTGAATCCTTTTCATATTGAGCAGGATAAGAGGAGATCTCCCAATGTCTTTTCAGGTCATCTCCACGAAATTCAAGCTGGAGGTTATGTTCCTCATCTGCATAATTTTTTCTCTCATGGAGTGGCAGCACCATGTCTAATTGTAGACAATTACAAGATCTAAAAGTAGGTTTGAAGATCTACTCTGCCATCAGTGGAGAGCAAGACTCCATAGGCAACCAGCCCTTCCAAAGATGGGTCTCTAAGGATGTGAATATATGAATATTTTGAAGTTATTATAGATAAATTCTGCTATATGCTGCACTCCTGGTTGCTGAGGTTTGCTGAGATGAGTTGTACCCAGAATGGAGAGAATCTGAATGTGAATCAAAATACAGTGTGTTAAAAAAAAAAAAAAAAAAAAAAAAAAGGTGTGCTGTGCTGTAGTATAGTGTGAGTAAATGGGGATGAAAACTGTCTCTCATCCTGAAGCCAGAAAAACACACAGGGTTATGGTCCTGCCCTCTCTGGGTGGCTGAATCATAGAGCATTTTATCAGTCTGCTTAAGGGAAATGATCTCTGAGTCAGTAATTTGCCCTCTCATCCCAAGGTCCTACAGACAGTTCAGCAAAAACCTCAGACAACAGCAATCCTCATCTTCCAGAGGTTTCAGCCACAAAGGCATTCAGCACCTAGAGCAATACACATAAACAGAAACAAAGATTTCCACAGTCTTCAACAGGTGCTACATCAGGACCTAACTCAGCTTCATATTTGAACAGGGAATTTTCCTTTTCCTGGATGGGACTTTGCCAAAAGGATTAAACTCTGACTGCCTGTTTGGAAAGAGATTATGTCCTTGACTTGATGTCACTATTTCCTTTCCCCTTAATTAAGTAAAAAACCTCAGCACAGGGGTAAGAAGGAGAGAGAGAGAGAGAGAAAAGAATTAAGGAGAAGCTGACCGGAAAAGCCAAACAGTTAAAGTCTTTTAATTTAGTATTTAAAAGCTTTCCTGTGAGTCTGCTTCTCAGAGATATGACTGTTAAAGAAAATGAATTTTTCTACTTTCAGCCAACCAGAATATATGTACATATTTATACACACCCACAGCACAGACACACGAATGTACAGAGAGGAGGAGGAGGAGAAAAAATTATACTGAAAAAGATGTTGAAGTTGTATCAAAAGAAAAAGACGCAGAAAGAATTTTTTTCTGAGAAAATCCATTTTGTAAATCCATGACTAATCCCTGCAGAACACACAAACACACACACACAGAGAGAAAGGTAAAGAATGAAGCAACATAGCTACACTTAAAAACATGTTCAGTTCTTGGCATTTAAACTCAGGATTGCAGCAAACCCCTCCAGGTAGGAAATTTCCCATTGTTCTTTTAAGCACATTTTAAAATAATCTATTTTACCACTCTGTTATGAAAAGAAATAAATGTTTGTCCAAACCCCACCAAAACCCAACACAGGCATCTTGTGGAGGAGCTGTGAGCTAAAAGATTAGACCAGACTAGAGCAGGGAAAGAGCTCACTGAAGAGTTTTATCAGAAGGGTTTTATCAGACATTCATGGTGCCATTTGCAGCTTGAATCTAAATAAATCCTTAAGATTATCCCTCTCTGTGGAAAACACCATGGAAGGAAGGAGGGATGTGCTCCAGGGGCAAAGAGTGGAGAGGGGTCAGAAGAAAAGAAATTGGGGGTTAGTTGGTTGTCTGATATCCCAATGCTCAGGCCATGAGTGTGTCTGTTGTCAAAAAAAGCCCTGAGTTCTTCTGCAGCCCCTCCAGCCCATACAGCCTCATGAAGGTCCTCCTTGTGATTATTACAGATTTTATTGATCAAAAGGGAGCCAGAGAGTTAAATAGCTTCAGTTGTAAGGCATTTCTGGAGGTCTCTGGCTCAACCTGTCACATGGAGTAGGGACAACATCAAAGTTTTATGCAGACCACATCCCTCTTTGTTGCATTTTGATTGCATGAGAAGACCTAAATACAGGCAGAAGGGAATAATCTCTCCCTTTGCCCTAAGCCATTTGGTTATTTATTGCAGCTGATTGACTTCTCCAGCAATGATTTTAAACTAATGCACAGTTTCACACTCCAATGTACACACAGACCTAACTCCACACATCTTCTGAGGATGGATGGACACACGTGCATAAATGAATGAATAAATAAATGTGATGCATGTTCACTTATCCTTACACACATCAGCACAATAATTTGCCACAGTTTGGTTTTCTGTATGAATGAAACCCAGAGAGGCTCTGGGATGGCCCAGGGTCACCAACAGACCCAAACCCTGTGGAGTTTTGATGGTGACATGGGTGAGCTGGGGAAGACAGCACTGAGCATGACAGGGTTGTACAATACTGCCACTGCCTTTGCTCACACTTGTGGCTAAAGATCTCTAAAAGGTTTTTCACCATTTACAAAAATCACCAGCTGTGGCCATGTTGCTCCTCCTCTGGGAGGGATCAGTCCCTAAATCCGTATTTTTGCCACCCAGTCTGGAAAAGTAAGATTTCCCGAAGGACTGAAAAGCAGTGAGTAAGTAAACCCAACACCTTCAGGAAAAAAGGACACCAAGATCTGTTTTTTCAAAGAGATCTGTAAAAGTAGGTCACCTATTGCTGGACTTGGAATGGTTTCCATCCCAGTCCTTTTTCTGCATAATTTTTAGCTAGCCCCTGTCTTTCTTCTTTTAGATCTTGCTTTTTCCAGCTCCAGCCTGCCTCTTGCCAGGCAGCTGTGTATATGGGATGACTTTGGGACATGCTGGCAGGGAGCAGCTTTAAAAATAAACATGGTGATATTCACCAGGAAGACACCACAGGCTGCAGACTCCTTTCTGGGTGATAAAGATTTAATTATTACCTGCTGGCCTTCCTTGCCTCCTTCCCAGCTGTAACAGGTGCCTGAGTTTCATCTTTCTTCCAGCTTTTTCTCAAGGTAATTAAAACTTTATCCTGGAGATAGGTATATTCAAGAATGTGAGTCTCTCACTGCTTTAAAGGGAGACTTTTTATTTTTTATTAACTCTACTAATCAGCAGAGGAATTATATATAAACTAACCTAGGGAGGCTACAGGGAATTCTAGTTTTTATCTGGTACTGTGTTTGCCTGTAAAATAATCCCATTCTGGGGAAACCTGCTATGGTTTTGATTTTAAGCAAAGGTTGTGTTCATTTTATGATCCTGATAGCTTTATTTCACACAACCCTGGGATTTAGTTCTAATCCTGAACAAAATGATTTTTCGTGGGAGAGAAAGAGGCTGCAGCAATGAGGACAAAGCCCTGGCCTGCAGCAGGATTTTTCCTCAGGCTCATTAAGTGACTTGGGGCAAGACCCTCCGTGGTACAATTTATAATGAACCTCAAGTCACTTTGATCACAGTGTGATCAGATGCTCCTGAAGTCTCTCCAAACTCCCTTTTACCAGACATTTGACTACATGGGCTGTGAAAAAGCAGAGAATGTAAAACAGCACCATTAAGACATCTGGACCCCAGAAATGTTATATGTAAAACTTTGAAAGTTGGACTTGATGATCTTGCAGGTTTTATTCAACCTTAATGATTCTGTGACTCTCTGAAGATAACAAGAGTGAATCTTTACAAACTCTCTGATGGTGAGTGACAGGAAAAAATTTTGTGGGGAGATTCACACTGAGAAATTCAGGTCAAAGATTGAGTTAGAAACTGGGATACTGTGTTAATTTAACCACCCACTGCCCTCTTTACACACATTCCCTGTTTTTCCGAGGGATGACTTAATATAGGATGTCACTGAAAAGATTTATGAAATCAATTTCAAAATAGTAAATACATAATAGAAATCACACTCCTTACAGAAAGTCATAGGATCATAGAATAGGTTGGAAGGGACCTGAAAGATCATCTAGTTCCATCCCCCTGCCCTGGGCAGAGACAACTTCCACTGGAACAGGTTGCTCAGAGTCACATCCAACCTGGCCTTGAGCACTTCCAGGGATCCAGGGGCAGCCACAGCTTCTCTGGAAAACCTGGGCCAGGGCCTCACCACCCTCCAAGTAAATAATTTATTTCTAATATCCAATCTAAACCTCCATTGTGCCAGTTTAAAGCCATTCCCCCTTGTCCTGTCACTCCATACCCCTTTGAAAAGTCCCTCTCCAGCTCTCTTGGAGCATTTTTAGGTACTGGAAGATGCTGTAAATTATACTCAAAATCCCTTATCCAGGCTGAACACTCCCAAACCTTCCATCCTGTCTCCATAGCAGAGGGGTTGCAGCCCTCAGAGCACCTTTTTGGTCTCTTCTGGAATTGTTCCAACAGCCCACGGAACCTGAATGTTATTCCCTGAGAGGAAACTCCTTCAAATTGTGCTCCTCTGATGCTATTGGAGACAAAGGAACAAGCTGAACAGATTTTACTCAATCTGCCCATTCTTTTGTAGCTTAGCAAACTCTACTGTTAATGGAAATCATGCAACCATCCTTATATTATTTCCCCTGCATGAGAAAACCGAGGTGGGCTGATTTTTGACAGGTCATTAGGCCTGTCCAAAAACCTCCAACCCCAGTGTTTTATCTTTATGCTTTGAAAATCCTTGCTCAAGTCTTTAAGGCATATGACAAATAAAGTCAAATGACACTTTTTTCTCCCTTACTGTCTCATGCCTGGGGAACGAAGTCACTGAGCAAAACAAATCATTGACATCCAGCCTGGGTAGGTAAATTGTGGGATTCAAAGGTTTCACAGATAAGTGAAGCTGAGGAAGAAACTCCCTTTGGGTTCTTTTGTGTTTGTCAATAAGGTGCTATTCGTATTTGCCATTGAATTTAGACGAGGCTGAAGATCAATAAAGATTCAAGGAAATATGTTCCATATATTTCTTCTTCAGTGCACTTGTTGCTGGATCTGTAAACTCCTGAGTTATAGAATCGAACCCTCAGCTGTTGTAAACTTGTGTGACTTGTTACTACTTTAAAAAAGTTTGGTTCACCTGATGCACATTCGATTCACAGGTACCATATTGCACCACCTTGATTTGCTTCACGAGTTGATTCTGTGTGAAATTTCTGGCAATTTCCTGAGAATTGCAGAAGCTAATTCTCTTAGTGCAAGCCTGTATCACCCTACTCCTTGCAGATATTTATCAAGCTCCATGAAGCCTCATTTTGGCTCCTTTTTACCTCATTGTTCCCACCGAAAATCAGTTCCCAGAGCATGAGTGTGATAATGATTAGGAATGTTCTTCTAATTGCCAGCCTAAATTTATTCATGGGCAGTTTAGTTGTTATTTGTTCCTCTACAAACATTGTCTCTGCGTTTATTTTCTTATTATTACCCCTTCTTGACTTTGTATTTAGTTCAGAGCTTGTAATGAACTCTGCCTCTGTTTTGAGCAGCATTTAGAGAAACCTTCTGTGAGCAGGAGCTCCACTCTGAGCACACAACTGGGACTCCAGAAGGTGCTTAGGCACCTTCTGAAGTGAAGCTTTAAATGGTGGGGTTGTACCAATTAAGGTAAGGAAATGTTCTCCACTGAGTTTTTCACCCCGAAAGGGGGTAAAAAGTGAAATGAAGCAATTGGAGCTTGGGGAAAAGAAGAAGATACAGTTTCGTGGTGTTCCTTCTAATTTCTCTTATTTTAACTTTGGTGCAAGCCTCTGGGTGCTGGAAGGTTGAAAAGCTTTCATCACCCAGTTCTAGGATGCTCAGCACAGGAAGGACGTGGAGCTCTTGGAATGAGTCCAGATAAGGCCACCAAGGTGATCAGAGATATGGAGCAGCTCTGCTGTGAGGAAAGGCTGAGGGAATTGGGATTGCTCAGCCTGGAAAAGAGAAGCTTTGGGGAGACCTAAGTGCCCCTCCCAGTACCTGGAGGAGCTGGCAGGAATGATGGAGAGAGACTGTTTAAGGGGCCTGGAGTGACAGGCCAAGGGGGAACGACTTCAAACTGAAAGAAAGTAGGTTTAAAGTGGATATTAGGAAGAAATTCTTTATTGTGAGTGTGATGAGGCTCTGGCACAGGTTGCCCAGAGAAGCTGTGGCTTCTCCATCCCTGGAAGTGTTCAAGGCCAGGTTGGACAGAGCTTGGAGCAACCTGGGATGGTGGAAGGTGTCCCTGCCCATGGCAGGGAGATAGAATGAGATGATTTTAAGGTCCTTTCCAATCCAAACCAAGGTGATTCCAAGATTTTCTGCCCTGCTGTCTGTGGGAGCTGCTACTATTGGCTATGTCAGAGAAAAGCTACAAGACTAAATGAGCCTTTGATCTGACCTAATTAAGGCCATTTTGGTGAAAACAATTTGTATCAGCAACTTGGTCTAGTGGAAGGTGTCTCTGCCCACTCCAGGGAAGGTGGAACTGGATGATCTCTGAGGTCCATTCCAACCCAAACCATTCTGTGATTCTTTGATCAGCACATGCAGTTAAACCAAATACAGGGGAATGATAATTCAATTCATATCAGAGAAGGAATTTTCTTTAAAAAAAAAGAACTACTAAAAAAAAACCAAATACTTGGAGGTAAGTTATCCGCTTTTAAGGAAATGTGAGACATTTTTTTGTTTGATGCTATTTATGCTTTCCAAAGAATCGTGGTTGGTAGGCTTGGTCATAAATAGCACTCAGCTGAGACCATTTTTTATTACAGTGCAGGGAAAGATGTCATTTTCACATGAGTTTTCCTTCAGAGGTGTCTGGGAAATAGATTTTTTTTCCTCTGGGAAATTTCATCTTCTCAGAAAGCAGTTTTCATTTGTCAAAGAAAATTTCAAAATTTACCACATGGTGTAAATTGCCCATCCAAACTGATTCAGCCTTCAAACATTTCAGTTTGTCAAGTTGAATATCACTGCTAATCCAGAAAAAGAAATGATGCTAAACATAATTTTGAGACAAAATTAGAATTATTAAAATCATTCAGCAAAATGAAACATCCCTTATAAAAATAAATAGCGTTGAGGTTTGATCTGTTTTTACAGTTCAAAATTGCAGTATTTCAAGAAAAGTGTGTTTTTAATGTAAGAAAAAACACTTGAACAAAAACTTTTCATCAAGATTTTTCTGCATACATGGGGACCAAGGGACAAATAAACATGTGCCAAAATGGCACAGTCATGAGTTAAATCAATCCCTACTTAATAATTTTATCCTTTGCTAGTTTTAATATAATTGCTTTAATATAGTGCATTATATTATACTTTACTAGTAGTTTTAGCTTTCATACTCTGTTGTAAATAATTCTGATTGAGATATTTTTGTCTAATCATTTATTGTGATAAATATTTCATTTTTATACACTTTTATCTGATTTGCCATCATTAAAAACTGCAGGACAAAGTCTCAAAACTTGAACTGTTGACAGTGGCCAAGCTAAGATCCAGCCACCCCAGGCTCCCCTCTGAAAAGCAGTTTAGAAAGCCAAGGAATCCTCTCTGCACCTCATTCCTCAGTGCCAGGGCTTTTCTAATAAACTTTATCTGAAGATCTCACTCCACCCATGACACATGGGAAAGGGCATCTTCTTTAGTCCCTCTTTTTCATTCTGAAATTTTAAATATCAGGGTTGGTTCCCTGGCTCTCTTTGGGCCACCAGAGAAAGCCATCAGCTGGATTTGGGTTATTCATCCACACACCAATCCGCATTCTCCTCTATCCCCTCTCCTCCCAAATTCGCACAGAAAATGAGCCACAGCACTAAATTTGTCCAGAATCTTAGTTGAAACTCACAAAACCTACTGAAAACCTGCTCCAAACCCCACCCTTTAGAAAAAAAGCCTTTTGTCAGGTGCTTATCAGGAGCTGACCTAGATATTTTGCCCAAAGATTTATATTATAATTACTTTCTTATCCCTTCTGTCTGGGAAAGTGACAAAGAGCTAAAAAGCAGTCCTTCACACCCCTAAATGGACAAAAAAATAAAAAGCAGCAGCCCTTTTTAGTCTCAACTGAGTCCAGACTGTGGTAGAGTGACAGGGATGCTGTAAGGTAATGATCACTGCCTCCAAAACCAGAGCAGGTATCAGTGGCATTTCCTCAGGTGACATCAGGCATGGAGATTTCATTAAACCACTTCAAGGAGAAGGTCTTTAGCTGTCATTTTGATGCCTCTGTCACAGTGGTTTTTTTTATTTTATAAGCCATTTTCTCCTCTTTGTCAGAAATATCCTGTTCCCACAGGTGGTCCAGGCTTCCTCAGGTGAAAATGAAGGGGATGCAGCTCGTTTTCCCTTGGTGGAAATAATGGAAGCAGCTGGAAGCTGTTGGGTGGGAGGCAATGAGGGACTGCTGCTGCTGAATGTACCCTGGGGTGGCATCTCCATGTGATGAGGACTTCTTCCATGCTCCTAATTCATGGGAATTTTGCCTATTTTCCACATATTGCATTGTGCTGTTTCAGTTTGGCAGAACTGTTCCCAGCTACAGAATCACCAAATGCTCTGATCTGAAAGGGACCACAGTGGGTCATCTGGTCCAACCTCCCTTCTCCAGCAGGGTCATCCCAGAGCACATGGCACAGGATTGTGTCCAGAAGGTTCTGGAACATCTCCAGGGAGTGCAGACATGGTCCCCAAAAGTGAAGGTGCCTAAGAGGGAGGTACTCTCTGTTCTGCACTGCATACAAAACCATAGTTAGGACATGACAATTTAAAACTTTTTTAAAACAGACAAGAAGAAAATAACCTTCTTAGTGCTCAGTCACAGTGGGATGTAACTCCAGGTACTGAGTGACTTGGGCAAGGTCCAAGTCTTTGAAAAATTCAGACAATTTGATGAAAACGGATCCATGTTCCATGCATGGCCAGCTAACGAGAGGCTGAGCAGCTCCAGCTGTCTCAGCCTGCAGGGAGGTTCTCTATCCCTCTGAGAATCTTTGTGGCCCTTCTCTGGACCTGCTCAAAAAATTCCACATCCTTATGCTGGCAGTTCCAGGGCTGGATGGGGTTTCACCAGAGCAGAGCAGAAGGGCAGAATTCCCTCCCTGACCTGCTGCTCACCCTGCTTTGGGTGCAGTCCAGGACACATTTGGCTTTCTGGGCTGCAAGTGCACATGGCTGGGTCATGTTGAGTTCCTCATCCACCTCCTTGCAGTGTCAGCATCAAGCTCACCACCAAACTGGTTAGATTTGAAGGTGCAGTTTAAAAATGCAATTCAGCAGCTGGAAGAGGCAGATGAAATAACTTGAACCTTAGCCATGCTGCTCTGTGAAGACTGATTCTGCAGACTCTGGCTTTCCTGGGGGACTTGAGATGCTACATGCAATTTCATGCACATTTTAATATTGAAAGGGAAGATTTCCTTCAAAAAATATGTGTATCAGAAACTTCAGCACTTCTGCCTGTGTGGAGAGTGTTGAAAGTAGTCTTTAGACTGACTCCTCAGTCAAAACCACTTCTGGTTGAACTTTCTGGGGAAAAAGGTTTTGGTTTTTTTTTTTCTGGCTCTAATTAACTTTCTGTCAACCACTAGCAAGGCAAAAGGATAAGTACTTTTTTTTTTTTTTTTTCCAGCAGAGATAAGGCTGAGAAACTGAGAGCACAGCTTATGCTGACAGGCATTAGGCACTATTAGACTGATCTATCAGCCTGAGTGATGATGGTCCCATGGAAGCAGAGAACACATCACCACTTAAAGCATTTAAAACTGATCTGGACAGAGCACCAGGGGATATTCTGGCAGAAAAAAATCCCAGACTAGACTGAGGATTAAAATACATGGCCTAGTGGTGTTACTGTGGGTGTGTTTTGCTTGGGGATTGCTTCTGTTTCACTTTTAGGGGTGTTTTTTGTGTGTCCCTAAATGCCAGGAGCCACATGAAAAGAAATACTGAGCTCCTGCACCTTTCACAGAAAGACTCTGAGCACCATGAATTTGTAACAGGCCCATGAGCTGAAGAAACCCTCCAGCTTCAGTAGGGTTAATTTCAAGCACGTCAGACATCCCAGTGGAAGATGTTTTATCACCAGATTTAATTGAGTGTGGCACAGAACATTTACTAAAGAAACTGAGAGGAACAGGCAGATTAATCACTCTGAGAATATCTGGGGCCACTTTTCTGAACAGACACACGTAAAAGCTCTGCAATCACATTTTCTCAACATTAACATCTCCACATCAGGTCCTTTCCAGGCACAAAACCCACTCCCTGCAATGGGACTGGGATGCAGATTTTGAATTTAGCCCAGATAAAAAAGACACAGATACACAGGAATTATTGACCTTAAAACGTTCTAGGCAAGAACAGCTACCAGGGTACTGCATTTCTCAAGAATATGATGATTACTTTAAAGGGAGTCCTAGAAAAAACAGCTGTCCCAAATCTAGCTGTAACAGGATCAACTTCCCAATCTCATTTTGCTGAGCTCTACGCTATTGCCTGAAAGAAAGGGAAAATAAAGCAGGCAAAAGGGTTTGTCTGGTGAGGAGTTGCTCATAAAGGCAATCTGACTTGGCCTGGGGCACCCCAAGACAGCCCCATATAACCAGATAGATGCTATTTAGGCAAGAACATTTTCCCCTCTAACATTCACAGGTTTCTTTTGCTCATCAAGGCAATGATGAGGCTGGATAAATAGTTCATACAGTTTATATCCTCTGACTTTATGGTGATAGTATTTGAAGAGGCCTCATGCAGAAGGCAAAAATCTCTTTATCAAAGCCTGGACTGTCTTTCTGTTGGGTGAGAAGAAATAACAAGTCATATACTGACATTTGATTCATGTGCTCTCCAGGGCCAGAGGAGATACAACATCTCTCTGTGTTATTTATACAGAAATACCTGGGGAATCTAGGGGAGTGTGTCTTCTGCCATTGGGTGGAAAAATGTCATTGTTCTGCTGGAAGACATGGCAAAGTTTAATTAAACCTCTCAGTCAGGAAACAAATCCGAGGAATCTGCTGTCTGCAGGAGAAATCCAAGTCAAATAAAGCTCTTGACACTAAAGATGGTCTACCTGACTAATGCTGATCATGCTTTTACAGTTTTTATATTAATTCAGGAGGCCCTAATTCAGCTCTTTTTTCATAGCTGCACACCTTTAGGCATTTCAGCATGGTTGTTGTCACACAAGTGTATAAATAATTCTCCTAACTCAAGATTATAATTTAATTTAGTATTGATATATTGTACCTCTGTGGGCTTTTTTTCTGCTTTTTCTGCTTTCAAAGCTTGTGGTCACTGCTAGTCAGAGCAGTTTCAATGCCAGCTGAGTAAAATCTAAACCCTGAGTTAGGTTTCTGCTGCTGTAAATGAAGAGGGAGTCATGAATCACAGCCACAACCTTAAGTACTTGCTCTGATCACTTTATCATTCCTGAGGTTGCAAAGTTTTATGCTTTTTCCAGTAAAGGCAGCACTTTGGGTCCATCAGCCACACAGTAGTGCTGAGTTTTGGGTACTAAGAGTAAGCTCTGGGTCAAGATCTTTTAGTTATTTTAAAGAAGCAGCTGGTGGAAAGAATAAATTTCTAGTACCCTCATTTTGAAATTAATCACAGGTGTACAAAATGGTACAGTATAACTCCTGTACTGATTTTCATCCTTACTGGGGATGGCTGAAAGGAGGTTGTAGGCAGGTGGGAAGTCATTCTTTCCTCCCAGGTAACAGGAGGTAGGATTAGGGGAAACAGACTCCATTTGCACCAGGGAAGGTTTAGAATGGAGATTAGGCAAAAGTTCTTCACTGGAAGGGTGGTCAGGCATTGGAACAGGCTGTCCAGGGAAGTGATGGAATCATTGTCCATCAAAGTGTTCAAAAATGTGAGATGTGGTGCTTTGGGAAATAATTTAGTGGTGAACCTGACAATGTTGTGTTAATGGTTGGATTCCATGATCTGGGAGCTCTCAACTTTAATAATTCCATGCTTTATATACTATACACAGCTCTCTAGAGCCACTGGAAATATTCCAGATTGTCTTTGCTGCCTCTCCTCCTACTGGTGGTCCAGAAAGTTGTTTTTCACCTTGACATCCCCTGTTCCACCTGCCAGCCTTGCAAAGACATCTTAAACATCCTAATTTGTCACAATTAATGCTAATCTTCACACAGATCAGTAAAGCTCCCCATGCCAGGGTTGGCAGGTCCAGACCTTATGAGGATCTTCTGAGTAAGAGGCACAGAGACTCCTATATGGGAACTATAAAAAAATCCATCACAGCCACTTTCCCACCTTTTTCTCAGTGCTGGGTTCCACAATTCAGATGTTATGGACACTGACAAGGGTGAATGGTTGCCCACAGCTCACTGAGAGACACTGTGCTTTCTGTGTGCTCAGCACTTAAAGAAAATCCACCTTTCTGCCTTCTTTATTAACATAAAATGCAAAGGGAAAAACTCTCGGACAATACCAGGGGAATCTCCGTTCACTCCAGCAGTGCTTCTGGCTGTGGTGCTTCATCCTGAGCTCACAGACTGAGGCTGCTCCCTTTGTCAGTGAGGAGAGGCCACAGATTCATAAATTCCATTTATCCACATTCTGACCATGATTTTGCCAGCATTGAAACAATGAAGGATTGGGTTGGATGGAGATCTAGGCAACCTGGTCATCCCTGCCCATGGTATGGTGTTGGATCTAGGTGGTTTTTAAGATCCTTTCCAACCCAAACCATTCCATGATTCAATGATTCTTTGATTTTATGGGAAGGATTACTAAGGATGGTGTCAGCCAAGGAGAGATTTGTTGGAAAAGAAGAGACATTTTTGGAACTGCCACAGACGAAAAAAAACCCCACCAAAACACACACAAACAAAAGAAACCAACTAAACAAAAAAACCCAAAACAAAAACTCGAAACAGTAAAACTCCATGGTAGATATTCATGATGTATTAGGAGGGTGAAGGGCACAATTACATGGTAATTTAACCTCATAAGAGCAGTGGTCTCTCTTCCAAACTGGAAGGCAATAGTTTTCCTCTGAGCTTTTCCACAGTGGTGCTGCCTAGGAGGTGATCTTTGTCAATATCCCATTCTGACTGTGCTTCTCTCTATATTGACTTGAAAGCAGAGATAGCATTTAAAAATAGCGTTAATGCCCAGAAAAGCATTTAAAGATACCATTTAATACTCACAAGGCCCTTAAAAAAGTACCTTCAGGGTTCCTTGTTACAAAAATTGCTAAGGCTCATTCATGCCCTCAAAATTTAAATTTAAATTTAAAATGTAAATTTTTGTCCTGTCATTTACCATCTCCTGAGATAAAGGGGATGTGATCATATCAACTCGAAGGAAATTAAGGGGTGGTGGAAAGGAGCAGCTGAAATATTCTTTCTGTTTGCTTGCTCTGATGTTGTGAGAGCACCCAGTTGTGCCCAGTTAAGGTGTAATTTACCTTCATTGCTGGAAGAAGCTGTGGGCGTGTATCCACACCTGAATAACTCCCATATTAAAAGGCCCATGTCAGCTCCAAAGTCATGGAGCATCTGTAGTCACAGATGAGCAATAACAAGGTTATAAATCTATGGAAAAGAAATACAATCAATTTAATATGAGGTTATAGAGCAAGAAAAATAATAGAGCTTACTCTCCAGTATGTGTTGAAATAGAACCTGCCTCTGTTCAAAACACACCCCAGGGCTGAATGGACACTGATATCAGCCCACAGGAGTTTTTTCACATCCAAAACTAATTCCTATGAGATATTTAACATTCTAATGAGAAATCAACACAACGGAGATCAGATGGAGCAATTGCTGGTCAGCAGATAGTTCATATCCAGCAATTAGAATTCAAAGCTATTTATAGCATGGTCTGCTTCTAGTAGAGTCTTAAAGACTCTTTTGTGCTCATTGAGCAGTGACCTGGAAGGAATTCTTACTGATAAAGCTGTCAGAGGACCTATGAAGAGGAAAGGATAAATAATGTGGACTCTCCCCAGGGAAGATATGACTCTGAAAAAGATTTGTCCCTACCTCACCCAGGCTGAGAAAAGAGTAACAGGGTCTAACCCTTGCCTGGCTTCTTCAAAGAGCAGCTTTGTCTCTATTTTATCAGGAAGAGAAGAGAAATGGCAAAACAAGACCATGTAAAAATGCAAACGGGGACAAACATTATAATAATAATACTGTCTTCTGCAGAAAGGATAACGCAACAAAATCCAGGGCCTGAAAATGTAGACAAGAGCAATATGATATTACAATAATTGATCACTTGAACAATGAGGCAAGTGCTCTCTTGTCAGCTATTTTCATCTATAAATCTGTTTATTGGTGTGCTGTGGTTTTGTTTTCTTTTCCCTAAAGAATGCATCCTAAAAAATTAATATACTGCACCCAGTTCTGGGACCCCAAACACAAGGAAAATATGGATCTCTTGGAGCAAGTCCAGAGGAAGGACACTAAGATGATCAAAGGGCTGGACTCACCTCTGCTGTGGAGAAAGGTTAAGAAAGTTTGGGTTGTTCAGTTTAGAGAAAAGAAGGCTCCAGGGAGAACTTAGAGACCTTTCCAGTGCCTAAAGGTCTACAAGACACCTGGAGAGGGATTTTAAACAGGGGCATGGCCTCATAGGGCAAGGGAGAATGGCTTTAAACTGAAAAAAGGTAGATTTTAGTTAGATATTAGGAAGAAATTCTTCCCATTGAGGGTGGTGAGGCCCTGGCACAGGTTGCCCAGAGAAGCTGTGGCTGCTCCATCCCTGGCCCTGAAGACGTTCAAGGCCAGGCTGGATGGAGCTTGGAGCAACCTGGGATGGTGGGAGGTGTTCCTGCCCATGGTAGGGGGGTTGGAATGAGCTGATCTGGAAATCATCTTCCAACTCAAGCCATTCTATGACTCCTATGGTTCTATGACTCTATTATTCTATGTTTCTATGAATCTATGATTCTATGATTCCATGATTCTCTGATTCTATGATTCTATGATTCTTTGATTCAGGGTTCCATCCATGGAAGTCATGCATTTTTTGGAGGTGGCCAGAAAAGAGAATCACAAATACTCTCCATGGCTTGTAAATAAAGTTCTTTTCAAACTCTCTTCTCAGCAGCTGCACCTCAAAGCACCCTGTGAAGGAGGCTGGTGCCACCAAAAACGGGGACATGGAGAGGAAAGGAGTTTGTTCCACAGCACTCAGCAATCCAGCAGCAAAACTGGGCACATGCCCTCATTTGTGCATCCTTTTGGCACCTTAATCCATCCAGTCTCCAGACTCCAAACTGCTCACAGGAAACCCTAGTGATGATATCTCACGTGTGCCCTAGTCTTGTACATCATTAATGAAAAGTCTCTGCTCCAGATGCTCCAGCTGAACTGTGAGGGTGAGGGAGGGGAGGAACTACACCAGAAATACCAACTCTGCTTTGATAGATCCTCATACCACAAGGGAAAACACTTCTTCATATGCATTTCTGGTTTGCAACAGCTTTGTGTTTATTTTCTTTAAAGCTAAAATAACCATCAAACAGGTTCAGAAGTTCAGGATGCTTAGAAAGCTAAATCTCATTCAAGAGGAAAAGTGAGAAGTTGGTCATGTAGCCTCACAGGAGATTAACTTGCACAGAACTAACAAAACTTGGTAACACTAAAAGTTACAATTTTGCAGAACAGAGTAAAACATAGAAATAAAAAACTTAAATCCTTAAGAAGTGGTCAAATCAGGAGATGCAGATTATTTTTTCCCTCTTCTGGGACTGGAAATAGCCATTATGGTTATGTAGTGCTCAGACCAAAAATAAGATGTGACATTTTGAAGTGCATACAATCTGGTAAAATATAAAATATTTAATAAATATGTAAATTGGTCAAGCTGCTTCCCCAAGGAGGAAAGCTTCAGTCGTGTTTTACAGCCCTCATTCACTTACGCAAATACTTTAAGAGGATCAAGGACGGATTTTAAATGAAGTTAAAGTTTAACGAGAAACACATAATCCTTTGAGGAAGAGATATTGTCATCTTCATTTATAATTTCTTGCAAGTTTTCAAAGTAAGAAGTTGAGGGAGTAGCCTTCTGAAGCTCTGTGTGTGCAAACTCAGAGAAATGCAGCAGCTCACCTGAATCCTGCAGTCAGGAATGTAATAAAATATAGTCATTGACAATCTTTTATATTCCTTGGGGAGTTCTGGATTTTCCTGAGGGAAAAGTAAGTTCACTGTTCAACTCATTCCCACAGGACCCAGACACATTCTGACATTTCATCTTTGTCTAGACTGGCAACTTGAAGGGACATCCTAAGTCACCTAGACCTAAGATATGTGTCATATACTCTCTTTTGAACTCCCTTCAAGCTCCATCTTACAGTATTGCACTTATTGTGAACAAACTGAAGCTTTTCCTTCTAAAGCCTCATTTTTTTAGCACTTAATAGCCCTATTTAAATTTCCAGATCAAACTGGTTCATATCTAAACCTCACTCATACATACATATATATTTTTGAAAACTAAAAAGTTCTGTGATAAAACACAGAAGAGTTGAGAGAAAGTTTTCCAGACTCTTAAACCAGCCCTGATGTCAACCCTGCTTTTATGATATGTTCAGTCTCTGAAAACTGTTGATGAATCAGAATCATAGAATGGTTTGGGTTGGAAGGAACCTTAAAGATCATCCCATTCCAACCCTGTGCTATGGGCAGGGACACCTTCCTACTATCCCAGGGTGCTCCAAGCCCCATCCAGCCTGGCCTTGGACACTTCCAGGAATCCAGAGGCAACCACAGCTTCTCTGGACAACCTGTGCCAGTGCCTTACCACCTTCACAGGGAAGAATTCCTTCCTAAAATCTGATCTAAATCTATCCTCCTCAAGCTTAAATCCACGAGCTCCAGATGGTTGTGTATGTCGTGTCCAGTGGCATATTCTCACGATGCAGGTTTTTCAAAAGCTGGTAATAATCCTGAAAAAAGCCGTGAAGGAGGCTATTGAAGGAAAAACAAAAGGCTAGGAAAAGAAAATAAGAAATAAAATAGCCCAGAAAGTGCCTTTGCACTGAGGAAGACTTCAGCAAAGGCACATGTTACATTTATCTTTTCCTAGATCTGGGCACAGGGCAGAATGACAAAAAATAAGTACAGATTTAGAGTTGTTGGAGCTGGAGAGTGTTTACATCTAATGAAAGGGTTGTTTGGGGCTGGTATCAGAAAGCAGAAATTTCCCTCAATCCACACTTTGCTTGCACATTTGTGCATTTTTCTGTTCATCTTCACCCTGTTTCTGAGTAATTTCACACCAGAAATGATTGTTTTTCCTGCTTCATGTGCTCACACTTTGCATGCTGGTGAGTTTGAAACAAGCTGATTAAGAACATAAGAACCTGTGGGGTTCAAAATTTACTTTTCTCCCTACCAGGGAGAAAAATAACACCACAATATCATGTTTCAGTGATGTCTGCACAGAGAGCAGCATTCTGCCACCCTTGATAAATGTCCAAAAAGTGTTGAGGTGCCGAGGGAAGTGGAATGGAGTAAGAATAGCTTCTTTTGTTCCTAAAACCAAACTAAATCTGCATTAACATCACATCATTCTCACAGCACAGCAGTCAGATTTTCTTATCTCCTCTGACTTCAACTTTGCTGCCCTTGCAAGGACAACAGAGGAGAATGAAGCGTTGAAGAGAAGGACTGTGAGAGCAGAAGATGACAAACCCATGAGCAGCTCAATTTTCCTCCTCAAAATCAATAGTTTCACAGAATCCATTTCATTGTTATCTTCATCAGGTCACTGTAATATTGTGTGAAATTTTCTGGAGCATGGCCTGTGTCCATATCTAAACCAAATCCATACTTACATACATCAAAAAATCAAAAAAAAAAAAAGTTCTGTGGTAGATAGAACATAGAGGATTTTAGAGAAAGTTTTACACACTCTTAAATCAACTCTGACATCAGCACTGTATGATAACACACTGAATACCAGGTTTTTCACACATACCAGTCTTTTCAGCACCATGTCGATGTGTTGCTCATCTTTCACCCTGAAATCATCAGTCAGACACATTTTCTACATCACAATGGTGAAGATGAAGCTTGGTGCTCCTCCAGGTGCAGTCTGGGCTCTAGCTGCCAAAGTCACTCTTCCTACCCAGGTGCACAATGTTGACAGAGACATTTATGGAAAGTTTCAGCTGCCTTCACTTTAGCAGAGCAAAAACAATTCATACAAAATATTTGGGCAGCTGAAACACCCACGAATATCAGTGGGGTCATGGTCACTTCTGGAGCAGAGCACCAGCAATTGGCCCGTGGAAACCTTCTCAGCCTTCAGTGAGCTGCTGCTGAGGATTAAATTAAGGTTTAAGTTAGACCACATATCTTTACCTGGCTACAGTTCAGTGCAGCAATGAACCTAAATTCAAGAGATTTGCATGAAATTTGATTTCTATACCTGACATTCTGCTTCTACCACCTTCCTCAGTCAGTGGGGAAACGTGAGCAATTATTAAGAGAGGTGCTTTGTTTTTGGTTTTTATTAGAATTATTTTGCTTGAATTCCTATCTTTTCACACTTTTTTTCCTCTTGGGGAGTACCAAATCATCATCTCTGCAGTCACCCACCCTCTCTCTGTGTCTCATCTGTGCCTGGGCAGAGCAATACCAAAGACATTTCCTTCGATGTTGTTGCAGCCCAATAGCAAGGAGAAAATAGAGAGAGTTGTACAAATAAACTCCTTCTGAAAATTACTTCCACAGGCTGGCAGTCAAGCAGTTAAACCAGGCATGGAAATGGTTTGCAATCTGTTCCAGCAGTATCTCAAGCTTCCATTGTCAGAGCGGGATTATTTTTCAGTAAAACAGCAACCCTCGGGAATCAGTGTAATTAAAGAAAACAACAACAACAACAAATTTATTATTTTTAAATATATCTCTAAGCTACGGGGGAAAGGGAAGGAGAAATCTATTGCAAATTACAATATTTCTCCTTACTATTCACGCTTATCAGTCTGTATCCAGTCATGAGCTGAAGAAGCTGGGTTTGATCTCCTGTGCTTGAGACAGCTTTTGCTGTTGAAAAGGAATCCATCCTCGGTGTTTATTCATGGGGACAACAAAATGTTCCTCACCACTGGGAGCTGCTGGGAAGAGCAGAAATGGTGCAGCTTTCTTGGGCTGCTGGAGCACAACACATCACAGATTTAAGGATTGTCTCCCACGACCTTCCTCAAGGACAGCTTCCTGCAGGAGGGAGCAGGGATGCTGTTTTCCTGGTTTTCTGGGTGTAGGGTGCCTCTTAATGGGATTTCATGTCAGACCCAGAAATCTGGGGGAAGTTTAATGAGCATAAAAGGCTAACCTTCCCTCTCACTTTACTCTAAAATCCACTGCCTCTGCTCTAGGTTAGCCTGAACACTCAGAACAGTCAGGGTGATGCTTTTGTGACAGTTAAGCCCTGTCTTTGAAAGGGAATTGGCTGTTCCCTAAGCAAAGAAATGACATGTAGTGAAGATAAACTCCAGAAAAAACAATTTTAAGCTTCAATTTTATTTCAGCCGTCTTCCATCATATGAAAGCTTCTGCTGTGTACACAACTGAATGTCCTTTTCACTATCTTTAATATTTGACCTCAGAGAGAAGGACAGATTAATAAAAACGTTGGACTTGATGATCTTGGAGATCTTTTCCAACCTCAATGATCCCATGATTGGCTTCTATGATTCTATTCTATGAAAAATAAATCCACCAAGGTCCATGGGAAGCCTCTTCTCAGACAGTCTGAGAGCTACAAGACACTAGAGACTGGGAGGCTGAATGGATGAACATCTCTTTCTAAGGACTAATTTCTCCTTAAATTCCTGCCCAGCCCACTGCCTCTGCTCAGCTTCAGGAGCAGCATGCTGAAGGAAAACATCCAATAATCTTGCTCAGTCTTTCTTATGTTATTTTCCAGTACCACCAGCTTTGGTGTAATGTTGCTTTTTCTCTTAGTTCTGCAGAACTGTAGCTGCTTCCAGGAGGATGTTTCCAGGCAGTTAGTAATGCCATGGCACAGCTGGATAGGAGCTCAGGAATATTTTTGTGCTGTTTCAACAAGAGATGAGAAATCAGATAATGGAATCAAGCAAAACAGATTTAGTGAGGATATGAAGGCTGCAGTGCCTGATTCCAACCAGAACAGATCATCACTGCTGAATTTGAATGGCCAAGGTTATCGGGGTAGATATTCCTGCTGAAGGGGCTAAGCTGTGACTGTGGCTCAAAAGGAGAAGCAAAGAGCAGAAAGGAGATGTGAATAATGTCTTAAAAAGTCCTACCTTTATCTGTACACAGAATCCTAGAGTCACAAAGCAGTTTGGGTTGGAAGACACCTTAAATACCACCAAATTCCAACCCCTTGCCATGGGAGCAGCACTTTCCACTATCCCAAGTTGCTCCAAGCCCCATCCAAACTGGGCTTGAACACTTCCAAGGATGGGACAGCCACAGCTTTTCCTCACCTCCCTCACAGACCAGAATTTCTTGTCCCATCAGCCAGCAGGCAGCAGATTAATTCCCATTTCTTCACAGAGCCATGTTGCAAACTGAATTAACTAAACATCTGCGAGGGAAGAAAATCAAAGAAAACACCCACCCACATATTCCCTACAAATGCAGCAATCTCTTACTTTTAGAGACAGCTTATTTCATTGACTTGTTTTGTAGCTGCATTGACATAAGTAATAAGTTTGTAAAATACAGGCCTGGACAGGAAGAAATGATTGGGAATGGGGAAAGCTGGAAATCACTTAAATCCACTTTGCCACATAGAGCTTTCACGCATGGAAGAAAACCTAGCAAAATATTCATGAGTTGAGAATTTAGTCTTTAATGTTTACATGATATTATGGCAAAGTGTTATTCTGCCTTTCCTCATGAAAAAAAAAACTTTCAAGACAGTCATTTTCATGGACTCATAGCATCATAGAATATCCTGAGTTGGAAGGGACCCACAAGGACGATGAAAATCCAACTCCTGTCCACCTTTCCGAAGAAACTGAGGGGACAATAGTCACCAACCCCCACCAATGCCTTAATAAAGTGTGTTTTGGCTATGTGTTCACAACCCTCCTCCATGTAATTTAAAGGTTTCTGAGTTGTGATATTGCCTCCTACTCCCTAGCCTGCCTCACCCTGCCCAATTTAGACATGTTTATGGAAATAATAGCACTGTGTAGATCCTTATGGGTAATCCACCCCTCCCAGATTCCAGTGCTCGTTCGGACATTGGCTCCAGATTCACCAACAGCTGTGGAGTCCAAGAGCAGGAAGGCAGTGAGGCACTGGAACAGGTTGGCCAGAGAATTTTTGGGTGCTCCATCCCTGGAGATGTTCAAGGCCAGGTTGGATGAGTCCCTGAGCATCCTGATGGAGTGGGTGGCATCTCTTTTTAGGGAGGAGGGGGTTAAAATAAGATGATTTTTCAGGTCACTTCCAATCCAAACCGTTTCATTAATTTATGATTTTATGATTCTATGATATATACACACACACCATCAGATATATAACATACACAGTTATTTATAATATTACTTTATATGTATTAATATAGTGTCTCCGTGCACATATGTAAATATATGTATAGCATACCAATATAAAAAACTTCAGCAAAACAGGGAATTCTCTGATAGAATAAGACAGTATTTTTTCATCATAGTGGCTTTTGATCTATCATATTTTATAATCCCTTCTTTTCACCTCTTTTAATATTTCTTTCTTGGAGAAATTGAGGATCACTCCAATTCTGACAGGTGAGTAGTGCACTGCTGAAAACCCACATATCAGGAATTTACATATGGTTGCCCTAAGGTTTAATTCTGAAAAAAAAAATTGGGAATTCACAAATATAATTTGGAATTCTTACAGCATTTTTCAGCATTCCTGGTTTCTGCTACTGACCTGGATCTCTGGTCCAGCACAAAGACAGGAGGGGACACATTGCCAGCCTGGCTTATGTCAAAGGTTCACAGCCCCAACCCTGTGGTCTAGAAAGAGATGAAAAGAGCCTTTTAACAAGGCAATGCCCAAGGCCACTCATCCAGCAGGTGTAAATCACCAGCTGGAAATTTGCCCCTGACTGTACAAGTTAATACACAGTGCCAATATTTAAAAGTATTCTATGTCCATCTCAACTAATTGCTAAATGAAATTCAAGTGAAAAATTGAAAGCAGAAGGAAACACCACTACAAAGGTTTTTTTTCTGAGTTGCTGGGCAGGGGTTCCACTCTCCAGAGGATGAAAATGTTTGACAGCAGAGGATATTTGTGTTGGCAGGATCACTTGATCCATGTTGCAGGAGCCAAATTGAAAACATATTTTCACAAGGTGCAACTGTAGATCATTAGAAAGAGCCAACTTCTGTGGTTGCACAAGTACTTCTGAGAGAGAACAGATGCATAAATTAAAATATACCCCCAGACCTGACAGAAATATATTTGGGGTTGAGAAAATTCAGCAAAGGCACCGGATTTTTGTTTTGCCATCTTTGCTAACAGTCCAGGTTCTGTCTACTGCAGTACATTGTTATATTGTTGGGCTTTGCTGTTCCTCCTGCAGTGAAAGCTCTACTCCAATTTTTTTCTGCATTGCTTTTACTAAAGGATAATCTCATCTCTTGGTGGCTATTCTCAAGAGTACTTTGCAGGGGATTCACATCAGCATACATCCAAAATTAACAACCCTCAGGGAAAAGACACATTTGAGTCACCCAAAATTTTCCCAGGAAACTGACAAAACAGAACTGTAAATTTCTGGGTTTGGGGAGTAAACCCAACATGCTACAGCCCTGCACACACCAACTGGAGAAGGTGATTTGCTTGAGGGAAGTGATGGCATCCAGAGGGACCTGGACTGGCCTGTCAGAACATCATCCAGCTCAAAACTGTGGTCACACCATGCAGAGACAAACACTTGAAGAACAGACCAGCCACACACACCTGACCAGTTAAAAATCTGCTGTTAGAGCTAAAGGATGTAAACCAAGGCTGCCCCAAGTCTGTGACCCATGACTGGCACTGTCAGTCCCTTTTTTGTGTCCCACATGACCCGTGGTGAGCACCACGGTGACACCTGGTACCCCACAAGGTGCTTCAGGTACCATAGCTCTTCTCCCAGGTGGATGATGTCAGAGTCATCAGTAGGCATTGATTTTGTGGCATGAAAGGAACATTCTCATTAAGGGAAATCAGACTCACTCATTTTCTAGCACTGGGTAGAGAAACACCTTATTCTACTTTTTAACCCTATTATCCATGACAGTAATTCGCAAGGACTCCACTGTGCATGTCAGGAACAAATCTCTGAAGAGAAAGATATGAAAGCAAGGCAAATGGAGGACTCTTATCATATCAAGAAAATAGAAAAGGAACTCAAGCATTACTAACTCTGTAGCGTTCAAGCCATTCTTGACATGAGAAAATGAACCTCCTGGAATTGCTTCCATTTGGTTTGGAAGTTAAAAATTTACTTTTTGATGTGAAAAAGCATTGCTTGGTGTTTTTTTCCTATAAAGCAACCAGTAGCCTGCACTTCTTTAATAAGCTGCATATCTCTTTTCCTTACAGTAGCATTTACTTGATTATATTTCTTAATATATTTATTTATTGACCTATTGCATACCTAATATAACATTCAGAATCCAATCCATCTTGCCACAACTTTTAAGGTGCTTATCATAAGCCTTTAATACTATCAAGTGTTTTAGAATGTCTGATCAGGACAAAAATCCCAAATGCTCTGATTAAACACATGCTTTTGAGTTTCAGATGACCTTTGTCTGCTTTTAAAAACTAGATTGATTTTTTTCACACAGTATTTCCAAATGCAGCAAAAATCTATTAGATAGATGAGAAAATTGCTTCTTAATTATCATTGTTAGCATTAATGACGGTAATTAGATGCTAGAAAAGAGACATCAGTCCATCTGAATCATAACTTCTGAATCAGAGTACTGCAGTGATGAAAACTGCTATTTATTTTTAATTCTCCATGACAGCATTTCACTGTATCTTAATAAAATTTGTAACTTTGAAATCCAAGTGCCAAGAGAGTTTTAACAGTACTTTTCCAACTGAGTTTTTTCTTCACAGTCATTTGCCTCTCTGGCACTTCCTAACTTTCTCAGTTGTCACAGTGGTCCCAAAAATGATGGAGATCCCCAGAAGTGCAGGTGAGCTGATAAATCTGCACTGTGTCATTTTGAACTTTTCCAATTCATGATGGTCCTGCCAGAGAAAAAGTCCTTCTTCAACAAACCAATGAGGTCAGTATTTAAAGGAAATCTGGAGATTTGAATTTCACCAAAATAAAAAATTGATTGGTGTAGAGAAATATAACTTTATGATTACTATATTTATATGTTTCTTTAGGTATTTATTATGAGATATGACTACAAATTAAATAGTGGACTCCATAGTTGGATATCATTAAACTTGCTGACTGTAGCTCTTCTTCATCACCCAGATATTTAATGAAGCTCTTAAACAGGACTGAACCCAGTCTTGACCCTGGGATCCACAACTCCAATGGGTCTTTGTCCCACTGACCACCACCCTCCATGTCCATTGAGTTTTCCATCCACCCCTCTGCCTGCTCATCCAGCCCATGGATCAACAGCTTTACCAGGTGATCTGATGTGAGACAGAGCCAAAGGGCTTCCTGAAGCCCAGGCAGGAATTGTCCTCTCCTCTCCCCTCACTGTTCACTGCTCTCCCCTCATCTCCTAGGTCAGACACTTCATCACAGAGGTTTATCAAGTTGGTCAAGCATGCCTTCTCCTTGGTGGAGCAATGCTCTCCACCTGATCTTTTCCTTATCCTTAATCTGCCTGAAATGCTTTTCAGGATCCACTGCTCCACCACATTCCCAGGAACGGGCACAGGCTGACCAGCCTGTAGTTCCCTGGATCTTCCTTTTTGCCCTCTTTGAAGACAGACATGATATTTGTTTTCCTGGTTTTTCAGCACACTTCCCAGTCATCACAATCAATCAAACATTTTCCCCTTCTTTGTGCCTTTTTACACAAACATCTGCATCTCCTGGCTGCCTCTTTTAGAAGGCCCAGTGGATCAAATCTGTAAATTCTCTATCTCAGTTTCTTTTCAGACTGTTGTTTTTTTCTTTTTTGCAGAGATGATCATTATTTGGGAAAGTCTATGCCTTGCTATACCTGCTCTACATATATTATGAGCACAGTTTGGTTAGGATAATGTGAATATCAAATAACCTGCACTTTAAATCAAATGCAAACCAGGAATCACCAGGAGAGAGGCTAAAGCAGCTCATGGGAAGTGGAACCTTTGGCAGAGGAGAAGAAAGCTGGGAGGAATAATGATTTTAAGACAAATTTCCATGTTTTCCAACCATATCTGGCAGCCATGCTGCTGTTTGTATCAGGTGTCTGAGGTTTCTTTCCTTTATTACAAAAATCTTACTATTAATCAGTATTGTAAAAGTGGTGAAAAGTTTACTGAGTGGTGATTACTCAGAAGAAGCTCATCTCTGGGTTCGGAAGTTTTCTCTTCTAACACAGAACAAAGAGCTCTGCCAGCAAATTACTTTCACACAAGAGACTGTGTTTGGCAGGAAAGCCAAAAATAAAAACAAACCATGGCACAAGAAAGAGATTCACAGTGCATAGCCTGGAGTCCTGAGCTGCTATTGTAATTTAAAGGACTAATTAATTTAAACTGTTGTCCTCCCTTTCTGTTTGCAAAAATGTCAAAGTCCAAAGCAGCCTGAAGTAAAATCTGTCCATCATTTTGCAATTCTGCTTTCCGTTCTTTAGCTCTGCAGCACTGGTTTTCAGACCTCTGCCTTGCTTCCCTTTCTCTGCTGGAACTCCAGTGTGAATGTGCATTTATTTCCATTTCTGGAATCTAATCTCTCTGCCTGGCTGTGATTTGTCACCACAGCTGGTCCAATGATAATTGTCCTGTTTCTTTTAAGCATACTTTTATCTCCAGTAGCATTCACTTAATGAAAGCAGAGACTTTGGGTTTAAACTATGTGTTGGGGATGGATGCATAATGCATATTTATAGATATTTAAAATATTTAGAATGTTCAGAAATACTTTTTTTTTCTCTTCAGCACAATTTCATTTTTACAGTTTTATATAAACTATATATATAGTTTTATGTAAACTATAGTTTATAGTTTTTAATACTAAAGCATTTTTGGTTTACTTTGCCATTCATCTTGCTCTGTTGTCCTTTTCCCATGGACCTGTTTGACTGGACCTTTTAATAGTTAAAGTCTAAGATTCCTAAACAAAGCAGAAACATTTCTCAGCTCACAGGAACTCCAGGATAAAGTCAGTATAATAAGGTCAGGTGGATATTAAACTTCCGTTTTCCTTTTTATTTATTTATTCTTAAGTAAATTTATTCTTAAGAAAAATCTCCTAATATTTCCATAAATGTCCATGGAAACTGGTAGTTCTGCAAACTGTGTCAGACTCACAGCAAATACAGAAAAAATGCTGAGAAAACTGAACTCCAGATGCTTAAATTCAACTCATTTATTAAAAGCAAGTGGTTATGACTTTAAATAATTTCATTAGATAGAACTTAAAACTTGAGGGGTTGGGTGTTTTGGTGTTTGGTTTTGTATTTTCCTGGTTTGTGGGCAGGATTTTGGGTGTGTGGACAAGTAGCAGCAAGAGACACTTTCCAACTGCCAAAGTGAATTAAATGAGTTGTGGTGAGAGCTCTGACCCAGAATTAGCAATTTCAGGGATTTAAAACATTCTGCTGACTTCTAATGAATAATCTCATTTCTAAATATTATCCTGACTTGATGTTAACTATATTTTTTTATGAGCCACAATACCGCAAATGTATTTATCAGTTATAGCTATCCTGACTGCTTCCTGATAAACAGTCCCTGATTCAATATATGTAAAAGTGGTTTTTTAAATTGAAAAGTGCATAACACTCTAACTAAACTCCTGTGAAATGCATTATGGGTGCAGGATTTCAAGAATAAGGAAAATTTTTATATAATGATATTTATTGGCATTAATTTTGACAACTGCATTAGGTGTGTATAGCTTGCATCCTCTACATTATATAGTGGATTTCACATAATATTGTTATTTATAAATATTTAATGTAGTTCTAGATATAAACATGGACACTCATAGGTCTGATGCAGGCAGAAACATCTTTCCACCTTCAGCTGGGCTGAAAAGCTGGAGACATCTCCTCCAGTTACGACATCTTTTGGTTTTTTTCTCTTTTTGTTTAAGCCACTGTATCATAAATAAATAAATAAATAAATTTTTTAAAAAGACAAAATCACAGTGCAACAGGAAGGGATTTGTATTAGGGAGACACTGGAAGGTCCCATGTGATTTTTCCTATCTATGACTTTGCTTACCCTCTTCCACCACTCCTCTGGATGTTGTGGTGGTTGTCATGGAGGAAGGAATAGAATCCCAGAATCATAATTGTTAAGGCTAAGAAAAAAAATCTTCAAGATCATCAAGTCCATCTGTCAACCCAACAGCAAGTTCACCACTAAATAATGTCCTCAAGTGCCAAATCCACATGTTTTTTGAACATTTCCGGGGATGATGATTCCACCACTTCCTTGGGCAGCTTCTTCCAACTCTTGATCACCCTTTAGTAAAGATATTTTTCCTAATATCCCTAATTATTATTAATAATTATTTCCTAATATTCCAATATTATGTCTAAATCTCTCTTGGTGCAACTTAGGGCAATTTCCTCTTGTTCTGTCACCCGTTACCTGGGAGAAGAAACTAACCCCAACCTGGCTACAACCTCTTGTCAGGGGGTTGTTGAGAGCAAGAAGATTCCCCTTGAGCCTCCTTTTCTCCAGGCTGAGCCCCACCAGCTCCCTCAGCTGCTCCTGATCAGACTTGTGCTCCAGACCCTTCCGCAGCTCCGTTGTCCTTCTCTGGACACTCCAGCCCCTCAAAGTCCTTCCTGTGCTGAGGTGACCCACTGGAGCTGCTGCTGAATGTGCTGCCACCTCATTTCTGCCCACAACTGCTCATCCCTTCCGCTGAAAAAGAGGCAAACAGCCACCAGGAAGAAGCAGTGACATGCCTGCTCTGTGCAGCGCAGAGCAGTGAAATGCACAGAGGAGAGGATTTAGCCTGTAAGCTGTTTGTCTCTGTTGTCATTGCCATTAATCAATCCGTGCTTAATGCCATTTCTTTCAATTCACTAACTCTCTGCTGCCAAATCAGTATAATCCTGTTCTCCTCACTGTCTGTGTGTGTCTCCTGACTTCACCTCATTCCTGCTGTCTCTTCTTCTCCTGCCACCCACCTGCCTCCAAAAACCCATGGGGGACAATTTAATGGAAAGACGAATATTTTATACAAGAATCCAAGGCTTTGGTCTGGGTGTCAGAGGCTCCTTCAGGCAGGAACATGTGGGAAAATGACTGGGGGTAAAAAGATAATATAGAGGGGAAAACAGAGTTTGTATTCCCTGGAAGGAGCAGGGTCAGCACCCCTGACCTCCCAACACAGCACGATCCAAGGGGGACTCAGCAGAGGGTGGAGTGGAGACACCACAGCCAGACTCTGTCCCCTTGCAGAGGAGGGAACTCAGTGCTTCTCTCCAGCTGCTGAACCACACACAGGAGCTGAAAATCGAGGCAGATAAAGGAGGATTTCCTGCTCTTGAATCAGCAGCTGTGGCAGAATCACACTGTTTGGACTGACATGTCCCCATCCCGAGGTTATCTCAGGCACTATCCTGAGATATCCACCCCCAGGGTGTAGCCTGCAATGAGGTTCCCCTCAGTCTCCTCCAGGGTGAACAAACCCAATGTCCTCAGCTGCTCCTCATATGGCTTCACCTCTGAGCCCTTCACCATTTTCATTTCACTCCTCTGGATGCTCACGAACAGTTTTTTATCTTTCTTATATTGTGGTGCCTAAAAATGCACACAATATTCAAGGTGAGGCACCCCTAGCTCAGAGCAGAGCAGGACAATCCCCTCCCTTGCCTGGATGGCAATGCTGTCCCTGATGTCCCCAGGACAGGGCTGGTTGTCCCTCCTGGCTGCCAGAGCACTGCTGACTCATATTCAGCTTTCCATCAGCCACGACTCCCCAAGTCCTTTTCTGCAGCACAGTCCAGGTACAAAGAGGAATGACTTACCATGGTAAACAGGTCAAGTATATTTTTCTTGAGGAAGGTGTCTCTGGCCATGGAAGGGGAGTGGAAATGGATGATCTTTAAGGTGCCTTCCAACCCAAAACATTCTGGGATTCTGTGATTCTGTGATTCTGTGATTCCATGATATGTGCAGTCCTTGAAAGTGTGTTGCTGCTGTTGTAAGCAAGCTGTAGAACTCCTCAATCTATACCAAAAGACATCCAAAATGTTTCTGAGTGAGCAAGGACTGAAGAAAGTGGGTAATATTTTTACAGAAGAGTTAAATATGTCTGATCTTAAGACATATTAATATTTATGTATCTCCCATCTTCTTGTTCTTTTTCTCTAAAAATGTCCAGAACATTAAAGTTTTTCTGCTGGATTTTGCTTTTGACAAAGAATTCAAAAGAAATTTGTGATAAATTCCTACCAGCTTATATAATGTTATCTTTGCTTTCAAACCTACTCGACCAGTTATGATCCTTTTGTTTCTCTAGAGAAGAGTCCAAAATTCAACATATTGGAGTTAAATTTACAGGTGATTTTCAGACATGTAAAAATACCTTGAGAAAATCAGTCAGGAATTGAAGAGTTTTCTTCTTTTCAAGAAAAGTTGGCCATTGTTTTAAATTATATAAATACCTTCCTTCAAAGAAGTTCATGGAATTTAATTTTCCTGGTCTAATTGCAGGAAGTCATAAGGCCACAAAACACTAACAATGCTAAAGTAATTAAACAAAAAGCACAAATAAAGAAAAACAACTCCTCTGCACATGCACATTTACTAGAAAAAGAAAGTATTACAGTGGTGAGATACAGGGAACAAACAAATTTCAGACTAATCAGTGTTCCTCTATTCACTTATCTGCTAAGGCATAAACAAAGAATGGAAGAATTTAAATTACAATAGAAACAGTTTTAAAAAAACGCTGAAGCTCATAAAAATTTTAACTTCCTTGAAGGTACAGCGTCTTTCTTATAAAACTATACTGCTTATATAAAACTTATATAAAAACTATTCTGTGAAGATAAGAAAACATAGGAATCTCCTAACCAGAATATTTATCCAAAAAAAAAGAGGAAATCTAATATTTAAAAATAAATAATAGCAGTCCCTGGAAGAAAATTCCTTTAGAAGTTTATAAAAGGTGAGATGTCAGGTGATTTTCACAGAGGTGAAGCATTTTGGTCTGACATTATAGCAACAGCAAATTTTGCAAAAAAATATAAAGAGACAATGTAGCAGAGCTTCAGACCACCCTCCCTTTTCCCATTAAGTGTCTGTTACAACATGAATTTTTGACAAGATCTGTTTTTGTGACATTTCTGATGATTGCATTGGGGACACGCTGGTTTTTGTCCCCTTGATGTCAACTCTTCCAAAATATCACAATTAGGAGATAAAACGGTTTGTTCACTATCCAGCTTGGCTTGCTGGTTTCACACCAGCTGGTCCTTGATGCTCAATGCCCACACTGTCCCTGCACAGTTTGCTGCTCTGAAGAAGGAAAAGGAGAGAGGTCTTTTCTCCAGAACAATGTCATCCCATCAAGATGGAAAAGAGAAGAAAACCCAGCAGGAGTGAGGGGAACATAAGCAATCATTCTCTGGTTTAATTTGGTTGGTTTGTTTATTTTCTTTCCATTTCTCTCCTATGTCCAATGGGCTTTTGTTGTGTTTTGGATCTCAGTGTCTGATCTCTGGCTGCTTGACCTGCATCAGTCACAGATTTGCAGCACCCAGGGCTGGACAGGGACTTGTCACAAGGACACAGAGTGGTAGGACAAGGGGGAATGGCCTTAAACTGGAGGAGGATTTAGATTAGATATTAGGTAGAAATTCTTTGTAAGGGGCTGAGGCCCTGGCACAGGTTGTCCAGAGATGTTATGGATTCCCCATCCCTGGAAGTGTCCAAGGTCAGGCTGGATGGGGCTTGGAAACATCTGGCCTAGTGGAAGGTGTTCCTGCCCATGGCAGGGGATTGGAACTGGATGATTTTTAAGGTTCTTTACAAACCCAAATAATTCTGTAATTCTGCAAGTCTGGAAGTTGCTCAGTGGAAAAGAAGAAAATCTGTACAGAACATGTGAATACAGAGGAGGGGTTTGAGGGCAAACACCTCAAGCCCCCACTGAGGATGTGGTGACACTGATTAGTACCATGCTTGTTCCACCTGCAAATTGGAAATGGGAATTGGGTGTGAGAAGTTAATAATAACTGTTTAGTCAATCCTGTTCATTAATGCCCTGTCAAAGGGTGTTATGTCTAATTATTGCCTGTCCTTTTTCCTTCATATTTCTGTTGCTTTTCTTGTTTGTATGTGTTTACTGAATGTTGACAACATCCAACTCTCCTGCTTTTAGGAACATGTCACTTCAAGTCAGCATCTGCTCAGTGTTTCATTTTTAGCTCAAGAACATATTGGCCTTCAGAAACAAACAATTGAAACCCCAACATCTGAATCTATTTTGGGCAAAGCATGCTGAGGAATGAAACTTCAACAACATCTTTCACAGAGTTTATTAAAAATCAATATAGATTTTTTTTTCTCTTTCCCTTAAGTCACACCAAGTTGGAGAGCAATGTTGCTCCAAGCCAGTTGGATATTTGACATCCCCACCCTGATTAAGCTATATACATTTACACACACACCAGTCAATACCCCTTCATGCCTTGGTGGTTTTATGTTATATCTTTGTCAGATTTCTGAAGATTTATTTCTCTAAATGTCGGAAATTATCCCTTGACCAACTCCTAAATGAATTACAATTTGGTAATCTGTGTCAAGTTCAGCTGAGCACGCTGTACGTCAGCAGGAGAGAGTGAAGCTGCTTCTGATGGTCTCATTAGAGTTCACCGTGTCAGCTTTGAAAGGTTTCTCTGCTGACCTGAGCACTCACACTGCTGGCACACGTGGCTGCTTAAAATAAACTGAGCCAAAGCTCATGGGCAGATTTTTAAAAAAGAAATGAAGAGGGAAGAATGAGAGGCATCAGGATAAAGCCAATAAGAATGTTACTGCAATTCTAATTTCTCTTTTTCAGTCACTCTTTAAGGGTTTTTTGGCTTGATATTTTTAGGCTAAGGTCAGTGTCTTGACTTAACAGGTCAACAGGGGTTGAAAAGCTTCAGTTCCAACTATAAAGGTTGTGGTCCAGCCTCTTAAGTGATTAAATCAAGACATGTAATGCTGAATCTAGGAACTTCCTCATGCAAAAAGAGGAAGAGGCTGCCCAGGGAAGTGGTGGAATCACCATCCCTGTTGAAAAAACGTGACGTTGTTATGCTTGAGTAAATGGTCTAGGGGTGGGCTGGGCAGTGCTGGGTTAATGGCTGGAATTTATGACCTAAGAGGTCTTTTCCAACCAGGAGGTGTTCTCTCTGAAAGAAAGAGAGAGATCATGCAAAATGCATCCATTAGCAGCACATGTCAGCCACAGAGAAAGAAGGGAAAAAAATCCCTGCTCAAAATGCACAGCCCAGTAAAATCTGGAGAAAAAAGCAGGCTATTCTGCTATCCAGAGTTGACATTAATTAAGTGATGACACAGACAAATATCTTTTTCTTTCCTGGATATTTATCTTTATGCAGGTAGAGAGAAAAATATTATTGCCAATTCCCTTGGGATACTGCATGGAAGGAATCAATCCAATTCCTGCACAATTTATCTATGCTTCTCCCTGTATCCTATTAAAATAAAAGAAAAAATGTCCTCCTGGCTCTTAATTGCCTTGGGTCACTTCATGTATGTGTAAATGTGTGTTTTGTTCGTGGATGAAGGCTGTGAGTGCATGAATCCATCATATCCCTTAAAAATTTCTCACAGCTTTTGTTAACTGCACTGTGCTGCTGATTAATTTCAATTAATTTAATCTAAGATGGTGAAACATTTAACAGATACCGGTGGCACATCATTGTTATTAATGTTGTCAGGGCTAATTGGAGTGTTGTGGCATTCTAATATTGCTTTGAATTTGTCAGCTTCTTTCAAATCCAGATAAATAAGTATATGGGTTAGGAAGTCAGTAAGCAGTGCAGGTAATGAAAGAGCATTTCAAACCATGTCTCCAAGCACTTTTTTATCCTACCAACATTAATAATCTAAAGGAGATCTTGATTTTCCTTTTCCTATTTCTTTCTGCTTCTGTTGTTTTTAAAGCAGGCTTTTTCCCTTTTAGATTCTTAGAAAATGAGAAGCTGGAGTTGCCTTAGAGCCAAATGTTTTAAAGGAATGTGTTATTTCTTTTATACTGATAATTTATAACAGATTCCCTCCCTACCCTTACCCTCTTCCCAATTGTTAATCATTTGGCACTCAGTAAAAAATGACATTTTTACTTTACACTTCTGTATGGATAGTCAAAGATCCAATTCAAGACAGCATGAACACAAGTTTATTTCACTTCCTTTGAGCGCAGTTTTGTTTAAGACACACTTAACTTTTAGAACATACTTAAGTCTCTCAAAGCACTTTGTTGCATGTGGGACAGAGAGCAAAAAAATCCTTGAAAAACAGACTTACCAAGAGAAAGATTTTTGAAAATGTTTATCAGGGTTTATGCACACTTCAGTTTCCTTTTAATAAAAGAAGGGTGAAAAAGAAGAGCAGAATTTTTCTTGATAGAAATAATGCAGCTGAGGCCCAGGCTATTTGAAGGCCTTTTTTATTTTCAAAGGCCATGGTGCACAGTTGTCAGATGTTTCATTTTCTTTGTTTACTTGTTATTATCATGACAGTTATTTATTTAGCTTCTGTGAAGTTTTCTCAGAGAACCCAAATAGTCCATGTTGGAAGAGAAGGACTGGAATACAATTTCCATCCCTGAGTTCTAACAATCATACCTGTTCCAAACATCAAAGTCTGTCTTTAAACCACCTATGCTGTGGTTCATATTTTTTAAGCAGAATGCATCTTTTGCAATTTTAGTAAACAGAGAGATAACAAAAAAATAAATCACAAAGCTTTGCCAAAATAGAAATAAAGTTGGTCCAAGATGTGGATCTCAGAAAAGACTCCAACTTTCCTGGACTCCAAACAAGTCTTCAACCCACAAGCTCTTTTGTTGCAGCCCATTGCATAACCATTTGCCATCCAGTTACCCATTTTGGTGGGATAAACAATCTAGTGAGATCATATTATTTGTTTTTGAGCCATAAGATTTAACACCTTCTCCATCAATGTGTGCATTTCAGCTGGGGTAGGAAATGGAGTGCTACGTGTTTCCTTTGGTAGGACTGCCAGGTCTTGAAGATTTTATCATCATTTTACTCAAGTATGTCATGTCTTCCTCAATGACTGATATTTTACAGTCATGGAAATAGTGATAATTTCTTTCATCCTTATTTTCTTTCTTTGCCTTAAGGACCCAGAGAAAGCAAGCCACTGGGATGTCCTTTGGATGCACTCCTTGCATCATTAGTTCAATTTCAGATTTTCAAAGAAATTATCCTTGTTCTGAGGGCAGCAGGAGAAACACATTACCAGGGACTAACTCACAAATATGGAGAAGGAAGTTAGTTTCTATTATTTACATCTATTACAGCAACATTTGGGACAGGAAAAGATTCCCCAATACCACAGATTAGTCCAAATAGCTACTGCCCAATTGCAAAGTTAATTACTATTTATTTTTCTTCTGGCTTTTTCCAGTAGCTTGCAGCCTGCATCCACTCCCTGATACCAAATTATAAAAGCCAAGGCCAGTGTTCTGCTGTAAATGGGCAGATTTTAAACACAAAAAAAAAAGAGGCTTGGATTTTTTATATCTTCTCAAGGCATCCAAGAAAGGCAGCAGCTCATAACTCCTGCCCTCAACTGAGTTTTTCATTCAAGAGAAGCTTTTGCCCTCTCATGGACAAGAAATCATTGATCAGCTGCTTGGAAAAGTCCAGAGTTTTAGAGTCACTGTCTTCTTTTTCCCATCAAGTACCAAATAAATATTTCTCTAAACACACTATGATGAGGAAACCTTGAAAGTTTTCTGAGATGTGATTAAAAGTCCTACATAGAGCTGGAGAGTAACAAAGCTGTAAATTCTTGATTGATAAAATTACAGGAGTTCCTACATAAAGTTGGGGAGTAAAAAAAGCTGTAAATTTTTGATTGATGAAATTACGGGAGTTCATACTGCGGCAGGTCATATAACAAATTTTTCATTTGGTGCTTGATTTGGGAATCACAAACCCTAATTCAGGAGAGTCCACAAAGATGGATTGCTCCCTTGCACAGAGGAGGTCACACGAGGCAGGAGCTGAGCCCATGTTTGGTCTCAGCTACCAAGCCCAAGAATATGAGTGACAGGACAAAGGGAAATGGCTCAAAGCTGAAAGAGAGTAGATTTGGATTGGATGTTACAAAGAAATTCTTCACTGAGGGTGGTGAAGCTCTGTCAGTGGTTGCCCAGGGAAGCTGTGGCTGCTCCATCCCTGGAAGTGTTCAAGGCCAGGCTGGAGAGGACTCTGAGCAACCTGGCCTGGTGGAAGATGTCCCTGCCCATGGCAGGGGGATGGAACAAGAAGAGCTTTAATGGAGTTGAGCTTTAAATCCCTTCCAACTCAGCCCATTCTGTAATTCTATGACCATCCAAAGGTGTGTTTTCTTTGGCACACTAACAGGAATCACAGAGATGAATCCATCCATCAGTGATTTTGCCATCAGCACCTCTGAAAGCAGCCAGCCTTCTCAGCACCTCACTATTGTTCTATCTGCACATCTAAATCTTTCTAGGGAGATGTCATTTGCAGCATATGCAGAAATGGTTACATTTGAACTTGTGTTACTGCTTCAATTCCCACATACCATTAATTTATTTAATTTCCACTTTGCTCTTGCAAGTGAGCACGTTATGTTCTTAAACCAGTTTCTCTAACAGAACTAATTTTCCCTTCTTCGGTTCTATGAGTTATGCCCATGGCAATGGTTCTGAAAGGAAAACACTCGTTACAGACATTAGTTGATCTCAAGATTCATTAAGTCCCAGAGGACTTTCACCTAATGTATTTATTCTAAAGGCATAATGGAGCAAATGAGTCTGAGATAACTGAAACATAAAAGGAATTGATAATAATTTTATATACTTAAGGTTATATCCCAGACATTCTGCTTTTGCTTTCAGTGATATTCTAGGAAATGCTCATTCTACTGCATGTGTTCTAGTTCTCTGCAATATGCTTGTAAAAATTATTTGAATTAGCAGGTTGACTTTGCTCATTTTTGTGGCAACAAATCCCCCTCTTTAACCACTTTCCTTAACTGTATCCATTTAAAAAACGTTCAATGTATCCAGAAAGAATCATTTGTCCTTCTCTAACAACCATAAATATAAAAAAATGCTTCATAACTCTGGGAACCTCTGTATTGTTTGTAGTGGAGTTAATCCCCCCACTTCCTTCTTAATTCTAAAATTCCTGTGATTTTTATTTGAACACTAATTTACCTTAAGGTCCCTTTATATCAGTTGTTCTTCAGCAAATTTTACTGGGTTATCAGGGCCCCTGACCAGGAGTTTTGGCAGCTGTCTAGTGGCAGTTCAGCTCTGCTTGAGGAGTCATAAGAACCTGAAGCAACTAATCACAATCTGCTCTGGCAATCAAATTTCAGCTCAAAATTCCTGTTCCATGTCATTCTGGCTCATCATAAACACTCCTATTTGCTGCTGACCTCAAAAAACTGTCAGAAATCTTCTTCCTCCTCAAATAGTCCTTGTCTTTGTTCAGTTTTGTTTCAGTAGTACTGATAGGTTGAACTCAGCTTTTTGATGTCAGAATATTGAGTAACTGTGGCTCTAGAAGGATATTTACCTATCCTGGATGAAATATGTCCCAGAAAGGACTCACTACAAACCTAACTCTACTAACTCTAAACCTAACTCAGTGACACAGTCAGCTGGCAGGAATAAATTGACACCCAGCCTTTCAAACCCAGGGATGCCCTCATGGGACACCAGCCCAGCTAAAGAGAACAGAAGGTTTTATCTCTTATCTTTCCAAGTTTTCCAGCACTCATAACCCAGGGAAGAGTGGGAAACCAGTGTCTGTTGGGGGAAACAGAAAAGCAATGATTATATGATGGTGAGGAAGCCAGTTTTGATCTCCTGGGGCAATGCTGTTGTGCATCATCTTTTTTACAATACAAAATGGAAGTACAGAGGCCATTAATGGATTTGACTGTAAAAAAGTGTAATTTTGAAGCTATGCTTGAGTTCACTGACTTCTGCAGGCTGTCAGGTTGGCTAATTCCTTGTCCTGGGCACTCTGCTCCTTGTGGATAAGAACTGCAGTATTACAAACCTGGTCCTCCTCAGATGGAGACAGGCAGCCACAAGGATATTCCCCAGCTGTGCTTGTCCTCTCTGCTGCAGCAATTTCTCAAGGAGATCTACTCTTCAGAACAAGGATAGCAGCAGACTGGAGTTACTGGAAGCTTGTCCATCATCTCTATTTTATCAAATAGAGTGTTTCAGGAAGCATTTTTCATGTAAAACATTCGTGCTCAATAAAGCATTCATGTTTCCACTTCCTGCAAGTGGAGATGAACACAGTGACAGCAATGCTGAGTCTTCAAGCTGACTGAGGACATCCATGTGAATCCACAGAGTCCTCTCAAGTATCCATGCTAGAACACTACCTAAACCTGATATTTAACAAATCATCTGATTCCATTGCTCCATCCTAATTTATTTGTCTGGTACTTCAGCAGTTCCCTTGGAAAACTGCATGTTTAATATCCCCTCCTTGATTCTACCTATACAGGAGAGAAAAGTCTCACACAGACACCAGCTTCAGCTCATCAGCTCTCACTAAGAAGACATGAGTTTTCCACCCTGGAGATTGTTTCTGCCACAGTTGCTCCATCTGTTCTCATTTCTCACCCTAAAACCAGCTGTGGAGCAACTGCCATGCACAGCGTCTCACTGGCACTGCCTTCCAGCTACTGAAAGATTTTGGGGATAGAGGCAGATTCTGCTGGGAACCTTTCTAAACTAAAATCTTTGTAAAGAGCCACTGCCCAGGAGAAAATTCCCTGACAGTGTCTTGATTCATGGAAAAAATGTCATCAGATTTTACATTTAGGAAAGAATTAATCTGCTGCCTGGATTGAGTGATAAAAGGAGACCCAAAGGGGAAGCTGCAGCAGGAAATAATGGCAATAAACCTTTTATAAAGAATCTAGGCCTCCTCTGAGTTATCTTTTGAGATACAGATGCACAAAAATGTTGTTTTGGAGGTGGATACTTCAGGCTACCACAGTGAGGCACAGTAAGTAAGAAACTCCACTAAAAAGTGCTTTTTCCACTACAAAACACCTGTGAGATACCTGATGGCTTCACCTACTCATCCCATTCACCAAACAGTAAAGTGTCTTTACCTGATATGTGAAGCTAATTGTTTAGACAAAGAAATACAGCAAGAAACTCCTCTTCTCCTTGTGCTGTACCTGTATGGATAAATAGTTGTCTCTAGTGGAAGAAAGTATCTAAACTAAAGAAAAACAGTCATGAGATGACAGGAGAATACAATTGCTGAGGTGATTTAAAAAAAAATCAAATAAATGGCTGCATAAGTAGACAAATAAGATTATAAGGGACTGGAAATAGACAAAAGCAGAGAGCTACAGCCTGAGCACACTGCACAGGACATGTTTTTGATTATTAAAGACAGATTTCTCCATAGATCCAGCCCTAAATTCCCAGTTTTTTGACAGTGCTCACTCAGTTTTGGATGGGTTTCTGGGCTGTGTTTGCCAGAACCAAAAATTCACACCTGCCTTTCCTTGTGTGGATTCTAAACTTAAAAAACCCTCAGAACTCCCTCTGGAAGGTTCATCTCCACTGGCACCTTGGAGCTTTGCCTCCCAGCCATCACTTCCAGAGCTTCTGTGTTCCCTTTTGCACAGGATGACCTCACAAGCAAAGCTGAGCAATCAGATCACAGTGAGCCAAATGCTCTGGAAACACAAGAGAGAGAGAGACAGAGAGATCTATGTATCAATAAGAAGGCAAATAAGAAGATAAATTTGAGCAGGTAAATAGTGACAGGGATATGGCTGTGCCTAAGTGCAGAGATTGAGATGGATTGAATTGTTTATCTAGTTAACTATTGCCTCCACAGTAATGGATATTCAGGTCTCTGAAAAGGCTCTGTTATTAAATATCATCCGGCCATATTTTCTGTATCTTTTCCTGTATTTATCTTTCAAGAACAGTGAAGGAGTAATTCATAAATACAGCACAAGTTCTGCCTTCTGTTTCCATCAAGCATCTGCAGCAATAAACCCCAGTGATTAACCAGCTCCACTGTGCTGAATCAAAGTGCTACCAAAAGTCATAGAACAAACTAAAAAGCTTTCATTAGTATTACTCTGATTAGCCTTTAATTAGATGGCTCTTGGGACTGGTTTCCCAATATTATCCAATGTCAGAGACTGGATCTCAGTGTGGTTTCAATTAGAGAAATGATCTAATTGCTTAATGGATTTAAATTCTCCCACACTGTCAGCGTGTCGATATTGGCATCCTACTTGAAGATTATTTGTGGTTATAATTGGCTCTAGGTGACCCCATAGCTGGGTTTTATTTAAATTCTTCCTCAGGAAAAGTATGGAAAATCCTGATGAGGATTTCTGTCAGCCCATTGGATTTCATGTTCAGAATACAGGAATTCCCATTTTCACAGGTTTTTGTTCTTTACATTTCCTGTTCCAGGTGAAACCTGAGGGCTTGGGTCCCAAGGGTCCCACTTGAATGTCCTTGAAACAGCCCCACAAAATATACATTCTCAGACCCTTGGCTTCTCTAGTACCCAGGTATGAGACTTATGATCTCTCCATTGGCTGTTTCCCACAAATGCACCTTCAGAGACGAAAATAATCAGGAACAGACAGTGATGGACAGTAGCACAAATGTCAGTCCTTCACCATCATCTCTTCTCCATTCTCCAGTGCTTTTTCTTCCCAATGCATCCTGACCCCTTCTTGTCTCTGTCCTTGTGCTCTCCCATGTAAACAACTCACCCTTGAGGGCTTTTTTTTCCTCCGTTTGTCCCAGTTTGACTGTAGCCATACTCAAATTTGATATCTCTGATACCATCATCTGTATAATCACAGCCTTCTTTTTAATCTTACTGTTGTGGGTCTGTAGGCATTCTTGGCCTTGTAAGATCCCAAAGGTCCCCAGAATTCCCCTCCAATTAGTCCTGAAGTTTGATTGTCCTTTACTTAACTCCACCTGTGAAACTTGGCAATTCATCATAATCCTCCCTGTAACTTTTACCAGCTTCTCACTCTGTTATATATTTTCCAATTTCTCCTGTTATGTCCAACTTTTGCACAGCCTGTTCACTTAATGCCAGACTAGAGCTTAGTCATCTACTTAAATACCTTAACATCTACCATCCTTATGGCTATATCCAACAGAGAAAGAAATTAAAAATAATTGGAAAAAAAAAAAAAGGAATAGGGGAAGAGGGAGAAATAGAGGAAAAGGTGGAAATAAAGGAAAAGAGGAGTAAACCCTGGATAATAGAACTGTATGATGTCCTGCCAAGGTGATAACGTGGGGAAGAATAGGAATTGTTTCACACAAAATCAGCTTCTTTCCTTCTGCTGCACCACACTCCGTGGGATGTAGAGTCAGTAGTCCTGGATCAGACAATGATTTTTAGAAGCAGAGATTTTAATGCCAGAAGGAGCACACACTGACAACATAATCTAACCTCACATATCACACTGTGCACAGCTATTTGCCAAGTTTCTCCGGCAGAAAAGCATGTGGGTGTTTAGCTGCAGCTCTGCCTCATAGGAAAGCTGTACCCTTTTCTGAAAAGATATCAAGAAATGGAAATTTTATTACTTTTTGTAGTGGTTTAACCACTGGAACAAATCCTCCTCACTTTATAAAAAGAAGTGTATCCCTCTGTTGAACCCATCTGACACGAAAATTGTGGATTTTTCCACAGGTTTAAGCATCCCTACAAAGCCTCCTGTTTTCATCTTTGCAATAAGCAAACTGGTATTTAGAGGCTTTCACTTTGAGAGAAACACCTTGTGACTCTTCCATGCACTTTCTCTATGATTACACATCCTTTATGAGTGCCTAGAAACCCAGAAGTGTCTTGACATCCCAGCATCTGCAGTTTCATAAAACACAGGTAAAGTCCTCTGTCTACCTCAGCTTATCAAACTTTTTTCCATAAACCCGTGGGTGATGTTACCTTTTGACCAGCACAATGTGATTTGGAACACATTTTAGTCTAGATTTTTGCTTATAGCAGGTTACATTTTTGTAGGGTTTTTTTCAGCATTATGTATCACTTATTTTATGTATTCTTTAATCATTATTATCATTTTCCCTTCCTTCCCTGTCCTAGTAAACTGCCTTTATCTCAGCCCACTGTCCCGAAGGAGTGTGCTTGAGATAGCCCAAAAAAATCACCAACAAGGGTATGAGCAAAAGTCAGATTTAATATTAAACTACAAAGTACAACAGACCCATTGGCAAGATTCACTGGCAAGATTCGCTCTACTTACAAAGGACAACTAAGGCAAAACAAGGGAAAGCAAGCAACAACAAAACCAAACAAAATCCAGGCAACCAAAACAGAAATGAATGGAAAATTTCTCAGGTCACACTGCAGCCTGGAAAGCAGTGGGGGGGATGCACCACCACACCCACAAGATTCACATTTTTGCTTTTCTCATTTCTCTCCCTGATCCCACTACGGGAAGGTGAGTGAACAGCTCTGTCATGTTTAGCTCTCTGCTGGGTTAAACCACAGCAAACTGCTTCAGCCTTTTCTGGGAAACTGCATTGACCCTGTCCATTCAGGAAGGGTTGTATTTGTGCTGCCAACATGTAGGATTTGGCATTTGACAGCCATAAATCACTTTTATATGTTCTCCACCTACCAATGTATCCAGCGCGTGTCCTATCCTAATCTTTACTTTCCTCTTAGAAGTCTTTCAATTAAATCACACACTTCACCAGCAATAGGTTTATAAAATCTTGTGGAAGTCTCCAGCCTTGCTGACACCAGTGCTAAAATAATCTATACAAAGACAGTAAATAAATCCAAGCATTGGATTAGATGTTCAGCTGTAAAACCGTGCTGTGTGCTTTCCCTGGTTTTAACCTTGAATGGTCCATAAATCTCTCTTGAGACATGGCTTTCCTTTCATTTTAAGATGGCAAACCATTCCATGTCCTGGGAATGCACATCCCTTTGCATTTGGCAATAAAAATCCCGTCCTTGACTAATGGTATCCATGATAAGGGATCCCATATTCTGTGAAAAAATGACCTCAACAAATGGCCTGCACCCCATCAATTTATACATCATGTCCAAACTGCTATGAGGAAATGGTTGTAGTTTATTAGCAGCACAAAAATTGGATGGCATTGGGTGAACAGCATTAGAAACCCATGGGTAGCTGTAGGTCCAGCTCTTGTTTTGTCAGCCAGGAGAAAAAAGGGAAACCCATTATTCAAAGCAGAAGATGTGAGTTAAGCAGTCCAATTTATTCACTGAGTCGTATGTACACCCTTATCTTATCATAATTAAAAATACTTTTACTTTCTCTCCAAATTTTTTTCTTCTGTTTTATTTTTCACAAATAGAAACTTAAACCAATATATTCATCTCTCATCCCTGTCCATGGCAGGGGTATTGGAATAAGATGATTTTTAAGGTCCCTTCCAACCCAAACCATTCTGTGATTCTCTGATTCTATTAATATATTTATCTCTCACAATGGTCTGTGCAAGCAAAAAGTCAAAAGTGTCTGGAACATCTTGATTTCCCACTAATGCTATCCATGCACTGGAAAGGCTTCTCCAGCCTTTTCAAAACATTTCTTAGACTTGTGTGTCTTTATAATGTTTTAAGTGATTCTCAGGCCAGGCTGGCTAGGAATGCACCACAGAATTAGAGAAAGAAGTAGAGGCAGTTCATCAACAGAGGAGTAGCAGGTGAGGCTGGATCACTATTACATGAACAAAAATGGAGTTTAGATTTCCAGGTAGAGTAGAGCTTTAGTCTTTTTTTTTTTTTTTTTTTTTAATTTAAGTAGGAAGTTGAAGGGTGTTTGTTTCTTGTCCCAGGTAACAAGTGACAGAACAAGAGGAAAAGGCCTCGAGTTGTGCCTCAGGAGGTTTAGATTGGGTATTTGAAAAAATTTCTTCATGGAAATTGTTGTCAAGCACTGGAACAGGCTGCCCAAGGAAGTGGTAGAGTCACCATCCTGAAAAGTATTAAGAAACATGTATATTTGGCACCTGAGGACGTGGTTTAGTGAGGAGCATGGTGGTGCTGCTGTGTTGGTGGTTGGATTTGATGATCTTAAAGGTCTTTTCCAACTTTAATGATTCTATGAACATACTTATGAAGCTTCTGCTGCTGCCACTGCACCTTTGTCTTGCAGTGTCTCTCGGGAGATAAAGAACCACAATTTGCCCTCACTGCCACAGGACACTTAATGCAAAGCCTAATTTCACTCTAATGAGGGCTAAATAGCAAAACACAGCTGGAGACAGGCAGGGGAGTAGAAATCTCTGTGCCTCAGAGAGCTGCAGGAAGACAAATCTGAGCAAGACCAGACACTCATAATATTCTCAGAAATAAATTTTGCTCCAACCAAGCCATTTCCTTGTCACTCCTTTCCCCCATCCTAGAATGAGATTTGTGGTGTGATATGTTGGAATCGATGCCACGTTGCTTTGCATCACTCATTGCCCTGCTCCTGCTCAGAAAAGTGTAATTTCTAGGCTATAAATAATTCTAGTGAAGGGATAATGTTCTGGGTTTCTTCCCTTTTCAGCCACTGAGGTCACTAAGAGCTACCCTATTTATCATCCATATTTCATCTGCCAACCCTTTTGTTTACTGACCTTGAAAGTATTTCACATGAATTCATCAGGAAGGTGTGTCCTTTGCTGCTTTGGCATTTACTTGCCATTCATGGAGCAAACGTATGAAGAACCCATCCCATTTCATACATTTCTGGATCATAATTTTATTACAGGGCTCCCTCTTTAATCTGTGTTATGTGTTTTCCATGGACAGAGGTCCTTCATCAAACCAGATAATTTTATTTGCTGAGAGATGCTTTTGTGCAAAACCTGATGCCTAATTTATGAGATAAGCTGGACTGACAGCAAAATGACCTTCTCCCTCTATCTGGTTATTAAATTGTTTGTGATCTAATAAAATGCTGGTAATACACTCCATTTCAGCAGGACTTTAATTTCCTACCTGACATTTAGATTAAAAAGACTGTGGATTCGGGGAATAAATTTGTCACAGTCTGAAACAAGCCTGACAAAAGCTGAGTTCTGCTGCCCACCAAACACCTCAGAGGGAAGAGTGGTTTGCAGCCCATGAGTCTGAGAAGGTAAAAGGCTCAGCAAGGCAGGATTTCCCTCCTCCTCCACACTCATTCAGCTGCTGGATGTGTGAGCACAGCAGGGAGACAGGGGTACACATCACACAGGGATCTGTCCTGGTCCTGGCTGTCATCTTCACCACTGCTACTCGTGAGACTGAATAAAAGCAAATCATATTTCTTTCTGTCATCCCCACTGAAAACAAGTATTCCTGAATAATTCTGGGGCAGGGCTTTGTTTGGCAGTCAGAGGACTGTGATGCATGAGCTCTCTCACCCTTCTGCCATTCTCTGGGTATCCTCAGAGATATCATCATCCCATTTTCCAGCCTCTCTGGCTCTGTCAATATAGACACACAGGCAAATGCTCAAGCCTGTTCTCAAAGCCAGACTCCACTGCCTTCCAGCAAACATGGGCTCAGGAATGGAATTAACCTGTTATCTCAGAGCAAGACACATTTTCACACCAGAGGAAAATAGGATGTGTCTTCATAGCACAAGGATTTTCTGTATAATACCAAGTCTTGCAATATTTCAGCAGGTGTAGAAGTATCAGCTCACTGCTCTTTCCAACACACTGCACAAGCATCCTCTCTGAAAAATCCAGATTTTCCTACAGAAGTAAAGTTACAGAGTGAACATAACTGATTTTTGAGGACTGTATTATCATGAAATATTATTTGCAGCAGGCAGAACTCTCCACCGGGAACCTGTTCCATGGATCTCTGGCTTACATTGAATCAAGAGATGTTGACATTCTAACAGTCTTAGCTTCTTGAGGAAGTCTGAAAATACAGCCTTTTAGTAAATGGTGAGGAAAATTGAGTGGGAAAAACTGTCACCAGAAAAAACTGAGAGGGAAGAAGCCTCACTTACACAAAAATACCATAATGCATCTCAATAACTGTGGTAACTTACCTCAATGAAATCTTAAATTTCTCTGACTCTTTCAGTCTTCACTCAGCCACTTATTTTATGTCACTGAATTTGGCAGTGCTTTCTCACAGAAAGAAAAAAAGAGGGAAAAAAGTTAAGGAGCAAAAGTACTGTGTAGGAGAAAAGGATAATGAAAGGAGAGCTGGGTCCTACTTCAGAAAGTTTATAAAGTCCTAATTAGTGTGGGAACCCACAGTGACAACTCAGCCAGGAACTCTTTGAGGTTTGCTTCTCGTTACAAGGTTCTTCTGCTGAGAGATCAGGAAAGGAGAAGGAAAAAACTTTCCTAAGGTTTCAGTGCTGGCTTTTATAAAAAAACCTTCTCCCTTAGAATACTCTGGCTCCATTTTTCAGGTCTGTTTCATGTGATTGCTGTAACTGTGTATTCCTGTTTCTGTTTTACATCAAACCTGTTTTCAATCTCTTGATTCCAGACTATCTCATTTGTTCAATCTTATTTATCTGGTAGATCATCTTATAAAATTTTGTTTCCCCGCCCTGCCTTTTGTATGCAAGTTTAGTTCTTTCAACTTAAAAAATAATTTAAAAAAAGGTCAGGGTGTAGCTGTGGTGGTGCATCCCACCCTTCTCAGACCAAAGTGATCTGAGAAATCCTCGTTAGGTCTTGGCATTGACAAACAGCACCTGGGCTGAGCTATTCTGGAGTTTATCAGGAGCACAGACTGATCCCAGGAACTTGTGCTGCCTAACGAGCTCCTGCTTTTTAATGAACAGCTGTGGAGACTTATTTTTCTTGCCTGAATAACAACCCAACTGGAAGAACAATTTTGTTATGGAACTTTGAAAAGTTACCAACCTGAATGGGAAAGGTCAGGATGGAAAATTGCTGTGGCTAAAGCCCATTTGTTTGCAGCCCTACAGAAAAAGGTCCAGAGTGAGACCCTTTGAGTTCTCCTGGACCACAGAGGGCTGTGAGCAGCATCTCCCTCAGGGTGGACACCTCTCAAAGCCAGTGCATTCTCAAATTTGCTGCACTTGAAGGACCAGTGAACGACCATGGATCCTGGGCTGATCCCTCCCACTCCCCAAGGCTCAACTCTTCATCTGTTGAGAAGATGGAAAAGCATCAGATGTGAGTCCTTCAGTGACTTTGGGGGATATTATTCACAGCTTTGTACCTTGTACACACTCCTTTAGGTCTGTGTGTGTGCAGTGGGAATATTTACTACAGCAAATGCACGATGAATGTTGCTCTTGGAGATTCTTCAGCGCATTAGATAAGTCAGGCCTGTAAGTGAGTTACTGCTGTGCTTGTAGTGAATTCTATAGAATATTTTTTAAAATTGTTAGACTTGAGCTGTCAATTAAGTACTGTTAAGTTTAACTGCTGTTAAAACATTTAGGACTAAACCCTTCATCTAAACTCTAGTCCAGGGCTGTTTGGCAAGAGGGTCCACTCTGAGCCTTGTGACTGAATGGGAAGGTTTCCCTTGTTCCTTTTTGCCTTAACCTACCTCAAGTGTCTGTATCCCCCCCAAAAAAAAAAAAAAAAAAAAAAAAATTGCTTTGTAGAAAAGTCAGATTTCAACTTGTGTGAGGTCCTGGGCCCCTTGCAAGCTTTGAGATGTCTTCACCAGTCATTTCCTCACACTGATCAGGGTTATAATACAGGCATGTCCAGCCAGAAATATACAGGTTTACAGTCCTTGGCCTTGTAGAATTCACAATTACAAAGCAACACAACACCTGTGGAGCTGCTTTAGGATTTTAGCTCCATATTTTACTGGATTTTAGTGCTCACCCATCCAGAAGTGAGCATTACACCATCCTCAGGCCAGATGTACCCTGGACATCCCTGCCAGGAGGAGGATCCACCCAGAAGCTTCCTGCAACCTTGGGAGACCGGTTTACCCAGTTGGCCCAGTCTCCAGCAGCATTTTACACCCTTTTGTAGGCTGATGAGCACCAATATCTCAGCTCCCTCATCTCTGTAATTCATTAATTATGCATCCAGACAGTTCGTCCTACAATTCCCACCTGGTTTTCTTACCTTAGGACAGACCTTGCCCATCAGAGACAGTGAAAAGGGAGTGGAGGATGCATGGGAAAACCTGACTCACTTTGGTCACCCTCACACTGGTCTCCTGTCTTGTGCTTAAAATAAAATTTTATTCCCCCTCTCATGGTATCCACAGAGCCATTCCTCAGAAATACATCAGTTTGGGATGTGAGCATCTTGAATCTTGCAGGAGCAGACAGATAAATAAAGGGGTAATATCTGCAGCTAGAGAGAAAAGGGTGGAAAAGGGCTGATGAAAGAAGTGTGTTCAACTCCTTGAAGGCTGTTTTAAGCCTTTAGTTTGTTATTTTGGCAGTGTTCATAATCTCAGTGAATCTGGAGGATGAATGGCACTGCAGGTGGAGAGCCCTGGAGCCATGCAGGTGCTGATGTGCTCACTCTGCATCTTTTATCAGAAAAGGGACTGAGATGTGCATTTCTGGTGAAGACAACACATCTCCTGCTTTGTTGCTGCTCCTCTCTGTCTGACTGATTCCTCTGCCAGGAAATATGTGAATCCAGAGCTTTAAACACTCCTAGTTCATGCAGGATTGCCTAGGAAGTCTGTCCTTACATAAAAAGATGTCAAAATAAGCCCAAATCAGATCTTCACACTGCCAGAGAGGTTCAAGGGCTCATCATGATGATCAAGGAAGCGTTGCAAGTATAAACATATATAAACATTTTTACTGCTGCTTCACCTGGGTATGAATTGACACTGTATTTTGTCTTCTATTCAGGTCACGTCAGCACTGGTTCAGCTGACACAAGAATGCTGGAAATTTGAAGAATGTGTGTGAGGCTCATATAATGCCAACACAGTGTCTCACCTGCTTTGATAATGAAATAAAATCAGAGATCAAGAAAAACTAATAGATGGTACAGTAGATGTCTGCAGCTTTATTACCAGTAAAGGTGAGAAGCAATGGGGATATTTCTCCCCCTTTCCATGGTCAATTATTCCATGTCAGAATAATGAGTGTCCTCACTGCTAGGGCATTTACTTTATGATTCATCTCACCTAAGTTTAGATGCCTGCATTATCAAATCTACTTCTGAGCTTGTCACCCTTGACTTCTTCTGTAGTGAATGGACAGAAATAGGTGTTTTAAGGGCTCCATTCATCTGTCCTGTGACCTGTGTTAGACCTTAGGAAGACAGGACTCTCATCCTTAGCTCAAGGGATTATATTCATTATCACTCCCCTGTCTGTCAGGAGAGCTTAGGTTAATGGGGATGTCAGTGCTTAATGATTTGAAGAATATTCTTTTCTAACCAAAGATGTCCTTTGTTCCTCTCCCCATATTGTTATGACCTCAAATCCAAATCATACACCAAAGAACACTGAATTTTGAGGAACAGATGGAAAGGAGGGGTCACCTTCTTCCTTAGGACAAGAGCCACATCCTAGGACCATCTGGCCATTTTCTACCTTACAAATCTCCAGTCATTGAAAATGAAAGTACAAAAGCAACAAGCTCAGTCTGTTTCTTGCTTCCTTGGACACCTTGCTTTTGTGTCAGATTTTGTCTTTTAAAATATTAAAATGCATCATTTTTAGCTTGTTATGGAGCACTGGAAGGTCTGCCTTATGGCTTGTGGCATTTGGGGGTCCACACAGTGAATTTTCTAGGACCATCCATGGCAGGATTTCCATTGAACAAAGGAGGTTGAACTCAATGAGCCTCAAAGTCCCCTCTGCTATTGTGCTGTGAATAAACCCAAACTTCAGCTAAAGCCCACATTTTATCCCAGGCACCTGCCAACCAAATCTTCCCACACCAAGTATCCCACCTGTTCTACCCGTGGTGCCAACATTTTCTTGCTCACTTCTTCTCCTCAACTCCTAAACTCTCACTGGAAAACATCTCCCCAGCCTTCTTCCAGCCAAGATAAACAGCCCTACCAAACCAAGCATGGCTACTTCTAAAGTCACCCTATTCAGTGTTTTTGTTGAAGTCAATGAGGAAAGCAGCACTATTTCCATAGGAGATGTATTCAGGTGTCAGAGTGCACAGGGAATTTATTCCTCTGTCAGTTTTATTCCTTTCAGCCATTAAAGCGTAAGTGGTTTTCACAGGGTTATGGCATGTTTGGCAGTTTGGTGTACTATAAAATATCATTTATTTACACTCATATTCCTTAAGCAATTCAGATTTATTTGTGTGTTTGTGTGCCTGTGTGTGCATTTTTCCAGTGGTGGCTGCACATTCACAAAGCTTCTTCTTTCCTGACTTAATCATCTCATCTCCAAGCATTGATTTCCTCTCTGTTGTCTTTCATGATTTAGCTTGTAGGCTTTTTTAATTTATTTTTCTTTAAATTTAAAATAATTCAATGCTGCTTAAAAGAGCTGGGGCTGACAGCCCTGAAGGGAGAATGCTGCTGTTTATCAACAGCAAGGGTTCACTGCCAGGAGCTGCAGCCCAATCTAATCTGGAAGGAACAACTGCAGAACAGGTGGAGATGCTCAGATTTAAGATCTGTTACCATTCAGCCATTCATCCCACTGACAAGATGATTCATTACTAAGACTCTTAAGTGCTGATAATTAATGGTAATGATTATGATTTATCTCCCAGTGACGGAGGAACTCGAGTTTTGTTTTCCTCAGCCTCATTTCTTTCCTTTTCTTTAACACACCAGAATATTTTTCAAGCGTTTTGAGGTCATGGAAATGAAAGTTTGGCCTCCTCAGCCCCACAGAGCAGAACAATTTAATGGCTCAGTGGTTGTGGATGTCCAACACTTCCCATCAGTGGCTGCCAAAGATCCCTGTGAGTATGAGACTCTCACATTGGGCAAAAGGAATTACATCAGAAAATACAATTATTTCACGGACCAATGATCCAGCTAGGCAGGATACTTTCTCCAACAAAAGCCAAAAATGGCTGTTTTGATAAAACACACAGTAAACAGGCAAATAACAGAGTAATTCTTCCTCCCACCTTCTGGCAGGTGACTCCTGCGTGCACAAGTCACACGGAGGTTTCAGTGTTTAATCACCAGTCACAAATTTGTCCATTATGAGCCTGTTCATTCCCCTTCAAAATGGTTTGAGTTTTCTTTGTATTTCACTGTATTTTGGGGGAAAGAGATGTGTCAGTCACCCAAGTGCCTGAGAAATTATTTCTCTTTGCTTGGTCTGATTGTTTCACTGCCCAGCTCTGAATTAGATTCACTGAATCATTAAGGTTGGAAAAGACCTCCAAGGTCATCAAGCTCAACTTTTGACCAGACACCACCTTGGCCATTAAACCATACCTAAAAGAACCACATCTACTCTTTTTTTTTTGACTCTTCCAGGGATGGTGACTCCACCACTTGCAACGAGCAAGGCAGTGAATAATTATTTCCAGATCATAACTCTTTCCATCATTCATAAGTTTATAAAACTCTGTCACATCCTTCATTAATCATGTACTTTCCAGGTGTCTCTCTTCAAATAAGAAAAAAACAAGAGCGTAAACTCTTTCATAATTTTCCATAGAAAAAATTGTCACCTGAGGAGCATCACTTGGGACAGATTTTCTGGGATAGAAACATTCCCAGGCATCCTGAGTAGTTCTGATGCTCTTTGGCAGTGTTCACACTCTGTATGATGACAGTTGTGATGGTATTACCAGGTGTTCTGAAAAAAAGAGGAATAAAAAGTTTGTGTGCTTAGAGTGCTCCCATTACTGCTTGAAGCCACCAAACCCAGTCCCACAAAGTTCACATTTCTGCGTTTTGAACTATTTCAGATACTCAGCTGTGATTTTTTTTCCTGAAATCAGGAAGACACATTCAAATTGCAATGGGATTTTTTTACAGCAAAATAAAATTTCCCCTCGGATGTTGAATTAAAACTTGAAACCTACCTCTCTTTTTCAGTTATAAACCTTGCTAACCAGGATCTTAATGTTGCCATTTCTAATTTCAGAGATCAACACTAACAGATTTAAGAGGATGGATGTATTTAAGAGTGCAGATGATCAGAGCAAGTGGCATATTTAGTTCTGATGATCTGATGAGGACAACAGCCTATGAGCCACATGAGCAAAGCAGCTCTCTCCATTGTATAGCAGTGATGCACTAAAGCTATCCAGGTTCAAATCCTGATGAAGATGCAAATCTGAGACCAGACATGCCTGAAAGGAATTGTTGCTGCCTGAAAAGCTGCACATCAGTTGGGATGTTCCTCGAAAACAGTCTCACAAATTTAAAACAGCAAGGAAATTAGTTTTCTGCCACGTGAAATGAATTACTTCCTAAGACTTTTCCCTCCTGGCTGAAATGTCAATCCAAGTCTCTGAGATGAGAAAACACATAGCCAAGGTCTATAAAGAGGAGGGGGAAATCATATACAAGATATCCTAGTATATTAAAAACCTAGCAGGAAACATTTGCAATATCCTGTGGAGAATATCAGAATATAACATCAGTTTTTGTAACCCAAACTGCAAAGCCATGTGCAGGAGACTGGCATGGTATCTTCTTGCAGAAAATACTCCTTTTTATCCCAGGGCTAGAACACAAAACCAGACATGTGGAGATGGAGAATGTGTTTTTGCCACTTTGAACTCTTAATTCCTGTTATTATGACTTCGAAGCCACCTGCCATCCAAAAGAGAACATGGAACAATACAATGCACAGAGGGTTTGTTTATTCCCTTGCTTTTTAACCATGATGAGTTTAGATTCAGATTTGGAAACAATTTAAAAGAGGAACCAAATTCTGTTGGCTTCAAGCAATCCCAGAGAGGACCTTGTGATTCTCTATCCCTGTATCTCTCTGGTCCAGAGAATGGCCCAATCCCTCCAATTTAACATATTGATGACATCTTGACCATTTATTTGCAACCCACAATATGGATTGCAACATGGAAGTGCTTATGGATAGATAAGAGAATAATATTGAGGGACTTTCTCAGTGAAGCTCTAATTTGGCCAGTAACCAAAACCCATCAGGAGTTGTTTTGTTCCCAAATTGTAAAAGAGGCTATGACTGAGTGTGTAATCCTCACTTTGGCTAGGAAAGGATCACAGAGCAGCCAGGGCTTTGCTTTCCTGTGTCCACTCCACCTCCATCAGCACAATTCATCACCACAGTGACCTGTTTCACCCAGGCTGCAAACCCTCAGTGTCCTCTGCCTGGTCAGTGCCTCAGCTGCATCCCACACTGCCTCTCCTGCAGTCTGGCATGTGAACAGCTTCAGCTCCTTGAAGACCATTTTAACAGCAAATTTCCTGAGTCTTGTTCATTTCTTTTGGCACACTGTGTTCTCCTAAGGCTCTCCAGCCGCTCTGAGAATAAAAATCAAAGGGCTGCAGGGTTCAGCTTCCCAACATCTCACCTTCAGCCAGCTCTTTTTGTCACAGAGTCGAGAAATGAGAAGCTACTGTGTGCACAAGCCTTGGTGTACAAAAAGAAGGCTGGAGAGGTCTGTTTTGGATGTCACCACTGCAGATGATGTTGAGAAAATATTTTACTGTGCTGGCTGCTAAAAGATTTTCTGAGTGTGGCTCTCAGCCACGACAGCCAAGTGAAACCCTCAGAGATTTTATGCCCAACAGGGAATGGTGCAATGACCTGTTGTGAGCACTTGGAGAAAAAGATGTCATGGTCCTGAAAAAATATTTTTTTCAGCAAAATTCACAAAGGAAGACTGAATCTGTCATCATTTGCCCACATTTTAGCAGAATTTATAAAATCTTTCTCCAAGCCCAACCCAGGTTCTGTTCTGAAATATGATTCTTCCCAACCTCCCAGTACAGCCTCTGTCTCAAAAATCCGAAATTCTTCTTGTTCATTAGCCTGCAAATGGGCAAATGTCCCAGTTGGTGAAACACTTCACAGATGTGGGGAAAATTTAGCCAACAGATTGTCACGGTGATGATTTCCATCATCACAGCAACAAAGGCACAATTAAGGGATGGGTAACATCCGAATTGTTTGCTGATGATGAAAAGGAGAAAATTGGATTCATGTTTTCCAACTTTGAATATGGGAAAATGATGTTGCCCTCCTTTCCCTGGGCCATGAATCTTGGCTGTTGTCATTAGTCTTTTCATTCCTTCTATTGTTCTCTCAAGAAGCTGCAAATTCTCCATTTTCATCAGTGACTGAAACCACAGCAGAGCTGTTGCACTCAGGATAACAAAAAACTGAAACTGTGAAAAGTTCAGCTTTCTTGAGAGGTTACAGAATGGCACTGAAGTTTAGGGAAATGTCCTCTGGATTTACCAACATGGGAGACAAGGTAGTGGTGAAAAATAAAAGGCATAAAAATCAGGAAATATTTTCTCAAGGACTTCCCCCTGACAGTATTCTTCAAATTATGATTTGAAAAAGGAAAATGTGCAGCTCTAGATTTGTCAGTGGATGAAGAAGTGATATGTCTGGGCCCAAATTTTGTGTGTAATCCATTAGGATCTATTGAAGACAGGAGAATGCAAATCCACAAATAGCATTCCAACTCCTTTTCCCAAGGATTTAAGCTGTTTCTAGCTTTCCATGAAGAAAGTTAACTCAAAAAATCCAGGGATTCACTTTCTGAACACCAGCACCAAAATATTGCCACTGTGGGGATTTATTCATCGCCCATCTGGGATCAATAAACCAACTAGGACAAAACCACTCCTGCAGAGGTCAGAGAGGAACATTTCTTTGAAATGTTGCTCAGCTGCTCAGGACACGATGAGTAAAGTTCACCTGGCCCCAAATGTCAAGGTCTTGACCAAAGTTTGAGGTGGCAAATAGCAAGTGCCAAGGTGCTGGTGATTTTTCACTTCCAGTATAATAAATCCTTCCCTCTGTTTGTGAGATTTATGGATATAACCTCATATCTTCTGCATATCAGAAAGTTTCCAGCAAGTGGAAGAGATCTTCATTGGAAGAGACATGTCCATGTCCTTAACCTCTAGTTCTTAACCTCTGGTTCTGGTGCCAGCTCTCTACATGGATCCTACAAATCAGAGAGGAACTAACAATTTTATCACTGGGGCACAGTAAGACTCTGTTGGAAATCCTTTTAATTTGTGTTCCCAGCTGCATTTATTGTCAAAACAGGGCAACTGAAATTCAGCACCCAAAAATTAGAGGAAACATTTGCCTTTAATTATGTTCATCAGATATCACCCCCCCCAGTTAGCATGATCCCAGAAATAGAAATATTTTGAAAATTGGCTCCATAGAATTTGAAAAACTCGCAGAAGACACAGTATTGAGCATAAGAGAAGAGCCCAGGAAGGTATTTTTAGTTTTGTCTTCAGAACAGGGTTGAGTAAGGTTCGAGGATAAACTGGGAAAAACGTGCTGCAGTCACTGAACAGGAAAACAGAAACAACATATTGGCTGTCTTCTTCCTAAATTATCATGATGTTCAGGGCACAAAATAAAGTATGAACCTGAGGGTGAATGGGATCACATAATTAAAGACTACCTCAAAATGTGATCCCAGTCATGTGTTTTTCCTTGCTTGCTGTATTTGAGATTTTTATTATTTGTCCACACAACAGTAAATACTGAAAGGCAAAACTATTAAAATTAAGAGACCTCAAAAGTAGCCTGTGAGATTTTTGTCAGTATTGGAGTGATAACTTTATGGAAAATGACTGGAGGCAAAGACAAATAGAAGATGAAATGGAGACAGATATGGAGGGAAGACCATCAGGAGATATTATAGGTGTCCTTCATAACCCCACTAATGGGGTTGGATAATCAGAGCAATCAGGTATTGTAGTGTCTAAGGCAAGCTGAGAGGACAAAGTGCCACAAAGTTAGGTCAAAGAGAAGGATGTAACTTTATGTGGGCATAAAACTGAATCTTAATATCATAAGAAACTCTGAGACCTTGCCATCTGTCCTGGCTGGAGACCAGAATGTGCAGGAAAAATACTGACAGTATGGACAAAAACTCATAAGGGACGGAGGAGTGTGACCTGGAAATATGAAAACTTATGAGGAGATAAAGACAGATCAATTCTGCATTTATTTCATCAAGAATGAATTTTCTGATAATGTACTACTGTACATTGGTCTCATTGCAAGATATGACTAGACCATTCAAATTATATCAAAAATACAGAAATCATAAGTGATAGCAAGATCAGATAATTAATCTGATTATTTCAACTTTTCATTTTGCTTTCAACTTAGCAAAATGAAAAGTGAAATGATCCACTTGATTACTTTAAGGCTGAAAATGTAATTCTCAACAAAATAAAGTTCAGAAAAATGTGCATTTTTTAAATAGCAGATTTTTTTTCCACTGAGATTTGTTTTTAATGGGCAAGATATTGCTAGGTGAAAAAAAAAATCATATATAGACACATAAGAAAGGCTGTTCATGAAAGTGCAACAAAAAATATTTCTTTTCCTAGAAATCAGAACCCAAAAAGTCATCTTGGATAATTATAATGTTGTTTTTTATCAGTACTAGAAGGGATTCTTAACAAGTCAGTGGAAAAATAAATCAAGAACAGAGGCTGGTGATTTTAATGTGGTTGCTGGAAATTGAAAGGGAAATGTCAAGGATGTGTTGGGCCAAAGATGTGTTAAGCTGTGTGACACTGTGGGGATGATTTTTTGAGTCATAAGTGTCAAGTAATTAAAAATAACAAGGGAATCCTGTGCCTGGGTTTGGGGATTCCCAGGAAAAGAGGAATAGGATGAATCCTGTGAATTTGCTTGGAGGCTTGGGAGAACCCCTGAAGAACAGGTGATGGATCTATCAAAAGCAAACCAAAAAATTATGAAGAGAGTTGTGAGAAGAAATTAAAAAACCTAAAAGGTGTCAGGATTTCATGGAAGAGAAGAAAGAATACAACCTGAGAAGCAAATGAATCAAAGAGTCTTTGTGCAAAATTTAGCCCGCGTTCTTTGTACATTACTCTTTTTTATTGTTGTTGTTGTAAAGAAAATAATCTTCCAGGAAGTCATTACATCGATTCCCTGTCACATTAGCCCATGCTGAAAACTAAGGTCCTGCCAAGGGAAACAATAGAAATGAAAAATTTGATTTCTCTCTCTCTCTATTTTTGATGGAGGCTATTCCAGCTCAGGTGTCTTTGCATTATTAATTCTCCCTCATTTATTGGCTTCAGTGTTCTCCACCAAGCTTGTTCACACAGATCACAGAATCTCAGAATCACTAAGGCTGGAAAAGTCCTCTAAGGTCATCAAATCCAACCACTAACCCAACACTGCCACATCCACCACAAAACCATGTCCCCAGGCACCACATCTGTGTTGTAGTGCCAGATAGTCTGCCCGGGAAAGTCCGCCCAGCCCTCGCCCAGAGCGCTGACTCTCATGGCCCAGCAGTCGCTGTCTGCAAGTGGGGATGTTTCCCGCCGAGGCGAGCCCTGCCTCCAGCGAGTAGCTGGTGCAGCGCAGTGGCAACGGGGAGGAGGCAGAGGGTAGAAGGACAGGATTTCTCCCTCATGCAGTCACAGCCAGCACTGAGAGGAGGGAGAAGTCTCTCGGACCCTGATGACGTGCGGCAGTAAAAGAATACGCGGCCGAGGTACCTGGGGTCTTCCAGTGGTTTATTGTAGGTCCGGCGGGTAAGGGTCCAGGGACGGAGAGGCAGGACGGAGAGGCAGGACGGAGAGGCAGGACGGAGAGGCAGGACGGAGAGGCAGGGACAGGCATAGGGTCTGGAGGTCTGGAGGCAGCAAGGCATGGAACAGCCAGTGACAAGGGATTATATGGGGAAGGAAAAGGGGAGTGGTTTGGTGTGCAGACCAACCAGGAGAGTCTGAGGGAAGAGAGACAGAGACACAGACCAATAATAACATAATAGGGGAGGGTACAAAATTCAAATGAACCAATGGTACACAACTCAAGGGGGAACAAAGGAGACTCTTCTGGAAACAAGTCCATTTAAGGGAGAAAAGGTGGGGGAGAGCTCCAGGCCAATGGTCTTCTTCGCTGGTGCACAATCTGCTGCAGGGTCTCACTGTCTGCTCCTCTTGTCACCATGACCTAGACAGCACATGCTGTCTCAGTCCCCCTACAGCTGGCCTCTTAGCTACTGTAACTTGCAGGCATAGCCTGCCACACATCTACACATCCTTTGAACACTTCCAGGGATGGTGGCTCTACCTCTGCCCTGGGAACCCTCTTCCAATGCTTGACCACCCTCACAATGAATAATTTCTTTTTTTTTTTAATATCCTATCTAAATTTTCCCTGGCAATATTTGAGGCTATTTCCTCCCGTTCTTTCACTTAGGGCTGTCCTCTTGTCCTGTCTCATTATCTGGAGCAGAGACTGACCCTCATCTGGTCACAACTTCCTTTCAGGTACGTTTAGAGAATGACAAGTCCTCCTCTGAGCATCCTTTTCTCTGGGATGAGTTCCCCCAGCTCCCTCAACCCCTCCTCATCCAACTTGTGCTCCAAATGATGTTGGTATTTTCTGGATCATGGGCACAGGGACAAATCATTATGGCACAAGCACAGCTGTGGTGCCTAAGCAGAGTCCTTCAGGTACTCTGGAATGAGGAGGATGCTCAGACTCTTGCCCTGGAGTAAGTGGGGTCATTCCTACAGGGTATCCAACATGGGACTTACCCTAAGGCACAGTGGTGTCCACTTACCCCTGAGGTCTGTAGATCAAATCCTCCCAGCAGAGAAGCAATCATTGCTCATGCAGACCCAGAAAAGGTCTTTTTCCTGGGTTATGGTAATATCAGCTGCTATTTTTATCTTTGGATGCATATCAGCAATGTCCTCCCTGAAAGGGTTTCCTTCATGGATGCATTTGTTGTGCAGAATGTCACTTCTCCAGTAATCCCCACACACCTGGACCTAAATCCATGTCTCTGAACAGCCTGCCCTGTCTCCTGTAGCCTTGTCTCTCCCACTTTCTCTCTGGTGGTTGCACATTACCTGAGGCTGTACGAGCTGAACTCTCTAGCAGGAGTTTTCTGTCTGTTCTTTGCTGTCAGGGGAGCAGGCAATTTAGCAGTACAGCTGTTTGAAAACGCTGTGCTGGGAGATTTTCAGCTCTAACAGCTCATTGCAGGGCTTGTTTGTTTTTGTTTTTTAATTACTTCTCATTTTGAAAAGTGTGCTACTCGTTATAATCCATCACATGTAAGGATATAATTTATCATGTTGCAAAGTTGAGAATAAAAAAAAGAAAAAGCATACAGTTTCAAAACTTTCTTTTTCCCTTGTAGATTTTTTACTTTCTATTGTAAATATTCATTCCAGTCTGGAGTGATGTTTTTCTTCAAAACAAATGAGCATTTATCATAAAAAGGATATTCTGAATTTCTCTCAGCTCTAATAAGTGGATTGAGAAGTCAGTGATGACTCCTTAGTTTAAGGAGAAGTGGAATGTTTTAATTAAGGGATGATATTCCTTTGCAAAACTTCATCCTGAGCTGTATTTAGGTGCTGCTGTGAGAGAAGGAAAGTTTTTTAAATTACATTCACATTCTGTCTCCACTGAATATCTTGCAATGGAGTGGATACCTAACATTCTGTATGTAACAGGTGACAATTGGAGCATTCACTGTGTGCTTCACCTTTGCAAGAGTGTAAACCAATCTCGACTGATTTTCCAGCTTGGTTCTCTTGTCCTTCCAGGTCATTGTCCTCTGCCTATCCTATGACAGTGTCTACCATCATTTATTCTTCATTACAAAGCTGGTGAAGGGTCTTGAGAATAATGCCTGTGAGGAGCAGCTGAGGGAGCTGGGTTTGTTTAGCCTGGTGAAAAGAAGGCTCAGAGAAGATCTTACCACTCTCTGAAACTCCCTGGCAGGAGGCTGTAGCCAGGGGGGGTTTGGCCTTTCCACCAGGCAACAAGTGACAGGATGAGAGGAAATGGCCTCAAGCTGCTCCAGGGGAGGTTCAGGTTGGACATCAGGAAGAATTTCTCCACAGAAAGGGTGGTCAGGCTTTGGAAGGAGCTGCCAAGGAGGTGGTGGAGTGCCCATCCCTGGAGGTGTTCAAGGAATGGCTGGAGGTGGCACTCAGTGCCCTGGGCTGGTTGACAAAGTGGGGATCAAAGGTTGGGCTCAATGACCTTGGAGGTCTTTTCCAGCCTTAATAATCCTGTGATTGCCATCCATTCCTCCCTTGACTTGTCAGAGGTTTCCCTGGATGTCAGCACAGCAAATGAACAGAGTCCTTTCTCTGGGAAGACCACAGACACTGACAAATAAGTCCTGGCAGCTCTTCCTGCAACAGATTGGCACTTTTTGCTGCTCTGCACCCAGAGCAGGGCTGACAACAAAGCACAGGTTTGCAGCACAACCTCTGCCAAAGCCCATCCTCCAGCCTGCAGCCATTCACAGAGAGCAAAGCAAAATCTCCAGATCTCACACTGACAGAGGCATCCATGCTCCAGGCTGCCATCCAGGTGATGGATCTGATCTCAGGCTGGTGACTGACAGAGGTGACTTCTTAAACCACTGTGGCAGGATTAGCCAGGGCTCCTCTGTCAGCTCCCTGCAGCTGCAAGCAGAGAACATTTTGGCAGGCAGCTGCCCTGACTGCTCACACCCTGTCTCTCTCACACATGAACACTCCTGTGTGTGCACAAATCACTGAGCAGATGTACACAAAACAGCTCCCAAACTGTGTTTTTATTTTGCAGTCACAACACTCAGCACCAAGGAAATCAGGCACTGATCAAAATTATTGGACAATTAAGGCATGATAATGAGCATCCAATACGGCTGCTAATGTAATTACAGTGTCATATCACTTAAAGCTGTGCTGCCGGGTGGTGAGGCAGGATGGTGGAATATTAAGGGCATCTCTCACTCCTGTGCTCATTTAGCATTTTCCAAAAATGCAGCTAAGTGAGCCTGGGGAGGAACAAAAGTGAAAATTGGAGATAAAAATGTCACTAGCAGTGCCACCAGTTGTCCGTAGAAGTGGCTTTCCAAGGGATAGGTATCCGTGTGGTTTTTTGAAACATTTTATGAAGAAGGGATGGATAGAGGGGTAGATTTTGCTTCCAGACAAATAAATTCAAAGGTGTGGGAACAAAAAGAGGAGGAAGCTGGAAATAGAATTATGCAAGTGGAGCACAGGATACAATTTTATTCTTTCCACTGGCCATGATCCCTTGACTGTGGATAAGGCTTGTAGGATAGTGACAATCCGCTTGTCTTACAAGTGTAAATACTGCTTCAGGGAATATTTGCAGTTCAAGAGGGAGTCTCAGGTTTGTGTGCAAAGCATAAGGAACGTGGATTGGTTCTGCTAATCCTGCTTGTGCAAAAGTCAGGCACATATGTAGGAGAACGTGCATGTTCAGAGGTGCCTGAGCTTCATTTGCTAACGAAAAGTGTATCTTCTTTCCATATGTAACCTGCCAAACTGAGATGATCCCAAAAAATCCCCAAAACTGCACTTGTCTTGCACTTCTAATGCTGCAAAAGCTGAAAAAAGTTGAACCTTCTTTCAAAATGTGGCTCTATGTACCTTCAGCATCATCACTTCATGGAGAACTAATGGTGCAATGGAGGGTGACTCAACATTCAAGCACCATTTAAGATGGTGACTTCTTTCTTTAAAATTATATTTCCACCTTCTCAAGGGAGAATCCCAGAGCTAAGGCATGTAAATAGCCAGATTTATCAAGGGACTGTTTTATTAAGTTGACTGTGTCTAAAACTTAGTCCTGAAATTTGAAAGTGTTTCACCTTTCTTTGGTTGTGTAAGGTATAGGTGACCATGTTGGTCCATTCATGTGTGTTGTGGGTAATCTCAACTAATTTTAAGTGTTTAAATCCAGCTTAAGTGTAATCCACTTAGGTGAAATTTAGCTGTTGACACGTAAATATGAATCAGTGCTTAAATATATGTTATAGTCGGTGGAGAACTAATCAATCACATCAGCCCACTGTATCCAGACACCCAATAATCTGGAAAACCACTAAGGACATAATTAATGTGTCTAAAAATATGTTTTTGAGGAGATTCTGCCCCTCTGCTCTGCTCTGGTGAGACCTGCAGTGCTGCATCTGAGTTGCTCTCAATATCAATCCCTCCTGAATCCAGTGAGTAGTGCAGAGTTCCTATGTCAGATCTGCCTGTTTCCCATGGAATGTTTCAGCTGGCATGATGTATCTATGCTGATTAATAGAGCCAATGCATTTAGAGGGAAATTCACAGGGATAAATAATAATTTGTTTTAGGATGAGGTGAATTAACCTTAAAATCCACTAACACTGCTAACTCTCCCCTTTAACTATAAAGGCACTATGATCTGGTCGTCTACAGTCACCTAGCTAAATGATGTTAGCACCCATATTTAATTAAATTAGTCACAACAAAACTGAAAGGCCTCTCTTTTTGAGTAGGCAAATTGCCATTTTTTTTGTTTTATTTTGGTAATTGCCTTGGTTTAGGGAAATACAGATTTTCTTCCTGTAACTGGAGTCCTTACATCTTCTTGTCTCTGGGAACCACAGAACACATACAAAGTAAATTACTTCCTTGGAAGAAAAGATCCAATCTTTTTCTTCTTCTTTTTTTTTTTTTTTTGACAACTCTTTTCTCACCTCATTATTTCTCCATCACAATAACTGAAGCTGTCAGAATCCTGACAGAAAGCTGCAAGGAAAGCATGTTGCAAGCAGCTGGTCTTCACAGAGCTGTTGATTCCCTGCTCTCCCCACCCTGTTCCCAAATGTAGAATCCACAAACAAAGCAAAACAAAGCAGAAAATACATTTTCCTCCACCTGTGCAGGTTTGCCAAAGAATTTCACTGACATGTTCCCAAATGTGAGATTAGAAATAAAAAAATAAATAACTGGATGATGAAATGGGCGAGAGGGTTTATTGAGTTGGGATCTGAGGGTTCATGTCATGGATGGATTATCCTCCTTCCCTCTCTTGGCTTCTGGACACTGGTGTTTGCTGGATGAGCTTTGAGATCCACAGGTGGAAAACAATGTGTAGGACAAAGGAATTATGGCTGATGCTGGATCTGGAAAAAAATGTTATCATAGGATAAAAGAATCGTAGAATGGTCTGAGTTGGAAGGAACCTTAAAGATCATCTCATTCCACCCTCCTGCCCTGGGCAGGGACACCTTCCACTACTGTGTTACAGTGAGTTATAGGTGAGGAACACCCTAAGGCATGGAAAGGTGGGTTTGGGAGGAATAAATGTGGGTGAATAGAGGTCTGGGACATCAGAAAGGCTTTCCCCTGTTTTCTTTTTTCTTTCTTTTCACAAAAAAGCTCTTTTTGAGTTTTTTCCTGTGAATCTGGTGATTTCTTGTGAACCTGTGAATCCCTCTAAAAGACTTAGAGGGTTGGATCCATTGCATTAACTGGTTGGTCCTTACACCAAGAAGCAGCAAACTGACTGTTTTGAAATCAAATTTTCACCTCTGAAGAGGAACAAACCAAGATTTGTTATTGACATAGGAAAGCCATGTCACTATACAGCTGCTCCTGCCATGTAAATTGGGCTACTTCTAAAACTACTCACTCGTAAGATAAACGATAATTACTTGTTCAGCCATTTAGTCCCTCCCCTTTCTTCACAATGAAGTAATTAATAATGTCATTCCTGAAATAGCTCCACAGGAATGGCAACTTTTACAAAAAATAATCACTGAGGTTGTTGACAGTGGCTCATATCTTTAGGCTACCAATAAATCTTGAAGTTAAAGGAAGATTTCAGCAAGGAGAACCCCCATGCCCTGGCAAGAAAATAAATGAGGGAAGCCATTTGCATAATCAACATATTAAGGTATCAGGACATCTCTCCTTGATGGTCTTGATATTCCTCTGATGTCATTATCAAGGTAGACATGACAAATAATATTTTATGTCTATGAATGATAATCAGCACTCTGCACAGTGTGTATCCTTATTGATTTGATTAAAGGCTTTGATCTGGGAAATTACCAATTAATGCTATCTAAATTAGTCTCTGTGGGTTTGGACAGAGCAGCAGGAAAATAATTCTCTCATAAAGTTAGTGATTGGACACAAAACCAATTTGTTTAATCATGCTAAATCTGAAAAGAAAATATTCAATTTGGAGGTCTCCTGCAGGTCAGTCCTCAGCTCCTCGTTAGTCATTAATGACTGCACTTCAACCCCACTGTCTGAAATTGCATGTGTGTTTTAGAGAGGCTTAATTAAAAAAAGACAGGAAAAAAAGTCTTCCCTAAACAGCTGAGAGTCTGTGACAACTGGATCTGCTTCAAAGAGCAAGGACAGACCAGAGCAATTTTGGAAAGAGACTTGCTAACCTGGCAAGGAGGACTTTGAACTCAGCTTGCTGGGCTAGGGAGAGCAACACCCTGGGATAATCAGACAAGCATGGATGAGAGGAAGCAAGCAAAGGACAGAGCAGCAGAGGGTGATCTCTGACTCTCCCTTGATGAAGAGCATCTCGAGTTCCTCAACACACCCAGAATGACAAACAAACAAGAGGAATGAGAAATCCATGTGCAGGAGCAGAGCTGTGACACTGGAATTGCAGGGATCTGGAGGAAACTCACAGTGCTGGGGTGCTGGGACGGACAGAGCATTTGTAAGAGAAGCAGGGAGGATGGCAGCAGGGCTGTCTTCTTCTGTGGGTTTCTGGTGGGGAACAAACTGCAGATGGGTCAGCAGTGGACCCTCATGTGGAGAACCTAAAAGACACAGATTTACAGAATCACAGAATATCTGTGTGGGAAGAGACCCATCAGGATCATCGAGTCCAGCTCCTGGGCATGCATGGGACAATGCCAAGAGTCAAACCATGTGCCTGAGAGCATTTTCCAAACTCTTCCTGAGCTCTGTCAGGCTTGGTGCTGTGACCACCTCCCTGGGGAGCCCATTCAGTGCCCAAACACCCTCTGGGGAAGAACCTTTTCCTAATATCCAACCTAAACTTCCCCTGGCACAACTTTGGGCCATTCCCTTGAGTCCTATCACTGTCACCACAGAGGAGATCCATACCTATCCCTCCTCTTCCCCCTCATGAGGAAGTTGTAACTGTGAGGAGGTTTCCCCTCAGTCTCCTCCTGGCTGAACAAACCAAGAGACCTCAGCTGCTCCTCATATGGTTTCACCTCCAGACCCTTCACCAGATTCTTTACCCTCCTTCAGACACACTGGAATAGCTTAATATTCTTCTTGTATAGTGGTGTCCTTTTCATATATTGACCTGTTTAGCCAGAAGAGAAGGCTAAGGGGTAACTAACTGCAATCTCCCCAAACATTTAGAGGTGTTAGAGTGAAAGCTCTTTTCAGAGATGTCCCACTAAAGGCAGTGGTCACAAATAGCACTGTTTGGAAAATGGGAAAAAAATTCTTCATCACCAGAATGGTGAAGTATACATATAGGGGCTGGAGGGCCTGTGTCATCTCAAATATTTTCAAATTTGGCTGCACCAGCCAAGGGAAAGGATGTTTATCTGGGAAATCAGCCTGGTCTTCAGCAGAAGGTTCAGTCAGGAAATTCCAGATACCCTTTCCTACCTAAGTGATTCTTTGATCCCCCACTGGCTTGCAGAGCAACTCAGCAAATAAGCATTACTAAGGATTTGGGTCTTCATTCATAGCAGTGACTGAAAGCTCCCTCAACATATTTTGCTGTTCCGAATCCTGTGGCTTGTAGCAGTGAGTAAAATGCAGGCATCCCAGGAGGTGGAGAAAAACATGTTTAAGCATAGTTTGCTATCCCCATCTCACCTCTACAAACCACCTGAAGTTATCCTCAGAACAGGAATTAATTTATATCACAGAATCACAGAATTAACTAGGTTGGAAAAGACCTTTGAGATCATCAAGTCCAACCTATGACTCAGTGGAGTCTCCTCATTTTCCAAGGTCATAGTGAAGGTATTGAAAGAGCAGAAAAAGACTGTGGAAGTTTTTATTAGAAGAAAGCAAAATATCCCCGTTCTGTGGCAGCAGGATTGCAGTTAGTTGATCATTAAGGTTCCTTCTAACCCAAACCATTCAATGATTTTCTGAAAATACACACAAATTTCAGTGTTGTCTGTTTTAACTAACTGCCAATTCCATGCCTTCAAGGGTTTATAACCTAATATTAACCCAGCATTATTCCACATGGTAAGTTGGATCATGACTCTGATGTTCCTCCTAAGTATGAAATAAGTTCTTTGATGCTTTTCTCTTTTCAGCTGCATCCTGGAAGCCACACTGAAAAATATAACTCGCTCCAAATCTTTCTGCCAGGAAGGACTGCACATGAACCCAGCATCACAAAGGATTTTCTCTGCTGCATCATTTAACCAGTTAGCTCAGACCATTGGCATGGCTCAGTGTCCTGCACCAGCTCTTCCCTTCACCTCAGAAAGAGAGCAGTGAGGATCTAAGGCTTTGCTCTGTTGATTCTCATGTTTATTGCTACCATTACCAGCTTGGAACATGGAAAATCAAATCCAAGCTTTTTATTGCCTGGCTTTAGTTTCTACAAAATCCTTTGCATCCCCTTGGCTGAGAATTTGCTGGATTGGTTGTGGGATTATTTTTTGGGGGAACTTGAAAGCGAGCTGGATATGAACACCTTTTTGGGACACAGCTGTTCGTTAGCACAAATTACCTCTTTTTCTGACCACCTCCCCCTCCAAAGCACCTACTGAGATGGAGAAGGGAAGATATGAGCTTTGCCATGGCAACCCAACACCTTCCAGTGAAATTAAAACCCAAATGGAAAAGGATGGCAGGCTGGGTTGCAAACAAAAACCTCACTTTTCCTTTCAAATGAAGCTGATGGAAGTTTTAGATGTGCCTTGAGATATTAATAACTAGACAGAATTTTTCTAGAGACAGTGAGATGAACGAAATAATTACAACAGTGGCAGTAATAGTGGTAATAAAATGAGCAACTCTCTTTGAACTTGAAGCTATCATTAGATTGACTGAGGAGATCAGCACTTGGGCTTAAGTCCCCAAAGCAGTGTCTCTGGCTCATACAAAGGGATGAGAAAAATACTGTTTTGGTATTTCAATCTTTTTAAATAGCAGAAGAGTTTCCCACTGGGGCACAGTTTGTAGAGGAAGGAAGTGCCTCGTTATTTTGTTTTACAGGGTGCCATTCCAGACCCAGAGCCAGGCAGGATTATACTTCTGCAGAGGAAAAAGATAAAAATAGTCCTTGCCGCATCAAAGAAGGCAAAAATTAGACTGGAAAACAAGATGAGCTTAGGTGTGGCTCACTGACTTTGTATCTGTCAATCTGCTGTTTAGAACACAAGATATGAGCAAATCCAACTGTCTTGCTCAAGAGAATTTGTCATTAATAATCTAGATTGTGGGTGGTTTGATTTTAAATCCTCGTTTGGACCATTTGAGCTGGTTTGGAGAGGAAAAGCAACCCAGTTACCATTCTATAGAATTTTTTTCTGATTGTTTCTTGTCTCACACATCCTATTTTATACAAATACAGGGAATGTACTCAGGACCCAGCGACAAATATAACATACAATTTTTTCCTTCAATGGTTTTCTCTCCATCTCTTAATATAGTTTTATTCTATCCCTAACTATAGATTTTTTTCTGAGAATTTTTATGTGTATCCCTTCTGATGAATTGCTACTTTGAAAAAAAATTTTAGATATTATTAAAACAATTCCTGAGTAGTTCTGCTCATTCCTGTTCTGAAGATGGTATGATCTTCACCACTTCCATCAATGGAAGCAACAGCAATTTAGAACAAAATAAGTTTATATTTGGACTTTCTCTTCACTGACCATCCAGCAACCCAATTTCCATGTCATGCTACCTCTACTTAACAAAGGTTCAACAACTCCAAAACATTACAGCAAAGTCTTACTGCAGGTCAGCATCTTGAAATAAATGTGGAGCTCAGATTTTGTTTCATGTGACTTTCTCTGGTGCATGAAGGCAACTTCAAATCAAATCACTCCCCATTGCTCTCACCATCTTGTGTCAGTGATGCTTGAGCATCACAATCCTCACACAGATTTCCAGACATTCAGGAACTCATGAACTTCATTCCACCATTCCCAGAAAGATGGAGCCAACTGCAGCAGAGACAATGTGGGATGAGCTTCCTGTAACCTCCATTCCCTGTTCTCTTGAGCCACTGGGGAGGAGGAGATAGGGGAAATCTGGAGTAAAGCTGAGCCCAGAAGGAACATAAGGAAAGAGGAAAAGTGTTTTTAAGATTTGGTTTTATTTCTCATTATCCCAGTCTGACCTGATTGATAATAATTTAAATAAATTTCCCCAAGTCGAGCCTATGGCAGTAATCTGTGGGTGATCTCTCCCTGTCCTTTTCTCACCCCACGAGCCTTTCAGGATATTTTCTCTGCCCTGTGCAGCTGAGGAGGGGAGAGATGGAGCAGCTTTGTTGGGCACCTGGGGTCCAGCCAGGGTCAACCAGTCACAAGGTCTAATAAAAAGCAACACTTTCCCAGCAAGAACATTCTGATCTCACTTGGATGACTATACTTCTCCTTTTAGCATGGTTTTTAAACTAAAAGAGAAGATATTTAAATTAGATGTTAGGAAGGAATATTTTACTGTGAGGTTGGTGAGGCACTGGCACAGGTTGCCCAGAGAAGCTGTGGATTTCCCATCCCTGGCAGTGTCCAAGGCCAGGTTGGATGGGGTTTGGAGCAACCTGGGGTAGTGGAAGGTGTCCCTGCCAGGGCAGGGGTTTGGAACAAAATTATCTTGAAGGACCCATCCAAGCCAAACCATTCTGTGACTCTATAATTTGTCTCAAAACCATGGAAGTTTTTCATGCCTCCAGCCCTCTGATAGGATAAGGTTGTGCCTCAGACAAGAACAAGGCATCTCCAGCTGTAAAAAAGATATTTGTACTTGCAGTCCTCCAATTATCCTGATCTGGCTTTGCGTTTCAACCACCAGTTTAATATTTCCTTCGAAATAGATTCACTTTGTAGCTAATTTGAAGGTGAAGCTCTCTAGACAGCATTTTGCAATGACAGAGATCTGACTGAAGGGACCAGGTTCAGAAAGAAATAGCTGCAACCTACTGAGAATTTAAAAATTCTCAAATGTAGTGGGTTTAGAAATCTAATTTATTGTTATTCACCCAAGCTCTTCATTTCTTCCTCTAAAGGGAGCTCACACAAAGCTCCTCCAAGTGTGTGGGCTGGAATGAAACCTTCAAAAGCCTTAACGAGGTTCTCTGAAAAAGTTGGTTAGGCTGTTTAGTCATAAGATGTTTTCATCATACACTTGCATTTTCATTTAAATGAAAACATTTTGAAATAAGAAAAGGAAGTTAAAATTCTGTTTGGAAAGGGAAAATGAAACAGTTGGAAATGCACTTCTGGTGCAGAAGAAATGAATTTTTTAAGAAGCAATTCCAAAAGTTAGCATGCATTGAACCAAAGTTTTTTCTCTTATAATTTCATTTCCTTGGGAATTTTATTGAGATGGAATATATTTGCTCCACTTCCAAATAGTAAAACGGTTGGAAATTACAGAATTCCTCTAAGTAGAACTTTTTTCCCTGCCTGGCTCTGCTTTGAGGGAGGGGAAAAAATGCAATTTTCTTTGAAATATATCTGGAATGACTTGTAGGCAGGAACTATTCTTGTAGGTGCTGCAATCATTATATTGGTGTCTACATGAAACATTTTTTCTTCTACTTGAATCCTTCTTGTATGTCTTCCTCCTATTATAATCTCAGACACTGTTTTTTTCCTGTGGCTGTGTACTGCCTGTCCGTGGGCTGAATGTGAAGCTGTTAAACTCCTCTATATTACACAGCAGAATTTTTCAAACTCTGAAGAAGAATTTACTCAAACATGACACCAATCCCCTAGACTGGCTATGGGAACTACAGTAAAGTAATTCACTGAGCTAGGACTTTATTTTTAACATCTTCATAACAAAAAACTTCCTCTAAGAACATTAAAAATTAAACTATAGAAAATATAAATAAATGGTGTTAATATGTGTTACAAAATGTGGTATACGATTATAAAGTACAAATCTTCATGGCATTTAGTGTGGTATTTACTTGTCATGGCACCTGTAGTCACTGCTGCTCTGGCTGTAGATTCTTCTGTCCCCAAAGATCATAAAAGCCTCATATAGTCCTATTTTTCCAGAGATTCAGGTGTGCCTGGAGCAAAACTCTACAGTACCAAGTGCCTTTTGGTAATGCATTTGATAATAAATCTTAAAATCCTCTGCATCACCCTTGCCAGACAGCATCTTGGGAAAGGTTGCCAAATTGCTGCAATTTGAATATGGCTTCCATTTAATGAAAGCTGTGGTTCCGTTGAAGCACATAATCATGTGGAAAATGCACAAGAATTACATTGCTGCCTGGGAACTGCAGCCTTAAAACACAGCTCAAAAACCTGAGGAAAGGGGAGAAACCAAGAGACAAAGCACTTTGCTTCCCTCCAATCTCCACTTCCATCAGACAAGCAGGGTCACCTTGTATTCTGGTAGAGATCAACACTCCTGCCCTCAGCTGAAGTGCCCATGTATTTAGATTTTCATTTTCTCCTGTTAAAGAGCTCCCACGAGACACTATCTGCATGAGAAATGTCTGGCATTTATTATTGTGACACAAGCCAGAGTCCACAATCTGCCTGGCAAAACACCACAGAGAAAATGATTCAAGGGCTCAGGACCAGTCTTAAAGTCCTTTTACAGCCCCCAAAGCAGGGGCTACACTCACAGAAACCAAGAATATTTTTGGCTTATACTCTGCAGTACTTGACTGCCACACTGACTTATTTTGAGGAATTAAAAAACCCCAGTGTTTTCCTGGGGAAAGAAATAAAAGGGCTCACCTGTAATGGGTTGCTCATAATTCCACCATGAGTTAATTACCCATAAAGGCATCTCATCTTTGTCCCTGCCTGATCATCAGGTGAGTCCTAGGCATTTTCTGTTTTTTAAAGGTTGATGCTAATGGAAAATCTACAGGATAAACACAACATTTCAGGGAGTCCTCTAACTTAAGCAGTGCTGATATCAATAGAAACACCAAAAATCACCAAATATGCTTAAAGCAAAACCACTGGGTATCTTGGGCTGAAAAAGAAAAGTTCTACAAAAATTCTGATCCAGGCTGTGATAGTATTCCATGTTTAAAAATTTGCTTCTTAAATAACAATAAAAATATGAAGGTTCTGAAAAAATTAAGCTGTTATAACACCTCCCTGTTCCTGTCATTACCACAATTTATTTTGCCTGAAATGGGGGTTGAAAATCTAAGCACAGTTGTTGACTAGATTTAGGTGTCAGCTTTCAGGGAACTACCTATTCACATCAGTATGTATTATATCTATAAATATAAAGCTGGGGAAAACAGGGGTTGTATTTTGTTTCCTTAGTTCTCCATTTGTCTTGCTCACTATACAAGTTAAAATTTCTAAACAAAGACCTGCATGAAAGCTATTGAAAATACTGAACATAACTTTTGTAAATAGTTACATTAGTCCAAGGGTTGAATCCAAGCCAGCAGGATCACACGAGTTTTCTAAAATCACATTTTCACCACAGGTAGAAATGGCGATAGTTGGGATCCCAGGACATCTGCAGGATGTCCCTGTCCTCATCCCTGTCCTTGTGACCCTCAGAACATGCAGAGAACATCACTTCCCTTCATTGTTCTCCTACAAACAGCAGTTGAAGAGAAACTTGAGAGAGAAGTACCAGATTTCCACAGTTTCCTCCATTTTATCTCATCCCCTGAGATCAATTCATGAAGGTAGTAGAACCTTAAGGCTTTAGGTACCTTTAGGTCTCTCCCACTCCACTGCAGCACCATCTTCCTCAATGGTGCTGCTGAAACAAAAAGTTCAGACTTCATCAGCCACAGTCCCTGAATTTTAGTCAATTTTAATGCCTAAATGATACTAGAAAGAGATAAAGGAAGATCAGCATCCCCTTTGCTGTCAGCATGATCTGAAACGTTCTGTTTTCCTTTATCTCCAGGACTAAAAAATCTTCCCTTTCCTGATCCATCTTTTCTAAGTAAATGACTCAAAAATATATATTGGACATGAGCAATTTACCTTTAACTGTGATGAGAACTTTTAATTTACTTGAGTGCTCTTTATGAGGGGGGTGTATTTGATTTCTATAAATTCCCTATTTTCAGTCAACATCTTTTTCCAGCACTCAGTATTTACAGTTGAGCCCCTTGAGGTTTGGCACAATTAGAGTCACTACAGGGAAGTGATACCATGAGAAACACATTTTCCCTGCTGCTCCTAGAAACCTCTGTGGTTGAACAGGCAGCTGACACCAAAGAGACACAATTCGCACTGCAGCAAGCTGCACTGGAGGATATTTGGAGACTAATTTTTTGTCAGCAAATTTCTGTGGCAGAAAATCTCTACACAGGCAAAAGCTGAGGAGACGAGTTACTTAGCAGGGGTTGAACTGAGCTGGAACAGGTTGGTCAGAGCAGTTGTGGATTCTCCATCCTTGGAAGGGTTCAAGGTGAGGTTGGATGGGATACAAGGCAGGGAGCTGGAATTAGCTGTTCCTTAGGATCCCTTCCAACCCAAACCATCCTGTGATTCTACAATCCCACATTTTTTCAGGCACATGAACATAACAGAAAGATTTGATTGCAATCCAGATGTCTGAATTCTCATGCAGGGGTGAAATGCAGCATGGGGCAGGAGCAAGCTGCAGGAGAGGCTCAGAAAGGACATGAATACACCCATGCACTCCTGCTGCTGAGCCACCTGGCCATATCCAACCTAAAAAACTGTATCCAAGGCTGGAAGAAGATGCCAGCTCCAAGCACAGCCTGGAGCATCCAATGTCACCAGTGCTTGCTGTGATACTGACAGCACTGTCTTGGGAAAAGCCTCCATCAGTTCACTGAGTCATCCAGCAGCTGTGAAACCCTTCCCGGCTGGTTTCAGCATTTCAGAATTCAGGAAATCTATAAGGCTGTCACTTATCAACATTTTTCCATGAGTTTTCTGTATTTCATATGAGATTTTCATCAAAGGGGATTTGCTGCACCTCTGCTCCACATGGAACTTTACACTTTTGGGCAACAGGCTCCTGTGGAATTCCAGAGACATCAGCCAGGGCTGGCTGGGAAATCTCTAACAGGCATTGGAAAGGCTGCTGCTGTTGCTGCTGCTGCTGCTGCTTCTAAACTGTTTTCTCAAAAAAAGAGAAAGCCAGAGTTTGGGTTTGCCTAGTTTCAGTATTAGGCATAACTTAGGGTGAGGCAATATCCATGAATGTGACTTCTGTTAAGTCTCTATAATTTTTATAATATATATAATTTTATTTTTCTAGATCACAGTGTTTGATGGCAGGGGGATTGCTCTTTATAAACGTATCTGATGCTGCTTTGGAAGTTATTTTTCATGTTAAAAATATAATATTTCCCTAGTAAAATCCACCAAAGCTTTGACTGGCAGTGAGAACAGTTTCCAGCATTAAAACCACTTGGCTCCGTTAATGGGGAGGAAAAATAGCTCTCCATGTAATATTAACACCTTAAATTCCTTTTTTGCAAAACAGAAAAAAATGCAAAAAAAGCCCCCCAAAATGGCAACCATTTGCAAAAATTTAAGCTCAAAACCATTTGTGCTGAGATTGAAAGGCATTACAGAATACTCAGGCTGTATAAAGATGAATTTTATCACACAAGAGTTCAATGTAGCTTCAAATTTACAGTATTCGTGGAAAAGGAACTAAGATGTTTTATTCTGTGTGTGAAAAAGGCAAATGAGAGCCCATCTCTGCTTCTGGCAGAGACATCACCACACATCTGATGATAAATAATGAAAAAGACAAGTATCCAAGGTGACTGACTGCAAGTGTCTGTAAATGAAGGCAGAACAAAACTGAGAGTTGAATTATTTCCCAAAAAAAACAACCAAAGAAAGAGAAAAAAATAAAATAATGCAACAAAATTCTCTGGCTGTCAAACCTTGTGAAGTCTATTGTAGTATCATGAGCGTATTTAGCATATAGGAAGCATAAAAGTCAATGAGAGAGAGAGAGCAGGTATGCAAGCATAAAAGTGACAGGTGACAAAATTTATTGTGCTTGGTAAATCACTTTTATAATTGATATAGCTTTTTATTAATTTTTAAAGCTGTGTATTTATGCCAAAACGAAGTGTCTAGGCATTAAAATTTGTGTTTCATCCCTCATTGCTATGAAATGGGAGTGGGAAGAGCCAATTCAATGAAGTGCTGTTTCTACAGCTCTCCCTCCCAGGCTTCATTTCCCCAGCATGGCAGGGAATGGGACACCTTGCAGTAAAAACAAATGTTCTCCAGGTGCTTTTTATCTTGCCTGTTTTATTCCTAATGTTGCTTGATTGCTGCAGAAAAGACACATTTAGTCAAAGGTCACTGAGAAAGCACAAAGGAATAAAACCTCCACATTTGCGAAAATCCCCACTGTGTAAAAGCCTGCTCTGAGACTTACCCATCAGTGAAATTTCATTTTCTGGAGGGATTTGAAGTGATGCTAAGCCTTCAGCTGGCTTTTGGCCTTGTGGTGAGCTTTACCCTCCTGGGAAAATGGCTCTGACGTCAATTGAATCAGATGACAGGTTTTAGTCAATCTTTTTTTCCTTTTTATTTTACTTTTTGGACACTGTACTGAAAAATAGAAATCTTCAGAAACACAAAGTCTGATGTACCTGCAGTATTCACATCAATTCACTTAATCATGGTAGAACTTTGATTTATATTTATATATCTATATATGAAAAATAATAATTGTCTTTCCTTGCATCATAGAGACATGGAATCTTATCAGAGAATCATGGAATGGTTTGGGTTGGAATTGACCTTAGAGATCGTCTCATTCCAACCTTATGCCATGGGCAGGGACACCTTCCACTATCCCAGGTTGCTCCAAGTCCCATCCAGCTTGGCCTTGAACACTTCCAGGGATGGAGCATCCACAGCTTCTCTTCTCTTCTCTTCTCTTCTCTTCTCTTCTCTTCTCTTCTCTTCTCTTCTCTTCGGCCTTACCACCCTCACATCCTGTGAAACTCAAATTTTCCTTAACCCCCACTTTTTACTTCTCCTTCCACTGACACACAGCAGCATTTGAGCTTTGCCAGGTCAACAGTTTATGGGTCTTAACAGTGAACTGGATTAGGAGATAATGCACAGAAATCTCAGTGGAAAACTAAATTCTCTTTTCACAAATCTCACTTGCTCCAATAACACCCCTC